>NW_023425352.1:7500-1207500 GCF_014108415.1 Molossus molossus
ACCATGACCCCGACCCGGACCCGGACCCTAACCGGTACCCTAACCTGTATCCATACCCGTATCCTAGCTGTACCCTAACCTGTACGCTTACCCGTACCCTAACCCTAACTCGTAACCTAACCCATACCCTAACCCGTACCCTAATTCGTTATCGTACCCTAACCCTAACTTGTACCCGTACCCGTACTCTAAACCCTCACCATCACCTTTCACCCTAAACCCTCATCCTCACCCCTAACCCCTGACCCCTGACCACGACCCTGACTCCTACCCTCACCACGACCCTGATCCTTGTCCCCTGACACCTTACCTTGACCCTAGCCCTGACCCTAATCCTGAGCCCTGACCCTGACCTTGACTCTGGCTCTAGCCATGACTGTGACCCTGACCCTAAGCTTGACCTTGACCCTGACCCTGACCCTAGCCCTGACCCTAGCCTGAGCCCTAGCCCTAGCTTTTTCCCTCACCCTCACCCTTACCTATACTCTGATCTTCAACTTATACCCTGACCATGACTTTGACTCTTAAAATAAATCAAAATTAGAGTTAGAAAATAATTAGAACCCAATAACAATAAAGACTACGGACCAAAACTTACAGAAAAGTATGCGTTTGTAGTGCACATATTAAGAAAAGAGAAGAGCTGAAATGTTGCAGGTTTTACACCCATTGTAAGAACCGAGAGGAGAACATTAAATTTACAGAAAGGAGAAGAAAGTAAATGTGCACATGTACAGAGCTGTCTGGAAGGGTGTGTACTTAATATTAAAGCAGGTTTTTCCTCTTGGGGTAGAATGTTTTAGCAAATTGTATCTTTTTGGATTGTTTAAGTTGTAACAAACAGCCATTTTCATTTTGAAAAACCTACTAGAGGAAAACATGGGCTAGTTAAAAAAACACAAACACCTAGATTATTGTGGTGACAACAAGGTGAAGTCTTTTTTTTTGCCCACCTACTTTGATCTCTTAACACTGTGGGTGGGGAGTGGATATTGTTCAGCCTGCAATTGCTCCTTTTCTAATTTTCACTCCTTCATGGATGACGGCAGCAATTCTCATAGAGGAAACGCCTATGCTTTTAGTCTCCAAAGTGGATCTGAGCCTGGGTCTGTCATTTACAACCAGTGTCCTTTTGGACAGAGAACAAACCTCTTAGGGTCTGTGTTTTATGACTAAGAAATTTCTCATTTTTGTACTTACTACATTCGTTGCTGGAAGACCCAGGTGCAAGAACCAGCTCTGCTCCTGAGAGCCTGTAATGCTCAAGTAAACTGACAACAGAGGTTGCGCACCCCTAAATCCACTGTCCAGTCTCGAGGACGTGCACCCAAAACATGTTCCCATAGGAACTGCTCACTCACATCGGCACCTGAGACTGTGCCGCAGAAACAGTCTGGGCACCTTTTCTGCTTCACACACACTGGTTGCACCTGCTCCCGTCCCTGCTCAGCCCAGCCCCCACCCCTGCCTCATTTAATTTTTTCTGGGCCCCTTTGCTCACCTCACATTTGGCTTCATCCCAGTCTCACAAACATGACTTTATAAACTTAAAAAATAATAAGTCACACTATGGGAAAATTTTTTGAAAGACAAATATCTGCTAAAAAATTTCTGCTCAAAATACAGAAAGGATTGTACTACAAACAACTTCAATAAAAATGGGTAAAGATCTCAAACCCTGGCTAAAGATATACAGTGTAGACAAAAATGCAGTTCTATGGAAAATAACCTCTAGGTCATCAGATCACAAATTCCTGATAGGTCAAAGTAGATGGTTGCACCCCAGGCACATGACTTCTTTTGTTCATTTTTCTTGATTCTCAAAGAGAGGAAAAGAGAGGGAGAGAGAAACATCAATGAGAGAGAGAGAAAACATCAACACCCCCCACCAGAGACCAAACCCACAACCTGGGAATGTGCCCTGACTGGGAATTGAACCTGCCCCTGCACGGGTCAAGGCTCAACCACTGAGCCACACCGGCCGGGCATAACTTCTTCAGCAGGCTCTGTCCACTGTGTCTGTGCATCTACAAGAACACACCTTTGAAGCCGCCGACAGAGGTCTGGAGATGTGAGGCTTGTAAACACAGAGTTGTTTTGCTACTAGAAAGCATTATCTTTACCTCCTTCTTCCTTGGAAAGAGAACCCTGAGTTTCAGCTGTGTAGAAGCCGACCCCAAATAGAGACAGTTTCTAGCCTTATGTGTGAACAGCTTATTTAAATGTACCTTAGACTTCCTGTCAGGATGATGGGTAGTCAATCGCAGTATCCTCTCCACCCCAACCACATCAAAATCACAACGTAACTACAACACAACCATCATTCAGAACCACCTGAAATTGAGTGGAATGGAAGTCCTACAACTACTAGGTTAAAGCAGCAGCCACATGGATGGAGGCTCGTAGGAAGGGCAGAGGAAGGGACGGAGGTGGATGGGCTGGGCCCAGGTCCACCTGGGTGGATAAACATCAACAGGGACATCTGGCTGGGAAGGTCCTCCCTAAGGACTGAGGGGTCCCCATCCCACACCAGGCACCCAGCTCAGGGTTCCAGTACCAACAAGAGAATCCCCATCACTTCTGCCTGTAAAACCAGTGGGAACTGAGCATGAGGGAGGTTGAGGCTGCTGGAGCCCCAGGCAGCTGCTCTTAAAAGGCCGGCGCACACTTACTAGGACTTGCTCGGGCTGCCAGAGACACACAGGGAATAACTAAGCTGTTTGGCCTCGGGGCGAAGGCTGGGGAGGCCGCTTTCTCCTAGACAGACTTGCTGGCGGAGTCTGACGCTCCTTTGGTGAGCCCTTTCCCGGGTCAGCAGAAGGCCCTCTTATCTAGGACTCCAGCACCTGGCTCACACTGTGGGCCCCACCCTGGTGATTTTCTGAGGCCCACGCAAGCTGTTTCCAAAGGCCAGTAAGATTGAACTGTCTTGGATTAGCTTGAGTTTCCTAAATTCTCTCAAAAAAGCAGCATCTGGCCTCAGCGAGCCCCCTACCTCTCGTTAAGTGGCCCCAGGCCCGGCACGAGCAACAGCCAGCCTTGGTCAGCAACTGGCCTCTCCCTCCAGTCAGAGCAGGTCATTGAGAGAACATGCTCTCTGGGCGCCTCCTTCATTCGTATTTCAATACCTTAGACACAATGTTTACTGCAATTAAACCGCTATTTTAAAAGTGTTACTCTCCATTCTGGCTACACTACACATCAAGTATGCTAATGAGCACAGATTTATCAGCTCACTGCAAAGTGAATTCATCTCTGACTCCCAGTTTCTTTATGTTTAGAGCTATCTATTCAACCAACAGGAATTTTGTGGAAAACTCAGTATCCTCCCATGTCTGAGATTTTAACCACTATTAGGTTGTTTTCTGAAATTTCCACACATTTTACTAAGGAGTTTCTTTGTTTTACTATTTATATCATTAGCTTCCACACTTGAAAATTTAAAACATTCTATTAAATTCGATATAAATCAAAACACGTAGAAATATTCTTTTTCACATTGGTGGCTATTGATAGAGGCTTTAAAATCTCCATTCAAACAAAATAGAAATGTGCTCTTGGTATAGTGTTCACTTCTGTGGGTTAGTTAATACAGGTGTCTCCAGGTAAAATTAAGGTAACATTCAGCATCACGTTTCACTCCCCAGTGCCTGGAGTGATAGGTCTTCTCTGAGCCCTGAGGATCTGCAGTAGGTAAACAAGCAAATGGGGGGGGGGGGCAGTAAAGAGAACCTTGGGCAGGGCCATTGTATCTAGTGTGCAACTTGTACCCTGTGATTCTTGAGTTGTTCTCTGGCACAAAATAACCACATCTTGATCATTAATTCAAGGTTATGTTACAATATGCTATTGGAGGGGTACAGAATGAATTGCTCCAAGTTGGATACTGTTCCACTCTGACTATTAAGTGCTATGTTATGTTCACTCTGAAGATATCGGATTTTGACTTAGAGAGTATTGTATCATCTTTGCTCCCTCTAAAATCTTATATTCTCGCCGACCAGAGGCCCCTTGCTCATTCTATTTGAAGAAAACCTGCACCACACCTAAGGGTCCAGCTTGCCCTGCACTCGCTCCACCTGGGCTTTGGTGGGACTTGAGCAGGAAGCTTTGGAAGGGAACAGGTGGGGAGGGAGGAGGTGGACTGACCCTTCACAAGAGCATGGCCAACACCGGATCCTTATTACAGTGACTTCTCCACTTCTCCACCGTTTCTCCTTCAGCCGTTTAAAATGTGTTTTCTCCAGAACACAGGTCTGCTCCCCTCGGAATGGAGTCCAGGGAGGCAGTTTCTCTACAGAGAATTGCTCGAGCTACACACAGGTGCAGAGCTGACCTACTAGTTGTGTGACTTCAGGCAAAGAAACGGAAACTCAATCTCCTGCTCTGTCAGAGGGTGGTGACCGCTCCCTCTCAGGGTGGCTGTGAGGATTCTGTGAGGCGGTACCTGTAGCTCCTGCCCAACATGTGAGCAACACACTCTCCCTTCCTCTTCCCTTCTTAGTTCTCTCCTAACTTCCACGTCCAGATAAATGGAGAGTTTAGCAAACAGCATCCTTAGCAGAACGAGTTCTTCTGTTGGTGTCCAGAGCCAAAGTCCCCTCAGGACCTCACTCTTGCACCTGTGCCGGCTCCATCCTCGGGGCAGCACTAACTACAGCCTCTCTCTGGTCCTCACCCTGCTCCTCTGCCAGCTCACGGACCTGCCAGCTCAGGCCAGCACCACCTCCACCTCTGCTCCCTGCTCTCTGCTTCCTGCCCCTCTCATCCTGTCTGACTTACTCCCTGTGACCATTTGATGTTTCAAAATTAACATAACAAATAAAATCTAACAACAGCTCCCCTGAGACTGGAGAGCAAAGTCTCCTGGGCACAGTGTGGACACTACTGATCAGGCCTGTTTCTCCTCCTGGTTGCATCTCACATCACACCACCCCGTTTAGGGGCTTCTAATGAGACTGAGCTCTGAATGTGGGAAATGTAATAAAATACAGACTTTCATCACTTACAATGTATCCATATTTATTAATTATAACAATTCTGTAAAATAAATAGAGAGGAGAAACTAAGAGTCAAATAAAACAAACCTGTTGCATCAAATAGGATAACTAGAGAAAATGGGTGATTCCCTAGTAAAACTTCACATGAATAAAATGGACCCTGAAATGAGGAAACTACAAACAGATAAACTACCCCTCCAGGCATCTCCTCCCCCTGCTGACTGTCCTCTCATTGTTCTGGCCTTTCCCTCTCCTGGGAGAGGAAAAAGATAGGAACAGCGACAACTCCCCTAGGATCTGTCCCCAGTAAATGCCTGCATCCCCCACCACCCCACCCCTGTTGTGCCCGCCAAGTGAGGACACTGTGGGAAGGGAGTCTCAGACTACGACTGAGTCTAATGTGCCATCTAAGACCACTGGATTGCAAGAGACTGGACACGCTTACTAAAACAAAGTACATTAATAATGTTTTAATCGCAGAAATAAAGGCACAATGCAGCCTAAGAAGGGGCTTGGAGGAGGCGGATGCAGGTCCTGACACTCACAGTGGGACCAGGTCCCTCACCAGCCCTCTCCCGACAGGCGCTGCTCCTGCTGCGAGCTGCCCTATGGAGAGCGAACGTGGGAGGCCTCCAGCCAACAGCCACGGAGAAACTGAGGTCCTCAAACGAACATCCCCTGACACCAGCCACAGGAACGAGCCTGGGAGCAGACCCTCCTGCTGTGTGTGGAGCAGCTCTGTCCCTGCAAGTTCCCAGGCTGGAACCTGTGCCCATGTGGTGCATTAGGAAGCAGGGCTGCTGGGAGGACGTTCATCCACGAAGGTGGAGGCCTCGTGAAGGAACAAAATCAGTGCCCAGGGATACCCGGGAAAACTCCCTCGTGGAGGGCACCTACCTGGAGCAGATGCACGGGAGCCCAGCAGACGGGTCGGGATGATCACTTCTCCACCAACACGCCTGTCGTTCCGTCACTGTGAGGCCTCAACAGTCCCGAGGGGCAGGAAAGAAAGTGGCACCTGCTCTGCCCCAGGACAGAGACTGAGGCCACAGGGAGGGTGTGAGGGGCCCTCACCCCTCATCCCTTCTACCTTCAGCACACACACACCTGGATTTTTCCAAACTTTTACTTTTTCCAAGCTGCCCCTGAGAAGGACTGTCCATCCCCCTGTATAAAAATACAGACTTTTGTTAAGAAAATAAAAAACTCCATTGCCTTTCTGTCATGTGAGGTTAGAGGGAAAAAGTCAGGCTGGGAACAGACTTCAGACACTGGCTCTGCTGGTGCTGTGGTCTTGGCCTTGCAGCCTGAGCTTGTGATAGAAATTCCTGTGGATGAGCCCCAAGGTCTGGGGTGGCTGCAGCCACATCTCGGGGGACTGGGGAACTGGAATCCACCCCAGGCTAACTGCTTTCTGCACTTCTCTGTTCCCCAAAAAAGCTCACATCGGGATCTTAAAGGAGGTGGGGCCTCAGGTCATGAAGGTAGAGTCGGGGCCTCAAGATCTGAAGTCCTGATCCTGACCCTCAGACTCAGATGACCATAGTCCCTAACACCTGACCCTGCTCTGACCCTGACCCTAAACCCCAGTCCTAAACCCTGGCCCTGACCCCAAACCAACCCCGACCCTCAACTCTCACCCCCTTTGCTGCCAGTAAGATGTGTCGCCAGTACTTAATTATCTTTCAACATTTCACAGCATGGAAACATTGTGCCAAAAATCTAACCACAGACACTCTCATATAACAAATTTAAGCAATGAAACAAAGTGTAAATGAAAATACATTCTAAGAAAGAAAAGAAAGTTTATTGTTTAATGTTTGGGGGGTGGTGTAGTTAAGACTTTCTATCCCACAGATGAAACAGAAGCAATGCTAAGAAGGCTAAAATGTCTTAACTACCTTTATTGATATCTTGTAGTTATTCGGGCATATCAGCTCCTTTAAATCTGTTTAAAATTTATTACACGAAACCTCTGGAAGTTCCAGACCGGCAAAAGCATTTTTACACACACAGTTGATTTTTACATTACACACTTAATATATATTTGATCTTTGTTTTGTACATCTCTATGGCTTTACTACTTTCAGGACAAAAGTCACATATAAAAATACAGATGACTCTGAACACAGAAGCCACGGCTGTCCAGACTGTGGCTCCAACACAGACCATACTGGACACACCTGTTTGGAAATACCGCAGTCACACGGACCCTGTGACATGGTTCACGTGTGCTGTATCTTCCTATTTTTAACCAAATTCTGGTTTTAAAATGACAACTGAGAACATGTAAATTCAAACTGTTAATGCATATATGGGGAAAACATGTCTTACGCCTTGCCTTTTTATAAGGCAAAGATGGTTTAAAATAAATGAAATCCACTGACAATCATAGGGGAACAAATTTAGTCAGGCAACATAATACAACAGATTGACAGATGTCCTTTGTTCAATAGTATGTGTGGAGATGTACACAGATCGCAGAGGCTGCTACAGATCGATTAGAATAACGCCCACCATGCAGTGTAGCACACACCACGCTCCTCTCTCTGCAGGATGCCGCCAACCTCATTAGAGGAAGTACCCACAACCAGGACAGGCCCCCTTTACAACAGCTTGAAGTTACAAATCGAGGACGAGATAAGTTTTCTCGCTACACATGCACACAGCATCCAGTGACAAAGATGATTCAGTGACTACAAACAGCAACAAGGTAACAAAACATCCGGGCTGTCATCAGTTAACTGGTTGAAGCCACAGAGACAATGAACCTCAACAAAACCCAAGAGGCTAAGGGATAAAACTAATCCTAACATCTGAGTGAGTAATCCGACACCAGCACTCTGAGCTTGGGCTTACTGTTAACATTTAATACTAGTCTTTTCTTTTGGTAAAAAATAAATGTGGAAGAGAACCAGTGTTTTGGAATAACAGGTGTAACTTCAAAACATTTCCGCCGCCACCAAGCCCCTTTCCTTCTGGACCAGACCCCGATGGGACAGGAAGCTCCTGCCACAGGAGCCCAGACGGCTCCCTGAGGCTGAAACTGCTGTCACAGTGCAGCCAGCAAAACACATGCATTTGTTCTTGAGAAAATGTACAAAACTAGCGAATCCTCTGCAGAATTACAAAGGATAAAATCTATGAATCAGTGCTCTAATGTGATTACAGAAAATACCAACTGAAGTTAAGACAAAAAGCACAGGCCGCCTCCAAGAGTCCTGAGTCCAGCCCAGCCTGAGTCCCTCCCCCACCTGCTGAGGACCAACAGGCAGTCCTCGGACACCCACAATGCTACTGAAGGACCACGGTGATCCCCGTCATTTGGTAGAACTTACGTGGTTTATTACCTGCACAAAACACTTGTTTCCTTCTTTAGGATAGTCTTCCAAGGATTACTAGACATTGCTTCTTTTATTTTTTATTGATTGACTGACTGATTTTGGAGAGAGGAAGGGAGAGAGACACTGATTTGTTGTTCCACTTATTTATGCATTCATTGGTTGATTCTCCTATGTGCCCTGACCAGAGATTGAACCCCAAACCTTGGAGTCTCAGGCCGACGTTCTAGCCAACAGTGCTACCCATACAGGATGACATTAGTTCTTTAAAATGTAATAAAAGGCATCAGGGAAAAAATCCCTTGGAATTCTTTTGTTCCTCCTTCCCCAGTACAATTTTTAAAAAAACACCCTACACTGACAAGTCCCATAACAGTGACTTCCATTACTTACAATAAGGGAGGCTTTTCGAGAAAAGTCCCATCTTTAAAACTAGTTAAAGTCAGGGCCAGGAATTAAGAGGTTAATAACATAACGTTCGAACTTGGACATGGGTGTGTCACGCCCAGAAACAACTTGCAGGTTCATGACCTTGTGCTTCCCTCTCACGCTCCATCCACAGCCCCACCCCAGCCCAGCGGGGTCACCTGGACCACAGTTTCACTGCTACGCAGATGCCTCTACCTGTGTCACAGGAACTGGCAGTAAACCCTTCTCTGGGACACTCTCTCTTTTAAGAAAACAATCTCCCTTGCACTTATGTTTGTCAGGTTATATTTAAAGAAATCTACCATTTAATTAAAATTCTACAAGATAATCGAGATCAAACTGGAAGAAGAAACGTGCGGACGGGCGCCCTCTGCTGGCCGCAGGCTGCGCCGCCCGCCCTCACGTGTCCCTGTAGTAGAGCAGGTAGCACTTCAGGGGGTCAGGCAGGGTCAGACGCAGGACCTTCTCCCTTAGGAAGTTCACGGGGGGCTCTGGCTTGTCTCAGCCGAGCTCTGCCCCTCCTCTTCCTGCTGCTCCTCTGCTAAACCTGTTGCCCTCTGACAGGTTGGAAATCCGACTGGCAAAGACCTCTTTGTCCAAACAGACGATGGTTTCCATTCGACAGTGGTGAACTCTCCTTTGCTTGAACCTGGGAGTGGTCTTCAGTCCGTCCCATTTCTGCTCACTGCTTCCTGGTGAATGACCTTCTTCATGGTGCCCCGGATGGCGATGCGAGCCAAGTCCTGGAGGCTGCGGACGGCCAGGGGGCTGTGGGGTGAAGGACAGGATCAGTGTCTGCGACAGCACAGGCCTAAGCAACCGAAAACTGCATCGTGACAACACAGCCCAGGATGGGAGCTCACTGCAGAAGGCTCTCTAAGCACGTCACCCTGAGCTCTGACAAGGAAAGTAAACTCCCTGCTGCTGGTGACTCAGCAGCGACAGCCTGGCTCCTCTTCTCCCGTCGTCACCTGGCTCCTCACTCTGGTCCCTGTGTCCACGCACAACCCTTCCGTCCAGCACACCCAGCACCCCCCTGGCCACTTCACTGTTTCCAACACGCTTTACGGGATGAATGTTTCCTTTCTGTGAAAGTAAAGTGGGTCACAGCATCGTAAAGAACAAAACTGCACAGCACACCCAAGAGAAGCAAAACCTGGCGACTACAACTCCGTTGAATGCAGGCCCTGCACACGAGGACATGAGGGATTCTCTCACAGGGCAAGGAACTAGGGGGTCGAGTGTTTCAATACATTAAACTCAGCATCAGCATCTCTTTTCCCCTCCAGTACCTAAGTACTCCAAAAACCACAACCCACAGTAGGGCGCTCTCACACTGTAACATTTATTTCCCAAACCAGAGAGGTCTGTGCAGAATCTCAGCAAATGCCCACTGGTTTAGGGGAGCTCTGGAAACTCCTGTGACCTCAAGCTCTCTGCACCTTCTCTACATTGTCAGAACCAACTCTTCTGTCTGCTCACTGTCCTCCTCCTGCAGGAAGGGCTCCAGGGCTCATCCTGTCACTCCACACGCTGCTGCTCCTAAGGCAGCTAGAAGGAGTCCTGCACAGGCCACCAGACCTCCCCCTGCACAGGGGCCGCGTGGGGAGGAGCCTGCTCCTGGCAGCCTGAGTCCCTCGCTGGCTGCCCCCCGCCCAGCCCCAGTGGCCTTTCCTAAGACTGTGATTCCCACCCTCTCTGCTCTCCTGTCTATTCCTGGGTCTGACACCTGTTCTGTGGCTTTGATGAAACTGACCAATGGCACCCAGGGCTCTAACCCAGCCCTGACCAGGGTCCGGAGCCTCCCACAAGCCCACATCCACAACAGCCTCTGACACCTTCCTCAGAGAGGCCCCAGGGCCTCCAGGAGTCCTTTCCCGAACAAGCCAGGGTCTGACTTCCCATCTTCATCTCCAGCCTGGAAGATTCAATTTGCCTCCTAACTGGTTCCTGCTGTACTATCCCTGGGACGCCCACTGACAGCCGACCCCGTCTACACCCGCTTGACCTCACTGTCTGCGCCAATGTGACATCACTCGTCTACTGCTGTTCACTTCATGAGCCTAAACAGCATCACAGGATTATTTACCATCCAACACACTGGGAAGCCATGGCCTCGAACACCCATCCCAGGGTGCCCTCCAGGGGCCATGACTCCCATCCAGGCACGATCAACCTCCCAGACATCCGACAGTCCCCTCACCTCTGACACGGTCCTAAGGCTCTGGAAGGTGGTACCTTCCCTGACCGCAGTCAGCATCTGCTCAGTTCTTCTGTGGGATTCTCGGGGAGAACATTCAGTGCACACCTCCACCTGGGCAGAGGGTGGTCCTGAGTGCAAATGCACCACCTCACATCAGAAACACCGGGCAGCTCCCTGTGGCCCGTGCAGCAAACTCCAGCCTACCCTGTGGACTGTGCAGGGTCTCCCACATGCTCCTCTGAGCACCTAGAAGTCCGCACACCACAGTCCCAGCTCAGATCCTCCCTCCCTCTCGTCTCCTCAGGGAATTCCTCTCGAACATCTCACCCTCTACAAACTCGATGCCTCGCAGCCCCTTTCTGCTTTCCAGAGATGCTCATGATCACAGTTCATCACGTTTCAATGACCATGTCAGCCTCACGTGACCTGCACTTGGCAGAGACTGAGAATGCTGTCACTGTTCCATAAATGATCCCTCTCGTACATTAGAATACAATCTGGAAGGAATTCACTAACATGTATTTTCTTTCAGTGGTGAGATTAAGGTGACTTTTTTCTTTTTTGAAATTTTCTAAATTATTAGAAAGTATGGTGCATGCTGAATGGTTTTATTTTAAATGAAGACTTTTACAATTTTCCTTGCAGTGTATATTTTTATTTAAATTTAGAAACTACATTTGCAAGAATGCTTAGCTCTTCGCTGGGTCTACACCCTGATGGAGTGAAAGGCACAGGCTTGGCCGAGGAGGCCCCACTACAGACCTGCCCACCCCACCCCCACAGGCAAGTGGAGTGGACATCAGCTGCCCTGAGCAGAGGGATCTGGGATCTGCAGGAGCATCATGGCCAGAGGTGCCCGGGACACACTCTCCACAAGGCGGATTGACTACCTTCTGTGTGGCTCTTCTGCCTCCCAGGGCTTCACCAGTGCAGCTCTCTGCAGATTTTAGAACCAGGCTACAATAACCTACAATGTGCTGAAAATGGATTTTATTATTTTTTTAAAATAATTTCATTGATTTTTTCTAGCGAAAGAGGAAGGTAGAAAAAGACATGAGATAAACACTTCAATGTGAGAGAGAACCATCCATCAGCTGCCTCCTGCACACCCCCTACTGGGGATCAAGCCTGCAACCCGGGCATGTGCCCTGACTGGGAATCAAACCCAGACCTCTCAGTTTGTGGGACGTCACTCAATCCACTGAGCCACACCAGCTGGGCGGATTATAATTTTTCAATTGCCTAAAAATCACTTGAAAAAGTTTATGGCTACAGTAGGTTGAAAATGCTTTTTAAGACATTAAAAGACCTGTGCAGCAAAGTCGGGGTCCCCGTACTCATGTAACTGGATGAGTCTCAACTTCCCCAACTTCAAGCAATGCGGCTGGACCAGAGGCATGAAGAAGAGGCAGGATCTTCTTGGTTTCTCAAGCTAAAGGGCCCTTGCAGGTTATCTTAGTCAGGTTTGCCAAAGACAAGATGAGAACATTCAATAGATTTGGCTACAATTATTCCTTCATATAATCTACAAACTCGCAGACACAGGAATTATGAAATAAACTGACAGTACAGGCCTTTAAGATGAGCGAAATGAACTACAAGTAACTCATTAATTATGTGAGTATGTTTAAACTGGACATATTTAGGCTTCTAAACTTAAGTTCTGTTCACAGGAGCTGTGTATGACAGAGGCAGACATTGAAGGACCACGAGAGGAAACACTCAGATGGGAAGCGAGGGTCTGACAAGACACCTGCCATGTGGGGGAGAGTAGGGATCACTCTCAAGTGATGAACAAGACAAACCCACCAGAATGCATCCTGGCCGGTCAGACACCCTGACAGAAGGTGGGAACTCATAACCCACAGCAACAAAAGCTACAGTGAGACAATAACAGCTACTTCCAGGGGGATCCGGAATTATTGTCAGTCTGGGGAGATGCACACAAAAGTGTCCCGATGTGATTCCCAGTGGCCGTTGGAGGGCACCTGGAGCCAGCCGGCTAACACGCTGCAATGTAGGTCTCACAGGAGAGAACACAGAATACGAAGAGAATCAGAAGACAGAGGAGAGAACTCAGAAAAAAAATCAGGAGAAAAAGGAAAAAACAAAGAAAACACAATAAATCAGGAGAAAGGAGAACACAGAAAATGAAAAGAATCAGCAAAGAGAAGATAGAATGCAGAAAACAGAGAGAATCAAAAGACAGAGAAGAAAGCACAGATAAAAGAGAGAATCAGGAGAGAGAGGAAAGAAGAGAGAAAATGGAGAAAATCAAGAGAGAAGGAGAGAATGCAGAAAACAGAGAATCAGGAGAGAGAGGAGAGAACACAAAAAGGGAGTGCATGGAGAGAGCAGACAATGCAGAATATCATGAGATAGAACAGAAATAGCAAAAAATAGAGAGACTCTGGAAAAAGAGGAGAGAACACAGAAAATGGAGAGAATGAGCAGATAGAAGAGAGAACACAAAAATGGGAGAGAATCAGGACAGGATGGAAAGAACGTAGAAAACTGAGTATCTGAGATTCCAAAATGGTGGCGGAGTGAATGGAAGCTAAACAGACTGTCTCCCAGGACCAAACTGGAATTACAACTAAAATAAAGACAAATCTGTCGGAGAAAAGCAGCTTGTGAGGATCCTATAACCAGGGACAATGACTCGATCCTGGTAGTACTGCGGAGGCACGAGAGCGGGCCTGGGAGCCCACAGACAGCAGCAGCCTTAGCCACGAGCAGCACCCTCAGGTTAGACTCCCAAGTGGCTCCACAGCCCAGACCTGGGACAGACACTAAAATAGCCACAGCCACTCACCTTGGGCTCTGGCAGAGGGAGGGCAGACTGGACTGGAACTGTGTGGCAACACTCAGGATTTGGAGGGCACTCAGAGCTTTTTCTGAGTTGCAGCCACACAGGATGGTGGCCATCTTACTCCTTCCCAGAACTCTGGGGAGAGGCAGCAGCCCCTCCCTTGGAGATTCAACCCCACCCAGGTGGGCCACTGAACTGCAGATCAAGGCTCATTAAGAACAAGCATCTGCTCCACCCTCGGGAAATCCCCTAATGCTGAGCACCTGAAGGAGTTTTTCATTCCGCTGAGAACCCAAAGCTCTTCAAGTAACCTGGACTAATAGCCTCAAGGCAAAAAGTTAGAGGATAACTGAACCTTTCCTGGGATAGCAACTCTAACCAGGAAAGTAAGACCTGACAGTGGTGTTTAATGTGGGTCCTCCCTCACTCATCCAAACACAGGAGAGGGAGCCACAAACAGCAGAACATGAACACCCACAGGGAAAATTTGGCAGGCTCCAAAGCCCACTGTGATAGCAAAAATGGTAAAACAAAGAAACCGGGTCAGTGAATTAGAAGACAGGGTAGAAAAAATCAACCAATCAGAAAACCAAAAGGAAAAAACAATTAAAAAACAGGAAGACAGCTTAAAAGAACTATGGGACAACTGGAAACATAATAATATTCGCATCATAGGAATCCCCAAAGAAGAAGAAAATGAACAAGGGTTACAGAATATATCTGAAGAAATAGTGACAGAAAACTTTCCTAATTTGGTGAAGAAAGAAGACATTCAAGTTCAAGAAGCACAGAGAGGCCCAAGTAAGAGGAACCCAAACAGGCCCACACCAAGACACATAGAATCCTAAAAGCAGCAAGAGATAAGCAACAGGTTACCTACAAAGGAACCCCCATAAGGCTCTCAGCTGACTTCTCAACAGAAACACTACAGACCAGAAGGGAATAACATGAAGTAATCAAGGTCATGAAAAACAAGGATCTGAATCCAAGACTACTCTATCCAGCAAGGCTATAATTCAAAATATGAAGGTCAAATAAACAGCTTTCCAGACCAAAAAAAAAAAAGGCTAAGGGAATACATTAGCACCAAACCAGCACTGCAAGAAATGTTAAAAGGACTGCTGTAATTAGTAGAAGAAATAGGAAGAAAAATAAAACCACAATAAACAAAAATGGCAGTAAAAAAGTACATATCTATAATCACCTTAAATGTAAATGGACTGAATGCTCTGATAAAAAGACACAGAGTAGCTGATTGGATATGAAAGCATGACTCATCTATATGTTGTTTACAAGAGACCCACCTCACAACAAAAGTCTCACATAGGTTGAAAGTGAAGGGATGGAAAAAAAATCTTCCAATCAAACTGAAAGGGAAAAAAAGCTGGGGCAGCAATACTCATATCTGATAAAATAGATTTCAAAATGAAGGCCATAACTAGAGACAAAGAAGGCCACTACATAATATTCAAAGGATCTATCCAACAGGAAGATATAACCTTGGTAAACATATATGCACCCAATGTAGGAGCACCAAAATATATTAAAAATCTCCTGGAGGACTTCAAAGGAGAAACTGACAGCAATACAATCATAGCAGGGGACTTCAACACCCCACTGAAATCACTGGATAGATCCTCTAGACAAAAAATTAGCAAGGAAACAGAGACTCTAAAATTTGGTCTAAAGCACTAGACCAAATGGAATTAATAGATATCTACAGAGAATTACACACCAATAATACAGAATTCACATTTTTCTCAAGTGCACATGGGACATTCTTAAAGACAGACCACATGATGGGACACAAACTAAATCTCTGCAAGTTCAAGAAGATTGAAATCATATCAAGCATCTTCTCAGATCAAAATGGCATGAAACTAGAAATCAAAGAGCATGTAAAGACATTTGAACACATGGAGGTTAAATAGCATGTTATTAAACAATGAATGGGTTACCATGGAGATCAAGGAAGAAATTAAAAACTTCCTGGAAACCAATGAAAATGAACACACAACACCACAAAATCTATGGAACGCAGCAAAAACAGTTCTGAGAGGGAAGTTCATAGCACTGCAGGCCTACCTCAAGCAGCAAGAAAAATTTCTAATAGACTAACCTCACAACTTAAAGAATAAGGAAGCAAACAAAAAGAAAACCCTAGAGCAAGTAGAAGGGAGGAAATAGTAAAGATTAGAGCAGAAATAAATGACATAGAGACCAAAAAAAAATTCAAAGGATCAATGAAACAAAGAGCTGTTTTTTTAAAAAGATAAATAAACAAGATTGATAGATCCTTAGCTGGACTCACAAAAAAACAAAACAAAACAAAAAAAAACACAAAGAGAGAGAACCCAAACACACAAAATCAGAAATGAAAGAGGAGAAGTAACAACTGGCACCACAGAAATACAAAAGATTGTTAACAACTGCTATGAACAATTATATGGCAACAAATTCGAAAATCTAAGCAAAATGGACAAATTTCTAGAAACACATAGTCTCCCAAAACTGGACTGGGAAGAGATAGAAAACTTGAACAGACCAATAACAACTAAGGAAATTGAAGATGTAATCAAGACTCTCCAATCAAACAAAAGCCCAGGCCCAGATGGCTTCACGGGGAGTTTTACCAAACATTCAAAAAAGAACTAACACCCATTCTCCTCTAACTATTTCAAAAAGTTCAAGAAGAAGGAAGACTTCCAAACTCGTTTTATGAGGCCAGCATAATTCTAATTCCAAAACCACAGAAAGACACTACAAAGAAAGAAAACTACAGGCCAATATTCCTGATGACCACAGATGCCAAAATCCTGAACAAAATACTAGCAAATCGAATCCAGCAATACATCAAAAAAATTATTCACCATGACCAAGTGGGATTCATCCCAGGGATGAAAGGCTGGTACAATATTTTCAAATCAATAAATGTGATACACCACATAAACAAAATGAAAGATAAAAATCATACGATCATATCAATAGATGCTGAAAATGCATTTGACAAATTCCAGCATCCATTTCTGATAAAAACGCTCAGCAATGTGGGAATAGAGGGATCATATCTCAACATTATAATGGCCATATATGAAAGACCTACAGCCAACATCATACACAATGGGCAAAACTAAAAGCATTTCCCTTAAGAACAGGAACAAGACAAGGATGCGCGCTTTCTCCACTCTTATTTAACATAGTACTGGAAGTCTTAGCCACAGCAATCAGACAGGAAGAAAAAATAAAAGGGATCCAATTTGGAAAAGAGGAAGTGAAACTGTCATTATTTGCAGATGACATGATACTATACATAGAAAACCCTAAAGACTCCATCAAAAATCTAATAGCCTTAATAAATGAATTAGGCAAAGTAGTAGGATACAAAATTAATGTCAAAAAATCGATGGCATTCTTATACACCAATGATGAACTCACAGAAAGAGAAACTAAAAAACAATCCCATTTACCATCGCGGCAAAAAAAATTAAGATACCTAGGAATAAACTTAACCAAAGAATAAAGGACCTATTTGCAGAAAACTATAGGACATTGAAAAAAGAAATAGAGAAATATATAAAAAAGTGGAAGCACATACCTTGTTCTTGGATTGGAAGAATTAACATTATTAAAATGTCCATATTACCCAAAGCAATCTATAGATTCAATGCAATCCCCATCAAAATACCAACGACATGTTTCACAGAACTAGAACAAATACTTCAAAAGTTCATATGGAATTAAAAAAGACCTCGGATAGCCATAGCAATCTTGAAAAGAAAGAACAAAGTAGGTGGGATCACAATGCCACATATCACGTTATACTACAAAGCTACTGTAATCAAACAGCCTGGTACTAGCACAAGAACAGGCATATAGACCAGTGGAATGGAACAGAGAACCCAGAAGTGAACACAAGACATTATCCTCCATTAATATTTGACAAAGGAGGCAAGAGCATATAATGGAGTAAAGACAGCCTCTTTAATAAATGGCGTTGGGAAAATTGGACAGCTACATGCAAATAAACTTACACCATACACAAGAATAAACTCAAAATGGATAAAAGACTTAAATGTGACATGTGAATCCAGAAAAATTCTAGAAGAAAATGTAGGCAACAAAATTTTGGACATCATATGCAGCAGAATTTTCACTGATACATCACCTAAGGCAACCGAAACAAAGGAAAAAATGAACACATGCAACTACATCAAACTCAAAAGCTTCTGCACAGCAAAAGAAACAACCATCAAAATGGAAAGGCAACACACTGCTTGGGAGAGCATCACTGCCAATGATACATCAGATAAGGGGTTAATCTCCAATATATAGAGAGTGCTCATACAACTCAACAAAAGGAAGACAAATAGCCCAATTAAAAAATGGGCAGAGGAGCTAAATAGACACCTCTCCAAACAGGACATACAAACGGCCAAGAGACATATGAAGAAATGCTCAACATCACTAATCATCAGAGAGATGCAAATTAAAACAACAATGAGGTATCACCTCACACCTGTCAGAATGGCTGCCATCAACAAATCATCAAACAACAAGTGCTGGTGAGGGTGTGGAGAAAAGGTGACCCTAGTGCACTGCTGGTGGGAATGCAGACTGGTGCAGCCACTATGGAAACAATATGGTGTTTCCTTAAAAAATTAAAAATGGAACTGCCATTTGACCTAGTGATCCCACTTCTAGGAATATACCCTAAGAAGCCTGAAACACCAATCAGAAAGAATATATGCACCCCTATGGTCATAGTAGCATTATGAATAGTGCTAAAATCTGGAAACAGCCCAAGTGTCCATCAACAGATGAGTGGATAAAAAAGCTGTGTTATATGTACACAATGGAGAACTATGCAGCTGTAAGAAGGAAAGACCTCTTACCCTTTGAGATGACAAGGAGGGACCTGGAGAGTATTATGTTAAGTGAAATCAGCCAATCAGAGAAAGACAAATATCACATGATCTCACTTATTTGTGGAATATAATAGAAAAAAAAAAAAAAGCTAATGAACAAAATAGATCCAAAGACATGGAAGTAGGGAACAGACTAACAAACTTGGTCGGGGGCAGGAAGAGATTAACCAAATAATTTATATGAATATATGCACAACCAAAGGACACAGACAACAATAGGGTGAAGGTGAGGGGGGTAACAATAAGAGAAAAAGGAGGAATAGCTGTAAATAACAAAATAAATAATTAATTAAAGAAAATTGACAATGAGATCTCCATTATCCACAGCACATTGTGGGGATGAACTAGTCAGATTATTGTCCATATAGGAAGCTGTGTAAAAAGTCACACCCCTACCCCCTCAGGTGTGGCTGAGCTCCGTGGCTGAGCTGGACCCGCACACCAAGAGGTCCCAGGTTCAATTCCCGGTCAGGGCACTTGCCCAGGTTGCAGGCCCAACCCCAGTGGGCGGCGTGCAGGAGGCGGCATCGTCAGTGTTCCCCTCTCTCTCCTTTCTCCCTTCCTCTCTAAAATCAACAAAGAAAAAAAAATTAATGGCACACCTCTATATTTCAATGACCTGGTTTTCTCTTTTAAACCATTTTTTTCCCTCATGGCTTCAAAACTTAAAAAGTTTTACTATTTCTGAGCCAAAGACGAGTTCACATTCAGCCCAGAACATGCAGGTGGTGGCTGAGGGGGCCAGGGGGTGAGTCTGGCTGGGCCCGGCTACAAATGGCCCACACACCTCTTCCTCTGCCACCAGCGCCGGCGGCTCGGCTGTTCTCCAGACTGCCCGGTACCGCTCCGTCCGCACTTTGGGGAAGGCCGGAGCGCCTCCCGCAAGCGTGACGTTCAGAGTCAGCTGGGGTCCGGCTTCAGCGCTTCCTCTCAGGCCCCGCCCCGCCCCGCCCCGCAGCCGCGGGGGGTGTCACGTGCTAAGACTCGGGCGGGACGCCGGCGCCGCCATGTTACTTTAGGGCGGCGCCAGCTCAGCCAGGGGCAGGAAGAGAGCCACTGTCCAGCTGCCCAGAGTTCCGGCCTTTGTGCGCAAGTGCGGAAGTGTGCTGGCCCCGAGTGTGACTGGTTTCCGGCCGGTGGGGCCGCATCGGCTTCCCGGCGACGTGTAACGGGTGGTGGACCGCAGCCATGGCTGAGAGGAAGCCGAACGGTGGGGGCGGCGCCGCCTCCGCCTCGTCGGGCACCAATTTACTCTTCTCGTCCGAGGCCACGGAGTTCAGCTTCAACGTGCCCTTCATCCCGGTCACCCAAGCCGCCGCCGCCTCGGCCTCCCTGCTCCTGCCTGGAGGTAGTGAGGCGGGGTGCGCGGGCGGGTCTGCGGGCGGCGGCGGGGGTCGCCCTGGAGGTTTCCTTCCGCCTCGAGCGCCCGGGAGGCGGCGGGGCGGTCGCGGGCAGCCGGAGTGGCCGGGCCGAGGCTTGCTGGGGGGACCCGCTCCGAGGCCCACGGGCGTGTCGCGGCGGCCGGTCCTTTCAGGGGCGGGCGGTCCCCTGCCCCGCGGACTGAGCCCCGTCTGCACGCGGAGCCGCGTTTCCTCGGGCTGTCTTGTCCTGGGTCCCCACTGCGGTGTGCGGCTGCTCCTCGCTCGTAGCGTTGCGGCCGCAGGGAGATTGCGGTGGGAGGAGGGAGGGCACGAGCGGGGCGGGGCGGCGGAGGTGGGGTCCGCGGCCCCGCTTCCGTGCGGCCCCGGTGCCGGGGCGAGGAGCCCGGGTTCTGTGCAGTGTGGACGGAGCCTGGCGCGGAGCGCTACGGAAATGCTGTGACATGCGTGTATATCTGGACGGGGGCTTTTTGAAGTTTGCGGTTCTGACTTTCTTAACTTTCTTATAAATATGTTTTCGTTGCGTTTATAGAGAGAGGAAGGAGGAGGGAGAGGGAGATAGAAACACTGACCGGCTGCCTCCTGCACGCCCTCTACCCGGGATCGAACCCGCAGCTCGGGCTGTGCCCTGACCGGACTCGAACCTGCAACCTCCTGGTGCACAAGAGGACGCTCAACCACAGAACCACACTGGCTGGGCCGACTTTCTTTTTGTTTCTGGGATCTTGAGTGACTACACCTAGATTCTTAGTAAATGCTGACTACTTTCCCACTGAGCGATGTACTCTTGGAGGACTAGGGAGAGCCGTGGGGAAGAGCAGAGCGAGCTGCAGGCAGCTGCACTGCCGGTTCCTGCCACTGTCCCATGTTCCTTCTCGGGGCTCATCGCCACCGACACGTGAGCATGCTTGTGTGTCTCATCCGACCTGCATGTGGGTTCCAGGAGAGCAGGAATCTACACCTGCAGCGGTACCTGGTATGCTGTAGACCAACTTTTCAACAGATATTTGGTTGGATGAATGCACGTGTGGGAGTCAGGAATAAGGTACCTGTTCTTCTGACAGAGTGGCTGGAAGGTTAGGCATTGCGTTTGGGTGAAGGACCAGTGTGTCTGTAGCAGGTTGTACGAATAAATAAGGCCATACATGCAGCTAATTCTGTAACAATTATTTTTCCATCCCTAAAAAGGATCTCATCGTTAGAAACCCATTCAGAGAATTTCCAGAGACAAAGGAAGGACCTGTCCCATTGTAAGCAACAGTTAATCGTCTCAGAAAGAAACACAGAGGAAGCAGTTCATTCATTTAGCAAACGTGTATTGCCAAGTCCTGCTCCAGATGTCTGGGAGACACAGAGCGGCTAGCCTTGCCCCCGTGACTGCACAGTGTATGTGTGCACACTGCCCAGCTGTGTAAGCAGTTGTGATGCAGGTTCGTAGTGGCCAGAGAGGGACTGGTAGGCTGCCATGAAAGCTATGGGCTGAATGAACTGGGAGAGGACATCCCTTAGAACTCAGGGATTCACAGAGGAGGTGATTCTTGAGCTCCGTATGGAAGGGTACCCAGGAATTAGGGCAACTGGAAAAACGGGCAGATGTAAAAGTCTGAGGTGTGAGAAAACCTCCCACTCTTCCTCTCTTTCCCTGTCCCTCCTCCCTTTCCCTCATAGATCAGTGTGACTACCGTGTGTGCAGGGGAATGGCTTGAGAGGTCAATGGGGATCAGATCATGAAAAGCCTCAGATAACATGCTCCTGTGGGATGTAGGGAGCCTTTGAAGGATTTAAACAAGGCAGCGAAATTACAGGTGTGTTTCGGAAAGCCTGGAGTTTTCCGAGATTGTACTGGAGTTAAGCTGACTGCAGCAGGAGCAGTCACCCTGGAGGACATTGTGAATCAGGCAGGAGTGGGTGGCACTGTAGCCCTAGTCACCCACATTAGGCTTGAGCAGCAAGGAACGTGTGTGAGAGCTTTTCAGACCATAAAATTGTTGGGACTTAGTAACTCACTGGTGACCAGATGGCTCTTTGAGCACAGCAGCCCCTTCTCATTTAGTTTTGGCCCCAAGATCTGGCTCCAGGGCCTGGCACATAAATACTTTGTACATATGTTTTGAATGAGTGTCTGAATGATTAAATGGAGGGTAGGGGAGAGAGGAGTCTATGAGATGGGGCTGCTGGTTTCAGTGGATGGATAGATGCTGCGATGGTGAGCATGGTGAGGGAGTATGTGAAAGGGACAGTGGGGTGTTAAATTCCATCACACGTGTACTGAGTTTGAGGTATGTGTGCCTGAACCTGCCAAAAGTATTGAGGAAGCAGCTGGAAAATAAGTTCAAGAACTAATGAGAAATCTAATTTGAGACAGAGTTGGGAGTGTCACAGGTATACAAGTAGATGCTCATTCAGGTTTTGGGTCTGGATGCCAAATGTGTCCACATGTAATTAGAGGCTGGCATCATGGTGAGGTGAGTATTTCATTTGTAATTGATGCTAATCAGAAAAAAAGCTTCTTGAATCAGGTTGATCTTTAAGTTGTCTTAAAGGATGAAAGATACCACAGAGTTTTCTTTTCCATGCTTTTCGTTGTTGAGAGATGAAAAATATAGATGAGTCCAAGGGAGGTTTACATGACTCAAAAGATATGGTGGGAACTGGAAATACATGAGAAAAGTAGACTGATGCAGGCAGACAGAAGCCCTTGTGTAGGCGGTGATCTTTTACTTTTAGATACAAAGGAACAACCTAGAAGATTATTTGAACAGTGGATTACAGCTGTTCAAGTAGAGTGAGAGAAACCTACAAGCTCGCTCCAGAGTCTGCACGCCCAGTGTTTTCCTTCAGTAGGTCAAGACGCAGCCTGAAGCTAGAAAGAAGGCCCCTTTGTCAGGTCTCAAGGACGGGGACCACCGTGTCCCATGTGCCCGGAGCAGGTCCACCATTGTTGGTCTGCTCCATGCCTCAGAGGTAGGAGACACAGAGAATTAAAAAGAAGAAAAAGATTAGGAAGAGGACAACTGAAGTTAGGGCAAGCTAAGGGCTTAGGAAAGCTTAATAAGAGAGAGGAGGCTGGAATTTTGAGGCCATGTAGAGGGAGATGCTGTGAGTGTGCAACTTGGTGGCAGAAGAGAAGATACTTAGTTTGGGGTTGGAGATACTCGCAATGAAGATCCATTTGGGCAAAGGGAGGTGAGAAGAAATTCCCTTTGGTAGACAATGACTTTTCTAGTGATTTGGCATTCTGTAATGACAAATTATCTGGTTATGATGATACTTTGATTTTGGGGATGACTGCTTTGCCTTTGAATACAAATACCACATGTTCATTTGTAAAAAGAGTGCTTTGTAGGTAAGAGCGCTGACACACCCCTTCTCAACAAGAGTTAATATCTGTACTTTAGTCTCCTGCCATTACTGTAGAAATAACATTGTGTATTTGGGTAGCGGAATACAACTTGATTTCTTACTAGAGAAAACACGATTTAGAAGAACCTGTAATAGTAGGTTTGGATTTTTTCTAATTTTAAGAACTTCTATATACAAATATGTATAATTGCTATATATTTACAAAATAAGTACTATGTAACTATTTATACTTATTTTAAAAGTGTGGAATGGTATGTACCAAAATATTTTTAGTGGTGATTATCTCTGGAAGGTGGGCTTATGAGTAATTTAAAATTTTTTTCTTCCTTTGGTTCTTATTCATTTTATATATATACACACACACACATATGTATATATAACTTAAATTGATTTTTAGAGAGACAAGG
Source organism: Molossus molossus (assembly GCF_014108415.1). Classification (NCBI taxonomy): domain Eukaryota; kingdom Metazoa; phylum Chordata; class Mammalia; order Chiroptera; family Molossidae; genus Molossus; species Molossus molossus. The sequence continues at coordinate 31,360 of NW_023425352.1, forward strand.
GAAGGGAAAGGGAGAGAGAGATACAAACTTTGATGAGAGAGAACACCGATTGGCTGCCTCCTGCACGCCTCCCACTAGGGATCAAGCCCACAACCTAGGCATGTGCCCTGACCGGGAATTGAACCGTTGACCTCTTGGTGCGTGGGTTGATGCTCAATCTACTGAGCCACACCGGCTGGGCCTTATTCATATTTTTTAGTTTGTTTTCAAAGACAAAAGAGAAGTTTTTCATTTTTTTTGTAAAATGCAGAAATGTGAACCTGAAAAACAAAATAAGAAGTACAAGAGCTGGGTCTACAGAATAATAGCATACCTTTTAACCCATTTACTCTTCTGTTCCTTCCAGAGGATTCCACAGATGTTGGTGAGGAGGACAGCTTTCTTGGTCAGACTTCTGCTCAAGTGTCTGCTCCACAGACATTTAGTTACTTCTCTCAGGTAACAAGCAATAGTGACCCGTTTGGGAATATTGAACAGTCACCTTCAACAACTGCAGCAGCATCCGCTGCGCAAGCAGCATCCTCCAAGCTCCCCGCTGCTCTCCCCTTTACAACCGGATCCCAAGATGTGTTGAATACATTTCCATCATCCATTTCAAAGGCTCAGTATGGTGCTCCAGCTTCTTCACAGATGGGAACAAATACTTATTTGCCTTTTCAACCAAGTAGTCTGCCTCCTTCAAATTTTGGGAGCCCACCCCAAGGACTGTCCCAACAAGGATACAATCCCTATCGCCACACTCCTGTAACCAGCAGAGCTAACCCTTACATTACACCACCACAGCTGCAGCAGTGCCAAACGTCAGGCCATCCCACCCATCCTCCACCTTCTGGAGCCCCTGTTCACATGTACCAGACACCTCCGGGATCTTTGCCACCGGTACGGAGACACGTTTTTTGTTTCCTAATTATTCACTTTAATTTTTAATCTCTCTCTCACTTAGCCTATGCTTATATTATAAATGCACAGTGTTTTTCATAATCAATATGATGATAAATTATTTTCAGAAGATATTCTTTGTTTTATTTATATATATATATATGTATATATATATATATATATTTTTTTAAGTGAGAGAAAGGGAGAAAGAGATAGAAATGTCAAGGTGATCCCAGCCAGTGTGGCTCAGTGGTTGCATCGACTCATGAACCTGGAGGTCGCTGGTTTGATTCCTGGGCTGGGCATATGCCCAGGTTGTGGGCCAAGTCCCCAGAGGGGGGCATGCAGGAGGCAGCTAATCGATGTTCTTTGTCATCGATGTCTCTTATCTCTCTCCCTTTCCCTTCCTCTCTAAAAATCAATAAAGAAATATTTAAAAAAAGAAAGAAAGAAACATCAAGGTGAGAGAGAAACATCAATCGGCTGCCGCCTGCATGCCCCCCACTGGGATCAAGCTCACAACCTAGGCACATGCCCTGACCAGGAATCGAATCTGGACCTCTCAGTGCCTTCAGATGACACTCAGTCCACTGAGCCACACTGGCTGGGCCAGAGGATATTCTTTGTAAGCTATATGCTTTGAAGCAAACATTTTTTTAAAAGGAGCTCATTGAATGGTTCACATTTTAGTTTGTATTAATCTGTATTGAAGTTGTTGAGTTTAATGAGTTAATCTGTACCAATATTTCTAGATTTTATTGTAAGATACCAATGATAAATGTGATCTACAGACCAGTGAGAGCTGAAGCAATTATTATCTTAATAGACTGCCAACTTCTAATTTTAAATTACAATATTCAAACAAGATACTCAATCTCAGGGACTGAAATGGATTATCCCAGTAATTCCTTTTTTAAAAAATATTTTTTCTTTATTGATTTTAAAGAGGATGGGGGAGGGAGAGAGAGATGGAAACATTGATGAGAGAGAACTTCTATTGGCTACCTCCTGCATGCCCCCCAGTGGGAATCTGGCCCACAACCTGGGCATGTACCCTGACCGGGAATCAAACTGGCAACCTCTTGGTACATGGACTGATGCTCAACCACTGAGCTACACCAAGCCAGACTCCCGTAATTTCTTTTATTTACATTTATGGAGTTTGGATCTAGACAGTTAAACTCAGTCTCACTAGAGTAATGGAATAATACACTGGGTAAATTTAATGAAATTCCCTTATGTTTTTTTGCCAACTGATATACAGCTGACTTCCAAAGGGAAATAAAATAAAAACATAAAAAAGGAAACAAGAGAAAGAAGGACCCAACCCGGAGGAGCAGGGGTAGCAGTATTATGAGTGTCACTGAACTTTACTCTTGGGGATAGAGAAGGGTTTCATTATATTTAATTTAAATCATACTGGTACCCAGACTCTTGATAATGGGTTTGGATTATATGCAAAATATTCCTTGGAATAAGCATGATGGTCTCACCTTTTTGCTCTCCAGATCCCTCCTTCACTGCAGTCAGGGTTGTGCCCTCCAGTCCAGCAGCAGGCACTCCCCAGGCCCGTGGGCCCCTCTGTACAGGCGCCACCTCCTTTCACACTTCAGAGCCAGTATGAGCCTGTCCAGCCCCACTGGTTTCACTGCAGGGAGGTAGAGTGCAGACAGCTCTGGGTGCCGTTCAGTGTGCTGGACTCCTTGAATCTAGAAGAAGTCTACAATTCAGGTGAGCACTGCTTATGTGTCATTTATAGCTGATTTCAGGGAGAGAGGAAATGAGGGATATTCATCGATAGCTCCCTTTTGGTGAATATCACACTCCTTAGTCCCTGTAGACCACCCAGACTCTGTTTCTTCAGATGATAATACAAATGTAATTATTTGAGCAAGGTATTTGAAGAAGTGTTTTAGTAATTGTCTTCCTTGTTTAAAGGTTATTTTGAGTCAGAAAAATGGAGCAGTTTATATAATCCAGGTGTAAATGTTTTTTCTCCTTTTTTTGATTGTCAGTTTTCTTATTTCCCTGATTCTTTGGTAGCTATGTAGTATTTATAAAGCATTTTCTATGGAAACCTTATTTCTTAAGATGCTGTGAAAAATGTGTCCCATCGTCAGGTGACTTATACAAATACTGTAACTACATCCACCTTTTGAGGTGCACAGTGCACAGGAGTGTGTTTATGCTCAGAAATCTTGCAATATAGAAACATGTTCATCTGTTTATCCTGATGATATTTTATCATGGGACTTAAAGATTACCTATTAATATTCTTTAGAAATATACTTCATAAATATAGCTGCTTTTGTTTTAAAAAAATCTACCAGCTATTTAAATTATTTTATGATCATGTTTTACAGTTTTGCCTGGATTATTTCTTAGCTTAAGAAGAATCATCATTTTGATCAACACAGTTAATCTCTTTTTCTTTTTTAAAAACAAATATATGCTTTTATTGATTTTAGAGAGAGAAGAAAGGAGATGGAGAGAGAGAAACATTAACATTCATCAGCTGCCTCCTGTACATGCCCTGCTGGGCATCAAGCCCACAACCTGGGCATGTGCCCTGACCGGGAATCGAACTGGGACCTCTCAGTCCATGGGATGACGCTCAATCCACTGAGGCACACCGGCTGGTCTTAAGCTATTTTAAAATTTAAATGAGCTTAGTTTTTTGTCTTTAAGGATCAACTGGCCACTGTAGTCTTTATTTATTTCTTTTAAATGTGCCTTGTCCAGTCCAGCCAGACCCTGAGAGTGTGGTTCTAGGCACGGATGGAGGGCGCTATGATGTTTACCTGTGTGACTGAATAAGGAAAGCTGGGTACTGGGAGGAGGAGCCAGCTGAAGTGAGAAGCTGTACTTGGTTTTACAAAGGAGACACAGATAGCAGATTTATTCCCTATACAGAGGAATTCAGTGAAAAACTAGAGGTACGTGGACTTTGTTTCTTTATGCTTTTTTAAAAAATATGTAGGCCCTGTGTACTTTGGAGCCTCATGTAGTAGCACTCACAGGAAGCAGACTTGGTTTGCAAGACAGCCTGTTCCTTTTTAATTAAATTTACTTATTTTATTTACTAGAGAAAGAGAAACTTGGATTAGTTGTTCCACTTACTTATGCATACATTGGTTGATTCTTATATGTGCTCTGACTGGGGATCAAACCTGCAACCTTGGTGTATAGGGATGACACTAACCAGCTGAGCTACCCAGCCAGGGTCAAGAATGCCTGTCTTGATCCTATACACAAAGAAGATCTTTGATGTCAGGAAGTTGTGGGTGGGAGTGAACTGCCATTCTGCCTCTGCTGCTTTCCAATGTGTGATTTCATGTAGTTATGAACTTAAAGTGTCCTAATCTCTAGTAGGTTAGAATGTTACTTTGTTTGTAAGTGGAGTCATTGCACATATACTTACTTAAGATAAGATCACAGTGGAGTAGGGTGGGCCCCCGATCTCATATGACTGGCATCCTTGTAAGAAGACAGCCGTGGGGAGAATGCTGTGTGAAAATAGGGGATTGGAGTGATGCACCTGTAAGCGAAGGGATGCTAAAGATAGTCAGCAAACCATAGCAGCTAGGAAGAGGCGATGAAGGGGTTCCCTGCAGGTTTCAGAGAAACATGGCCCTTTTAAGCCATTTACCCTCCTGACACCTTGATTTCAGACACCTGGCCTCCAGAATTGTGAGAGAGTACATTTCTGTTGTTTTAAGCACATTTTTATAGAGCTCTAGGAAACTGATTTTTATTTTTGCCTTTATGTAATGTGGATAATATTTTTAGGAATGACTGAGAGTAATTAATTAAATGAGGTAGTATATGTAAAATGTTGAGTGTGGTAACCAATTAGTACATGAGACCTCCTATTATTTTTATTACTATCATAGTTAAAACTTTCCCTTTTTCTTTTAATGCGATGTAAATTTCTAATAATACATGTTTCCATTATCGTAGGCTGAGTATAAAAAAGCTGTAACCACGAATCAGTGGCACCGCAGATTAGAGTTTCCAAGTGGAGAGACCATTGTTATGCACAATCCAAAGGTAATCATATTTTTTACGCTATTGCAGTTTCTAGGTTTATTTAAATAATTATTTTGCTGAATGTATTCGATAGATGTTTATTTTTATTAATTGTAGCAGTAGGGATATAGGTATAGTTCACATGGATCAGAGAAACAAAAATAAATTTTAAATTTATCTCATGAAGTTTCTGTTTATGGCGCATCTTAGCTGAGGCTTAGTATGCACCATAGGAGTTGCTTGATAAATGTTTGCACTTGATCAGGGGTTAGCTGACTTTTCCTGTAAAGGGACAGAGAGTAGAGATTTAAGGCTTTTTACGCCACGTGTCTTCGTTACAGTTGTCAACTCTGCCCTTGTAGCTGGAAAGCAGCTACAGACATTGAACATGGCTAGTTTCAATAAAACTATGTGTCAAGACAAGTGGTGGGCCAGATTTTGCCTGAAGGCTGTAGTGTTGGCCCTGTCCACGATGGAGGGTTTTTTAAGGTGATGATTCACGGTGTTTACATCCTTTCTCGCATCCTCCTCACTCTCTGGGCCACAGGCTCCGCACCTGCAACAAGCTCTGCCTCCTGGGCCGTATTCTGGGTGAAGTGAAGTGATTGATGCAACAGCATGTAGCACAGTGCTTGGCACAGTCTTGTTCAGAACGTGGACTATTTACTTATTCCATGAAAGTATGAGATAAACTATATTCTAACCACCTCCTCAGTCCTTACTGATACGAAAGTGAATAAGAATGAAAACATTTACATGTCAACAAAATTTAAACAGTATAAAAAGATATGAAATGAAAAAAGCCTCTTACGTCTGCATTTTCCCAGTTTCTCCTCTTGATAACCACTTGTCCTCTTGTTTTAAAATTTTTTAACTTTTTGTTTTGTGTACAAACAAAAACTTTGCATAACATCTTGCATGCATTCATTTTTTTTTTAAATTATGTTTTCATTGATTTTTCTTGAAGAGAGAGGGGAAGGGAGAGAGAGAAACATCAATGTGAGAGAGAAACATCAATTGGCTGTCCCCTGCACTTCCAACACTTGGGATCGAGCCTGCAACTCTGGCATGCACCCTGACTGGAAATCGACTGGGACCTCTCAGTCTGTGGGACAACGCTCAATCCACTGAGCCACACCAATTGGGCACATTCATTTTTTTTTTTTTTTTTAAGAAATATTTTCTTATGACATCAAGTTTAATTTAATATAGTTGGATTAAACAATATATGTCTCCCAAAAAAGTGGTGAATAAGTTAGTGTTTGGCATTGAAAATGCATTTGTAAATAGACTTCTGTATTGCATGTAACTTTTCCTTAATTTCTTATGTGTAAACTTGGATGTTTATATTACATTCCTAAATCAAGGTGTATTCTCATTTAGTTGTGTTATTTTCCAACATTATCATTAGAAATAGTGGTATTGACTTGGTTACTTTTAATGATTAATGATCACTTCCAGGACTGTTACAGACTGGTTTTAGGGGAACAATGGTAGTACCTGATATATAAATTATCCGTGTTATGAAGTACTTTATAATGTACTGAAACACATTATTTGGCCTGTAGTGGAAATGGATTTGGTGATGAACTGTCAATCCTTCTGTTGTATCTTGAAGGTTATTGTTCAGTTCCAGCCTTCATCAGTGCCAGATGAGTGGGGGACCACTCAAGATGGACAGACCAGACCCAGGGTTGTAAAGCGTGGAGTTGACAATAACCTTGATGAAATTCCTGATGGTGTGTAAAATTTGTGTAGAACCAGTGTCATTTCTGAACTTCTCTATTTTAGAATCATTCTTTAGAATGATGACAAAAAGAAATAGTTATTAGAAACATACAGAAATCAGCCAGGTTGGCACATATCTTTTTAGAAATCTTGTTACCTTTTAATATTTTTAAATTCTGTGAAGATATACAAACCATGTAATACAGATTCTACAATATGTATTGTTGTAAAGCAACACTTTGCTGGTTGAAATTGGGCTTTTGGCTGTGTTTTGGGCTTATTCTGTCATACCTCACTAATGCTGGTGGCAGACATTCTGTGTGAAGGCCAAATAGTAAATATTTTAAGCTTTTCAGGCCATGTGGACTCTGTTGCATGTATTCACCTCGTCACTGTAGTGTGAATGCATCTATAGACGGTGTGTAAACAAATGGGCATGGCTGTATTTCAGTAATACTTTATTTAGGAAAACAGGCAGTGAGCAGGATTTGGCCTGTGAGCCATGGTTTGCTAACCCCTGCTGCAGTGTTTGTGCTTTTGTTTCTCCTATTACACCATTTAAAGTATGGATTTTATTTTGACAATTACATAGTTTATATTTGTTTCATTGTCTTATGAAATTACAAAAAATATATACTCTTATTCTGAATGAGAATGAAATAAACACAGTAAAATTAGATTTAACTTGGAGATGTTCCTATTTACAGTATGTATGAATCTAACAAATCAAAGAGAAGGATTTGGGGAGAAGATTTTAAAGTTTTATATTGGCAAACTGCTTCCTTGTGTGGGGCTTAGTGCCTGTGGAGTTCTGAGGAACTCACGAGTTTCTGGATCCTTTATAGGTACAAAGCTGCTGGCCATCATATGATGACAACCTCTGGGACTAGGGATGGCCTGCCTCTTGCACTCCTGGGTCCAGTTCACTATTATTTGCTAAGACTGACTTTGAGTTTTGTTCCTCTAAGTTGGTAGAGGATAATTAGGCTTACTAGGTTGGAAGGGTCATAAATGTCCTGGTATGTTTGTGATGACAAAAGGGATATCTAGAATATTGCTTTTCAGTTCAGAAAACCCAATAAGTTTCTAGCTTATACGTATGTGTGTATTTCTTTTGTAGGGGAAATGCCTCAGGTGGACCACTTGGTGTTCGTGGTGCAAGGCGTCGGGCCTGTGTGTGACCTGCGCTTCAGGAGCATTGTGGAATGTGGTGAGTGTCATATGGACTGATTCAAGAGTGATGGGAGGACTTTGAAGTGTTCATTGCTAAAAGAGGTTCCAGCTGAGGGACTGTAAGAGGAGATTTAAATGATCACTGGGAATATTAACTTGTACTTAATTTGTTCTTATGACCTGTGTAACTCATACAATTCTAGACTGAAGAATTAGATAGGATCTTGTAAATAATTTAGCTTTTCTGACAGCCTCTTCCCAGCACTTTCAGCAACTAGGAACACCTGTATATTGAACTGATTTATAGAGAATTCCTTGTGAAAAGTTGTATATTGGAAGTATGAATCTGCTTGGTTTACAGAAATATTTTTTATTGATTTTCAGAGAGAGGAAGGAGGAGGGGTGGGGGGGGAATCCATTTGGTGTTCCACTTATTTATGCATTCAGTGGTTGATTGCATTGCTTGCATGTGCCCTGACTGGTGATTGAACCCAAAACCTTGGGGACAACACTCTAACCAACTGAGCTACACGGCCAAGGCTACAGGAATTTTTGAAGTTTATTTTTGTGTCTGTGTAATAGTTCATGTCTATTAAATACTCGGTAGGTGCCAAATACCTTGCGTGTATTGTACCAGCTGACCTCGCAGTAAAGCCTGGGTGCAGGTGTTGCCATGCCCCCTTCAGTAAGCAGCCGCGGCCCAGAGGGTGGGTCAGCCTCTCCCATGTCACGGTCTGTGTGTTCTGGAGCAGGCATCGTGATCCCCGAGTCTGTACCCACAGTACATGCTGCCTGGATGTGGTGTTTAAACTGAAGTTCTCCAGTCATTTATACGTACCTCTGAAATAATGAAAATTTACAAGAACTTTTTAAACATTAGGTTTATTGTTTTGGGGGCTAAATCTTTTTTTTTTTTTCCATAAAACGTTTGTTACAAAAAATACTGGCATAATTGAGGTAATTGCTAACTCTACCTATCAAGCTAAGAAGATTTAATTAATTGAATTTGTTGTTTTCCCTGAATTTTTTTTTTAAGTGGATGATTTTAGAGTGGTTTCTCTCAAATTGCTGCAGACACATTTCAAGAAATCTTTAGATGATCAGAAAATAAGCAGAGTGGAGTTCCTTCCAGTTCATTGGCATAGCTCCTTGGGTGGGGATGCCACAGGTGTTGACAGGTTGGTGCATTTTGAGAACATGTTGTTTAGATTGTTCAAACTTAGATTCATAGTAGTTTATTATGACTTCAACAAATGTATTTTTTTTAAAACAAATGTCTTTTTTTTATTCTAAGTTTATACTTGTTCTGACATATCATTAAGTACTCGCTGTTAAGTTCATGCTACTTTTCTGTGTGTGCATACATATGTATACAGGTATTCTTACCATAAATGTTTAAGACAATCTGGTACCTCTGTGCTGGTTTTATTTATTTATTTAATTTTAGATGGAGAAGAAAGGAGAGAGAGAGAAATAGAAACATCGATGAGGTAGAGAAATATCAATCGGCTGCCTCCTGTACACCCCACACTGGGAATCAAACCCGTAACCTGGCCATGTGCCCTGACCAGGAATCGAACCGGGACCTCTCAACCCATGGGACAATGCACAGTCCACTGAGCCACACCGGCCATACCTAAGCTGGTTTTACAATACTGATGTATAGTGGTTTAGGTAAGGGGCTGTCTTGTACATTGTAGGGTGTTTAGCAGCATCCCTGACCTCTACCCAGTAGATAACAGTAGTAAATTCCTTCCCTCAGCGTGACAGCCAAAAATGTCTCAAGTCATTGCAGGTGTTCCCTGGGGATAAACCACCCCAGGTTGAGAACCACTGGTGTAGATGACTGTTTCTCAGGGGAGGCTCTTTGGGCAGGGCAGTTCTTTGCCGTCTCATTGTTGTGTGTGCTGTAGTGCCCTAGTCTGAATGCCACTGAATGCCCACAGCAGTCATCAGGCACTGTGATGACCACTCCCATTCAGTTTTCAGTACTTTTAATTGAGAACCACACATTTAGGTGATTTTGGTTCTTTTTCCAGGTCATATTTCTGTGAGAACACAGGAATAATAACATCTGCTTTTAGGTGAACGTCATCGTGTGTCAGGGCCCATGGTTTAATAACACTGGTCCTGCAAACCGCATTATGTCTGTGCTGGGCCCTGTTATGAGGGTGTTTTTTTCTCTGGATGTTCTTGAACTTTGCTGTGGCCATTCTCAAATCAGGGAAGATCTTCATTCCATTAAGCTTCTTTCTTGCTTCCTGCTACTTTCTCTATTGTCCTTTCCACTCACAGCTGATGTCAGGTGTTCTGATTTCTAGTACATTGTAAGAAAAATTGAAGAGTAGGCTTTCTTCTTTAAAAATAAGTATCTTTGCCCAGCTGGTATGGCTCGGTGGTTGAGTGTCACCAAAAGGTCACCGGTTCGATTCCCAGTCAGGGCACATGCCTAGGTTTTGGGCCCGATCTCCAGTGGTGGGCATGCAGGAGGCAGCCAGTCCATGTTCTCTCTCATCGATGTTTCTGTCTCACTCTCCCTTTCCCTTCCTCTCTCTCTAAAATCAAAGGGGGGAAAACTCTTTTCATAAGCCTTATTTTATTTGATAACTATTCAGAAAAATCCCAAAATTGAAAGTACAGTTAAAAGCACAAATAGGAACTTTTTTGCTAATCTTGATTTATTTATGATAACTGTACAATATCAACCCATAATTAGTTTGTGGGATTTTTTTTTTATTCAGTGTATTCTCAGGATATAAAATCTGAACTTTAAAAAATTCATAGATTTAAGGTAGCTGAGGATAATATACTTTTTTTCCTTTTTAAACAGGAATATTAAGAAAATCACTTTACCAAGCGTCGGTCGGTTTCGTCACTTTACCAATGAAACCTTGCTAGATATTCTGTTTTACAATAGCCCCACCTACTGTCAGAAGATTGTGGGAAAAGTGGGAATGGAGCTAAACCATCTGCATGCCCTCTTCATGAGCCGGAACCCAAGCTTAAAGGAGGAATCTCTGTTGCTGGTCACAGTTTAGGTAAAACTGTCAAACGTTCACATTCTAAACAGACTGTCTGTTGAGCCATCACTGCTTTCAGTGTGGATGACCCTGCTGAGAGTTCAGATTCTGCCTTTGCTAGTCACCTTTCATGTTACCTATGGATGCTGTATGTTTTAATTTATTCTGCTATGTGGTAAAACAAGAATACTGGTTTTAAGATCTTGATTAATATCTAACTTTTGCACGACTTCTGCTGAGGGACATTGAGAAAAAAATAGGAGAATATGTTTAGTGTTATAAAAAACACCTACAGCCCTGGCCGGTTTGGCTCAGCAGTTAGAGCATTGGCCTGTGGTCCAGAGAGACCTGGGTTTGGTTCCCGCTAAGGGCATATACTTCGGTTGCGGTTAGTCCCCAGCCCTGGTTGGGTCGTGCGGGTGGCAGCCACTCGATGTGTCCCTTTCACGTCGATGTTTCTCTCTCTCTCTCTCTCTCTTCCTCTCTCTCCCTCCTGCTCTATCAGAATAAAAAATGGAAAAATGTCCTCGGGTGAGGATAAAAACAAAACAAAAAACAAAAAACACCTACAACATTATAAAGCGAAATGCTTTTTTTTTTTTAGGTTCTTTAATCTTGTTTGACATCCTGTCTAATCAAAAAGACTTGACTTGATCGAAGTCTCCAGGGCCTTCTGCTGTTGCTAATGGAGCCATGAAGCAGCCCCGTTCTCAGGAGAAGCAGGCAAGGCTGAGTTAATGCTTACGTTTGGAAGTGGAGCTGAACTGTTTCCCAAAATCTGAACTGCTTCTATATATCAGAATACACTGAGGTTTACAAGTATAATCGAACCATACAGTTCGTTGTTGTAATATGTGGGAGCGTGAATGCTTTGTTAAATGTATATGCTTTTTTCAGACTATTTTAAACTTTGGATTACAAACTACAAAAATTACGATTTATTTATAGAGCAGAATGATTTAAAATTTTCTGTAGATTGGTGACATTTTATGGGAGTTTTTCTGAGATTTATAATGTTTTCTCAACTTTTTAAAAGATGCAGGAAGAGCCAAAGCTGACCTTGGATGAGTCTTATGACCTTGATGTTGAAAATGAAGAAGTCCTAACTCTGCAGGGAACACTGGCAGCACTTAGCCTCTCGGAATACGTTAGCACGTTTGAAAAGGAAAAGATCGACATGGAATCTTTGGTACTGAGGATAGTTTGATTCATTTTGTTTAAGAATGATTAAAACACTCTTCCATCACAACACATTCCAGATAAGGCAGCGACTTAAATGGTTAAAAAATGGAAAAACGCAGGAGAATTAGAAACAAACAAACCAACAAGAAACAATCTCAGTTGGATTTTCTAAGAGGGACATAAAACCCAAAAGTCATAAAAGAAAAAAATTGCATAGCAGGAGATGCCATACACGACATCTAAAGGCCAGTGATAGATTAAGAATATTTGGAGCACATATTATAGACACATGGTTTATTTCCTTACTATTCAAAACTTGTACAAATTAGTTACAGAAAGATAACATAGTAGGAAAAGAGGCAAACAATAAGAACAGGTGATATCAGGAAATAAAACAACATGGCTTCTTATAAGAAGATTTGTAAGAGAAATGCAAGTGAGAAGTGCTATGAGATTTTATTTTTAACCTATCAGTTTGGCAAAAATAAAAAGTTTGATTATACAGGGTGGGGAAAACTAGGTGTACAGTTGTGAGTATGCAGAATAGAATTTACTCTTTTATTATTGTTCATTAATTACTGTAATATTTTGCATATGAACAACTGAAAACCGCTTTTGCACCACCCTGTTCACTATGTGGCTAGTATGAGGGAAAGTAGGCACTGTTACACATTGTCCGTGAGAATGTCAATTGGTACAACCTCTCTGGAGGGCAGTTTGGCATTTTATAGTTTTAAAATGTAAAAAAGGACATACCTTTTAGCCCAGGAAATTCACTGCCAGGAAATTTCCTGTAGAGAAATGTACACACTGGAATGTGTGCTAGGATACTGCAGCACTGTCTGTACTAGCAAAACAGACACCTTGCGTGCCCATTAGTAGGACACTGATGAAGCTTGTTGTGGTGTGTCCACGTTGGTGTACCCTGCAGCTGCAGAATGAATGAAGCAGTGTCAGAGATGGTGGTGTGAAATGATCTCTTAGTTTTTTGTTTTTTAGATAGAGTGGAGGGGAGTGAGGGAGGGAGCGAGACGTTGATGTGAGAGGGACACATCAACTGGTTGCCTCCCACACACCACCAACCATGCTGGGATCGAACCTGCAACCCAGGCATGTACCCTTGACCGGGAATCAAACATGAGACCCTTCGGTCCATAGGCCAACACTCAAACCGCTGAGCCAAACCAGCCAGGGTTGAAGTGATCTCTTGGTACGTCAAGCGAAAAGACCTGAAGTTCAGTCCTGTTTGCATAGTAGGTCGCACACACACGCGTACATGGAAAAGCACCTAGAAGCTGTCTCTCTGGAAGGGGAGCAGGTGTCCAGCAGCTGCTGTTGAGCAGCTCAGTTGGATGGTTGGGGCAGAACTGGAGAGGAGAGACTTCAAAGCTTCCGCTTGGCTGTAGCTTTTGAATTTTGTACAACATGCATGTATTTTTGTTAAAGAATTAATAGAATGATTTGGATATGGAGGGCCAAGATTTTACATCCTAAATTCATCCATGATTTAAAAACAAAAAAAATTAACTTCTAAAAAAATTTACTGGATTTTAGATTGCTTTAGATGTACAGTCTATTTTTGTGTTTTCTTTTATCAGTTTTTCTTTCGCTATCATTTATGAGCTTGTTTGTGTTCTTTCAAAGCTTATGTGTACAGTTGATGACCTGAAGGAAATGGGGATACCCCTGGGACCCAGAAAGAAGATAACTAACTTCCTGAAACTCAAAGCTGTCAAACTGGTAAAGTTTCATCTCTGCCCCAAAGAAAACAGAACTCATCTATGACTAGTTTGTTTATATTTTGGAAATTTTTGTCAGTGCCATCTTGGCTAGGCAGGCTGGAATGCTCCTTGACACAGCACAGCCATGGAGTTGATGGGAGCGCAGACTGTGGAGTCAGCCGGAACTGGATTTAAATTCTTGTTAGAGTGACTGACCACCCAGTTTCCTTGGGGACTGAGAGAATTTCCTGGACAGAGGACTTTGATTTTGAAAATGGGAATTTCCCTGTGTAGAAACTGGGTAAATCCTCCACAAATAGATGAGTTGGTTACCCTGATTCCTATTTCAGTCTCTTATTATTAACTACATATTCATGAGCAATTTGCTTACCTTTCTGATCTTTTAATTTCTTCATTTCTAAATTGGGAATGATACCTTCCTTATAGCATTGCAGTAAGGATGAAGTAATGCATGTGAAGGTTAAACCCAATAGATGTGAGCTCATTTTCCCTCTTCACAATCCTTCTCACCTTCTAAAGATAAACACACACACACAAATCTCACTAATATTAACCAAAATGCAAAAATTCCATTTTGAAAATTTTATTTATTGATTTTTAGAGGGGGGTAGGGGAGAGAGAAAAACTTCAGTTTTCTGTTCCATTTATTGATGCTTTCATTGGCTGCTGCTTGTATTGCCTTTACCAGGGATTGAACCCACAGTCTTGGTGTATTGGAATGACACTAACCAACTGAGCTACCTGACCAGGACCAAAAAGCAAAAATTCTTAACAATACAAAACATAACAGCAGCAGTAACTAAAAATCACTTAAAAAGAAAACAACTGGGGGAAAAAATCACTTGTTTAATTTTTATTAAGTTAATTTCACAGAGATTTGAAAAATTAGATCCCACATAGGGTGGCTGTTTTATTTTTATTAACATGGGTTTATTGATCCATCTTAGAACTTCTGTGGCTCTTATATTTGTGTTACTTCTTTGGAACTGAACATATGTCAGTTTGTGTAACATGACTGCAGTCATAGGCTGATTTGTTGTGATTAGTTGAGTTAATCAGCATTTTATAAATATATCTTTTGTATCAGGCGTGGTGCTCAATTCTTGGGATTTGGAGATGAACTGAGGTTTTGTGTCTAGTTAGAGGGAGAGATCAGACAACAAATGATGACAGTTCAGTCCTGTAACAGTGCATCCGTGCTGTGAGAGCCAGGTGAGGGTGGAGTTCTGGCCTGGGAGGAGGGTGGGTTGGTCAGAGAAGACTTTGCCAAGGTGTTGGTGTCTGAGCTTGAAGGAGGGTAGAGTGGCCTTCAGAAGTGGGCCTGCAGCTACTCGGGTGAGGTGAGCGTAGGGGAAGGCAGAGGGTCCTGAAGGCCCAGATGGCAGGTGTGGAAGTTGGATTTTGTCTTGAAGTGGTTCTCAAACTTGTTCTTATGGCCATGATACTCATAAAGCTTTTCAACATCACAAAACGTTGCCCTGCCCATTACTTTCATCATCAGTTATGATTTGGTGCCAAATCATCTGTTTAGTCTAAATCTTAATTTTAAGTTTATAAAATAAGTGCTATAAACTGCATTATAAAAATTTAACTGCAGATGTTTCTATAATAAATTAATGTTTAAACACACTGACTCCTTCCTGGTCTTTCCATTATCAGCATTATCCATGTGCACATCAGTGAAGACAAGTCTAAAAACAAGCAAATAAGAAGCTGTTTTCAGGCTGTACAGCATGTCCTTGACTTTATGCTGTAATAAGAGGAAAACCAGTGGGAAATATTCTACAGTTCTTGGAAAATTTCTAGAAGGAGCCTGGTTCACATATACTGTAGTTGCTTAGATATATAAATTAAGGTATTATAAGAATATTTTGCCCTGGCTGTTTTGGCTTAGCGGTTGGAGCATCGGCCTGCGGACCAGAGTGTCCCAGGTTCGGTTTCCGCTAGGGGCACGTACTAAAAAAAAACAAAAGCAAAAAAAAGAGAATGTTTTGAAAGGAATAAAAATCTGTAAAGCAATCTTTTTTTAATTTAAGAAGTGATTGCCTCTGGATGAACCATGTCATTTTCTTAACCGTATTGCTATTGATCGTTCTTCATTTTTCAAAGATAACAAGGTGCTGCCAGATCAGTAATAAGATAATGTGGTGTTTCCTCTCGATTTAATGTAACAGATAATGGGACAGAAATCAGCAAATTATTTTATAATCAGGACATTAAGTACTTCGGTCTGAGTGCTGCTGTTGTCTTTGTAAACTAACAGTGATTTCCATGTGAAAGGAATGTTTTTTAGTGTTGGAAACACCAGTAGTCAAGTATGTGTGTGTTGGTTCACTTTGTTTTTATAATTACTGCATTAGTCTAGGAAAAACAGAACAACTGTTTGCAATAGGACACTTTGTGATCTATTTAGATAGCTCTCTTATCAATTTGGAATAACTTCATAAATATAATGGGAGGTACTTCTGAGTAAGAAAGCAAATTTGAACTGAAGAATTCTGAACATGTTCTTCATTTTGGGTTTTTAGGTTTCATCTTGTGCTACCTTCAAAGGGCAGAGATAATCAAACCCAAACCTTCCAAAATATTTGTGGTGGAGCCGGTTCCCAGCTGGCTGGCAGAGAGTTTTCTTTTCTCTGTGGTGCCTATTGAATTAGCCAGCGGATTCTCCTGCTTTCCTAGTATCTGGAATTTATTGATAGATAAGGCTGATTTGGCCAGTGGTTTTGTTTGGGCATCGTCAACTACTGTTTAAACAGAGACCTACACAGTCACTCGCAGCCTGGGGCATGAGGGCCACGGGAACGTGCGCTTGTGGGGAGTCGGCAGTCCACCATGACAGCTGTGCACATCCCCTGGCTGCGGTGTCGGGTGCGAGTGGGCTTTGTCCTGCATTAGATAACCCTGTCCACAGTGCTCCCACAGCTTCTGTTCACTCACTTGTTTATGGAGATAAATTGATCGTCAGTATTTGGGGCAATAAGTTTTGAAAATCATTGCACCTGTGTAATCACAACCTAAAACAAGAAGGAACATTTTTGTCACACATGCTTCTTTCTAGTCAACTCCTCCCACCAGACAACTACTCTGATTCCTGACACTCTTGAAAGTGTTGCCTGTTCTCTGGAAGTGGAATGAACACTGTGCATGTACTCTTTGTATCTGACTTTTTTTACTCAAAATATGTTTTTGAGCTTCACCAAATTGTACATCATTTGATGTTCGTTCCTATTTATTTCTGAGTAGTTATTCCATTGTGTGAACAGGCCAGAGTGTGCTTTTCTGTCCCTCCCAAAATGCTTCTGAGGAGAACTTGTTCGTGGCTCCATTCAGATGCAATGCTGAAAGAACTTCCTCCTGAGTCGCACGTCTTCAAAGAAGCATGTATTTTAGAATTATATAAACTAAACTATCTGTCTAAAGTTTAGATCTTAAAGGGAAAATTTGGCATTTTAAAACTTCCTATGATTAAAACTTTAAATTATATAGAAAAGTTTACAAACAGTATACTGATAATCAATATTTAGATTTAATTGTAGCTGTTTTGCTGTATTTTTTCATTGCCTCTTAATCTTTTAAGAATTTTAAAGTAATTTTTAGACTTGGCATTTCTTTCCTACATATTTATTGTGTGTCTCTAAAAGGGACATTTCTCTAATGACACAATATCATTATTGTGCCTAAGAAATTATTAATCATTGCCTGTTATCAAGGTAGCATGTTTTGTGGTGATAACTCATAACTAAACTTTTTTCCTCAGGGTTATGCTATGAAATTTTGGTATTTTACAGGAACAGAAAAAAGGAGCCTCAGAAAAGAAGACGCTGATGGCAGCTTCAACCAGAGGACAAGAGGAAAGTGCTCAGAAAGCTAAAGAGATGGCTTCTCTCCCCTCGGAACCCAGTGAGTCCAGGAGGAAGCTCCCGGCTGGTGCGTGTGTGTCCTCTGTGCCGGTGGACTGCGAGTCCTTTGCCATCGGCACTGGACAGGTACCTTCACGGGTGGCTGGGGCTGCATGTTTTATGTTAGAGTCATGTGTCTTTAATGTTATCACGTATCTTTAAATTCCTTAAATATTTATTCAACATTTACGGAGGGGTAGAGAAAACTCGTTTTAATAGAAATTGTATGCTTCTTTGATAATCTTCAAAATAAGAGATTGAATGTGTACTGATACATCATCTAACTTTTGAAGTTGTCTTTATTTCAGTTTTCAACCTCTCAGTTATTTTTTCTTTATTGATTTTAGAGAGAGCAGAAGGAAGAAGTAGGGAGAGATAGAAAAATCAATGAAAGAGAACATCGATTGGCTGCCTCCTGCACATTCTTTATTCTTTCTTTCAATTAAATAAGTGGAAAAAGGTTAACTGGGCCAAAGGATGTACACATGAAAACGTTGGTAGTTAATGCTACTCACCGCTTGAAAGACTGGCGGTTTGTATTCACAGTGGCAGCTTCTAAGAGTGCCTTCTCTCCCCAGCTTAACGATGGTTCCACTTACGACTTTTCACCTTTATGGTGGTTTGGAAGTAATGCACATTCAGTACAAACTGTACTTTGAATTTAGATTTTGGATCTTCTCCCGGGCAAGTGGTAGGTGGCAGAGCCCTCTCGTGTGGTGCTGGGCAGCGGCAGTGAGCGCAGCTCCCAGGCCCACGGTGAAGGGCTGGCAGCAGTGTTCTGGGTGTTGTGTTTTCACATTGACAACATGAGATACTCAGCACTCTATTATAAAATAGGCTTTGTGTTAGATGATTTTGACATGTTCAACGTAGGCTAAGCTAAGCTGTGATGTTCTATATTAGATGCGTTTTTCTAAGATATTTTCAACTTATGATTATTGGAATGATCATCTTTTATTGCTCTTTGGTTCTTTCTAGGTTTCTGTTGTTTACAGTTCATTAGACTTCGAACCAGAGATTTTCTTTGCCTTGGGATCTCCAGTTGGCATGTTTCTCACTGTTCGAGGAGTGGACCAGATAGATGAGAACTACAGGCTTTCTACCTGTAAAGGATTCTTCAATATTTATCATCCAGTGAGTGAACTGAATTATCTTCCTATTTTGAAGAAGATGAAAAACCTGTACTCTTGCCCTGGCTGGTTTGGCTTAGTGGTTAGAGCGTCAACCTGCGGACCAGGGAGTCCCGGGTTCGGTTCCCACTAAGGGCATGTATCTCAGTTGCAGTTTGTCTCCGGCCCTGGTTGGGGTCGTGAGGGTGGCAACCACTCGATGTGTCTCTCTCACATCGATATTTCTCTCTCTTCCTCCCTCTTTCTCACTCTATCTGAAGATTAAAAAAAAAAAAAAACCTGTGCTCTTTATCTTGA
Source organism: Molossus molossus (assembly GCF_014108415.1). Classification (NCBI taxonomy): domain Eukaryota; kingdom Metazoa; phylum Chordata; class Mammalia; order Chiroptera; family Molossidae; genus Molossus; species Molossus molossus. The sequence continues at coordinate 50,442 of NW_023425352.1, forward strand.
TATATTCTCAGATTCTTATTTCTTAGGAATTAATACTGATTTGGATTTTGTACAACTCTCAGCTCTCTGTTCTAATAGATACAGTCCAATACTTTGCAATCAACTTTTCTACCAAAAGTCTTTGTTCAAAAAATAATTCTATCGCTTTGCTTGCAAAGTAATTTTACCCACAAACTTGGAAAGTCTTCTTAAAATTACCAGTATTTGAATAGGTGTGAAAAAAGTCAAAATATCTGCTTTGCCAGGTTTTTGGGTTTTGTTTGGGTTTTTGGGTTTTTTTGTTTTCCCCCCAACTAAGGTATATAACTCAAAATAAAATAGCATTTTATAAAATTCTTCTGTTCACAGCTTGATCCAGTGGCATATAGACTTGAACCTATGATTGTTCCAGACTTGGACTTAAAAGCAGTTCTCATCCCACATCACAAAGGCAGAAAAAGGCTTCATTTAGGTAAAAAGGAAATATTATGAAACTTGTTTTCTTCCCCTTGTTTTTTAATTTGTCATTTATAATGAATCACAAGAATTTTAACACTGTCCTTTTTTTTTATTTTAAAGGTATCTTTTTTTTTCTTCTTCTTCATTGATTTTAGAGAGAGAGCAAGGGAGAGGGAGAGAGAGAGATAGAAACACTGATGAGAGAGAACATCGATTGGCTGCCTCCTGCATGCTCCCCTGCTGGGGATCAGGCCCACAACCTGGGCATGTGCCCTGACGGGGAATCAAACTGGCAACCTCTTGGTGCATGGATCGATGCTCAGCCACACCGGCCCGGCACTAAGTCCTTTCTTAATGAATTAATATTCAGTGCCTACTGTGTTCAAAACTTGCTCGCTATGTGAAGGTGCTATTATAAGGGGCGCGATGGAGGGGTCCCCTCTCCTGATGGCTTCATCCTTGATAGCATTCTCATTGCTGAGCTGCTTGGGAGTGGAGTCGATGGCATATGGTGACCTGATGCAGACTGATAGAAGTCTGTTACAGTTTTTGCATTGGGAAAGCTTAGTAGCATTTGAACTAATGGCCAAACCATCAACAAATAAGTGTGACACTCTCAAGTCAAATGGGCTTTTATTTCCTTGCTAATAAGACACTTTTCCTGTTAAAACATTCATTGAACATACGGATCAGCGATAACTCTGAGTGGGGTTTAAGTCTCTCTCATGTTATTCATGGTTTACATTACGTATCCACAGGTTTGAAAAAAGGAAAAGTGGTCCTTCCTCTTATTTAAAAGTTATTTCCTTTTTCTTTTTTTGCTTCCATCATGCTTTTAGAGTGTGTTTAACTCTTTTGGGGTTAAAGTGAGAAATTTGATACTCAAAGACCTTGATTTCAAATAGGAATTATTAGACAAAAGTAGAAAAGGTGAAAGGGTAGGAGTTTCTTCATTTTTAAATTAGAAGTTTAAATTGTAGTTCTATTACAATCTCTCCTTTTCAAAATAGTTTCACTGTTACGAATTAGGAAAAGTCACCTTCTAATTTTGTGGGCCCACTTAGTAACTTACAGTAAGGAGAAGTGGTGCATGTGCTTAGTTACATCTTTATAGAATTGAACTCCTTTTGTTTGGCTGGATCAAGTTTAGTCATTACAGAAATTTCAGGGATAAGACTCCTCAAAACATTTTAACATGTTGAAGGGTTTTGGTTGAGACACTCCATGTACATGACATTTAAGAGGAGACTAAGAGGCTTTCCCCTGCCTGTGAAAAATGTTAAATTTTGCGGTTCAGAATGTTACATACTGACTAATAACCTGATGATGTGCTTTCTTAATCTCTTTAGAATTGAAAGAAAGTCTCTCTCGAATGGGCTCTGACTTGAAGCAGGGTTTCATCAGCTCTCTGAAAAGTGCTTGGCAAACACTGAATGAGTTTGCCCGTGCTCATACCTCCTCAACTCAGCTGCAGGAAGAGCTGGAGAAGGTAGCCAATCAAATCAAAGAAGAAGAAGAAAAGCAAGTAGTTGAAGGTAAATTGATATTTGAGGCCTTTTCCAAGTGTTACTGGTGAATGTCACCCTTAGGTCATTTAATGTTGCTTTTCCATTGCAGTCTTTTTTGTTAAAATGTAGGGACTCTTCCTATAAGAGAAAATCTTTTATGATAAACTATACTTCAAAATGCATGCCATCCTTTCTTACTAGGTTTCTGCCTCATAGTTGCTGAACTTTTTGCTCTGCAATGTTAAAGTTTCACTGAGATTCGTAAGGGCAGAGTGGGGCATCAGAGTTGGAGAACCACGTTGTCTTCAGGCACTTGGAAGACCCTCTCTGAGAAGTGATCTTTCCTGGCGCTGATGTTTAACTGTGTTGTATGGACTTGACTGTGGTGTCAGGGCATTGTGCAGCTGTTTTGACTTTTTCAGATTCTAATTCTATTTCCTTTCTTTGTACAATGCTCTCTCACCCCTTTTCTTCAAAACTTCTGTCAGCTTCCTGGCTCTTCCTCCTCTCTGGGGTAACCAGCCCCTCTTCCCCTGGCTCTGGAGGAATAGAAAGTGAGCCTGGTAAAGTTAGCTAAAGTAAAGGATTATGATTAAGTGATTGACTTTGATATTGAAATGGTTTAAATTCTAGCAGAAAAGATTGTTGAAAGTCCAGATTTTTCCAAGGATGAGGACTACTTATGAAAGATTGGAATGCTAAACAGAGGCTGCTGGATTGACTATGTGCTTCAAGAAAAGCCGATAGAGAGTTTTAATGAATATCTTTTCGCTCTTCAGAGTCATTTGTGTTATTGGTAAGTATTGATAACACTCCGGTGCCCTTCAGGTGGTAGCGCACGGAGCATTTTAGTTTAGTGAGGCTTGCTGATTCATCCTTTGTTAGGGAGCATTACTTTGACCTCCTGTATATTGTCAGTATTTCCACAAGATGGCAGCATGTCACCTGCCTTCGACCCGAGGCCTTGAGGCTTGGGCACTGTTTCTGCAGGGAGGGCTTTAGTAGAAAGGAGTGGTGGGAGGGACTGAGAGAAGCCCTCCCTGCATATGCCCCCTCACCAAGGTGAATTGCAGCTGCTTTTGGAGGTGAGAGCTACCCGTCCATCTGTGACACCGCACGGTTGTCATTGCCATTCTTAGGAGGAGATGAGTAGAGTAAAAGCTGCGCTTTTCACCTTTATGCATAGAGATTGCTTTATGCGAATTGTCTCTTCAATAAATGTGCTTTTCTTTTTGATAGGGAATCTGAGGATACGGCCCTGTTATTACTTAAAGAAATTTATAGAACAATGAACATTAGTCCCGAACAGCCCCAGCATTGATTGGACTTCAGTTTCACTGTGTGAGTTTATGTTTATGGTGTGTATAAATTATGAATGTTTCATTCTGAAGTCTTTTTTATGGAGTTGATGTTGACCAATAATTTTGCCATTTTTCTGTTTCCTCTGAATGTTAAAAAATTCAAACTAGAGATAGCACAGCAAGAGAATTAGTGTACAGTTTACATTTCTGACTTGTTATAATCTTCTAATTCTGCATAGAATTTGAGTTCTTTTAATTTCAGTTTCTTTTTTAAATTGATTCTTGGGAACATCAGCTCAGAATTTCTTTGGTTGTAGGTAACAGAAGCTAAGTCAAAACACCTTAAACAAATAGAGGTTTACTTTTATTATGTAACAGGGAGGGTTCATTTGTTGAGTGATGCCAACAGATACCCAGATTGTTTGCATCTTTTTGCATGTTGGTTGGCTCTCGCTGCCTCATGGTTACAGGATGGCTGTTGTGGTCCAGATGTCATATCTACGTAGAAGATGTAAATAAGGATGAAAAGGCAGTGGTGGTTCTATCTGTCCCTCAGGAAAACAAAATCCTGTCCAAAATGTACCCCTGCCTGTTGACCAAGCCTGTGTCACATGTCTCATGTGCCCACCCCAGCCTGCACCTACGATGGTTAAAGCGACACTTCCAGTCTTTGCAGAGGGAGGAGCAGGAGGGGATTGAACATGAGATGAGACACCTGCAAGTCGGCCACACTCTGTGTTCTGACTGTCCTCCTGAGACACCTGACATCGACCTTTTTTTCTTACTAGATTATGCATCACTTTAAAAAATAGGTAATGTGCCCTGGCCGGTTTGGCTCAGCGGTTAGAGCGTCCACCTGCGGTCCGGAGAGACCCGGGTTCGGTTCCCGCTAAGGGCATGTACTTCGGTTGCAGTTTGTCCCCGGCCCTGGTTGGTCATGCGGGTGGCAGCCACTCGATGTGTCCCTTTCACATCGATGTTTCCCTCTCTCTCTCTTCCTCTCCCTCCCGCTCTGTCTGTACAAAAAATGGAAAAATGTCCTCAGGTGAGGATAAAAAAAAAAAAAAGATGAAAAGCGATCTTGTTTATCACTTATTCCCAGCATAAAACTGGTGTCTGGAACATAGAAGGTACTGAATAAATATTTTGTTTTTTTTTTTTAATCCTCACCCGAGGACATTTTTCCATTTTTTGTTCAGCTAGAGCGGGAAGGAGAGAGAGGAAGAGAGAGAGAGAGAAACATCGATGTGAAGGGACACATCGAGTGGCTGCCACCCGCACGACCAACCAGGGCCGGGGACAAACTGCAACCAAGGTACATGCCCTTAGCGGGAACCGAACCCGGGTCTCTCAGGACCGCAGGCCGACGCTCTAACCGCTGAGCCAAACTGGCCAGGGCGGTAATGTGTTTTTTAAAAGTTAGAACTTTTAAAACCTTTGCAAGAGTGATCAACAAACTGGTGAACTCTGAGTTACTGAAACCAGAAGTGGTTCCTGGCAGGCTTTGGTTTTCTTATAACAAATGACATTTTGGAGAGGTAACCACTTTTAGTAGAATTTGCTTAAAGAAATACTCGTGCCTGTGCATGTCCAGTCAGATAATATGTCCACACATTCAGACACGAGCATCACTGAGTGTGTTGTCCTGTGACCTGGTGCTTTCCATTGGCCAGATCACGTGCAGGCTCCGTGCTAGTTTCTGCGGGTCTCCTTCGCTCTCTGACAGTGAGGCGGCCACCCACTGCGAGGCTGTCTCATCTCGTGTGGTCAGCTTCCTGCTAGTGGACCTTTAGGTAATTTCCTAATATATATTAAGGAGTTTTAGTCAACAGAGTAGGTAAGAGGTCTAAAAAGCCATTTTATAATCAGACTGTAATAGTTTTCTGGTTCTTAACCTTTTCTGGTAGTACAATGTTAAAATAAAGTAAATGTAATGTCAAAAGCCACCGCAGTCCAGGTTTCCAGGTGTGAAGTAGTCATTTAGCTGGCTAACAAATATTTATTCAGTACCTTCTATGTTCCAGACACCAGTTTTATGCTGGGAATAAGTGATAAACAAGATCGCTTTTCATCTTTAAGAAATTATAGCCGGTCCTTGCATGTTATTGTGTTTGTTCATTGTCATCTCGTAACAGCATTGATGAGATGCCTTAGGGATTCACCTCTTGTTATACCGATTAGCTTGTGCAGAATTGGTTCTGTTATGTGTTGCTTTGCACAGTTCCAAGAACCTGTCAAGAATTTCCAGTGAGGACTTAGGTGCATTCCACTGGGAGGAGGTGTGTGGTAAGCCTGCACGCCGCCCATGAGTGAGTCTCAGATGTTGACAGCTTCTGTGGGAAAGATGAAGTAAGATGTGGGGATTGATGGGGGTTGCTTCTGGGGAAGGCCTTACTGACTTGGTGGCATTTAAGACATTTAATTGATGACCCGGAGGTGGACATCCGAAGATGGGCAGAGAGAAGAGCAGCCGCTGAGGCCGCGCGGGTGGGTACAGCCGTGTCCTGCGGCAGGGTGGGAAGCAGGCCAGCACAGCCAGAGGGTAAGATGTGAAGGGAGAGTGGAGGAAGGCGCATCAGACAAGCACTCTACATGTAATGGGGACATCGAGTGACGGGATCTAGTTTCCCCTTTACAAGGGTGCTCTTGGTATTGGTGGGAGGGTGGACTGCTGAGCCAAGACGGAGAAAGGGAGACTGACTAGGGGTGTGGTGGTACGACAGTCAAAGGTGATTTGAATTCAGTCTGTTCTGCAGGTGAGTTGTTTAGAACTGGCTGATGAACTCACTGTGGAGTACAAGGGAAGGGAGGGTTAAGGGTGACTTTTGGGCCCTGGCCAGTTTGGTTCAGCAGTTAGAGCATCGGCCTGCGGTCCTGAGAGACCCGGGTTCGGTTCCCGCTAAGGGCACGTACTTTGGTTGCAGTTTGTCCCCGGCCCTGGTCGGTTGTGCGGGTGGCAGCCACTTGATGTGTCCCTTCACATCGATGTTTCTCTCTCTCTCTCTCTCTGTTCCTCTCTCTCCCTCCCACTCTACCTGAACAAAAAATGGAAAATTGTCCTCGGGTGAGGATAAAAAAAATAAATAAATAAATAAATAAATAAAAAAGGGTGACTTTTGGGATTTTGATGTGAGCTACTAGGTGGATGGCGGCACCTCTTCCTGGGAGGGCCTGTGGGCGGAGCGGGGTAGTTCTGTAGTTCTCCTCTGTCAAGTCAGTAGTCGGTCTGAAGCACAGAGCTGAAAATAATAACTGTGAATCTTCAGCATCTATTTTCCTTTTGAAGCCACAGGCTAGGTGAGATCACCTGGAAGGAGTGTGTAGGTGGAGAAGAGAGGGGTTTGTGGAGAAGGAGGAGCCAATGAATTGAAGGGAAATCCAGTGGATTGTGATCTCGGGAAGCTGAGAGAGGGCTGCTTCCAGGAGAGGGTTGTCGGCCACGTCGGATGCTGCGGAGAGGTCAGGGACAGAGAGGACCGAGAATTGCCATTGTCTTGAGGACGTCTTGGACGTCCATCACTGGGGACCTTGAGCAGTGCTGGGTTTTTTTGTTTTGTTTTTAATGTTTTTATTGAATTTTTAGAGAGAGACAGATGAAACATCAATATGAGAGGGAAACATTGATCGGCTGCCTCCTGCACGCCCCCACTCGGGATCGAGCCCACAACCTGGGCATGTGCCCTGACCAGGAATCGAACCAGGACCTTTTAGTCCCTGGGACGACATTCGGTCCACAGAGCCACACTGGCTGGGCGAACAGTGCTGTTTGACTGTGATGGCAGAGGGAAAGCGGGTTGAGGAGACGTAAAGGATCAAGGAGGACAGAGTGGTGCTGTGATGGCAACAGGTAAGACACTTTGTGATATTAGGTGTATTTGTTTACTAGTGGTAGTGAATTCATATTGAGGGAGAAGTTGATAATGTTAGAGCAAAAAGGGATAATTGTTGAGAAAATACTTGAAAAGGCAGTGGGGGATGGGGCCAGGGCAAACTGCAGGGATCAGCCTTGGAAACGAGCAGGGATGCATCTGTGTGGTAACAGGAGCCGGAACAGAGGCACAGAGAGGTGGGCGAATGAGAGTGGTGTGGGGAGAGGAGGGTTCTCTGGTGACCGCAGCTTCTGTCAGAAGTGTGGGAGAGGAAGGTCACTAGTCCAGGGATTGTGGGAGACAGAGGAGCAGAAAGAAACAATCTCAGAGTGTGGAAAATAGAATTTACCTGCAAAGTGGGGTTAGACTTGTATTGCAGGCTTGAAGGATCATTTGGTATTTTGGTAAAAAATCTGAAGTAAGTACAGTGAACACAATTGCTGGCTTTTTTCTGGACGTGTGCCACTACTTGGGTGAGATTCAGAGTAAGCAAGTACTTAAATTTTACTAGGATTAGGGTTTTTCTGGGTAAGAAAGGAAGAGAAAGACAAAGGAGCTGAAGGGGTGATGGAGAGTGAAAACAATGGGAAGCCAGTGGCAGGAAGAGGTCGGAGCGTCACAGCAGAGAGGAGTGCCCTAGGTTTGAAGTGGGGATCCCAGAGGCAGGCGGGGTGTCTCCAAGCCTAGGACCCAGTGTGGGCGCTGTCACACTTGGCCAAACAAGTGCTGTGTGCCTGAGAGCAGCTCAGAAATTATGGAACAACAGCACCTCATGTAGAGACCTCAGAAAATACAGGAAAAAACAAGCAGCAGAATCATCTAAAATCTTGTGAACTAAAAATGTTAGAAGTTAATCCTTCTAAACCTTCCTATCTCATGTATTCCTGTATTTGTTATTTTGTAGCCTGTTTTTTTCCCCACTTAAGAATACATTGCGTCATTTTCCCTCATCAGCCTGCAGTGCTCACAGCTGTGCTGGCTTCCCCACTGGCTGGCCTCCAGTCTGCTCGGCTGCGAGTGCAGCAGTGAAGGGTCCCCCAGTGTCTTCTCGTTTCCCTTCCCAGAGGCCATCAGTGTCCTAAATACGTGTCAACACGTATGTAGACGTGACTTTTTTCTTGTTAAAAGACATATGATAGCTACATAGACAAACTGTTAATGCTTTTGAATCTTTGAGATTTCTCCCTATCCATCCATCCATTTATCCACCCACCCATCTGCTATCCGTTCATCCATCCGCCATGCCTCCGCCCTGTATCTGGTGAGCGCTGTGCACCGAGGTCACAGCATGGACCACACGCAGTCTGTGCCCTCGGGTCTGCTTCCTCTGGGGGAGGACAGATGAGGAATAAGCAGGTGGAGTGTCCGATGGTTGAAAATAGAGCCGCAGGGTGAGGAGAAGGGGCAGTGCTCTGTGTAGGAGGCAGGGACACTGACTGGTAAAGTGTCATCTGAGCAAGTGCCAGGTGGGTCTCTGTGGGAAGAAGATATTTCAGGCAAAGATAAGAATACGTCAGAACATAAGAGCTGCCTCATTCTTTTTAATGATAGTATAGCATTCCATGGAGTGTTATGCCGTAATTGTATAACCTGTTCCTTGCTGATAGGTTTTTCGGTTATTCTAATTTTTTATTAGTATAAACAGTGCTTCAGTGATACACACTATTTAATAGTTGCATTGTATTCCATTCTATAGTTTTATTTATTAAAATATATTGTTGAGTGTTTAGGTGGTTTTCTAATTCTCTTTTTTTTTATCCTCACCCGAGGACATTTTTGCATTTATCTTTAGATAGAGCTGGAAGGGAGAGGGAGGAAGAGAGAGAGAGAGAAACATCGATGTGAAAGAGACACATTGAGTAGTTGCCACCCACACGACCCCAACCATGGCTGCGGACAAACTACAATCGAGGTACATGCCCTTAGCGGGAACCGAACCTGGGTCTCAATGGTCCATGGGCCAATGCAGTAACCACTGAGCTAAACCAGTCAGGGCTCAATTTTCAATATTATAAATAACTGACATGTAAGTTGTACATGCTTTCGTGCACATGTCTGACTGCTTATGATAAATTCCTCAGAAGCAGCATTGTAGATGTAATCATAGTGCACATTTTAAAAGGCTTTGGATCTGCACTTACTGCTAACTTACATTTTAGAAAGGTTGGCTCAGTTTTTATATCTACCACCGACGCGTGCTGGTTGTCCTGCACTCTTGCGAACACTGAATATGATAGTTTATGAAAGTGTTGCCTACTTGATAGTCAGAAATTGTTATATCATTGTTTTATTTTACCTTTTTCATTACTAGTGAACTTGAACTTTTTTGGTGTATTTATCTGGCTGTCTGTATTTATTCTTTTGTCAGCTGCTTATTCTTGACCTTTACTTATTTTTCTTGAGGTGTGGGGTAGGGTATTTTTGTTTCTTATTGATTTATAATTATGATCTTTAAAGATAGTAGCCTTTTGCCATTCCAAGTATACACACACACACATTTTTTTTTCCAGTTGGACATTTGCCATTTATTTTTGCTTATGCTCTGGATATTTGGGGGTGGGTGGGGGGGGTTGGTGGAGAGCATGGTTTTAAAATATGTAGGCCAATCTCTTAAGATTATTATTTAATTATATTTATTTTTTTCAGTTCTTAAATGGTTTTTTTTTATTCAACTTTTTAGTTAGAATAGGGTTCAGAGAGGGATTTAACTTTCTTCTTAAATAATCTTTGTGCCGTAATTTGAGAAATGTATCCTTTTGTCGTTGGTTTGATGGTTTTATAATATGCTATTTGTTTGACATTTTTAATCATGTGCCGCCCTGGCCGGTTTGGCTCAGCGGTTAGAGCATCTGCCTGAGGTCCAGAGAGGCCCGGGTTCGGTTCCTGCTAAGGGCATGTACCTCGGTTGAAGTTTGTCCCCGGCCCTGGTTGGTCGTGTGGGTGGCAGCCACTCGATGTGTCCCTTTCACATCGATGTTTCCCTCTCTCTCTCTCTTCCTCTCTCTCCCTCCCACTCTGTCTGTACAAAAAATGGAAAAATGTCCTCGGGGGAGGATAAAAAAAAAAAATAATAATAATAATCATGTGCCTAATCCTTGTTGTCTAGGCTCTATGCATCTCTTTTATTGACTTATTTATCTGTCTACCATATTTCACTGACTTCAAATTATATACTTTTCACATTTTAGCACCTTTAAATTTTGAATACATCTTAAAATCAGCTGTTGCCTGGATGAAAGTTGAGCTCTTCTGGACGTGGTTTGCATTTTTTCGGCCACTCGCTAGGAGGGCACTACCAACCTGAGTGTTTGGACTATGCTGGTGTTGTGAGTTCAGATCCCAAAATCTGCAGGCAGGTGTGGTGGGCATACCAGCTCAGATACCAAGGAGTGCTCCTCCCTCCTCGCCCACTGCCGGGGAAGCAGTGTGCGGCCGCCCCGCCTCTCCGTGGCAGGGCTCTTCCACCCTTCATGCGGCTGTCGCCATTCGCATCCTCACTTTTTGAGACAGTCTCTGTCTCCTTTTATACGTCTCATCCTGGGCGTCGTTTCTTCACATGGGACGTGAGATAATGGTATTAGATTCATTGATGATGGTGTTTTATTGTAACTTCGTAATTTTTACTGTCTGGCATTGCAGAGCTACTAGTCCGCCGTTGTCTTGGCGATTGTTCCGAATGAATTTTGAAATGGTGTAGGTTTCCCACCAGTCTCTCTCCATAACCCAAACAAAACAAACAATACAGTCCTAGGATTTTAACATCACCTAATATGAAAAAGTACCTTTTATTTCACACTTGACTTCTCCACTGTTCATTGTTTTAATTTTTTCATCTATTTGGTTGTAAAATTTAGGTAACAACTTAAGTTCCTAACACTGAACTAATACCTGAAGTAGTTCATGTGAAATATTAACAGTTCTTTTATACATGGTCCATTCAGGCACAATCAGTTTTGATGAGTTCTTTCATGTTACCTCATTTATGCCTTTCTAGAAGTGTTTGTAAGCCTCTAACTTACAAACCATTCAAAACTTGCATTTACTTTCCATACACGTCATGGTGTGAAGGTCACCATGGTAGCTAACCTCCCAGGTGCTCCTGGCTGCCTGGTGCCCCCTCCCTCCGGCAGCCTGTCTGAGAACTGGAGCTCGCTCAGGCAGGGCGCTGACAGCCTGTCCCTTTGGCTCAGAAAGGGACTACAGGCAGCACTGCATTACTCCTGTGAGTGTGTGAAGCTCATCGCGGATTCTTTCTTCTTTTAAAGACTGTCTTTCCAGAAAGTCACAGCCTAAGTTCCATCGCTGAGAAAATCCTCTGAGGACATCCCCCGTGTGCTCCTGCGATGGATGACAGCAAAGGGTGCATTGACGGCTCAGATACAGCTCTCAGATGGAGGGCTCTTTTAGAAGAAAGCAGACAGAGCAAAGAGACAATGGAAACTACCACATTTGGACAATATAGATGAGAAACTGTAATTATCGAAATGATGCAGTGAAAAATTCCTCAGATCAGTTCAGTTGTCCGGTGTCAAAGTAATGTACGTATCAATGAAGAAATATTTGTAGCATGCAGACGGTTGTTTCTGTTTCTTAAAAACGTATTGTGAGTGGGCTGTTCAACTTGCATTTTTAAAATGTAGTATGTTCTTTTATTCAAGTATGGACTTCTTGAGAAACTGTACTAATACGACTTTAAAAAAATTTATGTTCTACTTTAAATGTGACTTGTCAGCTTCTTTAATGCGGCACTATTTGTATTTGTTAAACGGAGGAACCCAAGATGACTTTACATTCCACGTTGAATGTGAAGTTTTCATGAAGCCTTTCAAGCTCCTGCGGGGAGCACAGCTGTGGGGGAGCGGCTGCCCTGACTGCCCACCGTCCCCCGAAGCTCCCGGCCTCCCCTGGCCGTGCAGCAGGGCTGCACCTCACCCTGGAGCTTCAGGTCCTGTGAGAACCAGATGAGAGTTTTGGTTTGGGGATTTTTTTTGCTTTGTATTAATTAATTTCACTTACACCAAAGTGACTGAAAACATGAAATGTATTGCTTCTAGATCATAAATCAATTTCATGAAAAGACTTCTGTAATATTTCATTTTGTTTTACTATAACTTCCAATTATCTGAACTATTTTCCTAACACTACATGGGGATGCTGATTTTCCTTCTTTTGTTATGCAGTAGAAACATTTTACATTGTTTACACAGTTCTCATGGAACATAGAATTTTTTTGAAATAAACATGATACACATTTTTGTGTACACTAATTAGTGTGAATAAAACAGTAACATCAATACATTTTTTTAAAGCATCAAACTTCTGTATTTCTGTTGTCTTCCTCAAAAGTTCAGCATTTGTTTACTTTTCATTGTGAGTACCTGCTATACATAGTTAATTTGTAGCATTTCTGCCTAATAACGGAATGAGGACAGCAGAGTTTCAGAGCTGGAGCCGACCAAACAACATGCACCACGGGCCCCCATGGTGTGACTGCGCCCCCCCCCTTCTGTGATGCGCCGCCCCCCCCCCCCCCCCCCCATGTGGCTGCAGGGCCCTGTGGTGCGGCTGCAGGTTGGCGCCACCTGCCTTTCTCAGGCTGCTCGTGGCCGGCCGGGCGGCTGCCGGGCACCTGCTCTGTCTTCCTTTCTCGGCGCCAGCCCTGCTTTCTCTTGCTTTCCACTGGACCCCCAAACCAATGAACTCAGAAAAATGAGGGTGTTTATGTATATTTTAATAAAATCTATTGTGATTTTTCAATTTACAACTGGTTTTGTCTGCATTATTCAGCCTGTGTCTCTGAGTTTTGGGCAGAGGAGAAGGAATACTTGAAGCAGTGTCCATAGGAGAAATGTGTACCAGCCGAATTTCGGGAAACCTTGTGATTTTGTTTTAACACCTAGAATACGTAAAACTGAATCATTTGGTGACTGCCCGTGATATTTATATCACTCTTCAATTGCTTTCTTTTTTTTTAATCCTCACCCAAGGATATTTTTTTTCCCCATTTATCTTCAGATAGAGTAAGGGGGAAGGAGAGAGAGAGAGAGACACATCGATGTGAGAGAGACTGGTTGCCTCCCGCACAACCTCGACCAGGGCCGGGGACTGAACCGCAACCGAGGTACATGCCCTTGACCAGAATTGAACCCGCAACTCTGGTCTGTCCGCTGGCCAATACTAACTGCTGAGCCAACCAGCCAGGGCACTATTCAATTTCTTAGAGAAACCAAACAATAGGTTGGTTCCCTGAGGGCAGAGTCTCCATTTATCAGGACATTGTGCACTGTTGTCATCACCATGCCTAATAGTCTTATCATTTAGGGAGTCACTTTCCAGATACTTGTTGAATGAAATAATTTTTAAATTAAAAAATATAATTTAACACCTGGACGAGACCTTGGAAGACCATCTAAATCAGTGGTTTGCGAACTTTTAAAAGGCAGCAAAACACTTTTCAAATGAAAACCTTCCCCGCATTCAGTACATACACCAGACGAGAGTGTGGCTGCTGAGTGAAGCTGGACCCTTCCCTGTGCCCACGAGCAGCCCTGCCGACCGGAGTCCAGCCCCCATCTGGACGGATGCCCTGGTGTTCCCAGGAGGAACGGCAACTCTCTAGTTACTCTGGTTTCATAGGGACAGTTTGGGACAGACACTGAATTTGTCAGTGTCTGAAACTGAAGGTCGGGAAGTCATCCTAAAGCTGGTGAGGACGGTGACCTAGGATGGATTTCTTTTTTTTTTTACTGAATTAAAATTATTTTTTAAATATATTTTTTTCTTTTTTGATTTTAGAGAGAGGGAAACATCAGAGAGAGAGAACATTGACTGGCTGCCTCCTGCATGCCCCCACTGGGAATCGGGCCCACCCCCTGGGCGTGTGCCCTGACTGGGAATCGAACTGGCGACCTCAGTGCATGGGTCCACGCTCAACCACTGAGCCACACCGGCCGGGCTGAAATTTTTTTCATCACCATTTATTCCCCCTATTCCCTCTTCTACCTTCCCCTGCACCTGTGCGTTTCCAGAATTTCAAAACAGTGAAATGACACAAGTTCTGCTGAGCTTTGAGGGAAGTGTGTTACTGGGAAGCTGTGATCTGCATCGACCCTTGAAGCTGAGTCAGTAGCCCTGCTCTGCTGGCTGCCAAGGTCACGTGTTTGCAGTGGGAGGGGCTGGAGCAGCCCTGTCCAAGAACACTCAGTGTCTTAGGTTTTTATGACTCAGTGACTAACAACCTCAGTGCTATACCAGTGTCCACCCCGCAACATTCTGGCGGTTCCCATGTTGGTTTTGCCATCTGAGAAGTGGGTGAATTGAATTGCAGACACTTGAGTGTCGGTTTTCTTTCAGGTTGCAGTTCTCATTGTACTTAGTAAGCTGGTGTTCTAGCTAAGGATGAGTCGGTCCCCAGGCCTGGGGCCTCCGAGGGGAGCTGATAGAACTCGGCTCCTTTATGGGCAGAGGAACCAACACGGTCCCACCATTGCCAGCTCCCTGCAGAGCATCTCTGGACTCAGCTGACCGGTCTCTCGATTCGCTGCACCTTGTGCAGGTCTCAGTCTTGTCCTGACGTTTCTTCACCGTAGCCTTTCACAGCTGGAGCTCGTGATGAAGAGCGCAGGTGCCCACCTGATCTCATCTGTGTCCAAGCTCTTAGCGTGAGTCCTTGTGAAGATGGCCCCGCGCTCCCCAACCTTTTGGCAAAGTGTTTTTTGTTTTTGGTCCATTTCTTCTGTCATGAAATTGCTCAACCTCAGAGATATGTTGTGGAACTTCAGTGAAAACATGAGTCAAGTTTGATAGCACTGGGCTCCTAGGGAGGGTCCGAGTGATCTGATGGTCCGTGTTGTGTTCTTGACCGTGAGTACTGAGGTCCAGGAGGACCCAGGCTTCGGTGCCAGGTCACTGCCACTTCCTGTCTGCCTGGCTTGTACTTTGGCCAGGTTTTTTTGTAGCTGAGACAAAAGAGAGAGGCTGAGTGTGTGCTTCAGAGAGCTGGGTGTTTGCAGGTGTGTGTGGGGAAGCCTGGAGGAGGTGCGGGTCGTGGTAGAGGAAAAGGGGGAGCTGTGGGACCAGTGGGAGTGGGGACCGGAATGCTTGCCTGCCCGTCATGCAGGTGTGTGGGACTCTTAAAGAGCACCTGAGCAACTTCCATGTGCCCAGATTCTCTAAGCTCATTTTAGAAGGATCAAGAAAACATGTAGTTCCTTCCTAAAATTCTGCCCTCTTTTCGCCCTGATTCTTAAGTTCCTGCTTTAAAAACCATGGCAGGTTTGTCCAACTGTATTGGCCCCACGGAACACTTTGAAAATGACTTGATGTGGACACTGGTGGGAGCTCGTGAGACAAAACAGCCTCGTCAGGTGTTACTTCTTCCTTCAGTCCAGGTGACCCGCCGTGAGCTCGGCAGGGTACGCGTTTCACATGGCGGTGAACGGTCGCCATGTGTGTCCAGGACACGAATGGCGCGATGACCTGGGAAACGGGCCGGGGATCAGGACCCTCCGTGAGACAGTGGACAGCACTGCTCTTCGTGGGTGAGCTGCGGCCAGGTCCAGGGGCAGCTGGAGCTGGTGTCCTTGGGATGACCCACCCTGTTTTTATTTTCTCATATAAAAGCAACTTTAAAATACTTTATTATGGACATTTTCACATACTCAAAACACTGTGAAGAATGGTAGGATGAGTCTCCATGTCCTCTGCTCCTGGCTTCAGTGGTGGTAACAAGGTGACCAGAAAGCTAAGTGCTGGTGCCAGGTGAGAAGGGAGAAGGGGCTTGCCAACCGGAGAGACCGAGCTGCTCCGCCCTGGGCTGCTCCTTGCGCTGCCTGAGCACAGAGCCTCCAGCTCGTCCAGAAGCCGCTGCAAGAGTCCCCAAAACTACGCCACTCTGCCGACATTTAATTCACATTAATTCTACCTGGATTTGGTCTTGGGTGTGTCATTCAAAAAGCATAGTTCAGTAGGGAAGAATGTCTACCAGGGGATCCATCCTTTGCTCTCAAAGAACATTAAAGGGAGCAGACCCAGAGCCCACAGAAAAGCTAACAGCCTCTTTCTCAGCTTGGCACCCCTCCCCCAACAGGAGCTTGAGAAGGAAGGTGTTTCTTACAGTGACACCTTGGCCACAGGAGCAACCCTGACTGAGCCAGGGACTGTCAAGGGCCCCCCAGCTCCCGGGGCTGTGGGCCTCCCTCAGCTGCCGCGGTGTCAGCGTTGTTGGAAGGAGGGAGCCCGCTTCTGAACGCCCATGAGGTGGTCTCTCCAGCTCTGGAGCTCAGATGCTCTGGAAGGATCTGCACTTCATGGTTTTTGTTTCTCTGGATGAAAGAAAACTTTAGTACAAAGATTTCCCTTGGAAAGACATATAATACCCCCCGAAGTACCATCTTGTTTTAGTTTCTTTAAATACCACACGCCATCGTTTTTGTAGGTAGACTTCTGTATGCTGTGCAGAAACCCCTCATTTGCTGTTTGACGTGTCCCTTTTCCATCTCGTTAGCATGTCCTGTGGGTCATACTTGGGGTGTGTGCAGAGGGGAGACTTTGCTACTTCGGTGTCTGTAGGCAGCCCTTTGGTCTTACGTTCGAAACACAGTTGTTTTATTTCTCTTGAGACCACGTCCCATTCACTCCTTTCAGCCCGAGCACTTTTCACTTAACTTTCTTCACGGTTCATTTCCGGCGCCACTCTCCACTTGCCAACAGGTTTCCGAGCCGAGTCTTAGGTCCCCGCGTGTCCCCGGATCGTGTCTGCCCGCGTCTGACTCGTGCGGGGCTATGGCCGCTGGCCGACAGGCGTCCTCCTCTCCCTCCGTGGTCAGTTCTGTTCTCTGCACAGGGACTGTTTGTTGCCTGGAAAGGGCAGTTCTCCCAACTACTGTCCAGTGTCGTGAGCTTTGAAGTGGTGATTTTGAGTCAGTAAGTCTCCAGAAGAAACAAGTGAAGGCTAAGGATCCGAACCCCTGGTGGTCTTCAGGTTTAGCGCTGCTGCTTCCGTGCAGAGTGAGACCCACCTGCTGCTGGAGTTTGGGGCCTGTCACTCGTCCCAGTCCCTGCTTTTCTGACCGATTCCTCACCTGCAAGATGGGCCTGTACCAACCCCGTGCCACAGACACGTGTCCTTGGCGCCGAGAGAAGAACGCGAGCCTGTTCCTTGGCGTACCTTAAAGTTCTAGACGGCTTTCCTGAACGCAAGAGAGTCATCTGTAGTTAACTGAAACTAAATCCCCATTTAACAAGCCCCAAGGGGAAATGGATATACATATAATTTTTAATATTTTTTTAATCCTCAACCGAGAATATGTTTTTATAGATTTGAGAGACAAGAGAGAAACATCAATCGGTTGTCTCCTAACCCTGCCCCAACCAGGGACTGAACCTGTAACCTGGGCATGTGCCCTGCCTGGGAATCAGACCTGCAACATTATGACATGCTGGACAATGCTCCAGCCAACTGAGCCACACTGGCCAGGGCCAGAAATGGACATTGAAAGAAGTTTTCATTTTCTAGGTTCTGTTTGGTCATGTGCAGTGAAAGTGTGACCAGCTTAAAAGTGGTCACTTTAGTTTCACATCCAGAATTGTCTCCAACCTATTTGAGCTGTGGAAGAAATTGCTTCACAGATTTTCTTATGGCAAACTTATAGCAACCTAAAAAATAGGAAAAGGACATGAACAGATAATTCACTTAAAAAAACTAGTATACTTGAAATATAATGTTCAACCTCGTCAAAAGTGCAAATTAAAATGTAAAGAGCCCGGCTGGTGTGGCTCAGTGGTTGAGCATGGACCCTGCACCAAGAGGTCACCGGTTCGATTCCCGGTCAGGGCACTTGTCCAGGTTGTGGGCCCATCCCCAGTGGGGGGCGTGCAGGAGGCGGCCAGTTGATGTTCTCTCTTATTGATGTTTCTATCTCTCTCTCCCTCTCCCTTCCTCTCTCTCTAAAATCAATAAAGAAAAACAGTTTTTTAATGTAAAGAGAAGGGCCCTTTAAAAGCTGAAACAGTTGAGAAGATGGGTACATACCTCATGTGTTGCTAACGGGGTATCAGTTGGTCCTTCTTTTCTAGAAGACGATTTGTATAATGTGTATCAAGAGTCTTAAAATGATCTTCACCTTTAACTGAATAATTTTACTTTCAGAAATAGTCTTTTAAAAAGGACTAAGATTCCCTACACGGGGTTGTTCATCATGGGAGGGTGACAGAGTGAAAACCTGGAACCTGTGAGCTCCCAGAGCTGGTGTTTTCCGCTGTGTGCCCTTGTCCACGACCCCAGAGAGAAGCTCTCTGTGCTGGCCTGGCAGCCGTCCGTGGGGTTGGAAGGGGTGCGAGTATTGGCCGAGAGCGCAGGTCTGGAAACCAGTCCCCTCTGTGAGGTCGAGTCCTTGCTGCACCACTTCCTCGTCACATAATCGCACCTCTGTGGCTTCAGTGACTTTACACGCACAGTGAGGATGATTACAGTGGCCTACACTTTTTAGGGTGGTTGTGGCATTCAAATGAGCTCATGGGCATAAAGCGCTTGATATACAGAAAACAATGAATGGATGGGCTTATTTTTAAACTTTCTTGAGCCATTTCTTTAGCCTGGTCAGCAGCCGTTTATTTCTTCCTTAATAACAGCTGAGTCTTCCTGACACTCTGTGCCGAGTTGGCCCCACTGGGAACCTCCCAGGGAAGTGGGGGTGGTGGGCGTCCTGTGTCCAAGCAGAGAGCTGACCTGTACATCTCTGAGAGTGACTGGCTGCCTCCTGCACGACCCCGACCAGGGCCAGGGACGAACCACAGTCGAGGTACATGCCTTTGACTGGGATCGAACCCACGACTCATTGCTCCGTGGGCTGACTAACTGCTGAGCCAAACCAGCCAGGACTCTCTGAGGTCTGTTTCGTAAGGGCACTAACTTCGTTCATGAGGGCTCCACCCTCATGACCTAGTCACCTCCCTACGGTCCCCCTCTTAATACCACCACAGCAGGGGTTAGGAGTTAGTATGATTTTCAGGTTGGGGGACACACATAGGTTCAGTCCACTACATCAGGTAAAAGGTCATTTTTTCACTCCAGCCCCTTGTCCCAATTTCTCTCATTTATATTCCCCAGTAGTGCTTCCCAAGTATTTCGTACTTAGGGTTGTTGTTGTAAATGGGGTTATTTTTTAAAAACAATTTCAAATTGGATGTTGCTAGTTCGTGGGAAAGCATTGCTTATTTTTCCTTTATCTCCTGTCCATTCCGCTACTCTTTGCTTTCATTAGAGCTAATAGTTTTCAGTGTTGTTGTTTTTTGTTGATTTGCTGAACATCCGTTTTCTTATCTGCGAAATGCAGACAATGCTGACCTTGCGGACTTGGGGAGTGAATGAGGTGAAGCAGGAGGCAGCTCGTGCCCGCTCAGTGGGCTGGGCTAGTCGCTGCATTCTCACTAGCAGGACTTCATGGTGCAACTTGTCCTCATGGGTTACAGAGAAAGTGATTGACCGGAAAAGGCTCTGCTTGCTGCTGCATATACAGAAAGATCGACATCAGTCAAGGGGCTGCCAATAGTTTATTTTCTTTTAACTGTTTTAAAAAATTTGCAATTGTGGTAAGATGCACGTAACATAAAACTCACCATCTTAATCATTTTTTAGTGTGTAATTCAGTCTCGTTCTGTCCATCGACATTGTTGAGCAGCCCTGGCCACTGTTGACATCCAGGACTCTTCACCCTGTGAAAGTGCGATTCTGCACCCATCACGCCGTCCCCCCGCCCTGGCAGCCACCTTCTGCTCTCTGTGTCTGTCACCTGAACTACTCTAGGTGACTCTCAGAAGTGGAATCGCAGAGAGTTTGTCCTCCTGGGACTGGCTTATTTCATCTAACATAATGCCCTCAAGGTTCCTTCACATTGTAGCATCTACCAGAATGCCCTTCCTTTCTAAGCTGAATAACATTCCTTTGTATTTATAGACCACATTTTGCTTTCCTAGTCCTCTGGCCAGTGAATCTGGGGTTGCTTGCACCCCTTGCTTTTGTGATCAGTGCTGCTCTGAACGTGGGTGTATCTGGGTCGTTTGGGTCCCTGCTCACAGTTCCTGGAGGCGCATACGCCAGTGGGTGCCTGGAAGCTGTAGAGATGGAGGAAAACACTCCCGAGTGCCTTCCATGGTGCCGGTAGTCCCGGCCACGGGCCTGCCTGTCCCAGCCTTGGCTCCTCAGCCTCCCGTGACAGAAAGGGGGGCGCCTGTGATGGGGCCCGCAGTCCCCACCAGCCTGCGTCTGAGGCTCAGTGCCCGAGGGGCTGGGCAAGTGCGAGATTCGCCGCTGCTGCTGCGACTTGCAAAACTTCCACAAATGTATGTAATTCTATGTTACTGTGCGATTCCAACAGCGAAAATGATCCTGAGCAGTGTGCAGTCTACAATGAGGCATCGACATTTGGCTTCTAGGAAGATGAAACTGCAGCAGCCGACACGGCAGCAGGAGACGGAACTGCTGGGAGCCGCTCACGGAGGGACCCGCCTCCTCTTTCCTTCGTCCCTGTTTGAGCCCTGGTGCTGCTCAGTGTGGCACCGTGACTCGGAGACTGCTGACCACCCACGTCTGTCCGCTCGATAGATCGCCGCCCTCGACACCTGGCGTACTGTGCACCGTGGGAAAGAACGAGCGACCTCCCCGCAAAGAAAGAGCTACCAGACATTCTGAGTGACGTAAAAAAGGCAAAGTGCCGAGTGGATTGGCTGCGTGCCGTCCTTCGTGGAAAAGGGGAGCAGACGAGATGAGTGTGCACACACGATACTTATTGTGCTTGCTTGTGTAACTATAGTGATGCTCTGGAGAGATGCATAACCAAGCTCAGTGGATAGGTGTGGGGGTGGAAGATGTTCACAGGTGAACAGCCATGTGAACTTATCACCTACTGTAAACAGACAGTCAGGGCTTATGTTTTCCCACCAGCTTGACCAAAGGAGAGGCTTGAAATCTAACTGACGTCAATTTGTGGGCGATAAACAACTGTATACGCCAACGTAAGGAGAACAAACCCATTACAGGCGCTTCAGCTCTCCCTGGGGTCCAGGAAGCTGACAGCTGGTTCTGTTCCGGCCTGGGAGGTGCCGGAGGGGAGGTGGGGAGGGGAGAGGGCAGTGTTGGGTGGGGGCCTGGGGTCTGAGTGGGGCAGGGCAGGAACCCAGAGCCAGGATGGACCAGGACTGAGTCTTACTCAGGCTTCCTGTGTCCTCACATTGTCCAGGGTGAGCAGGTTAGTGTGGGGGTGCTCTTCAGCATGGTGCTCAGCCTTCACTCACACGATGGACCAGAACTTGGTTTGTCCGCAACCTCACAATCTGCAGCCACTCATACAAGCAGGCAGACGGACACACTGACCGATGAATGCCCACCTGCATGCGACCAGGACTTCCGTCATGGGTGCCCCAGAGGGCGTCAAGCAGGAGCTGCTCGGCCTTGGAAAGCCAAGGTACAGGCTGTCGGTCCCCACGCCCCAAGTCACCTGGAGAAACACACGACAAAGCCCTTTCTCTCAGCCAGAGGACCTCCCTAGCCAAGGAGTAGTTTCCAAGGAACACAGATGAACTCAGGAGAATGATTAGGAGACACCTGTGGAGCAGGAGCCCTGTGAAGGAGGGAGGACCAGCAAGGTTCACAGACTCGATGGGCTGAATAGGAGAACCCCGAGATCCTGCAGTATGCTGGGGAAGGGAAAGGGGAGCAATCCATAAGGATCCCTACCCTCTTTCTTCACCCCGCTTTCTGCCTTCATGTGGGGTTATGTGAGGAAATAATCCTTGGACTGTGGCCATGAAGGGATGTCCGAGTACTAAGCAACCTTGAGAGCTTCCTTTTGGCTTCATTGTAATGTGAAATAGTGAGTCTCCCTTATTTAAGTCATTTTAGGTGGCCATTCTGTTACTAGTATCCAAAAGCATCCTGATTCACTATAACCTATGATGTTAATAAATATAAAAAAACCATGATCATTTAAATGTTTCAATGTATTTTTTTAAAAGCACTTGAAAATGGTAGCAAAAGAAAACCTATAATTAACATCACATGGACTATAACTCGATAGAGGGAGGTCTTGGCTAACAGACTGAAGTGAGGAGAAGAAGTAAGAGGCCTTCGAAAGTTCGACAGCGTCTGCGAGGTGACCCACAGCTGTCCTTCTCTCCGTGTTCTATCAGAGTCTTTGAATTCTTGCTGAGGCCACAGCCCCTCGGAATACAGGCCACACTTTCCAGCTTCTCTTGCAGCTAGATTCTTCCAGCAGGTTGGAAACAGGAGCTGTGTCTTCCCAGCTTCTCTTGCAGCTAGGTTCTGCCAGCCGGTTTGAAACAGGAGCTGTGTGGGCAGCTTCTGAGCTGTGTCTTCTGTTTGTCCTGCTGCAGGGGGTGTGAACAGGGGGCCTGGAGCAACATCGTGGACCGTGAGGAGGGTGGCACGTTTGAGGGCCAGCTCGGTTCCTCAGTGACTGCAGAGCCCTCCCAGCCCCCCGACGCTTCTCCATGAGAGAGAACTTCTGTCTTCTTTAAGCTACTGTTATTTCGTGTCTCTTAGATGCAGCTGAACCTACCTCATAACTAATATAGAAGTGAAGAGATAAAAGTGTCCTTATTTTTAAATGCTATGAGAATTTATGTAGTAAACCCAAGAGAGTGCATAACACTAATAAGAGAATTGAAAGTTCATCCAGGTTTGAGGTACAAAATTGGTATTAAGAGTACCTTCTATTCTAGAAATAATTTATAAAGTGTAAAAAAGAGAACCTCAGTTAAAATAGAAAAAACTCCAAACCCCATAACCTATAAATTCTTTAGGAAGTAACATAGTAAAAAGTCTCAAGACCTTTATGAAGAAATATTTGAAATTTTTCTAAAGCATATAAATGACATGTAAATAAATTAAGAGCTGTGGCTGGAATAACAACTTGGTTTTCACATAATCTGTAAATTCAATGCAAGGAAGTATTTGGTGAATAATCATAGGAAAGTTACGTTATCTGGATCCTTACCTCACACCACGTCCGTAAGTAAATTCCTGGTGGATTAAAGACCTACATGTAAACTTAAAAGTTGAACATTATAGGAAAAATTGTAGATGATTCTTTGTGATCTTGGTGGGAAAAGATTTCGTAACAGGATCATCAAAATGTATACAATAAAGGAAATAATAGGTTTGAATGCACTGAAATAGGCTTTGGGGCTGCCGCTGGGAGGCACCTGCACCGTCAGAGTGGGTGGGTGACAGCTGGTAAGGGATTCGCAATATCTGTGAGAAAGTCAGTTTTTAGAACGTAGAGAAAAACATCTAAAAATCAGCATGGAAAAAAAACAGGAAAAAAATAAAAAGGGGAAAGATACAAATAGGCAAATTACAAAAGGGGAAGCTGGGGTGAGCGGGGAGGGTGTGAAGAGATGCCCAGCCTCAGTCAGGACATTCGCGACATCGTGACGAGACCCTCCCCCGGCCAGGGCCCTTCAGACACCCAGCTTAGGAAATAGCACACGGCTGTGCCTGCTCGGTGGCCCACCTGCCCGCCTCCCACTGCCCCCTGCGCCCTCACATGGGGCTTCCATTTCGGTAAAACTGGAGAGCGAGGAGCTACGGAAGCAGAAGGATGTAGACTGTTGAAAGGGAGCAGGAAGGACGCGTCTCCGTGGGCACACGGGTGAGAGTGGGGGATGCTGAGGCGGAAGGGGGTGCAGACCTGCCGTCTGGGGACGGGAGAGCTTGGGAAGGGTTCCTGAGGTTCGCTTGGGGAACCTGGGAGACACCCAGTGGCACTACTCGCCGGACAGGAGAAAGTATAGCTTGAAAGGTAAGATGATGAGACCAGTTGCGTCTGCGATGGGGGAGGTGCACCAGTCGCTGGAAGACTTGGGATTTAGGAGAGCGTCTTCCCGAGGTGTGGGTTTGGGTGTCTTTGATCAAGCAGGTGGTTGACGCCACTGGACAGTGAGGCTGTTGCCTGGGTCAAAAAGCTTCCTGTCTTATTTTATTTTAAATCTATTTTCCTTGATTGGTTTTAGAGGGAGAGGAAAAGAGATGGAAACATTGATGAGAGAGAACATCAACTAGCTGCCTCCACAGGGCCCCACTGGGGATCAGGCCCACAACCTGGGCATGTGCCCTGACCAGTAATCGCACCAGTGACCTCGTGGTGCAGGGTCGACGCTCAACCACTGAGCCCCACTGGCCGGATATGACCACATTTAAAAAAAATAGGATGGCCCTGGCCGGTTTGGCCCAGCGGTTAGAGCGTCGGCCTGCGGTACAGAGAGACCAGGGTTCGGTTCCCGCTAAGGGCATGTACCTCGGTTGCAGTTTGTCCCCGGCCCTGGTTGGTTGTGCGGGTGGCAACCACTCGATGTGTCCCTTCGCATCGATGTTTCTCTCTCTCTCTCTTCCTCTCTCTCCCTCCCGCTCTGTCTGGACACAAAATGCAAAAATGTCCTCGGGTGAGGATAAAAAAAAAAAAAAAAAAAAAATAGGATGATCTCCTCCCCCCCCAATTTGACCATTTCCTCATTTTTGTCATCACCTGATAGAACTTACCTCTTGTTTCAGAGTCAGACTTAAAATGCTTGAAAAATTACTGGTTGAAATCAGTAGTGGGCATTAGGACAGTGGAGATGATTAAAGTGACCTGGAGATTCAAGTTCATGACCTTGGCGCTTCAGTGCTGTTTGAATACCTGTCGTGAACATGAGCGAACCTGGAAGAGCCTTCTGAGACGCCTTTGGAGTGATCATTGCTGTTACTCTGATATCACTTTCTAGTTATAGTAAACATGCCAGTTCAAGTCCAGAGGTTCCAGAAAGTGCCCTGAGTGATTGGGGGCCCTTGATGTACGAGGGTTGTGACCCAACGGGAGCCACCGGCCTGCTTTCCCTGGAGGCCGCGGTCCCTGGTTGGTCTCCCCGAGTGGGCTGCGGGAGGAACAGCGACACAGGTCTGGAGTCGGATTGAAGGCCCAGCTCTTCTGCTCAACAAATGCGTCCACTAGGCCATCTGCTCTGGGGCTGCAGGTCACTGAGGCAGTTGCAAAGGGGCAGATGCAGCCAGAGGGGGTCTTTGTTCCTGCGTCCCTGTGAGCTGTAGGGGCCGCCCCAGGAGGCCTGTGCCTTCCCTTCATCTCCTTGGCTACACTGCAGGCGTGGCCGTCCGAGGTCAGAGGTCAGCCCTTGGCAAGGGGGATGGAACGGCGTGGCGACCCCCCTCTCGTTTCCAGATGTCACGAGTCTGTGTCCATGGGTTTGTGTGACCACTGCCCGCGCCCTGCAGCCTGCACACTGCACTCTGGGAGATGACGCTGGACTGCGCAGGAGGTGCTTTCTCGCCTCGGTTTGTCGGTGCCCTCCCCTGGCATCCCTAGGGCCTGGCGTCGAGCCTCCGGACTGTCCACTGCTCTTATTTCTGTGATGCCCTCCATCCCTTTGAGGCCACCTCAATTTTCATTTTGGCTGCTAAAAATTTCCCAGAATGTTGTTTCTCTTTGTGTGTTCATTCCCGTAGCATCCTACTCATAGCTCATGGAGATAAAATCTCTCTCTGCTCTGAGAATATCAAATAGGACTTAGAGGCTTTTCTTCTCCTGTATTTATTTTTATGAAATTGCTTTTTACAGTTTCTGGTGTCTTTCATGTTAAGGGTTTTCTTCAAATACCTAGTAAATATCTGTAAGATGGAAGCGCTGAAAACACTGTATGTGGGACTGGGCTTGCTGAGGGGCTTGTTTCATGGGGTGCTCCTCCCCCTCTCCCAGGTCGGTGTCTGTCTGTCCTGTTGACTTGGCCAGAGGAGAGCGTGAATGTCCCCATCTGGGGGTCTGGACTCCTGCTTCCCCTTGGTTCTGAGTCGGGGACGCTGAGTGTTTCCATGTCAACACTTACTCTGTTCCTCAGGGGGTTGGCCCTGGTCTGTCTCACCCACTTCAGTGAACACGCCCCCCCCACTTTCTGCTGGGGCAGCCGCTGGACTGCCCGGGGCTGTGAGCACCAGGCCTGGTCTGAGGGGGTCTCGTTACGTCTCTAATACGCTCTCCTTACGGAGCAGTTTTAGGTTCACGGAAACAGAGGGGACAGCACCGAGGGTCCCCATGCACCCAGCACGTGTCTTCTATCATCAGCATCTCACACTGTGACACTTTGTTGTAGTCAATGGACTGATTGGTGTGTTGTTATTAACTAAAGTCCATAGTTTAGATTCCTTCAGTCTTATTTAAAAAAATTTTTTTTTTGTTAATACTCACCCAAGGATGTTTTTCCATTGATTCTTAGAGAGTGGAAGGGAGGGAGGGGGGAAGAGAGGGAGAGAAACGTCGCGTGAGAGACACAAGTGGTTGCCTCCTTCTTGCGCCCCCACCAGGGCCGGGGGCCAAACCTGCCATCAGACATGGACATCAAACCCGCGACCCTTTGGTCTGCGGGCTGATGCTCTAACCACAGAGCGAAACCAACCAGGGCTAGTTTTTTTTTCTTTCTTAATGTCCTCTTCTCCCTTCAGGCTCCCATCCAAGAGGCCACACTGCACATGGCGTCCATGTCTCATCAGGCTCCTCTGGGCTTTGGACGTTTCTCAGACTGTCCTTGTTTTTGATGAACTTGAGCAAACGCTCAAGGAAGGAGTCACTGGTAGGGTATTCGGTAGGATCCTCAGCATGGAATCGGTCTGCGTTTTCTCATTGTAACACTGGGGCTGCGGGCTACCGGGAAGAAGACCACAGGGGCAGCGCCGTTGCCTCCACGGGTCAGGTGCTCACGGTGTCAGCGCGATGCAGACCGCCGACGCCGCCTCGGTCACCGGGGGGCCGTGCTCGTCGGGCTCCTTCACAGCCAAGTTACTCTTCCCCATTTCAATACAGCGTTTGAGAAGGAGGTCGCCGTGCAAGCCCAGACCCAAGGGGCAGGAGGGCTGTTAACTGCTCCTCACACAGACCTGCCGCCGAACCCCGACGCCACGTCCAGAGCAGCCTGGTGCTGCCCGTTCACGAGACGGAGCTTCTGAGGTGCGTGGTGTGTGTGGTGCGTGTGCCTCGTGACTTCCCGCACGGCTCCTGCTTCACGTCGTCTCCTGCTGTCCTCTCGTGCTTGTCCCTGTGGACTGTGCGGGTGGTGTGTTCCTCTGTGACACTGGCGAGGTGTCTGGAGGGAGGAGGGTGGTATTTCCGGAAACACGTCTACAGATGGTTCGATCGCATCTTTCTGGAGGGGCAGCTCGCCTCTCCCCTTGGTGGGGGCTGGACTTACGGTTTGTCTCCGATGAACAGTGTGGAGGCGTGAGGACGGGTCCTGAAGCAGGTGACGAAAGACCGCGGCCCTGTCTTGGATGTGCGTTCTTGCTCCGTCGGCTCACCTGCTTGGGGGAAGCAGCTGCCCCGTTTGCGAGCAGCCAGTCTCTGGTGAACTGACTCCTCCAGCCACGTCAGCAGGAAAGTGATGCTTGACAGTGAGCACAGGCCGGGCGGTGCGGCTCGGAGGACGAGCATCGTCCCAGGGACTGAGAGGTCGGGTTCGATTCCCGGTCAGGACACAAGCCGGGGTTGTGGGCCAGATCCCCAGTAGGGGGCGTGCAGGAGGCAGCCGATCAATGTTTCCATCTCACATGTTTCTATCCCTCTCTCCCTTCCTCTCTCTCTAGAAAACCAATAAAAACCTCTGAAAAAGAAGAGCAACCACAGGCATGAGCTTGGATTTCATTCTCCAGTCCTAGTTAAGCCTCAGCCTCACGGGAGACCCCGAGACAGATCCGCTCAGGTACACCCCTCAGGTCCACTCCTCAGAACCGTAGGTGATAACGTCTGTTGTCTCCAGCTGCCTAGTGTGGGTTGACGCGCAGCAACAGGTAGCTGATGTAAGAGGTCGGCCACAGAGACTTTCGTGTTAGCTGTCCCTGCGTTTAGGTACCTTCATGAGTTTTGGGGAATTCAGGTAAAGAAATGAGCTATTACTTTACATGCACTTCCTAGTTTCGAGGCATTTACGACTTCAGAACGTTTGCCCAGGCTGCACAGAGGGCCGCATGCTTCCCACTCAGTCCCCACCGCTGCTCACGGCCGCCTCACGGCAGCACGAACCCTGTGCCCCCGCCGGGCTGACCTGGCGCACTGCCATCAGCCCGACTCCAGACTTTATTTGGGTTTTTCAGTTTTCCACTAATCCCCTCGTGTCCAGGATCCCGCCCAGGGCCCACGTTGCACTCAGTTATCAGATCTCCACAGCCTCCTGGGACCATGTCTCAGCCTTATTCTGCTTTTCACCACTGTGACTGATTTCCGCTGCACTGAAATTACTTTTGTTTGTTGGGTCAGCTTCTTTGTGCCAACACCAGGGAACCCACCGACCGGGGCCCAGGCTTTGCAAGGGCGCAGCACGTCCCATCTGAGCATTGGTCTGTGTGTGCCTCCTGCCTCCCGCCGGCCGGTCACGCCCACGAGGCAGGGCTGTCTGCCTGTGCAGACCCAGCATCACGCTGGCCTGTAGCAGTTGCTCCATGAATACACGCTGAATAAAAGTATTCATTCATGCATTTCGGAGACGTACATAGTTAAGGATCCATAAGAACTTTTAACAAGTGAAGGAGTCTCAGCATTCCTCTGAGGACTTAGACTTGTGTCTTAGCTGCAGTGAGCCCTGAACGAAGACACACTGCGAACACGGCCCTGCACTCGCTGGAGAAGAAGCACATGGTTCAGCTACACAGTGAGAACTGCGAGTCCCGGGAGGCCAGGCTCTGCCTCCGTTAGGAGGAACTCTGGTCCGTGCCTGGGAATCACTCCTCTGAGCGTGTAGAGCAGGTGCAGGCGGAAGGCTGCCGATGGACCGGGCACCGCGACGCCCTCCCAGAAGCAGCACCTCCCAGGCGCCCAGGACAAGGAAGGAGAAACCAAGTCAGGTTCTCAGGAGCAGAAAGAAACCTCCACACAGAGAGGCCTTGCATCTCGCAGCACAAGCGCCGGGAATGCAGATCCTGGGCCTCACCTCTGCCTCAACCCTGAGGCCTAGGTTCAGAGAACTGGGCTAGTTTAATACAGCTTCATTTTAATTCAGGGCAAAACTTCCACACATCTCGCTACATTTGAATTTAAAATGTTCACTCTTCACTATTACCATTTGTGTTACGTAAATGTTGGTATTTTATATTTATGTTTATCATATGTGATTTTTATTATGTATAATCATTGGTATTTTAGTTAAAATGCTACATGCAAATCATTTGTTTTACTTTGTATGAGGCAGAATGGAGTGGGGGTGGCGGTTAGCCTGGGAGGTTCCACCTGGTGGGCTTTGGGGAACAAGAGGTGCCGAGTTGGTGGCGTCTGGGCAGAAAAGGAGGGGCGCCCCAGGTCAGCTCGGCTGCCTTCCTCCTGAAGCTTCATGGGGGCTTACGTGTGGTTGATGAATCACCACACTGAGTTGGCTTTGGCTCCTCCCCTAAACGTTTATCTTATACACAACACAGAAAGAATTGCACTTCAGACCTATATGTTTATCTGCGTGCTTAAGTGACTGTTTTGTTTTGTATATGGAAAAAGTAAAAATGTGTTTCAGAGTAAAATACAGAAAAAGTCATAAAGTAGAAATTCAGGACAGGGGCTCTGCAGTATTTTACTAGCGGTTATATAACCAACAAATCAGGTTTGTTTGTTAACTTTCTTTATAATTGATTTTCCATATTTTTAAACATGCCACAAAAAATTCAACTTTAAACACGTCTGCTTTCATCTAAGACCTACTGTGACAAGAAATTACTTAGGTCCCTATTTTAAATTGTTTGTCCTTGTGAAGTTTTCGTGACCTGACCTCCAGATTGCTGCCCCATTACCGGGCTCATTCCTTTGTTCACCCGCTGGGTGTAAACGCCCTGCCTCGGGTTCCCAGTGCTCGGCTGGGGTCTGACACCAGGGCCCTTCCTGCACACTCACTGCACGGAGAAATGTCTGTGTGTGTCGTCACTTTGAAGGGCCCTCCAAAGACATGGCCACTCGTAGGCTGATTTTCTTTCACTGTATGTTATCCTTTTCTTTGATAGTTAAACCAATAATAAGTAATTTAAAAAAATTTTTTTTCTTCATTAATTTTAAAGAGAGAGGAAGGAAGAGGGACAGAGAGATAGAAACATCGATGAGAGAGAACACTGATTGGTCGCCCCCCCCCCCCCGGGGATTGGGCCCACAACCTGGGCATGTGCCCTGACTGGGAATTGAACTGGCGACCTCTTGGTGCCATAGAATTATATGTCTGCAAAGGACTCACAAAATGCCTGGCAAATAGGAGGGTCAGTAAAGGATTAAGTCTGTGAGCTGGCCAGTAGACCACGTGCTTCTTGGCTGGGCTGGGGGACCAGTGCTTGAGTGGATTTGTTTTGTTGCGACAGACCGGGAGGACCATGCAGAGAGCTGGGCCTTGGTCTCTGAAGAGGGGCCAGACTGGATGTGGGAGAGGCATGGTTGTCCCTGGCGGATTGTCCAGGACTTCAGTTTCCCTGTGAAGTCTGAGAGCTCCACACTGGTGCTGGTTAAACTGAACACAAGGGCGTGAACTGTGCTGGGTCAATATTCAGGGCTGCTTAGGACGAACTACAACGCTGCTTCAGGCAAAGGGTGAGGGAGCCTTAAACCACGGACAGCTGCCTAGAGACAGACCGAGAGGGACCAGGTGTCCAGGACTTTTGTTTTCCTGACTGGGTGGTGGTGGAAAATTCCAGTGACAGTTTAGGGCAAGTAAGTGTTAGGCAAAATCATCCTGGCACTTTTTTTTTTTTTTAAATGAAGGAACAGGTTCTAGCATGCTAAAAAGCAAACTCTGGATTTGTAAAGGAGTTCAATTCTATATTGCTATCATTAAATCTGCATGTTTGCCCCATGTCTCCTCCGTCTCTCGGTGCAGGGCCCCAGCAGCCTTGGCTAGTCCATGGTTCACTTGATTTGTGAGCCCAGCTTGTCTGACGTAACAACCACGAGGAAGAGAGGTTTGGGTGTGTCCTCTCTGTCCCTACATTTCTCCCCCCGAGTTCACCCAACAGAGATTTGGGGTTAAAACAAGTCTCCTTTTGGAACGGTTCTCAGAGACGTTATCAGCCACTCATTTATCCGTGGGAAATACTTGGACTATTTTTCTTCCAGCACCAAGTGAAACCTACCTTAGGGAGGAGGTTTCTCTGTTCTGAGGTGGAGACGGTGGAGGTGGGGGAGGGAGGACTCCTGACCTTTCAGCCTGCGGGAGCGGGGGCAGGTCGGGGTACTGGGACCCCTCAGTGATTTAGTCCAGAGCGGGAGCAGCTTCTTCCATCACCAATAATTGTAGGGACGTTGCACCTTCTGCTCGTCCATATGTCTTCACTGGGAAACCCTGCTGAACGCCCTGGTGGGGCTTTTACCCCCTTCCGTGAGCGTTGTCTGGGGGGAACACGAGGCCCCCCGAGGTGGGTTTGGCTCAGGGAAGCTCTTGCCTCGGGCCCCACGCAGCCAGCCTTCACCTGGGCTCACTGTCGGCTCTCAGGCGCTGAGACAAACTAGAAACCTGGAAATTGGAAATCGCAGTATACCGGACATTCCGAGGGTCTTCGGGAAACTGGTTTCTGTCTGAAAGCAGATTTTGCTCACAGGCACCTCTTCCTGCTATGAAGGACACGTGCGCTAAACGTCCTAACGTGAGAAGGTCTCCGGATACAGTAAGAGAACAAGTACCGTCGGCGCCCCAACTACGGGGCAGCCCTGGGAAAGGCCGGAGGTGACCCGGTCGGGAAAGCGCTGTCCACACCGTGGGCTCGCCTGGGCTCGCCTGTGCTCGCCCGGCCTGGGCTCGCCTGCGCTCGCCTGGGCTGCAGGTACAGCCTGTTGCTCCGGGCGAAGCACCACGAGGCTGCACCGGGCACGGGAGAAGCGGTGCAGTTGGGGGCACTGTGAACACGCGTGTGAGGCTGCTGTTCTGCAGCAGATACTTGTCACAAGGAAAGTCTTCTCTCCAATGGTGACAACAAGATTAGCGCAGCCAATTCGTAATCCAGTGACACAGCCTTTTATTATCATGATCGAGTGTTGGGTACTCGACCTCATCTTAGGGGCTACGCGTTTCCCTGACTGGCAGCCCCACAACACCTAAGGCCTCCCTGACGTCACTGTGGCTACGACACCGCTCCGCACGGGACGTCACGCAGATAGGACGTCACGCTGATAGGACGTCATGTCGGACAGGACGTCACGCAGAGAGGACGTCATGTCGGAAAAGACGTCACGCTGATAGGACGTCATGTCGGACAGGACGTCACGCAGAGAGGACGTCATGTCGGAAAAGACGTCACGCTGATAGGACGTCATGTCGGACAGGACGTCACGCAGAGAGGACGTCATGTCGGAAAAGACGTCACGCTGATAGGACGTCATGCCAGACGTCACGTAGGATACGCAGCCCCAGCCGTAGGACTGTTTCGGCTCCGTCACCCTGTGGGACCGTGAGTACGTGTCCGTCTGTGACAAACCGCCCTCCTGTGCCCAGTGACGAGAGTGTTGGCACTAACGTGTGTGTGACTTCGGCTGAACACGGTGCTGGAGAGCCTGGTGCGTGTGCGCGTGCAGCTGAGAGGAGCCGGCGGTCGTCACGCGCGCTGGGAACACGGGGCGAGGCGCGGGCGGCAGGTGTGAGCCCGGAGGCCGTGCACCTGCGGGTCCCCTGCCGGGGGCGGAGGACCGAGTTGGGCTGGAGCCTTATCCTTACGTTTACGTCCTTCCGCAGTGAAGAAGTGTGTTCGCGGTTACGCGTATAATTAAAAATTAATTTAAGAGTCTAAAAAACCCAAGCAGATATATTCACACTAAAAATGTAGGAGCTAACAGAAGCACAGCTGCCCTAGGACGCGGGCAGAGGGACAGAGGGGACCCCGTCCTGAGCCCCTGCTTTAGGGAGCGCTGCACCCCCCCCCCACACACACACACACTCACACACACAAGAACATAGAGCGTCTCTGTCACTGAGGAACTAGTTCTCCACATGGGCACAGTAGGACTTAACACTCATATGAACACTAATTTACAACCTGAACATTTGCTTTTGTGACTGTTCAGGCCGCGGAAATGCCCCCCTGTCTCCTGCACTGTGTCCTCGAGGGAGGCGGCTGCCCCTTGTGCCTGCAGGTGCTGCCTGGGCCGGGACAGCCGCGCTGAGGTCGCTGTCCGCACCGGGGATCCCTGCAGAGAGTGGGGGGTCCCCTCCCAGCGATGCGAGCGCACCTGTTCCTGCTCCTGTCGGTGCTCCAGCTCTTGGTGTCACAGCTGCTCCCAAATCAGCACAGCGTTTGCGGTAGTTACACGTGGCGGCTGGGGAGTATTTTGCAGTTAAAACAGTGTATATGGTTCTTAAACCTACATGTGTGTAGGTCTATGTATAGCATGCATGACATGTGATACCGATTCTGTGTTCCTCCTTTATTGATTTCAGAGAGAGAGAGAGAGAGAGAGAGAGAGCATTGATGAGAGAGAACATTGATTGCCCCCCTCCCACATGCCCCTCAGTAGGGATCGGCCCACAACCTGGGCATGTGCCCTGACTGGGAATCGAACCTGTGACCTCTTGGTGCTGGGTCGATGCCCAGCCACTGAGCCACACGATATCGATTCTTTATAGAGGCAACGAGATGGAAATCGAATGCTAGAATTATGAATAGTTTTACTTCTACAAGATACATTTAATGAGTTTTGATTACATTTTAAAAATTAAATATACTTTCGTTTCAAGTACTTTTTATTAAAAAATTTACATTCATCAATTAAAATTTTTATTTTGTTTGTACATACCTCCTACCTGACATATACTTGGAATATTTTAGAATAAAAATAACCTATTTTGAGAGCATAAAATAATGTTAATTTTCAAATTCTAAAGTTTTCTTTTAACTTTACATTTTTAATGAAAATTTATTGCAATCTTGTACATTTTGAATATTATTACATTTTGATTATTTAATCATTTAGGTCATTGCTACCAATAACACAGATTATGTGAAAATCTTAATTGTAAAAACATAATTACGACTTTACTAAAATTAAGAAAAAAATCCCACAGTTTATAAAACAAGAAACAACCTGCTTTTCCAAAGTGTATCATTGTGCACTCCCAGGTTCAAGCTGTTCCACATCTTTGCAAACACTTGTTACTGCTTTTTTTATTTTAGTGATTCCAGTGGGTGTGCAGTGGCTCCTCGCTACGATTTCCTTCTGCATTTCCCTGATGGTTAATCTGCCTGTTTGCCACCCATACATCTGTGGTGCAGTGTCCATTCAGATCTTTTGCCTGTCTATCTGTTTTGTATTGAGCTGCAAGAGTTCTTTTTATACTTTGGGTAGATACAAGCTTTGCAGATATTTTCTTCCAGCCTGTGGCTCAGCTCTTCGTCTTACCAGTGTTTGTTAAACACAAAAATATTTAAATTTTGATGCAGTTCAGCTTATCAGTTTTAAAAAATAGTTTCTGCTTTTTGTATGTTAGGAAATCTTTGCATAATCTAAGCCCTAAAATATTCTCCCATCTTTTCTTTCTCTTTGCATACGGCTGACCAGTTGTTCCAGGACCATTTGTTGAAAAGATTGTGTTTTTACCCATTGCATCGCCTTGGCACCTTTGTTTAAACCCAGCTGACGAGATATGTCTGTGTCTAGCTCTAGACAGTGCTGTTTCATTGGCCTGTTTGCCCTTTTGTAAATGCCACACTGTCTTAACTGAATGAAGTCTGGGAAGACGCTCCAACCGGAGAGTAAGAACCCTCAGGCATCTCAGACCTAAACTCTAATGAAAGGATGACCAGTGGGTAGTGTGTATTTTGGGGTATCTCATACCACACTGACAATTCCATTTTACAGTGAAGAGAATTCTAGTCTGGGATTAAACCTTCAGTTAGGTTTTCCTATAGGGATGCTCTGAGACCATCAACCAGGGCACCTCTCTATTTAGGGGTACCTCAAGTAAACCACACCTTGGCACTTACGCTGAACTTGGAGATATGAAATGGCGGTAAGTTACTGCTTGTACCCATCCAAGACTGCAGGTGGGGAGTTAACTGTGATCTTTCTGCAGAACAAGTTCTTTCAAGTAAAGAAAGACGAGGTGCCCTCCCCCTGATATAAAACTTAGAAATATCGAGTGCTCTGTTTACCAGATGCCTAGGACCCAATTCTTCTATCTTTGATTGACAGTGCTACCCTTGCCTGCGAGGCACCCCGTGTCGGTGGGTAGGGTGACATAGTTGTGCGTTTACTTGTCACCTGCCCTCCACCACCACAGGTGGACCCTTGGAGCCGAGTACAAAGCTGACTCACGTCCAAAGGCGCCACTGTTCATATCTGAATCTGTTTCCTACACCATGTGGTCTGTTTCAGAAGACAAAGGCATAATGAACCGAGATGTCCCTAGGCGCCTTTGGGTCCAGGCCCAGCAGGGCACGAGGAAGCTGAGTGGCTCACACTGTCTGGTGAGTTGCCTGAGCCTGGGCCGTCCCCTTCCCGGGCACCAGCACAGAAACGGAGGGCTCACGACCTTTTGTGCTACTTACTAAGCTGAGTGGATCATGCTTCAGAAAGGACGCCCGGCCACACCCGAGCCTGCATAACAGATGCCTGTTGACTGGAGTTGTTCCGTCCACGCTCCTTCACTGATCAGTCCACGGCACAAGCCCTGCCTCGTCTCCAGCGTGGCACATGGTTAGCAGGGGCCAGGCCACGGGGCCAGAGCGCTTCCAGCTTCTCTGCCCTCCAGGGCACACGCCTGGGAGGTAGGGCCACTGTCCATGACACCATTGTGCCGTTGCTGTCAGTTAGTTTATCCTGAAGTCATGTGCTCTCGCTGTGAGCATAACTGATTATGACCTGCCTGTGGTAACGTTTGCAAACATTAAAAAATCTAAAGTAACTATGGTAAGAAAAACCCAGGTCCTAAATTTATCTTAGAATATTCTTCCAATTAATTCATATTTCAAATGAAAAATAATGTATAGCATGGACTTTCTTTCCCTAAAATAAGAAATATTTGTATAGATGTCCAGAGCTGTGTGTGTGTGTGTGTGTGTGTGTGTGTATGGTCAGGGGGCTCTCCCCAACCCTGATGTTAACTCCAGTATAAGAGGTCGGCCATTAGCACTGAAACCGGCCTTAAAGAGCACTTAACTTCAAACCTCGAATTTTCGAGGTGGGGCTGGGCCATGTCTCCGTGGGGCAGTGTGCACAGGAGATGGGGCTCGGAGGTCTTCGCCTTCTGAGGTGTCACTTTATCTAGTGTCCAGTAGGTACATGGCATCAGCTTTGTTTTAAACTGTTCCTTTTAAGTTTTGTTAGAATTTAGCGAGCAGGGTGACTAACCATCCTGGTTTCCAGAGACTCACAGGGCCCCGGGGATTCAGGACTTCAGTGCTGAAACCAGAAATGTCCAGAAAACGCAGGTTGAGTTGGTGACTTAAGTTGGTGGCTAAGTTAGTCTGAGGGTTTATGGCTGTTCACTGATGGTTTTGCCATGTTTCTGGTGCCTGTGGCTTCGGGCCCAAGCTACAGGAAAGGAGACGGACGGCTGCTCGTGGCAAAGAGTCAAACTGTGACCCTGTCTGTGCTGTGAGCAGGGTTTCGACCCCTGGGTCTGGCCTCCAGGCCCATCGCCTCCTCTCCCAGGGCTCTGGACGCCACGGGGTCGCAGCCCCTCCTTAACCGGTAGGCCTGACTTCCGAGTGAAACATTGCTCTGTGCTGCCCAGCACTGCTGACTGGGGTTTCACGTGGGAAGATCTTCATCTCCTCAGAGCATGGAAGGCCCGTGGAGGCAGGAGCTCAGGTCTCTGTCCCAGGCAGGTGAAGGCCATGGACTCTGGGGCAGGTCCCGTTGGAATCCTGGTGCCCTGTGCTTTGACAGCTGCGGGGTCCGGGCAAGTCTCACACACTCTGTTTACTTCTGTGCAGCGGGGGGTAACGGCACACCATGTAGGGGTGTGGTGGCTGGTGCCTCCGTCGACATCCGGAGGCGTCTATGCCCACACGTTAGCCGTGGGGTGAGGTCTCAGCAGATTCCATGTCTGTTCACGGATTTGACGCAAATTCATGGGGCGAATTTCCTCTCCGGGAACTTTCGCTCGTAAGCTCTGTGCTGGGAAGTGGATGTCCCGGGATCTGTCTGTGTGGCTCCTTAGGGTTCTGAGGACAGTGGGTGTGCCTGAAGGGGAGCCTCGAAGCCCAGGCATCCGGCACCTTCAGGAGCAGTGCTCAGATGTCTTCGGACTGCACGTTTAATATAAGCGTGTTATCGAGTAAAAGTAGTTTAAAAGCACGGTAAAATGACAACTAATTCCGAGTCACTGGAATACCTCTTTATTATGTTTGATGCATAATTTGTATTTCACGGCAGAGGTGAAGAAAGTTGACTCTGACAGGTAACCGAAATGGAGTATTGCTTCACAGGGACTTCGCTGTAGTTTGTGTCAACCTTGGTGTAATTAATAACACATTTTTATAGCCGAATCATAGCTGCACACGCCCCTGAGTGTCGGCGCCAACCATACTGCTTCAGTCCCATTTAAGGAGTAAAACTGTTCAAACTGGAGCGTCTTGTAAACTCCTGGGGTGGGGGGAGGAGCCCGTGCTGTCTTTGGAAGGTGGACTCAGGTTTTGCCGCTGTGCAAAGCCGTGTCCCTTTCTCCTCTCCGACAAGAAACCCCGCCCACTGCGACCAGTGGTGGCTGCAGTACAGGGCCGACCAGCGCCCTTTACCCTTCCTTCTGTTCGTGGGGCCCTTCATCATTTTGGGGGTGCAGCCTCTCCTCCCCTCCAGCCCCTGGCCCCTGCGGTGGCAGCAGATCAGCCTGGGTCCTACACTCTAGATGAGCTTTCTGTGGCCGCTGGGACCACAAACCAGCTGTCTCTCCACACAGGACTTACTCTCTCCCAGTTCTGGGGACCCGTCCCAGCGCAGGCGTGGGCGAGCTGGCTCCTTCGGGCGGCTCCGGGAGGGCCTCTCCTGTGCCTTCACCAGCGCAGGTGGCAGCTCTGGGCTCTCTTGCTTTGCAGATGCATCGCTCCAGCTGCGGCCTCTTCAGCACATTCCCCGTGTGTGTCTCTGTCCACGTCTCCCTCGTCCTGCAAGGACACCGGTCATTGGATCAGGGCCTCTTCGTAACTTGAGTACACCTGCGAAGACCCTGTTTCCAAGCAAGGTCATGTTCACAGGTGTTAGGACTTGAACATGTCCTTTTAGGGTACACACTTAAACTCACAACACTGTGTTTCCCTTGGTGACAGTCGTGTTAGCCAGACTGGGCCAGTCAGAGTCCCCGCTTTGAGTTTATGATTGGAGCTTTTGAGGGACATTCTTTTTTTTTTTTTTTCTCCTTTTTAAAAAATCCTCACCTAAGGATATTTTTCCATTGGTTTTTAGAGTGAGAGGGAAGGAGGGTGAGAGAGAGAAACCTTGATGTGAAAGAGACACATTGACTGGTTGACTCCCGCACGACCCCAACTGGGGCCAGGGATCGAGCCTACAACCCAGGTACTGCCCTTGACTGGAAAGGAACTCACGACCCTTCGGTCCTTGGCCTCATGCTCTGGCCGTGGAGCCAAGCTGGCCAGGGCTCTTGATTTCCTGCTTGAGAGAGTGTTGGTGGGGCTGCCGCCAATGCCAGGCCCAGCCCCTGGAGCAGGGCCGGTGATGGGGGTGCAGAGGCCCTGCTGTCAGTCACCTCACCTGCGGCACCTGCCACACTGAGCACCACGCGGGGAGCTGGCAAAATACAAACCTGTGCTGCTTCTTAGAAGGCATTTGACCGTGTTAAGTATTTAATAGAATGCATTAACTATAGTTTATATAACATATTTCTATAATATATATGTCATATTTATATGTAGTATATTAATATTTGATATATTAAAGAGCTCAAAATTCATGAGCTAACCATGAAACTTAAGTTAGTAGAAGAAAAATAGAATAAACTCATAGGAAGAGTCAAAATGACAGAAATAATAAGAACAGACATTAACAAAATAGAAAACAATAGAATTAGAATAACAAATAGACATTTGTAATAGACAGAATTAACAGAGCCTATTTGGTTTTTGAAAATATTAAAAAAATATTTTCGAACTTCTGGTAAAGAATGATCTAGAAAAAAACTAAAGAAACACAACATTAGAAATGAAAAAGAGTTGAAGATTCAATATAAACTACTTAAAGCCTACAAAAATTAAAGTTTATATAAAATGAACAAATTTGTAGAAAAATATAGCCTACCAAAATTGATTCAAGGAGAAAGATATACTGACTAGTCTTATCATCTAAGGAACTTGAGCCATTTTTAAAAAAAATCTTCCCACAATGGATTTTCTAGATTGTTTTTACTTACAAGCTCTATCAGACATTCAAGAAATAAATAATTCCAGTTTTATACAAATGATTCCAGAATATAGAAAAAGAAAATAATTCTTAACTCGTTTTTTTGTGTGTGGGGGTAAGTGATCCCACAACCTGGTAAGTACTGAATGGGGAAGGAAAATCACTCATAAACATAGTTACAAAAATCCTAAAGAAAATATTAGCAAGCAAGCCCTGGCTGGTTTGACTCAGCGGTTAGAGCGTCGACCCTGCGGACCGGAGAGTCCTGGGTTTGGTTCCCGCTAAGGGCATGTTCCTCTGTTGCAGTTTGTCCCTGACCCTGGTTGGGGTTGTATGGGTGGCAACCACTTGATGTGTCTCTCTCACATTGATGTTTCTTTCTCTCTCTCTTCCCCCCTCTCTCCCTCCTGCTCTATCTGAAGATAAATGCAATATATATATATATATATATATATATATATACACACACACACACACACGCGAAATGCTGCATCAATTAATATGTAAACCACAAACAGGTTGCATTTGACTCAACACTATAAAATCAATTAGTAGCTTGGCCGTGTGGCCCAGTGGACTGAGCACCATCCTGTGGACTGAGAGGTCCCGGTTCGATTCCGGGTCAGGGCACATGCCCAGGTTGTGGGCTCGATCCCCAGTGGGGGGCATGCAGGAGGCAGCCAATTGATGTTTGTCTCTCACATCAATGTTTCTCTCTCTCTCCCTTCCTCAGTAAAATCAATAAAAACATTTAAAAATAAATAAAATCAGTTAATATAAATGATCACATCAACAGATTAAAGGAGAAATGTCTTAGGATTGTCTTAACACAAGCCCAAAAGACACTTGATGAAATTTACACCATCAACGGTCTCAGGGAGCCAAGGGAGGAGCTGCCAGTCTGGCCAGTTTCTCAGGGTCCCCGTCCTTCCGGGCGCCTCCCCAGTGTTCATTGTTGAGCGACTGTGTGAGAGTCTTGTACCTTTTTACATATGATGATCTTTTATTTTTTTAAAATAAAACTGGCACGTGTTATATATACCAGTGTCCTCCTTACGCAGTTTCATTTGAGGCACTTTACATATATTTTCTATTTAACATATATACCTACTGCACTCTTTGATAACTACATGGAATTTTACGAACATGCTCCATAATTTGTGAACTTTGCTAAGAGAATGTAGTCCGGCAGCCTGCAGGTCGAGACGATTTTTACTGTGTATATAGAATCATAATCAGGTTGGACAAAAAACTGGACAAAAGCAACTCTGAAAGGTCCCGTTGGTGTAGATGGTCCGGAGGTGAGTGAGGGGAAGCCGCAGAGCTTCCGGAGGGCACCCCAGTGGGGCGCTGGACCTCGCCCGTGAGCACGGGGTTCAGCGTGTGCCCGGCGCAGTGCGTCCTGTGTCCTCTGCTGGAGTGGGTCCAACGTCAGGCTGTTTCCAGATGCTCGTGCAAGTCCTGCTCACGCTGACGCAGACCCCGGCAGGGCTGCGGACTTCCTACATGAAGATGCCAAGTGGCCCCTCCCAGCTCAGCGCAGCGCAGGCTACGGCTCCTTCCTGCAGGTGCTCAGAGTCTGTCTGCCACCGACCGTCCTGGGCACCCGTCAGCTTGGAGGGACCGTGTGTAAGAAATCGCAGTGAGTCCAGATCGCACTCCCAAATCGACCACGTGGAAGGAGTCGCACCAGGAAACACCCACTGTTTCTTCCGCCAGCTCAGCTTCGACCCTGCGGAAGCCAGTTTGATGCCGTTGTGATCAAGGTCAGCAGAGTCCTGAAGTCCCAGGACCTCATTCCGCAGGTCAGGCAGTTCCGAACCACAGGGTGTGACCCTCTGGGGAGGGGAGGGGCAGGAGCAGGGCCTAGAATTCATGATTCATGATCTCCCTTGTGCGGTTCCCTTTTTAGAGTGGGGTTTGGTGCAGGCATTGCTGTGAAGCAGATTTCATGAAGCCTGAAACAGCACCCAGTAAACTTCCCAGGGCTCTCAGATTCCCTGACTTGTTTAAAACCCGAGCCTGTTCCTGGCTGGAGTTGGACCCTGAGCAAGGAGGCAGGTCCCACCTCAGAGGAGCTGTGAGCACTGTGGTCATGATGCTTCCAGGAGTCTGAGCGCCTCCCTGCGGGGGGCAGTGCCGATCTCTCTCCTGCAGTGAGCTCAGAGCAGACGGGGCAGAGCTCATCTTTACAGGAAGAACCTCGAGAGATGCTACTATTTGCAATTTTTTTTGCATAGAGAGTGGTGGGTGGACTATTGTAGTTGGGAGTTTCCTGGTTAAAACCCACAGTTCTGTGATTAAATCTATATTTCCTCAGAAGTTACGACCATCCAGATGATTTGACTCTCCGCTCCCGAGTGCTGGAGAGGACAGGAGGCCCGTTCTCATCGTTTGTTTTTATTAGAGGCATTTATCACTGTCCTCACTCTTAAATTTTTATTAAAATTTCCATATGGCATTTTTAAAAGACATAAAATAAATGCCTTGTCTTATTGCAATTTTGATATTGAAGTGAAGTGCACAGGAGATAAAATGAACCATTTTTAAATGAAAAATTCAGCGGCATTTAGTACATTCCCAGTGTGTGCAGCCGGCCCCTGTCCCTGGTTCCCAGACCTTCGTCCTCACACAGTACATGCTGTGTGTGCGAGAGCTGCGCTCGGTCCTGCCCCCATCGCCCCTGGCACCGCTCTGCGTGTCTCTGTGGGTGTACTTGTTCTGTGTTTCATGTCCGTGGAATCACACGAGGCGGGGCCGTGTGTGTCAGGCTGCTTTCGCTTAGCACAGTGTTCTCGAGGTTCGTCCCCACTGAGGCATGCACCAGAACTCCGTTCCTTTTCAGGGCTCAGTAATGTTCCATTGTATGGATATGCCTCATCTGTCTGTCCATTCACCTGTTGATGGAGTCTGGGCTGTCTCCACTGCAGGCTGAATGTTTTGAAGTTAGACACAAGCGCCAAGGACGTGAATGCAGGAACCTGTGACGGCAGCGTTCTTTCTGGAAGGAGTCACCCCAGTCCACACACAGCAAGGTGCCGTGCTGAGGAGGAGACGGTTCCTAGCAGTTGGCAAGCCAGTGAGTGGCTGTGCCCAGCCGCCCTCGGCTCCCGGGGGTCTCAGGATGGAGCAGATGAGGCACAGTGGACACTGAGGAGCAGCATTTCCAGCCCGGCCTGTTCACACTCACCGTTTCCAGCGTTGTCTTCCGTGGGCCTCAGACATGTGTCTTCATTTCAGGAGATTCGGTTCAAGTCGACTTTCCTCAGTTGATCCACAGTGAATTCCACAAAGAAACCACACTTCCTGCCACACACAGAGACGGAGTCGGGGCCTCACCGCACTTCCTCTGACGGCAATGTTTTCAGAGTGTGTCGCATCCCAGGACCTTCCCACAGAGAACTTTTTTATCGTTTTAGAAAAACAGGAGCTGACCTATTTTCCCCCATTAAATGTTGATGGTCTTTGCATTCATTTAGAATACCTGGACTCAGCGCTTGGAGAGCACTTGTCTTTTTCTGACCCAAAGGAAGGACCTGCCCTCAGGAGAGCGTCAGGCAGATGGCGTTCTCGCTCAGACGTGGCTCGTGCACCAGCCTGTCTCAACCTGAATGAAATGCTCACTGGCCATTGGTCAGAGCGTCGCTGCGGTTTCTAGGGACGTGTCCGTAGGAAGCCCAGGTGGGGTTGCGCAGAACAGGCCTCGGCGGCTGCGTTCAGAGGGAGCCCTCAAGGGGTCTTATCTCCATGTGTCGGGGATGCACAGTTTGCATTCTCGGCTCAGAGAACGCAGATTTTATGAACCCCAAGGGGGTTTGCTTGCTGCTGGTAATTCAGTCTGCAAAACTGTTGTTTCCAAGAGATCCCTACTGTGGTCTCACATCTGTGGTCTCCTGTCCAGTTCTGGTGGAGACATGAGGGATAGTGCTCCCCCCTCAGCCCTCAGGTGGTAGTTTGTGACAGGTAACAAGAGAATAATGGAAGAAGCAAATATTCTCAGAGCGATGAAAAATTGCTTGGTAACATACTGAAATGCAGTCACTTGTTTTTTTTTAATGTTTTTATTGGTTTTTTTTAGAGAGGAAGGGAGAGAGAGATAGAAACATTGATCTGAGAGAGAAACATCGATCGGCTGCTTCCTGCACGCCCCCCACTGAGGATCGAGCCTGCAGCCCGGGTCTGTGCCCTGACAGCATCGAGCCGGGACCCCTCAGTCCATGGGACGACGCTCCGTCCACTGACCACGCGGCTGGGTGTCCCACGTTCTCAGTCCTCGCACCACCCCTTGGTCTCTCCTCACACCGATTCTCAGCTGGTTGTTGGAGGCGCCCAGGTCAGGGGCCGCGGGGGTTTTCGAAGCTGATGTGCCTGGTTCTGGGCTCTGCACTTACCATTTGCATCAGATTGAACAGGTTGCTCTACCTCGTTGAGTCTCAGTCTCCTCTCCTGTGAAATGGCAATGATTTGGAGTTCTTGTGAGGGTTCACCAAGCTCGTGTATGTGAAATGCTTACCCAGTCCAGCTCCTTAAGGAAGGGCACAGTGAGTGCCGGGCATGTCCCCCCGCTGTCGTCCTGCAGAGACACATCCTGAGATCGTGATGGTTTCTACCTAAGTGTTCATCTCACCAGAGAACGTCGAGTTCACAACAGTGAGAGTAGCCTCGAAGTGCAGAGCAACCAAATGTTGGTAACCGAGGCAATCTCAAGTTCAAATGGGAATTTGCTTTCCTGGAGGAGAAGGAGCCAGAGACTCTGAGGCAGGATGACTGTGTGGAACTGACAGAGCAAATGCTGAGAAATGGGGTCCTGGGCAAGAACAGCCGCTCCGGGGAGTAAGATACGGGGGGAGTGGTCAGCATCCGTGACGTAGATCAGCAGCAAGGATTCACCTTCCCGGTCATTCACACGTGTGTACCGTGGACATTTACAGAATCCCCAAGACCAGCCATGTGCAGGGCTGATCCCAGGCAGCAGAGCCCTGTCTCTCAGAAGCTCGAGTGAGGGGGGAGCACGGAGGTGGGGCACCTGAGCTGGCGGGGCCCCAAAGGCGTTCGGGGGTCAGGGATCCGTGAGCTGAA
The DNA here is from genome assembly GCF_014108415.1 of Molossus molossus. NCBI lineage: Eukaryota > Metazoa > Chordata > Mammalia > Chiroptera > Molossidae > Molossus > Molossus molossus. The sequence goes on from NW_023425352.1 coordinate 94,988, forward strand.
GGTGGAAGGAGTGAAGTTAGTGAAGAGTCAGTGTGGTCAGTACCTTCAGGGAGTCTGTGTGCTGAGGGGGGTCCGTGTGGTCGGTACCTCCAGGGAGTCTGTGTGCTGGGGGGGGTCCGTGTGGTCGGTACCTTCAGGGAGTCTGTGTGCTGAGGGGGGTCCGTGTGGTCGGTACCTCCAGGGAGTCTGTGTGCTGAGGGGGGTCCGTGTGGTCGGTACCTTCAGGGAGTCTGTGTGCTGAGGGGGGTCCGTGTGGTCGGTACCTTCAGGGAGTCTGTGTGCTGAGGGGGGTCCGTGTGGTCGGTACCTCCAGGGAGTCTGTGTGCTGAGGGGGGTCCGTGTGGTCGGTACCTTCAGGGAGTCTGTGTGCTGAGGGGTCCGTGTGGTCGGTACCTTCAGGGAGTCTGTGTGCTGGGGGGGGGGGACCAGCCCTGGGCGGGGGCAGCACAGCCCTGGTCTTCCTTGGCCTGTCTCCCTGTGCACGTGTCTACATCCAAATGTGTCCTTTTTGTAAGGACACCAGTCGTATTGGATTAGGGGTCCATTGTACCTCAGTATGACCTTATCTTAATGAAATACATTTGCAAAGACCCTATTTCCAAATAAGGTCACCTTCTGAGACCCCGGGGGTTAGGACTTCAACATGCTTCTGGAGCGGGGGCATTTGCGTCTAAAACACGTGAAACCAATAGGAAGCATCACTGCACACGGGAGGGTGCCCCCTGGTCTCACTCTGGACAGCAGCCCTTCCCCACCCCCGTGTCTAACTGCAGGTCCCACTTCCATCCCGTCACCCAGACAGACACTTAGTGCTTCCACGCCCCGTCGCTGTGGTAGAGACATCCAGAGAGGATTAAGTCAAGCAGATGAGTCCCAGAGACCCATGTTCAGACTGAACAAAACCAGAGAATTCCCGGGAGGACCCCACCTGTCCAGTGGGTTCACGTAGTCCGAGGACGTGATACGCAGGACACATGGTGCTCGGCTGAGGTCCTGTGACAAGGACAGAGGATGAGCTGAGACACACCAGCAGTCCTCACGGAGCCGGCTGTGTGCCGGTCGGTGGCCAGCGTGCTCGTGTGTGTACGGCAGCCCTTCAGGTCAGGTGGCACAGACAGGTCCGCCAGGGCAGGTCTTCGAGCCGTGTCCCTGACCCCTCGCTGTGAGTGAGCCCAGTCTGGTCCCCCCTCTACTCGTCATGACGTGTGTTTAGTGACGATTTCACAACCAGCTGCCGGTGGGGAGGTGTCTCAGGAACCCAGGGCCTTCGCACAGCCGGGCGGGCGTTTGCACGGGGCTGGAGAGATTCCCCCGCCACAGCCAACGTGTGGAAGTGCGTGGAGACGCCCTGATGAGAGCAGGCAGAGGCTGTTTGTTCACAGCTTTGCCTCAGCCGGAGAGTCAGCCCCAACTCTGGCTTCTGGCTGAGACCCCCGGTGGGCAGAGGGAAAGCTTCACAGTGAAAAGTGAAAACCGAGACCTGAGCTCCCGACGAGCCCGCCCACAGGCTGCTCAGCCGCAATCGACTGCAGACATGGGGGTCAGACTGGGTCTGAGTTGGGTGGTTTGCATCGCGACGACTCACTGACCGCTGCTCTCAGCTGTCCACCTGGTGCCCGGCAGGCACGGTCTTACCTTACACATCGGTTTTAGTTGGGAGAAACGTGAGCTAGAGGTTGTTTCCTTCCTTCTGTACAGGACATTCAGGCTGTTTCAATAGGGAGAATATTCACTGATGAGGGAACATCTCATCTCCAGGAATAGGGAGAAAAATTGTGGTTTTGAAAACAAGGGTGTCGTTGAGGGAGGTGGAGGTGGGTTGTGGCTCGGGGTGTGTCAGAGAAGGGTGGTCCTCTGCTTCCCGGGAGCACAGGGCTCAGGTGAAGTTCAACATTTTCATTTCCAACCTGCATCCTTCACCATGAAGACTGACCGCTGCCCTCTCTCCTGGGGCCGCCGCCCCTGCCACTTTGCGCTTCGACGTTCCGGCTTCTCTGTCGCGGTTTCTCAAATGTATTTATTGAAGAGTTGATCGAGACAGTGAAAGTGATGCAGCGCGCGCTCACTGTCTGAGTCAGTTATACACCCCTGCATTACAATTAAAACTAAAATTACGTATGGACTGTAGGCCTGTGTATTTGAGCACCCCAGGAATTCTTCAACGCCAGGTGCAACCGCTAGAGTCTGGAGCCAATTAACTTCGATAAACGAGTAACGACTGTACTTCAAAGCCCAGCGTTGGGACACCCACCTGCCATTTTATGTGTATATTTAAATTTGCCTTTATTGTTGACAGTATTAGAGATGCCCCCCCAAACTCAGTTCCTGTATTATCTGCTGGCAAATGAACCCTTTGTTCCCAAATACTTAGTGATTAAATCTTTTCCCCACATGTAATAATTGCTTTACAAAGACTTCCTTCATAATTAGCATTTCTTTTGAATGGAATGAAAGTAATTATGGTTAAATTCACAAATCTTTTCTCCACAATGGTTTTCACCAGAGTTTACATCTCTAACATTTCAGATGCAACCAATTCAAACGCCTGTGAAATTAAGGCACATTAATTCTTGTCTCTTTCGATGAGTCACCAGGACTGAGCTCCAGCCTCTGGGGAAAGTCCAATTAGCTGCAGCTGCAGGACGACGGCAGCTCACGGCCTGGGAGTCGGATCGAGAGCCTGGAGCTTCCTCTCTCTGAGGGGGATGGTCGAAGCGGGGATCAGTGAACGTCTAGTCCACGCCGTGTTGGGGTCAGTGACCCCTGTGTGCAGACGTGTGACGGCTGAACCCCCACAGCCCCACCCTCTTAAAGTGAGGAAGGGCTTGTTGCCTCTCGAAAACCCAGCTGCAAGGAGGCACAGAGCTCTGGTCTGTGAATGGCTCTGCTTCATTTCTCGGGCAGGCCCGTCGGGAGCCGCTGGCCGGAATGTCCAAGGCTCAGCGCTCTGCCCTGTGACACGCAGGGCAGCGGGAGTGGAGAATGATGGGGGGCAGACAAGGGCCCCGTGCCAGCCTGACAAGGTCTGGGGGGCCTGCGTGATGGCCTCACAAACTCAGAAACCTAAAGGAACCTGTAGGGTGATCTGAACTGTAAGTGGCTCAAGGTGGGTGGTCACGTCCCAGGCCTGTAGCGTCCCTGACAAAGGTCAGGCTTGACCTTAACTGAGCCTGTCTGTCGTGTTTTGCATAACAGACCTTAGGAATGTCGGGGTAATTCCCCCTTTTCCAGACCCCTCAGGGCACAGTCTCCGTTCAGAGCACAGGGCACAGACCAGAGCACCCCCCATTGTCATCTTGTTCCCCACGTACCGTCTCCACGTGCGGTGCTGTTACTGCTGACTGTCCTGTACCGCGTGGGGAAGAAGGGCTGTCTCTCGTTTTACTTTGTATCCAACCCCCGAGAGTTCCCGGTGCTTCCTCCCCCCACCCCCTGCTTCCTCCGCCCCCTGGGTGCTTCCCCCCCTCCTCGGTGCTTCCTCCTCCCTCCCCCCCCCCCCGTGCTTCCTCCCGCCCCCCTCAGTCTCCCACAAGTGGGTTTCACGGAGCCCCCACCCCCCAGGTCTCCCCTCTGATTCTAATGTGTAAAATAGGTGGTAAAACTGCCATTTTTCTGGAGCATTTTCTGAATCTGTTGATATTTTGCTTCCTGGCAACTGTTGTCAGTTTGGCTCAAATAAACTTGAGACAATTCTTACAGGTTTGGACATTTCTTAGGTCGACAATGGTACATGGAAACTGTGGACTCCTCGGGGGGAAAGAGAAAGAATCCTGTTCGTATCGAAAACAGAGCAGCCGGGCCGGTGGGGCTCAGGGGTTGAGCGTCGTCCCAGGGACTGAGGTTCCAGTTCAATTCCTGGTCAGGGCCCAGGCCCCGGTTGCCGGCTCGATCCCCAGTAGGGGGCGTGTGGGAGGCAGCCGATCGATGTTTCTATCTCTCTCTCCCTTAAAAATCAATAAAAACTTATTTTAAGAATAAAAACCTATTTGAAGAAAGGAAGGAGGGGGGGAGAGAGAGGGGGGAGGGAGAGCGAGGGAAAGAAAAGAGAGAGAAGAAAGAAGGGAAGGAGGGAGGAAGGAAGGAAGGAAGGAAGGGAGGAAGGAAACAGCAGGCACTTAACCCGAGGTCTAGGATGCTCAGCGGCACTGGGTCGGGATCTGTGCGGGGAAGAAGCACTGGCCCTTGGGGCTGGATGTCCCGCTGGTGTGGGCCAGGCTCTGTGCTGAGGACTCATGTTTGCCGGCTTATTGTGCATCAACACCATGGGATGGGTGGACGTTCTCGATCCTGTGTTTATGCGAGGAGACAGCCTGAGCCACCCGTTCAAGGCTGTGCGCTGGGTGACGGGCGGAGCTGGGGCTGGAACCGGGTCCCTCAGGCTCTTTTCCACGGTGAAGGTCTTGCCAGTCAGTGTCTGCAGTGGGCTGGGAGTTAAGGTGCAGTGATGTGGAAAAGTAACTAAGAGGGAGCAGGATGTGTGGTAGACGCTGTGAGAGGTCAGAAGTGGGTGGACAGTCTGGGCTGGAGGGAGTGGGGCCGGGAACCTTGCCCAGAGGGCGTCCTGCACTGGTCTGAATCCCAGGGGCCGAGTGCTGTCCAGGGCTGCAGTGGGCAGGGACGCGACGCCAGTGGTTCTCGAGTTTAAACCTGCATCAGAACGGCCTACAGGGCCCCAACCCCAGCAGTTCTTACCCAGTAAGTCTTGTAAAAGAGCTCAGAACTCGCATTTCCCAGGCGAGGCTGGTGCTGCTGGTCCAGGGAGCACGTTGTGAGAGCCCCCGGAGTCCAGAGAAGTCCTGAGGGTCAGGGCTCCAGTGGCCCGGCCTCCCCGAGGTGGTGACCAGGAGGGTCCCGTCGTGTGAACGACCAGGACGAGGAGGCTTGTTACCAGGAACAGAGAACGTCGAGGTCTTGTCGCCTCCAGAATGGAGGCCCTCTGGTCTCGTGGACCAGGAAAGGGCACAAACAAGGACCTACGTGAAGCATGAACCTAACGGTATTTACAAAAAGTTAAGGTGCCGCGTTGTATAAATGCTGGACCACGATGTGGTCTGACCGGTGTTTGCTTTAACAGCTCACTTTTCTCTCCAGCTCAGGTTCTCACCTGCGCCCAGTTTATTAGGGAAGATAGATAGGAGCAGGGACATTTGCATAACGAGGATCTCTTGAGCTGAGGACACTCTTATCGGTGAACTGACAGCAGAATGGACTGCTCCTTAGATCTGGAGGCGTAGGTCCCAGCCCAGGCACGGCTCTGCCGGAGCTGGAGTCCAGGAACCGCAGGCGAAGCTGAGAGGAGCCCAGGGCTGCTCAGACCCTCCTGCAGGGCTGTCTGGGTGATGGGCCTGGCATTTTGCAGAAGATCATCACCGCTTTTGCAGCATAATAAGCTTCTTTTAAGATTCTTTTACTGAAAGAAGAATGGATAATGAGTCTGGTGCTTTGATTAGGGAGCCTAAGAGCCCCACGAATTAACATCACATCCATGCTTTGAAGAGGAGCCTGGGAAAACACTGCTGAGTAAACAAATCGTCTTAAAATTCAGCGGCTTAAACCGCAGTCAGCTATTTGCTCCTGCGTCTGGGGGTTGGGGTGGCTCCCGTCCACACTCGGCCCGGAGGGCTCTGCTGCGTCTGTCCTGTTCCTGGACGAGTGGGCCAGCCGGGCACCGTCTTCTCACACCAGTGGCCACGGCGCAGGGAGGACATGGAAACCCAGAAGGTGACTCGGCCTAGGCTGGTCCACTAGCAAAACCAAATCCAAGGTCGGGGGCAGGGGACTGAGTTCCACCTTTATGGGAGAAACCACGGTCCTGTGACAGGGAGTCTGAAGGTGGGCACGGGGGTCAGTGCAGTCCTGCCCATCACCCAGCGATGCAGTGTTCCCGGAGGCAACACAGTTTCCCCTTAGCGTATGTTAATGGAAATTTCCCCTTATGGTTGGACGCAGTACTTTGATTTTTTTTTCTTCAGTTATGAAACTAGATTCTCTACCTCTAGTCAGCAGGTTGACAACCTGACTGCAGGGGCGAACCTCAACTTAGGAAACTGTTCTGAACTCTTGTGAGGACCCGACAACACGGTCAGAATGTCGTGCGAGACGAGACTGGAGTGGACACGAGGGCAGGAGGAGCCTGTGGGAGGCCTTTCTGAGTCGTGATGGGTGTGAGTAGGGGAGCCGGGGGGACGTTCAGGATGGGCAGACATGTGGGTGGTCATGACATAGCATTCCTTGACCTGAGGAGGAGGTGGGAGGGAAGCCCCTAGACCCAGAGTGGCCCCCGGACAGGAAGTGTGTCACCTGGGAAGCGTCACGGTCTCTGGCAGTTTCTCTCCTTCTCCCGAATCTCTCACGTTGGCTCTCCTTTGTCTCACGTGGGGATCGAGGCTCTAACCACAGCTCCTTTCCAGCTCTGATGTACTTTGCTTCCAGATTCCAAGGCCAAAGATGGGACCTAAGCTGACTACATTGACCCCTTGGCAGTGGCCAATGTCCACATGATAACTGTGGAAGCATTGTTGGTGCAACTTGGGTGGTTTTTAGAATTTAATAAAGAAGACCCCCTGTTGCCCTGCCGGTTTGGCTCAGCAGTTGGAGTGTCGGCCTTCAGACCAAAGAGTCACAGGTTCGATTCCGGTTAAGGGCACGAACCTCGGTTGCGGTTCGTCCCTGGCCCTAGTTGGGGTCGTGTGGGAGGCGGCCAGTCGACGTGTCTCTCTCATGTCAATGTCTCCCCACCCCCCACCCCCCGTCTGAAGATAAATAGAAAAATATCCTCAGGTGAGGATTAAAAACAAAAGTCCTCCTGTCTCGGGAGTGATGCAGGCAGCTTCTTTGCTCTAGTGGTTGGGGTTTTGTTAAAACAACAACGAGCCAAACCAAAAACAAGTGAAGGGATAAAACACCAAGAAGCCAGTGGATTTGCGAGACGACTCACCCAGACACAATCTGAGTGGATTAAGGTGTCACGAGGTGGTTTCTAGTGGTTGTCACTGTTGCCAACACTTATAAAATTATGAAGCTGAGCTAGGAAAGGAACGGGTTGTTTAAGAAATCGTAAGTCTGGTGACCCTGAGACCCAGCCAGTGGCCACAGAGGAGGGCGCACAGGCTGTGGGGACGAAAGGGGTGGGGGAGGAGCTCCCGGCCGGAGCAGGTCCCTGCAGGGACCTTGTCCTTCGATAGGACCTGGAGCTGGGGCAGCACGTGCCCATCGCCCTCCGTGGTGAGTGGCGATGACGGGGCCAGGCGCTGGCCGAGACTCCCGATGGTTTCTTCCCGGGTGTCCAGCTGGTCTCCCTGGTCTCTGACCCCCAGCGTCTTGGCTGTGCCAAGGGGCAGCCCCGCCTTGTCCTCCTGCGGGTCCACCTGTGCCAGGTGTGCCGGGGCACTGGGAGCCTGAGGGGCCGTGTCTGTCTCGGGTGTGCTGTCCGCGGCCCCAGCACAGGACCAGGCCCCGACGTGCTCAGGTCGATGGCGGAGCCCACGTGTCTAACGACAACACCAACCGACGACACCGGCCTGTACCAGGTCTCGGGGCAGCCCCTGCTTTCGCACTTTATAAACAAGACCTGCTCTCGTCCTCAGTCCAGGAGGCGGGGGCTGCGGAGGAGAGGTGGGCTGTCTGCCCAAGGGCAGGGTCACCATCATACGCGTGTCAAGGTGAGTGTTGGACCTGGGTCGACCTGGCTCCCCTGACGCCGGGGAGGGCTCTGCAAGGGGGCTGGGGGCCCTTCTCGGTTATTGAAGGGCTACGGTGTGTGTGCAGGGACTTTTTTTTTATCCTCAATGAGAAAATTTTTTTTTTTTTTGCATTTATCTTCTGATAGAGCGAGAGGGAGAGGGGGAGGAAGAGAGAGAGAGAGAAACATTGATGTGAAAGGGACACATCGAGTGGCTGCCACCCACACGACCCAACCAGGTCGGGGACAAACTGCAACTGAGGTACGTGCCCTTAGCGGGAATGGAACCCGGGCCTCTCTGGTCCATGGGCGGCGCTCCAACTGCTGAGCCACACCAGCCAGGGCTGTGCAGGGACTTTTTATTATTTCAATCCACCCAAGGACATGCTTAGAGCGAGAAGGAGAGAGAAACATTTACATGTCAGAGAAGCACAGCTCAGCGCCTTCCATGGGCCCTGACTGGGAATCAAACCCTCAGCCCTTCGGGTCACAGGACGACGCTCAACCAGCTGAGCCGCTCTGGCCGGGCCACAGGGACTTTTCATCCCAGACGCTCTGTCTGCTTTTCTGAAAACCTACCACCTGAGGTCATTTAGGAGTAAATTGGGCAGAAACGACGCCAATTGCTGGCAAGGCTGAAGGACAGTCAACGGAGAAAGAGCTGAAAGACAGCGCAGGTGCGAGTCTGTGGTCCCCGCACCACAAGCACACACGCAGGCTGTGCAGAAACCTCCCGGGGACTTCATGTGCAGTGTGCAGGGCAGGTGAGCCAGCCCGGGCTCCAGGAATAGCCCAAGTGATAAATGGCCTCTGTCTACATAGACTGTAAGCAATGGTGCAAAGTTATTTGGACAAGTTTGCTAACAGATGTGATCTGTTTAGCTAAATAGATATTAATTTTCCAGCTCTTTGACCAGCGGATAGATTGCATTCTGCGGGAGATACGTCACAACGAATCACAGTCGAGCTGATGTTGCGCGGGACTGTGGCTGCATCACGCAAGTGTTGTTCTTCGGTTAGAAAGCAGCCACACTGCTTTTGATATTGTAGGTTTTTTAAAAACTGATTTTGTGAAATGCTGTGTTCATCCCAGGGGGGTTTCGGTGTTCTGAGCCATTCCTGTGCCTGGGACAGGTTTGGAAGCTGTTCCCCTTTCAGAGGGTGTTTCTGTCCGACGGTTCTGAAAACCTTCAGCTTCACACGTTGCTACAGAACGAAGTCTCCCGGGTGCTCTGAAGTATGTTGCGTTTGTGCGGTGTGTGGTCACAGCCTGCAGTTCCCGGGACTGATTGCTCCTCTGGGAACAGCAGGTTCCTCGACCCTGACGCTGGTGATGCGTCAGACCAGATACGTTTTTCTGTGTCTGTCCTGTGCACTGTGGGATGCTGGCCCTCGTTCTTGGCCTTTACCCACAAGGTGCCAGCGGCCCTCTCCCCAGTGAGACCATTAGAATGTCCCAGATGTTGCCAGGCGTCCCCCAGGGGCAGGACTGCACCCCCAGCCCACTGCGCACCCGATGACAAAGCTTCAGTAAGTTCGGGGTCTGCAGACCTCCGCGTGCCGCCCCGATCCTGTGAATGTTACAAAATGTTATAGAAAATGGGTCGTACCGTGGGCACGTGTACTTCTCAGCTGTAGCTGTGGCATCAGCCTGGCAGGGAAGGTGGATGGAGGGGAAGACACATGTCCACCTGCGATAGCCCAGTGGCTGAATCACAAGCTGTTGCGATGCCCGGGAAGGAGGTGGCGCATGGAGTGACCTTCCGCTCAGTGCTGGGCCCGGGGGCGTGTGCCCCTGCTCCGGGGTGTCCGCAGGAGAGCCGTCCCTCTGCACCGGTTCACTGTGTCTTGTTGTACCTCCTCGCTGTCACCCAGGATGGACTCCCTAGTCTTTCATTTTCAGATTTTTTAATCAACAAGGCTCTGCGACCCATTTGTCACCAAAGGGTGGGTCTGTTTTTTATCCCATGTATCTGGCTCACTTCCTGCTTGGAGATGGAAAAATCTGTTTGACTTTGATGAAGCTAAGATGCTGTTGCTCTTGCTCAGTGCCTTCTGCATGGCAGCTGTAGTTCACCTAGAGCCGTGGCGTGTCAGAGCCCGTGCAGGTGAAGACGAACAGTCCTCACAGGACAGGAGGTGCCCTTCACCCAGACCCCGGGCAGCTGTTCACATGGGATGTAGTTTGGACCATGAGTGTCAGGATCTCATAGCTCTGAAGGGCTCCAGCCCCTCACTTTGTCAATGAAAACGTAAGGTCAGGAGAGGAGGAAGGTGCTGCTGCGAGGGCCAGACCGTCTGGGGGCGCGGATGCGGCCTCGGGCACCTCTGGCTGCTGCCGTTCACTGGGACTCAGCCACGCCCCTTGGCGTGCGTGTCATCCGTGGCTGCTCTCGTGCTGTGATCACAGAGTCGGGTGCTGGTGGCAGAAGCCGTAGGACCAGAGGCAAGAGGGTGGCACATGCCTGGAAGCCCCCCCCCCCGACTCTGGGCTCAGTCACAGACCTGCTCTGTGCGTCGCTGCTGCAGGCGAGGGCCCAGGGTCGCCTGCTGGAGGGTGACGAGGCCGGTCGTCCAGTTCTCCAGCGCCGAGGCAAGGCGCCAGCGGGTGCTGTTCAGGCAGGGTGACCACGGCATGTGGCTTGGACACGGAGCTGTGCGGGTCCTGTTCTAGCCGTGGTCGGCCTGGACTTGGGTCCTGCTCTGCACTTTCTAACTGCACAACTGTGTTCCTCAAACCATGTCGCCGCTCAGATCCCCCCTTTTTCACTGATCTTCGTAGACACTGCGTTCCTGACATCCACCCGCTTTTCCTGAGCTCAGGACGGTGGGAAGATCGACTTCTCTACCCTCTGGAAGACGGGCAGGGCTCTGGCTTGCTGGGCTGGGAGTCCCACGTCACTGCCGGGAGAAGAGTGAATCGCTGATGCCGGCTCTGCCCCCAGCTCCCCGAGGGGCATGTCTGGAAGCACGAGTTGATGTGGGGCCCATGCTGAGCCACAGCATGGTGGACGGTGTCCGTGGGGTCATCTGGACCCACAGTGGATTTCGTGAATGAGAACTCAGCGTCTGTTGGGTTCAGCCACTAGAATTTTGGGGCGTGCTGGTTATCACAGTTGAACAAATACTTTTTTGAGGTTTTCATGTTTTCTGAACTAGAGATTACTGCAGAAGGAACGGGTCGTGGGGAGAACGGGATCACCATAGGCAGTCCTGACGGGAGAAACAGCGCCTCCTGGGGTCACATCCAGGAGCCGCCACTGAACAAGCCGCGTGTTCTGTGCAGGTGACTCCTTGTGACCCTGTTTCTAGTAAAAGGGGGTGGGCCTATCCATCCTTTCTGGACATTGTGAGGGGTTCAGCGAGGTGCCATTATTATGAAGGATGCAGATCCTTGGAGGAACTGCTGGGACTGTGGCCTGCAAGGCAGACAGGACGGAACCTTCTGGAGCCTGGACCAGACTGGAATCTGCGCGGTTGTTGGGGAGAAACCTAGGTTACTTCAGGACAGGCTCTGATGGCTGAGGCGGTGCAGGGAGTCAGGACGGATGGGGACCCTGGGCGGCATCGGCAGCCGTGGAGGCGGAGTTACAGAGGCTGGGGTCCGGCCCAGACCTGCGCTTGGGCAGCCTGTTCAGCTTCTCTGGGTCTCAGTGTCCTCGTCCGTGGGGCAGGGCTGATCGTCATCCCCTCGGAGGGTCGTGCAGAGAACGTGCAAGAATATCTGTGACGTAAACTTGGCAGGTGCTTAATTGTTAGATGCTAGTCTTACTTCACCACTGGAGTCCATCCGCGCATTTGGGGGTGTGCGGGCACCCCAACTGCGGCGATACCCTCTAGAACCCATCCGCCTGCTGCTCACAGCCCAGGGTTCTCAGACATGCTGGGAGGGGGTGGGGGTGGGCAGCCAGCCTGCTGCTTGGTTATTGTGATGGGGAAGCTGCTTGGCCAGTATTTAGGCCTCAGGGGAATAATATCTTGGAAATGGACTGAACTTGCTGAGTTATAATAAGTTCTTTGCCTGATGATGCTAAACAGAACCAAGCCCTGTGGGGGTCATGAAAACCAAACAGCCTAATTCGATCCTGCCTGGATATCTCTGTGACGGATATTTGAGTGGCTGCTCATAATCTCCCAGCCTAGAGGAATTCAGTGTGAACCTGAAATCTCTCAGGAGCTTTAAAGTTTTAACTTCTTCTAGGGGAGTAAAATAAGAATAAAAATGTCTTACTGTGTTATCTTCTGGTTGCGTGAAGGAAACAGTCCTGCACAGATTAGATTAAGCGGCATTTCCCTTTTCTCGCGCCGTCAGCACCGTGGAGACCGTGCAAAGGAGCTTAGATTTCATACACCATGTCCACAGTCCGACCGAGTGCCCCTGGGGTTAGGTTATTGGAAGGATCAGAAAGCAATCTGCTAAGTGGGCCACGTTCCCAAGCAGGGGTGAGGGGGTGGTTCCCTCTAGGTACCACGTGGGACATAGGAGACCCAGAGCCTGCGGGGAGGGGGCACAGAGGCTGCGCCAGGCCCCGTCGTTCTCGATCAGCAGCTCTGGGACACGGGGTCCCTTCGAGTGCACCCTTACGTTCTGGCCCCGCAAGGTAACCTGCCCTGGTGGAAGAGGTTGTGATTAAATCTGCTGGAAACCGAGGGTCAGTGTGTCGTGTCTTTAGGAAAAACACGCAACTTTCCTAACAAGAGAAGGACACCCTGTGGATTAGTTTCCTGAGCCTCCATTCCTGCGGTGCTGTTGCCCGTGCCTGAGAGCCAAGGTACAGATCTCAAGCCGAAGTGTGTGTGATTTTTAAGCTGACGTGTTGGATCGGGTGGGCACCTCTGGGCCCAGGAGCCTTCCTCTCCACTACCAGATGATACTGCGTCCGAGGCGACGCTGAAACACGTTCACGCCTGAAGCAGAAGAGGACGGGCTCGGGCTCCGTGTCGGACTCCGTGTCGGGCTCCGTGTTGGGCTCCGAGTCGAGCTCTGGCTCCGTGTCGGGCTCTGTGTCGGGCTCCGAGTCGGGCTCCGTGTCGGGCTCTGGCTTCATGCCGGGCTCTGTGTCAGTCTCCGTGTCGGGCTCTGTGTCGGGCTCTGTGTCGGGCTCCGTGTCGGGCTCCGAGTCAGGCTCCATGTCGGGCTCTGGCTTCATGCCGGGCTCTGTGTCAGGCTCCGTGTTGGGCTCTGTGTCGGGCTCTGTGTCAGTCTCCGTGTCGGGCTCTGTGTCGGGCTCTGTGTCGGGCTCCGTGTCGGGCTCCGAGTCGGGCTCCGTGCCGGGCTCTGGCTTCATGCCGGGCTCTGTGTCAGGCTCCGTGTTGGGCTCTGTGTCGGGCTCTGTGTCAGGCTCCGTGTCGGGCTCTGTGTCGGGCTCTGTGTCGGGCTCTGTGTCGGGCTCGGGCTCTGTGTCGGGCTCTGTGTCGGGCTCCGTGTCGGGCTCCGTGTCGGGCTCGGGCTCCGTGTCGGGCTCCAAGTCGGGCTCCGTGCCGGGCTCTGGCTTCATGCCGGGCTCTGTGTCAGGCTCCGTGTCGGGCTCTGTGTCGGGCTCTGTGTCGGGCTCTGTGTCGGGCTCTGTGTCGGGCTCTGTGTCGGGCTCTGTGTCGGGCTCTGTGTCGGGCTCTGGCTTCATGCCGGGCTCTGTGTCGGGCTCTGTGTCAGGCTCCGTGTCGGGCTCCGTGTCGGGCTCGGGCTCTGTGTCGGGCTCATAAGCAGAACTCCTACCATCAGCCTCGAGAACCTGCCAGCGTGCAGGAGTCCAGGTAACTACTTTAAGGAGTATTTCCCCAAAGCGAGCAGCATGATCACATAGCAATGTGCCCTGTTTGGAGATAGGACTTCTAATGGCAGATTTATTTTTGTCCTTGTTCTGGCGTATGTGATTCTTTTGAAATATTTTTCTAACTTAGTTTAAATTTTAGATAAAATCAGTTTGCTCAGGGGACCTCAAGAATGGCCTTGGGCACCACTTTCTTTTGTTTAGGCTTCAGAAAGTTCAGGAGATATTTCAGCAGGGCTGTGACATCTGATTAATGTGGATGCATTGCCTGACATCCTAAGACAAAAGCGTCTTGAAGAAGCAGCCAAGTCCTTGTCTCTGTAACACAGTAGAAGTCGAGCACAGAGTCACTGGAAATGCTTTCACACCACCCGGGTTCTAGCCTTCCTCCAGCCGAGACAGTCGTGTGCGTGTGTGTGCGCGCGCGCGTGTGCATGTGTGTGCGTATGTGCGTGTATATGTGTGCGTGCGTGTGCGGGCGTGTGTGCTTTGTGCGTGTATGTGTGCGTGTGTGCATGTATGTGTGTGCATGTGTGTGCGTATGTGTGTGCGTGTGTGCGCGTGTGTGCATGTGTGTGCACGTGTGCTCAGGCACACGTGTGTTTGCATATTTCCCTTGAACCTCTCTGACTGGCCCCAAGCAGTGTAATTGTGATGGTCACAGACGTTTCTTTGGCTTCCACATTCCGCAGAAGGTAGAGAATGAACTCAAAAGCAGAAAACGCCAAAGCGATGTGGGTTCTGTGCTTGATGGACTGGCCTTTGGAGATGGAATGTGACCTGGAGGGGAGGGGGGAGGGGAGGGGAGGGGAGGGGAGGGGAGGGGAGGGGAGGGGGAGGGGTGGTGGAGGGGGAGGGGTGGTGGAGGGGGAGGGGTGGTGGAGGGGGAGGGGAGGGGTCGGGTCGCGTTGGAGCCCCTGGAGACCCTGACTCTGAGCTGGTGCACAGCAGGGCCGGCTGCTCTGGCTCCAGCTCCGGCTCAGGCGCTGGAGACCCTGGCGGAGGCCGCGCCCGGGAAGAGAGCCGATGGTTGCGGCAACGTGAACATCAGTTCAGCGCCTGTGACTAATGCTTTACTTGCGAAGCTCTTAGATGCAAAACTGTGCATCTGAGAAGAGAACGAGCCGGGGGAGGTGCAGTTCCGCAGGCAGAGACGTCAGATTCGGAGCGACTGCTCTCTGACGACGTGCTCTGGTCGCCTCGTGCTCAGCTCTTCCTGTGGAGCCAGGACGAAGCCCCTTTCAGGACCCCACACCCGCCACAGGCTGAGGCCTTCTGTCCCCAGGGCTTGGCCTTTGGTGGCCTTTGAAAAGCTGCCCCCAGCCCGGGCCCCTCTGTGGAAAAGGCCCCGGGTCGTTTGTCACCAGTAGTTTGGAACCGTCCCTGTGTGGTTTTGGGTTTCGTTTCGTGCTGCACCTTGTTCTGCCTCCTCCGGAGCGCCCCCACCCCCCCGAAACTGCCGTGCGTGATCCACTCGTTTTAAACCTTCAGATTAATTGAGGTTACGTTGATGTTGCTAGTTTATAAATATTATCCCCTTTGATGTGATTTCGAACACTCCCGAGCATCGTAAACCTAGGAGTAGAGTCAATAAATCGTAGAGGAGAATTTTATTTATTTGTCTGTGTGATAATTTGAGTTTTTCCCAAGAATGTGCACATTTTTTCTTCTTTAAAAGTTTTACCCTTCAGCCCAGCTGGTGTGGCTCAGCAGATGGAGCGTCGTCCCAGGGACTGAGAGGTCCGGGTTCGATTCCTGGTCGGGGCACATGCCCGGGTTGTGGGCTCGATCCCCAGTGGGGGGCGTGCAGGAGGCGGCCAGTTGACGTTTTTCTCTCTCTCCCCCTTTCTCTCTAAAGGCTCAATAACAACATATAAAACATTAACCTTTGAGGCTCCCTCATGCGACACATGTAACATGTACTAATCTTCCCGCCAGCCATCGACCTGAGGGCACAGGCAGGGCCTTTAATTTTTCCAGTGAGTAAGGTCACAGGCTCTGCTGGGGACTGTTGTTGATGTTGCCCCGTCTCATCGTTCTGGCTCTGGGTTTGGGATGGGTGCTCAGTCGCCTTTCCCACAAGGTACACGCCCGCGTGTGATTACTGATTAGTTTGCCTCGGGGTTGGTTTTCCTGCGTTCTAGAGGTTTCCTTGGAGAGCCCCCCTCAGAGTCTTTTAGGGCCCGGGGGCTCCCAGCTTCTTCTCAGTTGCCTTCTGTCTCCCCCGCCGCATGCTCCCCCTTTTACCCTCTTCCTCCACGGCCCTTGTCCTTCTCGCTTGTCCATCTTCTACGTGGGAGCTACTTCCTCCTCGTGTGAAACAGTCCCCTTAAAAGGGGATCTTTTTCTTCATTTATGTGCCATGCCTTCTGATGGCACTGCACCCCTCTTTCATACTTTGGGGTCACCCAGGACTGGGAGAGCACCCACCCTTAGCTGGGGCACTGGGCGGTGCTCCGTGTGTGGGCATCGCGGATGGTGGCAGGGTCTCCCCAGCGGGGTTGGTGAGGCCCTGGCCCCCAGCTCTCTTGGAGGTGAGCGCGGTGAGTGAGAGAATCGGGGACGCCCTCCGAGTCTGGTGGGGCGTTCGAAGGCTCTGAGAAGCCCTGCAGTGCGGGCACCTGAGTAATGTGGTCTCCCCGCCGGTGAACATGCATCTACATAAGATGCAGGTTCATATCCTGAGTCTGGGGTCATCACCTTTACCTGGGGTCCGCAGCTTCACTGCTGGGCGGGGCCTTCACCGGGGAAGAGCCACAGCCTCGGGCTCAGCGCAGACCGGACATTTCCCTGCGTTGTCACCTGCCTCTCGGGCGGGAGTAGGAGACACAGACGGAGTCATAATCACGACAAGTTGGTTAAACTCAGATGAAGTCTTTGTCATTCCTTCTTCTCATAAAAAGGTTTTCTGTCAAGGTTTCTTCCTGCTTTGCTGAAAACCAGGAGTTCCTTACTGAGAAGGAAACTTAGGCCACAACGTCGAACGGTCAGTAACTTCGGGAAGAGCTCCTGTGCTGTTTTCTTTCAGATTTTCCTCTTTCTTACTCCCCTTGGCGCAGACATCACATATCACACTTCAGTGAAGAACATTATACGAGCTCATCAGTGCTCAACTCTGCTGACGGCGGAAGAGAATGACACCTGACAGGCTTGGTCAGTGGAACGGTGCTGTGCTGGGCACGTTCAGGCCCTTGATGGCGTCCGCGTTGGGTTCACCTCCCTCTGGAAAACGGATCCGTCATTCCTGCTGCCTGAGGCCAACTGCTGCCGAAACCCTGGGACACCTGAGCTGAGCAGGCACTGCTGGTGGTGACGTGCTTGTTGGATCAGGAACTGATTCCATAGTTTTCAGGCCAAGCAGCTCTTGACGGCTGCAGAAGTAAACTGCGACACAACCGATCACCAGTTTGATAAAAGATGCTCAGTGCCCCGCCCTGGCTGGTTTGGCTCAGCGGTGGCCTGTGGACCAAAGAGTCGCAGGTTCGACTCGGGTCAAGGACAGGTACCTTGGTTGCGGTTGGTCCCCGGCCCCGGTCGGGTCGTGCGGGAGGCAGCCAGTCGATGTGTCTCTCTCCGTCGAAGTCTCTTTCTCTCTCTCATACTCTATCTGAAAATAAATAGAAAAATATCCTCGGGTGACAAAAAAAAAGCGATTGAGCGCCCTGACTTGTGAACGTGATCTCTGACGGAAGAGGAGCATCCGTGAGCAGATTGGACTGTCCCCGAAGACGTCGTGTCTTGACGTTGTCGGTCTGGCACTAGCAGCAGTGACATGTTCGGACAGGTGAGATTGGTGGTTAACCTTTGCTGGCCATGGGAGGAATCTAGTGACGGCATCCCGGAGCCTCGGGTCTAAGAAAACATCATTATTTAGAGAGATTTTATTTTCTTCTGCGTTGTCCTAATCTCCATGTAAGTTAGATCTTTGCGGTTTTATGAACACGATCTTCATCGTAATAATATTTCCATCACAATTTATGGAGTAACCTTCACTCTTGATCTGTATCCTGAGAATGAGAAGCTGCGAAATCATTTCAGCATCCCAGGAAGGTCCCGGAGGGAATGGGAAGGCAACTCTGTCCAGAGAAAGTTGGCGAGTCGTGTCTGTGAGCAGACGTGTCCATCTCCTGCTGCTCCGCGGAGTGGACCGCGCGTCTTCCTAACGCAACGCCAGCCTTTGTGCCGGGACAGTGGTTGCCACCCCCTCCGCCCCGGGAGGCCCGTGGGCGTCTGCTCCGCTGCTCCCTCCTGTGTTCTCTCTGTGGGCTGGGGATTAACGCATGAACCCCCCTCCTTCATTTGATACGTTGTGAGAAAAATATTCAAGCCGCTGAATGTGAAACTGAACATGACACTTTCTATGCTTCCCTCCGAGAGCTGAGCTGGTCTTGGATGCTCTGAGGCCCTGGGCTCTGCACGTGGGGAGTGGGTGGCACCCCCAGCTCTGCTGTCCCTGCCGCTCCCTGGCGCCCGCTCGGACAGCACCCGTCTCCCCGGGCAGAGCTGGTTTTGCATCTTGAACGTGGCTCCCCCAGCCTGCGGGTGGAGGACAGCTCGGTCTGGGTGGGTAGAAAGGGTCCCCCCATACTCACCGGGAATGAGAGGAAGGCCAAGCCCCCCACAGGAGGAATCCTGATGGGCAGCCGCTGGAGCGAGGTTGACTAGCCAGGTGCTGCTGAAATGCTCTCAACGGTAAGACTTCGCTGCCCTTGAGGACAACACTCATCTTTCCTTTGCTGTTTTCTCTTTGAATCAGCCAGAAGGACATTTGCCCTTTTTATGCTCTGAGGCCTCTGAGCAGGGTCCCAGGGAAGTGTGGTCCTTCTCCTTCTTGCGAGTGGAAGTGCTCTGAACCCCAGAACTTCACCTTCAACCTCTGACACAATGTGCGGCGGCCCCAGGGCACACCCGCGATGTCGGCAGGCTGGAGGGTGCTGCTGGCATCTTCCTGCTGCGAAACGCCCCACGAGAACAGGACGGGCCCCCCCCCCCCGGAGCTGTCTGGCCTGCGTCCGAGGTGCCTGCTCTAACGCTGTGTCGCGGACACGACGCCCCGCAGTGGGCATTTCCCGCCCACAGGACGGCACAGGTGGAGCAGGCGGAGTGTCCGGTGCCCAGCACAGAGCCGAGCACACGGCGGGCCCTCGCGTGAGAACACGGACACATCTGCCTTCTGGAGTCCCTGCCGCAGGTGCGCCTCCACATGTAGTTGTTCAGTTACAGTCGACGTGCGGTATCATTTGGTTTCGTGGGTACAGCATAGTGTTCAGGCTGTTACATACTTCATGCCGTGGTCCCCAGTGATTCCAGTGCCCCTGCGCCATCCACAGCTTTGACAGCAGCACAGTCGGGGTTCCCTGCACTGCGCCCCACGTCCCCGCGCCCCACGTCCCCGCGCCCCACGTCCCGCGCCCCATGTGTCCGCCCCCACGTGTCCGCCCCCACGTCCGCCCCACGTCCCCGCACCCACATCCCCGCACCCCACATCCCCACCCCCACGTCCCTGCACCGCAGGTCCCTGTGCTGCACCCTAACTGTGTGTACTTCTTGTCCCCTCCCTTTCCAACCCCCCCCCAATCTGGAAACTCAGTTGGTTCTCCCTCCATATCTGGGCGTCTGTTTCTGTTTGTTTGTTTGTTCTGTCCTTTGCCTTGAGCTGTTTTTTTGTTTGTTTGTTTTTGATACTACCCAGTGAGCAGTGGGAATCTTTTGATGCTGATGATTTTCCAACTTTTTCATTATAATTACTTTCAATGCCGATGAAAAAGGATGTAAGCTATTTTTTCTTTCAAGATAAGGAAACAAAATAAGGTAGTTTTTTCTCTTGGTGCTGAAGACTGATTTTCTGCAAGTCATTGGAGCTGACTCATCTCGTGTGCTGGGGGGGGGGATCTCGCTCGTCTGCTCTGCCCCCAGCGTCCAGCATCCTGCCCGGAGCACCCATGGGAGAGTGGGGCTGGGTTCTGGGGTTCTGCTCTGCCACCTGCTCACACGCGCCCCTCAGAAGTTCACCCACGCTCCTCTCTACTTCTACCCGCGGAGGATCCGTCGGAGGATCCGTCTCCCCTCGCTGCTCGGCCAGGGCGGAGCGCAGCCAGGAGTCTCTCTCCTCCTCTGAGGGGCTGCTCACTACCTGGGCCACAGCTCAGTTCACTGTGCGCTGAGGGCTCCTCTGTCCGGTTTGGGTGCTAGACAGAGGGGAACGGTCTCCTGCAACTTTCCACATAAACTAGAAGCAGAACCTCTGTATTATCTTCCAATATATCAAATACATCCCCACCCTGACTTCTTAGAATATTTCGTTGTCCATGTTTAATGCTTCTTCCTCTCTGCCTGTTGAAGTACTAGTGGATTTTCAAGAGCCGGGTCATCCCATCTCTCCCCGAGAGGCCTCACTGACCACCCGGAGCAGTCTCTCCACCTCCGAGCTCAGTGCTTGATGTCTGTACCTCTCCCTCGCTGTCCTGTTTCCCACCAGAACGTCCCCATTTGGGACGGTTGGGCATATCTACAGCACCAGAACGGGTTGACTCGCACATTCTCCGTTTTAGCCCAGAAACGCAAAGGCACTGACCACCAGCCGGCAGAGCCATGAAGGGCAGCAGAAATCTAAGAGGACTGAAAAGGTAGAAACTCTTCCTTTGAAAAGGGAAAAGGGCAAAAGGAAGGATCTGGAACACAAAAGCTGTGCTGTCGGTTCTGCCTGGAACCACAGTAAAACGCAGGAAAAGGGTGTAATCAGTCACCGTCACCTGGAGACCTCAGGCAGCAGCAAAGCCAGAACATGGCCCTGTGGACAGGCAGCCAGCCTGACTTTTCCTTTCCTTTGACATACTGGCCAGTCTCAGGACAGGGAGAAGGGATGGGTGTCATCTATTCGGAGTCAGTAATACTATTTGTCTTTAATTCTTTGTGAATCTGATCGAGACGCTGTGGCACAGGTGGAGAGTGAACCGTCCCGCACTCTGGAGAGAAGACTGGCCGTTTCGCAGCCATGGGAACCGGGAACCACCACACCAGGTCTCAGTCAGTCAGCAGCCACGGGCCTCGGTGCGCGTGTCTCTGACAGCCAGCCGGGCGGACACAACCTGATGCTACGAAAGTCAGTGAATTGGCAGTAGACTCCCTCCGGTGACCTCCGCCTCTCGGGGTAGAAGGCACAGGGCGACACCATCCACTCCTGCACCCCCACCTCTGTGAAGCCCGCATCCCCCTCGAGCCCATCCAGGACCAAGGAGCTGCAGGTGCCCGAGGCTCGTTCTGCCACAACATAGTTGTGACGACTGAAATAAATCATAGCAGACAACAGAAAAGGCTCCTCTGTCAGCCATACATGCCTGCCTCCGTGTGATTCTCCCCTGTATTTCAGACACATAAAAGGAGCGTGATACCAAAGCTCATCTCAAATGCTCATCGTTTAGACTCCGCAGTGACTGCTTTATGGCCATTATAGTCTCGCACAGTTAGATTATTTCGAAGCCAACCCTGCCGTCATTTCATTTTATATGTAAGCACACATCTCTCGTGGAGACTCTATTTTTGAGAAGCATAAGTCACACTATTATCATTCCTAAAACATTGACTATGGTCCCTAAAGAATGTCAGATATCTATTTGGTGTTCAAATGGCCCTGATTCATCCTCTGTCCCTCTTAGTAGTTTATTTGTGAGCACATTTGGTTGACGTGTCTCCTGGGTCTCACGTAATCTGTAGGTTCCTGTCCCCACTGCTCCTGTTCGGGGAGGCTGATTCCTGTGTCCTGCAATACGGGGTGAAGTCACCCTGGCGGGAGGCTAGGACTTCTGTCTTCCTTCATGGGGTCCCTGTTGGCGTATTCGGTCCATTAGTGGGGGACAGACATACAAAGAGCCATGTAAACTCCACCACAACTCAGAAAGTGCAGAACTCTAATAGTAGAGAGAACAGCAATTCAGGGATATGTTTACCTGTTACAATGATCATCATCAACATCTCCAATTTGTAGACAAGAAACCTGAAGCTGAAAATGTCTACTTTCCTCAGGTCGTGTATCTTATCAATAAACGTCAGAGCTGGGACTGGAACCCCAGCCCCCGACTCCAGTACTCCCTCTGCAGTCAAATCGGGGTTCTGCTTTTCTCGAACTTCTCTCTCAGGGACGATTCCCAGCTCCAGACCCCGGGCCTGGATTTCTGCTCCCAGATTGATGTCTGAGTCCTCTGGGCTTCACCTTCCTGGCAAGTCACACCCAGGTGCTGCCGGCACCTGCCAGTGAGCGGCCTAGCTCTTCACCCTCCACGAGCCGGCTCAGGCCTCCCCTGCGGCCTGAGTTCTGCTCCCATTTAGCCTTCTTATTCCAGACTCAGACGCCGGCCAGATGGCGTCTTCTTCAGCACCAGGCCAGGGGACAGCTCCGGGAAGTTTCCCCAGGGAACCTTTGGGCGTTAGTTAGCTTGGTATCAGCACAAACTTGCCAAAGGACAGACCTTCGAAGGCTTCCTGAATGGCCCCTGGAAATGCCTCTCAGCATCTTATCGGAAACGGCTCTTTCAGGGTCCGCAGTGTGATGTCGGCTTTATGTTTCTGGGCGTGTTTCAGGTCTGATTGGGTCAGAGGGGTAAGCGGTCCAGTAGGAAGCAGCCCACCCCTCCTAGACTGGCCTCTCCACAGAACGGGTGAGGTGAGCACCCACAGCCTGACTCGTGTCCTGTGCGCTCAGGGATCCCAGACACGTCTTCCCTGACGGCCCATCGGCCCTGGCCTGGGTCTGACACCACGTGCTGCGGTGGGCTGGGCGGGGCCGCAGTGTGGGCTCCGCACAGAAAGGACGGGCTCTTGGGCCAGAAGGAGGAGGCAGTGGTGCCGGAGAGACAGAACGGCGGGGTTCCCCTAGCCGGCATCCTGGGGGGCCTTGCACAACTCACAGCTGATCTGTGGGCTGTGGGGGAACCATCACCGCCTTGGAAACGTCTGCTTTCCAGACTCGGCGAAGCCCCAGGTGATGTCCAGCTACTTCCTCTCTGTCCATCTTTCAACAGATAGGGCCCAGGGACGTGCATGTGTCTGGGTCCAGGAATAGTTTGGGTGCCCTAGGACCCCTGCGGATTCATGTGCAGATAGAAGCCCAGCACCGAGCCCACGTCGTGTCCGTGACCTTCCGCACGAGGACTGCAGAGCAGACCATCGATCACAGCTTCACAGGACAAAGTGAGTGGAGGCTGAAGAAATAAGCTGAACGTGTCCAAGGGGCACTTTCCTTATTTGGCTGAGAAATAAGACTCCATCATTCACTGGGTCCATCTGCGATGAATTCCCGTGTGTTTCTATGCAAGATGCCGGTTCCGCTTGGCTTCGAGGAGTCACGTGCCTTCCCACGTTCGTTCTGCAGCGACCGAGGCTGGCTTGTGATCACCTCCCCTGCCAGCAACTTCCTCCTCCTTGTTCGCTGTTAACTCCGCTTCTACGTACAGGACTTTCTGCAGGAGTCACCCCTCCGTGATTTAATCAACATTACAGGGAACACTGGGGCCACACGGCCTGCGGGCTCCTGCCTGGTCACGACCCCACTGGGCAAGCGGATGCTGGCGGGAGAGGTTTCTCCACACAGCCCATTCCTGGGGTGCAAACGAGTCGGGTTTTCCACCTGGTGCCGGGGGGTTGGCCTGAGGCTGTTTGGTTCCTACAAAGGAAATAAATGCAGCCCAATTCTGTGGTGGGAAGAAGTTGCTGTGCCCTCCCGTGTCCCCTCTGTTTTCCTGTTCTCTCGTAGGGGATGTCGGATCTGACTGCAGGGTCCTGCCTCAGCCTCCCTGCCAGGGGTCGGAGGGTGTCTGAGCTGTATGAGTGGGGGGTGGAGACCCTCGGGCCAGCAGCGTCTTCGGGCGTGTTCCCGTGAAGGATGTTCCGCGTAGGTCTTAGACGTCGGCTTCTTGACCAGGGGTCAAGGGTGAGGCGTTTCCACAGTCCGGCAGAGCTTGCTGGGGTCCGAGTCTCACCTCCCAGCAGCAGCCGCAGCGGCGGCCACCACACCACTGGCCGGGGCTCCCGCTGTGCACTCGGAAGAGGGCAGTGGAGCTGAGCTGGGTGGAGCAACTCGCCCAAGATCGAGGTCAAGGTCCAACAGTCCACCCGGGGCCTGTCCACCTCCTCTCTGCTCCTGAGCATCCCTGGGTTCCGGGGTCAGGCTGCGTCGTGAACTAAGCACAGTGCTGTTGTTATGACCTTTGTTCATGCCATTAACTACAGAACAAATACTTTTTAGTTTGTTGTTCTTTCTGCTTCCTACTGGGGGAGGGTTGGTGGCCAAGGAGCAGAGGTGACTGGGGTGTCTTTGGACTTCATCAGCCGTCATTTCCCCTCCAATTCTGATGGCGTTAACAGGGACCCAGACATGCCAAGGGAGTCGTGAGCTTCAGAAGCCCGTCCCAGTCAGGTTGTCCTTGGAGGGGACAAGACGGTGCCGGGGGGCCGGCCAGGGAGAGGCAGCTCCACCCCCGGCCCCTCCCCAGCACTGCCCCGGGCTCCTCGGAGTACCCGTGTTTCCGCCCCGTGAGAGCCGTCTCTGGTCACTGGCCGATGTCTGCAGACGTATCCTCTCAAAGAGGCAGTGGCTCTTCTCCCAGCCCCTTCCCACGACCTGCCCACCGCCCTCTGCTCGGGCTGGAGACGGCTTCACCACCTCGCTGCTCAGACATGCCTCTCGTACCTGGGGTCCGTGTGAGGCGTCTCTGCGCAGTCTCGTGGGATCCAAGTGAAGGGCTGGTGGGACCCTCTGCTGAGAGTCTTCTCCTGGCTGCCCACACGTCTTAGAGTGAAGTCGGGACGTCCGTGACCGTCAGCCTCTCCGGACCTGCTCCTGTCCTGCTCAGACACCTTACTCTCCGCACGCTGGGGCCCCGGGCGTCTTCCCGTCTCGTTCCTGCCTGAGAGCTTTGAACTTGGTGGTTCTGCTCCTACTCTGCCTTCCAGATGTTCACTTATTTTCATATCCCCCTTCTGAGCCCAAGACAAGTGCAGGGAGGACCCCTCAGCCACTGTTATCACCCTCGTTCTATTTCTTCACGATACCCATCCATAGCTAAGCTTTTCCTGTGTATCTGGGTCTCATACCCTTGAGAAACACTGTTGCCACGGCCCAGTGCAGTGCTCAGCAGCAGGAAACCTTCCGTGGTATTTCCTGAGTCCCCTGGCCAGCTGGGCTCTGTGGTCAGAGCATCTCGGGTCCGACCCCCAGGCCAGGGCACACGCCAGGGTTGCAGGTTCGGTCCCTGGCCTCGATGGGGCCGTGCAGGAGGCAGCCAGTCGACATGTCTCTCGTGTCCATGTTTCTCTCTCCTACTCTCTCCCTCCCCATCCCCTTCCACTCTATCCAAAAGTCAATGAAAAAATATCCTTAGGTGAGGATTAACAAAAAAAAAAAAGAGGAATTTGTTGAATCCATAATTTGAAAAGGTGCCTGAAAGAGCGTTGGTTTTAGCACATGCTGCTGGACAACAGACCGCACCCCCTTTTCTAAAATTACAGCGTTGACTTCCCGAGGGGCGGAACTTCCTTCCCAAGTGGGCATAGACCAAAACCACAGTGAGCGCCCCATCCGGGGCTCTTTCTCCTTAGAGTCGAAGGAGGTCGGGACGTAAGCGTCTCAGGTCACCGGGTCCAGCTCCTCTCTGAGTTTTGAATCATCCTCAGAGCAAGTTTGAGGGGCCCAAACATCTCCCACGAGGCTCCCAGAATCTCCGGATGACCCTGACTGCCGGGACGCTGGCCTCACAGTTCAATTCCTTCGTTCTGTCCTGACTTGGGGTTTACGCCAGGCGACCACCGGGCCTGTGAATGGGTTCGTTCGTGTCCCTTCATCCTCCACACTTTGGTCTCCAAACGTTTCCTTTCTGCTCACTCCACCCCTTTCACTTACTTTAGTCCAAGACGAAGCAGAGACGAGCTAGTTTGCTTTGACGGCGCAGTCATCTGTCACGTGCCGAAGGCTTGGGTCCGAGATCTCCTGTTGCTTGACTGTAACAGAAGTTCCTTGAAGGCTCTGCGTTGCTGTCATGCGAGTTCGCTGTTTCGGTCAGTTGTCCACGTGGGAAGGACGTGGACGTGTGTTCTTGTTACTAGGATAAGTGAAGGACATTTAAAAAGAACCCAAGGGAATGCAAATCCAAAATCTTGGACTTTTATTCTTGTTGAACTCAAGGCAACTGAGAATAGCTTGCAATCTGGTCTGTGCCAGACTGGGTCTTCCCTTTAGAATTTCCTGGTCTCGTCCTTTGGAAAAACACCGTTGTTGGCAGACCAGGCGTGAGCTCACACACCTGGTACGCTCGGCGCTCACTTCCAGCCCCCGCTACTCCGTCAGCTCTCGGGTGCTCATGCACCTCACGGACCCCGGGGAGGTTCTGGCTCGGGGAAAGGGAGGACACAGGGCGACACGGAGCCCCCTGGACGTTGGCCCGGGCGTGTTTTCATTTGTGAAGTTGAAAGGACCCCACGTCGACCCTGCTAACAGGAGTCCACAAAGACAGGCTGGGGTGACATGTTTAAATGCATTGATGTTGCCCGGCCGGTGGGGCTCGGTGGACTGAGCGTTGCCCATGGACGGAGAGGTCTGGGTGCGATTCCCGGTCAGGGCACGTGCCTGGGCTGTGGGCTCGATCCCCATCAGGGGGCGTGCAGGAGGCAGCTGATTGATGTTTCTCTCTCACATCGCTGTTTCTCTCTCCAAAAAATCAATAAAAACACAAAAATAAAACAAGTGCACATTGACGCAAGTGAAGCTTGCTAAACACTGTGAACACCCACAGGTTTGTAATCCACCTGGACTCTCCAGTCACTCATCTGTCTGAGCTGAGCGACCATTTCATCACGTACACGGAGGAGCTGGTGTGGACAGGCAGCCGCCACGCTCCGCCGGTGTATTTGGTTCTGGAGTTGCGTCACCGTGGCGAGCACTGCGCGTGGCTGCAGGGAAGGACGGTGGGGGCAGCGTCACAGTGGGAGGGGGGCCTTGGTCTCGACTCCAAGGGCACATGGACGTTGTTGGGGACTTAGGGTGCGGGGCCGGCCTTTCTGTAAAATGTCATAAATGTGCAAGTCAGGGTCTCCGTGCCTGAGATCGAAGGTGGCGAGTCCCCCTGGCCTCTGCCTTTGCGGGGTCACAGAGGTCAGTTCTGTGCCAGAAATGTCATCCAGCTCCATCGCGCGCCCGTCAGCTCGTACACAGACCTGGCTCTCTGCTGGGCAGACCCACCTGGTGTAACGCGCACACCAAACCGAAATAGAAACAACCGTCTGCCCGCTGCCCCCCACAGCCAGCGTCTCCTCCTCCTCCTGCTTCTTTCTGTCTGTGGCGCCCCCTGCGCAGCTGGCCGCCTGCTCAGAACCCATCCGACCGTCACTCCCGCGCCGCGGTCCTGGTCCAGCGCCCATTTCCTTCTCTGTCCAGCTCCCTCCCATCACGTCAGTCTCTTTCCCAGACACGGACACGCAGTCTCCACCTCGTGCACCTTCTCTGCCCAGAAGAGAATTCAAGACGCTACGTAATGAGGCTCTGGCACCAGCTCAGGGCCAGCCTCCCGCTGCTCACCGAACACACCCGTGGCCGCGTTCTCCTCCAAGACGTGCTCCCTTCTGTGCGCGTCCCTGGGATGAGTCTTCGTCTCCTGCTCTGCTTCTCAACACCCCCTCACTTTCCAAAGTCCGACTCAAGCATGGCCGGCCAGGCAGCCTTCCTGGGCTCCCCACTGGGCGTGTGGCCACCCTGGCATGACGCAGGGGGAGCGGGCTCGCTGGACTCGGGCATTCCTGGGTCTGAACTCTGTGCCCTGAGCAGCTCGAGACCCAACACCCGGTGTCCACACTTCCAAACAGAGGGTGATGTTCTGACTCACGGTGGGCTGACCCCAGGGTTCCCGGAACAGGGCCCAGTGCGGGGAGGGGCCCGGTCAGTGAGCTCTCCGTCCCTCCAAGCCTCGTCCACGCTGGCGCATGTCCTGGGCTTCAGTCTCCAGTTGCTTCAGCGGGTCACCGAGAGGCATCCAGGTTCTGGCTTGTGAGCTGTGAGTTCGGGCAAGTTATTAACTTCTCTGTGCTTCAGGGATCGGGTCTGTAAGTGGGGCCAGAGCAGGAGGCTGACCACAGTTATGTAATGAACTGATGCGTGACTTTGGTGAACATGATGATGATGATGATGATGGGCAGATAGTGAATATTTTAGGCTTGTGGGTCAGATGTTTCTGTCACACATGCGCAACGCCGTCAGTGTAGCAAGAAAGCAGCCGGAGATGATACGCCACATGCGTGAATGGACAGGGCTGTGTTCCAATAAAACTTTATTTACAAAAAAGACAGTGGGCGGCAGTTTGCCAGCCCCTCAGCCGACACACTGCCCAGCTCAGACCTGGCACCTGCCGCCGGCACTGGGGGTGCAGCGCCCCTCCTCCTCCTGCCTGTGGGTGTCCTGGGGTGAGGTCGTGATCTAGTCAAGACTCTGTGGCCCTGGCCGGTTTGCTCAGCGGTTAGAGCGTCGGCCCGCAGTCCAGAGAGACCCAGGTTCGGTTCCCGCTAAGGGCAGGTACCTCGGTTGCAGTTTGTCCCCGGCCCAGGTTGGTCGTGTGGGTGGCAGCCACTCGATGTGTCCCTTCACGTCGATGTTTCTCTCTCTCTCTCTCTTCCTCTCCCTCCAGCTCTATCTGAACAAAAAATGGAGGAATGTCCTCGGGTGAGGATAAAAAAAACAATATCTCTTTGTGGTCAGCGGAACAGCAGCCCCACAAAGATGTCCGGACCCCAGGACCTGGGCCGCGGGGTCACACGGCGCCGTGGTGAGTTCTCTGTAACAGAATCGCCACAGACTCGGTGGCTTAAACAACAGACATTGTTTTCTCAAGTCCTGGAGGCTGGAAGCCCAAGGTCAGGTGCCAGTGCGGCTGGAGGGGGGCCGCTCGGTGCACCCTGCCCGCCTCTCCTTGTGCCTCCCGCGGTGGGAGGGGCGAGAGGCCTCTGGTCGGCTCTGGAAAGGGCCCCGATGCTGGTCCTCGGGCTCCGGTCCCGTGACCCAGGTGTCTTCCCAGGACCCACCTCCAAACACCATCACGTGTGGGGTCAGGACTGCACGTGGATGTCGGGGGGCACATTCAGTCCGTAACACGTGGCAAAGGGAATATGGTTGCCAATGAAATCAGGTCGCTGATGAGCTGTCCTTGAACCAGGGAGACGATCGTGATTATTTGGGTGGGCCCAGTACAGGGGGGTCTTTGCAAGGAGAGGAAGGGGTGCAGAGGCAGTTAGGGAGACAGCAGCGTGAGGACTGGGTTTGCAGGGGGAGGAAGGGCCGGGGTGGGGCGGGGGGGAGCCCTCATCAGCTGGGAAGGGCAAGGACGCGGATCTGCCCCTGAGCCTGAGGCACAGATGCCCCGGCCCCTGCCGAGCGTGGCCCTGGGAGGCCAGTGACGGGCTCCAACGGCAGGACTGTGAGCAGTGAGCCGTGTCCTAGTCACCAGGGTCGTCGGGTTATTGCAGCAGCGACAGAGAACTCGCCAGTCTCCCAGGTGCGCGGTGCGGGGGGCACACTCGCCGTCGGCTGGACGTTTCCGTCCCTCCCCGTCCGTCGGGCTGGGAAGTTCCTCTTGTAGGAACCTGGGAGGCGTTTACCATCGGCTGCTCATGTCGCAGCGCCGAGCCCTGAGTGATGGCTGAACCTCAGACACCGCGGCACAGCGCCCGCTCGGGTCCTTGTTTCCTTTTTTCTCCCCAATTTCTACTTCATGAATTATTTTTGCTTCCCGGGGCGTCCTTTGAAATGTTATCGTTCAATACTTCCTCTCCTCCCAGACTCAGCGATTTCTGAGAACATTGCTTTCCCCCTCCCTTAAGATTCACTCTGAGTTTTAATTGTGCAAAATGAGTTTGTGGATTTTAGAAGTTGCCCTTTATAGTCTGAGTCTACCCTGACCTGTTTCCTGACGCCAACAGAAACCCCTGGCAGGATCCGTCCTCTGACACGGACCCAGCGAGGGGCACCCCCAGACAGCCGGGGCTGCCAGCCTGCCGTCCAGGGCTCGGGGTGCTGGCAGACCCGGGGACACTCTTGTGGGCAGGAACTAGGACCCCTGTTCCCTAAGGAGTTGCTGCAGGGGTTTCGTGTGCCGGGTCCTGGAGTCCGGGACTCCCAGCCCCACGTTGGTGCCGCCTCTGCCCCTCCTAGCCAGGAGGCTGGGCAGCTGTCTCCTCTCCGGGCCCCGGCCTCACCCTCTGTGAAGTGGGGATGAGCTGGTTCTCTCGTGACGCAGACCCCGCTGCATGAACACTACAAGCTCCCCGCGGAGAGTACGGGGCCCGAGCTATGAAATGCACAAGTGGGCGCTTTTCCTCCTCCTTTCTGTTGCCCACCTCACACCCGGCAGAGTTTGCATCAGTTTCTTTTAAAAAAATTTTGGTAAAATACTATGTAACGTAGAATTTACCATCTTGACAGCTTTTAAGTGCCCCACAGCTCAGTACTGTGAAGTATTTCCACACGGTTGTGCAGCCGAGCTCCAGACTTTTCCATCCTCAACACTGAAGCTCTGCACCTGTTAAATGAGCCCCGTTCTCCCTCCTCTGAGCACCTGCAACCCCCGCTCGGCACTGTGTCCCCGAGAGCCCGTGTCTAGGTGCCTCCTGCAGGTGGGGCTGCAGAGCGTCTGTTTTTCTGGCTGATTTATTTCATGTAGCACAACGTCCTCCAGGTTCACCCACAGTGCAGCGCGCGTCAGAATTGCTTCCTTTTTTATCTTATTTTATTTTTTTTATCCTCACCCGAGGACATTTTTGCATTTATCTTCAGATAGAGCAGGAGGGAGGGAAGGAGGGAGGAAGCGGGAGAGAGAAACATCGACGTGAAAGGGACACATCGAGTAGCCGCCACCCACACGACCCCAACTGGGGCCGGGGCCAAACCGCAACTGAGGTACATGCCCTTGGCGGGAACCGAACCGGGTCTCTCTGGTCCACGGGCCGACGCTCTAACCGCTGAGCAAAACCACATAATTTCCTTCCTTTTCAAGGCTGAAAAACGTCCCAGTGACTGTATCTGTGTGTCCAGTCTCTGCTGAGAGCCCCGGACCACCCCTCGGCTGTGGTGAGGGCGCTGCTAACACCGCTTGGAGACCCGGCTTTCGGTCATTTGGAAATGTGACCGGAAGTGGGATCTCTGGGTCACGTCAGGGTCCTGTCTGACTTTCTGAGAACTTGCTGTTCTGTTTCCGAGGTGGCTGCACCATCTTCGTCCCCACCAGCGGGTACCAGGGTCTCCATTTCTGCACGCTCTCGCCGACACTTGTCATTTTCCGGTTGGCGACAGTGCCATCCGGACGAGGGTGGTGCGTCGGTTTCTTCTGAAAAGCCGGCCTTTGCCGCCTCGCCCCAGGCCCGACCTCGCTTAGGTGCCTCCTGCTCGGAGGACAGTGGTGACCACTCGGAGCCCCTGGGCTGCCCCTGTGGCGGACCGTGAGCCTCTGCGTGTGGGTGTTTCAGAGGGTGACAGGCCACAGGAAACGATGCCAGCTGTGCGGGATCCACCTGACCACATTCTGAGCTCAAGTCTCATGAAACCTGCTACAGGGAGCACTGTCGGCGGAGACGAGCACCACCCAGCCCAGAGGCCACGTTCTGTTCCTCTTCAAGGTGATGGCGTCAGCGTCCACTGGACATGAGACAAGAGCGGAGCCCTGGCTGGTCTGGCTCAGCGGTTAGAGCGTCGGCCCGTGGACCAGAGAGACCCGGGTTCGGTTCCTGCTGGGGGCACCTACCTCAGTTGCAGTTTGTCCCCGGCCCTGGTTGGGTCATGTGGGTGGCAGCCACTCGATGTCTCTCTCACGTCGATGTTTCTCTCTGTTCCTCCCTCTCTGCCTCCTGCTCTATCTGAAGATAAATGCAAAAATGTCCTCGGGTGAGGATTCAAAACAAAATGAAACAAAACAAGAACTGCAGATGGGTCTGTACTGTCAGCCGAAAACAGGTTTGTTTAGTTATTAAATGAATCTCTTTTTCCTGCTTGCAGAGAAGTGTTCGTCAGCTTGGGCTGTCATAACAACCAGGGCAGGGCGGTCTAAGCAGCGGCGGCGCGTTCTCTTGCTGTCTGGAGGCGGGAGGCCGAGACCCGGGACCAGCTCGGTCCTGGCGAGAGCCCCGTGGCCGTGGACAGCGGCGCGGAGCCGTGTTCTCCGAGGGGAGAACTTGCAGCATCTTCGCTGGACTCGGGCTCCACCCTTAACACCTCAATTAACCTTTATCCCCCCATATACAGCCACACTGGGGTCAGGACTTCACCACACGGGTCGATCTGGGGCGGGGGCGGGGGACGCCGTGCGGTCCCCAGCAGGAAGCAGCAGAGGCTCGTCACGGGAACCCGAACCCTACAGGAATAAGTGATGTGGAGTGAA
The DNA here is from genome assembly GCF_014108415.1 of Molossus molossus. Lineage (NCBI taxonomy): Eukaryota > Metazoa > Chordata > Mammalia > Chiroptera > Molossidae > Molossus > Molossus molossus. The sequence goes on from NW_023425352.1 coordinate 126,841, forward strand.
AGCCCAGCAGGTCCACCCTCCACATAAACCGCGGCCGACGGTGTCTGTGCCCCGTGTTATCTCTGTGTGTGTACAACGCTTTCTCGGGAACATGCCCTTAAGTGTTGAACATCGATGTGGTTTTTACCAAACGTGTTTTTACGGTGACCTCCCCGGAGAGGCCACAGTCTGCTTTTCTTGCAGGAATGAAAGACCAGGACCACCGCCGGGGCCACAGAGACTCGGCGAAGGAGAGCGAGAGCCCAGGTCTGGGAGGGGTCGGAGGTGGGGCAGCCGAGGTGCCGGCCTGCGTTCTGCTCTCGGGAAGTTCTCGGCTGGCTGCTCGGGTGGTTTCAGGGATCGTCACTGATCTGCTGACCGCCTTCTACCAGACTGGACTCCCACTCGCTCAGTGATAATGCCTGGCGTGCAAGGCCCGACTGAGGGGCTGGCTGTGCCCAGGGAGCTCCCGCAAACCCAGGTCCACGGACAGCAGGGATGCCCACGGGGGCGCCGCCCGTCTCTCAGACGCCCCTGGCCGTGGCTGGTCCGGTACCTCTCCTGTGCTGATTTAACGTTGTTCTGTGGTCGGCCTGTCTGCGTGGATGCCTGTCCCCGTGGACAGCAGTTCCGGTCTGAGTGTTGCCATGGACACTGGATGTGCCGTCGCTCCTGGAGGAAATGGGGGCTTGGTTCCTGCCAGCTCTGGTCACAAGAATTTTTGTCAACCAGTGAACCCGCCGACTTGTTCTGTGTATGTTTCTGCCCAGGCAGATGCCGCCGGCCGTGGACGCTGTGAGTGTGCTCAGCAGGGGGAATAACCCGGCGGTGTTTCTGAGAGGAGACACGCGAGCAGAACCTCAGTGTCGCACTCACTGCAAACTGGTGACCCATCAGCCGACGTGATGGACACCCAGCGTGTGGAGAGTCACATGGCGGTTTAATGAGAGTGGGCGGTGTCATCACGTTTGTTAGGTCCTCAGTTAGTTAAATAAAGTTGTATCAGTACTTCCCACGTGTCCTTCTCGTAACTGAGAGCAGGTGCCCAGGGTGGGAGAAGGTCACCCTTCCAGGTAGGCCGGTCAGAAAGCCACCGAGGGACACCCTGAAATTCATGCTTCCCACCGTAGTTCTATGAACTTGGCCCGTTCCCATCGGAAGGTGGAGAAACCCACCGGGTTCGAGGGCTTCGCCTCCTCTCGGACCAGAACCTTCTGTCACTGCCAGGCAGGGAGGGAGAGGCAGCGCCTCGCTTTGCAATTCAGAATCATCTAATAGCTCATTTGTCCTGCTAATGACTCCCTCTCCCGCCTGTAATTACTGTGAGCGGTTGTCCTGCTGTCCAGCTGGCCAGCCTGGCGGCGGAGGCTCCCCACCTGCGCAGAGGGTGCTCCGGGTCACGCAGCTTCGCTGGGCTGGTGACAGAGCCGGCAGCTGAAGCATTATCCGCACGTCCCAGAGAGGGGCTGCTGGTCATTAGGAGTCTGAATGGAGACCCCTCTTGGCCGAACACCAGCAGTAATGAAGTCGAGAGCTGCCCCGCCCATTCTGAGGGCTCCTGTGGCCCAGGTGCTCCGAGAGCCCCCTGGGCTGGGGCTCGGTCCACAGGCCTGGAGACAGCTCGCCAGGCACGTGGCCGGAGGGCTTGGGCGAAATCTTGGTCAAAGCTGAGGACTCCCTGGACGACATCTTGGAAAGATTTTTAATGTTACGATTCTTGAATAATATTTCTGTGGGCTCAGCACTCTCTCTCTCTTCTAAGGCATTCCGGGTCAAACTAAACAGACTGACCCCACATATACGTCCTGTTGGGAGGTTGTAAAAGAAACCAGAAAGGTTTTCCTGACCCAGATTTCTCCCAAGCAGTAGCTGGAGGGCTGTGATTTATTCCTCTAAATCCAAGGGCTCTTGTTTCTCGAGACGACCCTGTTTGTGAGCAGATGCCCCTGGGAAGCCTACCGCCTTGGACACCTGTCCACCACCCCTCAGCAGGCCTCCAGCTTGGAAAATGGGCCCTGAAGACGCTCCGTGATTTTTCCCAGGGAAAAGCCTTCTCACGCCATTGGGTGGGGCTGCTGCCGTGTTTTCCATTGGTGTACGCTCTGTATTTTACAGTCATCGATTTTGTGCAAATGGGTTGAATCGGCTACTACTGGACACCCATGGAAACAATACTTTGGTGGAGATGTACCAGGGGGGCTGCAAAAGTGGAGTTTGAGGGGTGTACTTGGGGACCTCAGAGGTGACAGGCTGAAGGGATGACTTTCGTACGACCCACTTGCTGTGGGCGGAAGTGATGGCGTGAGAACGCAGTCACCACCTGTCGGCTGCAGACGCCCCGCGGCGCTGGCGTGAGCTTGGGCTCTGGGATGGTGAACGCCCAGTTCCTCGCGTGTGGTCTGGTGCCCTCGTCCGATGGAGGTGCCGCACTGGGAGCTGCACGTGGCCAGACAGCTGGGAAACGGCTCGAGGTCAGACTCATGGCTCCAGGACCACAGTCCTAACTAAGGTGCTGCTGTTTCGAGGGGTCCGGAAAGTTCTTTCTCTGGGCAAAGCAAAGTGAACAGGCAGCATGTAAGTCCTGAAAGAAGGCTGGCTTGGATGACAGAAACTTGACTCTGTTGCCCCTGGGACCACAGGTCTTCAAATGTCCTGCCTCGTTCCACCCGGAACTTCCAGCCCCAGCGTCAGGAAGCGTATCCGTCTCCACCTGTGAGCCCAAGGACTCAGTCCGAGCTGGTTCCGGGAGACCCCTCCCAGGAGGGCCTAATTATTACATAGGAGACGGACACCCCAACATCACCCCTCCCACTTGCTCTCCTAATGCTCTTCTCCCACCCAGCTCCGGTAGTGGGGTGTACGGTGCTGGGAAGTGTCGCTGTGGCAGATTTTCATACACGGATTTTATGCATTAAAAGTAGAGTGCCGTGGGAGATGAGCAGTTCTGTTGTAGTGCGTGGCCTTAGTGGTCCACGCCGTGGGTGACAAACAGTTCTGGTTGTAGTGTGTGGTCTTAGTGGTCCACGCCGTGGGAGACGAGCAGTTCTGTTGTAGTACGTGGCCTTAGTGGTCCACGCCGTGGGAGACGAGCAGTTCTGTTGTAGTACGTGGCCTTAGTGGTCCACGCCGTGGGAGACGAGCAGTTCTGTTGTAGTACGTGGCCTTAGTGGTCCACGCCGTGGGAGACGAGCAGTTCTGTTGTAGTACGTGGCCTTAGTGGTCCACGCTGTGGGAGACGAGCAGTTCTGTTGTAGTGCGTGGCCTTAGTGGTCCACGCCGTGGGTGACGAGCAGTTCTGTTGTAGTGCGTGGGCTTTGTGTCCACGCTGTGGGTAGTTAATGTCTGGGAGTGGAGAGTGTTTTACAGGACTACATGTTCACGTTACTGACTGGTACACCCCATGGGGGCGTTTTCCTCCAGTTGGAAATCTCGTTCAGAGCTCAGACTCTCCTGTGGTCCCCAGCCCTGGTTTTCTGGGTCACCGAGGCTGGCATTTCTGGGGGATTGGTTAAGGGCGAAGACGTCTTTTGCCTGCCTTAAAGAGAGCTGGTACTTATGGGTGTTGGTGCCTCAGATGAAATACCAGTGGACTCAGCGCTCGAAGCACAGTTCTTCCCAGTGTTCATGCTACTGGCTGTTGTTCATCTTCTACTCAAGCTTCTAAAACATTCCAGTACAAATAGTTTCAGCACTTTTTTCCTGATGATAAAAATAATAATGTTTGTTGCAAACATTTCAGAACCAGTAGAAATTTATGTTTAAAAAAACAACCCTAAGACTAAAATGTATAATTAAAAAAAGAAAGGAAGAAACAACCCTACACTCTCTATTCAAAGATATCTGCTGTTACAGAATATCTGCTGTAGTCATCAAGGGTCTTTTGTATGTTGGAAGATATTTAAATCTACATGAATATTTGAACGTAGCTCACTACCATACATGTGCTTTTGAGACTTTTCTATTCACCAATGGGTTGTGGACATATTTTGTTAATGCTGTGATTTTTTAATGTCTTCATAGTATTTTATTGTATAGGTACTTTGTACTTTATTGAATAAATGTCTTATTGGTAGATGTTTCGGTTGTTTCAGTTTCTCAGTATTAAAAATAAGGCTGCCGTGTGCGTCCCTGAACTTACAGTCTTCCTGAGGACAGTCCTCAGAGGAATTCTGGGGAGCAGTGTGCAGCCCCCAAAGCTCTGACATCATAACCCTCAAGTGCCCCCCTCGGTCTTTTAAACATTTGCAGGGGAGGTGGAGCTTGTTTTCATCTGTGTTCTTTTCCCTGTTAAGGGTTTTGTTTTCTCTTGGCACGTGGAAGGAGCCCAAATACTTGTTGGATTTTGAACGAACTGCCTTTCCTGCCCTTGCTCACTTTCCCCCGAAAGGTGTCTCTCTTTCCATTGTTGGGCTTGAAGAATTTTCATGTGCTGAAGACACCAGAGGGCCGCAGTTTTCCCAGTTTGCATTTTATGTTTTGACTTTAAGCAGTTTTACTTTTGCATAGAGAATTATTACTTTTTTACAGGGCCCATTGCAGCAATGTGTTCTTTAGTTTTACTTTCTTGTTAACTTGAGAAAGGGGCATGCTCATTCCAGAATCTAAACCGGCAACCTCAGCTTATTCTACTTCCTTTTAATGGTTTCGTTTCAAACCTTAAAGTTATCAATCTTCCTCAATGTTTGTTGATGAAAGGCACGGATTTGCTTTGAGATTTTTTTCTCCCACAAGATTTGCCAGTTGTCACAACAATCTCTCATTCTTCGGTGGCTGTAAGACCTCTGACGACAGGGAGCTGGAGGAAGGGAGTAACATTCACTGGGGGCCACTTGCTCTGTGGACGTCCTGCCTGGTCCTGCAGGGTGGACGTTATCTCCAGTTTGCAGACCAGGAGACTGAGGCTTAGAGAGGGGACTCAGCCCCTGCCCCAAGCCCTGCCTCCCACTGCCTCCACCATCCCCCGCCGTGTGTGTGTGCGCGTGTGTACCCCCCCCCCCACCCGTTCTGCCCAGCAGGGGGGCTGCAGGAGTTTAACAGCCCTGACAGCAGACCTCGTTAAGCCAACAAGTTAAGAAATTTAGAGAAAAGTAGAATTTGGGTGGAGAAAAGGGAGCAAAGATGTGTTTATAGCCTCCCTTTCTCTTCCTAGTGTCTGGTAGAGTCCACCAAACACATATTTCTTAGCTCTGGACTTGATGTTACCAAAGACAAGTGAGGCACTTAGAAGGAGGGAATGTGCATTTTAGGCACTTAACATGAAATTAAGGTTAGCCTGTGAAAAATGAGGATATTTACATGTGTAAATTAGATTATATGTGTAAAGTAGATGTGTAAAATGCGTTCAAAGTCATAAATATTTGGCAATTCTAGATGGCAATAATGGATATTTTATTGTTAAAACACAATGTGCTCCATTGAGCTGGGGCCCAGCACTTAAGTGATAAATTATTAAAGAGCATTGTTTTGTTCAATATTTTGCTTTATGGGTAGTTTTTAGGCAATAACAGTACTTTACCATAATGCTCTTTCAAAATCATGAGTTAAAAGTGAATAATAAGTTGAGCATATTTTAGCGACATTAATAATTTAGATTTTGCAACAAAGTTAGTCACTGACAAAGCAACACACTAACACCTAAAGTGATGCAAAGCAACTGTGGCGTTTTGAGGCTTCGCTTATGCACATTGGCACAAGAATCTACGCCTTAGGTATTTCCTAAGTTCTTCTTCTGGCTTCTTAAGATGAAACTTCAATCACTGATTTCACATCTTCTTTTCTGGTAAAGCACGGCTTTTCCTCTGAGCCAGCTTTAGCTGCATCCTACAGATTTGATACATTGTCTTCTTGTTGTCATTCAGTTGAAATACTTTCTAATTAACCTTGTGCCTTCTTTAATCCATAAATCATATAGGAGTATGCTATTTAATTTTCAAATATCTGGAGTTTCCCTAGATACAGCCTTGATTTTATTAATTTTGACTTTATTGATTTTATTAATTTATGTTTGTTTAATAAATTTATGTTGTTGAAATTAATTTCTAATTTAATTTCACTATGGGTAGAAAACTGACTCTCTTAGATTTCGGTCTTTTGCAATTTTCTGAAGCTCATTTTATGGCCTTCCATATAGTGTGCCTTGGTGGATACATTCTGTGTGCACTTGTAAGGAATGTGTATTTTGGTGGTGGTGGTTTTAGCTTTCTGTACTATTAAATCAGCTTGGTTAGGCCCTGGCCGGTTTGGCTCAGCGGTTAGAGCGTCGGCCTGCGGTCCTGAGAGACCCGGGTTCGGTTCCCGCTAAGGGCATGTACCTCGGTTGCAGTTTGTCCCCGGCCCTGGTTGGTCGTGCGAGTGGCAGCCACTCGATGTGTCCCTTTCACATCGATGTTTCTCTCTCTCTCTCTCTCTCTGCCTCCTGCTCTATCTGAACAGAGAATGAAAAAGTGTCCTCAGGTGAGGATAAAAAAAATAAATAAATAAATAAATCAGCTTGGTTTGTGGTATCTTCCAATATCCCTCCCTGGTGAATTTTTGCTTACTTGTTCTATCAATTACTGAGACATGGATAGCAAACCTCCAATAACAAATGTAGATCTGCCTTTTCCCTATTAGTTCTGTCAGTTTTTGCCTCATATATTTTGAGGCTCTGTTATTGGGTATATAAGTATTTAGAATGGTAAGTCTTCCTCATGAAATAATTATTTTATCAGTATGAAATCTCTCTCTTTATGTCCTATAATATTTCATTTCTTAGCATTTAGAGTATTTGATAATTAGTCCTGGCTGGTGTGGCTCAGTTGGTGGGGTGTTGTCCCATACACCAAAAGGTTGCCAGTTTGATTCCTGGTCAGGACACATGCCCAGGTTGTGGGCTTGATCCCTGGTGGGGGGTGTGCAGGAGGCGGTTGATCAATGTTTCACTCTTACATCGATGTTTCTCTCTCTCTCCTTCCTCTCTCTCTAAAAATCAATACAATTATTATTTTTTCAGTTATTTGCTAAGTATACAGGTACCCAGCTTTTATATGATTACTGTTTGCATGGTAGGTTATTTTCCATCCTTATACTGTCAGTTTCTGTCTTTATAGTCTTAATAATCGATAATATTGCTATTTGTTTACTGTTGACACTTCTGGGGTCTGTTCCTCAGTTACTCCTTTCTTGCCTTTTTTTGGAGATAAAAGTATTTTTTAGTATTCTATGTTCTATATTGGCTCCTTGGCTACATTTTGTTTGTTATTGCTTCTTTACTGGGTGCGTCTGGGTCCACAATGTGCATCTTTAACAGGTCAAAGTCCTGGCGTTCAGTGTTACGCTTCACATGTCAGATTTCACGTCCTCTATCTGATGGTTTCCGCGTCCTTCTCCACCCTGTCCCGGAACGGTGTGAGCACTCGAAGACTCTTCAGCTCCATTTATGCACACTCTGTGCGGTTGTTGTCATCTACTTCGCATTTTAATCACTGTAATCACAGCTTACGTTATTATTTTGCTTTGAACCACGTTTCAGGACTTTCTAGGTCATCTAAGAGAAGGTCAGCAGTCTTTTAAACTCACCCGCATACTGCCCTTTGCTTCCTTTCTCCTGCACGTCGGTGCGCCTCTGTCCTCAGTCTGAAGGACAGCCTCTGACCTCTCTTGTAGGGCAGCTCTGCTGGTGGTGAATTCCCTCAACTTAAAAAAATGAAGTGTGTTCATTTCCTCTAATATTTGAAGATGACTTTCAGTGGATACAGAATTGTCAACTGACACTTTCATCTCTTCAATGGTGTGATCCATTGTTTGTGGATTCCATTGTTTCTGATGAGAAGTCAGCTGTTGTTTGTATTACAGTGTGTGTGTGTGTGTGTGTGTGTGTGTGTGTGTGTGTGTGTGAAGTCCTTTTCTTCTCTGGCTACAGTCAAGATTTTCTACTTATCTTTGACTTTCAGCAATTTGACTATCTTACCCAAGAGTGGTTTTCTTTGTATTTATTCTGCTAGAGTTTTGTGGGATCTGTTGCCCTTTGATTTTTAAATTTAAATATAGTTTTTTAATTTCAGGATTTAAAAATGTTAGTATTATTTATAATCTGTGGTATCTTTGGCATTGCTTTTCTACTCAAATTCTTTTGCTCTTTTGGTGGGAGGAGGAGAGATATACTGGTGATGTGTTTTTCCTTTCTCTCCAATAATCTTTGTATCTTTGTTCTTTTTTTTTTAATTAAAAAATAGAATTCCTAAGTGTTTTCTATATCTCTGTTCTCAGTCACACTTGCTTTCTTTTTGTGGCTTCTAACATAGTCTCAAGAAAAGGAAAACCTCAGTCAAGATAGTTTTTATTTCTTTTTTCTGAGCCCGGCCACTTGCTCGCTTTCATTTTCTCCTGTTGTCGATCTTTTGTTGTTGTTGTTGTTTTATTTGAGCCTCTTTCAGAGAGTTAGGTGATCTGTCATGTTTTTAAATTTCTGTAGAATTATTTGTCTAAACTTTGTTTTTTTAAGGCTCATTTTTCTATTTTCACTTTGAGGTTCTTTACCCTTCTGACTTCTTATTGTTCTGTGTTGATTTTTTCTTGTTACTCTCATCTTTACACATGAACATCTCTCTTTGCCATGTCTGTGCTGAAAAGTAGCAGGGCAGGCCCTGGCCGGTGTGGCTCAGCGGTTAGAGCGTCGGCCTGTGGTCCAGAGAGACCCAGGTTCAGTTCCCGCTAAGGGCATGTGCCTCGGTTGCAATTTGTCCCCGGCCCTGGTTGGGTCGTGTGGGTGGCGACCACTCAATGTGTCCCATTCATGTTGATGTTTCTTTCTCTCTCTCTCCCTCCCACTCTATCTGAACAAAGAATGGAAAAATGTCCTCTGGTGAGGATTTAAAAAAAAAAAAAAAAAAAGTAGCAGGGCAGAGGTGGGGACAATCAGCCAGAATGATTCGAAACGTGCTGCAGGGCTGTCAGTTTGTGCAGACACCACACTCTTTGTTCTGAGGACGTGTTTCTCCTGTGTCGTTGCCATTGAGGGAGCAGCTGTCTCAATGGAGCACCTCCGGTCACGGTCCTTCCGCGTCGTGTGTGGTGAGACCTGCCTCCCTCCTGTCTCAGTCTCCAGGAGGAGCGTTTGTCCAGAGTCTGGGTGACAGTCGAGATGCCGTCACACAGGTTCTCCTCAGCTCCTGTCTCCGCCATTCTGCGCGACCTGCTGGGAGTCCACTGACGTACCCCGTCTCGCTCCCGGCAAAGCTCGCAGGCCCCGCCCACCGTGGTGTCTGTGGGCACGTCTTCGGGGGATTGGTACCGTCTTCGGGGATCTGTGTCCCGCTCCTGATCGGAGGTGCCGTGTGTTCACTCTTGGAGTCTTGCTTGGCCTGTATTTTACAGTATTGGGTACCTGCTCTCAAATGTTGTGGCCGTTGTTGTGTTTTATTTATTTTTTTTTCACTTTTTTTTTCTTTTATTTATTTTCACTACTTTCTCCTGGACAATGTAGTTTTCTTCATTTTTCTTTTTATATTTTAAAATAGAAATTTTGTAGGCTTTAAGTTAAGATGTAAAGTATGAAATACCTTTCCTTTGTCACTTCTGACTGGAAGTACACACACCGGGTCTCAGATGGCTTTGGTCTGACCACTGCTGTGAAGGGTGAAATGCTTGGAATCCGGCAAGTGCTGTGAAGCTTCTGAGCATCATATTTAACTGTGCGCAGTTCTATTATTTGGTCAATTTTTAAATTTGCATTGTGGCAACACTATAATCAGCTATAGTCGTATATCTATATCTATCTATCGTCTATCATCCTCCCAATAAAATGTGTGTCACTGTGCACATCTTATTTACTCAGAGGGATTTGTCATGTACCAGCTCTATGCCAGCTGCTGTGCTTGTTATCATTTTAAAAAGGCAGCCTCAAGACAGGGGGGTCCAGATAACGTTTACAAAAGAAAATAACAACTGAAGGTGACTGTCTGTGGTCCTTGTATAGAGTTGACGCAACACACATTGACTGGTCAGTGTGAATATTTTAGCGATTGATTTTGAAACACAAAGATGCCATCTTTCTTCTGTTACCGTTCGGGTCCTTCACTCACCATTTTGACTTGGTCTTATTTTGAGATAACTCCTGAATTTGGACTTCTTGAGAAATAGCAGTCACATTGTCCTCACGTTCGGCACATTCTGTAAGCTCAGGGAAATCCAGTGTATTTTCAGACAGATGACCACTGCGTATGGAGCTGGTGCAGGTAGGCTTCTCCGTGGATGCTAAGCGGTTTACGTACACGTGTTCAGAAGCGCTTGCACTTTGGTGACAGTGAACTGGGGAGCACAAGGGCGTCCTCCTCAGCCATCGTGTCTGCTTCTCACATCCTTTTATTTATTGTCACTGCTTTATCCTGGATGCTTTCCACAGGTCTCTTAAGCATTCTGCTCCATACTTTTTTGGGGTCCCACAGATAATCGTCTGAATTCAGTTAGAATCCAAGAGAAACATTTACTCCACATTCGGGGCGGGGTGGGGGGGGAGGTCTGTGCTCACTTGGGCAGCAGATACTAAAAAAAAAAAAAGATCAATTTTTTGGGATGCTATTTGCTTTTAAACAAAATACCGATTCATTTCCCCAAAGAGCGAAGGTAAACAAGCCACCTGACACCTGTAGAAGGGCCTGGCGTGAGCGTGAGACGGGGTGCCTGGTGCGGCGTCCTGGGTGGTGTGGCGGACTGGGGTCCGACCGGTGGGGAGGTGCTTCACCCTCCCAGTGAAGTCAGGCGCAGTGAGTGCAGGGCTGCTCAGAGGTTTTCTGCACTGAGAGGGGGGCCGGTGCTTAAGTCCACTGAGGCGTATCCTGCCCAACACAGACGCTGGAGGGAGAAGCTCCGGGCAGCTGCCCTTGGAAGAGAGCTGAGAGTTGGCCCAGGACAGACCCAGACTTAGAGCTGCATCGGTCAGAACATAGTATTTCCATCACCCCCTTGAAATACCCACATGGGCCGTGTCGTTCTCAGCACTTAGAACCGACCTGCTGGGATCTCCTCATCAGACAGCTAATGAGTAGTTTAAAAGCACAGTAGGGACAGAGTGGTCTCAGCTGCACCATGGAAAGGGGACCTCGTGGGTGCTCAGTGAGCAGCAGCTGCATATGTCAGGAGGGCCAGTGATGCTCTCGAAGTAACAGGTCACCCAGGGTTCTCGCCAAGCAACTCGCTGCAAGGCTCCATCAGAATTTGGAGGGTCCCTTGTACCTGGGCTCTGGGCTCCAGAGGACCAACCGTCTCTCGGTGCGGTTGTCTCCTGCGGGCCCCTGGAGCTGCCAGCGTGGTTCCCCACCCTGGTCTACGTGTTTCGTGGGACGGCATTGAGCACCTGCTTGAACGACTGTGGCAAAGACGCTCAGATGTCGTGTGAGCACAGGGGCAGATGTTCTGTGGATCCTGTATAATAATTTAAAACCGGAGTGAGTGCTGCCGGCTGAAGGAGATGGTGCGGCTCGACCTCTGAGGAGCTCCTGGTGGACGAGTCTCCAGGCGCCCAGATGCCTGAACGTGGCCCAGTGGCCATGGTTACAGGGAAGGAGACCTGTCACTGAGCCTGGGCAGGGCTCACGTTCTGGATTTCAGAGCTAAGTTTTAGAAAGAGCTCCTCATCCTTATCCCTCCACGTTCAGGAAGGACGTGGAGCCCCCGTCTTTAGGGAGGACGTCCTGCCCAGGACGTGGGCGGCGATTACAGATCTTGCTGGCCCTGTTTTCCTGGTGCGTGTCGGGGGTGCGAGGGGCAGACGGCCAAAGAGTCGGATGCTGGGGCTGAAACGGGTTGGAGACAAACACTTTCTGCAGAAAAGCACGAGGAACAAGCAGTCACGTTGCTTCGTGGTGTTTAAGATTTCATCACCGTGTTAAACTTGAAATCACATCTGTGGCTTTCCATTAGCTCGGAGAATTATTGTCGTCTTGCAATTAAATAGTGTTTTTAATAGAGCCCCGTAATGCGTCTTCTAGCAGGTACGCTAGTAGTGGAAATTGTATTTGAAAAATAATTTCAGTTCCATCTGGAGCTTAATGTGTATTGGAATTATCTATTGATTTCCCTATACCTTGGCCATATTTTTCCTACTTTCTATAATAAAGCCAAATGAAATTGTTTAGCTCAAGGTTCTGTCCCCCGACACTAGGTGTACATTTTTATTTTTTTATCCTAATATTTATGTCTATACAGTCAGTAGTTTTTATGATTCTTTAGTCTGCCTGGCTGCTGACAACCATCTCTGTGTTGCACAAAGACTTTTAGGCTGGAGTCTGATTGGGGTTCGCAGAGACTGTGACCCCAGCAGCTACCACAGAAAGTGCTGGATGCTGTCACAGGCAGGACCTGTTTCGTCTTTATTCCCACATACGTACCAGTGACTGAAATTGTTTATCTTTCTTAATTCCCATAACAATCCTGGAATATGATACTATGGTCATCGCGTCGGCAATAAATGGGGTGAACCTGGGACGACTCAGGCAAAACCGTGGCTTCTGCAGTACTGCAGTACTCGGGGTTCTTCGGAGGAGCAGAACAAGGGGGTCGACGTGGTCATTCGCGATGAAGAGTCAGCTCGGGGCCATGGAGGCTGAGCTGGCCCCATCGGGCCCTGCGGCCTGGACACCAGGGGGCGCTGCGGCCCGTCCCAGGCTGGGCAGGAGGAGGTGAGATCGGAGGAGACGCCCCAGTTAGAAGTGAGGCAGAAACACATTTAAAAAAAGTCAAATTTCTCCTCTATCCCTGGATTGCTGCCCCCCCCCACACTGCGGGGGGGGCTTTTCCTGAGTCCAACATTCAGTGCTGATCTCGGGAAACACCCTCCAGACCCCCCGGGTTACGCTTCACCTGGGCAGCGCCAGGCACACAGACACAGAGAATTAACCATCACATTGTTGTGATGGTCTCAACCAGTGTTTGGATTTCATGTATGTATTTTTAAAAATAAAATTTTAAAATAAATTATTTAAAAAATAATTTACTGAAACGTTTCCTTTTCTAAGCCGCAGTCAGCTCTTGGTGCTGGCTTTGCCCGAGGGGCAGCTGCAGACCCTGCCGGTCACGCCAGGCGGGCGGAGATGCAGGTGTTTGTTCATCGCGGGTCAGGAGCTGGTTCTCGGCTGTGCCCTGGCGTGTGAGGTAGAGACGCTGTGCACAGGCGGTGCGGGTGACCCACGGAGACGAGGGAGGGAGCAGAACGCAAGGAGCCGGCCGCTGTGGAGCAGACCCAGCGTAAGGTCATGTTTTAAGGCTCCAGACTCCTCACTTCTGCAGAGCTGAGCCAGCCAGTCCTGGGGACGAAGAGGCGGCTTCTGAACGAGGTGGGTCCCCTGAAGAGTCAGGTTTTCTGGAGGCTGGTAACTCCCACCTCTGAACAGCTTGTCTTGCTCTGTGGCCGGAGGGGACACAGTTCTCCCCTTCCTGCCGGTGGTCATCCTCTGCTCGCTGACTGGCCAGTTGAGCCCAAACAGCTGACTCTCGTAGTTTCTGGCTCCCTGTGTTCAGTCTTCCAGGCAGCCCCACGATTCAGCGCGGCGGCAGCACGTGAGGTCACGACACCTCTCCCAGGCCGCGTCCTTTCAGAATCTCCACCCCTTCCAGGGCCAGTGTCGGAACACTCTTCCTCTCCTTCCTAAAGGGACCAGTTCCTTCTCGATCCCCAGGACTCAAAGGCAGACACGCCCAGCAAAGTGACTGGGCAGGGCAGGCGAGTCCTGTCCTGTCGTCCTCCGTGTCGGGGGAGAGACGGTGAGTCCTGTCCTGTCGCATGAGAAGCAGGTGCAGGAATCCCGCCCCTCACAGCTCATCCCTCACTGCACCGAGCCCCCACTGCGCCTCACAAGAGGTGCTTCGATGGGGTGCAGACGGGAAGGGGGACATCCATGCACGTCTTTCAAGCGCTGTGGCTCAATTACAGCGAAGGGAAGAGATGCGCTAACACAGGACTGAACTGGGGGCCTCCGCTGCCCCGGACATTCCAGCTGCCGTGGGAAGTGCATCCGATTCTCCCCAGACGGGCTCGAGCTCCGTGCGGAGAACCTTTGCCGAGATGTTTGGGACGAGGTCCCTGGGATGGTGTGAAGAACAGCTTGGTTTGACGATGTGTTTGTGTCCAAAATGCGCGTGAATGTACGTTGTGATACTTTTCTGCGGTGCAGATGCCATGGGCTTACTGTGTTCCTACTCCCCTTCTTTGGCTTAGTTACATTTTGTTGGGGATTGTTTTTAGTGATTAGAAGATTAGGTCCAATTAGATTAATCATCAAAAAGATTTTAGCATAGAGTAGAGGTTACCGTGGAGAGTTTAGGAGCCAGAGATACCTGGGTTTAGGTCACAGATACACCACTTTTTGGTTGTGTGGTTTTAAGCTTCGGTTTCCTCTTCTGTTGTGTTCATTTAATGACAGAAACTTCCTTCCGGCTGCCATGAAGACAGGGGACAACGCACTGTTCCGGTAGTGACCGAAGTACCGGATGAGTGTGACCTCTGGAACTGCATTGCTGTGGTCTACGTAAGCAAACCAGAAACCCCGGCACTGGACATTTAAATCTGGGGTGACTTTGCAACTGGTGTTAACGTCCCCAATAAAGTTCTGCTCAGTCCAAGGCAATCCGATCAGTGTGCAGACTGCACACCCCATGTCTGACCACAGGTGCGTCCCCGGACCCAGCCCCGCGTTGGCAGGTAGGAGGCACGAGGAACACAAGTCTCTCTTCCTCCTTTTTCCTTTTTCCTAATCATCCTCACTCTCTTGCCAGAGTCTCCCTCCCAGATGCCGTGTGTAAAACACGGTGCAGGCCACTCGGCAGCACCCTGCTGGGGACTCAGAAGCTTTTCCCGATTAAATGATACCGGTGACAAAACCTCCAGACCGTGGTGCCTGCGGGGAATCTCTGGGGTGGGCAGGACGTGCGCCTTCCGCCTGCCTCCCCGCATCGTACTCACTGTGAGGAGCTGCCCGGAGCCTCCCAGCATCTCAGCAGCACGGACCCTCAGCCCTAAGCCTGCTCTTCCTCCTCTTCCCTCACCCCGAGCCCCCGTCTCTGCACCCCTTGCATCCGGTCCTGGGTTTCGCATGTTTCCTGACTTTGCCAAGGTCACAAAGTCATTGTCGGTCGGTCTAGTCTCTGCTGCTATTTTTATAATCCGTTCGGATCTCATGCTTGAGTAACGTGAGGTGAATACATTCTGATTTTTCACAAATAGATATTTGATTTCTCCAGTAACAGGTAACTGCCTTGTCTGTTTTATCCCCACTAATCTGAAGGGTCACCTGTATCTGATATGAAATTCTAGTAACATATGGATCTTCTGATCTGCCCGTTTAGTTCCGTTATTTATTTGTTTATTGCTGTTCTGGTCACACGATTGTATTTGCTATCACTTTATTAATGCATTTGAGGAAGAAATTGCCTCTCATTGTGTTTAAACTATTTTCTGGGATGTTCTTGGGCATTGTTTGGCATGCATATTAGTATTAGTTTGATATGTTGAGAAAAAATTCTTGGGATTTTGATTTGAATTGCTTTGCATTTATAGACAGATTTTTGAGAAACTAAAATCATAACAGTATTAAGTCTTTTCACTCAGGATCATTGAAATTCTCTCCTCTAGTAAAAATTTCTAGTTTTATTTATTTTGTCTTATACGTTTCCAGATAAATTTATACTTAGGAGTCTGACAACTTGGTTTGCTCCTGAGAGTGAATCTTTCATTTTGAATCATCTTCCTGGTGGATTTGTTGGTCACCTCCAGTCTCCTTTGTGTCTAATGAGTCCAATTAGTTCTAATATAATCGAGTCCGTGGGATTTTCTAAGTTGATGAACAGACTGTTTTCATTTTGACATCTGATCTTTTTTTCCAATATTATACCTTTTTAAAATTCTTTATGCATCGGCAAGACTCTTCAGTGCAGTGTTGAATAGCAGGGCGAATAGTGGGCATATTTATCTGTTGCTGTTTTTTTCAATTTTTATTAATTTATTTTTGTTACAGATGTTTCTCCTTTTTCCCCCCAGACACCCTCCTCCCCATCCCACCCCCCAGCCCCCCAGCACTGTTGTCCGTGTCCATTGGTTACACAGACATGCACATCAGTTCTGTGGTTCATCTCCTCCATCCCCCCGCCCCTCCTCTGAGGTCTGTCAGTCTGAACTGTGCTCCTTTCTATGTCTCTGGGTCTATTTTGTTCATCAGCTTATTTTGTTCATTATATTCCACACATAAGTGCGATCATGGGGTATTTGTCTTTCTCTGATTGGCTTGTTTCACTGAGCATAATACTCTCGAGGTAATCTTATTTTTTATTTATTTCGTTAGATCTCTAATATTTTTATCATTAAGTGTAATGTTAAGTAGATAATCTTTCTGGTAGATAAGCTTTATGAAGTTTAAAAAGCTTTCTCTTATTCCAAGTTTGTTAAAAGTTTCATTGGGAATATGTGTTGAATTTTATTGTTATTATTTTGTCATTTAGAGAGAGAGAGAGATTTAGCTTGTTAATGTGGTAAATCACATTGGCTGACTTAATGTCGAATCATTCTATTATTTTTGGAATAAGCCCTTCCTAATGGTTTTGAATGTTGTTTCAGCACACCTTGGGATTTGATTTGCCAGAATCCAGTTTAGATTGTCGCAACTGTATCCGTTTTTGAGATAATCCTACAGGACGCTGTGTTCCTTTCCTGGGGCTACTCTAACAAGTTCCTCTTTTCCCAAATAAGGTCACACTCAGGTTCAGGGAACTGGGACATGGACATATCTTTTGGGGGCTGTCGATCACCCCCCTGTGTGCGTTACTATGAGCGTGGCCCTCTGCCTTCTGAGCGTGTTGGGGCGATTGCTTTGCTCGGACCCCTTGGGGCTGGTCCGACATACTCACGCTCGGCAGGCACACAGAGCAGGAGCTCACAGGCGAGAGGGGGACATGTAAGGTCTGGAGGAGACAGACGCACACTGCGCCTTCCAAGATGGACAGTAGCCTTGGACGTTTCTAGGAAGATTATAGGCAGTTTCTTCTTGTTTTCTTAGATGCCCACTCTGACCTGCACATCTTTATTCTTAAGTAGATTTTTTTTTTTTAACAATTACGTGGCGTAACCCAGAGCTTGATGTTTGGGTGTTTGGGGAGCTGACTGTGTTCCACTCCTGGCCCTGACAACAACAAGCTGTGTGACCCCGAGTATGTCACTTCACCTCTCTGTGCCTCTGGCTGGAATTAATTTTGTATGCGTTTCACATAAATGCTGTTTCGCATAGTAATTTTAGATGGGATTCAGTAAGGAATGTTGTCAAGTTTGTAGCAGAAGCTAATTCCCAGCCGTTGGAAAGGCCCCTGTGGTGCCCAGGGTGTCGTCCGAGTCCCGCTCCGAGACGCTGGGGCTGGTCTCCCTGTGGTGCGGGGTCCATATCGCCTGGCGTGCTTTCTTGTGGGAGTTTGGTATCAGATCTAACTTTCAGAAAATAATTGGGAATCTTTAGGATCTTTTTTGATACTCTGTGACTTCATAACATATTGTTTATGGAGATTTAGTAGAATTTACCTATTAAGAAACATCTAAGGCTGGAATATATTTTAGTGTTTATTTCGCAGTGCTTGGACCAGCTGAACTTTCCTACTTCTCAGCTCACCTTTCATCATTCTCGTACTGACTTGTCTGTGACAGTTGACGCCACATCTGGTTATTTAAGTAAAGGTGAAGAGACTGAGAGTACAAATCGGTTGTTAGACTGACGAACTTCAAAGCCAAGGGCAGAGGGAAGAGCTAAACCAAAGAACCTCTGTGCATATGTGCAGACAGTGGACACAGACACTGGTGTGGGGACGGCAGGGGAGCGGGGAGGAGGGCGTCGAAGGGGGACATCTTTAATACTTCCAACAATAAAAATAAGTTTAAAAATAAATAAATAAAATTAAAATGAAATAAAATTAAAAATTTAGTTCCTTGGGTGCACTGACCATGTTTAAGTTTCTCAGTAGTTACCTGTGGCAGCAGCTGTCCAGATACAAGATATTTCTGTTCTCGCGGAAATTCTGTTAGACCTTATTGGGAAATTATTGTTTTAATTGGAGTTTCCAGTTTGGGGCATAAGATTATCCACAGTTTAAAATAGTAGCTTGAATGTCCTTATCTATAGTTATGTTCCTTTTTGAATTTCTAATGTTTATTTCCATCTCTCCGTTTGCCTGTTAGAAGTTAGAAATGCCAGGTTCTCTTTCGTTGGTCTTCTCAAAGAATACGTTTGGTTTTATTAAATAAACCTATTACTTAAAGCATTTAATTAATTTATATTTTAATGTTGAATCCCAACTTCTTTTTATTTTCCAGAGTATGCTTTTGGTTCTTTTTACTGTTTTCTTGTTGGTCTCAGTTACAGTTTACATTCAGTCTCATTTGCTCTGTTTTCTTGAGTCAGCTGCTTAGTTTATTTCCTTTCTCTCTTTCCTGGTTTCTAATAAACATTAGATATTTTAAGCCAGAATTTTTCTTTCATGTACTCAGGTTTTAATATGCTTTCATTTCTGTTCATTTCTAAGTAGTTTATAATTATTTAAAAGCCTTTAAAATTCTAAGAAAGAGCCGGCCGGTGTGGCTCAGTGGTTGAGCATCGACCCTGCACCAAGAGGTCGCCGGTTCGATTCCCGGTCAGGGCACATGTCCAGGCTGTGGGCCCATCCCCAGTGGGGGGTGTGCAGGAGGTGGGGGGCCAGTCGATGTTCTCTCTCATCGAGGTTTCTCTCTCCCTCTCCCTTCTTCTCTCTAAAACCAATAAAAAAAAAATTCTAAGAAAGATTTATCTTTGTCACTGATACTAATTGTGTTGTTCTGCAGTCAGGCAAAGTAGACTGTATACATTTCAGTTTGGGAAAATTTTTAAAAATTGCTGCTGTATCAGCTATCTATTGTCATGGAACACATCACCCCCAAAATGAGTAGTAGTTCTAAACAACGGACGTCAGCACCTCAGCGCTTCTGAGGGCCAGGAGTCCAGCTCCGCTGGGCGGGCCTGGCCCAGGGTCTGGTGAGTTTCAGCAGCTGCCGGTAGGACCCGGGCACTGAGGATGTGCCCGGCCTGGAGGAGCAGCTCTCCTGACCCGCACGCGGCTGTGGGCAGGAGGCCTCGGAGTGGCCGCTGGCTTCTCCCACTTCTCCCACAGGAGTTGCCAGGACAGGCAGACAGCACATCCAGCGTCCGGGAACTCGTCTCTGTCACAACCGCCGTGTGGTCTGGGATGAGGGGCTGTTGTGATGACTGCTCCATGTACACTTGAGAAGACTGTGCATTCTCCCGTAGAATGTTCTAGAAATGTCAAGTGGCATTGTTAGTTATTCGAGTCTTTTTTACCCTTACTGACTTCCTGTCCACATTTCCCATCATACACTGAGAGAGCGCAGACATCTCTGGGTCGGAGTGGATTTGTTTATTCTGCCCTGTTAGTGGGTGCGGCACACAGACTCCTGTCTCGGTGATTGTCCACCGCATCGTCCTGAGGCAGTTCTCGTTTTCTCTGTGACATTCGCGTCTGTTTGGCTGACGCCTACACTGACTGCCTGCCGGCGTCTCTTCTCCATCTCGTTCTTTTCTGTTTGCGTTTTAAAGACGTAAAATTCCACCTCCAACAGCATGAAGTTGGGTCCTGCGTTTTTATCCAGACGGACAATCTCTGATAGTGCCTGAGACCAGTGATTTCAGTGACAGATGTATTAGAATCTCCGATGCTGATCGTTGGCTTGTGTTTAGCTCCAGGCCATGGAGACCCAGACCGCTGAGGCTTAATTAGCGTGAGGGCTCATTCATGTATTTTTACATAAAAGAAGCGTAAAGCTGGCTCTGCAGGCCCAGCAGCTCCGTCGGCAGCACAGACCCGGCTCCGTTGAGCTTTCTGCTCCCCCCGCCTGGGCCATGGCCTCGTCCTCAGGAGCGCGAGATGCTTGCGGTGAGGACAGAGAATGTGCACTCGCCTCTCCTGGTGACTTCCACTCAAACGAATTTATCGCTGGGCCTGCGGCCAGTCATTCTCTCTCCACGGCGGTTCTTAGCTTCCGGTCTGAGGTCTGACATTCGATGAGCCTGCAGTGACTGGAGTCCACGCCTTAGGTCTCTGGCTCCCGAACACCGTCCCCCCGGGGCTGGTCTCCCCGCACCTGCTCTGCCCGGGGAGCCGAGCCCTCTGCTCCCTTCTGCTCAGGTTTCCTGGTCAGACGGGTCCTTTCCGGCGTCCAGCCCTTCGTGACGTTCCCCGCCCTGGGACCGGCCCGGCCCGTGCTGTCTGCCCCTCGGCTCTTGTGGGTTCGTTATTTTAAGATGTTTCTGTAATTCTGAGGAATTGTGGAAGGAAATTTTTGCCTGGAGGTTTCACTTCTGCCTGCTCAGCCCCACGTGTCAGTCACTTTGCAGGTTTGCAGGGCCTTCCGTCTCTCCTGCTGCAGTGGAGGAAGCTCATGTGGTGCAGAGTCAATCCTTCCGCGTGGAGAACTCCTGAGCTTGTGCCAGGCGAGTCCTTCCCTCGGGCTTGGGTGTCATCACCTGGTTCCCCGGCGGCTTCTCGGTGTGTTGTTAAGAGTTATCATGACGTTTCCAAATAATATTTGTTTTTTCTTTTTAATGCCTATACCTCTTACATGTGTTTAATATTTTAAATAGTTTTTAAAGTGGAAAGTCATGTTGTACGCGAGGTGTGCGGCTGGTTTCTTTTGCCGCAAGTTGGAGCCAGGTCACCTGGAGCTGAGCGTGAGCTCCTCTGCCTTGCTGTCCTCGGGGTGAAGGTTCTTTCTCCACTAGTGACAGTGACAACTTGCCCGTTTTCCTTCCTTGTTAACAAGCAGCACAGGGGTCTGCGGGCAGTGTGACGCGGGTTTGTGGGAAGCCTGTTGTGTTGTGATTAACACCTGTTGCTACGTGATGAGACGGATGCGGGTGGCACCTGTGCCCCATCCATGCAGGGTCAGGTGTAAGGGCCTGCGGGGGCCCTTCGTCCTTCTGCGCCTCGAACACTCGGCTTGGGGAGCGGCTGAGCACGCTCCAGGCTTTTCCGGGGCTCCCCTGAGTAGCACTGTCAGTGGCCCCCCTCAGCTTTCTGCTCATCTCTTTCCAGGCCTGTCTTGCTCCCCGATTTCTGTCCTCAGTCCTGATCACTCTCTTGGGCCTTGGCCCACGTCATCGGCCTCCTCTCGGAAGCCCGACGGGGACACGTAGAGCTGTGGTCTGGGTTCAAGTCTGTGCTCCGCCCCTTCTTCCCGACGTGACCGTGGCCTCAGGTTTCTGTCCCTACAAGGGAAGGGGACGGCCCCCCGTCTCGGGGGGAGTCCATGACGATGACATGACCGCGTACGTGTCAAGGCCTTCGAATGAGGTGAGCTCTGAGTAAATGTGGTTGTTTTGTTGCTGGACATTTCATCTAAAATCTGTAACTGTCATTCACTCTTCTTGAATTTGTCTTGTGTTTGATTAATGATCCCAGTCATTCGGCCTAAAAGGACAGTGTCCCTGTCCAGCCAGCCCCACGCCAGGGCTCTCCTTCCCGCTTCTGACCTCACTCCGTCCTTGTCGGGCCTTTGCCGGCCTGCTGGTCCCCGACCAGTGTCTGCAGGCGAACCCGGTCCGTCCACTGCAGTTCACCTCGAAGGGCATGAGCTGCGCCCCACAGAGCAGACACGACCCCTCCTGGACGATGTCGTGTCCCTGAGCTGTCGTTTCTGTCGTCTCTCGTGACCCCAGGGAGCCACCTGCGCGTGGGCTCAGCGTGCAGGGTCCTTCCCTCTCTGGCTCCGACTTGTCTCGAAGTCTCTACCTAAGTCCTGTCTCCAGGTCAAGTCCTGCTTTTGCTTCCCCACAAAACCACGTGTTCTCTTTGTCGTTTCTTCAGAGATTCCTCTGTCTCCCCAAGTCCTCTCCCCAGGCCCTCCCCCGGCGCCTGCCCACCTGGTTCCATTCAGTCGCCACCCATTGCTGTCCTGAGCGAAGGCTGCCCATCCAGGGAGCTGCCTCCGCCCACCCCTCTGGGCATCTGCCCGTCCCCACGGGGCCCGGCGCCGGCAGCGGTCTGGGAGCTCGGACTCCCCGTGTCCCTCCAGCCCCTCACCCATCAGAGTGGTCTGTACAAGCAGGTGGAACTGATGTTTCCCTACAGCACATTCACTTCAACCATTCGATTGTGTTTGTACTAATTCAGTCGTGTGCCTGCTGTCCGCTAAGCAGTAGCACTTGCTGGAAGTTTGGGGATAAACTAGAAGAAGATGTGAAGTTGGGGAAACCGCCCCGTCTTCGTTCTGGGCTGTGCAGGAGGAACGTCAGCCCACACGGGACGCTTTAGTCTGCACCACAGACTACGTAGGTTTTAAAGGCAGAATCTGAGTTACTGGTTCAGGCACAGATTGTAAAAAACATAAAAGGGGGTGGTAATCGTTTCAGAAACAAGTGTAAAGTTATGAGGTGAAATAAAGTGGTTTCAGAGAGCACTGGGCTTGAGGTGACACAGTCCTTTGGATCCCTGAGGAGACGGGGGACAGCGCCCCCCCCGGGCTCCCCCCTGTGTCCCGTGACCCCCTGACTGCGGGTGCTTCACGTCTGACAGTCACCGCTGTGCGTGTGGAGATTTGTGAATGAGAAGCAGCTCCAAGGGCTGAACTGGGCTCACTTGACACCAGCTGGTGCCCACTCCTGGGGCTGGTGGTGGCGAGACCCCTCGGATTCCACAGCCTGACTGGGAACTCAGGGTCCTGCCAGCAAGGGGGAGACGGGGGTGAAGGGCCGGGTCTCGACCACTGCAGACATCAGAATCCGGCAGCTTGGCATGAGGACAGGGAGGCAGGTGAGGGGTGGGGACAGGGAGGTAGGTGAGGGGTGAGGACAGGGAGGCAGGTGAGGGGTGGGGACAGGGAGGCAGGTGAGGGGTGAGGACAGGGAGGCAGGTGAGGGGTGGGGACAGGGAGGCAGGTGAGGGGTGAGGACAGGGAGGCAGGTGAGGGGTGGGGACAGGGAGGCAGGTGAGGGGTGGGGACAGGGAGGCAGGTGAGGGGTGAGGACAGGGAGGCAGGTGAGGGGTGAGGACAGGGAGGCAGGTGAGGGGTGGGGACAGGGAGGCAGGTGAGGGGTGAGGACAGGGAGGCAGGTGAGGGGTGAGGACAGGGAGGCAGGTGAGGGGTGAGGACAGGGAGGCAGGTGAGGGGTGAGGACAGGGAGGCAGGTGAGGGGTGAGGACAGGGAGGCAGGTGAGGGGTGGGGACAGGGAGGCAGGTGAGGGGTGAGGACAGGGAGGCAGGTGAGGGGTGGGGACAGGGAGGCAGGTGAGGGGTGGGGACAGGGAGGCAGGTGAGGGGGGGGACAGGGAGGCAGGTGAGGGGTGAGGACAGGGAGGCAGGTGAAGGGTGGAGACAGGGAGGCAGGTGAAGGGTGAGACAGGGAGGCAGGTGAGGGGTGGGGACAGGGAGGCAGGTGAGGGGTGGGGACAGGGAGGCAGGCAGGAGGTGGGTGGGACAGGGAGGCCAGGTGAGGGGTGAGGACAGGGAGCAGGTGAGGGCGGGTGGGACAGGGAGGGGTGCGGGGTAGGGGACAGGGAGGCAGGTGATGGGTGGGGACAGGAGCAGGTGAGGTGTGAGGACAGGGAGCAGTGAGGGGTGGGGGACAGGGAGCAGGTTGAGGGGTGGCAGGGAGGCAGGTGAGGGGGGACAGGGAGCAGGTGCGGGGTTAGGGACAGGGAGGGCAGGTGCGGGGTGGGGGACAGGGAGGCAGGTGAGGGGTGGGGACAGGGAGGCAGGTGAGGGGTGGGGACACACCTGTTCTCAGGCACACGCAGCCATGGAAATGGAGAACAGCTTTGTAGGAAGGGGGTGGGGAGACGGTGGGCTGGTCCGCACAGTACCGGCCGGGTCCCCCTGGGGCTTCCTTGCTCCACCCTTCAGGATTGACCTTCTCTGACAGGCTCGGGCTTCACAGAGGTCAGCGGGCGGAGACGGGACCCTCAGGATCTGTCCCCAGAGTGAGCGGTTTCCTCCGTGGGCGGGAGCTGTGGTGTGGGTTCTGGAAACTGTCCCGGTGATGAATGTTCTCGTAAATCCTTATCTGCACCTGAACGGTCTGCAAAGGAGTCTGCTCCCCGAAGACCAAGGGATAATTTATTTTTAGTGGTCGAAGTCCTAGGATATTACTCATGTCGTGTGGTGCAAAGTAAACTCTAGTTCATGTCCTTGAACTAGGACCATGAAGTCATGACTCTGGCCCTGGTTTTACCCCTGACCAGCCTTCCTGGTTTGGGAAAGACCCCCAAGCTCCCTGTGCCCCACTTTCCACCCTCAAAACAGCAGCAATGAAATGGATTTCCAGTGTCCCTTCTCGTGCCCAGGCGTGAGGATTCTCCTCTACTGCTCTGCCTCGCTGTGGAGTTCTCACCTGGAGGCTGGGTCACCGTGAGATCCGAGCCGTTCAGCACACACAGACGAGAGCAAACGGGCCCCGTGGAAACACACGGCCCGATGGTGCTGGGCGAGCCAGTGGTGAGCAAAATCACCAAGTCTGGGTCTGTCTGGAAACAGGTGTGTTCACTGGCCTAGGAGCTAATGGATCTGAAACAGATTTTCAAAATTGTGCACATGAGAAGCATGTCATTTATTCCTGAGATGACCCTGCCTCTTTATCCTATGATGGGGCTGGATTCCCCGCCATCCCATGATCAGAGTCTCAGATGCGGCTGCCAAGATCCAGCTGGTTCTGCCTGATGCACCTGCCCCTCAGGAGACGGCAGAGAGGTCAGTCTGCGCTACCGGAAGTCCCCGTGTAGTAATGGACTAGACGGGAGCCTGCGGTGTGGCAGCCATATCCACTCCCCTCTCCACAAATGCCAGACTTGCTGTGCACATACGCTGGGCACTGCTCAGCCTTCGAGAGGAAGGAAGCACTAACATGGATGAACCGTGACATATGTGAATTATGCATGTGGCACAATTTCATTTGCTCGGGGTCATGCCCCTTGGCGCAGTGGGAAGCACAGGGACAGAAAGCAGAGGGGTGGTTGTCATGGGGCTGGTTCTTGGTTAACGGGCACGGTTCCGGGTACACGGGATGGACGGTTGTGAGGCGGGTGGTGATGGTTGCACTGTGCATGTATCTATGTCACTGCAATGAACACTTAACACGGTTGTGATGGCAAATTGTATGTGGTGTGTACTTTTCCACATCAAAGAAGGGGTAAAAACGACAAATTCCATACTTAGTGGTGGTTCTAAGCGCAAGGGACGGCTCCAACGAGGGGAGTGTCTCCCCAGGACTGGACTGGCCACTCTGCCAAGTCAATGGCAGGTTGAGTTCAACGAATAGAAAACACTGAGGGGCCACATTTATTTTCTGGGGTTCAGTCATTGCTGGGTTGCTCGACGGACAGACAGTGGCTGGCTCTCGAGTGGTCTTGCTGTAGCAGGACCTCTGGCGAGGGCAGACGGCTCCATCGTCGGTCTGCGGCGAGAATCATCCGCCTTCCCTGTGGGAGCAGGAGCGCGTGCTCAGAATGCGACCACTGCAGTGTTGTCAGAAGAGCGATGATTGAAATGCAGGTCAAAGCTGAACTGCCAGTTAAAGAAACCGCTGCAGAGGGCGTCTTTTCTTTTTCTTTCATTTTTCTGTTTCCTCATTGATTTTAGAGAGAGGAAGGGAGAGGGAGAGAAACACTGAAGAGAGAGAACATGGATCGGCTGCCCCCTGCATGACCCTCACTGGGGATCGAGCCTGAAACCCAGGCCTGTGCCCTGAGCAGGAATCGAACCGGCGATCTCTTGGTGCTCGGGACAACCCTCAGCCACTGGGTCACACCAGCTGGCTCCGTTCTTCTTAAATGCTGCTTCCTGCCGTGGGGCCTTTGAGTAGGTGAGTCTCCCCACTGAGTGCTACTCTGTATCCTCTTGCCTAGTGTGATGGTTACATTTTGTGTGAAGCTGACTGGGCCCTGAGCTACCTAGTTATTTGGTTAAACGTTACTCTGAGTGTGTCTGTGAGGGTGTTTCCGATCAGTAGATGGGCTGGAGCAGATTGCCCTGCCAGCGCGGGTGGGCCTCACCCAGTCAGTCGAAGTCCTGACCGGAAGAACAAGTCTGGGGAAGGGAGAACAGTCTGCCCAGTTTTCTGAGTCAGGACATTGATCTGCTTTTGGACGTGGGCTGGAATTTGCAGGGTGGGCTCCCTTAGGTTTTCAGCTTGTTGACTACAGACCGTGGGATTTCCCAGGCTCCACAGTCCTGAGCCAATTCCCTAGAGAAATCTCTCTCTCGATTCTTTTGTGCAACTAGGTGTGGGACGGAGTGGAGCCGGTGACCCTGTGTCCTTCTAGCGGGAATCCACATGTTATGTGAAAAGTGTCTGTTGGTGCGTATGGTGGACCCAGTTTCCTTGTGTTTCTGAGAAGCTGGACTGGGCCACGCAGAACCGCCACGGACCGGGGGGGGGGGGGGCAGTTTAATCTGGGCTGTGACGTGGGCTTGGTGGCTTCTGTTCCAGCCATCTGTCTCGGAGTGTGCTGCGTCCACCCCGCCTGCGTGGCAGGGTCTGTCCCCATCGTTATTTTTCAAAGAGCTCTGGATTGGGATTTTAAATATTCAAATTGGATGTGGGGGGAAGTTGTTGACGAGTGAAAGGCTCTCACTGACATGTTCCACCCCTGGCATTTTCCATGGGGCAGGGGAGGGTACGTAATAGTATAATTAGATGATGCTTCAAAATGTTGCCCAGTACAGCTTTGTAGGCATTTTTTCCCCAAGCAGAATTATCCCAATTTCTTGCCAATGTGTTCTCTTCATTTACTCCTAATATCCCGTCCGAAACGAGAGACGGAGGAGATGATCCGGTCGGCTCATCGTTGCTTTGCCCGCGCAGGTGCTTTCCAACTGCCCCCCATCCTGACGCCGGTTCTGAATAACAAGCCGGCGCCGTGTGCAGCTATTTTGATAGTACAGAGAAGATGATAGGAGGGCTCTTCCATCATGAGTTGTACACAGCATCTTGGGGAAAACCAGTGGATTCCCCTCTGCATTGAAGACCCCTGACAAAGTCCCCTGAAAAGCAGAAGCGAGAGATCTGGGTGTTTGGGAAGGTGAACAGAGCTTCGAGGTCTGCGTCCCGCCAGGTGTGGCCCGGCCGCCGGAGGTGGTGTAGCCACAGTCTCAGACATTCAGGGCAGCTGTGGGTAGACAGGACCTGCCCCGTGGTTCGCAGAGTCCTCATTTCGTAATTCCCCCTGAACCCGAATCGGCCCCTTCGGTGGTAGGTCACATGCCTCTTGCCTATATAGTTCTTTTGAACCTTGCTTTTTCCATTGACTGATGCATCTGGAAGTTATTCCGTATCACTGTGTAGAGACCGTCTCGTTGCTTTGTTTTGTTTTTTGGCTGATGTTACTCCGTGTTGGGAGCATTAAGCCATGAGTTTGTGCCGCAGTCTTCACGGGTGTTTCCAGTGCTTGGCTGTTTCAGAAGGATTTGCACCCCCGCCGTTGCTTACTGTGGCGCGGTCTCTCGGGTAAGACGACGCGCGTGAATTCAGAGTCAGTCGGGTTAGGGTCAGGGTGAAACGGTGGCGGCTCTGTGACTCTGGGCAGCAGTTGGAAATGTGGCTCCTCCCTGTTGAACACCCAGAGCAGGCGCCCTCACCCCAGGTCCAGGCCGGTGGGGAAGACGGCGGGCAGACGGTCGCTGTGCGGCACCGTGTGTGGGACCTGGACGTGCCTGGTAAAGACGGAGGAGGTGGGGGTTGCCGGGGCTGGGGGAGGAATCGCACAGGGAATACCCAAGGGTCTGACTAGTGGGGGAACAAGCCAGGACACCCACTCTGGAGCACGGGAAACGTCAGACCTGCTGAGACCACATCTTATTCCCTCGCAGAACAAGACACGATAATCCTGTGAGGAGAGGGAGGTGTTCGCTGGCACTGCACTGGCTATGGTAGTGTAATATACAAATGTATCAAAGTGTTGTGTGCACCTTGAACTTACACGATGTTACACATCAGTCGTATTTCAATTAAAAAGTCTGCAGCATAGTAACCACCCCCCTGTTAGCCCCTTTTGCTCATAGTGGACGTTCGGAAACATGAAATCTGCTTTTGGCTTGGGAGATGGGTCCCCAGGAAGTCGGTTTCTTTCTTTAAGGGATCACGCTGCGCTTTGAAATTCAGCCTTTTCTCTTCTGCTCAGAAACAAGGCTGCAGCACACCTAGAAGTTTGTCTGGGGAGAACGTGACAAGTCAGCACCAGGAGCCCTTCCCTTCGGAGCCTCTGCGCTGCTGGGTCGGCCCCAGGAGCTCAGAGAATGAGCACAGACGCGCTTCTCTTGGTGGAGAATTCTGTAGCTTGAAGACGAGGCAGCTTCTGGAGCCGCCGCACAATCCTGCCTCGTTCAGAAGAAATATCGCACGGGGATGGGTTTGGGGGTGGTTCACGGTAGCATTTAACACGGGAGGGAGGTGCCCGTCACCGCGAGCCTGGCCCCAGGAGCCTGTGACGCGGTGTCGGAGGAGGGGCCTGGGTAGGGTGCCGAGTGGCTGGACTTTCGGGGAGGATGATGACGTCATCTAAGAATACACTGTGATCCGATTTCAATCCTGGTACCAAAGAAAAACGACTGCTGTGGGGAAGGTAAACTCCTCCTTCTGAATGACCGGAAGCCGTCTGGATGTGTGTGGGTGGTTCTGTGATGCCCTCAGGAAGCTTCCAGGCAGGGACGGTGCCGGTGTCCAGTGTCTCCTTCATGGTGTCAGTCCTGCGACCTGTCCCCAGGGCCCTGCTTGAACATGTGGGTTTCGTGTGGCCTCCAGGCCCTGACTGTGCGGAGGGCCCTGTGGGTGAGGACCAGCCTGCCTGGGTCTGAGCGCATCCACGTGACACGCCCGGAGCCCGCCTCTTCCCCGTGCTAAACCAGCCCTCGTCGTGAGTAGCTGATGGATCTCTGAAGCATGGGGCTCTCTCAGCGTGTTTTTAAAAATAAATCCTCACCCAAGAACATGCCCACTGACTTGGGGGAGAGAGAGTACGGGAAAGAAAGATGTGAGAGAGAAACATGATCGGCCACCTCCCGCACACACCCTGACCGGGGATTGACCCGCAACCTTTCTGCACCCGGGATGAAGCTCCAACCAATCAAGCCACATGGGCCAGGGGTCTCTCAACTATTTATTAAAAATCTGTATGTATATCATCTATCTAGTACATCCCTTCCTCTGTTCAAAGTGCTTTCATATAGTCACGCATTCAATTCTCACAACAGCCCCCTGAGGTGGGGGCTATAACTAATCCACTTTTCAGATAAGGAATCTGAGAACCAGAGAGGTTAAGCGGTTTGCCTGAGGTCACACAGCTCCTGGATTGTGAGCTTGGACAACCTTGTGGGATTCCTCAGCCTCACTCACTCATTTTCTCCGAGGCCAGACCCTGGGATGAGGGAAGTTGGAGGAGGGTAGATTTTTTTTTCTTTTGAGACTTTCCTCACCTCATGATTCTAAATTAGGCTGAAGGCGGAAGAGAGGAAGGCCCAAGAAACTCAGCGGCATGTACGCGCGAGAGTGTAAGGTATATGCTTGGAGGGCGTGGCGGAGAGAGGGGTGGAGACCCGGTGGGCGTGCCCTCAGGGTCCCGCGAGCTTGGCAGTGACTCTTTCTGGAGACAGAAGAATAAGACTGTTCTGACATTTAAGAGAATTCTGTTCACTTCTCTTAGGTGATTGTAACCCCTTGAAGAAGACTGTAATGCAACAGCTGAGAAACCTATTTAACATTTAATAACAGTGTGACCCCTGAACATCTATCAGTGACGATACATGATCAATCCAATTTTGTTTTTCTGTAGCTTTAACTGTGGTGATGTTTGGATTTTAAGAAAAAAAATAACTCGGGTAAGAGTGGGAGTGGTGATCGTGATTCATTTCTCTCTTTCTAAGACTCTGTGGGTGAACTTTCCTTAACGAGAGGGTTCAGTTTTGCTGACGGCATAATTTCAATAATGAATAATTCAAAGACGCACACAGAATGTTAGCAGGAGGCAGAAAAAATCGTTGAATTCCCCTCCTTTCATGGGCCTTCGGACACGGGCACCTCTCTGGGAAGCCTCTTGGGGGAAGATGGGCACCGTTCTTGGGCGAATGGGGCATAACGGCCAGTGAAGGTCTCTTCCCGACGGAGAGAAGCCGCCTGGCCCACGTCACTGCTCTGGTGTCCGGAACATGGTCTGACGGGTGACCCACTGGCAGGCCGTCTCGGGCCGCCGGCGGTCCACCTGCTGCAGGGCTGGTGTCCGGTGTGCGGACCTCAGGGAAAACCCACGGGAGAACGGACAAAGGTGGTTTCTTCCCGCAGACCCCACAAGTCCTTGTCCCAGCTCTGCCTTCGCCTCTGGGCTCCGAGCCCGTTGGCCTGCCCGCGCGGGAGGGTGGGGTGTCGTCCAGCAGGAGGTCCAGCCGCCGTCCCTGGTCACAGAGCAGCCCAGCCGTGCTGCCTGCTGCCGCCGAAACCCCGCGGTGTTTCCCTGGTCTTTGCTGAGCGTACAAATAAACACAGACACGTCTGCACGGAAGTGAACGGAAGTGAGCCGGATGGATGGCTGTCTGTCTGTCCACACGCACCGCCTCCGGCTTTGCCGCCGAGGCTCAGTTCCCGAGATATTAGGAGCCTTTTACTGAGACAGCTTGGTGCCGGCAGGAGTGATGGAAGCCGGGGGGGGGGGGCGGGGGACACACACACACGTCCACCCAGCTGTGCTCAGACGGGCTGGGCGCCCAGTGACCGTGGAGGGGCCGGTGTCTCTGAAGGTCGCAGGACTGCAGCGCTGCCCCCTCCTGGGCGGGACCCGTGGCTGGGGATGTCCTGTAATGTGGGGACAGCCTTAGAACAGATGTACCGTGTTAGTTTCCCGTGTCTGCTGTGGCGAACAGCCACAGTTTACTGGCTTAAAGTACCGTGACATTGTTACCTAATCATTCTCAGCAGGGGTCTCCCTGGGCTTCAGGTGTCAGCAGGGCTGATTTTCTTCTGAGGCTCTGGGGGGAGTCTGCTCTCAGGCATTGTCTCCCAGATAATCCAGCATCATCTCCTGTCTCGAGATTTCAGTGTGATCACATCTGAGTCCCTGTCACTACAAGGTGACAGTGTCAGGTCCAGGAGGTGAGGCTCCGGCAGGGCCTGGTGCTGCTGCGACACCTGCCCTGGCCCAAGTGGGTTTGGACTCGATGGGCTGAGTCGGGTGATGTTTCCTTCTGGTGAGGCCTGTGGTCGGGCGGGGCTTGGAGCTCCGCACAGCACCCGTGGGTCCCAGGCCTCCGGGACCAGAGTGGGCGGAATCACCCTTCACCGCATCTTTCTCTCTGAAAAGCCAGTGCGAGGTCCTTGGTGTTTCTTAAGTACCAACAACATGCCTTGTGTGGAGCTTCAGGCTGTGGCCACTGAATTTCTCCATCTCCTGAGAGCACCCCAAGCCCCCCTCCGCCAGCGCGGCCCCGCCCCTCTGCCTTGTGGTTCGTTTCCGTCCTCACCAGGTCCGCCCCCTCTGCTTAAACCAACTCGTCTGCCTCAGTTGAGGGCGCGTTTTCTTCGCTCTGCTCTGTGCCATGTTCAAGGTTTTTTCTTTTTTCTTTTTTATTACCTTTTCTTTGATTCTTAATCATTTTAAATCCAGTCCAAGTTTTTCAATAAGCTCTTTAATAATTAAAACCTCCTCTACCAAATCCCCAAATATGAGCAGCTGAGGACACCCTACCAGCCTTCTGCGTCCAGTATGAACCAGCCTTTCCTTGGCCCTCAGCCCACCCGGCCAGGCCCCGGGTCACTGTTCAGGGGCCACACTGCTTTGTTGAGCACTCGCTGGGGGCCGGGCCCGTGTCTCACAGGGTGTCACGCACCACCCACGTTTCCGTGTCTCCAGGGCGGCGTGTCCCATGGGAAGTGCACATATATGCTGAGTGGGTCTCTAGTGCGCGTGTACGCGGGGTGGGCCTAAGAGCTGCACTGTGCACAGACGTCAAGTTTACTGCTGTGCAGAGGAAACACGTTTTCCTGGAGGAAGACGGGGTTCGTAGCCGCTCGGGGCGTGGGCATCCTGATTGGCCGCATGATGACGTGACTGTGTGACCGCCTCGTGGTTGGTGTGAAGTGCTGGGCTGGCGATGGTCCATCTGAAGCTCGGTCTCTCAGCCTCGATGTTTTCATAGCACTTTCCGAGGTCAGAATGGCCGGAATGACGCTGAGGCCCAGGTCAGAGGGCAGGTGAGCAGACCTAGAGGTAGCTCTGGGGTGAGCGTCAAGCTTATATGTTCAGTAGGGGCTCACCCAGCACCTGGTACCACCCCAGCCCTCCCCTTCCTGGGAGGGCCCTTCTGCTGGTGCACAGATGGGTCCGACCTCGGACCTAAGGGAGCTGGAGCCTTCCAGCCACCCGGGGCTCTGGGACTGAGGAGGCCTGAGACCTGTCACCAGGGGGACTGGCCCAGGTCTCAGAACCCTCCGTCTGTGACAGCTGTTTTCTCCTGGCTTTGCCCATCCTCGTGTGCTCGACTCTCCACGGATCCGCTCATCGTGCCCTTGACCTCTGCCTGCGGCCGCTCGTCTGTCCGCATCTACGCGTCCTGTTCCCTGCCCGCTGTCCCTCTCGTCCTCTCTCAATACTGACCGAGCAGCTACTCGTGTACCAGGCAACACTGATGCGCCGTGAGCGGCCCAGCACTGACTGGCTGGCGCATCTCTTTGCCGTGCGGATGTGGAGGACTGGCCAGGGGTCGGACGTTGGGACTGCGGGTCCAGAGAATGGGAGGTAAGAGGACCCGGCACGGCTACCCCAGGGCGGAGGGGCATCAGTGAGAAGACGCAGCAGCCAGGGCGGGCGGGGCCCTGCGAGCCCCCGGACGCTGGCCTGAGAGCAGTGGGAAGGGTCTCTGCGTTCCGGCCGAGGGCGCCGAGTCAGACTGCGTTCAGGAAGCTCACTGCGTGGCCAGGGCCTGGGAATGAGCAGGAGCCCAGGCTGAGCCCATGGAGGCAGCTCCGCTGTGAGGGGCCCAGAAAATGCAGAGAAGTGATGTGGACAGACAGCCAGGGGCGCAGCCCCCCGCCCTCGGGGACTGGTCACAGGCAGGGCCCAGGGCCGCTCAGTCTCTTCGGGACGGCCCCTCCTCACTCCACACCATCTCCCTTCTGGAGGCTTTTTGTTTTGTTTCCTTTTATCCTCACCCGAGGACACGTTTGCACTCACCTTCAGAAGGAGCAGGAGGGAGAGAGAGAGGGAGGCAGAGAAACATCAGCGTGAGAGACTGGTCACAACCCACAGGACCCCGACCGGGGCCGGGGACAAACTGTAACTGAGGTACATGCCCTTAGCGGGAACCGAACCCGGGTCTCTCTGGACTGCGGGCCGACGCTCTAACCGCTGAGCCACACCGGCCAGGGCCTCCTAGAGGTCTTGAGACGTCTTCTGGCTCTGGCTCGGGCGCCCCCAGGAGACGTGACCTCTCTAAACCAGTGTGAAGCCTCTGACTTGCTCTCAGCATTAACTTTCTGAAACCCAGTTTCCATCTCGAAAACCACGGTTTTCAGAACAATGACTGTTGCGGAGCACGGGCTGGGCTGATGGCCGGGACCTGAGCCCAGCTGCGGGCTCCCCGAGGAGGAGGGAGCCCAGGCCCTGAGCCCCCAACTGCGGAAGTGGAATCCTCCGTGTCCAGAGGGTTTTCAGGGGCCAGCAGTTCCCGTGCACACCCCCTGCTGGCTCAGAGGGTCCCCAGCCCCAGACTGCGGCAGATTCCCAGCTGGGAGGCTGACAGGAGTGACTTTGGTTTTGTCCCCTCCGCCCCTCCCCCCCCCATCTCTTACCTGTTCCGCTGGTCTGTTTGCCTCCTCAGATGTCACAGTTTCAGGTGTGGGTTGGTCGGCGTCGGGAAGTTGGTTGTGTCCCCAGGACCCCCCTGAAGGGGGCCTGAGCCCCTGGGAGCCCCTGCCAGGGATTCCCAGGAGGCCCTGCGCCGAGACAGGGGCATCCTGGGCCCAGGTGGCTGTACGTCATTTCCGGGTGTGTCTGGGGTGTTTCCGGAAGACGCCAGCATTTGGGCTGGGAGACGGAGTGAAGCAGATGAGCCAGCACAGTGTGGGTGACACCATCCAGTCCACTGAGGGCCCGAGCAGAACACAAGGGGGGGCTCGGCCTCTGCTGGGCTGGGTGAGCACCTTCTCGCCTCGGACGGGCGCTCCTGGTCGCCGCCTTCAGACTCAGGTCACCCGGCTCTCCAGGGTCTCCCGCTTGCGGACGGCAGACTGTGGGACTTCTTGGCCTCGGTAACCTTGTGAGCCAGTTCTGATAACAAGCCCCTCTGTGTACGTACACCCCGCGGTTCCGTTTCTCTAGACAACGCTAAGTAACACTTCACTGTTCCCCAGCCTTCGGACCCGAGACCCAGCGCAAATCTCCCTGGAACGATGGGCTCGACCGTGTAAGGACCTTTATATTTAAACCCAGATGTTGTCAGAGGGTAGCGACCGACACTGCCTGGGGGAGCGGTGCCCAGGGAGCCCCGGTGGTCGCCGTGCCGGGGACCGGCCTGGCGGCTGTGGGGCAGGTGACAGACACCAGCTTCCAGAGAGAGGCGAGGCCGCAGCGGGCACGGCCCTGGCCCTCGAGCCTCAGCCTCCTCCCCTGGGGCAGACGCAGGGCCCTGGGGTGTCTCCCACCCATCACCTGCCTGTGTGAGGATCTGTTATTACTTCTGCAGGGAGGACAGTGCCCAAGTACGAATTTACACAAACCTAAGGAAACCCATTTGAAAACTGTATTTAGAAGCTGTTGTGACATGAAATTAGCTATGGAAGCTAATTGCTCTTCACGAAAGGAGTTTGTGGAATGTGAAGTGCTGCGTCCTTTTCCCTTCACACCAGGATTCCGCTGCCCTGCGAGGTCTCGAGACGTCATCCGCAGACAAGATCTCTTTGTCCTCATTGCTCTGAGCAGCCCAGGCCTCAGCTCGTCGTCCCAGAGCCGCTGAACAGTCTCATACACTCGGCGGAGAGGCTGCTGCCCTGCCCTGTTCGGACTTCCTCCTTTCAGCGTTTGTGAAACTTCGGGGGTAAATTAATGGTTTGCAGGGTCTTGTCCCCCCCTGCCTCCCCCAGGCAGCCAGGAGCAGCAGGCCCATCCCGCCCAGAGCCCGCGACGCCCTCCGCAGACGGGGCGACCCTCCGCCCTTCCCGGTGAGTGAGCTGCCAGGCTGAGTGGCCGCAACAGCAGACCTCAGTGTCACCCAGTGGTCTGGGTCCGAAGTCCTGTGTCGCGCTGGCTGAGACCAGGGGTCAGCAGGGCTGCCTTCCTTCCTGAGGCTCCAGGGGAGACTCCATCCCTGACCGGTGACCACAGAAGTGGCCGCATCTCAGGCTGGGCTCTCTTCGGGCTGGGACTCCCGGAGTAGATCATCCCACCCAGGTGTCCAGGCTAAGCCTCCTCCAGGCAGCTGCACTGGCCTCCAGGTGCTCGGATGGAGGCTGCTTCCCCACCTGCAGGAGTCGCTGAGGCCTGAGAGGACGGGGGGGGGGGGGGGGGGTCCAGGCCTTTATGGGGAGGGGGAGGGAGGGGCCTGCGGAAGGGCGGCAGGTGGCCCGAGGCCCTGGTGGAGGGCGTGGGGGTGTGGTCTGCAGTGCCAGGCGCTGGCTGAGTGATGAGGGCGCCGCCCCGCCGGCCGATGCCGCGATGCCAGCGGCCCCCGTTCCACAGGCCACCGCGGGGTGCGTGGACTTGGTGAGGCTGGCACACGGGTGATGGGGTGCAGCCTGCGACGGGTGGACCCAGGAGAAAACCCGCTGGGCTCTGGATGACGGGCCTGTGTCCCTGGGTGGACGACTGGTTTTCCTCCCGGACCCTTCATTCCTGAAGGGGACACAGCCCTGGGGGACGTCCTGCTGACGGGCCGCAGAGGTGACCCCGCCTGTTCACAGGGGCGTCCGTAAACCTGCTCTTAGAACCAGAGAGTCAGCTAAGTCGTGTGTCCTAACCTGTGGGCCCCAGGGAGCCTCTTTCCAGAGACCCGGGGAGAAGTGAGACGCTCTGTCTCCAAACCCCAGACATTGCTCGCGAGTCCTCCCGCCCAGAGCTCAGGGAAGTTGTTCAAGGGGTTCCCAGTGTTTCCATTGGACGTCTCGCGTCGGCAGCCGGCTCACAGCGGCGGGCAGCGTCTGGACCTGGCTTTCCTTGTCGGCGGGCGACTCCCAGCTCCCGTCCCTCCGAGGCTGGAGCTGCTGGACGGTCCTTGACGCCGGCGGCTCTCACCTGGACCGTGCAGAGAGCCCGCGGAGAGCGCGGCCCCTGGTCCTGACTTAGTGCCTTGAGCTGAGGCTGGGGAATTTGTGTTTATTATTATTATTTAAAACATTGAATTGTATACATTTACGATGTACGACAGGATTTGAGGTAGAAGGTGCACACGGTGAAATGGTCACCACGCTGACGCTACTGAACATGCCCATCTCCTCACAGTCGACCTTTGTTTCTCTTCTGGTGGAAAAACCTCTGAAATCCGGCAGCCAGTCTCCAGCCTCAGTTCCGTGTTTGTAACAGTTCACGCTGAACATGAGCCGCCTGGATGTGCTCACCTGGGAACTGCAGCTGATCCCCCTGATGGGCCCCGCCCCGCCCCGCCCACCACGAGCTGCTCTCCGCCTCTGCGTGTTTGACCTACGATCCCACATGAGGGAGGTCATGCAGGGCTTTGACATTTCTGTCTGGTTCATGTCACTTTGCGTGTCCTTCCGGTTCATCCACGCTGTTGCAAATGGCAGGGTCTCCTTTTTTTTCTTTTTCTTTTTTTAATATGTCTTTATTGATTTTTTTAGAGAGAGGGGAAGGGAGAGGGAGAGAGAGAAACATCGATCGGCTGCCTCCTGCACGCCCCCTACTGGGGATCGAGCCTTAACCCGGGCCTGTGCCCTGACTGGGAATCGAACCGGGACCTCTCAGTCCGTGGGACAACGCTCAATCCATTGAGCCACACTGTCTGGGCAGAACCTCCTTTTTTGAAGGCTGCATAATATTCCTCTGTGTATACAGGGGTGGGCAGAGGTAGGCCACAGTTGCATCGTGGCGTTCTTGTGAGTCAGTAAAGTTATCGTGACCTTCATGACCTGTGTGTCTTCATCCGTACAAGCAACTGTGGGCCTGCCTCTGCCTGCCCCTGTGTACACCACAGTCCGCCCACTCGTCTGCCCGTTTCCACTGGGGTCGTGCCCTGTCCTGGCCATTGGGACAAGGCTGCGATGACATGGACTGCGGACGCCTGTTCGAGGCGCCGATTTCAGGACTCGGAATTTGCACTTTTGATGAGTCGCTTGCTGGTCTGAGGACCACACCTTTGGTGACGCTGCTCCAGCAGCGGTGGAGGGCGCAGAGCAAGGCGGGGGGCTCTGTGACCCGGGCACCCCCACGCCCCGGGGTGTGCCTCAATGCTGCTTCTCGGGGACTCCAGGCAGAAACAAGACACTGGGTCCCGAGATCACGTCACGCTCCGTGACGTCGGCAGCCCTTTCCCTGTGGTGGTTTCATGAACAGTCTCCGTGTTTCACGTCTGGATACTCCCGTGGCGGCTTCTTCCGTGCTCATCGCTGCGTGTCCTGCGTCCACCGAAGCCCCGAGCTTTCCGAATCGTGCCGCTCACCCGTGAGTGTCCTCCTCACACTTCCCGGTGAGTGTGCTTCGAGGGAGAAATGGGACTTCGCTGGAGAATATGACGACTTTACAAAATCGCCTCCAAGGTAGGTCAGGTTTTAATTGGCTTAACTTTCAAAAGTGCCTTAAAAGTCATTCTTCCCGTTGGTTTCGGTGAGCGGCGAAATGCCTGGCGCCTGAGAGCCCCTGCCTGTCCCTGCTCTTGGAAAAGACCGGAAGCTGCTGCTTTCATCACGTCTGTGAGGCGGTGATGACGTGGACAGACTGACGCTCTTCGTAAGGTTTGATGCTGATGAGCATCATCCGTGTCCACGTGGCACTCACAGCGTGGCGCAGCGGAGAGTGTGGAATTCTGAGTTTAATGTGCTCAAATATGATTTATAAACGGGTTTGTGAGGATGCAAATGTCACAGAACAATCTGTTTATAATCTCTTTCACCAAGTGTTTGCCCGAAGTACAACAATTCCCGTCTATAACTTAAACTATGATTTACTTTTCAAAAACTGTGTAACAACATTTCAGGGGGAAAGTCATTGTGGAAAATGAGGTGGGGGGGGTGCTGGGTAACCTGAGAAACGAGGCAAACGAGAAGTCCCCGCGCTGGTCACGTTGGCGGCGAGGGAACCGTGTTCTCTTGGAAACGAGTGTGTGAAGGGGCGGAACCCGGAGCCGGCCAGGGCCGCTCTGCGGACAGTGTTTGGAAAGTGTGCAGGTGGCCGGGGATGCGGTGAGGAAGGGACAGCAGGAGAGAAGGGGGAACAGCCGAGCGCGTCGGCTTGGTGAGTGGCCGCCGGAGTTGATGATCCTGCCGCAAGTCGCGCCACAGCCTCGGGTGGGAGTCGACCTCTCTGTCTTTCTCTTCTCTGTGTGCCTTTGAGCATAAGTCCAGGTTCTCAAAGCCTCCTCTGCAGCTTCGTGTAACTACTGGTAGAGCCACGGAGGAGAGCCAGGCAGGATTCTTTAGTTCAAGTAACGACGTCCTCAGTTCCCTGTTGGTTCACTTCCAGGTTTGTTCGCCCATCCATCCATCTGTCCATCCGTCCATCCATCCATCCATCCATCCATTTATCCATTCATCTGTCCATCCATCCATCCATCCGTCCATCCGTCCGTCCGTCCGTCCGTCCGTCCATCCGTCCATCTATCCATCCATCCATCCATTTATCCATTCATCTGTCCATCCATCCATCCATCCATCCATCCGTCCATCCGTCCGTCCGTCCGTCCGTCCGTCCATCCGTCCATCCGTCCATCCGTCCATCCGTCCATCCATCCATCCATCCATTTATCCATTCATCTGTCCATCCATCCATCCATCCGTCCATCCGTCCATCCGTCCGTCCGTCCATCCGTCCATCTATCCATCCATCCATCCATCCATTTATCCATTCATCTGTCCATCCATCCATCCATCCGTCCATCCGTCCGTCCGTCCGTTCATCCGTCCATCCATCCATCCATCCATTTATCCATTCATCTGTCCATCCATCCGTCCATTCGTCCATCCCTCCATCCATCCATTTATCCATCCATCCATTTATCCATCCATCCGTCCATCCATCCGTCCATCCGTCCATCCATTCACCCATTCATTCATCCATCCATCCGTCCGTCCGTCCGTCCGTCCATCCGTCCGTCCATCCATCCGTCCACCCATCTGTCCATCCATCCGTCCATCCATCCATCTGTCCATCCATCCATTCGTCTGTCCATCCATCCATCCATCCATCCATTTCTTTGAGTAGCAATACCTGGAGCAGGAAACTGTCTGGGCTCCAAATACTGAGGGGCTGTGACCTGATTCCTATTCGAATGTCAACTGCTCGCTGACCCCTTTCCTCACGGCTCTGACAGAGTGGACCCCGAGTGCCGCATGGCCTGGGACTGAGTGTTCCTGACTCACCGGGGACAGTAGAGAAGCTGCCGTCCACTCTGGGTTCATGTCACAGCCCAGAGAGGGGCCGGGTGCTGCCTCGTGCTGTGTTGCTGATTCAGGCCACATGGCAAAGGGGCAGATGGGTGTCAGTCCTGCTCGTTGGAGAGGACGGAGCTCTCCTCACGTGAGCCAGGGGGTCGGGGCTGCAGAGACGTCCAGGGACCAGAGGGAGCGAGCTCCGGCCTCCTCAGACTCT
This sequence comes from Molossus molossus, assembly GCF_014108415.1. Classification (NCBI taxonomy): domain Eukaryota; kingdom Metazoa; phylum Chordata; class Mammalia; order Chiroptera; family Molossidae; genus Molossus; species Molossus molossus. The sequence continues at coordinate 166,597 of NW_023425352.1, forward strand.
GTGTTTCCTGAGGCCTCATCTGAAATGCCTTCCCGCCTTCTTCCTTCAGCAGCGAGTCCCTGCCATGCTCTGCGCTCCTGCCAAAGAGCAGGCTCCCTGAGTCCACGGCCGCCCGCGGGCACCCCGCGGATTTCACACTCACCGGTACAGCAGGGGTCACGTCACTGGCAATGTCTGCACTGCTGTGTCTCAGCTGCTACACAGAGCCGGGCGTGCAGTGTGCATCCAGCAGGTGTCAGTGCGCAGTCCAGGCCTCTGGGAAAGGGTTCGTGTGAACAGAGGGCAGGTGTCTCTGGAGTGAGACCCGAGTCCAGACCCTGACTCTTCCCTGAGCCGTGTGGACCTGGACCAGCATGTCTGTTGTCTGGGGCTGTTTTGTTCGTCTGTGCAATGGGTCAGAAGTAGCGTCTCCGATGAGCTCGGTGTGGGGGCCAGATGATGATGCCAATGTGCTTGGTCCAGGGATTGGGATTTCTTAGCCTCGATCCACGGAGGCTGGTCCTGGTGTGGCAGCTGTGGAGGTTGGATATTTCCATCTTAAACTCTCTGCAGAACACACACTCACACACACACACACACTCACAGACAGACACACACACTCACAGCTTTTTTTTTTTGTAATGTATAGTTCAACCTATTTTCTACCTAGATTACTTGCAACTAATTTGCTTTTACCCAGTTCAAAAAAAGGTCATCAAGGACCACATGCCCTTGTAGTCTGTTTGGACTACAGGGTCTACGGTCTTAAACGCTCACCAGCAGCGACTTCCTGTGGGCAGTGAGTCCGTCTCCCGAGGGCCCGGAGGGTCGTGTGGTGTACGGTTGGAGCCGCCGCCTCCGACCAGGGGTAACGCTAGGTATCAGCTCAGCTTCTCTTGGCTCAGACCTGGGCTCACGTGGACTTGTGACCACAAGCAGCTGGTGGCTTGCAGGGAAATGGCAGAGTAATTAATCTGGATCCAGGTAATCCGTCACCAAGACTGGAAAAAACACGGCGGGATAAAAGTCAGCCAGAACACAGCATCCTTAGCAACAGCTGGGCCTCGGGGGGCACCTTCCTGGCGGGGGACGTCCAGTGTCACAGGTGGACCCAGATGGAAATCCGTGGTCCTCGGGGCCCCCCCTGCTCTTCCATTGTACAGATGACGAGACCGAGACCCAGAAAACAGTGGCTGTGGGTCACCAGTGAGTGAGTGGGAGAGACAGGAACACGGGATGGGGATCCCCTGACTCCCCTGGTCATGGTTTCTCTGTAGAATTTAAGGCTCTTTGGCCAAAATAAAAATACAAGACACAATTTAGTCAGGACGTCCATCAGCGCCGACCCCTTAGGTCGGACACTGGGTGGCCTCTCCGCCGAGCCGCGTGACTGGCCGACACACCTGCTGCTGGCAGGGGGCGCAGGGCGCAGAGAAGGAGGAGGTCAGGGCAGCGCCTCCGTGGTCAGACACAGACGCGGGTGACCAGGAGGTACCAGCATCTCCCTCATTCTGAAGCTTGTGCTCACGCTTGTGTCTGCCCCCCTCCAACCCGGCGTTTCACGGAGAGGAGCTAACAGCGCGTAACGGGACCTCAGCGTCTAAGCTACAGGGTGTCAAGAAGAGCAACGACCACCCTAAGGTGGGACCAGGGACTCTGTCCCCTTTGGGGGTGTTCAGTGTTCAGGGCGCGGGCGCAGGAAGGGAGGCGGAAGTGTGGTTTTGCTGTTGTCTCTGGAAGTGAAGTGTGATCGAAAGGCTGTATGAGGCTCGGCTGACGGGCGTGGGCTTTGGGGACTTGACCCTGTCAGCTTACCTGAGCTAAGACTTCAGCAGCCTTCAAGGAGTGAGGTGGATTATTGAACATAAGCTGCTGCCTGTAGTTTCTGCAAGGAGACAGAGTTTAAATGAACAACAAGTAACACAAAGCTTTAAAAAGAACGTTGCAACATTTTGCTGGAGTCTCCCAAACATTAGGAGAAAAGAGTCCTAATTCTGGTTGGTAAGTAGCCAGGAGGAGAAGGAACCGGTGGAGTTGGCTCCTCTGGCCTGCGTGCGGGTGGTTCCCGAGTCCCGAGAACCAGACGGAGCGGCCTTCCCGTGGCCGGAGCGCTGACTGACCCACCCGCACGGGAAGGAGAGTCTGACAGCGACCGTGAACCGGGCTCAGAGGGAGCGACAGAGGGAATCAGACTCTCTCCTCCTGGGCTAGTCAGGGCTGATGGAGTCTGCAGACTGCTGGCAGCCTTCCTGATGTGCTCTCTCTCTCTCTCGCTCTCTCTTTTATTAATTTGTTTTTGTTACAGATGTTTCTCACTTTTCCTCCCCCCCTTCCCCCTGCCCCATCCCCAGCTTTGTCGTCTGTGTCCATTGGTCATGCACATGCATGTAAGTTCTGTGGTTTATCTCCCCCCCAACCCCCTCCTCCTGTCAGCCTGTACCCCACCTCTATGTCTCTGGGTTAATTTTGTTCATCAGTTTGTTTAGTTCATTCTGATGGTCTCTCTTAATGACAAAAGTCAAAAGAAGTTGAAAGAATCTCTTTAACAAATGGCTCAGGGAAATCTAGCTTTTCCAATACAAAAAAAAAAAAAACACCTTGGATCTTTGTTTTATGCCATATGCAAAAATTAACTCAAAATTAATTAAAGACCCAAACGTAAGAGCTAAAACTATAAAAATTCTACAAGAAAATATAGGCAAAAGCTTCATGGCATGGGACTTAGCAAAGATTTTTTTATTCTGGCCAAGAACACAGGCAGCAAAAGCAGAAACAGACCCTCGGGACGACCTCAGACTTCAGAGCTTTGCGCATCTGAGGACACAGCGACCACAGTGACAGGGCCCTGGAGTCGGGGAGGGACTAGCAGACCACACACCTGGTGAGAGTTACTATCCAGAACGTATAAAGCACTCCTGCAACTTGACAACAACGAAAACCAACCCAATTCAAACGTGGGTTTACAACTGAAGACGCATTTCTCCAAAGCGCATCCACAGATGGTCAGCAGCTACGAAAAGGCCCAACATCACCAGTCATGAGAAAATGCAAATCACACCCGCAGTGGGGTGTCCCCGCACACCCATTGGGAAGCTGCTATAAACACAGTCACACGACAATGCAAGCAGCAAGGGTTGGTGAGGCTGCAGAGACATGTAAAATGGGCAGCCACAGCGAAGACAGTATGGAAATTCCTCAAAAACTTAGAACTGCTGTGTGGTCCACTTGTGGGCACAAATCCAAAGGACTTGGAAGCAGGGTCTCACGTTGGAAACTGCTGTTCACAGTGGCCATGCGGTGAAGCCACGCAGACACCGGTGGCAGGCGAGCGGACGAACAGAATGTGGTCCCTGCGCACAGTGGCGTCTCGTTCCGTCTCAGAAAGGAAGGAAACACTCGTCTGCTACAGAACAGATGAATCTGGAGGACTGTGGAGTACGATCAAGTTCCCACAAGAAGACAAATGCTGTATGATTCCTCGTATGTGTGGTCTGAAGTAGTCAAATTAATGGAAAAGGAAGTAGGCGTGGTGGTTGCCAGGGGCCGCGGGGAGGGTCAGGGGGAAGGGGAGTTGTTAAGTGGGTGTGGACTTGTACTTCTACAAGGTGAAAAATTCTGGAGATGTGTTTCACAACAGTGTAAAAATATTCAACACCACTGAACTGTAGTCTTAAAAGGGGTTAAAGTGGTCAATTTCAGGCCATGTATTTTTTTTTACCACAATAAAAATACGTGGAAGTAGTGTTCACGGAACTTCTCTCCGCAGTATCTCCTAAGAGAAAGCTTCACAGAAGTCGTGTTTCTGGGAAACCTCTGGGAACTTGATCAAATGCAGCAGTTCCCATGCAGAACAACTTGCTCGGGGGCACCGTCCCTCCTGCTCCGGCCGCTGCTCACCAGACACCACCCGCTGGCTCCCAGAGCTCTTGTCGGCTGCGCACTAAGACTTGGACCGTCTCACAACCAGAAGTAAGTGTTGCTCCTTTGCACGGAGGCCAGGAAACACCGGAGCCTAAAGCGCAAAGCATTTCAAGATGCTGCGATCGATACAAGACCCTCAGGAGCACCTCCCACCAAGTCGGGTGCATGTCAGTCTGCTGTGGTCCAGTGTGGAGAATGATCCGAGGGAAGCCCACACGTGAGCGGAGTGAACTTTGTCTCACTGGCCTCCTCCCCCCGTAATGTCTGGAAGCCAATTAACTGGGTGCACTGGCCGACCAGTCCTCCTCCTGCGTTGGTTCATTTGTAACAAACTTCGGTTGTATTTACCGTGTAGGTACCACTGTGTTTCATGGATGCTAGTTCTTTAACCTTTGCAACAACACTGTTAACTGAATATGGTCACGTTTTCCAGAGGAGGAAACAGGCACAGAGAGGCCGAGACACGTGTCCGAGGTGACGGAGGTACCAAGTGGTGACTCTGAATCCAGACCCCGGCAGTCTGGTGGCAGAATCCGTGTTCTGTGGGTGGGGAGAAAGGGAAAACCTCAAGGACAGCGAACATCAAGGGAACGTACATACTTTAAGTCATTGCTTTGGGATTTAGTCTCCCTCACCAGCCGTGGCAGGACATCTGCAGTGATGATTGTAAGTATCATCACTATTTTAGCTCGAACGCCTGCTGTCTGCCCAGAGCTGTGCCGGTCCCCGTGGTTCTGCTCACATCCGGCACTGCAGCTGCTGAGTCACGTGTCTCTGCCCCCCTTCCACAGATTGCAAACTGAGGCTCAGAGAAAGACAGCAGTTGTCTCGGGTCACAGGGAGCATGGAGGAGCCTGGCGGGAGCCGGACCTGCTCTCCTGGACCCCGGGCCACCCAGGGAGCCTGTGCTTCCGCGGCCCTCGAATGGATTCTCCGAAAACGGGGCAAGTTTGGAAAGAGAGGGACACCCCCTAGGAATGTGGGCCCACGAGAGGGGCAGGTGCAGGCCGGGGTCTCAGTGGACCACTGTCCCAGGAGCTGGGAGCCGCCTCCAGGTGCATCACCACCTGGAGTCTTGGCCGACGTGACTGGCTTCACGGTTCGCTCGCTCATTCAACGTTATGGGATCATTTCCCACGTTCCAGGCAACCTATCAGTAGGTCTCTTTGGGAATTAAATGGGATGTTGCAGGAAAAGGGCTTTATAGAGAGCTTGGTCCAATATCTGTGCTCAGTAAATCTGAGTAAAGGCACCAATTCTAAGCCCGAATGACGACGTTCTAGGTACAGTGTCAGGTAACAACTGGACCTCACAACAGCGCCTCCAGGAACAAGGGCCATGGTCATCTCCGTCTCCCAGGGGAGGAACTGGGGCGCAAAGAGGTCAAGTAATCTGCCCGGGGTCACACCGCCCAGTGAAAGGCACCCCCACCAGCTGGTTGATCCGGGGGTGGAGAAACCCGTCTCCGCCAAGCCAGTCCAGCTGCTCCGGGGGCTGAACCCACATGGAGATGAGCAGGTAGGGACGGTGCCGAGGCGGCCGCCCTGAAGCTCCCCAAAGGACCGGACGCTCGGCTGCCGTGTTTCCGGGGGCCCCTGGGTCCGCCCTCGGTCCTGCGCTGGCTGCCGTCCTTCAGAACCTTCTTCCTCCCTCCGTTAGCTGGGCTCCGAGTCTCTGTCTGCGACCGCAGTGATGTTCACACACTAGGTCCGTCCGGGCGTCCGTGTTTGGGAAGAGCTGCTGGGCCTCTGCCCTGGTGGGGAAGCAGTGTCCCCGGACAGAGACGCGTCCTTGGCGTATTCAGAGATTCTTGGCCGCAGTGGGACCTCTCTGCGCACACTGAGTTCAGCCAGTTATTTGCAATGGAAACATACTGGTCCCACTTAGAAACGCTCAGCACCAGGTGCGGATCACTCGCCTGTCCCTGGAAGGGCAGCCCCTTTGAGCACTGGACTCCGGCTGTGTCCTGTCCACTGACGCTCATGATCCAGTCAGGCCTTAATGACACTTTTTCAGGGAGAAGCAGCATCCCTGCTGGAGGGGCCGCCGTACTTGTTTGAGGATAAAAACCAGAAACAAAGGGCCTGGGTTCCAAGAGTGACTGATGCACAGGATGTGTCTGGGGCTGGGCGTCAGCATCCCTCATGCAGGTGGCGCTCTGCACCCCGAGAAACAGCCTGACTCCCTGTCTCTGTGCTCTGCCCGGGCACCTCGCCATGGTCCCTTCACCCTTACACGTTGTTTTGTTTGCCTACTCGACCGGTTCTCGAAAGCAGAGGCGGTGTCTGTACTTCTTTTGTTTCTAATTATTTCTATTTTTCAGTTACAGCTGACGTACAATATTCTGTTTCAAGTGAACAGCAGTGATTGGACATTTGTATAATTTACAGGGTGAGCATCCAGTAAATCTAGTGCCCATCTGACGTCACAGTTACTACAGTGCTATTGACTGTTCCCTGTGTCCTGACATCCCGGGGGCTATTTGGTAACTGCCGACCTGTGTTTCTTAATCTCCCCTTTGTACCTGCCCCCAGCCCCACTCGGCAGCCATCAACATGTTCTCCGTATCTACGACTCCGTTTCTGTTTTCTGTGTTTCAGATCCCCCGTGTAAGTGAGATCGTGGGATCTTGTCTTCCCTGCTGACGCGTGTCACTGAGCGCGATGCCCTCGGGCTCCTGTGGTGTGGTGGCAGCTTCTGCCCCGTGGCTGAGTCATAGTGCTTCCTGCATGCGTCCACTCCCCGTCCCCTCGTCTGCTGACGGGCAGGCGGGCTGCTTGCTGCGTGCGTCCACTCGCTGTCCCCTGGTCTGCTAACGGGCAGGCGGGCTGCTTCCTGTGTGCGTCCACTCACTGTCCCCTGGTCTGCTGACGGGCAGGCGGGCTGCTTCCTGTGTGCGTCCACTCGCTGTCCCCTCGTCTGCTGACGGGCCGGTGGGCTGCTTCCTGTGTGCGTCCACTCGCTGTCCCCTCGTCTGCTGACGGGCCGGTGGGCTGCTTCCTGTGTGCGTCCACTCGCTGTCCCCTCGTCTGCTGACGGGCAGGTGGGCTGCTTCCTGTGTGCGTCCACTCGCTGTCCCCTCGTCTGCTGATGGGCAGGTGGGCTGCTTCCTGTGTGCGTCCACTCGCTGTCCCCTCGTCTGCTGATGGGCAGGTGGGCTGCTTCCTGTGTGCGTCCACTCGCTGTCCCCTCGTCTGCTGACGGGCAGGTGGGCTGCTGTGGGTTCTGCTCTGAGCATACGGGCTGCTGGGTCGTCTCGGACCAGCCAGGAGCGGACTGGTGGCCCATCTTTGTCTCTCGTTATGGCCTTTGTTTCAAGGTCTGTTTTGTCCGTGTGAGTATTGACACCTCAGGGTTTGTTTTGTTTTTTTATTTCCATTTTTCATGAAATGCCTTTCCCGCCCCTTTCCTTCCGTCTGGTGTGTCTTGCGTCCGAGGTGGCCTCTTGTAGGCAGCAGGCGTCGGCGTCCTTGTTGTTCATCGAGCCACTATATGTCTTTCGATTGGAGCATTTAGTCCATTTACATTAAAACAATAGTTGACAAAAGTAAATAAATGAAACAGCGTCGCTGGCCCGGAGGTGGTGCGGCCCCGCTGTGGATGCACGATGACTGTCACATTGCTGACCCCCCAGTGTTTCCCGGCCCCCACAGTCAGGCTCTTGTTCTGGCCAGAGGGTCCCGCACAGGGGGCAGGGGTCACCTCCAGGGTGCGGCACCCAGAAGCAGGCATGTGGCCCTGCCTGAGCAGCCTGGAGACCTCGTGCTGAAACGGGGGTGTCCACAGTCTGGCTCGTGACTCACTGCCGAGGGGAGCCCCAGGCACAGCCAGCTGTAGACCTCGGCTGCTGAGCCACTGGAAACTTGGAGCTGGTTTTTCCTCAAACCTACATTCCCGACAGCTTGGGCAGAGCGCAAGCCTACTGCTGGGCTCTTTGCTTTGAGCCACAGACACAGGCTCTGGTAACCGCAGGGAGGACAGGAGGGGTGTGGGAGGAGGGCCCCAGAGACCTGAGCAGCCGGCCACCCCGGGACCTCGGCCGCAGACACGGCCACAGCCTCTGCCTGGGCTCAGCGATGACCCTGCCGCGGAGGGAGGTCGGGCAGGGCAGGAGGTGCAGCGCCCTGTGACGGACACAGCCTCAGGGGAACCAGCTGTGATGTGAGCGCGATGCCCCCCAGGGAAGCCGGCAGTGTCAGAGCAGGGGCTGGGCTCAGGACAGCGCCCGTCCTGCTGAGGCCTTCGCTCTGGGTCCGCGGGGGCTGAAGGGTCCTGCTCGCTGCGGGCACTCAGGGGTCAGAGGAAGTGACGATGACGCGGTGAAAGGAGCAGACCTGACTTAGGACCATGTTGGGAGGACGCTGTGGGACACGGACAGGCAGGGCCTGACCCATGACCGTGTTGGGAGGACGCTGTGGGACACGGACAGGCAGGGCCTGACCCATGACCGTGTTGGGAGGACGCTGTGGGACACGGACAGGCAGGGCCTGACCCATGACCGTGTTGGGAGGACGCTGTGGGACACGGACAGGCAGGATCTGCCTCCCTCCGGCCTGGTTGCACCCAGGAGCTTTGGCGTGAGGTGGGGACCTGTGGGATCCGGGCTCCGGAGAGCACCTCTGAGTAGTGGGCCCGAGAAACTGGCGCCCGCCCCCTCCTTCAGGCCCTGGCATCGGGCGGAGGACGAGGCTGCGGAGGGCAGGCTGTGCGGAGCCGTTCTGTTGCCCTGTGGTCGGGAAGCCAGCGCCCGCTGGTCTGCCTCGGCGTCCGTGCGGTGAGGTGTATACTCGCTGTCAGACCGCAGGAGATTTCCGTAAACAGTGTAGCCCCTCAGGATGCGGAGGGAACCCCAAAGACCAGGAGAGGAAGGTCATTAAACCCAGCCTCTAATCCTGAAAGCTACTAGGACCAGGTGGACTCCCCGGAGCCGGGAGAAGGGGGGGATTGTAGGAGTAGAAGGTCGTGACCCCTGCAGAGTCTGATTTCCAGTCTTCGGAACAGGAATGAATGTTCACCTGAAATCTGTTTGGCTCAGGACTTAGTGACTCTGTTATTTCTCGACAAAGATACAATTGAATAAGTGACGTCCGCACTGCTGTTCCGGAGGGGAAGGCCTAAGAGAGGCTGCCGCCCGCTCTCCCCAAACCCTCCAGGTCCCGGGGCCTTCAGGACTGCCGCCCCCATGCCTGAGAGGCCCCCCAGCTTCGCGCCCCTCCCCCCCCCGGCTGCCCATGAACTCTCGGCTCGGGAGGCGCAGCCTGTGGCAGTCGCTCGCCCCCGCGGTGTGCTCCATGCTCGAGGCCCAGCAGGTGTTCACTGGGGCCACCAGGACCCAAACAGCTGGGAGCCGGCAGACGAAACCCCTGCCGTGTGGAGACCACCTCAGCCGGGACAACAGACAGAAGGTGGGAACGAACCGTGTGCCGGACAGTGATGGACGCACAGGATGACAGGGCGGGGTCTGCGGCCTGGCCGTGGGGAGCGGCTTCCGATGTAAAACGGGGCAGGCAGACCCCGGGGGGTAGGGGGTCCCCGAGCTCGCAGCTGAGGGGAGAAGGGCCGTGCTCGGGGGGGAGGGGCAGTCCAGGCCGCGGGGAGACCCGCAGGCTCGGGGCAGGAGGACCCGTTGGCTGCAGCAGAGTCAGTGAGGGGCGGTGTCCAGAGCCCTGGGGGCCCGGCCACGGCCACCTGGAGCTTCTGAGAACACACTTGTCCCAGCAGCAGTGTCGTGACGTCTGAGTGTGCTGTCCCCGTCCCTGTCCCGAGTGACTCGTCACATCCGTATCATCTGATGTCCTGCAGGCTCAGCTGCGTCTCAGTCAGAATCCCTTGGGTTTGCAGCACTGCTCTGAAGACGGAGTGGGAGCCCCAAAAATGTGGGGTGTTCCCACCCTTCTGGACAGATTCCTAAGGTGTTAAAGCACAAATCTGTCACCCAAAGCTGAGCGGCTAGAGCCCAGAGCTGTCCGGGGACAGGGAGTGGACACACAGCTAAGCTGGGGGAGGGGTGCTCCCCCCAGCCTGGCGCCTGCCACACAGAAGCTGAGTCTGACCCCTGCCTCTTGGAGGAACACGCCGGCGCCGTGTCCGCTGGGCCCCTCTCTGCGGGGGGACTCGGGTGTTGTGCAGAGGAAGCGAGAGCACCCCATTCCTGGGGGTCACACAGAAAATTACAAGTTCAGGAATTCGGGGTGTGAACTGTAAAAGCAGCACCAGAACCACGTGTGGGGTGCATGGTAGACAGGTGCTCGATTGTGAGGTTGAGACCCAGGGTTCAAATTCCGGGCCTGTCGCAGGTCCTTGACAATGACCTTCACTCTTCTGAGGTCGTCTCTGTGACAAGCAGTGGGTTTGTGTGCGGACAGGCCCCCCCCTCGGCACTCAGAAATGACTCACGAAATCAGACTCTGGGGGTATCGTCAGGCAGACGTACGAGAACGTCGGTGAATAGAAAGGAAGCCAACGCTAGATCGTACGAGTAAAACGGTGGAGCAGGAAGATGCCGGAAGGGACGACGGCGACCAGCGAACACCGTCTCTTTCTGACATTGTTGAGGGGGGGTTCGTGGTGGTGGCTGCGGCACCGATTCGCTGGACTGAGGGTGCCGTTCGTCACTGTTCCCGTGAAGTCGTTAGGATTACATATTCCTGACATAAGGAACAGAATCACATTATTCTAGAAAAATAAGTCGTTCGTGAGCGAGCTTCTGTTGGGGGAAATTCTTGAGTAATTAGGCTGTTGTGGCTCATTGTTTATTCCAAACCCGTCACCAGACACTGAAGGAGGAACACGGGGGGAAGCCTGTGTTTGCGGAGAGAAGGCAGGTCCCTGCTGCGCCTGCTGTTGGCATCTCTGCTGGACACGTCGTCCGTCTCTTTGTCTGACCAGTGTCCAAGCTCCTTTCCACGTCTGAGGACCCCCTGCCGTCTGGCCTGCAGGAGGCAGGACCACTGGGTCCATGTCCCCCCGCCTTGGCGACCCAGGGACAGAGAAAAACCTCTGGTTTCATCTGCTTCCCCAGGGCGTGGGATAAAGACCAGTGCGTGACTGAACAGGCTTGGGAAATGTTTTGGGGGCCCTTGGGTTGGACGAGACGCCCGTATCTGCCTGGCAGTGAGACCCCGCGCTGGACCCAGACAGTGGAGCACGTGCGGTTTTGAGCGTGACTTCGCAGGGAGTGAGCGGCAGGGTCTGAGCGTGAGGTGAAGCCCATAATGCACGTGGCCAAGAAGCAGGAAAATGTGGGCATTGTTGACTGTGCTCCCTGCCGGGACCGTCACAGCCCCAGGGAGACGGCGCGGGCGGTGCCCAGGGCTGGCACATGGTGACACAGAGCAGGAAGCTTGTTACATGGTGGGTGGGCGGCCAGTTCGCGCCGTTTGTCAGCCTGAGGGAACTGTATTCCATCCCCTGAGCTACGGTTCCACCGCGAGGGGCCCGTCACCCACGTGAAGGGGCTGCACGGGGTGTTTTTTGCAGCCGTTTGTTCGTTTGTAACAACGGGACTGGAAGTCAGCTAGACGGGCAGCAGGGGGAGGATCGGATCTCCTGGTGCGTGTGCGCAACCGCCTGTCGTGCAGGCAAAAAGGATCCTCTGCCTACTAATCGGCCAACAGACGAGAGACTGGAAACGTCACTTCACCAAAGGGATGATAAACATGTGAAAAGATGGTCGAGTTTATTGGTAATGAGGTAAATTCTAACTAAAGCCACATTTTAAAGCTGCAACATTGGCCCGTGTTCGATTCCGACACTGCACTGGCTCTGAGACCGGAGTCACCAGGCACGTAGGCTGTGACCTGGGAGTGCCGATGGCCACGGCCACGGCCACGGGCAACCACGTGGCATCGTCCCGGGAGGTGGCGTGTGCTCCTCAGCCAGCATCCTGCTCGGTGGCTTCGTAATCGCCGGACACGGAACCCGCCCTGAGCACGGGTGACGGATACGCTCGGGTGCGCAGTTACGCAGACGTAGACACAGCACCCACAGGACGCCTCTCACATCACGTGGAATTTTAAACGTGTGTAAGACGCACGTAATTCCACTCCTGTGACGTTTCAGAGTGTGCAGACCAGGCAAGGAATTATCCAGAGCACAGGACACATGCGCGAGACCCCTGAAGCAAGGTGAGGAAGTGAGCAGAGCTTGGAGTGAGCCACCTACCTGGAGGGGTCGTGAGGTCGGGTGGGCGCCTTAGAGCCTGTGGTCCTAGCACCTGAGTGCAGGTGGAGGGCCGCCAGGTGCTGATGTTATTGTCAACATCAGTGTTCTGTGTGCTGTGTGTGTCCGTACAGATCAGTACATCTTAGACGTGTTTTGTTGAATTAAGAAAGTAAAAGTTACCCTGACTGTGTGGCTCAGGGGTTAGAGCGTTGGCCATACACCAAAGGGTCACGGGTTCAAAGCCCAGTCAAGGGCATGTCCCTGGGCTGCAGGTTTTATCCCAGACCCAGTCGGGGTCATGCAAGAGGCAACCAATTAATCTCTCTCTCTGTCTCTCTCTCTCTCTCTCCCTTCCACTCTCTCTAAAAATCAGTGAAAAAAATATCCTTGGGTGAGGATTAACAAAAGAAATAGTACAATAAAATAAAAAGTGAAAGTTAAATGAGGTTCCCCACACGACCCTGCTTGTGGAAAGAAGTGACCACCCTCTCGATGTAAACGGCCAAAAGGCAGCTGTGTGTTAAACACAGGAGAGTGTGTACGTGGTGGAATGGGAGTGGGGTCAGGGGACAAATGTAATAAACTTTCCAAGCGTCACCCCTACCGGTGGAGCTGCTGTGGGCCAGGGCGCTGGCGCGGCACCCTGACCCGGGCGGAGGCCTTGACCACATCGCTGCAGTTCTGTGCGTCTGCCGTCCCTGGTGGGCAAGGCTGCTTTGCACACTGGGATGATCAAAATCAAGTGTTATCCTTAAAAGAGGTTTTGTTTGTTGGTAGATTAAGGGTCATACCATAAATATAAAGTCATAAAATCTGCCGTGAACTGAGATGCACACGGAATTCCGTCTCACCTCTTCTGAGACATCAGCGCCGATCGAAAATGGAACTTTTCTCGGCGCCGCAGCCTCGGTCTGCGTGGGCCTCCCTTCTCGGCCACAGCCCAGCCGTTTGGTCCGGGTCCCTGCTCCCTGTCTGGGTCAGCAGCGGCCACCGCCCAGCCGGACGGCTGACCTGTGCGTTCTGGTGGCCGCTGCTCTGTTCCCAAATCTGTCATTTTCAGGCCGGTCAAAAATGCAACACTGATATCTCCACTCTGAAGAATATTAGACTAATAGTCAAAGTGACGAGGCAGGAAAACATTAAAGGGCCCTTATTTTCGGAAGGAAGAGTGTAGCTAGGACACCCTGCTGAATTGACTGGGAAGCCGTAGAGCTAATAAGACTGTTCATTCAGCGAAGGGGCCAGAGAGGGAATCAGCGTGTGAAGACCGAAGGCACCCTGGATGCCTGGATACATCACTTAGGAAGCACGGTGGGGAATGATACTCGTAAGGGCCAGTTCTGCTGAGGACGCCGGGTTCCCTCGTCTGAGCTCAGCTCTGCCGTGAAAATAACCCCACCTGCTTTGGCCCTCAGCCCCTGACCGGCTGGGTCCCTTCCGAAGGGTTGTGGGAGGGCGGATACCGCAGCACCTCCTCCGGCCCCGACACACTTCCCCGTGAGCTCTGAAGCTCTGTCTCCAGGACCCAAACCGGTAGCATCCTCCCTCCTGGTGCATCGCGTGTCCCACCGCATGGCCATTCGGAAGGCTCGCGCTCTGCAGCACTTAGAGGCCCACTTGGCCGGTTGGCCCACGAAAATGAGCCTCCTCAGAAGGACTATTGATGTCTTTTCCTCCTGCCAAGTAGAAATGGCTTGTTGAGAGCTTTCAAATGACAGCTTTCTTTTGATTTTCTTTCAGCTTCGATATTTCAAAAAGCCACATTCTCTGCAATAATGGAAACTCCGGAGTCCTGGCTTCTGGGGGTGCGGCTTGACCGGAAAGGAGCCGGGGAGGATTTCCCGGGGTGGCGGGAACCTCCTGCATCTGTTTTGGGTGCTGGTGTCACAGGGGTGCATACTCGTCAGAAGTCACTGCTAGAACACAGATCTGCAGAGCACCCCTCTTGCTGTGCAGAGCACCCCTCTCACAAAGCAGCTCTCGTCCTCCGAAGTGTGGGTGCATTGCTGTTGCCCAGAACCTCTCCCTAATGCAGAGACTTCGCCCCAGAGAGTCAGTCCTCGTGGGCCGGGGTGGGGTTGAGGAAGCTGTTTCAGCGAGGACTTCGGGGCGAGTGTTCTGAAACCCTGCGGGAAGTACCGACTTGGACCTGAGGTTCGGCCCGGGCGTCCCAGACACGGTCTTGCTCACAGGCTTCAGAGCAGCAGATCAGCACTGAGCGGGCTCATTTCATCCCCCGGCCCTTGGCCCTGCTGGGCGCCACGCGCCGGAGGCCTGTGGGACAGTGCAGTGACACAGGCTTGGCGTCAGGGCCCCTCGCCCCCAGGCGGACACAGACGCACCACCTGAGCTAAGTCAGAGGAGCCGAGCTGCCTGCAGGAAAGAGCCTGTCGATTTGCTTTGAATTTTCCAGAAAACGCTGACGTCTCAGCAGGATCCTCACCATTCTTTTGAGGTGGGATTTGAAACTGACCAATAAGCTTGGCTTGGATCACGATTCTCCCTCACCTTCCCTTTACCTTGTCCGCAACGGGGCAGGACCGCCGGGAGGGGTGCCATGTCTTCCCAGGAGATCCTGGTGGGGTGCAGAGCGGGGGAGGGGCAGAGAGCAGGAGAGGCCACAGAAACTAGACACAGGAGGAGGCGCCGGGGCCCACGTGAAGCGCGAGAGAGGAGGGTTTGTCACACCCTGGACCTGAGCCAACAACAGGCCCCAAGTGTAGAGAGAAAACGGGGGTTAAGCCACCTAACACCCCCAGAAAATCAGACATGACTTGGGAAGAGGAAAAGGCTGTGAAATAAAACCAGAAACCCACTTGTTCTGTGGGTCCTCTAGGAGTTACGTTCTGTTGTAAAACAAATGACCCCACACTTACTGGCTTACAAAGCCCAGTCTCATTGCAGTTTCTGTGGGTCGGGGGTTCGTTCCCAAGCCGCCGACTGCGTGGCTGTGGCTCGGGGTTTTCGGGGTCCGGGTGTGGGCTGCGCGGAAGGCTTGACGCGGGCTGGGGCGTCCACTTCCGAGGTGGCGCACCCACAGGCGGGGGGCAGGCCTCGGTTCCTCACCACACGGCCTCCGCCAGGTGCTGGAGTCAGCACAGCGTGGACGCTGACGTCCCCCCGAGCAGGTGACCCAGGCGAAGGCCACAGTGTCTTCTAGACAGAGTCTCGGGAGCCACACGCTCTGCAAGGGGACTGGCTGAGCTCAGCCCACCCTCGGGGGACGGGCATGGGGGACTGTGGAGACCAGCACGGGGTCTCTCCCCCCTCCGTGCCCCATTGAGGGGACTATGAAACAGGAGGAACTTCACGGTTTAGAGAGGCAAACATCTGAGTTGATTAACGCTGATGGGTCGCACTTGTTATCATGAGTCTATATAACCCTCGTCGTTAAAGACATTTGAGCTGGATTTTCTGTTCCCACAACTGAGAAACAGCTACAGACACAACCTGTGGGCTCGCTGTGCCCGTGGGCAGGGAGGGCGGCCGCCAGGAGGCAAGACCCGTGTGCTCCGAGGGCGGCCCCAGCCCCAGCCAGGGATCGTGACCAGTCTGAAGCCAGTCACGATGGTCGAACCTGCGCAGTATGTCAGCTCGAGTCTCCGGCTCAATAGTTCCCGGGAAGCCCGGAGACCACGTTCTAACAGGTTCCCGAGACGTGCCATTGGCCGAGGCCTGCAGGCCGAGGATGCTGGACTGGACCAGTGACATGGCGCAGGGACGGCCTCTCCGGCGGCCCTGGAAGACTTTCTAGGTCTCGAAGGCAAAAGCCAGGCAGGGCTCTGTTTTTGCCTTTGGATGTTGGCATGTGAAAACGGGCTGCCAGGACTTGTGCCGTGACAGTGAGGGGGAGGCCGGCGAGAAAGCAGACAGAGCAGAAAGACGGCGAGACCCGGGCCTGGGACGATGCATGGGCTTCGGAACTGACCGGCCCGGAAGCGTTTTACAGCCACACTTGCATCATGAGATACTGTTTCCTGATGGATCAAGTCACCAGGAATTAGGTTTTCTGTTTTCTCAGCTGGAAAGAAAATCCCAAGCTCAAGCATATACAAAATTTCAAGTTTATACAGCACGTTGATACATTGTCCTCCAAAGGCCGTACCAATTCACACCCTTGTCGATACTGGGTGAAGCATTTAAATGGTCTGTACTTGTGTGACGGGTGAAAAATATAACACTTCTTGGTATTAGTTTGCATTTTCATGATTACGGGTGAGATTGAGGAATATTTTTAAAATTTATCTTTATTGTTGAAAGCATTACAGATGGTCCCCATCCCCCCCATGACCCCCTTCCCCAGGGTCTTCACTGCACTGTGTCTGTGTCCACGGGTTGTGCACGTAAGTTCTTTGGCTAATCTCCTCCTGCCCCCACCTCTTCCCTCTGAGACATGCAGTCTGTTCCCTGCGTCCATGTCTCTGGTCTGTTTTGTGCCTCAGCCGATTCTGTCCATCAGATTCCCACATAGTGAGATCCTGCGGAGATTTTACACCCAGTCCCACGAGGCAGCTGCAGTAGAGACGGGACGGGGCATAAGCATGATGCCCGCGTGGCCATCACCTTTCATTACTTTGCTTCCTCATTTGGGACTGAAAACATGTGGCTCGGAGTGTTCACTTGGGGTGAGCTCGGCTACACGGAGGCTCTTGGCAGTACATACGCTTGGGCAGCGGCTTCAACTGTCCTAACAACCGGCCAAAGGAGCCTCCTCCCTGTCCTCTCCCCAGTCTGGGCCTTTTTAGCTTCAGAAATATTTTCTGTGGCTGGCAGTTCTGTCTTCCCCAAAGTGGTGGAGAGTGTAGACTGTGTGGACACAGCCCATCTTCCTGACGATTCCAAGAGCCAGGGACTTCTCGGGCTTCTCCCTGCTCTGTGAGGCAGAACGCAGCAGATGGCCGGGCCAGACACACGTCTGGCTGAAGGTCGCGCCTCGTAGCTGTGTTCGTGTGTCATCTCCACCTCCAGCATGTGTGTGGGAAGGAGGGCTTGAGAGAGGACACCCCCCAGGAGGGGGCGCTGGACGTCGTACGGTTTCTACCTGTTCCTGAAACACAACTTTGTCAGGAGTTTCACTCAAAGTCCGTTGCACCCGCCAAGCCCCTTTTATATTTGTGATGGGAGGCAACTTAGTGAATGAAAACTGTCCAAGAATGTGATTCTTCCTAGGGAAGACCAGGATGTCACAAGGGGTCAGATCAAATGAGCCAGAGGGAGGGCGTGAATTGTGTTTTCTTTGTTAATGTCACACACACACACGTGCGCACACACAGCCTGGCTCACACTCCGTGCACAAGACTGTCCGTTGAGTGACGTTGAGTATGTTGAAGGATGTGACTTATCTCTGGGTATTGCCATTGTCTCTGTAGTATGAGGAAATCTCTGTTATCGACACAGTTGGGATGAGTTCCTGGCTGGTCAAATAAGTTACTGAGATTTCCCGTGATGAAGGAGGAGAACGGGCCTCCGGTCTGGCCACAGGGATGGTTTTGCGGTGGTTTGTTGATGTGGGAGGCAGAGTGGCTGGTGGCTGTTTTGATGAGGTTCACAGGGAGGCATTTGCTGCTCGGACCACGGTGCAGAACTGGGCGTCCGCTGTGTGAGCCCACCTCCCTGCTGGGCTGGGCCTCCTGCAGTGAGTGTCGGGTGCCTCGCCTTGACCAGGACACGCAGGCTGGCCTATCAGGGCAGAGTCTTCATCAGTTTACACTGAAGAGTGTTACTGTGAAGGGCAGATGAGCAGTTGAATTACGTGGCCAGAATGTTCTCTCTCTCGGTGAAGGCCCAATGGGAGGCCAAATTGTCATCAGAAAAGTATTCCATTTACTCACAGACCAAAATGAGCGATGGTCATGTAAGTTTTCCTGTTACGAAGACTGTTGTGGTGGCTCGCCCTCTGTGTGTGTCTTCGGCACACGCCGGCTGGTTGCTGCAGGATAAGTTTCTAGGATGAGACTGGCACATCAAAAGCCATGAATAGAGCTGAGACCTTTCGTCGAATCCAAACCTTTTCCGACACTTTTTCGGAAACACCTTCACTGCACATAACGGTTAACACGTTCTGAGAGCCGAGTCCAACGTGGCCATCCTGGTACAAGGTTATGTTAAAGTTTTGGGTTTCAACTTCAAGTTTATAGAACTTTTATAAAGACTTCCAGGGTATATACACATTTAAAAAAGGTTTTCCCAGCCTGGCCAGTGTGGCTCAGTAATTGAATGTTGACCCTGCACCAAGAGGTCACTGGTTCGATTCCTGGTCAGGGCGCATGCCCAGGTTGTGGGCCTGATCCCCAGTGGGGGGCACGCAGGAGGCGGCTAATGGATGTTCTCTCTCATCGACGTTTCTATCTCTCCCTCTCCCTTCCTCTCTCTCTAAAATCAATACAGAAAAAAAATGTTTTCCCTACCAGATCGCTGAGCAGCATCATAGCTCAGCAGGACGTTCCGGTTTTCTTCTGCAGCCGTCAGCACAGCCCTCAGTGCCTGTTGGGGGGATGTGCCCGTATGAGAAGTTGGGAGTCCATGCAGGGGAGCCCTCGAGGGTTTCCGCTGGGCCGTGCGTGGTCAGATGAGCAGATTGGTGGACAGAGGGAAGCAGGAGGCCTGAGACAGGAGCTTGGGGAGTGAGGAGAGGAAGGGGCTCTGTCAGGCTCTGCCCGCTGGTCACGAGGAATGATTGACAGGGAGGCATCTCGGATGGCTGCCCCCTTTTCAGTCTGACCAGCGATCAAACACGCAGTGTGTTCCCAGCATCGTCCCTGGTGGGCTTTGTCCAACAGAAAGCTCCTGGGTCAGCGAGCGGTCAGCCCCAGCACTGGTGGCTGTCCGCTCAGCTGGGGGTCTGCTGTTTCCGGCTGATGCCCCCGACGTACCGCGGAACGAGGCCCAGTATGTAGGTGGAGAGTAGGTACATGCAGCCTGGCTTTTAAACCAGGTGAGTCCTTCTCCCTGGCGACCTGAGCCCTCGGGGAGAGACAACCACACATCGAGATTACGGGCCAGTGTAGGGATGGGTTGGGTTGTAAGGGAATGGATGGATCCCCGATCTCAGATTCACGGGTTTGACTTTTTAAAGTATTCAAAATTTTAAAACTTAGCCAAGCAACCCTGTCCTCCTCCCTCCGTGTTGACCATCTCCAAATAGCCAGTTTTACTAACTTTTGACCCATCTTTGAAATAGATCAGATAAGCTCTTTGGAAGCCTGCGTTTAGCCTTAACCAGAATGTGGACTCGGCGTCTGGGAGCCTTCAGTTTTCCTTCAGTTCCCTTTGATTCTTGTGGGGGAGCCTCTCATTTACTTGTGTCTGTTTAATCCTCATTTTTTTCATTTTCTCTTCTCTTTTATTAACTTCTGGAGAAGGAAATTAGGCTCCAGCTTGATGCTCGAGGCCCGAGACCCAAGAAGCAGCTGCTTGTCCTGAGGCAGGCGTGGGATTTTGTTCTTTATTTTCTTTTATGAGAAAACGTTTCCCCCTTTCAATGCTACCCTGAATTTTTTTTTTTTTTAATTGCAAAAAGTAAATTGGATTTCCTCCAGGGAGCATGCAAAAGATGACTCTCTCCTTCTCCCCTCCCCCCCCCCTTCTTGTATGCTTTTCCTTTGTTGTTTTTTGTTTTTCTGAGCAGGAGATGGACTACCCGACTTTTAACAATATTCTGTGTACCTCGAAAGAAAGGTCAGTCCCAGCCACTCAACCTTCCATGAGTCCCCGATCAGCTGTCTTCTGGGATGGATGGATGGATGGATGGATGGATGGATGGATGTTTAGGCAACACTGATGTGATACATTGTATCGCATTAGCCTATTCACGCAGCTGTTGAAAACCAGCTTCTTACTGGGGAGCAGGATCTCTGCCTGTCCTGAGTACTGTGGGGGGACCGTTCTCGAAAGTGTCCTCGTAGCTCAGAGGACCTTCATGCGGATGTGTTGGTGGCTAGAAAGGAAAAACTAGTTTATGCCTTTGTGAGGTTTCCGGGAGTGTGGACAGCTTGTCAGCTGCTGAAGTGAACTCAGGAAGGTTTCGGGTGCGGGCTCTGCCCACCCGGGACAAGTGTGAAAATTGGGTGGAAAATATTTGGAAGTTATGTTATGTTTTGAGTCTCTCATGCAACTCGGTTACCTGGAATTTCGCTTCCATGGATTTGTTTATGTGTCTCCCTGGGATGGAGGGACCGAACAAGTAGCACATGTAACAAGTTTTAAAAGCAGGAAAGCGGTTTGTCCCGGCTACAATGAGAGACTCACTACGAGGACTCTGGGGCCCTTCTGTTTTTAATTAATTTTCCCGTCATGTGGTTTCTTAAAGCCACAGACAAATACTGTATAAAGTGGTCAGTCTTTCTAGTGCCTTGTTACAAAGGGTTTCATAATTAGATAGAGGAGCCCCAAATTATGAAAAACGACAGCCACCCCTCTGATTGAGCAAAAAGAGCTGCAGGGTCACTGTCGCGAGCTAAGGTGTGAAACTGGTTTTCTTCCAGGCCGGTCACAGGCACACAGACTTCGACCGAACCACACGGTGCTGCCGAAAGGACCCACGTAAATACAAGTCAGAGGAGAGAAGACGTTTTACAAACACCAGGGACGTTAGTGTCTCTCCGTCAGTGTTGAGTTTTCAGCTGAACCCAGAGAGGGTGCCGTTCACCACCAGGGGGAGGTTGAGGGGATCACCTCCCGGAAACAGGATGGGAAAGGCCCGTGGTGTTCCTTGGGTTCTGTAGGGTCCAGGGGTGAGGGTGGTAACCAGACACTCCCTCCCCGTGGTGGGCACTTACCAGTTCATGCCCCAGCGTTGCCGTGAGTCTCCGCAGGTCTACGCACGGCCAGTGTTATCACTGAAGCTAATTAAATCGCCCTGAATTGTGGCTCACCCAGGGTAGCATCGAACAGAATGACCGTCGTGAAGTCTGGGGAAACACACAGAGGCAGACCTGTTGCACAAGGATTTCCACTGATTTCATTTTCACTTAGAACCAAACCCTGCCCCAAAATGCCAGGAATGAAGTCTCGCTAGGCTTGGAATCAGTTGTAACGAATAATTGTCATCTGACCGTGTTTGTTGTGGAGAAGTTGGAACGGATTTTCTTGTCTGGTTTATTTTTCAAATCACATTTGCCAGAGTAAGTAAACAAGAGGTTAACGTCCTACTCTATGAAAGTCACAGCTTAGGTGTGAAATAGCATGGTTTCCTATTTTACATCTCAGTACGGCAGAATCGTTGACGTCTAAAGGACAGGCAAAGGGCAGATTAATTTTCTGACTTGAAACAGTAACTGCATGGAGCTTACAAATGAAAATGCAGCCCAGCCGGTTGGCTCAGTGGACAGAGCGTCGTCCCAGGGACTGAGGTCCCAGTCCTTTCTCATCAGGGCACAGGCCCGGGTTGCCGGCTCCGTCCCCAGTAGGGGGCGTGCAGGAGGCAGCCAATCAGTGCTTCTCTCACATTAATATTTCTATCTTTCTCCCTAAAAAAAAATCAATAAAAAATGAAAATACAAGTTAAATATCATTATAACAACAACAGAAAAGAGATGTAATGAACCCAAAAGCATCATTCGTAGAAAAGTAACTTAAAATGTTCACTTAAAATACTGCTGGTTTGGGGGGGAAAAGAGCAGGGAGGGTTGTGGAACAAACATTTTTTTCGTTGAGGTAGAGTTGACATGCAGCATTAATGATGTTAGTTTCAGGCGCATGACATAAGGTCTCGGTAACTGTATATACTGTGAAATGAGCACCACATGAAGACGTTCACAACTGCCCGTCACCGCGCAGTTACAGAATTTTCCTTGTGATGAGAACTTTTAAGATCTCTCTTGGCAACTTTCAAATATGTGATACAGTATCGTTAGCTAGAACTGACATGCGCTATGGAGCAAACACAACAGAAAGTTGTGTTTTATCAGGGTGTGTGTAAGTGTACGTGTGCAGTAAAGTCACAAGTATGCGGGCAAAAATGAACGGACCAGCGGCTTGGTTAATCGGATTGATTGTTACGGTTCGCGGAGCTTGCCACTCGCTCGGCTGGGTTATGGCGTGGGAGGCAGTTTTGACACGAATCGCTGGTTTCTGCCGAGCCTGGGGTGAGGGCGAACTGTCAGGTTGGCCGGTGGTAGTACCAGCTCGTCAGAGAAGCGCTCGTCCAGGTGTTGCTGGGAAGGTGCTCTGTGGACGTGGCTAATGTCTACGGTCAGTGGACTTGAGTTAAGGAGATGCCCCTCCGTCATGTGGGTGGGCCTCGTCCAACCAGTTAAAAGTCTTAAGAGCAAACACCGAGGCTCCCCAGACAAAACGTTGCCTCGCGATGTACCCGGCCCCACAGTCACAGGGGCCGAATCTGTGCTCTCAGTCTCTGTGTACACCCTGTATGTGCACAGGTGTACGTGTGCCCGTCCCCCGGCTCTGCGTCTCTGTGTACACCCTGCATGTGCACAGGTGTACGTGTGCCCGTCCCCCGGCTCTGCATCTCTGTCCGGAGTTCAGGGTCAGGAGCTGCGGCGGCTCGGGAAGGACACGTCAGCCAGCCCTTCTCCTGAGAGAGCGCTGTGTGTTGACCTCTGCCTGTGGTTGCCTGATTTCTCAGTGGTCCTAACTCCAGAGGAGAACAAAGGGTTATCGTTGGTCAGCTCTCTGCCGTCCCGGCACGTCATCCCAGCAGTTCCTGGGCATGTTCCCGGTTTCTCGACGAAACAGAAACCAGCCCTGACCACTTGCAGCAGAAACCGTTTGTGGGAAGGAGATCGGGGGACATGGAAAGTCTGGGGACTGACGCCCAGGTTACGGCCTAGAGCAAGGGGGGCTGGGCAGCCTGACCCCGGGTCACCCACATTCCAGGCTGACTCGAGTCCGAGGCCAGGACACGAGCTGTTGGCCTGGCCCTGGGATGTAGCCGCGGCCACCACGAGTGGACTCTGTGCTGCCCTGTCTGTCCTCCTCCCTCCCTGCTGAGCCCCACGCCCAGGCGGGGACTTCCAGGGGCTGGGCCTCGGGACGGCAGGAGGAAGTCCTGGCTGTTGGGACTTGACTTTCATAGCGAGAGGTCCTTGTGTCTCACCGTGAACGAAAATCAGTGAAGAAACCTCCACAGACATCCCCCAGGGCTCTTACCACTTGAGGTCACAGCTACAACCCTGATACCCATTTTACAGGTGAAGACGTTGAGCTCTAGAAAGGTTACGTACTTGCCTATGACCACACAGCTAAAAAGTGGACTCAAAAGGGGTGGATTCAAGCTCAGATCTGTCTGAGTTCAAACCCAGGTGCCGATCACCCCCACAGCTTCCCCGCGGTCTTCATTCTCATCCAGTGTGTTTGGGGACCCTTCCCTGTACCATCAACGCTCCTGGGTCTTGTGGTCTGCGGAACAATCTCCAACCTAACAGCTCAGCTCCCAAAGCTTCCCAGCTGTTTTGAAAACTTGGCAATAGCATCTTCTCGCAAAATTGCTCATGTGAACCGAGGACGTGTGTGTGGGCTCGGAGTGGACGTGTGCTCTCTGTGGCGGCGTCGTCTCTGCAGCGTTGGGGGCTTGTTGCTTCACAGTGAGATGAGGCTGGGAATTGTCAGTCAGAGTCTCCCAGGATCCACCAGGAAATCTAAGCACCCCAGGAGGCCCCAGCCCAAGAGGCCACGGCCTGTCTGTTCCCAGCTGCTTTCGCTGCTGGTCTGGCAGCCCCCCCACCCCCGGCACCTTGCTCGGAGCACACCTGAGCCATGGGAAGCAGTCATGTTTAATTAACCCCCTGAAACATCCATTCTGCATGTGCTTCCCATGGCTCACGGTGTGTTTGGGAAGTGGGCACCTCTCGGGGAGCCAGGGTACGCAGCATCCTGGCAGACAGCAGGGTTCCCTCTGTGGGTGTCAGTGCTCCCCACTCCCCTGTCCTGAACGAGGGGGGCTGAAGGTCTGCCTGGTCAGACGTTCATGTTCTCAGCCAGGAGCTGAGCGGCCCCCGGCCAGCGGCTCCTGCCGGGGTGACACTGCCGAGCACAGCAAGGCCACGGCCGCAGAGCTGTGCCCCCCGGGGCTCCAGAGAGTGACCGTCACTGCAGTCCACGCTGATCTCTCTGGCCACACACAGCAGAGCCCCGGGCCTGAGTCGGGTTTCCTGCGTTTGTGCTCGATCCGGAGGTGACTGTGCCCAGCAGACCCCTGGACCAGCCCCTCCTGAGCCGTAAAGGGCTCGCGGTCTCTCCACCCAGCACCTCTCTCGGGCTGGGCTGAGATGCAGTGTTTTAGGGTAAATTTCCTGGGATATTAATGCTTAATGATTCCCTCTAAACCTTTCCCCCTCCGAATCCAATTTCACCAAACCAATTCGATGACTCGAGTTCATGTAATTACCCAGCTGTCAGCCTCCACCTCTCCTTGGAGATGGATGTGGACGAGAAACAGCGAGAGGAACCTCGTCCCCCCATCTCCTCTGCAGCCCGCGGCGGGAGCAGGCTCTCCTGTGCGCCCGCCCTGTGCCGGCCACGCGGTCTGCTCGGTACCAAGCTGCGCTCTCCCTGCCCGGCTGCTGGCCCCCGATCTTGCATCTCGTGTTGCCCCCCGATCTGTAATGTGGGCTGCAGTGTGCGGTGCACCCACCGTGTGACCTGCTGCTGGGCCGGGGAAGGAGCGAAGGGACCCACAGGCTGCGGGGGAGGGGAGGTCCTGCTGTCGGGAGCAGCTGTGGCCCAGAGGGCGAGACCCCACGAAACAGCCAACTGTACTGCGAGGAGGGCGGATCGGCCCTGAGTGGGGCACAAGCGACGCTGGAGGAATGAGTCGTCGGGAGCCAAAGGGATGCAGAGGGGCAGGGGTGACAGGTGTGGCCCCCAATCCGCATAGGACATGTCCGCCGGTTTCTGCCATGGGGTCAGCCCGTGTGTCTGAAGACGGTGGAGACAAATGGGCTTTGGAAAGCTCGGTGCCTGGAACCTGGAACCACAGGGGTGAAATGAGCCCAGTGTGGCCGGCTGTGCTCCCCGACCCTGGCCCACTGGTCCCAGGTGTCCTCTGTCGGCATCGTCAGCGGTCAGCCTGCTGCCCGCAGACCCCAGTGTGGGGAAGAAATGCAGCCCAGACCCAGGCCCGTCCCGTCCCAGCCGGACCTTCTCGTCGGCCACACACCAGACCCGTTATTGCACCACCCTCGGGTGCGGTGAGCCCGGCTGGGGGCGGGAGGACGTGGTCACCCACCCGGGGCTTCACCTGCAGTGACGCTCTCTGCCTCCAGTCATGGGCGCTGGGCAGGTTCCTCTCTTTCTGGGGCGTGTGGGCTGAGCCTTCCGTGGTGACGTTTCTCGGTCCATTTCCTACCTCCTCTGAGGGATCTGTGCACCGTCGGTGGGAACGTAAGGTGGCGGAGCCGTTGTGCAAACAGTGTGGTGGTTGTGGCAGCTCCTCAAAAATTAAGGACAGAAATGTCCCAGGACCCGCAGTTCTAGTTCTGGGTGCGCCCCGTAGAAGGGGAGCAGGGCCGCAGGGGGTGTGTCCACCCGTGTCCGTAGCAGCATTGGTCACAAGAGCCGAGTGGAGCACCCCAGTGCCCATCGGTGGGTGAGCGGGAGCGCGAATGCGGTCTGTGCCCACAGCGGGGTGTCCCCCAGCCGTACAGAGCGAGGGCTCTGACACCTGCAAGTGGCTGACCCTTGAGGACTCGCACACGTGACATAAACCAGTCACAGGCCAGTGCTGTGGGCCCCACTTCCAGGAAGTACCCAGAGTCGCCGAAATCGGAGACAGCAAGCGGAGGGGGGCTGCGGGGGCGGGGAGGAGGGAGGAGCTCGTCCGTGGGGCACAGCTCTGGTTGTGCAGACCGTGGGGGTTGCACACACTGGGAATGTGCGTGACCAGCGGCCTGGACACCAAAATGGTTGCCATGGTAGTGTTCCGTGATTTTCACTACCGTTTAAAACAAGCAAACACAAACTTAGCGCATTGGCCCCTGTGGTGTAGGGTCAGGAGTAGGGCTGGGCTCCCCGACGGTGCCCACCTGGTCTCTGTCTCCCGGCTTACAGGGTCCTCCTGGCTCCCAGCCCCCGCATCTGAAAAACGACGGGAAGGCGCATCTGGGAGGAGGGTTGGGTCTGCTTGGGCCACATGACCGTCCTTGTGCCCAGTCACTGGGCAGGGCTGGCAGATCGGGTCGCCCTCCACTCGGAGCCGATGAGGCTGTGTAACCCTCAAGGTCACCGGGTCCCCTGAGCTGGAAGAAGGGTGTCCTGTCAGAGACGGGTGCCCAGGTCCGTCTCCGAAGAACAGGCTCCCACGGTGCCTGAGGAGGGACCAGCACGCGGCCGATTCCACGCCCTCCACTGTGACGTGAGCCCTCCGGGGGGCCAGGTTCACGCACACCTGCCTCGCGAGAACAGGGGCTCCTGCCGCCAGGTCCCGGCACTGGCTTTGAAGTCGGGTGGGGTCTCGAACAGGCCAGGACCGGCGCCCTCCGGATGGTCCGGAGGGTTCTTCCGCTCAGTCCTGACCACCGAAGGCGGCCCCTCGGGCTGTCGAACAACACCCCCTGGAGTCTCACATCTGCCTCGATTTCGCTGCAGACATGTCCGTGTGCACTCGGCGCATCGCTGCCCCGGTGGGTCGATCACGCGGCAGCCGCGCCGCCTGAGAGGCGCCAGCTCTGGCTGGGACGTCGCTGGGGGCGCAGGAGGGACTGTCAGCTCACCTCAGGGAGCAGAGGACGTGTGCTGGTGTCTCTGTGTGATGGTCGCCTCGCCTCGAGGGGTCTCTCCGTGGGGGTCTCTGCTACCACCTGCTCCCCCGCACCCAGCAACTGGATACGAATGTAGGTTTCTGACTCACCAGATAAGCTGAGTCCGACTCTCTGGGGATGGGACCCAGGACTGTGTTGTTGCAAGCGTCCCAGGTGCAGTTTGGGGGCCCTGCCCTGGGGTTTCCCTGGGCTGCATTGTGGCTGCTTCGCAAGGTGACAACATGTAAGAGCAGATTCCTGTCCCTGGGAGGCATGTGGCTCCCCAAGAAGTCGCTTTGTTGGTGCACAGCCAGGCAATTGCAAAGTCCAGGAACAAGGAAGGACAGAGAACAGACCGGACACCGGGGGAGGCCAGGCCAGCACTGCTGAGCCGTGACCACAGGCTTGGACTTGGCTGGATCTCGGGATCGTCCAGTCGGGTGCAGGGGAGGGGCCTGGAGTTGTTAGAGTCGTGCACCTCAGACTCGGGGTGGATCAGAAGCACGCAGGGGGCTCGAGCCACAGATTCCTGGGCCCAGCCCCCCAAGATCTGGCTTTGGTACGTTTGGGGAGGGGCCAGGATGAACAGTGGGGCGCAGGTGTGGGGTGGAACAGAGCTCTTGACCCTGAACGGACTGCGGGGGAGAAGAAGCAAACAGCCTTCCCTCTGCCCTTCTAGGTGCTCTGGCTTGGGCACCGAACTTAGACTGACGTGAGACAGGTGAACAGAGAAACACCTACGGCACATGCAGCGTACTTTGGGGGACGCAGGGGTGGTTGGAACTCGGGCTTATACCGCATATTACAGGGGACAGTGCAGACAAGACACACGAGCTGTGGCCGACGGGGAGGGAGGCAGATACACGGGGAACGGCCGGAAGGTGGGGGACCAGGAAGGTCTGCTCTGTAGACTCTTCCGGGTGCCGACTCCGGGCTGGTAGGAGTCTTGAGTTGTCTCTGATGCTGAGGAGTCCGAGCCTCATTTTAGGGGGGACTGGAAGCACTTGGGGATCTGTTGTTTCTCAGTTGTCTTCAGCTCAAAAAAATTATTATGCCAAAGCGGCATATTTTGGGGTGGCGTCTTCTGATCCCCTGCAGGGGTCTCTCTCTGCCGCGTCCCTGATTCTCTCAGACAACCGGTGTCTTTCTTAAGAGGAGCACCAACCCGTTTCCTCGCTTCACAGGGGTGGCTCTTGGGCCGGACCTTCCGAAGCAGCTGACGGCACAGCACCTGCCGCAGTTCTCTCTCCGCGTGGCGTTCGGACCGGGAGCCTCAGCCTCTCTCCTGGGCGGGGCTCTGGCCCCACAGCCTCTGTGGATTTCAGACGTTGGTCGCTGATCTTCGTACTTCTTCCCGCCGTGCTCGGGGTGCAGCCACAGCCCCTTACAGTGTTGACTTGGGGTGATGCTTATTCAGACCTAGAGCTGAACAAGTTTTCACCTGGGGAGCTGTGCAGGCCGGCGGGGGCGGCTCAAGGCAGGGGCTGGGTCTGGGAGTACCGGTGCCCTGGCTCTAAGCGGAGCTTTATTTCTTACCTCAGGAATTGGTCAGGTTATAATAATATTTTCCAGAATTCCTGGAATTGGAGCATACATTTCAACAGCTAAAGTATGAGTTATATGCAATTTGAGTCCTTTTTCCTAAGTGCACGGACGTGCTTTAAGTGTTATGGAAACTGTACAGGAATATGAACAGCCATCGATGAGCGGAAAGTGTAAACACTGGCAACCCGTTAGCTTCCGAGAATAATTAGCAGATTCGCAGGAAACCGCGGATCTTTTCACTGAAAAGGGGAACAGGACTGTCTAAGCTGCAAACCGCAGGCACTTGCGTGTGGAGGGACTTTGCTGAACTTCGTCCCCAGCGTCATCTGGATGTGCCCACAGCCTAGCGAGTGCTCTGGCTTTTCTTCCCACTGACCGTGAGCCTGACACGGGGCAGATGCGTCTGTCGAAACCATTAACCGGAAGGGTGCAGCGTCCTGTCCAACGTGGAGAAACGGCCAAGTCCAGCCTCGGGGTCACAGTCTGCCGAGGCCTCAGCCCTGACGGGTCCCACAGGCTCCTGGGGAACACGCTCCGTCTGCTCCCCTTCGTTCGACAGCGAGGGGAGGGGCTCAGAGCACCTTCAGTGCCGGCGAGTCCGCGGGCGGGAGCCGGAAGGCGTCGCTGAGACCCCCCCACGCCCGCTGTCGCCCCCTCTGCTGACAGCACCTTGTCATCCGCAGTTAATCCTCCCTCGTTCTTCTCTCTCTGGTGGTTTGTTTGCAAAGCCTTCAAGCTCGATTAATTTATAACTTTAATAATGTGGTGAAGGACCTGGAGTTATTGTGCCCGGAGAAGATACATAAAGCGGCTGCATCATTTTTATGTGTTTCTGTCTGAGCAGCCCATCTGCTTTCCCAGCATTGTTTTCGGGATTTTAGCCAGAGCACGGGTTGCTTTTTGGTTAAAAGTAGCAGTAGGAGGAGAAATGGGAGCGCGCACGCATGCGCACACACACGCGCGCACAGAGTGAGCACACGCACACACACGAGTGAACACACACGTGCACACACACGAGTGAGCACACACGCACATGCACACACACACGCACACACACGAGTGCGCAGCTGGGGAACTTTGGAGGCTAAAGCAAACGAGATCATGTAGACAGTCTGTTAAGATTTTAAATGCACACGCAGCAGACGTGTGTAATGTAAGTGGGTGTTTTATCTGGGCTGGAAGAAGTTGGAAAGAACTTAGAACTGAGGTGGGAACATCATGCGTCTTCCTCCCTCAGGTCGAACCCAGAGCTGCTCCCGGCTGAGCACTGACTGGCCGGAGAGAGGAGGAGACGGTGCCTGGAGAGGCCCTGGGGAGATCTGCTGGCTGAGCCTGCCCAGGGGGCCCGGGTCCAGGGACCTTCTCCAGGAGGTGGTGGGAGAGGGGGGCACAGCCCACCAGGGGCTGAACCTCATTCACTGGGAGGTAAGACTGTCGTCGAACTGTTTTTCCTTTGCTGCCCTTCAAACCACACGATGCAACTGGAGGTGGCTGAGACGGACGTTCTCGCTGACTTCAGAGAGACGAGTTCTCAGGGCCACGCGGTGTGGGTTCGATTCCTGGCTCCCACTGCCGGCCAGGAAAACGTGTTTCTTTACCAAGTTTCAGTTCGGGTTTTGCGTTATTTCCTTTGATGTGAAAAGGTAAACTCCGTCCAAGGAGAACATCGGCAAACAGAAACACGTCCTTTTCATTCGTCCAGCGTTTTGAATAGCATGTGTTTACTGATCGCTTGGTGACAAAAAGTCGTAAGTGATGTTTTAAACGGTAACGAAATGGCCGTCGAGCGTCTGTGGGTGTCGGTGCCCCTGGAGCAGCAGGTGACGCGATTCCGCAGACCAGGGTGTGCCCTGGGCTCCACCGGAGCGAAGCGTCTGGTCTCGGTTTGAACTGGGAAGGGGTGCGGCAGGGCCGGGACAGGTGAGCTCGGACCCCTCCCTGGGACGCACTGGGTCCTGGAGCTGCTCTGCGAACAGGCGTGGAGGCGGAGGGAGGGTCAGCGAGCGAGGACGGCTGGCCTGGGCCGCGGGCTGCCCCCACACTGCGTGAACTTCCAGCCTCACTGCAGCGTCGTGTGTTCCTCTTCGAGGGAAGTGCACACCCTCAGGGCTGAGTGCGCACAGCGGGCTGTGTGCCCGGCTAAGTGAGGATGCGCCGGGACCACCTCCCTCCCCCGTCAGAGGAAACCGCCCTTGGGAACTAGGCGTCTGACAGTGGTTAGTGCTCACTCTGCCCCTCACTCACTCGCTGACGAGAAAACATCAAGTGGTGTTTCGAGCCTGGTTCGTGAGTCAGTGTCTCTGTGCGTCACAGAAAGAACGACCCTGTGCGCCTGGCTGTCCGGCGGTGTCTCTGGCCGGCAGCCGCCCTGTCCCTGTGCCCACTGTCCCAGGTGAGGCCTCCTCCACTGTCGGCCTTGTTCCGACATCAGTGTTTTGCTCGGCGTGAGGCACAGGCTCCCAGGGGCTGGCTCCCCCTTGCGGATGTGCCCAGCGGGCTGAGGGAGGAGTCGGTGAGCCTCTTCCCTGTGTCTGAGGGGCCTGGGTGCTGCTGGTCAGCAGGTTGGCCTTTGGGAAGAAAAGTTGGATGCGTGTTGGGTGCGGAATGAGGACAAGCGGAACCGTCGTCACCTCGTCACCATGGTGACCTCCCATGAGTGACGGCGGCCACGTCACTTCCTCCCCGGAGATCTCGGCCACGTTTCGCTCTGGCCAGCTCCCTGCTGGGTCCGGAACTGTGGTCCCAGCTCAGCCCAGCTGACTGGCCAGCAAACCAGCACCTGAAACAGATCCCGGGTCTGTCGGAAGAGAAAGGCCCGAGGCCATCCAGCTGAGGGGGCTCCCTTGGCTTTGCCAGGGCTCTCTGAGTGGTGTCCGGCCGCCCGGGGGACACGGGGGTCTCTGCACCTGGAGGGAAGGACCCACTGCCCAGGCCAGTCTGCACAGATGCCCGTGTGGGGCTGTTGCCGAGCAAGGTGATGCTGAAGCTGAGTAGCCGCGGGGTCTCCTGGGAGTTCTCGAGCCTGTAATTGGCTTTTACTGTTGTGGGTCCTGTGAGTGTCAGAAATAATGAGCTGACATTTGGATCCGACACGGCATCATTAGTGGACTGGTAACGCAGGTTATGAACACGCATTCATATAAGGCGATAATAAATCAAGTGGCAGACACTTGAGAAGTGATGAGGGTCGTTTCCAAATACACACTCTCTTGCTGTACTCGAATGCCAGCAATTAATAATTCATGGCCCGTCCACCGGGGGCTGGTGGCCCCGCCGAGGCAACGTGTTCCCGCCACGGAGGCCCCATGAGGGCTCTGCCAAGAAGCCCGAAGGTCCGTGCCGGGCACGGGGTTGGTGGTGCCGGTTCGTCCGCCAGGGGTGGGACAGTCCAGCTCTCCGGACAGAATTATCCGGAACAGTCTTATACGCTGCCACACGATTCCAGCAACACTGTGGTTTTTGAAAAAAACTATTTAGCAATTTATGACAGTCATTGAATTGTGATGACTTGTGTTGGTGCCCCCGAGACACCGCACGTCACCTCCGCTTTCGGAGGGGGTGTCTGTCCGCCTGCCCATCTGCCCCAGCTCATTGGTTTCTGTCTCCATCTGTCTTTGCCCACGTTGTCGGACCCTCTTCTTACCTTGACTTGTTTTACTTTAGAGGAAGATGCACAGACAGAAAAGCACCCAAACCCTAAGAGCGCGGGTCAGGGGACTCTCGTGAACTCTACCAGCTCCCCAAAGCCCCTGGTCCTCAGACCATCGGCCCTGCAGCTCCTCAGCCTTCAACCTGCACCTCCGGCCTGCAGGTGGCAGTGGTGAGGTTCCCCACCTCTATCATCATGTGAGCCAATACTCTCCGTGTGTGTGTACACGTGTGTGTGTGCGTGTGCGAGAGAGAGAGAGAGAGAGGCCTCATTTGGAAATGGGGTCACTGCGGACGTGACCAGCTAGGACGAGGTCACGGGGACCAGAGCAAACCCTCACCCCGTGAGTGCTTCTGCCAAGAGGAGGAGACGCACCCACCTCCGGAAGGCGACTGAGGACGGAAGCAGAAAGCAACCAGCCTGAAGCTTCTTGGCTTTTGTGTTTTCCCAAATCTGAGCCCCCGTAGGCTGAGCCGAGGAAGAGGCAGCGGGTCTCCCCACTGAAGGAGCGAGTTCCCCAAGGTGGGGGGACAGCTGCAGGGGCCAGGGAGGATCCAGGTGGTCAGACGACAGAGGCCCCCCCTCAGCTCCAAGCAGCCCAGCCTCTGGCCTGAATGAGACCCGGTCGGCAGAGGGACAGAGACGGCCAGAGACCCTGCCTGTTTCCTGGCTCCGGTCACAACGCTGGGAGTGGAGAGAACCCCACAGTGACTGCGATGGGACCCCAGCAGGCGGCACGAGGACTCAGAGCTTCGGTTTGAGGACAAGATGAAGGATGTTCCTGGTGCTGAGTCCCAGCCTGAGTCCCTGGCATCTAGAAAGGACAGGTGAGCTGCGGTTACAGGAGCAACACTTCTTCCTCCAAACGCAGACACGACAGGAGCTGACGTTCCCTGAGCAGAGGACACGTCCCAGATGCTCCCGGGGACACTGCCCAGCGCCCACGGACGGGGGCGCGGTGATGAGCGGTGTGGTTCGGGGGACAGTGACCCGCAGAGGGAATGAGCATCTACAGCCGCGCGCCGAGTGGGCAGGAAAGTCACCGGCTCCCATTCCCTCGGCTGCAAACACTGACCATGGGCAGGAGTGAGGGGGCGGGGAGTGGAGGCTGCCCCGGGGAGGGGGCCAGGCAGGGGCGAGGCTGTGGGGGGTGGGGGGCAGGGCGCATGCAGAGGGGCAGGAGGGACGATGTCCTGTCTCTGCAGCCGGAGAGCGAGGACCCAACCTTCCTCGCTTCTCTGTTCTGCTAGAGCCTCGGTGGAGGGTGTGAACCCACCCACACTGGGGAGGGGCAGCTGCCTCCCTCGGCCCACCAGTTCCCCACTATCTCCGGAAACATGCTCAGACGCGCACAGGAATAATGTTTAATTACTTATCTGGGCACCCATGGCCAGTCAAGTTGACACCTAAAATCGACCACCACGGAGCTACGTACGAAGGTGTAGGCAGGGTTACCTGGAAGCAACAAGGGAAAGCGCACGACTCGAGGGTGTCCTACCAGCTCTTGGCTTGAGGGGCAACTTGCTGGATCCCACAAGCAGGAGCCCAAGCTGAAGAGAGGGCCCCGACCCAGAGCCCGGCTTTGGTGAGGGACCTGGCTGAGCTGCAGGGACCGCAAATGGGCCGAGGGACGGACAGACCCAGCCCCCGCCCCACTCCCGGCAGGGCCCCTGGGACAGACCCAAGCGGGAGTCGTGGGCACTGTCCACTGAGAGTCCGGGACACAGTGCAGGGCGGGCAGGAGCCCGTGGGGAGCATCCAGGCTGAGGCTGAGGCCCTGCTGGAGGAGCGAGGGGCGAGGGGACACCCCCAGACTGCGGACGCCCGATAGCCAGGAACGAGCCGCACTCACCAGGCAGCTTCTCGTCCATCAGTGACTTGGCTCTGCTCTTGCCCTGGGAGCAGCAGCGATCTAGGTCTTCTTGGCCGGAGAGTTAAGAAAACACCCGAATCTTAGAGCCACACCAGTGGGCCAAGAGGTGGACCAGTCCTGGAACAGAGAGGGACCAAGACACTCAAAGGACAACGGTGAGCCCGGCCGGTGTGGCTCGGTGGTGGAGCGTTGACCCTGCACCAAGAGGTCCCCGGTTGGATTCCGGGTCAGGACGTGTGCCCCAGTCGCAGGTCCAATCCCGTCAGGGACACGCAGGAGGCAGCCCATCGATATTCTCTCTCATCCATGTTTCTATCTCTCTCTCCCTCTCCCTTCCTCTCTCTAAAATTAATAAAGAAAAAAAATAATAAAAAGACAACCGATGCGATTAATTATATAATTCAAACAATCCTACCTCCAATTGGATCCAATAAACTAAGTATTTAAGATGCATATTAATTGAATTTAAACCCTCTGGATAATTAACAAATTTTCTCCTTAAAGGAGTCTTCTTTTTTGTCTGACTTGTCTCATTTCTGAGAAAGAGTGAAGCCAACAGTTTTCAGTAACACGGAACATCATTTTTCCTTTTCTCCTTTTGACAAATGGACTCAAAGGTGACATACATAGATGTGATTTTTTTTTTTTTTTTTTTGCTCTTAGGCATTTAAAATACATTTTTCTTCCGGAAGTCAAATGAAGCGTTAGGTGTTCACTTGGACAGTGAGATTTATTGAGGTTTCTGGGGCCGTTAGGAGTTTTCAAATATGTGCTTTAGAAACTTCTGGGTCATTTCTGTGATTCATGGTGAGGTAATATATAAATACAGATTTAGGTGCCATTAAAAATAGATTTCCCGAGCTCTTCACACTCGATAATGCACCACGTTAACTGCAGCACGG
Organism: Molossus molossus; assembly: GCF_014108415.1. Lineage (NCBI taxonomy): Eukaryota > Metazoa > Chordata > Mammalia > Chiroptera > Molossidae > Molossus > Molossus molossus. The sequence continues at coordinate 201,325 of NW_023425352.1, forward strand.
TGACGTCAGCAGGGGTCTGGGCCGTGGCAGGGACAGACTTACAGGAAGGTTAGGAGAATGAGGGCTGTTTGAGCCGCTTGGAACAGGTCACGCTCGGTGGCACATCCTCTGCATAATGGGGCGACACGATGTTTAAAGAACTGACTTCTGCCCTGGCCGGTTTGGCTCAGCGGTTAGAGCGTCGGCTGTGGTCCTGAGAGACCCGGGTTCGGTTCCCGCTAAGGGCACATACCTCGGTTGCAGTTTGTCCCCGGCCCTGGTCGGTCGTGTGGGTGGCAGCCACTCGATGTGTCCCTTTCACATCGATGTTTCTCTCTCTCTCTCTGTTCCTCTCTCTCCCCCCGACTCTACCTGAACAAAAAATGGAAAAATGTCCTCGGGTGAGGATAAAAACAAAACAAAACAAAACAAAACAAAAAAGAACTGATTTCTGGGGGCCGTCTTAGTGCCATTTGCTGTAAAGTGTGTGAGGACGTGAGCCGCATGGACGGCTGTTCCCTCTTCCCTCTGGGCGCCCAGGAGTCCGTGCAGGTTAACGAAGCCCCGACAGTGTGTCAAGCAAGGCGCCGTCAGCCGTGGGGCAGAGCTGTGTGGGGCCCGGGGGGCAGGGTGAAGGCGGCGGGGCAGCTGCCAGGGGCAGGACGGCAGGGAGAAGCGGCCTGGCCGAGGGTACCTGAGGCTCTCGCGTCTGCTGGTTCTCAGCCTGTCCAGCCCTCAGGTGGTCCCGGCAGCTCGTCCCTGAGAGGAGACGGTTTCTGTTCTGCTGCGGGTGGAGCAGCGGGTGGGGGGTGCGGACTCCTCACCCCTGGGCAGAGTCGGACCACCTGCAGGCCGGAGTTATCGGGACCCAGGCTCGCTGGGTCTCGAGCACACGTTCAATAGTTCACAGGATGGCTAGTTGGTGCGAACACCGCCCTGTTCATGATGTTGTTGTCTCCTTCCGGGGCTGGGCGATGAACTGCGCTGATTTCCTCCTGCAGCGGGAGCACTTGTTCCGGCTTCGGGCACATTAATTAGCGTCATCCAAGCACTTTTCACAAACAAGCATCTGCGCTCAGCTGGACTTGACAAGCCGAAGGGAACGTGTCTCATCAACAGAACAGGATTTGAGCATCCAAGTGTGTTTCGTCCGATTGCGTCTGGAGGGGACGAATTGCTCCCTTGTCAGTCACTGGTCAGCGGCGTCACAGGCTCTGGGGGATGAGCGGTGGACTCGAGTCCAGGGACGTTCTGCCTTCAGACATCAGCACTTTGGTTGGTGGGACTTCTCCGGTCCTGTGTGGTCAGGCAGGACAACGACATTTCACAAGTCCAGCTTTCTCTTTAGGAAAAATCACGAAAATGCGTTTCAGTATTTCAAATGGACCCAATAACCCTTTATCCTTTGCTCCTTTTGAATTTAGAATCTTCAGATGCGAGTTTCCTTAATAGAAATTTCCCTAAATTATTGGGAAAAGTTGAGGATCCAATACACCGTCTGAACGTCACGCAGCTAGAGAAGGAAATTGATCTTTAGGAAACACATCGTCTCAAAGTTCCGCCCCCCACGGGCCTTTCTCCCACGTCTCTGGTGAACTTCATAATGCTCGTTTCAACTCTGACAGTGTTCCAGGATATGTTCAGTTCTTTCCTTGGTAATACGTAAATTACTTTTCTTTTTTCCCCGAGGGGATAACGGATGGACCCAGCCTCCTGACTCCAGGCTCCGGATCACTGACTTGCTGTCCCTGGGCAGAGCCTGTGGGAGGGGAGCCTGTGTCCCCTCCCCTCCAGAACCCCCCAGCAGTGTACCCCAGCAGCTCGGTCTGTGCCCCTCGCGGTCCTGGTTTATTAAACGAGGAGTGGACTCGGGACCCAGACTGGACCAGTTAGACGCGTTCTCCTGAGGAATCGCGGAGAAGCAGGAGCAGACGCAGGGCGTGGACAGAGGCTGCTTAACGGAGACGGTGTCCAGCCTCTGTCCCTGGCTCCTGGGGGCGCTGTGACCCTGGAGCACCCCAGGTGAAGGGGTCTGCTGGCCACAGTGGCCACTGGACCCCCCGAGAGTTCTGCTGAGATGGCTCCAGACGGACGGGTCACAGCGGAAAGACCAGCTGTGTGGGCGGAGGATTCATCCCTCGCTCTGGGGCTGTAGACCAAGTTCAGTCAAAGGCCAGCGATTCAGTCGTGTCCACCGCTGGGCAGCCAGGCTGGAGGAGCTTTCTGGTTGGTGGAACTCAGACCTGTCGGGAGTGGGGTGTGCCCTGATCTGGGGGGACACGGGCACTCCCTTGCAGACCCTCCCAGACCTTGTCTCTTCATTTGGCCGGTTCTTTACAATAACACGGCAACTTAAGTACGCGTCCCCGAGGTCTGTGGTCGTTCTGGTCAGTCATGGAGCCTCGGGGGTCTGTGGGAACCTTCTCAACACGTAGCCAGTCGGTCGGACGTGCGGCCGGGGACCCTGACTTGTAACTTGTGTCTGAAGTGAGACAGTCCTGCTGGAGCATTAACCCCATATGACTAGTGTCAGAACGTCACTGTGGCTTTGCAGACCCCAAGTCGTGCTGATGGCCGAGGTTTTGAGTGAAAGCCTCCGTCCTCAGCTAACACCTGTCCCTGAGATGCCCCAGTGTCCCTCGGGAATGTCCTCTCGTCCCTCCCCTTCCCATCCAGCCAGAGGGGGTCTATTTCTGGGAAAACAAAGAGACTTTGGTGGTTCGGGAAGAGAAGGCCGTCGGGAGCCCGTGGTGCCCCTCCCAGCGGGGTCGTGCTAAGTCCTTCACGTTCCTGGTTTCTCCGCATCTGCTCCTCTGAAGGGGACCCGGTGGGAGGGCCGAGCTTCCTGCCTGCCCTGGGCTGCCCACGTCCGGCTGACGGCTGCGTCCGGCTGTTTCTTCCTCCTGGGCCGTGTCCTCCGCTGCAGGGGATGCTCGGGGGGGGGGGGGGGGCAGGCTCCCCGCACCTCCTCCAGCTGCAGCCTCCAGGCCACCGGGGCTGAGTGTTGGGCTCCACACAGAGCGTCTTCCGTGTGATCCGTGTGCTCCTGGCGGTGATGTTTGTTTCATGTGGTGAAGAACAGCAGAATCGTATTGTCTTCTTTTTTCTGTAATTTCCAAATAATTTTAGAATTAAGGGCTTCTAAAGGGAGGCCAGTGATCTACTTCAATATACACTGCAATGGATGATACGATTAATGTTTAATTGAATATTTTCTGGAATACTTTCTAACATATTTTGAGTTTACGTGAAGCATGAAAAGGTACAGACTTTTTTTCTTTGTGGCTCCCTTATTTCCTGCTGTTTTTGGATTCCTTGTATTACGATCAGAATGTGATGAATGGGTCTGTCAATATGGTTTTACTTTCTACGTCGATGAATTAAAAAAATCTTCCAGTGGTGTCACTAATCTAAGTTACATGTGGAAAAGTCCAATGCGCACGAACACTTTTACTCGGATGTGTGCCCACCGAGGGGTGTTTGGGTGTCTGCACAGTCGAGGAGGAGGAGTTAGAACACTCTACACCGTCTTGCCGTGTCCCTAAGGGCCTGTGTTTGTCACCCTTGCGGCCCCTCGTGATTGACAGCACATCTCTCCCAACACGAGAAGGGGGCAGTCGTGGTCAGACAGCAGGAAACTCGTGTTTTATCCCAGAGACAAACTTGAGCGGAGAAGAGCCCAAGAGACGGAGGTGGGGGAGGTCACGGAGGAGAAGAGAACAGGGATGTGGGCCCTGGGGACGGGGCGGAGCCCTGTGAGGCGGGGAGGTGACAGAAATGGAAGAGAAGGGAGGGGTGACTCCGCCGGGTGGCCCCCATGCCCGGGCACTGCCTCCACCGGCCGTCCTGGCCCAGCCAGTCCACGGCCGCTCTCGGGGTCTGAGCACCTGGGTTGATGTCAGCCCCGCTCAGTGGATAGTGTGTCCACTGTGGAACTTTTTTTTTTTTTTTGGTGGTGTTTTGAGCTTCATCTCAAAACTCCAACCACAGGTCAGCTACATGCTTTTTCCAATTACCCGAGGTGCATAATTTGATTCCTGATCCTTCATGCAGACCCATTGACCAGGGCCCAGCCTGTGCTCTGTAAACCACCATCACCGCCCCTGCCGCCGTCACGTGGTCCCGTGGCCGACAGCCACGCCCGGACCCCAGGGTCCCAATGAAGGGCCTGTGTCCAGAGACCTGGAATCTTGTACAGCCGAGGTCTCCATTTATTAGTCACCAGGCAACCGAGTTTTATTACAAAATTAGTACACATGGATTGCTAAAGATTCAAACGCAATAGAAGAATATAAACAGTGAAAAAATGTATTCCCTCTACCCTCTCTTCTTGTACAGCCCCTAGTGGACTGTTTGGTGTACCCTTAGCGACACCTGTGAGCACGTGCGCGCGCACACACGCACACACACACACACACGCACACACACGCACACACACACGGCTTGTGCTTTCCATTTTGGCAAAAAGCGTGACTGTGCAAGGTGTCCCCTTGGCCCTCAGCACGTGCCGGGGACACCGGACATGTCCACACGTGTTTTGCAGTTGATCTCAGTTCCTTGTTCGCTATACATTGATACTTGGGTCATTTCCACTTATTTGATCATCAGTGAACATTTATTAAACGTGTGTCCTTTAAAGTCCTGTGACTTCCACTTCGGTGTGGAAAGAGTCGTCTCTCCCAGAACCCAGACTCCTGTGAAGCCACGTGGAAGTAATTACATGTCCGTCAGAAGTTCGGAAAGACTGATTGACGCCGTGACGGAAGACGTCTCTGGTTCAGGAGGCCCGGGTGGGATTTCGCACGTGCACTTGGTCTCCTTTCCTTCCTCAGGATGTGATTTAAACTGTTCAAGGGCCCGTCCGGCAGAGGCCTCCCGGGCTGCGCAGTGTCTGGGCACTGAGGGGGTCTCCAGTGAGACCGGCGCCTCGCACTTCCGGGGGGCAGGGTGCTGAGAGCCTGGACGTCGGTTCAGCTCGGCAGTGAGGGTCCCGGCTTGGCTGTGGGGTGAGTCTCTCGGGAGACAGGGAAGCGCGTCTTCGGGGGGAATCCTGTCCGGGCCCCGATCTGTGCGAATAGACAGACGACCTGTGCAGCATGGACTTCCATCAGACCTGCGGCTTTTATACAACGTCTCCACTTTGCCAAGTGATCTCTGGCGTAATGTGTAAATATTTTCAGCCCCTTGAAGTGGAGCAGAGTGATTATTCCTCAGCACCTGCCACGTCCGCCTGGGCCTCCGTTCACGAGCCCTTTTTCTTGTTGTTCAGGGTGAAACTGGCCGCCAACACGGGGGTGTGACGTGGGGGAGGGGGGCAAATGAACAGAAGCCCCGAAGGCAGGGTCTTGGGTTCAAATGCCAGGCTGGGCACTTACCGATTATGTGATGGCATGTTCGGACCCACCCCAGGCCGCAGCTCCTCACTCACAACACCGCACGCCACACAGACGGCCCTGATGTGCGACGGCCGGGCTCCCGCGGCCTTCCCACCGTGGTGCCAAAGCGGTGTGCACTCAGTAGAAACTACACTCGGGATTTTGAATTTGGACCTTTCCCCGGGCCAGGGAGAGCGGAGGGTACCCTCTCGCGCGGTGCTGGACGGCGGCTGGTCAGCTCACGACCACGGGACGCCCGTGTGGTGCGCGGTTGCAGGGCATCGGGAACCGCGTGGAGCGTGGCTAAGGCTAAGCCGCGGGGTTCGGCAGGGCGGGTGTGTTCGTGCGTTTTCCACGTGAGGTATTTCCCAGTTGCGAGGGCTTGAGGGGATGGGACTCAGCCCCTCCCGAGCAGGGAGCATTCACTGGGCTCCGCAGGGGGTGCAGAGGACTCGCAGAGGGGCAGCCGCGCGGTCGGCACGCAGCTGCATTTTGGTTCACCCAGTTTAGCTGCGGGGGACGGACCAGGCTCCCCAGTGGGACGACTCCCTCAGTTTATAACCCACAAGGACCACACAGCTGGGGTCAGACAGGCCAGGTCTGAGGCTCTGGGCAAACTTGGAGCTATTTCCTCACGGGGCCTCGCCCAGCCCCTCCAGCTCCGAACCCCTGAACCAAAAGGAGAGAACAAGGAACTTACACGCATATAAGCGTAACCAGTGGACATTGACAACAGTCCTGGGGGTGCGGGATCAGGAGGAGGGTGACTGGGGGGGGGGAGAAAAATCTGTACCAAAAATAATTTAATTAAGAAGAAAAGGAGAAGACGATGCACCCACATCTGAAGGGGTTGTGAGAGGCACAGGAGAGACCGCAGGGTGTGCGGCCACCCCCGTCATCCGCTCATGGCCGTGGCCCCGCCCCATCCCTACATCTGCGTGAACGTGGGAACCACCTGACTGGGTGTTAGTGAGGCGGCTGCGGGCCCAGTGGGCGGGGTGGGGGAGGGGAGAAGAGGCCCCCCTGTCAGCTGACACCCCCTCTCTCCAGCCAGGTGCCTGCAGGACAGCCGAGCCCGCTGGGCAGTGTTCTCAGCGGAGACCCTCAGTGTTCCCACGGGGGGACCCGACCCGCGAACAGCTTCGTGTGCTTGTCTCGGGGAGCGTTTCCAGTGGGGGGCAGGCCGCGGGCCAACCCGCTGTCCTGGGAGCTGCGCTGGGCCCTCTACTGGGGTGACGTTGTGACAAGTCGGGGGACCAGGAGCACATTCCTGTACATTTCCTAAGACGAATGGCCTCTCTCTGCGGGGTACGGGAGTTCCAGGGACCTGGGCGTGTGGGGGCCAGGGGTGTGCTCCCTCATCCCTCCCTCACCCCACGTGTTCACTGCGCCGGCCCCGCCCGGCCCCGCCCAGGCCGTGGAGATAACAGCGGGGCCACAGGAAGCCTGCGGGGAGGGGGTGCACAGTCAGCGAGAAACACAAAGTCCTTGTACAAGGAAACACTAGGGCAGGAACTAAAATAACTGCCGAAAACAAGAGGCGCCTGGAAGTGGGGAACCTGGAAGTGGGGACCCGTTCAGAGGGGGAGGCCGTGCGGGGAGTGTGCTCGAACGCAGACGTGCAGGACGAGGACGCGCTGCCTGGTTCCAGGTGCGGGAAGAGCTTTCCAGAAAGATGGGCGGCAAGTGCAAAGGTCCTGGGGTACGAGAGAGTGCGCTTGTCCCGGGAACGGAGAACAGGCCAGTGTGACGTCGTGTGAGAGGCGACCACGTCCAGCTGGTCTGAGGCAGAGGCACCCCCGTAGGCTGTGGAGGGCCTGGTAGGCATCGCCGAGAAGTTGTTTTTATCCTGATGCCGATGGGAGACCCGCGCGTGTGTGTGGTGCACACACTTTCACTCCTATCTGGGAGGCTCCCTGGCTGCAGTGTGGGAGGGTCAGGAAGAGGAACCTGTGGGAGGGGGTGGAAGGTCGCAGGGAGATGCGCTGTGTGCACCGCGGAGCAGGAGGAGCCGGTGGGGCTGAGAGCGGGGTCAGGGCTCCTGCGTGTGACCCTCAGAACCCTCTGTGCTCCCATGCAGGGTGCATCAGTGACCCCGAAACTGGGTGTCTGCATGTCTGTCTCCTGGCGTCCAGCCCCTGGTCCCTCCTGGCCACGAGGGGGGTGCTCTGTGCACTGATGAGCTGCCTCAGACGTGGTCACTCATACAGGTCACCCTTGGCAGGGGCCTCAAGGAGCTGTGAGCCCGCGGTTTGCGACGGCTCTTCTCGGGGCGCCGACAGCCCAGACTGTGCCCCGTGGTTGCTGTGTTGGTGTTTCACCTGGATTCCCTGTTCCGGTTAATTCTGGGGGGACTTCACAGCGACTTTGGGCTGATGCTGTCACTGAATTCTGCAGACAGCGGTGCAGGAGCGCAGACATGCCAGGCTTTGGGGCTGGTACAGACACGGGAAAGTATCTAATCCAGCCTCTCGTTTCATGAGGGCCAGAGGGTCACCTGACGTATCCAAGGTCCCACGATGAGGTGACGCAGGGTGGAGACTAGCACCTGGGGCCCTCGACCCTCAGAACCTGCTATTCCCACTGTGCACCAGCCACCAATGGCGCCTCGACTCTCCGTGTTCCCCCCATACAAAGGGGTGGGGGGTGAGTGCGTGGGCTCTGGAGTCAGGCTGCCCAGACGCAGGTCCGTTGCACGGCTGTGCTCGGCCGCAACATTGAGTAATGCCTCAGTTTCCCCATCTGCAAAAGGGGTGACAACTAAATGGACCTTTCAGTGCGGTGACAATGAAATAAAACGGTGCAAAGAGCCTGGCCCTCAGTCCGAGCTTCACGAACGTCCACCGTTACCGTCCTCTGTCCAAACGCGACCCCGGAGCCGGCACGGCCCCTGCCCAGCGTCCACAGCCCTCTGCTCCGCTCCCCTAGCTGCTGAGCTGGGCCTTCTTCCCTCCTCCTCCCTGGGCCGTGTTGCTGCTGCTGGTGAAGTTATGAACCCCAAGCCGCTGTTCCCTCACTCGGTGTCGGGGAACGGCCGCGGGATGCGTCCTGCCGGCGCGGACTGTGCGGGGAGGCGGGTTATGAGAGAGAGTTCATTAGTCACGCACCAGCAGCGCAGACCGCGCGGAGGAGAGGCGCCTCCCTGGGACCAAATGGCTTCAGTTGTGATCCTGACGATGAAATTATAAACGAGACGAGGGATTTACATGCGTAAAATCCATCCTGATGCAGAGAAACGGGGGGAGTTGCTGCTGGATATGAAAAGGCTTGAAAAGGCTTCAGCTGTGGAAATGAAACAGAAGCCTCACGTCTTATGTGCATCAGGTGCTCGGTAACTAGAGGGACGAGCAGGTAGGCGGATGGATGGACAGACAGGGGGGCAGGTGCACGGCTCGGCGCTTGGGCGGGTGGACGGGCGGTGGGCAGGTTCTCAGCGAGGCGACACTCACAGTGACAAAGGTGCTGCGTGTATCACGCTACGTGATGGAACTGATCGAACATTCGACGTCCGTGGTGGGATCAGGAACATGAAGCATGTCTGGCTGAAGACACATGTTTTCTTGGAAACAAATGTCAATCAACCTCGTGAGGAGAAAGACCGAAGTATTTTCCTGTTCTCTGTGCGGACAGGAACGCACAATCACCGTCCCACCGAATGGGCAAAATAAGCAGGAAAGAGATAATACTAAGTTGTGCTAGGAGCTAACACATGAAAACGATGTTGTTTCTCTGGATTTTGTGATATTTGTTATTTGCATCTCTTTCTACGATGTATTTACTCATTCTGAGAATGTACTCACGTTTCTGTTTAATTCTGCATTTGTGATTCTGTGAGCTTTTCTTACCGAGGGGCCTGGGAGTGCTTACGGCTCAGGCCCCACAAAACCTGGATTTCTCCAGACCCAGGGCGTGAACCCTAACTCCTGGGCCCCCAACAGTTCTTCTCACACACCTGGAGATATTCCAGCCCCGTTCGACCAGACCGCCTGTCTGCTGACAGCCAGCTGCCTGAATGTGCAGGAAGGAGGTGCAGACCTGGGGGCTGCTTCCGAACTCAGAACGGCCCCGCCCTGCTCCAGCCGTGCTGTTTCCCGGGCGGTGCACCTGCCCGCTTCCCGATCGCCTGCACACCGTGTCTCTCCCCAGACGGCAAACACCTGCCCTGCTTTCTCAGCAGTCACTCCACCTGGGCACCAGGTCTAGAGTAACAGGTGCGATGGCAGAGTCCCGCCCATTCCCGGGACCCCGCCCGGAGGCCCCTGGCCTGGAGCAGCTCCCCCTGCACTAGCTCCTGTTCTCTGCCAGGCTGTTCCTTGGTGCCCGGGTGGGGTGACCTGGAAGGGCCCTCAGTCAGCGGGGTGGGAAGGGGGGTAAATGCTCCGTACCGTCAACTTCATGGAGCACGGTGGTCTCCACGGCAGGAACCTCACCCTGATGGACGTCCTCCCTTCCCTGTGCCTCACTGAGCTGCCTGGGACCCCCCAGTACACTGCTTGCAGCCAGGTCTTCACACTGCACCCAAACCCGCCAGGCTCTGCCCAGCCCTTTGCCCCAGGCTCCCCCCCCCATGGGGCACTGTTTCCCTCACGACGTTTTCCTCAAGGTTTTTCTGTCCCCACTCCTGAGCCCTGTGGCCTGTTCTACGCTGAGTAGCCAGAGTGCTCTGGTCTCGGAAATGAATACATCAACCCCGGGACTCCCCTGCTTAAAATCCTCCAATAGTTTCCTGTCAATCATAAGGCGAAATCCGAGCCCCTCAGCACAGCCCTGCCTCGCCGGGACCCGGCTCGCGATGTCCCCCACTCGGGACCATCCATGTGCCGAACGCGCCCCTCGGACCCTCTGCCTCAGGTCCTCCCCCCTTCCTGGGCGACTCCCTTCATCAGTTACGTCACCTCCCGGGGCCTCCGGAGGGACAGGGACCTTTGGGTCCCACTGTCCTGAGCTGACTTTGTCACCCCCCCGGCAGGTGGCATCCCTCTCCCTTTCCTGGGGTTCAGCCTCGTGATCGCAACGCTCTGTGCCTGTGTTGCCGCTGCCGGGAATTTACTTCTCTCCTGTCACTAGCCTCTGCCGCGGACTCCGTCAGCCGTGGTCTCCGTCAGCCGTGGTCTCCGTCAGCCGTGGACTCCGTCAGCCGTGGTCTCCGTCAGCCGTGGACTCCGTCAGCCGTGGTCTCCGTCAGCCGTGGTCTCCGTCAGCCGTGGCCTCCGTCAGCCGTGGTCTCCGTCAGCCGTGGTCTCCGTCATCCGTGGCCTCCGTCAGCCGTGGTCTCCGTCAGCCGTGGTCTCCGTCAGCCGTGGCCTCCGTCAGCCGTGGTCTCCGTCAGCCGTGGTCTCCGTCAGCCGTGGTCTCCGTCAGCCGTGGTCTCCATCCCCGGGGGTTGCTGGTTGCACAGGCACCGTGGTCCCTTGTTGCCGGCGGTGAGGGAAATGGGGTTTGTAGGTGCACAACGTAAACTGATTTTGGCCAAACTGACCCACAAGGTAGCGAGGCTGCGACCTGAGCAGCTGACGGTCTGCACCAGGAGTCAGAAATTTGGTCACTTCCTCACTGAAGGGGAAATCACCCTGAACAGCCTCCAGGGGCTGGTGCGATTAGCGCTGCAAAGCAATCGGACGCGTTCTTTCCTCCTTTACGCTGTCACAGACTTTAATGGAGCAAACAGAAGAGAAAACGTTGGTGAAACATGAAAGGGAGAAATCAGGCAGACTGCTAATTTTTTAGCAGAATTCAACTCCGATGCCTAAAGGTATATCTGGGCTGCTTTACTAAAAATAGCTGAATAATTAATTCACTTTATCCTCATGTGGCCAAAATGCCAAATCTCTAGTGTTGTAACATCGGTTTCCGGGTTTCTCTGGAAAGTTACACGAGGGTTTTAGGTGGGTGATCAGATCCTGTCCAGTGTCTTACCTGTTATTCGGGGCTGAGGACACGTCTTGGCGGCCGGCAGTGCCCTGGCTGGGGTGTGCCAGCCGAGGAGGAGGGAGCAGCTGCCCGTCGCCTGGTTTCTTGGGAGAAACGTCTCCTGATGACATGTTGGAAGATGTGCCAAGTCTGAAGCCATGAGCCTCCTGGGCCTGGAGACGGGCCCTCGGGTGGGGCTGGGGGAGCCGTTGAGAGTGGTGATTCCGTACTTGACCCGAGTCCGTCCTTAGGGCTGCGTATTCATTGCTCGGAGTCTGAGCTCCGCGGTGCACCTGGCTCTGCGTGTGGTGCTGGGCAGTGGCCAGCCCCTCAGATCCGGGCCCCGCCCTCCGCCCTGCATCCTTTGGAACAGGAACTGAACAGGAATCACCCGAGAGGTGCGGAGGAATTAAACTGTCCTGACAGAGATCAGCAGAGGAGCTCTGGGTTTAAGGTGAAACCAGAGATGAGGTGGCAGAGGACACATGCAGGGGTGAGGGCCAGTGCATTCGGGGCCCAGGGGGGGCCCGTGAGGCTGGGGAGGCGGGGCGGGTGGGGGAGGCGGGTCAGGTGGGGAGGACGGAGAGGCTGGGTTAGAGCAGGCAGGATGGTGAGAGACTCTATGATTTTTCTTCTCTCCTTTTCTGTTCATTGCCTGGGGACAATGAATTTAACTGACAAAAGACAGATTAACAGGATAAAAGGAATTCAATTTCTATAATTTACATAAATTTACAGAAAAGAAATGAAAATCAGAGAAGCATTCAGACTGGGGTGAGGCTTATGTACAGTTTAGCAAAAGAAGGGGGTTTGTGTGTCGTTACAGTGTGAGAACCGACCCTGCGGAGGAGCCCAGGGAGGGGCTGCGCAGCCGGCTCCTGGGATCAGCGGAGTCCGTGTCCAGTGCTCTGGGGCCCAGTGTGCGGCCCTGGGACGGCGCTGCCCCTCCTCCTGGTCTGGAGGGGACGTGCCCAGAGAGGGTCTCTGCCCTGCTGGGGGCACAGAGGGCTCTTCCCGCCTCTGTGGTCTCTCGAATCCTGCGCTCAGAAGGACCCTGTCCCTAACGAGCCTGCCTTCAGGGGGCAGGAGCCGAGGCGCGAGGGTGCGGCCTTGGGCTCCGCAGGCAGTGTTGCGGGGGAAGGACTGCGAGTAAGTTGTGTTCACACTTCAGGAAGTTTGCTCTGCGTCTGTGGAGGGTCAGCACCTCTCTGCTCTCAGGACGTAAGCGGAGGGCAGGGCGGTTCCCCACCTATCATCAGGGCCAGGGGGCCAGCGGTCAGCGAGCGCAGAGGGGCCCCCGGAGCCTGTGCCCCTGGTTAGAGGCAGAAGCTGGGCACCACACACACAACACACACACGGGTTTCTTCAATACCCTTTCTATGTAATATTTAAATTTCTTACTTGATTCTTACATTATTTCTTAAAAACTGGGGCAAAACTGTCGGGGTGGGAGTCAGATCAGTGCTGGCCAGTGACTGGGCGGGGACTTTCTGGGTCGATGAGGATGTTCTGTGTCTCCGTTGTGGGGACGGTTACCTGGCCTCATCCAAGGTCACCCCTGCACACCCCCAAAGGGTACATTTTCCTGCCTGTAATTTATACCTCAGTAAACCTGAATGTATTTTAAAAATAAAGGAAAAGTGAATTGAGCCAGTGGGGTACATGTATGGGCTGTAGGACGGGGGTGGTGGGATTTAAATTCCTCTTTCGAGCAAGAGACAGGTTAATACGTGTCATTGAAAGTGGCTGCCCCTTGGGTGCGGCGCCACCCGCATTCAGATCCCAAATCCCCACGAAGCTGGACAGTCCCGGGTGGTCAGTGTGAGGACCTGGACGTCCAGTCTGAGCCAAGGCCCGAGCGGGACTGGCAGCTCCGAGGTCTCTGTGTCCCTGGCCTTCGTCCTTCCCCCAGGGTTGGCTCCCGGCTCTCGTGGAATAAGACGGAACTGCTCCCTCCTCCCTCCCAGCTGCCCTCCTTGTCGAGCATGCGGCCGGGCACCAGGTGCCGGGGCCACGGAGGCTGCCCCGGCGGGAGGGCAGGAACTGGGACCTTCAGGGAGGGGACCCCGAGTAGTCCTGGCTTTGCCCACGCGCCCAAGTGAATTAGACACTCGTATTAATGCAACTAAAAATCCAACGAACCAAAAGTGGTTTCCCTTCCCACATGCTGAGCTGATCTGTGTCCGACTCCTGGAAAGAAAAGCAGACCCTGTGGCCAACCCTGTGTGCACGGCAGGGAGGGGGGCCCAGTCCTCACCGGGGGGCCAGGTGCGAGACCCCAAGTCCCTCTCCCCTTCAGCGGGGGAACAAGGGGTGGAGGGGGCGTCAGCCTTCCTGGCAACGGGGTGAACACCTGTGGGTGAGGACACGACAGACCGATGGACCCGGAGACCGTGGTGGACGCTCAGGCAGGCGACCTGAACCCTGGACGAGGCTCGGATGCCGAGTCGGGGGTAAGCCGGAGTCAGAATCCGAGAACCACGGCCCCCGTGAATGAAGAAGCGAATCCGGTGAACTGGACATTTTAGGGAGACGCCGAGTCACGCTGTGTGACCCCCGGGGCTCCCGGGGCCTCCTGTGGGGCCTGTGGGATTTCCGGGGACACTGTGGTGACCGCGCCTCCTCCTTAACCGTGTTATTTCAATATGAGGTTGTTGATATTTTTTAAATCACACCATTTGACTACATTTTACTACAAAAATTGAAACGTTTCAAATTTTTTAAAAAAGAAAGAATCTATTCTCTTCCTCCCGGGAGATCATGAGTAAGAATTTGCTGAATGAGCCCTGGCCGGTTTGGCTCAGCGGTTAGAGCGTCAGCCTGTGGTCCAGAGTCCCAGGTTCGGTTCCCACTAAGGGCGCGTATCTCGGTTGTGGTTTGTCCCCAGCCCTGGTTGGGTCTTGCGGGAGGCAGCTTCTCGATGTGTCCCTTTCACGTCGATGTTTCTCACTCGCTTTCTCTTCCTCTCTCTCCCTCCCACTCTGTCTGAACAAAAAATGGAAAAATGTCCTTGGGTGAGGATTAAAAAAAAGAATTTGCTGAATGCGCTGCCAGAGCATCCCCAGCATTGCATGGCCGGCGTTATTCCTGAACGTGTGTGTGCATGTGTGTATGTGCACGTGTGTGCACTCATGTATGTGTGTGTGCACGTGTGTGCACTTGTGTGCGTGTGCACTTGTGTGCGTGTACATGTATGTGCACTCGTGTATGTATGTGTGCATGTGTGTGCACTCGTGTATGTGTGTGTGCACGTGTGTGCACTTGTGTGCGTGTGCACTTGTGTGCGTGTACATGTGTGTGCACTCGTGTATGTATGTGTGCACGTGTGTATGTGTGTGCACGTGTGCGTGTGCACTTGTGTATGTGTGTGTGCATGTGTGTGCACTCGTGTATGTATGTGTGCATGTGTGTGTGCTCGTGTATGTGTGTATGTATGTGTGCACGTGTGTGTGCATTCGTGTATGTGTGTGTGCACGCATACACACAGCCTTGTGGCTTTAATGCACAGGCAGGGTTGTGTGCAGAGTGAAGTTCACTCTTTGCACTTGGCACCGTGTGGATCTCCACCTGCCACGGCCCCTGGATTGAAATCATTTAAAAGTTGTTCCAGGATATTTCGCACAGACGGTGGCACCGAAATGCATGATCCATCCCCTATTGATAGACCTCTGTCTTCTAATGCTCAGCGTGGGGCCATCTCAGTGACCACCCTTATAGTCCTCTGTCCAGAGGTGCAAGCAGACGGGCAGGAGGGTGTTGAAAGGGAAACTGCTGTGTTGGAGGAGGGCGTGTGTCGGACTCCGAGCTGTTGGACTTTGATGATTCTGCAGACTGTCCTCTAAACAACTGACCCTTCCTTGCCTCCCCTGGTCATCACGGAGGTAGAGTATCCTCTCGTGTCCAGTGTCCCAGCAGGTCCTCGGATGGACGGCTCTCCTCCCGCCAAGTGAATGCCGCTCCTGGGGCAGGCGACCCTGCGGTGCTCTCCTTGTGGCCCGCGGCTCTTTGCACTTTGGCAGGTGTTAAATAATTGTTTAATCTTGTCTTCCGCCCTAGACTCATCCACCCACCCACCCCTCCACTCTCTCACCCACTGGCCGACCTCTCTGGCGTAGTCGGGATCCAGACAAGGAATCGAACTTCCTAGGTTCAAAAACCAACCTTGTTTCCAACTGGATGACCAAGTTCCATAGCTTCTTTATGTCTCTGCTGGAACCCACTTCATAGGCTTGTGGGGAGGACTAATTAAAACACCCCATAAAAATAAAGCACCCCAAAGGGCCACTGGCTGAATCAGTTCTGTGTTGTGTCTTATTATTGACCAGGCAGCGTGCCAGCCGCTGGGGATCCAAGAGGGAAGGAAACAAGAAACTGTCCAAACAATCAGAATAATTTCACGGCAGCTATAAAGGGAGTGAGGGCGGGTGGGGGGGGGAGCTTCCCTCTTGGATTGCGTGGTCAGGAGACGCCTCTCTGTAGACGTGACTGTGAACTCGGGGCAGAGGGACGGGGAGGCGGAGGCTCCACCAGAGCTGGGGGAGAAGAACCAGCAAGTGCAAGGGTCCTGGGGCAGGACAGAGCCCTTGTGATGGGAGAGGGGAGAACAAGGCCTAGAGGCCAGGTCTCCGTCCTGTTCGTCCCGGTGTTGTAATACCGGACAGGACATATCACTTGTAGGGCCCACAGGTTCAGAGGATGAGCGATGGACGGATGAGTGAAGACAGGAAGGGAGGAGGTGAATGAGTCGGAGGCTATCTTCTGTCCTCAGGTGCACCTGCTGTTTTCATCCCGGAGAAGCCGCAGGTGTGGTCTTTGGCACTCTGACCAGTTGGAGAGCCAGAGGGTTTGAAGGCCCCTCGGGTGACAGGGGCTCCTAAGTGCTGCTGTTCCTTCCAACATCGGAGGTCTGCCTGGACGGGGTTGTAGCTCAGGGGCCCACAAGGTTATGATGGACGTTTCAACCAGACTGTCCACCCCCATTGCCAGTGGCGCAGTCATGTGTCCTAAGGCAAACCCAGTGCTCAGATTTCACTGCCTAGGAATTGCTCATGGTGCCAGTGCGGCCTGGGGCTTCCGCTCAGTGACCAGTGTCCTGGGCCGAGTCCTCCTGGGCCTGGGGTTTCCGCTCAGTGACCGGTGTCCTGGGCCGAGTCCTCCTGGGCCTGGGGTTTCCGCTCAGTGACCAGTGTCCTGGGCCGAGTCCTCCTGGGCCTGGGGCTTCTGCTCAGTGACCGGTGTCCTGCGCACTGCGGGCTCCATGCTGCCCCCCGCCCCCCCACTGAAGGCAGGGGACATAATGCTAATGCCCGTGGGAGAGAGAGGCAAGGTCCAAAAGAGCAGAAACTCAGAACCTGGGTCTGGTGAGACAGACGAAGGTCAAGGGTTCTGGTGGGGACGCCTCCGCTTTCCGAGTGTCTGAGCACGTCCTGCTCCTTGATCGCCGTGACCACCCTCGAGCGAGAACTGTCACTCACTGGTGCCCTTTGCTCCCAGGCCAGACCCCAGGCTGTTGCCACAGCCGATGTTGTAACTGTTCCCGCCGGTCCGGGTGACGCTCTGACCGTGAGTAGCCGGGAGCCCCTGTCAGAGCACCGATTTCTGGGCAGTGCTATGGAACAGACGCATCTATGTCTGCACTATGGCTGCGTCGATCGAAAAGAAAAGTCTGTTTTTAAACCAGGGTCCTTTCTTCATTCATATATTCAAAATGTAGTTTTTGAACCAACTGCATCCCAGGTCAAAGGCTTCGATGTTCAGATGTCCTGAATGTGTGGGTGAAATTAAAGTGGTTTTCATTGTTTTCCTGTGTCCCCACCATCCGTCTTTTTGTCCTGTGCCCGGCTTCCGAGAGTCATCCTCCAAAGAAAGTACAGCCCCAGGGCTGAGTGACCTGTGTGTTTTGTTTTATAATGAAATCTTTAACACCAGGGTGGTCTTGTTCATAACCTTTCCAAATCTGAAGGGCAGGCTTGCCAAGGCCACAGAGCACCCACCAGGCCAGTGACTGCAGGAGAAACTGCCTCTGCACCCCGAACCCACTGCCTCTGCACCCCGAACCCACCGCCTGCGGCTCTGCAGGGCCCCTCCCAACCCAGACAGGTCACTAGGCTCCCGGAGCAGCCTCGGGGCAGAGCCCGAATGGCTCCCATCTTGCAGGACTCGCCGTAGGGCGAGAGACTCATGTGATGGTAGAATTGGTTTTTACCTGGAGAGTTTGAAAAAATCTGTTTTCCAGATTCACAGAAGCCCGTAGCGCCAAAGAAGAACACCGCGAAGCTCACGTTTTCCCGTGCTCCACCCTCGGTACGGGGACCCGCTAGGAGCACTGCAGCGATGCTGAGGTGTCTGGAGAAAGACGGGCAGCTGCTCACGGGACAGGTATCCCTGAGCACCTCCTGTGTGCTGGACGCTGTCCCCGGGTCCGGCATTGAAGCCCCCGCCAGGCGGCCTCCAGCTGACCCGTGTGAGCAGGGCGCCCGCCGCGTGACCTGTGGGGGAGACGGTGCCCTGCAGCCCCTCTTGCTCAGGTCCTGTAACAGCAGGAGCTTAACGAACATTGTCCATGACAGAAAGGGGGTGGGAGCAGCAGGCGGAGACAGAAGGAGAAGAGTAACATTAATATTTCATAGTGGACTTCAAACCAGGAGGCCTGGCCAAAGTCACTTTTGCCTCTCTGACCTGCTGCATCTTCCTAAAAAATGGGAATAGTGATATCTCCCTGCAAAGCTGTCGTGGGAATGCGGCAACCTCCCTGGGGGTCTGGGGTGTGGCAGGAAGGACCTTTCGAAGAAGGTGAGGCTGGAGCTGGGTGTGGGACAGGGCGGGGCCGGTCCTACCAGCCAGTTAGGACTTTCTCCTGAAAGCGACCGGGGCCCCTGGAGGCTCTGAGGACAGAGGTTGGGGAGCACCCTCTGGCTGCAGCCCAGAGAGCAGGCTGGGCTGGAGGGCAGCTGGCCGGCTTCTGCCGTGATGCACGGGAACCACAGTGGCAGCCTGTGCAGGGACGGGGCCGGGTGGAGAGCAGCAGGTGCACTGGGGCGGGGGGACACTTAGCAGCACTTGGCTGTTGTTGGCTGCAGGTGGAGAGAAAGGAGCTAATCCTGTGCAGAGGCACCAAGACGACACCCTGAAGCTCTGCATGGACAGCGGGGTGGACGGCGCCTCGGATCAGGATGTTGACGGAGGAGGAGGGTGCGTTTGTGGGACGACGGCAGAGCCCCGCCCTTCACGCGGGAAGTGTGCGGAGTCTGGGAGTCAGCAGCCTGTCCTTGGGGTTCAGCCACCTGCCTCACGGGTCACCTCGCTCACCGAGGCCCCCCCCCACGGGCGAAGGAGCCAGCTCAGGACCCCGGGGTTCTGTTCCCTGCAGGAGACAAGCGTGGGGCCAGGATGGGGACAGGCTAGTGTGACCCCAACGTGAGAAATGAGGGAAATGGAGAGGTGTGGGTGGTGGTTGACTACACAGAGCTGTCAGCAAAGACATTAAAAATCCCTGGACATTTAAAACCAGGCGGGAAGCGAGGAAGACCGTGCGCCGGTCACGCAGCCCCCTGAGCCCCGGCGTCAGCAGCCGCATAAGGACGGTGCTTCCTCGCAGGTCGCACACCTCTGTCCACGCAGCTTACGCTCCGTACGTGTTTCCTGCCGTTTCCGGGTAACACGGGAGGCGTGGGAACAGGTGGCTCTGTCCTGACGTCCCCGATGGCGCCAGAGGAGAGAAGAGCGTTTGCTGACGGCCGGCGGTGTCCTTGGCTCCAGGTCCAGGCCTGAGGGGTGCCGGCCTCTGAGGGCGGGGGGCTGCAGGCCTGGCCGCACTGCGCTTTGCGGCCACCAGGGGGCGCATGGCTCACAAACTTTTCCTCCAATAAATCTTCACCTTCTCTTGAGTTTCACTGAACGGGGCCGATCCAGTAACGTTTGAAACTGCTATTTAATTATGCACGATTGTCGGACACGTATAAGCACTGCTGTTATCGCCAAACGTTAATTTTAGCATCCTCACTGTGTCAACGTTTGACGGTGCTTCTCAGGCAGAGCTATTCAGATGCTGATGGTCAAAGCAAATGACTGTGTTTAGAATTTTCCGGATTTTCCTTTGATGGTGAGTCTGCCCAGGGCAGGGTTTCCTCTCCTCGTGCCCTCCGCCAGCTGCGGGCGGTGTTCTCTCCCACCGAGCGCTGTGCCTGGGCTGCAGCGGCCAGAGCTGTTGGGCACCGTCCTGGGCATCGAGCTGGGCTCAGGTCCGCTGTAGGACCCCCTGGCTTCACGCTGAGTCTCGGGTGGGGACATGCGGATGCAGGTCCAGGCTGCACTCCGAGGGGACACCCCCACGGCTGTGGTAACTCCTGCTCACGGGGCGCAGCTGTGGGCCCCGCAGGCTCAGTCGGGTGCAGTTGTCTGAGCCTCATGCTGGCGGCAGCCTGCCCAGGGCCGTCGGCGGGCAGAGCGGCTTCCAGCCCGCGGACTCCATCCAGGACTCTCGGTCACGCCGCTGGCCGATGCACAACCATCTCGTGTAACAAGGACGGGATTGGGCCTCGCGGTCTGAGACCCTCCTGAGCAGAGGCCCTTGCCAGGCCTGCTGATGCCGACCCCACGGAGAGAGCTGGCGAGTGGGCGTCTTCCAGGCCAAACTGTCTCACGAAAGAGGCGTGTTGGTTCCTCTGGGATGTGAGCACCTTGCCGTCTGGCTGGTCCTCGGGGTCGCTGGACCGGCGCAGGGGCACGCTGGTCCGCGGCCTCAGCGCTCTCGTGGGTGCCGTGGATTTGGGGTGGGGAGGGCGCCCTGATTGAGTGAATCTCAGTGGCCGGGAGGGTGCTGTCAGGAATTCTGGCAGCCGGCTGAGGGCTCGTCTCCGGCCCAGACGCCTTCACCCGAGGGTGTGACCCGCCGGCGAGGGGCACTGAGCTGGGACAGGGTGCAGCTGGGGGCCCAGGGCCCTGGCCCAGGCAACTGCTCTTTCCCTGGGCCTCCGTGTTTTCCGCTGCTTGGATCTCACTAGTTCTTGCTCGTTTTGTTGTTTTGAGTGTGGTCCTTTGTCTTCTCTGTCGATGGTGGACACCCACCTGAAGAATTGCTTAGTTAGCTTCTGTTCATACGGCCGAGACCCCCGGGAAGCCACTCCCTCACCTCTCAATTCTTTCTTCCGTCGGAAACTGAGTTTTCTTTTCTGTATTTGCTTCTTGCCCAGGGCTGGCTCTGCCTGCTTTTCATCTCATGAAATCACTTCCTGAAGCACCACAGGCATCGGCTTTGTTTATTATCCCTCCATCCGAGGGATTCTGCCACCCTTCCGGTGTGGTTGAAGTCTCCTCCGCGCACGGCGTCCTGACCTTACTTGCCGTGGTTGACTCAACTCAGAGGGTCGAGGGGAAGAAAAACAGATGTCGGTTCAGGTCAGAAGTTCAGAGGATGTAGAAGGAGCCTGTTGGTCCGCGTGGGCTCTCTCAGCCGTTGGCGTTTCTCTGGACGACCGGGACTGCAGGTGGGAGGGTCGTCCACAGCAGAGCCACCAGGCTGCCCTGCGGTGCCCAGTCCTGGGTGGGCCCCGCCGGTGCTGATGCTCTGGGGTCAGCGTGTGTCTCTGGCTCTTTCGTGCTTAGTTCCCTGCCCTCTTTTGGTTTTAAGGCAATTTTGGTTGGAAAAGTACAGCCTCCGTGGGAGACGACGAGGGAAGGACTGTGTCCGGGGACAGGGAGGTGGTGCTGGAGGCCGGGGTGGGTAATGGGGTGAGCAGAGAGCTGGGGTCTGCCTAGGATGGTCTCCTCCTCCGTCCTCATCCTCCCTGCTGCCCCTCGGCCCCCCTCGGCCCCCTCATTGTTGTCGGGCATTTCCCTGGCTGGAGGAGAATCTGCCTGGATGTGTCCATTGACGGGATGGTCTCCACGTCCCAGTGTGGCTGCCCAGCTCATGGTCGGCCGTGGGAGGGGGTCTGGCAGGAGGCACAGTGTGGACAAGGTGGCTCCGGCTCCTGCTTCACCTGGGTCCTCGGAGCTGCAGAGTCGCCTCTTCCTCTGAGGACGCCCACCGTGGCTCCCACAGTCCTTCCCCCTGAAAGGGGTTCCTCACCAGGTGCCGCCCCGCGAAGGCGGTAACGGCAGGAACTGCGCACAGACGTGCCCGAGCCTTTCTCGCTGCCCACACGCTGCCCACATGCTACCTACACGCTGCCCACACGCTGTCCGCTCTCGGCATTTCCCTCATCTAACCCAGGTAAGTCCCCAGGGGGCAGGTCTTCTGTTCCCACTTTGCTGAGAAAGAAACCGGGACTGAGAGAGGTCAGTGCTCACCCAGGGCCTCCCGAGAAGGAAGTGCCCGGATTCGGTCCTGGGTGACCTCTTAGAGATCGAGCTGACGGCAGAGCAAGGGTCACCCTGCGGTATGGGGTCTGCAGCTCATCGTTTTCCTAGACCCGTGTTCTTACCAGAGGGCTTGTTGGAACCCAGACTGCTGGGCCCTGCCCCCGAGTTTTTGGCTCAGCGGGTCTGGGGTGGCAGAGCAGGTGTCGCCCTGACGAGTTCTCGGTGAGGCTGCTCCCGCTGTCCCGGGACCACGCGCCAGGAACCACGTTCGGGACCAGCACCCACCCCACCCACGACTGTGTTCACGGGGAACAGTCAACTCTTAGTCGATGGAGAACCAGCCTGTGGAAGTTTTCTGATCATGTGACAACCGCTGACCTGTGGGTCGGCACCCGGAAAAGATCAGGTGTCTCTGACTCGGCAGCGGCCGCAGGAGGGTCGGCTGTGGGTGGACACTCGGCCCTGCAGCCACGGGCTTGCTGAGCACAGGCTCGATGTGGGGGGTTGTCGGCGGCTTCCACGGGGGTCACGTGACACTGACCCACAAAGTAGGGAGTTGCTCTTTGAACTCAAAATGCAGACGTTCCCTCAGCTCCAGCGACGTCCAGGGGGGCTGCAGGGTTGAGCTCTTTCCTTTAATGCCCCAAATGTGCCCGTAACCTGCTCTTTCCACAGAGAGACTGAACCTCAGGACAGCCGACAGCAACCCAGAGTTGGCTTGCTCTGACCGAAGTGCTTTATTCCCCATGAACTCACATGCACCCCATGCGAGCGGCACACACTGTGGACACTGATGCCCGGGCTGGACTCAGCTGCCGGTTCCGGCTGGGTGACTGCGGGCGACGTCCGGGCCTCTCGGGGCCTCTCGGGGCCGCAGCTCTGAATAGTCTGCTTCAGCGTAAGCATCAGGGTGAACCCCACTGCTGTTGACAGCACTCAGAGGACTGTCCTGGACATGGGGAGAAGGACTTGTAAGTACGTCAGTGAGTAAATGATCCAGGGAGGTAGGAGAAGCATCGTTTGAAAGCCCTGGCCGGGCAGAGAGGGCGTCGGAAACCCGAGGCAGCCCCCGGCCCACGCCAGGCGCTGCGGACGCACAGTGCACACAGCTCTCGGCCGGAGGGTCCGCCTGCCAATCCTGGTGGCCCTGGTGTGGGCGTCTGTGAACCCGGTTCGGGCCAGCAGCCCCTCTGGTCGCGGTGGCCCCCGCGGCGATGTGACCGGTCGGGGAAGCTGGAAGGGGCCCAGGGGCTTCTGCACCAGGTTGGCCACTACTTTTCTGTGGTCATTACCCAAGGTCGGAGGGAGCCGGGTCCACAGTCCCCTCTGCCCCCAGCCATTCAGTGGGAGGGTCACAGGACATTGGAAGTGGGGACATCGGGCCATGAGGCACCTGGGACGGGCCCTGGGCAGGGGTGGGGCCAGGGGTCTGCTCCTCACCAGCCAGCCTTGGACACGCAGCCCACCGGCCGCAGCTGCACCGGCTCCCCCCCATCTCGCCTCCGCGGGGCCTTCTCCAGACCAGGCCGGCTTCCAGGGTCCAGTCGGCAGGACGTCTGGGTTCTGAACAAGCACGTCAGGGATTCGGACACTGGGAGACCTGGGACGCTTTCGGAAATCCTGTTCCGTGTCGTGTGGCGGGGGGGGGGGGGGGGGCTTTGTTTTACTGGTTCGGGACCTTCTGTGCAGCATTCTGGAGGGGAAGCTCTGCCGGGCAGATCTGGGGGACGGCGCTGAAGCGGGGAACCCCAAATACGTCACTGGCTCCACCTGCCCTTTCGTTCCTGGCCTGTTGTGGAAAGTTACAGAATTGCTCTTACAGTATCAGCAGAAAGCTGTGTGTGCCTAAAACTTTAGCTTAAAAAAAGAAAATCAGACCTTTTGTTATTCTATGTTAAAAAGTCCGACCCAGTGTGAACTTTCCACATGTGGACATTCGGGGCCAAATGTTTTCACAGGAAGCCTAGCGCCTGGGATGTTGCAGCCGAGTTTCAAGGGTTTCTCCCCCCCCCAGGTCCTTCCTCCAGGGCAAAGTCTGCTAGAGCCCCTGGGCAGCCCAGAAAAGAGGAGGGAACATGCAAATGAGGATGCAAATGAGGATGCAAATGAGGAGCAGGAGCTGTGAGGGGAGCTGCCCATCTTCTCTGTGTTTGGTTCTCTGACTGATGGTGAGACCGGAAATTTTTCCAGAGGGGATTTTAAAAATTTGTGGTAAAATATAAATAACATAAAATTTACTCTTTGAGCCATTTTGAAGTGTGCAGCTTTGTGGCGTGAAGTACGTTCACGTTGTTGTGCGGACGTCACCACCTCTGTCGGTGGAGCGTTTTCTACCTGCAGACCAGCTGTCCCATGGACACCCACCCCCCACTTCTCCCTCTGTCTCCACACACCCGGCTCTCCAGGTGCCGCATCCAAGTGGAACGGCGCAGGATGTGTCCGTGGTGTGGGCTTATTTCACGGAGCGAATGTCCTCAGGTTCGCCCAGGCTGGGGCATTGCTTCCTCTTCCCAAGGCCGCGAAGTTCCCTTGTAGGTACCTGCTCCATTCACCGGAAGTGGGCACAGGGGCGCCATCGTCGGGCTGCTGGGGACGGTGCCCCTGCGCACACCGCTGTCCTCTCCAGGGGGTTTTAATAATAAAAGGACCCTCTGCCTGTGGTCTGACAGCCCAGAGCCGGCGAGGGGCTGCCGAGTGACCACAGAAGGACGGAGCGAGGGCTGTGCCCCCAGACGCGCTGGCCAAGCACCTCCAGTTTCCCCCAAATCCTCTCCGGCAGTGGGGGGCGCTCACAGTGCCCGGCCCGGAGACACGGAGCAGACGCTGCAGGCAGACTGTTATCTTGCTAAGTTGAACGAGACCTAACGTTCCATCAGGCGGTTGGAGCCACAGAAGACGGTGAGGTTGGGGACATCTCATCAGCGCTGGTGTTGTCACTCTGGCCACGTGGAGCCGGCGACGCAGAACCGGCCGCGTCCCGGGAGCAGAGCGTCCCCGGGATTCTGACCGGAGTGAGAGGCGCCCACCTCGCGCTGGTGGTTGACAGGTTTGTAAGGTCGTGGACGTGAGTCTCTAGGGCGCAGATTGTTTCTGAGCCACTTGTGGGGACCCCCCCCCCCATGCTGACCGATCTGCAGGAACAGGGAACCATGCGGCACCTGTTTCCAAGGCTACGGCTCAGATGGTCACCAACCTGCTTCCTCTGAGGTGTCCACCTCGGGAGCAGTGCTGGGTGGTCGGATGGAGAACCTTTTCCTTCCGCGTCGTCTTCTCCTTCGGACCCAAGCAGAGGCCCAGAGCCATCCTGCGGGGACGCTCCCTCGGCCCATCAGCCATGTGTCTCCCTCGGTTCTGCACCCAGTAGGGGGCTTGGCGCTTCTACACGAGGGCCCCGTGGCCCCACGGACCCGCCTGCGCCAGGACGCGGGTCACCCCATGGTGGAAACAGACCTTCCCGAAGTGCACACCCAGCTCACAGTTCTCGTTGGAAGTGACCAGAGTCCGCGTTGCACCCCCACTTAAAGAGTGGTTGTCGAGCGTCATTTGTCTGTGTGCTCGCTCGCTGGGCTGGGGGGCACTTCCGTGAGACTGCGGTTACCCCTGGATGCTGGCCAGCCCCTGGCAGGTGTCTGCCGGGCACTTCCTGTGTCCGAGCGGCCACGGGACAGAAAATAACACTCCTCGCAGGCGAGTGATTGACTCTCCAGGCCTCCGCTCCCTCGTCTGTAAAGTGGGGGTAGGAACGGTCCCTTCCTCCTGGGTTGGTGTGAGGGCTGCATGAGTTAGTGCAGCGGGGTGACTGGCACACGGACCTGCAAGCTGTTATTGAAACCAGTGGGTGGGGGGTGGCAGGCACTGTGGGGGTGCCCTCGGGGTACCCCAGCTCTGGCACCTAGATCCCGGCGCAGCACCTGCAGCTCCTTGCTCGGGTCTTTCTCTGGTCATCGTCCTCTTCGTGGCTGGAGTCCAGGAGGGCAGACGTCCCAGGAGTGACTCAGCTACTGACTGACCTGGGCGGGGGTGACCCCGAGACCCTGCCTGCTGGAGTTTCCCAGGGGGACGGCCTGCAGCGGCCACCTGCTTGATGACGACCCTGCACCGGTGTTCCTCCCTCCCAGCTCACTTCCTCCCACTCGCGGGACTTCCTGGGGTCACTTCCTGAATGAGCTACAGGTGCTCACGCGCGGTCTCGGCCTCTGGAGGGCCCAGCTGGGCGTTGTCCTGACGGGAGATGCTGTTTTCCTCCGTGTGCAGCTGCCAACGCGACAGTGGGTGCCCCAGCCCCCCTGCGACGTTCGGTGAGGTTCCAGGAGCAGAGGTCATGACAGGATCTAGTAGCCGTGGGTGGCAGAGGTCCCGCAGAGGACAGCTGGTCGGCCCCTGCAGGCGGGGCCGGGGCGCTCGGAGGGCCCTCACCTCCCCCGTCCTGGGGATGGACGCCCTGCCCACCGTCCCCACAAGGACGCAGGCTTGAGAGAGGAAGGTGCTGTTGAGACCACCTGCGTGGTCCATGTGGGTGAACCCCACAAAGGCCTCCATGTAAACTAAGACTCAGGGGGAGGGGTGGGTGGAGAGGACCTGCCCTGCACCCCCGGGACAAGCCTCCTCTCCTGTGACTGCGCCTTCCGTGTCCTCTCTCCACACGGGGGTCCAGTTCCGAGGTTTCCAAGCTGCGCTGCTTTCACCCCAGAATCTCCGTCAGGAGGAAGCTGCAGGACTTTCTGAGAGAAACGAGTGCTGCCTCCAGCCCGCAGGGCCCTGGGCCACCCCTCGGTCCGCAGGTGTGAACCCCGAACGCACACCCGCCGGGCACCGCTGGCTGTGACGATGCGACAGGGATGTGTCCGTCTGCGCACTGGACGCCAAGACACGTCAGAGCAGAATCCCCGACACAGCCGGTGCCGGGCGCAGCGCTCCCCTCCCCGTCCTGGGGGGTCGGCGCTGCCACGCTGGACATCGTGGACGTGCTGGGTGTGATGCGCAGGTGCACTTCGTCTTCACAGTTTTTAAAGTGGTTGAAACACTTAAAACAACACCCATTTGGCTGCAGCCCCGGACGCTGAGCCAGGTTGGAACAGGCACATCCTGGCCAGCAGCCAGCCCACGGCCCCTCCCTCCCGCAGGCCAGACGCGGGCTGCTCCCTGTCCCAGCGCCGGCCACGCATGGGACTCAGCTGGGCTGCTACACCTCAGGGCCCAGGCTGCCGCTGCATCTCCACTTCATAGACCAGAGCGCAGAGACGTTAGGTCACTTGCCCAAGGTCACACAGTGAAGGAGGGGGTAGAATTGGGGTTCAAACCCCCGATGGCCCTAAATGCAAAGTGTGTGGTTTTCCTCCATCACCCCGCAAATTCATTCACTGTTCCCCATGGCACAGATGAGGACAGACGGACAACGAGGGACGTTCTCTTCCCAAAACAGGGTGTCATTTTGTCTGTGCACATAATGTGGATAAAATTGGTGAGGAATCATGTACAACTCTGTTCCCTGTTTCATAACAATCGGTTCATGTGTTGAATACGCAGCATCTGTCCCTGCAGATTGTCCAGCTTCCCCCATCTTATCGTCACCAGTGAATCTTTGAGCCTGACGTGTTTGCCGTACAAACCGCACACTGTTGCCAGTGTGGGTCGGTGCCTCCGGGTGCCTGTGTCCGTGGCCCGTGCGGACCCCTCACCTCCCCACCCTGCCCCAGGAGCCCCGCTTCGGAGACGGCTCGCAGTGACTGAAGGGTTGCCTGACCGCCGGACAGGGGCCGGGCCTGGGCCTGTCATTAACCCTCCGCCTCACCTCCAGGACGAACTGGAGCAAACCTGGGCTGTTCTCATCTCTACTTTGCTTTTCCTCAGCGTAGATTAAAGGTGCTGGTTGTGGTTGGTTCTAGTGACTGTGGACTCGGAAGGGAGGGAGGGCTGTCCCTTGACTGTCTGGACACGGCGGGGGGGACGGTGCACCTTCTCATTAGCACCTTTCCCTCGACGAGGGGAGGACATCTAGTGAATAGCACTCATTACTCAACTGTCAGAAACACTGTGTTCTGGGAAGTTATAAACAGACCTGTGAATTAACTAGGACATGAGCCTGGGCGGTGGGGGCTCCGTGGCTGAGCATCAACCCATGGACCATGGGGTCACGGGTTCGATCCCTGGCCAGGGCGCGTGCCCAGGCTGTGAGCTCATGCCCCAGCAGGGGGTGTGCAAGACGCGGCCAATTGATGTTTCTCTATCTCCCTCTCCCTTGCTCACTCTCTAAAAATAAAAACATTTAAAAAATAATAAAATAAATGGGAGTTGAGCTTCAGGTGAAGTGGGAACGGGGCCAGCCTGGCCCTGGTGACATCACTGTGCCCTGCCTGACGTTCCTGGTCATGGACACACTCCCTGGGGGCCGAGGCAGGCGGGGCCCCTCTGGAACAGACTGCTATTCTGCAGCTGACGGACGGTCCGAGGGGTCAGCCTCAACGTCCCACCAGGGTCTGTACTGTGGACCCGGCTCTCCGTCCTGAGACGCTTGCTTTGGGGGTGTGGCCTTGCCCCTCCCAGACCCCTGCGCCTCGGTGCCTCCTGCGTCTCCCACACACCCGTCGACAGTGCGGGGCCCCTGGGAGACATTTGTCAAGCAGGATTCAGTCAGGTCTCAAAGACAGAACAAACCCCAAACTGTCTGAACCCAGACCAGGACCACAGTGACGGACGTACCCGGGAGGTCCCAGTGGCCCCTTCGGCACCGCGTGTCTCGGCCTCGTTGGGCGTCGGTGGGTCTGACCTCCAGTCTCATCCTGCTCTCAGCCACCTCTCGTCATTCTCCGTGTCTGTGCATCGTGTTCTGGGAGTCGGGTAAATAGTACGCATCCTCTTATCAGAAAAATACCCCCAACTTCGCAGTGTATGGGGTTTTCTGTGCTCCCTGACATCCGACATTGTACATGCACCGTGGTTGGACGGCTCCATAACCTTGGGAGTCGTGTTTGGGGACGTCGGCCGCAGGAAGTCAGATACGGGGCAGGAGGGAGGCGGCTCGACGCCGTGTCTGAAAGGGCTGCGTACCCAGGGCCTTGGAGCCCAGAGGCCTGTCTGTGGTCACCGGCAGTGGTCAGCGGCCAGAGTGCGAAGGTGTACGGAGATCCATCTGTCGCTCATCTAAACACATTTTACCCCGCGGTAGGTCTTTCGTAATCTCTTTGAGGGAGAATAAGGAATGGAAAGATGTCTTTAGAAGCTGGGCTTCAAGATGTATATATGTGAGCGTGTGAAGCTCATCAGCGCCACCTGCACCACGACAGGAAATGACACGGGTGGTCTGTGTCCAACTCAACATGCAAATGGACTTTCCGACAGGAGGTTTGGGCTGAGCAGGCTGTGGGTGGCTGGAGACTCCTCTCTTCCCTGAAACCTTGTTTGGACAGAGGACAGAGTCACATGACGCCGTGGTCACCAGGGTTTCCCGATGCTTGCGGTTCACTCATTTATTTGTTCATAGGACAAGGAGTCATATTTACTGAGCACCTGTTCTGTGCCAGGTGCTTTTGTCTGAGACACAGTCATGACTGTGAAACAGGTTCTGTTCTAATGGCCATTCCCTTCTCGTGAGATCTACGTGGTGGGCAGCTGGAATTTGCTTTCCCAATGTCCTTCTTCTGGTAACAGTAACTGCCTTTATTTTTATTTATTTATTTATTTATTTAATTTATTTGCATTTATCCTCAGAGTGGGAGGGAGAGAGGGAGGAAGAGAGAGAGAAATCAATGTGAAAGGGACACATTGCCTGGCTGCCACCCACACAACCCCAACCGGGGCCTGGGGACAAACTGCCACTGTGCCCTTAGCAGGAACCGAACCCGGGACTGTCCAGTCCACGGGCTGATGCGCTAACTGCTGAGCCAAGCCGACCAGGGCCAGTAACCGACCTCCGCTTGCGGCTTTACTCCGCTCCTGCTCTGTCCTCCGGGTTTGAAGGGTGACGGAGGATCCGCGTGGCCCACACGGCACCACTCGGACTATGGATGTAGGCTGCAGGCAAGTCTGTCTCTTCTCAAACAGCAACAGATCTCTCCGGAAATGCGATGAACAGTAAGTTCCGCAGCCCTGGAGGTGTTCGAGAAGACATACGTTCCGTGACCATCATGGGAGATACTCACACACCAGGCCGACGTGATGATCTCTTCCGAAACTCCTCGCGACCCTTGGCGTTTTAGGCATATCAGCAAGTTCTCACCAGGTAGCCCTGGGAAGCCGGGACACGGGTCCCTGGAGGTATGGCTCACGGCGCCGACCGCCTGCGGCCATACTGGTTGGAACAGCCAGGGAGGGGCCCTTGAGACACCAAGTGTAACCTTTGGAAACGAGAATATGAGAAATTGTTGCAAAGTGGTTTCTCCAGAGGTGGCTTTGATTTTTGAAAATAGCGAAAGTCTGGTCAACATGGGAGCAACCCTACTGGACAGTACTGTTTGGGGGTTTAACGAACCCAGCAGGAGAGGCAGGACTGTGGAGGGATGCAGGTGATTTTCTTGACATGCGGTGAGGCTGGCATGAAATGGGAGAGATTTTCACAAAGTGGCACAATGAAGACTCGTGCAGACTCGGCCGCACTGGGAGGCCAGTCACACACTGGACAGCGTGGGCGGCATGTTCCGCCGAGGGGCCGTGTGTGTGACCCCAGCACCTCTGCCACGCTCCCTTCGCCCCAGAACACATCGCACTCCATGGGAGCCATGCGCACCCAGCAGCGGCTCCAGGCTGGGCCCCTGGGCGCTGCACCGGGATCGCTCCGCGGGTCTTGCCTTCCCTGCCCCTCCACTGTCCCCGCTCATCACGGGAACCGGGCGCTCCTGGGGCTTCTGAAATCTGCTACAAGTTCAGCGCTGGACGCCTGCTGGACCGGCACCTCCAAACCCTCTGCTTTGTGGGATTTGTGATGCCAGCCAGGCCGTCGTCAGTCCCTTCATGGGGAGCAGAGCGCATCTGTCCTTAGGAGGGACCAGCCTTCAGTGATAAATTCTTCGTGAGACACAGAGAGGCTGGACTATGCTGTCCCTCCCGCAGGGGCCGCCTGGCGCTGGTGGCCTCTGGCGAGGCAGCTCCTCTGTGCCAGGGCTCTGGGACCTGGTGGGCACTTCCTGAGGCAAAATGAAGCCTGCGAGTGCTCCAGGGGAAACTTCCTAGAAAAGAGAATTCAGGTTGGAAGGTGCAGGGAGGAGCACTGCTGGGCAGAACAGCGGGAGCTCCGGAGATCCCGAGCGCCCTGTAGTACATGCCCACGTGCTGCACCAGCGAGCGGGAGCCCGGGCGCAGGACGACGCAGCGGGACCCCGGCGAGGACCCGCGAGCGCGCTGCCCAGGGGCCGCCCACTGGCGGGGAGCCGGGGAGCGCGCAGGGCGGCGGTGGCGGGACTTCCCCTGACCGCGCAGGCGGCGCTCGGCGCTGGAACGGGGAGTCCCCGAGGCGCCACCCGCTTGGCGCAGGGACGCGGGACTGGAGCTGCTGCCGCTGCGTCCCCAGCTCCGGGGCCCCAGGCGGAGGTTTGCGTTCAGCCCTCCCCGCTGCCACCGCCCCCGCCCAGCGACCGCCTCCCGCCCCCGCCCACGGCCTGGAGCGCCCTCCCTCCCCGCCCCGGGTCTGGTGAGCCAGAGCACCAGCCGCCTTCAGCGCATCCGCTCCGGCTGCACCATGCGTGAGCTGGCCATCGAGATCGGGGTCCGAGCCCTACTCTTCGGGATCTTCGTGTAAGTAGGGCGCATCGCGGGCGGGGGCGCGCGGACTCGGGGACCCACCAACCGAGTGTCTCTGCGCCCCAACTTTGTTTGCGCCACCGCCCCCGCCGAGGCCTGGATTCCAGGTCTCCTCCCGGCTCGGTGCCTGGGATGTGCCCCGTGGGAGCGAGCGAGACCTCTTCCTGCGACCCTCCGCGCAGAGGGAGCCGCGGGGGTCTGAGACTGGCTGCCGCCGCCGCGGGGAGCGGTCCCGCCGCCGCCCGGGTCCTCCTCGCCTACCCTCCCTCCGCCGCACCTGCCCTGGGATTCGGGGCTCTCCCTGGAGGCTACGCACCTCACTCGCGCCCCAGGGAAGTTTCTGCCCTGAGCTCTCCAGCTGACCTTTGGTTCCCAGCACCGGCTCATCTCCCGATGCCCCCCGTCCCCAGGGCCTGGCTCGTCTCCCTGGTGCCCCCCGTCCCCAGGGCCTGGCTCGTCTCCCTGCGGGCCCCTTGCTTTGGCGCCCCGGGTCCTGGTGAGTGTTTCCCCAGGAGGCGTTTGCGGTGCTTCTGCTGTGAGACTGTTGCCTTGGAGGGTGGGAAGTGGGGGTCCGCAGCCCCGTGCCCAGTGCCCAGAGCTCTGTGTGAATCCATGAACACTGAGGTTGCGGGTGGGGCCCTTCCGGGGCCACAGCGAAATGTTCCCTGTGGCCCCAAACATCTGGTACCTGGACATAGAGACCTTGGAAAGAGGGGGTCAGTTCAGGCAGAGATGTCAGTGCCCCTGGGCCCGCTCCCCACTGGCCAGCCCGGGCCCCAGCAGCAGGGGTCTGTCTGTCTCAGCCTGAGACCCTCTTCGTGGGCCCCTGTGATCTGGCACTGAGCTGCTCACACCAGCACTGTCCTTGCCCAGCCAGGCTCTCTCCCCTCTGCCCGTCGCTGTTTTCTGACATATTTTAAATGTTAGAGTTGCATGGACTTTCTGGATCTGCCGGGTGGTTTGTGCTTGTTGGTGTTATTGAAAAGCTCACTGAGCCATTCCGATCTGGAGGCCCCTCTGGATTTCTGCCCGGATCCGGAGTCGTGGAAGGCGGGTGGGAATGACCTCCGTCTGGGCAGCCCTGGGCATACGCATGAGAGAAATGCCCTTTCTTGCATGTTTTTCTTTACTAGGGAGGAAATTCATCCCGAGTATTTAATTACACCCCAGAAAGGGCCCTGAGCTCCCCGGTGCAGGAAAACCCCCGACCCTGCTTCAGTAAAGGTTTGTGTTACTCGGTGGGAACAAGGACCCGGAGAACTTCCAGTGGGTCTGGGCGCATTCGGGAAACAGAACACCTTTCCCTCTTCTTACTCTGCTTTTCTACGTTTGGAATAAACATTGAAAGTAGTGACTGCTGTGGGGTCTGATGGGGACAGTCTGCAGTGGGCAGACAGGCTCAGCCCATGAGATGATTGTGGCAGAGACGATAGTGTTCGGTGCTCGGACCCGAACATCTGCTGGGCGGCCGAGCGATGCCGGAGGAAGTGAGGTTGGCCCTGAGGCTGCCTGGTTTGATGGCTGCTGGGACTTCAGGTTAGGAAACAGTCCAACACTATTTATATTGTTTTCAGAGTTTCCTTCAAATTTCATCAAGCGTTTATGAGATGTCTACAGATATAT
Source organism: Molossus molossus (assembly GCF_014108415.1). NCBI lineage: Eukaryota > Metazoa > Chordata > Mammalia > Chiroptera > Molossidae > Molossus > Molossus molossus. The sequence continues at coordinate 234,246 of NW_023425352.1, forward strand.
AATGATCTGGACAGTGGATTTGAAAATCCAACCATTATTGTTAATGTGCTGCTTGTGTCCTCTTGGGTGTTATGTAAAAACCAGCCAGTTTGTATTCTTTCCGCCAAACTTCCCCTTTGTGTTAATTACTTAATGGGGGGTCTGCGCTCACCTGCAGGGCTGATTCCCCAGTTTCCCATCCGACGGAAATATTAGCAAATATTGTCTCCTTTTGTGTCTCCTTTACCTCGGACCAGCCTTGGTGCTGGCAGGAGACCCCCGGCGGGAATCATGATGCTCGAAGCCTTGATCAGCAGGCAGATGATTTCCGGAAGGACAGGCTCCGAGCTCACAGACACAGACGACCCTCTGTTCTCTCAGATAGGCTTCTGGCGAGATGACAGAGATGATGGGGGGGGGGGGTCTCCCTCTTGCCAGCGCGGGTCTGATGGCTTGTCCTCCCCTCTGCTCATGAAGAGGGCGGTCTCAGCTGCTGGGCCTCACCGGGGAGGCCTGGAAAGTCCCTCTGGGCCAGCGGAATCTAATTTCTCCACTGCCGGGTCCAACTTAGCTGATCTAAGGTTCTGCTTGGTGTTTCGACCCTGTTCGTTCCCCGGAACAAGAGTCGTCTTATGGGGAAAGGCCTTGCCTTGCAGACACGTGCCTCTGGGGGACGTCTCCTGGGGGTGCACCTGCTCTCTGGCCACATTTGCTCTGCAGGAGGGCAGGGCCCACCACCCTGCGCCCGCTGTTTCTGAGTTTGCCTTAATGCAACGCGCTTGGGACCCACAGGCTGCAGGGAGGTCGCTTTCCCGAGCTCATGACCAGTTCTGGTGACTCGGGACTGCAGGGAGGTGCTGCCCAGGCAGCCCCGTGGATGCCCAAGAGGCGCTCGGTGCTTTTCGGACAGTCCTGTCTAAGAACTCAGGTCACGGGGCAGAAAATCAGGAATGAGCGACGAAGTCGGAGCTGGCTCGTGACGTTTAACCGAACAGGAATAAGCTGGTTGGAGGAACACGTCCAGGAGGAATCGAAGCCGGCGTATCGCGTGGAGCCTGCGTTCAGCGCCGTGAAGCTCGTGGGTCCCGAGTCCCTGTTGCCCTCGTGTGTGGACGGCGGGCAGAGCAGTGGGCAGGGCACAGCGGGTGTCCTGTGTCCTGTGGCCGTCTGTCCGTGAGCATTTCTGCAGAGGCTAACGCCAGCGCTGGCCCTTGTTGATCAAGCACAGTGCAGCCCCGATGGCAGGGCCACACGCTGGCCACACCTTCCACGTGTACTCACCGTGTCCGGCAGCGATGACGATGATCCCATGCACCGCTGGCCCTGCGTGGACGTGATGAACGGGGTACGTTGGTATTTCTGTTCGTGGAGGGAAAACTGAGGCACAGGCAGGTGAAGGAGCTGCCACGTCACCGAGCTCATAAGGGTGCGAGGTCCCCCTTCTGATGCCCCCAGTGCACAGTCGCCTCGCTGAGCAGCTCAGAAAACACGGCAGCCAGCCCTTTGGTGGAGGGCCGGCCGTGTGCCGACAAGTCCCCGGGTTCTCATCGGAGCCTCGTCCCGAGGGAGCTGGACGGTAGAGTCTGCACTTTACCAATAAAGAAACCAGGGTTTGGAGAGGTTAAGAAACTTGCCTGAACACACTCCACCGGCATCGCCTGGATTCGGACCCTGCCCGGCGCCGTCGGCCACTGAGGGGGCAGGCGTCCGGCATGAGGCCGCCAGGGATGCCCTGCTGGGCCGTGGCCTCGGAAAGGCAGGTGCCCAGCCCGCAGCCGTGTGTGGGGAGAACTGTCATCTAGTTGTGAACTCAGACCCCTGGATGGCGCCTCAGCTGGGGACGTGGCGGGCGTGTCCGCAGGAGACGGGAAGGGGACGAGTCACAGACTCTGAGGGGCCTGCCTCGGGCCTCGCTCCCAGAGGGGCCAGACGTTGCCGGTGAGAATGTCCGTGGTGGTGCCGCTCACTGCAGCCCTTCCCGCACAGCTGTTGGCCGTCACCCTCAGGACCAGTTAATTCGGAGGACCCTTCATTGGGGCACTGCAGAAAGGGCCCGGGAAGGGTGGTGATCGGAAATGGGGGGCGGAGGGGGTGATCTGTCCAGTTCACTGGTGAGCTGGGTCCTCAGTCTCCCCCTCCTGCTCTCGGTGCCCCTTGGGCCGCCGGTGGCTCCCTCTCTGGGGTGGCCTCCAGGAGCTGAGGGTCCGCTCAGGATGTGGGGTTGCTCAGGGATGGCGGGTGCCTCACCTCCAGTCAGCCCAGCACCTTCTCTGAGCAGGAGGCCTGGTGGGTGGACCACGGCTGCCGCTGACCCGTGCGGTCCCTGTAGCGAAAGTTCTGCCTCCACACAGCTCAGCCGACAGCTGCTCACTCGCACGGAGCAGACGCCTGTGCTTGTCTCTCCCTCCGTTCGCAGACGTTGGCGGGTGGGGTGCCAGACAGACGCGGGGAGACCTGGAGTGTGGGCTGGCCCAGTGCCTTGCTTGGGGGCTCCGGCCGGCAGGCCTGTCTGGGACACTGGCAGTAACTCTCAGATCTTTCGCTAAGAGTCTGGGACGCCTGCAGGGCAGTTGTGGTCGTTCCTGGAAGGAGGGTCGTCAGGAAGGAGAGGGAGCCGGGCGGCAGGGAAGGCGGCCACCTCACCTGGGTCTCCAGCCTCGAGCGACAGGGACAGAGAGTCCGGCCCCAGGACAGTTCTTCAGCCAGAGTGTCCTGGGTGCACGTTTTGGTGGAGATTAGGTCACAGGTGTGGCCTCGGCAGAGTGGGGGAGGGGCGAGCGGCAGGAAGTGCGCCTGGGTGGGACGGTCCCCGCCCTCTTGGGAACCACAGCCCCTCTCCCGTGGGCCCAGGGCCTGCCTGCCGTGTGCGGGCGGAGCTGCTCCCGGGCGCCGGGCTTCATTCTGCCGGAGTTGCCGCCGGTCACTGCCCCGTCTGGCCTGGGACTGTCCTCTGTCGGGCAGTGGGGGCCGGGACAGCACCTTCACCCCCTCGGGGTCCTCGCTTCCCAGCCAGGCCTTGGCCTGACCGTGGTGGGGACCTCGCGAGTGCTCAGCACTTCGCACGGGGTCCCCGGGGACCAGGTCACACCTCAGAGTTCTGCGTGGTCCGGACCAGGCTTCCCAAAGGGTCTGCTGCCCCTGGATCAGAACCACCGGGCCCAGCTCACTCTGCCCTGGTCCAGTGCGTGGCCTTGGGCCCTGGGGGCCGCACTTCCCACAGGTGCCCTCTGCCCACCACGCTTGGAGCCAGTGCCCTGCAGTCTGCGTCTTCCGTGGCCGAGGTCTCGCGGGTCTTCCTGCCGCACAGGGGCCGCTGTCCCAGGCCCTGCCTTCAGGGGGGGCCACGGGAACACGGCCGGGTGGCGGGTGTCACCGGCAGGAGGGGCAGCACCGTCCCGACAGCTGTCATTGTCCTCCGCGGGGGCGCTGGAGGCCTCTGCTGGATGGCGGGCAGCAGGGCGGCTGTCGCATCCTGTGGGCCTGGTGGGAGAGGAGCCGTTGACTGCGTTTGGGGCTGATAAGCTGCCGCCACGCAAGTCTGTGCGTCTGACCCACCCGCCTGCCGCGATCTCGCTCGGGCTCCAGGGTGAAGAGTCGCTGGGGCAGCGGGATAGAGATCGGCCCGGCCCTGGCGCTGGGCATGTCTGTGTGGGTTCGGCTCCACCACAAACTGGCCTGAAATCTCTGGACCTGTTATTTTCATGTGGGAAATGGGTCTAATTCTTACTTTGTCGGGTTTTATTGGGTGAGGTGCTGGACGGGCGTGTGGTGCACATGAAAAGATGAGGTGTCTTCTCACACTCCTGGGACCGGTCACAGGTCCTCTCGGGGTGGCCTTGGGAGTGGGGCTCCCGGCGCTGATGCCCCGTTTTGCTCATTATGAGTGAGCCTCTCAGAAAAGGCTTTGTCCAGCCTACATCTTTGTTTCCCCATTTATTTTTGTTTTTTTTATCCTCACCCGAGGACATTTTTGCATTTATCTTCAGATACAGCGGGAGGGAGAGAGACACACATCGACTGCTTGCCACCCACACAACCCCGACCGGGGCTGGGGACACACTGCAGCCGAGGTGCGTGCCCTTGGCGGGAACAGAATCCGGGACTCTGGTCCACAGGCCGACGCTCCAACCGCTGAGCCCACCCGGCCGGGGCCGTTCGCCCATTTGTTCAGCGGGGCCGTGGTGTAAGGCCCATGAGCGTCAATGAGACTGTGCTCAGCAGCCTGGGACAGTGTTATCATCATCCTGTTATTAAGATGAATTCAGAGTGCGTGATAGAGAGAAACACCGTAGATAACTGATGATAGTCCCGTTACAGATGACTTACGGCAGGATTTCTATAAAATCATAAACTTCCAGTGCATTTCAGCTGATTGGTAGCTCACGTACCATGTCACTTGGTGAGCCCAGCCCAGGGGGCGGCGGGGGCTTGCTGTCCGGTGGGGGTCGCGGCCCCGCTGGCCTGTCCAGGGGTGGGTCTAGGACATCGAATCAGAATCATCAGAGCAGCTGCCTCGGAGGGCGTCCAGGGGGGCCGGGCTCCCTCCCTTCCCGCCGAGTCCGTGGTCGCCCCGTGGAGCCTGCCGGGGCCTGGGGCCGGGTTCTCTTCACCAGCACCCCCTCCACCCGCCGCCGAGGGTGCCGGGCGCGTCCCCTCCTGGGAAGCCTCGTCACCTCGGAAATGGAGCCTTCCGTTTCAAACCCTGTTGCTGCTGTACAACGAGCCAGCTGTGCCCAGAATGAGACCGGGTGACGTTTTCCTCGGGGCGAGACATGTCCTAACGCGACAGGAGATCATTGTCTCATACCTGCGGGGACGTTATCGCAATTAGTTGTGAAGATTGTGCCTTTCATGACGCACACAGCCTCGTAAAAGCTCCGAACCTCTGGTTCTCTATCACGGTGTTTTTTCAGACATGAAAACCATCTTAGTAATATTGCTTCTTTAGGAAATACAGCCTTGGTGTCTTCTGAGCGGATCGGAAACACTGGTTCACAGCGCGGCAGGACCCCGACTGCGTGTGTTCACATCGTTCAAGGAAGGCGCAGAGGTGGGCGGGGTGGAGACGCCGACGGCAGGTGGGGGGGGAGCCGGGACCCTGGACACCCGGAATGGCTCCATCACAGCCTTTCGACGTGTGACGGGGACAGTTGTCCCGCACAGGGGAGGGCCTGGTGGTGGTTCTGTCTCCACCGAGGAGAAGGGCAGGAAGTCGGGTCGGTTTTTGGAAAAGCACAGTCCCCAGTCAGCGCCTGACGTGTCTTCCTCCTTTACCAGAGGGTTTTAGAAAACGTGTTCGTGTTGACATAGTAGCTTATACCACAGGAATTGCTGGCTTTGGACTGTTTTGACCTAAAAAATGGGAATTTCATTTAGTTCAACCTCAAAATAAGTTGCAAAGTGCACAGTTCAGAGGCTCAGAGCACCCTGCCCCCCAAGCCCCGTCCACCACCCTGAGGGTCTCCGCCTCCCTCGCCTCAGACGCCGGTTCTGAACTCACGTCGGTGGGATCGTGTAGTGTGGACTGTCCTGGGTGCCTTTTTCTTTCAATCCTCACCTGAGGGCATGTTTGTATTGATTTTAGAGAGAGAAGGAGGGAGAGAAACGTTGATGTGAGAGAGAAGCATTGATCAGTTGCCTCCCATACACACCCCTACTGGGGCTCGAACCCACAACCTGGGTACATTCCCTGACCAGGAACCGAACCCACAGCCTCTGGTGCACGGATGATGCTTTAACCAACCGAGCTGCCCGGCCAGGGCTGCGGGTGTTCGAGATCCGTGCGCACCGTGGGCCGGGGTGGTGGGCTCACTCTCACCACCGTGAGCACCGCCGCCCACAGCTCTGCTCCTCCACGCGCGTCTCTCTGTGGGTCTGTCTGTCGTTCGAGCTGGGAGGCCGCTCTCGCCTCGGTCTGTGTGTCAAGCCCGGTGGCCCTGGGCGTGAGCAGGGGCCCAGAGCGGGTCCCACTTGGCGGGGGGCAGTCCACGCGGCTGGGGGTAAAGTCCCGGCTGGACTGCAAGGACGTGTTCCCGCGGTCCCTGGAGGCCTCCTGGCCTGGGTCAGGGATCGCGTCCAGGGTGGCTGAGGCGACTGGCGGAAGGTGTGCTGGGCGCCTGGTATCCCTTGGCATGTGGTGCGAGTAGAGATCCCCTCCCTCCCCAGCTCCCTCCCTTCCTGGCCAGAACTGGAGATACACGCACCTGAAAGCGTCTGATGTCACCGTCCTGATGTCACCGTGTGATGATAGGAGCACGGCCTCAGCCCTGCCGGAGAGCTGAGCCTTGGACTGGGATTTAAGAGTCTGGGGGAGGCATTTTGAACGATTGCCCAAGACGCCACCAGGCAGAGAAGGGCCAGTGTGTGCACCCGAGTAGGAATCTCCTGACTGGCCTGTCTCTCTACCTGGGCCGCAGGTAGGGGACGCGGAGGAGGGAAGGACACCCGCGCGCTCGCTGTGTGCCGGCGTGGCGCTAGGTGCTCGCCACCTCGGACGGTGCAGTCTTGGCCACCCCAGGACGTGAGGCTGTTCTCTTAGTTCATAGGCTAAGAGTCAAAGTCCTCGTACCCAGAGTGCTCTTGCCAGCCAGTCGGAACAGAGAAGGTTCTGCCACGGAAAACCGGGCAGCGGATAAGACCCAGCAAGTAACAAGCACGAAGAACGGATACGTGACTTTCAGTCCGTGGTTTCCGCAGCGATGCAAGGTGTGGTCTGAACACAGCCCGACGCTGGATGTCTGTGAGCTTTTCTCGGCCACCGGGAGACGCGCAGCCATTAGGACGAGTTATGCAGGGAGCTGCGAGGTGCCCCAGCTGCGGCCGAGGGATAAGTCGCAGGTGCGAGGGTGCTTGAGCGTGGGGGTGGGAGGCGCTGGGCCTGCGTCTGCTTCTGGGAGGAGACGTCTGGGAGACATGGAAATCTCAATGGCGGATCTTCCAAGCTGTTTGCTTTTTCTCCGTACCAGGGATGGTCTAACCTACGTTATAATAAGATTTACTACTTCCATTCGTCATCAGAAAAATCAGTGTAGATGTTCCCTGTTCGGGGGAAGAGAGAAGACACGGAAGGTCCTCGGCCGGGGCGCGGAGCGGTTCTGCGCGATGGCTGTGGAAACGTCTGAGGTGCGAACATGTCGGGCATCAACCTTTCTATCTTTTCTATCAACTAAAATATTTAAAGGAAAATCAGGAAGTCAGGGTGACCCAGGAGGTGCAGGAGGCAGAGCCGGACCGGCCAGAACTGCCGGGCGCACGATCCTTCCTGCCCTCGGACATCGAATTTCTGGAAGGAGCTTTTTAGAAGAGGCACTGATGCAACAGACACAGAAATCTTCCCGTATAGAGACGCCCATCGGTGTTCTGCACAGAGCAAAGTGAAAATGTTTCTCAGATAAAAATGAAATAAATGAATTTACCAAGCTTTAGAAGATGGTTTGGTAAATTATGGGTGTGAAGAGAGAGTTACATAGCTACTAAAATAATCATTTGGAAAGGCATGAAGAAACATGGCGAAGATCTGTGATATAATAGTGAAAGAAAAGAGTATTATAAAAATACATACAGCCCGGCCGGTGTGGCTCAGTAGTTGAGCGTTGACCCTGCACCAGGAGGTCACTGGTTTGATTCCCGGTCAGGGCACATGCCCAGGTTGTGGGCCTGATCCCCAGTGGGGGGCGTGCAGGAGGCGGTCAATTGATGTTCTCTCTCATCGATGTTTCCATCTCTCCCTTCTTCTTGCTCTAAGATCAATAAAGGGGAAAAAATATGTATACACACACACACACCCCTTAGAATTACAACTGTCTGAAATATGTATGATTTGGGCAAATATTAGAAAAGTCTGTACAAAAGTTAAGGTAATGGTAATGAATGTGTTATTCCTCAGTTAAATTTTTTTAAAGAAATTATAAAATGATTAAAATTAAAATTAAAATTAAAACAAAACAATACAAAAAGTGTAAGTCTCCCTGACCTCCTGTCTCTGCCAATTTCTGTTCACCTTCTAAAGTTAAACTTTTAAACACACGTGTCTGTATAATAAAAGATACTGAAAACACATTTTATCTATCATTTAACATTTTTCCTTTATTGATTTTAGAGAGAGACGAAAGGAGAGGGAGAGAGAGAAACATCGATTGGCCGCCTCCTGCCCTCCCCCCACTGGGGATCGAGCCCACAACCTGGGCCTGGGCCCTGACTGGGAATTGAACCAGGGACCTCTCAGTCCATGGATCGACGCTCAGCCACTGAGCCACACCGGCTGGGCTCATTTTAATTCTTGAGTTATAATAATTTCTTTATTTATAGAGTGAGGTACATTTTTCTTGCAAATGGTTTGTCAATTACTGGAAGAGACACTGTTTTCTCAGTGATGTCTTGATCACATACGAACTGTTCTGTCTGCGGGATCGCAAGTGAATTCTGCTCTGTTTCTGCTCAGTGAACGTTTCAACTGTTGTTGTTTCCGAGGGTTTTAGATACTGAGGGGAACGGCCCCTTCTCCTGGGAAGGGGCACAGCACCGTGGTCACGGCTGCAGCTCCAGACCCGGATCCGGGGTCCCAGGCCCTGACCAGCTGTTCCCCAGCTCTGTGCACTCGGGGAGCTGCACCCCTCCTCCAGTCCCTCTTCGTGGGTGTGGGGGATAGCAGTGCCGGAGGAGACTCACTGCTGCACTCAGAGACCACGGCTGGTGTGCTGTTTCGTGTGCTGTGATTTCCCGTGTGGCCACACCAGTCAGCTCTGTAAACTCACGTGGCCTGGACGAAGCGAACAGTCGGCCTGGTGGGGCAGCTGCGCCCTCCACACCCTCTGCCGTCTCCCTCTTTCTTCTTGTTAACTTGTAACGTTTAATGTGAAGTCCTGCTACCTGTCAACCGGGGTAATTGTAGCATTCGCTGTTTTTGGAAATAACTGATACTTTGTCTTATTGCTGCCCACTCATCCTGGTTTCTCTTGGTGGTGCCTTTTAATATTTTGTTCCTCTTGGTTTAACAGAATAGTTCAAATATTATTTTTGCTACCCGGTGTTATTTCCAATTCCTATGCCTGAATTTCCAGTTGGTGTTATTTTTTTCTAATTCTTACTCGAGGACATTTTTCCTCAGAAGAGTGGGAGAGAGGGAGAGAGAGAGAAACATCGATGTGAGAGAGACACATAGACTGGCTGCCTCCTGCACGATCCCGACCAGGGCCTGGACCACAACCAAGGTATGTGCCCTTGACCGGAATTGAACCCAGGATTCACTGGTCCTTGGGCCAGTGCTCTACCGCTGAGCCAAACCGGCCAGGGCTCCAGTTAGTGTTCGTAAATGCTGTCGTCTTCTGATGAACCTTTATTCATGATTACGGTTTCTTCTTTGCATGAATATGTTTTATCTTGAAGTCTGCTCTAGCTAATATCAGTACATAGCTACACTCTCTCTCTTGAATCAACGACTACACAGAATACATTTTTCCGCCTTAGCTGTGTTTTTATGTTAAATGTACGTCTCTCACAAGTACCATTTGGTTCCGCCTCGTACACTCATCCCGTCTGGCCAGTCTCTGCCACTCGATTGCAGTGTTTATGGCGTTTACAGTTAGTGCAGTTACTGGTGGGGCTGGGTTTAGACTGTGAACACAGAGAAGGGAAACGTCGTTCAGAGTGGACTCAGGAAGCTCTGGGAGGGGGGGGTGCTCGTGTAAGTCCCACCTTCGGACGTGAACTTTGGAATCTAGGCAGGAAGAAGCTGCTCTGCAACCCCATCCTGAGGGAGGAAGGTTTTCTCCTTGCCCAGCAACAGCCCAGCCAATAGGAAACCACCACACGCAGCCAATGAGAAGCCACTGTGGCCCTGAATTCCCGCTCTCCTCCGGCGGAGTTTTGCTCATGACTACCTCCCGAATTTCTCCTTTTCTCTGAAAAATAACACTCTCCTCCTCTGTTCTTCGCACTGGCCTGTGGTTGGCCGTATGTACATGTCCCGAGTGGCAGGGCGGAATGTCGTCTCTGTGCCTCTTGTCCCGCCACCCTCCTCGCGTCCGCGGAGCCGCTAGTCAGAGGGTCTGTTCTCGGCCGCCGTCCACGTGGCACCGCTCGGCGTCAGCACGTGGGAACAGGGTGCCCACCTCGGACAGCCTGAGACAGCCCGGCCTGGGCGGAGCCTGGTCAGTGCCCTGTGCCCTTGGGCACCCACGGGCCCTGCTCGCCCCCAGAACGCAGCCATCTGCTCTGCTCAGTCTCCCCACCGCTGTGTCCGCACTCAGCATGGGGGCCGGAGGGAGTTTCCTCCTTTTCAGAGACTCTAAAGGTATTTCAGATCGTTTTTGGACTGAAATGAGGAGGAAGAGGAGAGGACCCTGCGCAGGCTCCGGGAGGGGTGCTCTCGGTTTGTTTGCTTCTGAGGTGTTTGGAAGTCATGCTGAGTTTCTGCGGGGGTGCCGGAAACCAGGAGCCTCCCCGGGAGACCGGACAGGGGTCTGGCCATGGACGGAGACGGCTTGAGTCCGCTCTGAACCCAGGCGCCCTAAGCGCAAACAGTGTCAGGGATAAATCAGTGCGGGTGTCACTCTCCGCGTGGCCTGGGGCTGGGAACGCACTTGCCCGTGTGACTGTGAGCTTCCGGAGAGGGGCCTGGTGCTCACCACGGTCCCTCCCGCCCCGGCGTGTGCCTGGCACACGGCAGATGCTCAGGGGAGGATCGGGGGGCAGGCAGCTGCGTGGGGCGACCTGGCACATGTCTGCCCGTTGGAGGGAGCAGCTGCCGGGCCTACATCCAGGGGTACGGAGCCCGAGGCCCGTCCTCAGACACAGGGACGCTCAGCCGGAAAGTGGGGGCCTGGGTACTCCAGGACACCGCGACTCATCCCGGGGAGGACTTCGCTGAAGAGGAAGTCAGGCACTGCGTTGGGGGGCCCTGGGGTTTGCGGCTCTGCACGCTGCCTGGTGAGGGGAGGGTGGCCCCGGCCTGCCCACTGGGCTGTCACAGGCTGGGCAGGATGGAGCAGGGAGGTGGCAGAGGTGACATGAAGGGGTGTGGCCCGTATGTTCGATGACGTGGGACACACGCCAGGGTTTGCCATGTCTCCCTGTCCCTTGGTGCCCCTGACCGCAGCTGACTGTCCACCCCCTTCTCATGGGGCCCGGCCCCCAGGCGTTGTCACCGTGAGCTCTCCCGGGGTGAGCTGTTCGTGTGGCTGCGTCACCCCTGCTGAAGCCGACCTCTCTGCAAGGACAGCTCTGAACACCCTGTATCTGCTAGAATAATGTTCTTTTAAATAAGAGATTTTTTTTAACTACGAAAAAAATACAGGCTTGGTGTGAGAAATGGATGCAGCTCAGAGAAACACCGAAAGAAATGAACTCACTCACGATCCCATAAACCAGCGACACGCGGCTCCGAGGCTGCCCCTCCCGTAGCACCTACCACTCCTGCCGGGGGCGCCTCCCCGGGAGTGGAAGTCCGTAGGCTGCCTTTGCCCTTGGCGCTACACCCTTGACGTCCGTCTATGTCAGAACGTGTCCCCCCAACTCTCTCTCTTCGAAAGCTGTGGAGGCTGCGGACTTGGCCCCAAAAATGTGCCGCTTCGGCAAGGAGACCCCTTCGACCTGAGGGGAACTGAGGAGGCCATTTCAGAAAGGCCTCCCTGACCCCTCTGGTTGCCCCAAAGCAGGTCATACATTTGCAAGTGTGCCCCTCCCCCGTGTCCCGGGAAGGACAGAGGTGGTCACTGGAGACAACACTGAGCCCTGGCAGCCTGCGGTGGCTGCAGAGAGACCCATGTAACACCCCTTGCGGCCTCTGTGTGAGGGTGTTTCCGTGCCTCGACCTTCCCACAGTTGGCTGCCCTTGGAAGCCCAGCTCCTCCGTGTGTCCCGCCCTGTTATGTACGCACGTTAGTTCTTTACTGGGGAGGTTGTGTAAGCTGGAGTTCTAAGCCGCCACGTTGAGTTACTCTTTTCTCTCGAGCGTCTTCCGTGCATACGAAACATGCTCGTCCATAAACTCCGCTTTTCTCGTGGTAACCTGTCTTTGTTACGGTGGTCCCAGCTGAGGACTCAGAAGGGCGAAGGGGAAACTGTCCCCCTCATAGCTGCCGAGTTGACACTAAATGAAGGCACATACTTCGGTGCGAGCAGCCCACTGGGCTGGCACTGGGGGCCCGTCTCTGGCTCTCGTTGGTGTGGACAGCACCCTGGCTCACACACTGCTGCCCACCTCTGGGTGTGCTCTTAGGCTGCGTGCCTGAATGAGGAATTTCTGCAAAAAGCACCTCCCTCTGCTTCCCCCAGATCGCCCCCGAAAGGCTGCCCCCGTTCACATCCCTCCTCACGCAGCACGCGATCTCGCTGGTCGTCTGCGCCGGTCACGCCGTGTCCTTGCTGGAGAAGCCTTCACAGGACGTTCTGATCCGTCTCATCATATTTCCAGTTTCATTGGTTTGATGGCACTTACTTTAATCTGAAATGATCTGTCCATTATGTGTTGGCATTCCTGTGTATTGGCAGCCCGCTCGGCAGGTCGGCAGCTCTGAGCGCAGGGACCTTGCCAGTCGGGTCACTGCGTCCGGCAGGCCCTCCGCCGTCCACCATTCCCACCGCACCTGTGTCTCCGAGGCAGGACGCGTTTGCTGAATGGATAAGTGTTGCCACTGTCGTAAAATAAGAGTTAAAGGTGTAGCCCGGCCGGTGTGGCTCAGCGGTTGAGCATCGACCCTGCACCAAGAGGTCGTTGTGTCGATTTCCGATCAGGGCAGATGCCCAGGTTGTGGGCCCATCCCCAGTGGGGCCATGCGGGAGGCAGCCAGTCGATGTTCTCTCTCATCGATGTTTCCATCTCTCTCTCCCTCTCCCTTCTTTTCTAAAATCAATAAAAAAAAATTTTTAAGAAAGTTAAAAGGTTTAGCTGGAAGGTCTGAGCAGCCCTCCTGTTTGAAGTGTTTGAACTTTCTGTTCGCCCCGAGGCCTTTCTAATGCTGCGGGTTCTGACAGAGGGATGGCCCCCCCTGAGCTCCAGGTGCATGAGGGGCCCCCGTCCTTGTTTCTGGTCCGTGTCTCCTGCTACGATGATAGAGGTTGAGGGGGCAGGGCACCCCGAGAGCCCCGGCATGGGCTGTGCATCTGGGCGCAGCGGGGGAGGGTGCTGCCTGGGGCCGTGCTCGGCACCCGGAGTCTGAGCTCCTCCGTGCAGGGTTTTATCAGCAACTTGGGTAAAGACATGGAAAGCAGGCTTATCAAATTTGCGAACGACACAGAACCGGGATGGAAAGCTAATACGTGGGTAATAGAATCAAGATTCATAAACATCTTGGCAGGAATGATGGGGCTGAAACTAACAAGGTCACCCTAACAGGATTACATGTGAAGTCCTGCAGCTCATGCCGCAGAGCCAGTGGGGAGCCCCCCGGGCAGTGTGTGCACAGCAGGGCCTGTGGGTGGCCCAGGGGGTAATCTCGTACATGAACTCTGCCTCCTACGTTAGTAACTGCAGTAGCACCTCCAGATCTGAAGGGTGGGAGCTGGCCCAGCACCTCCTTCCTGGAGCCTTCCCCCAACCACCCTCGCCCGCACCCTCAGCCCCAGCTGGGCGCTCACCCCTCCCGGGAGCTTTCTCTGCGTCTGCAGGTGGCGTCAGTGATGCGCTCAGACTGGACTCTCCGCCCCCTCCCCGCGCTCACCGGTGCTGTGGCTGCTGTCTGTCTGTCTGTCTTCTGCTTTGGACCCAGGACTCCTGGGCAGCAGGGGCTGTGTCTGCTTGTCAGACGGTTGCCCTGAGCAATGACCCCACGATGCCCACAGCGATGCCCAGGGGGCCCTGGCCGGTGGGGTTTCACTCTCAGCGCATCGGGTAGGGTTCTGGAACCCACGTCTTTGGATCTGGTACCCCCGTTGCCACCAGTTAGGGACCGGTTTGCAGACCTGTGCTGTGGAGAACAGGTGATGGGACTGTGGGTGCTTCGCCGACCGTGCCCAGGTGAGGACCACCGGGAAGGAGGGCGTGGCCATCCTGGGGGCTCAGGGCCACAGGGGATGGCGGGGTGGGGGTGGCTCCGCCCTGGGAGAGAAGGGCGGTCGGGCACACAGGCTGGTGGTGGGCGTGTCCCTTAGCCTCCACGCCGAGCTGTGGGGGGGGACGGTTCAGGTGGAGGGGAGGGGTTGGGAGGGGACAGTAATGGCCTCACCAACAGCTGCTTCCCGGGCACCAGGCGTCCGTGTAGCTGGGTCCCCCGCCTTCCTGAGGGGTCGGTGCTGGTCTCATGTCTGTTAAGCACACGAGGACGCGGAGGCCCAGCTGGTATGTTAACTAGAGTTTGTTCCCACGCCAGGGGCCCCTGATGCTGTGAGGAAATCTCGAGGTGTTGCAGTGCCTCCCCCAGCACAGGCCGCCGGGAGGGTTGCAGCTGCGGACGTTGTGCCTGCCCAGCAGGGGGCCTTCTGCCCCTCCGTCCACGTTTGTGGGTCGGCCCCTGACCCTGCACTACCTCGTGAGACCCCCTGTGGTGGAGACCCCCCCAGGCAGCAGGTGGCCACACAGCTGCGTTGCTGACTCCGGGCGCTGGCCATCCGCCGGCCTCCAGGCCTGTGGGTGATGGGGAGACCTCACGGACCAGAAGTCGGGCAGTGCTGGGTTCGAGTCCCTGAGGTGCGGGGTGACTCTCCCGTTCACTCGGGCCCCTTCCCAGAAGGCAGCTGGGGTTCCCACCTGCTCCGGCGCAGCTCCTGCTCCAGTGAGAAGTCTTGTCCCCCGAAACTGAGTGCGTCCAGGAGAACCGGTTAGATCGAGAGAGTCTGCAGAGAGAGCGGCCGAGCTGAGCTCTTCCTGGCAAGTGTCAGGCCGAGGGGATCGAGGTGTCAACTCTCCCGGCCTCCTGCTGTGCCCTGTCTTCCTGCCCGCTCCTGGCCTTCTGGGGTGTGCGTGTGTGCGGTTGTGTGTGTGTGCGCGTGTGCATGTGTGTGCATGCATGTGCACGTGGTTGTGTGTGCATGCACGTGGTTGTGTGTGCATGCACGTGTGTGTATGTGTGCGTGCATGTGTATGTGTGTGCTTACATGTGCGCGTGTGGTCGTGTGTGCATGCACGTGTGTGTGTGCGTGTGCACGTGTGCAACCCCTCACAGTATGATTCATTCTCTATAACTTTCTTCTGTAGCCAGCAATAGGATTACAGCTCATTCATCAGAGGGACATCAGTAAACCTGTGAGCTTTTTCTCTGGGATTGCAGAGAGGGATCGTTTATCCTCCGTAATTCTTTGCAGCCTGTTAGACATCAGGCGAACCGTGGGCCCTGGGGCTGTGGCAGCAGACACAGGAGGTGAAGCCCTTGCCGCGTGGAGCCTGTGTTCTGTAGGCGGGAAAGACTGTGCGTTGTGCACCTGTGGGAGGGTCTGAACAGCGAGCAGAGCCCGGGACGGGGCGGGGAGCGAGGCGGGTGTGGGTGGGCTGTCGCTGCTCTGCGTGGGAATGTTCCGGAAAGCCCGGGACGGGGTGCTGCTTGTGCAGAGACCGGCAGGCAGTGTGGGGCGAGCCGTGCGGGGATCGGGGAGAACGTGCGGGTAGAAGGAACGTGTGTGAGCTCCTGACGAGCTCGGCGAGTTCGAGGCTGTTGTGGCCAGAGGGGAGGGAACAGCCCCGGCAGGTCTGGGCCGCGTCCCTCCCGGTCCAGCGCTCGGCAGCAGGAATAACTTCTGCGCCTGAGGTTTGCACTTCGGAGACAGCGGGGAGTTTCATTGTGAGGCTTTTAGACAAAGCGATGGCGGGTATGGGGGAGGGGGAGGCGCGGACCCTGCTGCTGACGGGTGTGCTGAGACTTAGACGCCCTCGCTTGTCACAGATCGTCGGGCTGGGCATTGCCAGCTGCCCTGGGTACCGATCACATGGGGACATACGGTTCCACCGACAAAGCAGCAGGTCAGCCCCAGCCGGAAGGTTTCAGGTTCGACTCCAGTCAGGGCACGTGCGCAGGTGGTGGGCCCATCGATGTTCTCTCATGGGTGTTTCTCTCTCCCTTCCTCTCTGTCTGAAACCAGCAAAGGTCAGGACTTTGGGAAGTGGCCACAGCAGAGAAGCAGCGGCTGGTCCACTTGGCAGTGGACCGAGAGCCTCCTGGTACGAGTGTCCCCTGACCGTCCACCGCCGCTCCCTTCTCTCCCAGCGTCGCTGAGACAGAACTGCTGAGATCACTGTGCGCGCGGGAGCTGCCGGGTGCGGATTCGATGCTCTTACGTGTTGAGAAGTGACCCCCAGTCACACCAGCTGACGTGGCCCATTTTAACGTTTCTGTTGTGTGGAGAGAACGCTTGAGATCCACTCAGAAAATTTCAAGTATGTGACGAAGATTTAGGTCCTAGAATATATTTACCTCAGCTGGAGGTCTGCACCCTCTGACCACTGTCCCTCACCCCCACCCCCGCCCCCGCAGCACCATTCAGGTCTCTGTGTCTGCGCGTTCGACCTTTGAGATTCCAGACGTAAGTGAGATAACACAGCGTTCGTCTCTGCTTGTCTGACTTACTCCGCTCAGCACGATGCTTCGAAGGTCCATCCGTGTTGCTGCAATGGTGGGATGTCCTTATTTCTCAGGGTGAAGGACCCCAGGGGGTGTCGCACGTGTTCCATCCGTTCACGCAGCGATGGGCGCTGAGCTGCCTCCATATCTTGGCTGTTGTAACTAGAGGCCACACCGGGCATGGGAGTGACGATGTTTCCTCTCAGACCCTTTTTCGTGTCCTTGGGATTTGTGCCCAGAAGTGGAATTGCTGGGCCGCACGGTGGTTCTGTTTTTAACTTTTTGAGGAGCCTCCGCACTGTTGACCGCAGTGGCCACACCAGTTCCCATCCCAGCAGCACGCAGGCTCCCCCTTCTCCTCGTTGGCACCGATGTTTCTCTCTCGTCTCTTTGAGGATGGTCATTCCAGCAGGTGTGGCTGGTCTCTCATCGCCGTTTTGACTTGCATCTCCTACGCTCAGTTTCTTAATAGGCAGAAATCACCTCTTTGGTGTGGCGAAGTCGTAATGGAATCGCAGTGCGCGTGCGTAAGTCCCCCCGGAGCGTGGCGGGTGTTCCTCACCTGTGAGAGTCTCCAGCGTCCAGACGGACGGAAAACCCCGGAGCCGTGCAGCCCAGTCCCTGACGAGGAGAACAGACACTGAGGGACTTGTTCACGTCGAGGCCGCAGCGAGGCCGCGGCAGGACACGGTGTTTGGGCTCGGAGTGTGGTGGCCACTGCTCACCTGGGACATGGTTTGTTTCTGTGGCCAGAAGAAAGCCCGGAGCTGTCAGCCCAGAGCGACTGGACGGCCCAGGAGGGGTGAGAGCTCCCGGACGCGGGGAGGACTGGACGTCCGGGGTGGACGGCCCGTGGAGCAGAGCCGGGCGCCTGGGGCTAATTGGCCATGAAGGGGCCTGAGGAAGCAGAGGGGTCTGGGAAAGAGAAGGTGGGCAGGGAGAGGGGTCCAGGGAGGGTAGTGACCCCGGAGCCCTGAGCACATGGCTCCTCCGAGCAGGGTCACGGCGGGTGGATTTCTGTGCTCGCTGAGGGAAGCGATGAGTCATCAGTAAAAAGTCTCCGTTCTGAGCAGCTGCTTCTCAGCTCCTCGGACTGTCTGGGTCTTGGGGGGACGCAGGCCCGGACCAGGTTCTCTCGTGGGAGTCAGAAGTTAAGATCTTGCTGTAAAAACGTCTGGTTTTTAAACATTGGTTGTGAAGTACACAGTTTTCAAAGGCACGGGGCCGTCCAAGTCAGCGTAGCAGCAGGCGCCGGCTGGAGGTGCCCGGGGGCGGGGACTGGATCTCTCCGCAAAGCTGCCGAGGGTTCATTCGCGCGGTTTGCGAGCAGTGGACGTTTCTTGAGCACCTACTGCACGGTGAGCTCTGTTCCCGGCCCCGTGGGCACAGCTGTGATCGGAAGCAGGCAGGTGTCCCTGGAACTGATGTTCCGCGTGGCCCTCACGTCCTGCCCGTGGGTCTTGGCGGCAGGGACGGGATGGCTACCTCCATCCTCTTCCCAGGGGGACTTAGAGTCAGCAGCTCGGGCCAACCACAGAGCCCGGTCATCCCCGGGCAGACTGCTCGGTTCTTGGCTCTGGAGTTGGCCATCTTTGGGGCCACAGACACCACTTGGGGGTGTCTCCAGGGGCCCAGGGTCAAGCCGAGGTCCACAGGATTCGGCCCTCGCAGTGCTGGTGGCCACAGAAACACTCAGCGATGCTCAGTCAGCGGACAGCTTTGGGGACAGAGGGGACCTTCTGTGTCGGCTTCAGCGCCACAGGTCTGGCCACTCTGCAGGGCAGAGACAGCAGCCAGCTGTTTGTGGGGTTTCATCCTTGAGCAGTGACAAGAAGTTTCTTCTAGAACAAAGTTTCTCCGGCTTACCCAGGCTAAGGAACACTCTGCACCCGGGCGGAGGAAGGACGAGGAACCTGGACAACTTTGTTCTTAAACGGCCCCGGGTGGGAAGCTCTGGCTTCCTCGGACGCCCTGTGTCTCGAGCCCACTCCGGCCCTGGGGATCTTGTTACACGTGGACATTCGGACGTGGTCGGGCTGAGCTGGCCCGGGGTCCTGCATCTTCAGCCAGCTCCCTCCTCGGCGGTGCCGATGGCCTGGCCGCTGGGGACTCGGAGTCTGGCCCCAGGCCAGCAGCAGCAGCACCCCCGGAAGCTGCACGGAGGTGCCAGCCATCGGCTCTTCCCCAGACCGGCTGCACCTGCAGGCGCCAGAGCCCAGGTGGTTTCCGGGCACAGTGGGAGCCCTGGGTGCGCAGTGACCCTGGGGAACAGGAGGCCACACCTGGAGCAGGTCCCCACACCGTGCGCAGAGCCGTGAAGGGCGTCTAGGCCCGCGCACCCCCTGAGGACACGCCGCAGCGTCCCCAGCGCTTCGCTCGGACCACGGGCCCCTCGCCCCCTTCGCTCTCTGAGACGCGGACTCCCCGGGTCAGCTGGTGGCCGCAGTGTCTGCAGAGGGGACACCCGTCCGTCTGGCACTGCTGCTCCCATCAGACATGATCTGCTGGACGGGCGTGGTCTGGGGGCAACTCGGGTGCCGTGAGGAAGGACGCCCCCGGGAGCCCACAAGGGGAGGACGGGTGGGTGCCCCATGCAGGCCAGTCCCCGGGCCGTGGCCCCCTGTGTGGGGCAGAAACAGGAGCCAAGGTTCTGCAGTGGGCGGGGGACCCCCACTGGGGTGACCGCTGGGGGCGGGTTGCATTGGAAAGGGCGGTAGCCCTCACCTGCCCGTTCCCTGCGGGCGCAGCCACATCCTGCCGGGCGTGGCTCACGTGTGCCCAGACAGCCCCACTGACCTCCGGGGCGTGGTCGGAAACCCACTCAGCCTGTGCCGGTTGGTTCTCTTGGGACAGGGCTCTGAGCTGAGCTCCGGGTGAGCACTGGGCCGAGAGCTGGGGTGGCTGACAGCCCACGGAGGAAGCCCCACCCCTCTGGCCCCGCCCCCGTGTTTCTGGGGGTGCCGTTCACCTGCCTGGTGTTGTGGGTTCAGAGGGTGTGAGGGGGTTGGGAGGGCGAGGAGATGGAAGCCTAAGGGGCTGGTTTCTGGGCAGCAGCCCGGATGCCCCTCCCCCTCCCCTCCCTCCCCCTCCTGTGCTCTGCCACCTCCCGTCTCTTCTGGGGCTTTTCTTTCTCACTCTGCCCCCTACTGGTGCCTAGGGGGTGGCAGGGTGCCTCAGGGTAACGCGGAGGGAGGAACCAGGTCCACCCGGGGTCCAGCTGCCCCCCCTGTGCCCCAGCTCCAGTCCCCGTGGTTCCCAGAGACCTGCTGGCCTGGCCTTGCTCCAGGCTGAGCCACCGTCCGACCAGCTTCGGGTCCCCTGGGAGCCCCAGTCCTTCGGTCTGCGCGTCTCCCTCAGCTGATCTCGGACCCAGAGCCGGCAACAGGTCCTGCGAGTCTCAGCAGTTCTTTCGCTCTTTGCCAGTTGGACCTGGCCGAGAACCACCAGCAGGGGCAGCTGGGTCCTCCCGTCCTGCAGGGCGGGTCCTCCCCAGGGGGTGTGGGGGCGGCCTTCCAGGAAGGGGGGGCCCTTCCAGGAACGGGGGGGCAGCCTTCCAGGAATGGGGGGGGGCCCCTTCCAGGAACGGGGGGGGCAGCCTTCCAGGAAGGGGGGTGTGGGTGGGGGGCAGCCTTCCAGGAACGGGGGTGGGGGGCAGCCTTCCAGGAAGGGGGGGGAGGCAGCCTTCCAGGAAGGGGGGCCCCGCTCAGCCTCGTGCACCTGTCTCTGTTCCGTTTCAGCCTCACGGAGTTCTTGGACCCGTTCCAGAGGGTCATCCAGCCGGAGGAGATCTGGCTGTACAAAAACCCCCTGGTGCAGTCGGACAGCATCCCCACCCGCCTCATGTTCGTAAGTACCGCGGCTTCAGGCCAATCTGACCGTTCCCCCGAGTGTGCACCCAGTGGGTTTTCCTGTCTGCTTCTAGCCCTCTGAAGACGGCAGGCAGCCTGCGGAAGGTGAGCATCCGCTAGATTAAGCTCAGCTCCACACCTTGATGGGCGCTGCTTGGTCCTGGGGGACGGAGGCACTGCCGGGCACTGGGGGGCGAAGGGACCGGTCACCTGAGCGACTCCCAGACGCTCATAGTCAAGGAGACCACAGGCTGTGGGGCAGGGGCCTGTTCCGCCGCCTTCGGAGCTCAGCCTCCATGTGGCGAACTCAGACACCAAGGTTTGCCTGCGGTTCAGCACGTTTCTGTTTCAGCTGGTCGTCGTTGGCCACCGAGGAGGCCTGTGCGCTCAGACCCAGGGGGCGTCTCGTGCCCCTCAGCTCCTGGATAACAGGGCAGAGACCCACCAGCTGGGGGGTATTGGGGCTGTTTGACCTCCTTGCCCTGCCTGGTGACAGTTGCACCCTCGAAGACCTCACGTCCTCGGGCCAGGCACTTGGCTCATCTCTTAAGAAAGATGATCTCGTTTGGTCCCACGTGGGCTCCCAGGGAGGAAGGTCCCTGTCCGCACGCAGAGCCAGAGAGAGAAGCAAGTTGGCTCCAAGCCCCCAGCTGGGGAGAGTCAGGCATCGCGTCCGCGGGCAGCTGAGCCCGGCTCTCCGCTGTGAGCTGCCCTCAGCCTGGGAGCTGGGCTGGGCTCCTGCTGACGCTCAGCCCCTGGGCCTGGCCCTCCTGCAGCAGAGGGAAGTGGACACTTCTCCTTGTTGACAGCGATAGTGTGACGTTTGGACGGCGACTCGGGAATGTTGCGCCTCTGGAGACGGAGATGACTCGTCGGCGCCCCCGCGGAGCACCCGGGAAGTATTTGTGTCCCTGGAAGGACACCCCCTGACGGTGTGGAGAGGCTCCTGTCAAGTAGCGGTGACCCCTCCCAAGGCCCAGACCCCGCGAGCGTATTATTGTAGTTGCCGAAGAATTGCTTTTCTGCTGGACAACAAGCTGGATTTTCACAAATCTCAAAGGAGTTGAAATCAGGGTGTGACGAGGGGACACTCCCTGACACTTGAGGACTGAAACGAGACTTTTCCGTGTCGGCTGTAACAATCTTCTACGGATCCTAGAAGTAAAGGAGCCAGTGTGTGTGACTGGGTTACTCCGGGGCTTTAACGGGGGAGCGTCTCCTTGTCACCCCCCCTTCTGCAGAGAGTTCAGGGTCCATGTGAGACACTTGGCGGAGGGTGGTCCTGTGGGTCAGGGGGTCCCCGGGCTTCCTGGGGACTTCGTGTTGACGTCCAGCTGCAGATGCTACAAATATGTGGGTGCGGACACACCTGGGGTGGGCGTCTGCGTGCTCGCACTGGGGTCCGAGGGGTGGTTGGGTGACGTGACTCTGAGGGCAGGAATGTTTCAGCCACAAATACTGGTTCTGTCCACCCGACTCCTAATGGAAAAGTCAGGCTTTTCTTCCCTCAGCAGCAGTGGGTGAGTCTAACTCGTCAGCCACAAGAGGTAGCGGGTCCAGAGTAACAAGGCAGGCAGTAGCTACGTGTGTAAACCCGTGACCCAGACGTGGGAAATACTTTGTCATCACGTAAACTAGATTTGTTTTCCTGGGTTTTATTAAGAGTTTAATATGAGGCATCATTTGTTTGCTTTGGATCCTTAGAAACCTCAGGTAGTTATAGCAACATGTAATAGAACATATATTTTTAATGTGTTTTAAACATAGTTTGGTTTCTTTAGAAAGCTCAAATTTCATTATTGGAATCAATAATGAATGGTCACGGTCCCGGGGTCTCACACTTTTGGATGGAATGTTTGAACACGAACTTCCTAACCAAGGAGTGTTTGTTAAAGGCAGCTGCTGTTAACCCCGATGTTTCATTCCTGGGAAATCAGTGGTTTAGGCCTGTGTGTGTATGTGCATGTGTGTGTGAATGTATGTGTGTGCATGCAAGTGTGTCTGTGAGTGCGTATACATGTATACGTGTACACATATATGTACATGTGTACACGTATACATGTCTGCGAGTGCCTGTGTGTGTGTGCGTGCAACTGTGCATGCATGTGTGTGCATGTCTGTGAGTACGTGTTTGTGTGTGTCTGTCAGTGCATGTGTGAGCATGTGTGTGCATGTATACATGTCTGCGAGTGCTTGTTTTATGTGTGCAGTGTGTGTACATGTGCGTGTGTGGGTGAGTGTGCGCGTGTCTGTGCATGTGTGTGTGAATGTATGTGTGTGCATGCAAATGTGTCTGTGTGTGCGTGTGTGTACACGTATACATGTCTGAGAGTGCCTGTGTGTGTTTGTGTGTGTGCAACTGTGCATGCATGTGTGTGCATGTCTGTGAGTACGTGTTTGTGTGTGTCTGTGAGTGCATGTGTGTGCATGTGTGTACATGTATACATGTCTGCGAGTGCTTGTTTTGTGTGTGTGTGCAGTGTGTGTACATGTGCGTGTGTGGGTGAGTGTGCGTGTGTCTGTGCATGTGTGTGTTTAGAGGAGCTACTTGGTCAGTGTCACTAAGGACATTACCAGGTAAAGGTGGGGACGGAGCTAAGTCGGAGGGAGCGGGGCAGCGTCACCTGGAGCCCTGGCGCACACTCCTGTCTTTGGCGCCATTGCTGGGCCCTGTGGTGGGCACGTGGCCTCCGAGAGACCCCAGCTGTGCCTCTTAGCACCTCCACAGACCGGGACCAGCACCACCTCCCAGGGCCTCCGTCTCCTTATCGGTAAGAAGGACTTGACCGCACCTTCCGTCCCCTCCCGGGACGTTGAGACCCTCACATCCCAGGAAGGGCCTTGAAGAGCAGAGAGACTCAGTACGGAACCGAGAACACGACCGAGTTCCCAGCTTCAGGAGACAGCCCCCCCAAGACTCGCACGTCTCGTGGGTGACCCACGAACGGTGTTCAGTGACAGGAGGTGAATTTAAGTGCCAGCAACACTACTCTTCTGTAGGTGTCGTTATTGTTAGACCCGTTGTCCAGGTGAGGAACTGAGACTCCGGTGCAGAGGTCAAGTGTCCTGCTCGAGGTCACAGAGCCGATACGAGTCGGAGCTGGACTCGAACCCAGCTCTCCTCAGTCGGAGTCCGTTCCACGGGTTTTCTTCTGCAGAACCCCCTCCCCCGCCCGCGGAACAGCCTCCGCGAAGCCGGCCCTGCCCGGATCCTGCTCAGCGGTTCATACACATTTTCTCGATGTGCGGAGCTTTGTAGGACAATTAATTAGTAGTTTATAAAATAGTCGTTAAGCCCGGCCCTGTGGCTCACTGGCTGGAGCGTCGTCCCAGGGACTGAGAGGTCCTGGTTGGATTCCGGGTCAGGGCACGTGCCCGCATTTCAGGCTCGATCCCCAGTGGGGGGCGTGCAGGAGGCAGCCAATCGATGTTTCTCACATTGATGTTTCTATCTTTCTCCATTCCCCCTTCTCTCTAAAAGGAAAAAATCAATAAAACATTTTAAAAATACATAAAACGTTCTTCACTCCAGGACTTACCTCAGCCCCCACCTCCCCTTCGTGAGCTGGGACGGGGGCAGGGTGGTCGCTGCCGCTCAGGACCGCATCCCGGCGGCCCTGGTGGGGCTCCGGGCCCCTCGGCCGCTCTGCGCTCTGGTCTGGTGTCTGTGGGGACAGCGAGAGGGTGGACGCGTGCGAGAGCCCCTCGCACAGCAGGTGCTCACCCGGGATGGCTGCCACCGCGTTTCTGTGCCTGCAGAGGGGCCTCCTGCAGCCTCCACTCCAGAGACGAGGCACTGACTGTGTAGTGACACTTGTCTCATCGCTTCTGACTCCTGCGCGAGCGTCTGTGACACCGACACACAGCACAGAGCCGCCCCACTCGGTGCCAGTCCCGAGGTTCCCACTTACAGCTGAGTGACGTCAGATCGCTCACCTCTGTGCCTCCGTTTCCTGCCCAGTCAGTAAGGAGCCTGCTTCCCAGAGCTGCTGGAGCATCGCAGGAGTCACCACAGACCGCGGCCCCGAGGACGTGTGAGCCTCTGTCTGACGTGGGTGGCGTGTACCTTCGGCAGCCTGGTGCTCGGCGGGTGGCGGCTGGGACGGTGCAGCTGTTCCCGCGGCAGCGAGTGGCTGCTGACCCCCGTTCTGGTCTCTCCCGCCCCGGTTCATCAGCCTGGTCATTCAGTCTTTCTACACGGGGCTCACACCCGGGATTCCCAAACCTTTTCTTAAGCCATGAGAACATTAACCTAAGTGAAAACAATACTGGGGGGATCTTGCCGGCCCTGTTCAGCCTCCATCTCCCCGCTGTTTGGAGACAGGAGGAAGCCCCCCCCCCGTGTTTCAGGGCCCCCGTCCCCTCCTCCATGGCTCCAGCATCAGCACGGCGGCCTCTGAAGGCGCCGGGCGCCCCTGTGGGAGCGGGAGCCTGGGGCAGGACTGCTGAGGTCGGGGTGCCGCTCCCTCGCTCTCCGTCCCCTTCACTCGGTGCCGAGAGCGTTTGTCCCAGGAAGAGGTCGCTTTCCCAACGTGTGGACTTCTGGGCTTCATCTCGCCATCCCAACGTCAAGTAGAAACAGTTGGGAGAAGGGCAGGTGGCAGATGTGTCTTCTGCCTGGTCTGAGGACAGCAGTGCCCGAGGAGACGGCGGTGCGCCCGGTAGGCAGGAAGGAGACCGGAGTCCACGCGCCGCCCGGAGGAGCCGCACGCGTGCCGGGTGCTGTGGCTGCGTCTCTCCTGCCTGGGCGCTTGGCTCTGCTCCCAAAGTTCAGCCGGCGGGTGGGGGTGGGATCCAGTTAGGAGCCATTGAGCCACGAGCCTGGAGCCACCGGGCGGCCACGGGCTGTTCCGGCTCCCACGGCGAGGCCCGGAGCAGTGGGTGCCGGGTGGTGCCCTCGTCTCTGGTCCGCTTGGCAACTCCCGCCCCATCCTGAGCCTCTGGGGGAATCTTCCCAACTCACACTTCTGCTGCGGTTTGAGTTCTACCGACAGCAGAGCACGTTGCCCAGGACGGTCTTGTAGGTTTCCGTGTTCTCGTGTCCAAGGCTCGCCGGGGGCGGGTTCGGGGCGTGTTCACTTCCCTGGGCTCCCGTCTCCTGGGCCTGTCAGCAGCAGAAACTGGGAGCCAGGTGCTTCCTCGACCTGGGCCGGAGCTTTGGACTTAGTGCCGCGG
The DNA here is from genome assembly GCF_014108415.1 of Molossus molossus. NCBI lineage: Eukaryota > Metazoa > Chordata > Mammalia > Chiroptera > Molossidae > Molossus > Molossus molossus. The sequence goes on from NW_023425352.1 coordinate 259,735, forward strand.
GCTTCAGTCGCCACGGTTGACACCCTGACGGTGTCGAGTCAGACGTGGACGCAGGGTTGCTCCTTCGCTGGTACCGGTATCATCTGCGATGGAGGTTTCAGACCTGCCCTGTGAGCCTGTGGAGGGACTCGGCCCCTCGCGTCGCCCCCGGGAAGATGCTCTGCGTGTCGGCTTCGTCTCCGAGTCTCTTCCGGCAGCTGCCCTTCGACTGGGCCACCTTCTTCTGAACACCCTCCAGGGCACAAGACTCGCTACCGGATGTTCACTCAGCTACTCAGCCAGGGCCACAGCCGACCGGAGGCGCAGCTGCCGCCGTGGTCCGAAAGGAACCAGTGGGTTCGCGTGTCTCAGGACCTGTCTCTGCAGACAGTTCCCTGAGCGGGTCCGCGGGATGCTCTGAGCTCGCTCTGCCGGTCGTAAGCGTGCGGATAACGTCCGTGCGGATGAGCTCCGTCCTACAGAAGCATCTCCTGGCCATGCCCCTCTCCAGAAGGAGCGTTGCCCTCGGGCACATGCTGGGACGTCTTCATCACAGCTCCGCCCCTCCCGCCACGGACCGCGGGGCCAGCTGTGCATTGGAGAGGGTCGTCCCTTTGGTAGTTATCGTGACGTGTTGTAACCCCGAGGAAGTGACGTGAATGTCTTTTCCTTGGCTGTCGAATGTCGCAAACACCTTCCTACCTGTGGGGCGCCGGGCAGAGACCTGGTGTGGGGGCAGGACACCGGGTCTGCAGAGCCGGGCCTCATCCCGCACCGGCGGTGTGTCCTGTCACCGTGGTGCCCCAAGCCCGGCGCTCACGGGGCCGTGGCAGGGGTTTAACAGGCTCCGCCCCTGGTGGCCCCGAGCAGAGTTCCTGCCCCAGCGCGGGCTCTGTGGTGAGGCTCACCCCTGCACCCCAGCTCGGTGCCTGGGCCCAGGAAAGAGGGGTCGGAGGGGAGGAAGAGAAGAATGTCCAGCAAAGTGCCGGCTTCTGCTTTGCCGAGGAAACAAATGTTCAAGAAAAGAACCAGAGGGAACGGACTGATGGACGCTGAGCAAGTCCCAGAGGCCCCGTGATGCCGGACAGCTGGGGCGGCGGGTCCCCCGCCCGCTGAGGGGGGGCGCGAGGGGCTTCCTGGCAAAAATGAGTCATCACAAATTATAGACTTTTCTGTTTAAAAAAAGCACCACTTTAAACATGGCTCCCGGCAATCGCAAATCAATTATAACCTGCAGCCAGACGTCAGTTTTCCAGGTTGCGGGGTCTCTCGGCGTAGATACGAACCCTCCTCTGTGTGGGCTGGGAGTCAGCCAGCGAGTGTGAATGACGCTGACGGGCTCACGGCCGCTCGGCGAGCTCACGGGGTCTCTGTTCTCTCCCAGGCCATTTCCTTCCTCACGCCCCTGGCCGTGATCTGTGTGGTGAAAATCATCCGGCGGACGGACAGGACGGAGGTCAAGGAAGCCTTCCTGGGTGAGCCCCACAGATCTTGTTTCAGGGAAGGGCCGACGGAACTAGATCACTGGGTGTAAGCAGATCTGTTGCACCGACTGATTTTTCTCTGGGTGGAGCTGGGGGGGGACAGGGCTCTGGTCCTCAGAAGCTCTGGAGGGGAAGGGAGGCCCCTGGGCAGCCCGCCGCTGTCCTTGGTGCTGAAGGCCACTCCACGTCCAGTTGGAGGTCTGTGCTTCCCGGCAGCAGGGCGTGTCTGGGCAGCAAAGAAAGCGAGTCCGCAGTTGGTCACCACCCACGGGCAGGTCAGAATCAGACGGCCACAGGCCACGGGCCACGGGGCCAGCCACCAAGGCCGGTGCCCGAGGGACAGGAGCAGGGCCTGCAGGACCGGCCTTGGCTGGGCTGTCTGGGTGCAGAGAACCGTCCCTCTGAGGTCAGCTCAGAGCAGTCGGGTTAGTTACAGGGCTACACAAGCACCCCACAGACGTCAAGGGCGGGGGGACACGGAAGAGCCTCGCAGGGACTGGAGTCAGGGAGCTGGGCGGGAGGGGCGGAGACGCCCACCCATGGCTGCTCCTCCTGTAACACGCCGTCCCCCTCGCTCCTGTCTGGACATCACCTCTGCTGCCCGCGCCTTTGGTGTGAGGCTCGGCCGAGGTCTCCTGCCCACGTGCACCTCCAGTCCTGCCTCCAGGTGTGCTGTCCCCACAGCCCAGGCTCCCAGACAGGGGCTCTGCCTCCTCTCGTTTCTCAAGCCTGGCCACAAAGTCAGGGGCTCTGGCCAGCGGCCCCCCTCTGCCGGGGGAGTCCCCCAGGCTGCTGCTCTGTGGCTTCAGGTTCGATGGTCACATGGTCAGTGTCCACGGCTGGTGGAGGAAAGGTCGGGTGTTTCCGAGGGCATCGGGGCCCCTCCCGCACGTGGCCCGGGCAGCTGGGGCTGTTCGGACAGGCAGCTCTGTGTCCCGGAACGTCCTGTTGGGTGCCCCCCAGCGGACCTGGAAGTCCCTTCGCCTCTCATTTCTTCTGGTCCCTCCTCGGGCCCGATACCAAGACGTGACGGTGGGCACGACCTCACGGTAGCCGACTGCCGGCTTCTGAAGTCTGGCTGCGGCTACAGCTCACCCACACTCTCTCTGGACTTTCCCATCCGCAGCTGAACCTTCCTCAGCATTTCGCAGTCGCCCCTGAATCGCTGCCTCCTGCGCGTGAACAGAGGAGGTGGGACGTCTGTTTGCCCGAGGGAACGAGAGCCGGCCCTGCAGAAATCAGGGACAGCCTTGGGGTGTACTCACTTTAAAAATCATTTAGGAAGCCTCAGAAATCGGGGTGCAGGAGTGAGCTTAGAAAAGCAAGGATAGCCCTGGCCGGTTTGGCTCAGCGGTTAGAGCGTCGGCCTGCGGTCCGGAGAGACCCGGGTTCGGTTCCCGCTAAGGGCATGTACCTCGGTTGCAGTTTGTCCCCGGCCCTGGTTGGTCGTGCGGGTGGCAGCCACTCGATGTGTCCCTTTCACATCGATGTTTCCCTCTCTCTCTCTCTTCCTCTCTCTCCCTCCCACTCTGTCTGTACAAAAAAATGGAAAAATATCCTTGGGTGAGGATAAAAAAAAAAAAAAAAAGCAAGGACAGAGGAGGAGGTGTCACCTGGGCTTCAGGGCCCTCTCCGTCGGGGTTCAGTGCTCGGGCCCTTCACACAGCCTCTTCCCCAGACCCGGGCCCAGGGCTCCCGTCTCCGCACGTCCACAGCGGCCACCTTTGTGCGTGGCTCTTGGACAAGGGGAGTGAGGCGAGGCGCACCCCGCGTCGGGCTTCCGGGGACGCTGGCCGAGGACAGAGAGCCCGTTGGGGAAGGAGGTGCTGACTGCACAGCAGGACAGGGGCCCTCTGAGCCTCCGGGGTGCTCGTCGAGCAGTGGTGTCCCCTGTACAGGCCGCTTGCCGGCAAACCCACAGGGCACGTGGCTTTGAAGATTGTTGGACAGTCTGTGTTGCCTCTGACCCCTCTCGAGCCCGCGGTGCTGGGTGGAGCCGCAAACAGACCAGACCACAGGCCCTCCTGGGAGGGTCCCGCCGGCCTGCTGCCCCTGGAGGCCCCAGGTGCCCTGGGCTGTGCTGTTCAGATGGAAATGGTGACTGGTGCAGTCTGCGTCCGGATGCCCAGGGACGTCCACCCTCAGTACGGTCACTGTAGACCTCACTCCGGTCTGTGTCCTCCAGGCTCGGGGTTGGGGAGACATACCAGCCGTCCGTGGCTGGACCACAGGCACGTTTTCTGGCTCAGCTGCTTGATCTTGTCAGGGCCTCTCTGAGCCGCAATGAGCCCAGCCTGTGGAGCGGGGGCCGTGGTGTCCTGGGCGGTGTGGGATCCGGAGGTTCCCCCAGGGCCTCGGGAGGTCAGACAGTGAAGCTTGTTCCTGAGATCTTCTCGGTGCCGAAGGCCATGCCAGGGCCAGGAAGAGAGGGGGTGTGACCCCACTGGAGACGCAGTGAGCCCCCGGACCAGCCCTGGCCGGGGAGACCCCAGGGCTGTGAGCTCGAGAGAGAAGAAAGGGTCTGTGCCTGCAGAGCGTCGTCAGGGCTTCTCTGTGGTTTGGATTCAGTTTCTGCCCATTGCAGTTCCGTGGAGCCGACTCGGCTCGCTCTCCACCTGTGGCCGTGGCCGTGGCCGTGGCCGTCCCTCCTCCACGGCCACACCGAGATGTCAGTGTCCCCATCTCACACTTAGGTGATACGTTTCCCCTTGACAAAGGTGTTCATGTGACTGTCCTCCCGTTTCCTCTGCTCCTGCGTCTGGTGAGAAGCGGTCGGTTTTCCATTGAGCAGACACAGCTCCTGTCCCCTCCCAGCCGGTGGCCCCTGGGAATAGTGCTGCACGAACACGGGTGTGTGCGCTCTGCCCATCAGCGTTGTGGGTTCGTCAGACACATTCCCAGAAGTGGGATTCCTGGGTCGTACTGTTTCCTTTTCAAGTTTTTTTTCCTTTATTGATTTTTTTTCCCCTTGATTGATTTTTTTTTTTTTAGATAGGAAAGGAGAGAGAGAGAGAGAGAGAGAGAGATGGCAACATTGACGAGAGAGAACATCGACTGGCCGCCTCCTGCACGCCCCCCACTGGGGATCAGGCCCACACCCTGGGCATGTGCCCTGACCAGGAATCAGACCGGCGATCCCTTGGTGCAGGTCGACACTCAACCACGGAGCCACACCGGCCGGGCCCTTTTTAAGTTTTTGCGGAATCTCCACAGTTTTCCACAGAGGCTGCACCCGTCCGCATTCCCATGAACAGCACGCGAGAGTCCCCTCCTCTCCGCGTCCTCACCCGCACGAGTGTGTGGACTTCCTGGTGACGCATGAGGTGCACGCGGCTCCGCTGTGAAAACAGGAAATCTGACCTTTGGCGACAGCAGCCATGGACCCGGAGGATGTTATGCTCCGTGAAATAAGCCCGTTAGAGAAAGACAAACAACGTATACTTTCACTTACATGTGGAATCTAATGAACAAAATAAAATAGAAACAGAGATGGACTGACAGCTGTCGGGGGAGGGGGTTGGGTGGCCGGTGCAGCAGGTGGAGGGATTGATCAGAGAATAAATAAAACTCACAGACAGACGATAGGAAGGTAGAGGGCGGGGGGGGGGGGGGCAGGTAGAAGTGGGTAAAGGGGGTAAATGGTGATGGACAGAAACTAGATTTGGGGTGGCGATCACACAATATACAGAGGATGTGGTTTAGAATTGCACCCTTGAAACCTACATAATGTTATTAGCCAATGTCACCCCAACGTTCAACAAAGCACAGAACGGGCATCGGAGGCTCCACGGTGGTGCGGCCGTCACGCCTCCTGGCGAGGTGGGAGGTCCCTGCGGGAGCGGCATGTGGGTGATCTGTGCGTCGTCCGCCAGAGCCCCTCCGAGCTGCGTGGAGAGAGCCCCACACGTGCGTTTCAGTCACGGTTTCCGGACACGCCTGCTGCCTTGTGCCCACCTTCCCGACCCCGCGAGGTCACGGGGTCCGGCCTGCTCAGCACTGAGCCGCTTGGCCACACGTGGGCCGCTGTGGGCCGGGGCCGGTCAGCGAGATGGTTGCCGCTCAGGGTGGTTCCAGCGGCCGCTCGGGCGGGACTCATGTCTGAGAACTGCCAGAGGACACAAGAAAGTTCATGCTTCTTGTTCCGCAAAAGAAATTCTACTCGGTGCCGTCCCGTGCGCACCGGCCAGCGCGCGGCAGATGGCTCCTCAACGTGTGATCGTTTCGGGAGGGGAGAGCACACGTCACGTCACGGGACCTGGTTTGTCAGCCGCTCGCTCTCCAGAGTCCTGCCCAGTGTCCTTCACCCTGGCCGCCCACACGCCCGCTGCTTTTAACCGGGTCGGCGCGGATTTGCGCGGCCACGCGTGGAGGAGCGGGCGAGGCCGGGTGCTGGGGGCGGTTTCGGTCTGAGGCCCGTTGGTCACTGTTCTGTCTGCTTCTTCTGTAGCCGTGTCCCTGGCCCTGGCCCTGAACGGAGTCTGCACGAACACGATTAAGCTGATAGTCGGAAGGTGAGTCCCAGCGAGACAGACGGTGATGTGCGCTCGGGTCGTGCGTGCGGGGACCGTGGCCGAGGGAACTGCACGAGGCAGATGCAGGCGCGTCCGCCTTTCCCTTCACTTGTCGCCTTTCGGGTTCTGTCCTCAGCACAGACCGTCTCCTCCGAATTCCCGACTCTCCGAAGGGGGAGATCAGTAGGAGAGAAGGCCCCCAACTGCCTTCTCATGGGCCGAGGCCGATGCTGCTTCCCGGGGCTCGGCTGTCCGCGGGGGCCCCTCCCCAGGGAGATCACTTATTGTTCTCTTCGGGGCACGATCTGCATTTGAGTTGGGGCTGAAAGCACGTTCCGGGGAAATGATTTCTCCCCTTCTCCCCGACGGCTCGGGGGGAGCTGGTCTCTGCTGGTCTCAGGCCTGACTCGAGAGCTGACGGGCCAGGTCACCTCCCCTCGGAACCTCAGCATGAACTGGGTGCGACGTGGGGGCAGGGTGCGGGCCAGGCCCCAGAGCAGAGGAGGCATCGGAACCGTCAGCCGTGACCGGGGCTCCGTGTCCTCCGGCAGGGCCGGCGTAGGGGGCTGCGGCCCAGACGAGAGGCCGATCCTCAGGCCTGTCTGCTCTGAGATTTCGGTTCAGTAGGTGGACATCACACTTGCATCTCTGATAGATTGCTCACATTGATTGTCGACGTTATAGATACTGGTTATTTTAGCACCTTGATCCCAGAGCTGGGGACCAGTGGTCGGTGTGTGAACTGGGACCAGTTTGGGCAGAACAGGGGCCCTGTGCCCCCAGCCCTGCGGGTCCTGGCCCGCAGTGGGCACGTGTGGAAGTCCTCACTCGAGCGAGGCACAGAGTACGGGCGCAGTGTGTGGGTGCGAGGACCCCACTGCGGGGCTCAGAGCTGGTCTTTGCCCCTCACTGGCTGTGTGACCTTGTGTGACCTTGGCAGGGCTGTGACTTTGAAGCCTTCCTTTTGGGACCTGTGGAGTGAACGCAGGCCCAGGTGTGCCCCGGGGCACGTGTGGGGTGCTCAGCACCGTGTCCGGTCCCCAGTCCTCAAGGTGGCCGGACTGCGGCAGCAGGCTGGCCCCACGCCCCTCGAGTGCCCCCCAAGTGCCCCCCACAGCACCGGGTGACCATGTGCTCAGCGCATGGAGCGGGGCGTCGGGTCCTCTCGGTGAGGGTAGCTGAGACCTGCTCCCTGAGGACGGGCGCTGGCCACAGTCACGACCAGGGGACCTGAGCCGCCTGGAGTCCTGGCCGCTGCACGCAGACCCCGAACGGCAGGGCCTGGACTCCACCAGGCCGAGCTCAGGGCCCTCATGCCAGCCGTCCACCCTCAGACCTCACCTCTGTAGGTGCCGACCCCCCCTTGCAGATGAGGAAACAGGTCCCCGCGGTCAGCGCACTAGCGGGTGGCGGGGCGGGTTCCCAGCTCAGTGTCTCCGACCTGAAGTCGACCTTGTCCGAGACCCTCGTGTCGGGACCCCGGGGCGAGCTCGGTGTTGGGGGCGGGAGCAGGGGCCGCGGGCGGGCAGCTCGGGCTCGGCGGTCATGGCAGCGTCTACATGACCGTGTCCGTGGTGTCTTTTGTAGACCTCGTCCCGATTTCTTTTACCGCTGCTTTCCAGATGGGGTGATGAACTCGGAGATGCAGTGCACGGGGGACCCCGACCTGGTGTCCGAGGGCCGCAAAAGCTTCCCCAGCATCCACTCCTCCTGTAAGTTCCGCTGGCCTCCTGGGCTCGCGCTGGGTGGCCAGGCAGTGGGGAGGTGTCGGGGCCTGGCTGCCCCAGCTCATCTTTCTTCGTGCGGGGGTTCACTGACAAACAGGGTCTTCAGCTGGAGGGAAAAGCCTGTGGCCGAGGCTCTGGCCTTGACAGAGCATCGGATGTGCTGCTTCTGCGGCTCGTCAGACACCTGCCTGGTCAGAGACCAGGAACTGAGCGAGCACAGAGCCCTGCTCACAGGGACCTCCTGCCTCTCCGTCCGTGTTCGCTCTCGTTGCTCCTTCAGAGACGGTGCTCGGCGTGCGTGTGCATGTGTGTATGTATGCATACGTGTGTGCATGTGTTCCTATGTGCATGCATGTGTGCACGTGTGTGTGTGTGTGTACCAGTTACATGTATACATACATACATGCACACAGTTTATATGTACAGTCAGATTACGAACATCCAACCTGGGACCAGCTGTGAGGCCACACTAAATACTGTGAGTTAGCTGCAGTGTGGGGTGGTGGAGAGAGCAGGTCTCCGAGGTGTGAACCCTGTGACTTGACCCTCTGCACCTCCATTCCTGCTGGGCAGCGGGGACAGCGACACCTCCGCTCCTGGCTGGGGTGAGGGTTGGAACAGGTGATGACCATCACCGGCATTTCTGGAGTGTCGGCCAAACCCACATGGGCAGGTGCATCCCCTTGTCTAGTCCCCTCAGTGTGTGCGAAGTACTTCGTGTAGTGCCCCGTGGACAGCGGTCATCCCTGTTACTGTGACCAGAGCCGAGGTTCCCGGAGGACCCTGCTCGTTCCTTCCGTCAGTGTTTCTGAAGGACTTTGGTGCCAGGCACTGGGCCGGGCTGGGGACTCAGGTAAATAAGACTCAGTGCACGTCCTGGGCGTCCGCGGGCTGTGCAGACGGCATTTACGTTGATGATTCTGGGAGTCAGAAGACCCAGAGCCACAGGTGACCGCTTGGGGGAGGACAGGCTGCTCTCATGACTGAAGCCCTGATCCCCAGAGACAGGTCATTTGTACATGTGGCCTGTTCCCTGACCGTTTTGTCCTCCGTACCTAATGGATGGTAGTGGCTGGGCCGAGGGATTTTGTAGGCCCTTTCCTGCCAAGTGGACGGTTTGCCCCAAGCCGTTGGGGACCAGGGCTTGTCACAAGATTCAGGTGCCAGGCCCCCAAGCGACGTGTGTCAACCTGCACAGCAGCCTGACCCGGCCACCTTGTCCCCACTGTACACACAAGGACACGAGGCTCAGCCAGGCTCTGAGCTCCAAGGACACTGGACTGACGCCCACGCAGCCTCTAACAGGACAGCATCTTGGGGCTTTTGGTGATTAAATACAAGGAAGTATTTATAGTGCGTGTTCGTTTCAATACATAACTCACTTTCTCCTCGTTTGTTGAAAACCGTCGACGGTTGAGAGGTGGCCCCAAAAGATGCCGGAGACGGAATCTCTGTCCCCCTGTGCCTGCGTTGGCATTGTGAGCGGTCCCGGGAAGAGCACCCCCTGGGCTCAGCTCCCACCAGCTGTCCGTCTCTGTCCTCGGGGTCACTCGGGGTCCCTGTTGTTCTAGGGCACCTGCTGTCCCCCCAGACTCGGTGCTGAGCTCTAGGAGCCCTGGCCAACGTGGCTCGGCTGGGCGTCGTCGGGCACGGAAAGGTCGCCAGTTCGATCCCCAGTCAGGGCACGTGCCCGGGTTTCGGGCTTGGTCCCTGGCAGGGGCCGTGCAGGAGGCAGCCGACGGATGTTTCTCTCTCACATCGATGGTTCTCTCTCTCAATTAAAAGTGGTTTGAAGTGAAACCCTATGGGGACACCTTAGTCCTGGCTTCCGCATGGCTGGCAAAGGACGCAGCACAGCTCAGCTTGAACTTGGGGGGCAAATCGCTCTCGGGGGGACTGCTGGACGCGGAGATTCGAGGGCAGGCCCCAGAGGGCTTATTTCAGACCCCGTCTTCCTCGTGGGTCAGTCTCTTCGTCTGACCGGGCTGCCTGTCAGGCCGATGCCCGTCCGTTCTGGGACACACTTTCTGACAAAGGCTCTTACCTTGTGCTTAAGATGCTACTTGAGATGCTACAAATTGTTCCTGTCATTTGGCTCAGCAGGTAGAGCGTCAGCCCTCAGGCTGAAGGGTCTCGGGTTCGATTCCTAGTCAAGGGCACGCACCTCAGTTGCAGGTCCGATCCCCGGCCCTGGTTGGGGTTGTGCAGGAGGCAACCAGCTGATGTGTCTCTCTCACGTGGATGTTTCTCTCTCCCTCCCTCCCTCCCTCCACCATCTAAAAATCAATGGAAAAATATCCTCGGGTGAGGATTAAAAATAAACAAATTAAAATGTTTTAAATTGTTAACACTTGGCAGACACGGTGTCCTACCTACACTCTAGGCTTTGATGGTGGTGTTTCCATCTGCTGTCTGTCTTTTTTTTAATGACAGACCAGTGATGACCGCGCAGGGAGCACTCTCGGGTTCGCACGGAGCTAGTCGGACGCTGCATGGTCGGTGTGACTGTCCCCTGGGGGAGGTGGTGGACCTCGCGGGGGTCCTCAGGGGACTCCCACTTTGATAAATTTTCACCCTTCAGTCAGTTCATTTTGGAGGACGGAGTTGAGCGAGTGGCCATGGTGTTCGGGGCGAGTCCGATGAGACGAGTTCCCGTTGGGAAGACACGGCTTTCGCTCTGTTTGCCGATAGCTGGAGGCCGGAAGGTGCCGTGTCCACGCGCCACCCCGGAGGCTGGTGTCCTCTGAACGTGAGAACAGCATTGGTTTGTTCTTTAAACAAGATGCCGTTCTCGATCCGCCGTGAGAAGTGGGGCTGCGCTCCCCGGAGTGGTCACGTGGCAGACGGGCCACAGACAGCCCCGTGGTGGCCTCGTTGGACTTGCTCCGCCGGAAGCCCCGGCCACCTTGATGGGGAGCAGACCAGGACCTCAGAGAGAGGGCCCTCCTTCCGACGGTGTTCGGGAAGCCGGGGACTTGAGGTGGAGAAAGCGGATGTAGCTTTAAAGCAGGACATGCAAAGGGAGTCTAGTCTCTCACGTGGTTCACTCTCAGCTGTTGACTGTGTATCGATCCCCCTCCAGAGAGAGGATGGAGTCCAGAGGAAAACAGAGAAAAATCATTAGCACTGGTCAAGCCACTGAGAACAGCTTTCCTGTAAGATGGTGGGAATCACACTGTTGTCCACAGGTCGTCTGACACCACGTGGGCCAGATCCGTGGCTGCTTGTTTTGTAAATAAGGTTTTATTAGCACCGAGAAATGCCCATTTGTTACACGTTGTCTAGGGATGTTTTCCCTCTAATGCCACAGTTGCAGAAGACACGGGCGTGGGGGTGCACGGGGAGCACAGGGGGTTCTTAGGGCAGGAGACTCCTCCGTGTGGCCCGGTAACAGTGGAGACTGTCCTGCTCCAGTTCCCGTGGAATGTCCCCCCCAGGGTGAGCCCTAGATGAGCTGGGCCTGTGGGTGATCACGGTGTCCGTGAGGGTTCCTCAGCTGTGATGGATGCTCGTGGGGTGTTGATAACAGGCGTCTGTGCATGTGTGGGCAGAAGGTGTACAGACCATCTCTCTACCTTCTCAGTTTCTCCGTGACCCCCAAACTGCTCTAATAAACAAAATGAAAAGCAATTATTATTTTTTTAATGCTCACCTGAGGATATTTTTCCATTTTTATCTTCAGAGAAACTGGGGAGGACGGAGGGAGAGAGACAGAGAAACATCGATGTGAGAGGGACGCATGGACTGGTTGCCTCCTGCATGACCCGACCAGGGCCAGGACTGAACTGCAACCGAGGTCCTTGATCAGAACCGAACCTGTGACTGGTCCGCAGGCCGACGCTCTAACCGCTGAGCCGCACCGGCCAGGGCCGAAGAGCGATTCCAAAGCAAGGCTGGCGAAGTCGCATGGTGCACGATGCCTCGTTTGCAGACTCCGCCGCAGTGTGGAGGAGGCAGGCAGGGGATCATCAGAGCTTGTGGGACACAGTTTTAAATGACAAACTGGAGTTCTTATGTTTTGTAGGTGCTGGGCTGTCCCTTGAGGTGTGTCGGGGCGGGGGGGGGGGGTCCGACGTCCTCTGTAGGGAAAGGACGGGACCAGGTGCTCTGCACAGGGCCCTGGCCCAGGGCGCTGAGGGTTCCGGACAGCGTCAGGGCCCCCGGGAGAGAGACGCCTTCTTCTGTCCTCCCAGGAGGGTGCAGACGGGCTGTGGGGTGTTCACGTCGGGAGTGTCTGCTCTGTCGCTGGGTGCAGACGTCTAGGCTGAAACCATTTCTGTGCAGCGTTCTCGTCAGCGCATTTGAGAGACGCCGGCCGGCTCCTCACCTCGGTCTTGCTCCCTTTCCCTGGACCCCTGGAGCCCTCTCCCCACCTCGGGTCCACTCGATGGCTGCAGGCGTCTGTCGCTTTCTTCAGAACCTCTGTGGGTATCGTTCTGCCTGTGGGCTTTCCTCAAGCTGACTTTTGTTCATGGTGTGAGGTGGAGTTTGATGAGTCATGTTTCTGTATTGATGAGTCGTTTATTGAGAAGACTTTGCTTTCACTTTCAAATAACTTTGGGGTTTCTGCAAAAATGGACAGGCTGTCGGCGCGCTGGTCTGTCCCCTCCCTCTGTAACTGGTCATTGGTCTGTGTGCGGGTCCGGATGCCGGGACCGGCTGGGTTGTGTGCTGCAGCTTTGTGGTGGGGTCAGGTGGTCCGAGTCCCCCTTTGTTCCGTTTTCCTCGCGGCCGTTTGTCAATGACGGGTCTGGAGCTGGGTCAGGAACAGTGGCAGGTTCTCTCGGGATGACACCCAGGCCTCAGGGCTTGGGCACTGGTGGGGACACAGTAGCCTCTGGTCTTCTTGGGGTGAGAAGACGCCTTGTTCCAGGCCAGGAGCTGGGGGAGGGAGCCCCCACCTGCAGCGGAGTTTCCCTCACGCTGGCCTGGACGGACTCTCACTGTTCTTCCTGACTTTTAGTGTATTTTCTCGAATAAATGGTTTTTCATTTGCCATGTGCTCTTAGGACCATTTCCAGAGACTTGAAAAAATTTCTTTTACACATATTTTCCCAGTTTTACTTGGGAGTGGGTCTGCGTGGCTCCCCTCCGCCGTTCTCATGCAGGATCCCCTTGGGAAGGCCTGGTCATCTGCCCCTTGACACTGGGTTTGCGTTTCATCTAAGTTGTTGAACTGATGAGGATAAAGTTGTTTATAATGCTCCCATGCAGACTTTTTCATGTCTGTAAGATCAGTAGTGATAATCCTTCCTCCTGTTATAGTAATGTGTATTTTTAAAAATTATTTTTTGTTGTGGTTTATCAATTTTACTAATCTTTTTTTTAAAAAAAAAAAAAACAACCTTTTTAAAATGTTCTCTACTTTTTTGTCTCTTTTCTGCTTCATTGATTTTGGCTCTTTGCTATGTCCTTGTTTCTATTTTGCATTTACTTTGCTCATAATTTTCTAGCCTCAGTGGGAAATTTAAGTCATAGTTTTTTGAAAGTCCCTTTTCCGCCCCGGCCAGTTTGGCTCAGCGGTTGGAGCGTGGGCCTGTGGACGAGAGAGACCGGGTTTGGTTCCCGCTGGGGGCACCTGCCAAAAAAATAAAAAATAAAAATGAAAGTCCCTTTTTCTTTCTCATGTCAGCACTGAAAGCTATGAATTGTCCGTGAACCCTGCTTTGGCTGTACCTGCAATGTTTGATACATTGTGTTTCCTTGTTACCGTGTTCAGAATATTCCTAACATTCCTCATGATTTCTTCTTTGATCCATGGGCTATTTTTTACATTTCGAACATTTAAGACTTGTCTAGCTATCCTAACGTTATAAATTTTAAACTTACTTTTATTGTGGATACAGAACGCACTGGACGGAACGTCGGCCTGGAGGCGTGTGCGGCTCGTCTCTCGGCCCGTCCGTGCGGACCTGAAAACGCGTTCCGTGCAGGTGGTGTTCAGCGAGTCGGCAGAGTTACGAGGGTGCAGTTCAGGGATCGGACCCTTGCTTCCCTTCGCTTTGTCTCGCTGTTCTGTCAGTCGGTGAGAGGACGGTTCGTCATTCCGCTGTGACCATAGGTTTGTCTGTTTCTCCCTTGGTGTCGCTGGCTTGTCCTTCACTCTGTTGATGGGCACGTCCACACTTATGACGGTTACGGATTCTCGACATTTGGACCCTTTTGTCAGCATGAGAGGCCCTCTGTTCATCATTTCCCCTCTTCCCAGTTTGTGTAAGGACCTCACGTGGACGCAAGGCCCAGGAGCCCAAGAACCTGGAACATCTTCACGACAGTCTTTCCCTCGGCCTGGTGACGCCGTCACTCACCTCGTAAGCACAGCTGGGCAGACAGCTGTCTGTGCTCCTCGTACGTGCTCCAGACCATGGGGTTTGAACTCAGTCTCCCAGTTTGGACCCAAAGATGATTCACGATATTACATGTGTTCGAAGAATAAAAATTCAGATGACCACGTGTCCCTGTAATAGGCGTCTCTGGGGACATGGGTAGGTTAATGGATGGGTCTGTGGGGGAAGGAAGGAGAGCAACAGGTCAGTCAGTCAGTCATGAGCAGCAGTGTTACACAGAGCACTGCCTGTCCCGAGGTGGGTGCCGACCCGAGGTGGGTGCCGACCCGAGGTGGGTGCTCTCCCGAGGTGGGTGCTCTCCCGAGGTGGGTGCTCTCCCGAGGTGGGTGCCGACCCGAGGTGGGTGCCGACCCGAGGTCGGTGCCGACCCGAGGTGGGTGCCGTCCCGAGGTGGGTGCCGACCCGAGGTGGGTGCCCATCCCCAGCTGGGCTGCCATGGAAACGTCGCTTTTGGGCTCAGGACCACCAGGCCGTCCCTTCGTCGTCTCTGATTTGTATCCAGGGCACACAACCTCAGACACCAGTGTGCTTTCTTCTCCTTCTGGGTAGAACTCATAAATATACATAAGTCGTTCCCGCGGGGTCTCCACAGCAACCGTTCCATCCAGGCTCCCAGCGGGCGGGGCTGCCCTCCCCCTCCGTCGGCATCTGTGGGAAACGCGGAGTCATCCTGATGTTGGCTGCAGCCAACTTAATTAGGAAGTGAAGTTCGCGGAGGGAGGCGGAAGGACGGTTCATCCATGGCCACGCTGGTGTGCGCTCTGGATGAGCCAGACCAACGCTGCTTTCCTCCCATCCGCCCCTGGAGTCGGCTGATTAGTGCCAAACAGCACCATCCGCGGGTGCCAGCGTGGACTTGGCACCGGGCACACAGACGCGGGGAAGCCTGCCCGGCCTTGGAAGGGGCTCACGTGCGGGAGGTGCTGCCACTGCTCCCCAGCTCCGGGCAGGGCCCCCAGCAGCCTTAGCACAGTCTCCTAGCCTGGGGTGCGTTGACCCTGCTGCCCCGCCAGCCTCCTGTCCTGCTCCCCCTCCCTCTTGCTGCCACCGTTGCAGTCGCCCTGTCTTTCCGATGATCGTGCAGAAGACGGCTGGCACCTGCTGAACACGGAAACTGTCGCGGTCTGTGTTCGCGGCTTTGAAGGATTTTCCCTGTTTAATCCTCATCATACTCTGAGGTCAGCACTGTGATTAGTCCTCTGGTCCGGGCGAGGAAACGGAGGGTCAGAGGGAGGATGATCTGCCCGAGATCACACAGCCGCACCACCCAGATCATCTGCCTTCAGAACCGACTGATTTCAGAGCCCGTTCCTGACGGCTCTCAGCAGGGGACGCTCTTCCTCCTTCCTTCCTCGGCCTTTGAACTCCCCCGGCTCCCAGATGTCACACGTCCTGTCGGCCCCTGTGCTGGGCTGGTGCCCAGTTCCACTGGGCAGCACCTGAGGGCTTCTGGGGGAGCCCTCTCTGCTCCTCCGGCATCCGTCAGCCAGTAGTGGGTGGGTTGGGGTGCAGAGGCCCCACGCCCTCCGGGGCAGGTCTGAGCTGTGCCCTGTGCTCTCTCCCTGAGCCCCCCAGCAGCCCTGAGCTCTGCAGCGGCACGGTGAGCGGCACGGTGTCACCTGCTTCCTGTCCCCCTCACTTTCCCGCTGGTGTCCCCTGGGGTCATCCTAGTACACGCCGTGACTGGGCCCGTTGGGCGCGTCCTGCTCACGCAGACTGATACACCGCCACGGCGCATCCTGCTCACACCTCGAGCTTTCGCCTGAACGTGGCCTCATCCGAGGAGCCGTCCCGAGTGGCTCTCATGGCGCCTGGCCGAGTCTGGAGTCGTCTCGACACGTTTCCTCGCTTCTCTGTCTGCTCTGCCTTGGTCCTTGGCTCCGTGAGGACAGGAACAGTGGCTGCTCCCAGGACTCGGGGTGCCCAGCACAGCGAGTGACCCGTTCTTGGCGCCTTCCCCCGATACTGATTGCGCTATTGATTCGTTAGCGTCATCGGATAAAGACGTAACTGAAGCCACGTTTAGGCTGTACATGTGCGGTCAGGACCCGAATTCGCCGTCGGGCCGAGTTCTGAGAGCACCTCGCTTTGTGGAGGGCAGTACGCTCGGCTCTCCTGCGGGCTCAGTGTCAGGTCGGGGAGACCCGGCCGCCCTGACTTCTCCTTCCTCTTCGAAGAGGAGGGACGTGGTTGGGATTGGGTTTCCCGACCCCCTGGACACGTGGGATTCCGTGGTCTCTTTCAGCCTCCGTTCCATCAGCTGGACGAGGGGCTTTAACATTACCCACCGGAGCACAGACGGCCTTGGCTGGAAGTGCAGAACTAAAAGGGCTGCCAGGTCCGAAGCCCGCGCCCTGCCCAGGCACCTGGGTGCAGGCGGGATCCCCTCCCCCGCCAGCTACGACTAGACAGACCCCGGGATTGGGGTCCTTTCTGTCTGGGAGCCTGCTTGGGGCTGGGGACGGGGGACTTGAGGCAGGGTCACAGCCCTCTCCCCAGAGCTGCGACAGCCCCCAACGGGGAGAGAGACGTGCGCGTCAGGCAGAGCTGACCGGGCAGGGCCCCCGAGAGCCGGGCAGTGCTCTGTGCCAGTGAGGAGGGGCCCAGGGCATGACGAGCAGACAGTAGGCCTCGCTTGTCGGCCAGTCACCCTCGGGCTGAGCATCTTCTGAACACATTCTGGCAGCTCTGATGGGCAGCAGTGGGCATTACACAGATATATACAAATGGCCATTTAATTGCATGATATATAGTAATCGAGGGGTGTCCCCTGCGGCATCAGAGGTGTCTGGAACCATTGCTTCTGCAGGACACGTGGGCCCAGACCAGGGCAGGGAGGTGAGCACACTCCTGATGGGAAGAAGCCCAGCACGCTGCCCCTCCCGGGGTGCGGAGGGGGGACCAGAGTGGGTCGTGTCACGGCTAGTGGGTTTCTGCTCCACCTGCCGTGAGCACCATGCGTGTCTTCTTTCTCGTAGGTTCACAACGAAGATGCCATTTCAAGACTTAACCTGGGGCTTAGTGTGATACATTTGCTTTTGTAACCATTGGACTGCGCTACAGAATCACATTATCACACATCGGAGAACATTTCTGCACTGATACGGCAGGGAGAGTAGAGTAGTTTGCAGGCTCAGGCGGACTTCCGATTGGCCTGGCTCAGTTCCTTAGGAACAACGTGACCTTGGGCAGGTCGCTTCGTGACTTTGTACCTCCGTTTACTCCTCTGTAAACAGGAGTTCCGCCTTCCAAGATGTGCGTGGAAATAAATGAGATAATTTAGTGCCATCCCCCCTGAACTGTGACTCCAGGGAAGATCGGAAAGGTCTGGTCTCTGTCCCCTTTGGCAGATGATGGAGAACAAGAATGAGAATCTGTCAGATAGACACGTATCTGATCAGACAGGTATCTGTTTACCCGAATAGGCAGGTGTCTGTTTGAATGTGTTTGTTTCTAACTCGGGAAACAGCAGGCTGTCAGTGTATCACTCGGGTGCACGTCCCAGAGGAGAGGTGTGTGTGATTGTTACGTTCTTAACCATTTCCTTCCTGGCGCGTGTTTGGCATGAGAGTCGTGTGTGTATCCAGTCGACACATCCCCTCGTGCCGGTTCCCACCATATTCATTTGATTCTAAGCACAGATCTAGATACTTCGGAAACGCCATGTCTTCCAGTTTTTCAAAGCAAAAGTAAAAAGTTGAGAAAAACATTTTGACAGTGACGGCTTGCTCATGCCGTTCCGATCAGTCTTGGAAACGGGGTGTGCGTCAGGGCCCTCCCCCGAGCCGGCCCGGCCGTGGCCGCGTGAATGAGCTCCGCACGCCGCTCTGCCCGCCGGGCTCAGGCTCGGACGCGGGGAGGCCGAGAACCTTGGTCACCGTCACACCCACACCTAGGAAGCTCAGGGGCAGGGTGCCCACCATGGGGTCAGCCAGCGTCAGCCGGCTCGCCCAGACCCACGCTGCCCGGCGCAGCCCGACCCGGGCGGTGGGGCTGAAGGCCGGTAGCTGCCCCGTCCTCCATCGCAGGCCCACTGGCTGGTGGGAAAACCGAAGAGCGAAGTAACGTCAGTTCTCTCAGTGAGAACGTGGTTCGTGGAGGTGACGGCTGGGGATGCCGAGCGGACCTCTGGGTGCGGTGAGCGTGGTTCCATTAAAACCGAGGCGCCCGGGGGCCGCTGTTGGGGGCCTCCTCCGGTCTATTATGAGGGACGGGGCTTGAAGAACACCCGCGTGGCCGCCTGCCCCAGGAAAGGAGGTTATTGGAGTGTCTTGACCCAACCCTGGGAACCGTGAAAACCTCAAGGGAAAGTGACTTTGTCCAGTGCGCTCCCCGCTCATCAGCAGCCCGTGTCTCATTCCTCAGGGCTAATTAACTGCTGAGAGCGTTTCACGCGCTGACAGCTCCCGCGAACCCGCCGCGGGCTCCCTTCTCATCCCAGGCGTGTGGACACGGGACGCCTGATTGTGGGAAGGTGAGGTCTCCTTTCCCACGTCTTCAGAGATTCCTCCGTGTCGGCGGCACCGTGTGGACGGAGGTGTCCGCCTCCCGGGGGCGGTCTGTGTGCTGTCTCCGCCGCGGCGATGGTGGGAACAGGAGACTAAGGCCCTGGCGTCTGTCCGCAGCCTGCAGCCCGTGCGGGGCCCTGAGGGGCGAGGGCGGCAGGGAGGAACCGACAGAACCACGAGCCCGAGACCTGCCTGCCCCGGCTCCATGGCAGGATGGTCCACCCGACGTCCAGGTGGTGGTGGTTGGGAAAACGCACGTGTGCCTTGGGACTCGCACCTGTTTCCTAAACCCTGGCTGCCATGTTCTTCTCCCTGACGAGCTTGTGCGGTAACAGACTCAGGTGTGTGGCTGCCTGGTCGCTGGGCCATCCCTGAAACGCAGTTTCTTCATCTGGTGATGGATCGGACTCTGTGGACAAGACCCGGCAGCTCGCGCCCCCTCCTCTCGGGTGGAGAGTTGGAGTCGGACTGAGCACAGGGTTTTGACATCGTCCACCTCTTTCCGTCGTCGTCGGCAACCTGAGGGTGTTTCGGGAAGTCTCCAGAACTGGGTGGTGTCTGGGCTCCGGCGCATGCTTGTGAGCTCTTTCCCAGGAGAGCAGTCGGGGCCAGGTGGCCCGTTCTGACGGGGTTAACGCGGGGCTGCTGCTTTTTCTTTAAAAAACAACAACAGAAAACCCTGAAAGGACTGAATCCATGACCCACCGCGTCCACCCCCGAGCTCGGTGATCGGTCTCCAGGTCCTCGCCAGGAGCCAGCTGGGTGCCGGGAGCTGCAGGCACAGGGTAGAAACGCTGTTGGAGGCGGCGTTGCCTCTGGGGCTCCCGCAACACGTGCTCCTGCGGTTGGTACGGACGACAGAGTCCGCGGGATCTGAGGGGCCGACAAGGGCTTCTCAGCACCAAGTCCCTGCATCCGGTTCTCAGTTATGAGACTGCAGGGGAAGCTAAGATCAGTCTGTGGTCATGAGCTGAGCACCCCTGAAACTGACGCACCTCGGGCACCTCGTCCAGCGGCGGGTGGGGTCTCAGCCGTGCCGGCTCTCGCTGACCGTCGGGTGCTGTCCTGTGACAGGACAGTGCGGACAGACAGACTGCACGTGGAGGACAGACAGCCCCTCTCGAGGAGGCGGCGGGGTCTCGGGGGGTCAGCACAGGGGAGGCTGCAGAGCTCACCGCCGGACCCGACGGAGCAGGGATGACGGAAGGACCCGCAGGAGGAGGCCTGCAGGGCTGCGTCAGGCCAGACCGACTGGAAGAGCAGAGACTGTGAGGTGCCACTGAGGTAAGTGGAAGAGCGGCCACTAAAATTTCCTCTCGGTGTTTCGGGGAAAGTGGTGTGTTGCCGAGACTTTCCAAAACAATGCCAGAGACCATCAGAATGGACCTACTCTTTATTCCAAAAATCAGTTTAGCTGCAATCATAACCCATAATGTTTTTTGTTTGTTTGTTTTTTATCCTCACCCGAAGACACTTTTTGATATTTTGTTCAGATAGAGTGTGAGGGGGGGAGAGAGAGAGAGAGAAACAGCGACGTGAAAGGGACACATCCAGTGGTCGCCACCCACACGACCCAACCAGGGCCGGGGACAAACTGCAACCGAGGTACGTGCCCTTAGCAGGAACCGAACCCGGGTCTCTCCAGACCACAGGCTAATGCTCTAACCACTGAGCCAAACCGGCCAGGGCACCCATACTGTTTTAAATATGAGAAAATAAATTTATTTACATATGTTTTTAATTTTTTAGTTGAAGTCTCAATAAAAACGTATTCTCTTCCAGCTGGTGTGGCTGAGTGGTTGAGGGTCGACCCTGCACCAAGAGGTTGCTGGTTCGATTCCCGGTCAGGGCACATGCCCAGGCTGTGGGCCCATCCCCAGTGGGGGGCATGCAGGAGGCGGCCAGTCAATGTTCTCTCTCATCGAGGTTTCTCTCTCTCTCCCTCTCCCTTCCTCTCTCTCTAAAATTAATTTAAAAAAATGTATCTCACTATTTAATGTGACGTGTAGCTGTTTTGAGTGGATTCACTTTCAATACCTCTTGGAGTCCATGAGCCTGCCCGTCGCTGGGGGCAGCCTGGGTTCCGCGAGCTGGACCTCCAGCCCCTGCCGAGGTCTGAGGCTTCCGGAGACTCACAGAGGTGGGAGACAGGGCTGAGGACCCCGAGCAGGCTCAGCCCCTTCCCGCTGGGTCCTCACCCCGACCCACCCGCAGACCCGTGGCCGCTGGCTCTGCGGCCCATTCTGCACAGCCTGGCCCCAGACCTCCTGCAGGGGCTTCCGGGGGTGCTGATGACCTCCTGGAAGCTGCTAGTTAAGGTGTCGAACGTGGGAAAGGGGGGCGGAAGGGAGACTCACAGGTCGGGGAGAAGTGAACCCCGGACCACAAGCACTGGTCTCCGGTGAAGAACAGGGGAACCAGGCTGCAGGGAGGACAGATGGGAAGGCGTCTTTGAGAAGCTCCCTAATGGGGAGCCGGCTGCAGCTGCTTTCTCAAGTGTTTGAGTCACGTTTTCTGTTCCTCGCATGTGTCCGGGCCCGTGAAACTGCTCAGAGGAAAAGGTCTTTGACTTGACTGGGGACCTGGCTTTCAGTCTCTTTCATCCAAATCAGCCAGAGCAGTGTGGGCAGAACCAGCCCAAGGCTCCTGGTGCGGTTACCCGGTCGGCGGCCAGCACTGCGGAGCTGCCGGCACCGGTCGCCCCACCATCCAGGCGCTCAGGTGTGGAGGTGGTGGACGTCTCCCCAAGGTCAAAGCCCACCCAGGCGAAAGGGCCTGGCGGGGAGCTGGCTCTCGGGGCGGTGATTGGCACCCGTGCACGGATGAATGTGATTCTGAGTATCTGTCACTTCAGCAGTGACCTTGAGCAGGTGGCGGCTCATCCGCCCGCAGACATCTGTCGCTCGCATCCTGGGTCCCAGGCCCTGGATTGAGTGTCGAGGTCACTCGGGTGAGTACCACAGCGTCTGTGCACCAGGAATTCCGGTCTCGTCAGGTGTCGGGACAGTGGAGGAGGGTTCTTCCTGGAGTGTGGTCAGCTCTGTGCAGCTTGAGACCAAGCTGCAGACCAGCGGCTTCGTGCCTGACCCCCCCTCCCCTGCCCCACCTCCGGTTTGGGAGAATGGTGAGCGCCCTCGGATCACACACCCCGTCTGTGCATGTTGCCGGGGACTCATGGTAGACGTTTCAGTCTCGAAGGTCCATAATTCCAATTTCTTCTTTAAGCCTTTTATTTTTAAAAACAACTCAGGGAATTTGCCTGGCACCAGGCTTCTGTTGTCCGTGCGCCTGTGAAGTCCCTGACAGTGGTGTTGGGTCACCTGGGGACGGGCTGTCGGTGTCCTGGAGGAACGGTTCTCGTTCTCATGTCGAGATCATGGGGGTGGACGCAGGCACTGTCCGGCAAGCACCTGTCTGCGGACGCTGAGCGTGTTCAGACTTCACGGGCAGGACGTCCGACAGTGCAGACTCTTCCGTCCGTAACAGGAGGGACGGCAGAAGTTCACCGAGCCCGGGGCTGTGTGCTGACTCCGTTGTCGTATTTAACCGTCAGGAAAACACTGTGAGGACACAGTCCCTTGATCCCACTCTGCAGGTGAGACCCTCAGGGTGACGTCTGCTCCCTAAGGTCACAGCCTGGCAGCCGTCGGGGTGCAGCACTGTCAGTGTCTGGTGCTGAGACCACTTGCTGATCGGGTAGGAAGTAGCCGTTTCCTTCCTTAAAGACTAATCAGGTGTTTTGTTTCATGTTCACGTTTGTGGGCCCTGTTTCTTTGCTAATCATTTTCAAAGAAGCTAAATCATCCGCGTCCCGGCTCAGCGTACTTCCGAGCCTGCACCAGTCAGCGGCGGTCCAAGGCCTGTGTTGGTGAATGGGAGGAACAGCGGGTCTGCTTTTCACCCTAAATAGTTAGATAAACCAGCAGTGGAGCGCGGCTGACATACATCCTGGCGGACGGTCCGTAAGAGGGGCCGGCCAGGTCCCGTGTTCCCGGCACAGCCTCTGAGCTCCTCGCCTCTCACGGCTAAACCGTGTTTTCAGAGTGCTCAGCGGCTTGGATTTGGTGCCCCGAGAAGTCAGTCGAGAGCGCGGGGGAGAACCAGGTCTACTCCGCTCAGGGCCGCCGGACGCCTCCTGTGCTGAAGTGTTGGCTGGAGCTCACTGCCCTTGAGTGTTCTGCTGTTTTCTGCTTAAACAAACCACCTCGTTATGGAAGATGCGACTTGAAGGCCCCGCGGTTGTACTGCGAGGCTCGCGCTACCACCAGATTCTGTTCCTCGCGTTCGCCAGTGTGTGGCTCGGGCCTGCGCCCCGGCCTGGGCGTGCGCGGGCCGCCTGTGACCCTGGAGCCTTCGGGCTGAGCTTTCGCAGTGGAAGGACGGGGTCGGGGCCTTGACTTGTCCCGTTGTTACATGAGCTGAACCTGCGACCGGGTGAAGGGTGAAGGGTGAAGGGTGAAGGGTGAAGGGTGAAGGGTGAAGGGTTCCCGCCACAGCGAACCTTTGCCGACCGGCTGCGTTTCTGCTCACGAGCCCCGTCGCCCTCTGTCCCCTGCTGTGGTTTCAGCGGGACCATCAGTTAGGCGTGAACTGTGTGTACAAAGTAACACATAAGGCATATCAGTGTGGCTTATGTGATATTATTACTGTTAAATAATAACAATAAATATTGAATAATAACTGTAGGAAACACCTTCGTGTAGCCACCAATAGATTAAGAAATGGAATTTAACTCCACTCTCGGGAATCCCGCGTGTCCTACTGGTCTGTCTCCCCTGGGAGCCCTTATCTTTGCATTTTAAAAACAACTTGTTAGCCCTGGCCGGTTTGGCTCAGCGGTTGGAGCGTCGGCCTGCGGTCCTGAGAGACCTGGGTTCAGTTCCCGCTAAGGGCATGTACCTCGGTTGCAGTTTGTCCCCGGCCCTGGTTGGGTCGTGTGGGTGGCAACCACTCGACGTGTCTCTTTCACGTCGATGTTTCTCTCTCTCTCTCCCTCCCACACTCTATCTGAACAAAAAATAGAAAAGATGTCCTCGGGTGAGGATAAAAAAAAATAAAAACTTGTTAGTTTTTCTTGGTAGTCTCACCCACACACACCCTCACACTCACACACGCACTCACATACACATATATATTTCTAAATAATAGCTTGCTTAGTTTTGCCTGGTTTTGAACTTTACACAAATGGAGTCAGGCAGAATATATTTTTATAATTTTCGACTTTTGTTCGCCTTTGTCTCTGAGAGTCTCCCATTTACTGGCGCATGTAACAGGAGTTGGCTTGGTTTTCCAGGTGTGACCGCACCACAGGTTAAGTCGTTCTGGTGCTAACACCACTGGGTGAGTCCAGCCCGGGCGGCCGTGCGCGGCGGGGTCTGCGCTCCGGGTGCGGTGCACTCACTGAACCGACAGCTGGGACGTGCCTGGCGTGGACACGGGGAGGTGCCGCCACCAGCACGCGGGGGCATCGCAGGAGGTGGCTCCTGGGGGGGGGGTCTTCCTGATGACGAATGAGCGGGACCATCTCCTGAGTGATGGGATTTAGGGTTCCTCTTTGTACGACGCTGCTGTTCATACTTTGCCTGTTTTCAATTAGGTTGTCTGCTTACTAGCTCTTTGTCAGTTGTGAGTGTGAAACCTTCTCCTCCCTCTTTGGGCGGGTCTGTTTATCATCTTTGTTTTGTTTTGTTTTTTTGGTTTTTTTTTATCCTCACCCGAGGATATTTTTTCATTTTTTGTACAGATAGAATGGGAGGGAGAGAGAGGAAGAGAGAGAGAGAGAGAAACATCGACGTGAAAGGGACACATCGAGTGGCTGCCACCCACACGACCAACCAGGGCCGGGGACAAACTGCAACCGAGGTACGTGCCCTTAGCGGGAACCGAACCCGGGTCTCTCCGGACCGCAGGCCGACGCTCTAACCGCTGAGCCAAACTGGCCAGGGCTATCATCTTTGTTTATTTGCCTCCCGTCATTTGGTGTTCATTCTTTCACTTATTTGTTTATCTATTTATTTTAGTAACTTATTGTGACAGAGCAGTATATGTGTACAGGAGAAAGTTAGGATACACAGAGAAGTGAACTTTAAAATTCTTTTTATTTTATTTTTAAATATGTTTTTATTGATTTTTTTTTTGAGAGAAAAGAAGGGAGAGAGAGAGAGATGGAACCACTGATCGGCTGCCTCCTGACGCCCCTACTGGGGATCGAGCCTGCAGCCGGGGCATGTGCCCTGACCGGCAATTGAACCGGGACCTCTCAGTCCCTGGGACGGCGCTCCATCCACAAGGCCACACAGGCCGGGCAAGAGTAAACTTTTTAAAAAGAATTTTATTTTCCAGCTGCCCACAGGTCACCACATTAACTCCTGAGTGCATGTCCTGCTGGGCTGTGAGTGTGAGTGAGTGTGTGTGAGTGTGTTTGTGGTCAAAGTGAAAGTTCAGGCAACAGTTTCCACTCGAGGACGCTGTCGCCTGGTGGCCTATGTGCACCTTTAAAAGGGTCAAACCAGGATCCCACCCGGAGTTTACTGTGCGGTTACATGAACCAAGTTCTCAGCATTGAATGCAGTTGGCTTTACGGGTCCCTTTCTTCAGAATAATACTTTGTGTGTCTTTTTGTTTTTTGTTTTCTTTATTCCTCACCCAAGGATATTTTCCTACTTATCATCAGATGGGGGGGCGGGGAGACAGAAACATCGATGTGATAGAGCCACATCGATTGGTAGCCTCCCGCACGACCCAACCAGGGCCAGGGACACACTGCAACCGAGGTCCGTGCCCTTGACCGGAATCAAACCCGAGACTCACTGGTCCGCGGGCCGACGCTCTAACCGCTGAGCCAAACCAGCCAGGGCAGTACTTTCTGTGTCTTTTTACGGACATGTCTCCCAACCGCCAGGCTGTCTTCTGATTCTCCTCGGCGTGTTCTCTGTTCCAGGCCCGTGACCACACGGAACGGGTTTCTGGGTGTGATGTGTGAGACCCGTCTGTCCCAGCACTGTTTATTGATCGACACTGATCTGTAACACGACCTCTGCCCTCTCAGGTCACGCAAGGTTTCTCTGTCCTGATCCGTGGGTCTCTGCGCATCCCGGCTCCGAGGCCGCCGTGTTCCATCGCCGTCGCCTTGTCGTGACCTTTGAGATGTGGTGGGAAAACCCCACATTCCTCAGGGTGGGTTGGTTTGTGCTTGAGTATAAATCTCAGAGGTGAACACCAAGAAGCGTGGCTTCTGCTTCAGCTACGTGTACAACTGTCTGTAACTGTCATCGCTCAGGGGCCCAGACGGAGGCTCTGCCGTCATCTCGGGGTGTTTCCCACAGGGGATCAGAGGACCTGGGAACCCCTCTTCCTGGCCCCTTGGCAGAGCTAGTCACGTGACCACACCTAATGTCAGGGGTGCGGAGAGGTCATCCTTGTGCACCTGGACGTACTGAGTGGTCCCCACCTCCGTGTCCTTCAGCCTCGTGTTCCCCCCTCCGCACTGGGAACCAGCTGGTCAAGTTCCATGAACATCCCTCCTGAGGTTTGACTGGCCTTCTATCGAACCCGGGTTCCCTTCAGGAGCGCTGCCTTCCTGTCGAGAGCGTGATGGATTTGTCTGTTTCGGTCTTAATGTCGTTTATGCTTCTCTCTTCGAAGGCTCACACGTTGTGTATGAGAGTGACCCGTAGGCACTTGACATTCTTATCGCTGTTGTCAGTTTTATATTTTAAATTGAATTTCCTAGCCCTGGCCGGCTTGGCTCAGCAGTTGGAGCGTCGGCCTGCGGTCCAGAGAGACCCGGGTTCGGTTCCCGCTAAGGGCATGTACCTCGGTTGCAGTTTGTCCCCGGCCCTGGTTGGTCATGCGGGTGGCAGCCACTCGATGTGTCCCTTTCACGTCGATGTTTCCCTCTCTCTCTCTTCCTCTCTCTCCCTCCCACTCTATCTGTGCAAAAAATGGAAAAATGTCCTCGGGTGAGGAATGAATGAATGAATGAATCAATCAATCAATCAATCAATCAATAAATAAATAAATTGAATTTCCTAGCTGATTGTTTCTTAGTGTCCAGCAAAGCAGTTGACTCTGGTATATCGATTTTTTAATGCAGAAATTTTGCTAACTCTCCTTGTAATTCTAATTCCTTATCTGTAGATTATTTGGGTTTTCTACATAGATAATTATATCACCTACAAATAATGATAGTTTTAATTTTTTCTTTCCAATTTTTAAGCCTTTTATTGAGTTCTCTTATCTCACGTCATTAGGTAGGATTGCTCACACAGTGTTCTTGGAGTGAGGACAGCAACATCCATGACTTACTGTTGGTATAAAGAGAAGGCTTTAAACATTTCACCATTAAGCATGACTTTTGGGTAGTCCCCCCCCCCCGCCCAGGTTCCTTCTATTTCTAGTTTGTTAAGAATGAATTTTAAATTTTTATGCAACTAGCATGTTGGTATTTTTCCCTTTAATGTGTCAATGCAATGCTTTATAGTAATCAACTTTTAAAACATTAACCATTGTTATACCCGGAATTAGCCCACATTAGTTAAGATGTATTCCCCCTTTTACTCGGTGATACATTTGGTTGCTAATATTCTGTTGAAGAACTTTGTAACTGTGTTTTGAGTGATACCGGTTGATAATGCTCATTTCTTGTACTACACTCGTCTGATTTTGGAATCACTGTTAGCAAACCAGACAGAAGTACAAAGAGGGCTAGAAGACCTGCAGAGGACACTAACATGCTGTTAAATTTGTGTATGAATTAGAGTTTAATTGCAATGTGGTCAGAGAATGTGGCCTGTGGAAATGACCAGTCCTTTGATCTTGAGATCCTGAGGCTTAGCACATGGTCAGTTTTCGTAAGTGGTCCACATGGCTTTAAAAGAATGTGAGTTTTAAAATTGTTGGACATAAAGTTATATCTTTTTTAAAAAAAAATGTTTTTATTGAATTTCTAGGGAGAGAGAGATGAAACATCAATGTGAGAAACACCGATCGGCTGCCTCCTGCACGTCCCCCACTGGGGACCGAGCCCACAACCCGGGCATATGTCCTGACGGGGAATCGAACCGGGACCCCTCAGTCCATGAGCGACGCTCAATCCGCTGAGCCACACCAGCCGGGCGAGTTAGTATCTTTTTTGTTCTGAGCAATAGAAAGCCATGAAATGCATTAGCTCTGATCAAACTCGTCTGGTACATTTACTTTGTTTAGTGTTTTAATTGTACCCTGATTCTTCCTCTTTCTGCCCCGCCCCCAACAACACCTCCGACCTGTGCCCAGCGACCCTGAGGCTGTCCCTCGCGTGTGCCTTGTCACCCCGGCCTCTCCGCCCGCCTAAACCATGACCTTTCCATTTGCTTCTTGCATCTGCTTCTGTGTAAGTGCCCTTGATGCTTCTGAATGTTCTTGGTTGACCTCGTCTGGGGAGGCAGCTTTTATTGCATTTGGGGCTCTAATGTGACAGTTGCTGTCTCCCTGGACCGGACGATATTACGTTGCTCTTCTCGGGGGTGAGCGGGGGGATTCGAGGCCGGCGGCCTGTCTCAGTGCCGCTGGTTCTGCCTCCCTCCCTCCGCAGGCACATTTCTCTCGTGCGGGAGTTTCTGGGCTCCGGGTCTGGGCGGGTCCCTGCGGCCTGAGATCCACTGGGCTGGTACCTCGGGTGTGTCCTGAGACCTCCTTGGCCGCTGTCTGAATGATGCTGCTTTGCCATTTGTTTCTGTTATTTTCTCCTGTGATTTGAAGCTCCAGGGAGACCGTTTTAGATTCTCACCACATTATCCGTTCACTTACCCCCTTCAGGATTTCCGTGTCTGTCTGTCTGTCTTCCAGTTCTAATTCCCTATTAAGTTTTATCTCACATACGAATCTATTGCATTAAGTTCAACTGCTCTGTTTATATTTACAGAAACTCTGCTTTGGTGTTTAAAAACCTGCTTCATTATCTTTGTACAACGCATGTCCTCGGTCATTCTTTCCCCTCCTTGTAGTTCCCCAGGGCAGGGGTTCTCCGCCTCCCCGATGCCGCGACCCTGTAACGCAGTTCCTCACGGTGTCTGTGGGCGCATCTGCCTGTGGGCGGACCCGCCTGGAGACGGATAGAGGGGAGGCGTCTCCGTTCCTAAGACCATCGGAAATATGTGTTTTCCCATCGTCTTAGGTCACCCCTGTGAAAGGTCGTTCGACCCCCAGGTTGAGAACCACTGACTGCGCTTAGACCAGTTGCCAACAACGGTCTCATACTCCGGGCCGTACGCTACCGAAGGTGCTTGCGAGTCACGTTTCCCTGGGGACACCCCAAGTCGCTCGTGTTAAACGTCTCTTCCTCTGGGTGTTCTGCTTTCTCCCAGGGCTTCACTGGGGGTATTGTGCCCTCGGGGTTGAAGTTGAATTCCTCCAGAGATGGTTCTGCTGGCTGTCTAGGAGCTCTGCCCACTCCGGGGTCACCCCCAAATTAACTGTGCTCTTACATTTGGGGGGACCACAGGAAAAGCGTGAACTGCACAGGAAGAACCTCTGGAGCCGTCTGGTGGTTATGAGCTCTCTCCACAGCTCAGAGACGGTTTCCTGCTTCCCCTGGAGGTCCCCCTTCCTCTTCTCCCCTGGCATGTTGGGGGACCCAGTACCATCTCCCCAAACTGGGTTGTCAGGCGCTCCACAGGGATGGGGGGCCCAGCGCCATCGCCCCGAGCTGAGGGCCCAAGAACCTGGCTTTAGGACCCTCTCTCAGCAGCAGCTGCATACGGACGGACGGACGAGCTGCATACGGACGGACGGACGGACGAGCTGCATACGGACGGACGGACGAGCTGCATACGGACGGACGGACGGACGAGCTGCATACGGACGGACGGACGAGCTGCATACGGACGGACGGACGGACGAGCTGCATACGGACGGACGGACGGACGAGCTGCATACGGACGGACGGACAAGCTGCATACGGACGGACAGACGAGCTGCATACGGACGGACGGACAAGCTGCATACGGACGGACGGACGAGCTGCGATGGCAGGAGGGCCCCTGGGAGACCCCCCTTCAGGGTGGAGATTCCCCGCGCGGAGGCCTGCACACCGGGGCCCGTGCAGCGCCAGGAGTGGCCGCAGGTCCGAGCTCGTGCTGCTGTCTCGGTTCCCACACTCTCACCCCCAGGACAGCGCGCGCTGCTCCCCCTGCTGCACAGATAAGGAAACTGAGGCCCGGGGGGCGGGCTCACACGGTGTGAGAGGCAGAGCTGAGGGCTCCGCGTGGCCGGTCTGTCTCAGGAACCCCAGCTCCTCAGCAGCACAGCGCCCTGCTGCCGATGGGTCGTGTGGTCCCCAAAGAATGATGATAAACGACCTGTTGTTGCTGCTGGTCTGGACACAGTCCTCCCAGACTGGGTGGGTGTCTCTGCGGCGTGGACAAGAGACGAGTCGACATGTCATTTTTGGCTCAGGCTAGAGGGTCATTTATTTGAACAGCGGACCGTTGATTAGCACCGGAAGACAGATGCGTTTCGTTTGGTCTGCACTGTATTAAATTTTTTATTTGTCGTTAATGTTTTAAAGTGGAAGCATTTTGCATAGACGTCGGGATTTCCACGTGGCAGACACCAGCTGGTGTGGCGGCGGGTGAGGGGTGCTGCGGCAGGCCGGGAGTCCCCGCTCCCCTCCCCAGCCACGAGGCTGCGTACGCGAGGCCATTTATTATCAGGGAGCCGTTGCTTTTTCAGAGAGTAAATATTTCTCGAATCTGAGTGTCTAGCAATGGTGGAGCCGTAGAAAATAGACCGAGAGGGTTTCCTATTGCAAAAAGGTTGACTCCAGCATCCAGTGACTTTTCTTATGGTCACCATCTGCCCGGTCCATGGGCCCGGCGTGGTGGCCCCTGGAGGCTCCGTCTCTCATTTACAAAGCAACTGAGGCCCCGAGAGGGATGACGACTTGCGGACGATCATTGCCCGGTGAGTGACAGAGCCGAGATGGGAACCCAGGTCCCTGGCTCCCGACAGCTGGCCCCATGGCCTCGGCTCGCATGGTCTTGTGGCGACGGCCCGACATTTCTCTCACAACACCCCAAGATCAAGGTTTATTCGACCACTCGGGTGCCCTTCTCCCTCCTGGAGAAGAAAAAACGATCTCGTCAAGCATCATGAAATGAGCACGTTGTGGGGATGACCTTCTCAGGATGATTCTGTTTCAGTGGCAGGACCGGTCCGTTTGAGGACAGTCCCTGTGATCAGCCAACGTGAAAACCGCGGAGTCTCCTGCTCCTTGGTGTCCACAGGTCCTCCACGGGTTTGAGTCGCGTGGGGAGGAAAGGCCAACCCAGGCCACTCGGGAGACAGACTTTCTTTGCAAAGGGAGCGATCGGAGAGGAGTCGGTCACCCCTCTCAGGACGTCCAGGCGGCCAGCCCCGGCCACGGGCACACGTCAGTCACGACCTGACCAGCGAGTGTGGGGCTTCGCTGCCCTCAGCACACAGCCGGGCGAGCACCGGTCACGCCGGGAGCAGGCGGGGAACCGTCCTCCTCCATCTGCTCCGTTTAGCGGCTCCAACAGAGGCTCAGCTTCTCGCAGCCAGATGGACACGTAAACGTTTACAGTCGATGCTTCCAGCCAGGAGGACCTGCCCCAGGCTGAGCCGCACGCTCCTCCCGCAGCCCCTGTGGGGGCTCCTGCCTCCCGCGTGCGGAGCCCCAGGACAGGGAGGCGTCCGCCCTCGGCCCTGGCTGGGGCAGTTTGGACTGCGTTTTTGTTGTTTGTAAAGTTAGGGAAGTGTAAGTGCATTTACCCTGATTAGAATCCTCGTCCCGGACGATGGGCACGCTGCCCCCGCTGTGAATGGTGAGTGGGCTCCCCTGGCGGTGTTTCAGGGAGCAGGGCGGTGTTTCAGGGAGAGCCGGTGCCCAGGATGACCTCCTGTCCCCCCCAGCGCACAGGTCTCACGGGCCTCGGTGTGTCCCAGGCGTGTTTCTTTGAGATGAGAAGGCAGTTGAAAAGCATTTCTTTTAAAAAGCCTCCGGCCCTGGCCGGTTTGGCTCAGCGGTTAGAGCGTCGGCCTACGGTCCAGAGAGACCCGGGTTCGGTTCCCGCTAAGGGCACGTACCTCGGTTGCAGTTTGTCCCCGGCCCTGGTTGGTCGTGTGGGTGGCAGCCACTCGATGTGTCCCTTCACGTCGATGTTTCTCTCTCTCTCTCTTCCTCTCTCTCCTTCCCACTCTATCTGTACAAAAAAATGGAAAAATATCCTCGGGTGAAGATAAAAAATAAAATAAAAAATAAATAAAAAGCCTCCGGTTTTGCTCTGGTTGTTTGCTCAATGGTTAGAGCCTCAGCCCGCAGACCCGAGTCTCGGGTTCGATTCTGGTCAAGGGCATGTTCCTCAGTTCGTCCCCGGCCCTGGTTGGGTCGTGCGGGAGGCAGCCAGTCAATGTCTCTCTCCCGTCAATGTTTCTCTCCCTCCCTCCCTCCCCCTCTACCTGAAGATAAATGGGAAAATATCCTCAGGAGAGGATTTAAAGAAAAAAAATCCTCCTATTTCTTTTCCTCCAGTTGCACCTGACTCTGAGCCTCGTGGTCCCTGGAAGGCTCCCCGGGGAGCACACCCTGTCCCACCCCAGGCTCCGGAGGGGGGCCAGGAAAACTGGGAGCCATGAATTCAGCGGGGTGGCCGGGCCTCAGCCTTCGGGACTTGGGAAGAGCGGGAGGACCAGGCTCGGAGCCGGCCGGGCCAGAGGAGGTGCCCGAAGGGCTCTGTGCCGGGTCAGCGACGACTCAGGTCTGCGTGACAGTGCGGCCACAGGCGCTGGGGAAGCCCCGCTCCTGCCGGAGCCCGGAGTCCAGCGTGGCCTTCGACAGCGTCTCTGAGTCCACCTCCTCTTCACAGACGCAGACGCTGCAGCACTGGGGGTGGGGTGGGGGGGGCCTGCGTGGGCGGGAGCACGCTGTCCTCTGCAGAGTGCAAGCCACAGTCCCGCCGCCAGAGCTGGCCAGGATCACTGTGCTGGTGGGCAGGCGGTGACCGAGGGTCTGGCCTCAGGCCACCTGCCCGGTCTCGACCTCCGAGGTGTCCGCAGCTCCTTCCGCGTCCATCTGGTGCACGTGCCCCGGGCTCGGGTGGCGTTGGCGGCTCGGACTCTGAAAGTCTGCGGAGCACTGTGCTTGGGGGACACGGGCTTCTGCTCCACACCCCTCCACTCCGTTTTCTCGTTCTGTTCATTTTTCTTCCTTTTTCTTGGTGTTAATCCTCCCCGAAGGATCTTTTCCATTGATTTTTTAGAGACAGTGGAAGGGAGGGAGGGGAGAGAGAGACAGAGACAGAAACATTGATGTCAAAGACACATCTATTGGTTGCCTCCCACTCACGCCCTGAGCAGGGCTTGGGATCAACCTGGAGCCCAGGCATGTGCCCTTGACCGGCAGTCGAACCCGTGACCCTTTGGTGCTCGGCTTGATGCTCTAACCACTGAGAACACCGGCCAGGGCTCTTAACAGAGTGTCTCGGCTCAATCCCAATGCTGTTAGAGTGCATACACATACACGCACGCATGCATGCACACACACATGTACGCCATGTGTACACGCACAAGTGCACATGTGCCAAGGCCCACCGCAAACCAGCACGGTGCCGAGCTCTGGGACCTGGCTAGAGGTATTTCAGAGCTTCCCGGGTAAAGGTGACCCCAGGTGTAGCCAGGGCCGAGGGCCGCCTTGCTCAGCCCCCCGGGGACCCACCTGAGCTCCCCAAGCGCCGCTGTGTTAAACCTGACTGGACGGAACGCTGGGGAGGCGTATGCTACCCCAATGCACTGTGACGCTGGGCTTAGCGCAGCCCTACGTGGTCATCGCGGATATGAAGAGCCGTACCGTCCGAGAGGGGAAAGGGGACTGGCGTACGGCCCCGCAGACTGACCCACAGGGTGTGTGCCGGTCCCCCTTCATGACCCTCAGCCCACAACCTCCCTCCCGCTCGCCTTCAGTCTCAGCCGCCACCAGCCTTGCTCTGTGGCACTGTTTTTCCACATGGAACTCAGTGCAGTGTGTTAAAATCAGCTGTTGGCACGTCCCGTCCTTCCACCAGACCGTGAGCCCTCGAGACAAGACAGCCTCCGATGCATCTTGTTACCCCACCGAGAGGACAGGCATGTCTGTGTGGTGCCCAGCAGAACCCACTGCACCCTGTGGAAGGAGGGGGGAGGGAGCAGAGCAGACCTCGACCGCCTGCGAACCTGCCAGGGCGCTCTCCTGGCTGAAAGTCCCTCACCTGAGTGGCCGTAGCAACAGCACGGAGCCCAGGGGTGCCCGGGTGTGCAGGACGCAGATGGTGCCGGGAGGCTCTGCGTTCCCGCGCTCACCACCTGCCGCTTCTCTCCGCAGCCGCCTTCTCGGGCCTGGGCTTCACGACCTTCTACCTGGCCGGCAAGCTGCGCTGCTTCACGGAGACCGGCCGGGGCAAGAGCTGGAGGCTGTGCGCGGCCATCCTGCCCCTGTGCTGCGCCACCATGATCGCCCTGTCTCGTCTGTGCGACTACAAGCACCACTGGCAAGGTGAGCCCCTCCCCCCTCCCGCAGGCCGGGCAGCGCAGGGCAGGCTGAGCGAGGAGCCGTTTCCAGGAAAAGGTGCCTGTGCAGGTGGTTCTGGTGGACCCTGCCCCGCCGGGCACAGAGCCGGAGCCCCTCCCCCCACGCTCAGGGCGCGCCGGCATCCTGTGTCCTGCGGGATGGTGGCCCTGGGCCCAAAGGGACTCCCCTGGGTCACGTGCCTGAGTCCTCAGACTTGGGGCCGAGCCGCGTATGGCTCTTTTCATGTCTTCCGTCCACCCTGGAGGACACTTCTCACTGTGCCTGTTTCCAAAGGAAGTGGACAGCCCGGGGGGGGGGTCAAAGCCAGGGGCACAGCCCCCTCCCCCTGTTTCCGTTCTGCAGCCCAGGGCCTTGGGGGACGCCCTTTTCCTGCCTCCCCAGTGTTTGTTCTAGTGGCCCTGGGGCAGGGCAGAGGCCAGGCGAGGGGAGCTCCTAGCTGGGTGCCTTCGCCCATCCGCTCCAGGGTCTCCTGCGCCCCCAGCCTCTCCTGCTCTTTCTGGGGCCTCAGCTCACCCTCCACCCTGCGCCCTCCCGGAGCGCATCCTCTGGGCATCGTGAGCCTCCAGCAGCGGCTGACGGGGGGGTGGGGGTGCAGGGGAAAGGGGGTGGTGCCAGGGGGGGGGGGGGGGGGGCCACAGCCGGGCCCTGGCCCTCCCGTGGTCTCTGGGTTACGTTCTGGATGAGGCACAGCTGTACCGGGAGAGGGTTGCTGAGCCAGCAGCACCAGGACAGACCCACTGCCCCTTGGATGGGCTGTTGTCCAGCCCCTTGCGGTTCCCACGGAGAGCGAGCTGTGGGCGGGGTGGGCTTCCTTCCTCCTCCTTCGGACGCGGGACAGTTCTTCCCGTCAGCTCCCAGGCTGAGCGACTGTGGGTCTGAGCCACTCTGTCCCTGAGACTCGCCACACAGGTGAGACTGGTCTTGTGCTTCAGGCTCCGTCTCTAAGGTGGGTGTTTCCCAAACAGCCGGCTCAGAGGCACCGTTTTCGGAACGCTGACTACTCTAAGCCCCGAGCCCCGGTCTTCACTCTCACTCGGACACCTGGGATCCGAGAAAGGACGAAGGGTTTCAGAACCAAGTAGATTTCTGCTCTGTCTTGAGCCTTTGTGTGGCGATTCTGTCCTGAAAACCTCCCGCAGAGGCTGGCCCCTCGGGAACACTCCTGGTCCCGTCGGTTGTGTCCCTCGTCGCCTGGCGAGGCTGCTGATGACCAGAGAATGAACAGCCAGTGCTTGGCTCTAGGGAGCCGGGGACACAGCAGCAGCTGGTGCCCCAAGGCCTGCTGGTGCGTCCGTCCAGCGGGCACAGGAAGGAGCTTGGCGCAGACGAGGGAGAACACCCACCCCCTGTGGCCGAGGGGGAGGCAGAGTGAGGCCCGTGTTCAGTGACAGACGGGGCTGCACTGGTGGGGACAGGCCAGGGGTGCCAGCCCCTGTCAGCTTGCACCCCAGACTCAGCCACGAGGGGGGTGCCTGTCCGTGGACGCTCTAGAGGGCTGTGAGTCAAGTTCCTTGTAGCTGAATCTCCCTCCGGGAGGCCGTCCGTCCCCGTCTGCGCCGGCGTCTGGACGGGGCAGGGGGCACTGTCCCTCGCAGGGGCGTTTCTGTGTCTGGAGACATCATTTTGGTTCTCACAACAGAGAGTGGCGGTCACTGCACATCTAGTGGGTAGAGGCCAGGGAAGCTGCTGAACCCCCACAGAGCACAGGGCAGCCCCTCCCCCACAGCGCGGACATACCAGGCCCGAATGTCTGCCCTGGGGTTCAAGACCCCAACCACACAGCCTCTCAGCTCTGTTGCTCTTTCCCTTACTCCCCGTTAGGGAGCCGCAGTGCTCAAGG
Organism: Molossus molossus; assembly: GCF_014108415.1. Classification (NCBI taxonomy): domain Eukaryota; kingdom Metazoa; phylum Chordata; class Mammalia; order Chiroptera; family Molossidae; genus Molossus; species Molossus molossus. The sequence goes on from NW_023425352.1 coordinate 295,696, forward strand.
CTCGGGACACTGTCCACGCTGTCCACTCAGCGCCCACTCACGGGGTCATCAGGGAAGCCGCAAGGTGTCCAGCGTGGAGGGGGGCAGACCCCAGGCTGACTGCCGTGTGCACGGGTGCTTGAGGCGCCGCCTGCGGGAGATGCATCAGGTGTGGCTTTGCTTTGGTGGCCTGAGCTGCCCGGCGGCCGTGGGTGGGCATCCGTCATGCTGAGAAGTCACGTGGCTTCTCCTCGTGGACTCGTTAACACTGACGTGGTGAGATTTTTACGACTGCGTTTCGGTTTCCATCTGAGCAGCCTGCCTCGTGTGGAAGCACCTCCGGGGCTGTGTTCGTGGCCGACGGCCACCATCTCACCTCTCTGTCCGCTGTCGTGGCTGCTCCCACGTCCCGTGGACTTGAAGCCTCGCTTCATTTTACTCCAGGGGACCCTCCCCTCTGCTCTCTGTGACTTTCTCTGGCCTCTCGTAAGGCTCTGTGCTCAGAATGTTTCCAGAATCCAGCTTCCTCCTCCCTGTCCAGTCCAGACCACCGTACCTGTTGCCTGGATTCTCGCCAAGTCTCCCCCTTTCCCCCTTTGCCCCTCACAGCAGCCGGAGTGAGCCTTCCTTCTGACTCCTAAGCCAGCTGTGATGCCTCAGCTAAGGGCCTCCGGCCCCCCCTGGGGCTACTGCAACGGGGGCCAGAAACTGAGCGGCTCAGCACAGGAAATGGTCCACCGGTCCGGAGGCCAGACTTCCAAAATGAAGGTGTCAGAAGGGCCACACTCCCTCCACCTCTTTCCTGCCTTCTGGCTTCTAGTAGCCCCAGACGTCGCTCCAGCCCCTGCCGGCGTCTTCACCGGTGTTTCCCGGTGTTTCCGCGGCATCGCCCTGTGTCTCTGTGTTCAGATTTTCCCCTTTTTTAAGGACACCAGTCATAGCAGATCAGAGCCCACCCGAAGGTCTCATTTAACTTGATGGCTTCTGTACGGACCCCATATCTAGACAGGGTCACTTCTGCGGGACTGGTGGTGAGCCCTTCAGCAGCTCTTTTGGGGGGACACCATTCAACCCCCAATAGGGCTTAATAAATGTGTGGTGAATGAATGAATGACTCATGCTCCTCTCTTACCTAGTATCAGTTTTTCTTTCTACAGGCTTCCCGAAAATTAACCTTATTCTCCACAAGTTCTTTCCTATTAAAAATGAACCGAGCCCTGGCCGGTTTGGCTCAGCGGTTAGAGCGTCGGCCTGCGGTCCAGAGAGACCCGGGTTCGGTTCCCGCTAAGGGCACGTACCTCGGCTGCAGTTTGTCCCCGGCCCTGGTTGGGTCGTGCGGGTGGCAACCACTCGATGTGTCCCTTTCACGTCGATGTTTCTCTCTCTTTCTCTCCCTCCCACTCAATCTGAACAAAAAATGGAAAAATGTCCTCGGATGAGGATAAAAAAAAATGAACCGAAAATTTCATTCATTCATTCAGTTGGTTGTCAGTCTGTCTGTCTGTCTCTGGTGCCCTGTGGCAGGCAGGTTCTCTGCCGCAGGTGCGGTGTTGAGGACGACGGATGTGGCGTCTGCCTCCCAGCTCAGTACCAGGTACAGCGTGTGGGCCCCGCGCTGTGCAATCCCCTAAAGAAACCCAAAGCCCCAGAAACAGGCGGCTCTGCTAGTGATTGAATAGAAGGAGCATCAGCAGTTACGTGGGGTTCTCGAGTTTGCAGAGTTGATTTTTACATGCGTATCTTGGATCGTGGAACCCAAGGCAACAAGGTCCCAGATGAAGGCAGCTCAGGGATGTGGGGCGTTGCCATGGTGACGGGGAGGGCGGTGTCCCTCCTGGGACTGGACAGCACACCCTCAGGAGCCTGTCTGCTTGCTCGCGCCGGAGCAGGTGAGCACGGCCAGCACCTCGGTGTGCAGACCCGTGGGAGGCCACGAGAAGGCCGCGGGGTCGCACCCAGTCTGCAGGGAAACATGCAGACCCAGGCTGCCTGATGCCACGTCCACCTTGCACCACCGTGGGAGCCTGTTGGGCACTGATTTCTCCCCTTTGATAGCTTTGTTGAGGTTGATGCGTAACTCATTCATGTCCCCCCCTTTCACTTGTTTTCATTTTTTTTTAATCTATTTTTATTGATTTTTTTTTTTTAAGATGGAGAGGAAGGGAGAGGGAGAGAGAGAGAAACATCGATGAGAGAGAATATTGATTGGCCTCCTCCTGTATGCCCCCCACTGGGGATCGGGCCCACAAGCTGGGCTTGTGCCCTGACTGGGAATTGAACCAGGGACCTCTCTGTGCCTGGGTCAGTGCTCAACCAGTGAGCCACACTGTCCGGGCTCATGGCCTCTCTTTTAAAGTGTATTATTCAGTGACGTTTAGTATATTCACAGCTGTGCAGCCATCACCAGTGTCTAATTCCAGACATTTCGTCACCCCCAAGAGAAGCTCATACCCCTTCTTCCCCAGCCCCTGGCAGCCACTAACCTACTTCTCTGTCTCGGGATTTGCCTGTTCTGGGCCCTGCATGTGCCTCGGATCACACACGGTGTGGCCTCTGTGGTGGGTGGTGTTGATTCTTTAGTGTATCTCGTGGGTGTTGTTCAGTTCACCAGACATTTACCGACGAGTGACTGCTGGGTGCTGGGTGCTGGGCTCTGGGCTCTGGGTGCTGAGCTCTGGGCTCTGGGCTCTGGGCTCTGGGCTCTGGGCTCTGGGTGCTGAGCTCTGGGTTCTGGGTGCTGGGCTCTGGGCTCTGGGTGCTGAGCTCTGGGCTCTGGGTGCTGGGCGCTGGGCTCTGGGTGCTGAGCTCTCTGGGTGCTGGGCGCTGGGCTCTGGGGAATGAACTGGGGGGCAGTCAAGGGCTCACCACCGAGTGACAGTCGCCCGGCGGGGCCCTGGCTCCTGCTGAGAGCTGCCACAGCCTGAAGGGATAAGAGATGGGCCTTCAGTTTCTCAAGTTGGCCACACCGCCTCCTCCTCCTTCTGCCCTGAAGACTGGGGTGCCCTCCATCCCTCCCTGCCTCCCCTTCTCACTTGCCCTGGCCACGCCTGCCCCCCTGCAAGGCTGGCCTGTGGGGGGCCCTCCCTGGAGCCGCTCTGGTCCTGACCAGCCAGGCCACGCGACGGGTGAGCTCAAGACCTGCTCTTCTCCTGCACGGCAGTCACAGCGGGCTCGCCGGCCCGCGGTCACTGGCAAGGTCTCTGAGCACGTGCGAGGCGCTGAGGCTCGGCCCCGGGCCAGACAGCACCGCTGACCCAACACCCTGCAGTGCAGGCGTGATGAATACGTCCCGTCAGCGCGGAGAAGGAACCTGCCGTACTCTGTGCGCCAGGGACTCGTGAGATCTGTGTCTCCCGCTTTGAGCCCTCCAGCCTCATGCTGCCGTGTTCGGGGTGCGGTCAGGGCCGTGTGGGTTTCCCTGACCTCTGCCTGCCTTCCCGCCAACACGCCCTGCCGGATGGAGCGTGAGTTCGTCACCAGCAACAGCCCATTTGAGGCACCTGACGACAGTCTCCCCATAAAGCAAGTCGTTACCTGGACCTTGTTCCTCACCTTGGTCGTAAACGAAGCCCCGAAGGTGACTTGGCTGAGTTCATGGCCCTGGTCGTGTCTGGGAGCAGCCCGGGCCCGAGTCACTGCTGCGCCTCGTGCTGTTGCGACGTGTCGGTGAGACAACCAGAGACGCAGAGCGGGCTGTGCAGGAGCACCTGATGACACGGGCGGGCTGGGGGGCTCCCAGGTCCCAGGTCCCAGCCTCCTTTGTTCTCTGCTTACACAGGAACAGAATACAGAAAAAACTACATTAAAAAAACAGAAAGAGCTACATTCAAAGAAAAAACTTACATTCCCCCTGGCTCCACTTCATCGGCCTCGGGGCTGATACAGACGTCTCCAGAGAAGGGGGTGGGTGGTCATTAATGTCTTCCTCTCTGTGGTCCCGCCGAGTTCCCCAAGGCCGTCATCACCCCTTATCTTCATGGTCCCTCTGGGTGTCAGTCCCAGGATTTTTAGAAAACTGCTCAGGTGTTCACGTGCGGGAATAACTGATCAGAATGGAGTTTGATTTTTTAAAATAGCCCAGTTCAGGTCCATTGACTGGGAAAACAGTGTCACACGCAACGCCGCTCCCCTGTGTGTGGCCCCGGCAGAAACCTGAGGGACACATGCCCGGATGTCCGGTGTCTTGGTCAGCGGCCACCTCATGAAACACCCCAGAAACTCGAAAGGCGTCTGTGATGCGGCTCTTTGGTCCGTTCAGTGGCTCAAGGGCTGATGTACATTATTTCAGATGCTGACAGAGATAACACCCCCGGGGGCTATTCCCTGGGGTTCGAGGAAGAACCCAACAGTAGTGGACAGAGCCCTGGCGGTCTCCTAGGCTGTGGCCACCGGCTGCTCCCCCTCTGGGGCCCGTGCTTCCGTCCCACCGGTGAGCCTGTGACCCCACTCGGGAATGCAGGGCACATAAGACTTTCCCATTTCTGGGCAGCGATGTTTCTTAAGTTCATTAGACGCTTATTCAAAAAGATGTGTCACCATGCTAGAGAGAGTCAAGAACTCCAGCCCGGCCGGTGGGGCTCAGTGGTTGAGCGTTGACCCGTGTACCAGGAGGTCGCCGGTTCAATTCCCCGTCAGGGCACATGCCCAGGTTGTGGGCCCATCCCCAGTGGGGGGCGTGCAGGAGGCGGCCAGTCGATGTTCTCTCTCATCCATGTTTCCATCTTTCTTTCCTTCTCCCTTCCTCTCTCTCTAAAAATCAATAAAGAAAAAATATTTTTTTAAAAAGACTCCACCCCGTGGGGTCACCGTGGGCACTGAAGGATGGAGGGAGACGGAGGCAGGATCCGAGTGATGCGCCCCGTGCTCAGGCCCTGCATGTGGCAGGCTCGGTGGACAAGGACCCCGGTACATTGTCATCGAAGTTGAGGCAGAGGCGGGGGTTCTGTCTGGGGGCCGGGAGACTGAGGCTCGGGTGCAGCGAGCTCCCTGGTGAGGCCGCCGTGTCTTGGCCCGAGGGGCCCTCGGCCCGGAGGGCTCTCAGATGGAGGGTGGACGTAGGTGCTGGACACCTCGCCGTGGCCGTAGAGTTCAGGACAAGCCTCTCCAAGAGGCGACACTTCTGCGTGTGGGTTATTCTGAGCGGAAGGTTTTCAAGGCTGTGCAGGCTCAGGAGAAACGTCTGCCCCTCCCTCAACTACCAGAAGAATCTGAATTGGGGGCCTCGCCCATAACGAGTTCTCACCAGAAATAACTTTTTACGACCTGACTGTGTGGCCAAGCACACGTCTAATTACCGAATGTGTGCTCTCTGCCCGCAAAGTGCTGCCCTCCCCCTGGAGTCCAAGGCGCCTCACCGCATCCTCGGCTCAGAACGTCGCGTGTGCCTTCTGTCTCCGCACCTGTCACGGACGGGGTCTCTCTCCCGTGTACGTGGGCTTCCCGTACCCGCGTGTGTAATTAAACGTGGTCATTGCCTCATATTAACCTACCTCACGTTGCTCTGTTAGACTAAGAATCTGGACGAGGAGAAGGAATGTGTCCCTTCCCCGCAGCCAGGTTCCTGGGAGCCGGGCGCCCCCCTCCCGCGTGGGGGCCGCTCACCAGGCGGAGCAGGCAGATCGTGTCTCCCCCGCTCTGCCGGGGGCCGCCACAGCCTCGCGGGCTGAGGCCCGGTAGTTAGAAAGCTTTGTGTCCAGCTGATGCTTCATTCCCACCAGCCACGCGACCTACTTTCTAAATGGACCTCGGCGGGGTTTCCGGGTGACTTGAATGCTTGGTCTCAGTAGGCTGACCCTGGGGCCCAGATCCTGGAACACGTATGGGGGGGGGGCTGCCTGTCTGACGCCCTGAGGCTGCTGATGAGGAAACCGAGGCCCAGGGAGGGGGAGGCTCACGCAAGGACACAGAACAGCGGCCAACCTCTGCATCAGTTTGTCCGTCCCCTCGGCCAGCACAGTTCTGTGAGCACAGCGCGGTTCCGGGGGTTTGGGGCACAACAGCCACAAGCAGCCCAGGTGCAGAGTTGGAGCACCAGGCTCAGGTGCCCTGTTCGCAGGGTGCGGCCTCTCTGAGCCCAGAGCACAGTGCGGCTCCCTGCCCGTGGGTGCGCCCCAGGGTGGGAGGGAGGGGAGGCGGGGGCGGCGCATCGATGGGTTGCCTCCCACATGTGCCCTGACCGGGCCAGGAACTGAACCCACAACCCTTCAGTCTGCGGGCGGACGCTTTCACCGCTGAGCCAAACCAGCCATGGCCAAGGTTATGTTGTTAGGGGAGGAGTCACGCTGCGTGAGGGTTTGGGGCAAGAACAAGCCACAGACACACAGTGCGGGTGGTGGGCATGCTGCTGTGGTGGGGTCTCGGTCAGGCCCAGTCGGATGCCCTCATTGGCACGGGCTGCCCCACGGAGGGGGGCTCTTCCCCGGCAGGTGCCCCGCCCTCCACGCTGATGAGCTCTGCAGCTTGTCAGAGGGGCTGGGCCTCTCCCCAGACCCCGAAGGTTCCTGTCTTCCCTGGGAAATGGCCTTCCGCCGGGTGGGGTGGGCGCGCTCACTGGGCTTCTGTGCAGCCGCCACACTGCAGCAGCCCCACAGGTCGTCCTCACAGGTCGTCCCCACAGGTCGTCCCCACAGGTCGTCCTCACAGGTCGTCCGAGGCTCAGGTGCTGGAATGTTCTTCCAGAGCTCAGAACCGGGGCAGCTGCCCACTGCCGCGCCGTGCGTAGCGGGGAGAGAGAAGGGAGGCAGGACCGCGTCCCGGGTTCTCGCGGTCCAGGGACGTGTGCAGCCGCCCAGGGGTCCAGCTCCGGCGGCTGGTCCCCAGGCCGGCGGCCCTCAGCACCTGGTCCTGGAGCGGGGGGCAGAGAGCCTTCCGGGGGACAGGACGGCCGCGCGGAGTGGTAACCTCTCCCTGTCTGCTCTTTCCTGCCTAGACTCCTTTGTGGGCGGGGTCATCGGGCTCATCTTCGCCTACACCTGCTACCGGCAGCACTACCCGCCCCTGGCCAACACCGCCTGTCACAAGCCCTACGTCAGCCTCCGAGCCCCGGCCTCGCTGAAGAAAGAGGAGAGGCCCGTGGACAGCGCGCCCAGCCCGCCTCCCGAGGGCATCACCGAGGGCCCCGTCTGAGCGGGCCGCGCCGACGCGGGGCGCACGCTCCACCCCGGGTCATCACCACGAGGCTTCTGCAGCCCCTTCGGGTCTCCCCAGGTGTCCTGCTTCCCGGCCCCATGGCTCCCGCCACTGTATGTGTGACTTTCACATCCTTGGCTTCGCAGCGTGGACGCGGGGACCACCTGCGGAGCGGGGCGGAAGGGGCTGGGGGGGGGGCTGCAGCCGATCCCTGTCGGGATGTTCCCTGTGGCCGCCGCCTCCTGTGTTTCCACGGTCGTGAACGATAATAAACCCTCCCATCTGGAAGACGCGGTGGCCGTCCAGTGAGGGACAGTCCTTGGGACGTGCGTGGGTTTCCCAGGGGAGGCTGGGGAGGGCGTGGGGTCTGCGCTGCAGCTCACACTCCGGGCCCTGCCCCGATGGTCCCCGAGGCAGGACCCGTCTCCTGCAGGGCCGCTGTCCCCACAGAGAGCCTGTGTGTCCTCCGTCGGTGCCCCGAGCGCTGGGTGTGGGGCGGTGACTCGGCGCAGACAGGGTGTCGGGCTCCACGCGCACCCGGCCCCGTGGCTTCGGTGAGGACAGGCCTGAGCCCCACCCAGGCTCGCTGTGGACCGTGCTGGCCGCTGTTCCTGTCTCCCAGCCCTCGGGTGGGCGGGTCCCTGGTTCATCCGATCACCAACTCACAAGTGCCGTCCTGCTGCCCCGAGTCCGATTCTGGGCAGGGAGAGCCGGGATCTGTGAACACCCACCCACGGCTGACCCCAGGCCTCCGGCTGGGAGCCCCTGCCCCTGCCCCCTCGGTCCCCGCGGGACAGATGGAGGCTGTTCCTTGGTGTCCTCCACCCGGGGGAGGGGTCTCCGAAATGAGTGTCTCGTGTTTGGTTGCTGTGGGACCACTGTCGACTCTTCCGCTTAAATCAAAATGCCAGGCATCTCCCCGAGGGTGTCCCCCAGGGTCTCCGGGATCCGTCAGTCACTCCTTGTCCCGCCTTCCAGAGGCACCCCCCCCACACTGCCCGCCCCCCCCACCGGCTGTGGCCCCCTGGTCCCAGCGCCCGTCTCACCCACACTGTGCGGCCTCTGGTCGCTGTGTCCACCTGGGTTCCTGGGTCCAGGACCCACTTCGGCTACGTACGTGCCAAGACCCCTCAAACCACAGGAGCAGTCGGCACCTCCTTGAAGGGCCCTGCTGTTTGAGTGCTGATCACTGTGCGGCTACCGCCACAGCCAAGGTGCAGACCTGCTTCCTCCTTCCGTCTGTTCAAGCTCTACCTTTTCTAGACATCCTGTGAACACAGCCGCACACTGGGTGGACTTGTTTCCTCTTCTGTCTGTCTGAGATGTCTGTCCAGTACCCACCTCCTTGCTGGTCTCCTCTGGGCCCCTTTATGCTTTGCTCTCGGCACCTACTCTCGGTTACGCAAACTAGCTGAACAGCTGCACCCGGGACCCTCTGCACCCTGGACCCTTCTCTATGCACCCGGGACCCTCTGCACCTGGGACCCTTCTCTATGCACCCGGGACCCTCTGCACCTGGGACCCTCTGCACCCGGGACCCTTCTCTATGCACCCGGATCCCTCTGCACCCGGGACCCTTCTCTATGCACCCGGGACCCTCTGCACCCGGGACCCTTCTCTATGCACCCAGGACCCTCTGCACCTGGGACCCTTCTCTATGCACCCGGGACCCTCTGCACCCGGGACCCTTCTCTATGCACCCGGGACCCTCTGCACCCGGGACCCTTCTCTATGCATCCGGGACCCTCTGCACCTGGGACCCTTCTCTATGCACCCGGGACCCTCTGCACCTGGGACCCTCTGCACCCGGGACCCTTCTCTATGCACCCGGGACCCTCTGCACCTGGGACCCTCTGCACCCGGGACCCTTCTCTATGCACCCGAGACCCTCTGCACCTGGGACCCTTCTCTATGCACCCGGGACCCTCTGCACCCGGGACCCTTCTCTATGCACCCAGGACCTTCTGCACCTGGGACCCTCTGCACCCGGGACCCTTCTCTATGCACCCGGGACCCTCTGCACCTGGGACCCTCTGCACCCGGGACCCTTCTCTATGCACCCGGGACCCTCTGCACCTGGGACCCTTCTCTATGCACCCGGGACCCTCTGCACCTGGGACCCTCTGCACCCGGGACCCGTCTCTATGCACCCGGGACCCTCTGCACCTGGGACCCTCTGCACCCGGGACCCTTCTCTATGCACCCTGGACCCTCTGCACCTGGGACCCTTCTCTATGCACCCGGGACCCTCTGCACCTGGGACCCTCTGCACCCGGGACCCTTCTCTATGCACCCGGGACCCTCTGCACCCGGGACCCTCTGCACCCGGGACCCTTCTCTATGCACCCGGGACCCTCTGCACCCGGGACCCTCTGCACCCGGGACCCTTCTCTATGCACCCGGGACCCTCTGCACCCGGGACCCTCTGCACCCGGGACCCTTCTCTATGCACCCGGGACCCTCTGCACCTGGGACCCTTCTCTATGCACCCGGGACCCTCTGCACCTGGGACCCTCTGCACCCGGGACCCTTCTCTATGCACCCGAGACCCTCTGCACCTGGGACCCTTCTCTATGCACCCGGGACCCTCTGCACCCGGGACCCTTCTCTATGCACCCAGGACCTTCTGCACCTGGGACCCTCTGCACCCGGGACCCTTCTCTATGCACCCGGGACCCTCTGCACCTGGGACCCTCTGCACCCGGGACCCTTCTCTATGCACCCGGGACCCTCTGCACCTGGGACCCTTCTCTATGCACCCGGGACCCTCTGCACCTGGGACCCTCTGCACCCGGGACCCTTCTCTATGCACCCGGGACCCTCTGCACCTGGGACCCTCTGCACCCGGGACCCTTCTCTATGCACCCTGGACCCTCTGCACCTGGGACCCTTCTCTATGCACCCGGGACCCTCTGCACCTGGGACCCTCTGCACCCGGGACCCTTCTCTATGCACCCGGGACCCTCTGCACCCGGGACCCTCTGCACCCGGGACCCTTCTCTATGCACCCGGGACCCTCTGCACCCGGGACCCTTCTCTATGCACCCGGGACCCTCTGCACCCGGGACCCTCTGCACCCGGGACCCTTCTCTATGCACCCGGGACCCTCTGCACCTGGGACCCTTCTCTATGCACCCGGGACCCTCTGCACCCGGGACCCTCTGCACCCGGGACCCTTCTCTATGCACCCGGGACCCTCTGCACCTGGGACCCTTCCCTATGCACCCGGGACCCTCTGCACCTGGGACCCTCTGCACCCGGGACCCTTCTCTATGCACCCGGGACCCTCTGCACCTGGGACCCTTCTCTATGCACCCGGGACCCTCTGCACCCGGGACCCTTCTCTATGCACCCGGGACCCTCTGCACCCGGGACCCTTCTCTATGCACCCGGGACCCTCTGCACCTGGGACCCTTCTGTATGCACCCGGGACCCTCTGCACCCGGGACCCTCTGCACCGGGACCCTTCTCTATGCACCCGGGACCCTCTGCACCTGGGAACCTTCTCTATGCACCCGGGACCCTCTGCACCTGGGACCCTTCTGTATGCACCCGGGACCCTCTGCACCCGGGACCCTTCTCTATGCATCCGGGACCCTCTGCACCTGGGACCCTTCTCTATGCACCCGGGACCCTCTGCACCTGGGACCCTCTGCACCCGGGACCCTTCTCTATGCACCCGGGACCCTCTGCACCTGGGACCCTCTGCACCCGGGACCCTTCTCTATGCACCCGGGACCCTCTGCACCTGGGACCCTTCTCTATGCACCCAGGACCCTCTGCACCTGGGACCCTTCTCTATGCACCCGGGACCCTCTGCACCTGGGACCCTCTGCACCCGGGACCCTTCTCTATGCACCCGGGACCCTCTGCACCTGGGACCCTTCTCTATGCACCCGGGACCCTCTGCACCCGGGACCCTTCTCTATGCACACGGGACCCTCTGCACCTGGGACCCTCTGCACCCGGGACCCTCTGCACCCGGGACCCTTCTCTATGCACCTGGGACCCTCTGCACCCGGGACCCTTCTCTATGCACCCGGGACCCTCTGCACCTGGGACCCTTCTCTATGCACACGGGACCCTCTGCACCTGGGACCCTCTGCACCCGGGACCCTTCTCTATGCACCCGAGACCCTCTGCACCTGGGACCCTTCTCTATGCACCCAGGACCTTCTGCACCTGGGACCCTTCTCTATGCACACGGGACCCTCTGCACCTGGGACCCTCTGCACCCGGGACCCTTCTCTATGCACCCGGGACCCTCTGCACCTGGGACCCTCTGCACCCGGGACCCTTCTCTATGCACCCGGGACCCTTCTCTATGCACCCGGGACCCTCTGCACCTGGGACCCTTCTCTATGCACCCGGGACCCTCTGCACCTGGGACCCTCTGCACCCGGGACCCTTCTCTATGCACCCGGGACCCTCTGCACCTGGGATCCTCTGCACCCGGGACCCTTCTCTATGCACCCTGGACCCTCTGCACCTGGGACCCTTCTCTATGCACCCGGGACCCTCTGCACCTGGGACCCTCTGCACCCAGGACGCTTCTCTATGCACCCGGGACCCTCTGCACCCGGGACCCTCTGCACCCGGGACCCTTCTCTATGCACCCGGGACCCTCTGCACCCAGGACCCTCTGCACCCGGGACCCTTCTCTATGCACCCGGGACCCTCTGCACCCGGGACCCTCTGCACCCGGGACCCTTCTCTATGCACCCGGGACCCTCTGCACCTGGGACCCTTCTCTATGCACCCGGGACCCTCTGCACCCGGGACCCTCTGCACCCGGGACCCTTCTCTATGCACCCGGGACCCTCTGCACCTGGGACCCTTCCCTATGCACCCGGGACCCTCTGCACCTGGGACCCTCTGCACCCGGGACCCTTCTCTATGCACCCGGGACCCTCTGCAACTGGGACCCTTCTCTATGCACCCGGGACCCTCTGCACCCGGGACCCTTCTCTATGCACCCGGGACCCTCTGCACCCGGGACCCTTCTCTATGCACCCGGGACCCTCTGCACCTGGGACCCTTCTGTATGCACCCGGGACCCTCTGCACCCGGGACCCTCTGCACCCGGGACCCTTCTCTATGCACCCGGGACCCTCTGCACCCGGGAACCTTCTCTATGCACCCGGGACCCTCTGCACCCGGGACCCTTCTCTATGCACCCGGGACCCTCTGCACCCGGGACCCTTCTCTATGCACCCGGGACCCTCTGCACCCGGGACCCTTCTCTATGCACCCGGGACCCTCTGCACCCGGGACCCTTCTCTATGCACCCGGGACCCTCTGCACCCGGGACCCTTCTCTATGCACCCAGGACCCTCTGCAGCCGGGACCCTCTGCACCCGGGACCCTTCTCTATGCACCCAGGACCCTCTGCACCCGGGACACTCTGCACCTGGGACCCTTCTCTATGCACCCGGGACCCTCTGCACCCGGGACCCTCTGCACCCAACGGCTGCTCCAAAGCTCTCTGAGCCTGGCCCTGTCTCCATCCTCAGGTCCCTCCTCAGGCCTCCCCTCCCTGTGAATGTCTTCACTCCTCACATCACCCCTTTCCACACACACACAGTTTTCTCTCATATTTTTCTATTAAGTTCCTTCATGTCACAGTGATATTATTCATGTGTCCTTATGGGTCGAATGGTGTCCCTTAAAAATTATATTTAAAGTCCTAACCCTGGGTACCTCAGAATGTGACCTTATTTGCAGATCAGGTCTTCTAGAGGCAGCCAATTAAAACGAGGTCATTAGGGTAGGTCTGGTGTCCCTTGGGAGACAGACGTTCACGGGGACGAGCATGTGAGGACGGCCGTCAGCAAGCCAAGGACAGGCCTGGAGCGGCTCTTCCCGGGAGGCCTCAGACGGAGCCACACTGTGGTCTCCGACCTCCAGCCCCCTGTGGGACAGACACTGCCGTAGTCCAGGCCCCGGCCTGAGATACTTTGCTGCTTCCGTCCTGGCAAACGAATGCGTCTCCCCCTTCCTGCCCCCCAAAGGGATCCCTGTCTCAGTGGGGGCTCTGTCCCCAGGGCCTGGAGCAGAGAGCCGGGCGGTCTGTGCTGAACTAACGGACGGGTCGTCATTGCACGTTTTCTCACTAGGCTCCCTGCGAGGGGGGCTCATCAGGTGCGGGTCACCCGCTCCAGGTGACACATCGAAAAGCTGGGAGCTCCTGGGTCTTGGCCCAGTGTCCACAGCTCCCAGGGCGGGGGCCTCCTGAGGACCAGGAAAGCTCCTGTCCTTCCCGGGGGTGTGAGGTCCTCCCGGGTAATGTTGGAGGGGGTGGCGGTTTGGCAGCGTGGTCTGCCTAGAGAGGAGGGACCTCCACCCCAGAAGGCCCCTCCCCGGAACCCCCAGCGCCCCGTCGATACCCCAACCTCAGCAAACATCGATGGATATACGAATAAAAAGAAGGCGGAAGAATCTCTGTAGCTGAGGAACCGCGTGGGTGGGAAGACTGGGGCAACCATGCCCCCCAAAGTCTCCCTCCTTGTGAGACCCCGGAGCCTGTGCACCATGTTAGGTAGGAACAGGCCCCCAGTTCACTGAGCCTGAATCCCTTGCAAAGCCAGTGGGATTGGGGTGGGGAGTCAACGTGAATTTGATGTAGAGAAAATGAAGTGGCATCATTCATCTTCCCGACTTGGGTCTGAACTTTTCAGGTTCCGCGCAGACTCCGATGGAGACGTGTGTCTGTACCAGCAGGTGCCGTGCTGCCTGCGGTCTGTTAGCTTGGGTGCGTGTTAGGACCCAGAACCTAGGTTCCGGACCTGCGGGTCTCAGACCCCGACGAGGGGCACAGGTGACCCAGCTGTGGCCCCGGGCAGGTGGCCCAGAGTCCTCTGCACATTGATTGCCGGCTCGTCTTGGAGGACGGGACTGTTGGTGACGCCTCACCATGAAGCGTCGAGCGAGACTTGCGACGCTCTGTGTTTCTCTGGATCCCCAGACACCAGCCTCTCCTGCAGCTCAGGTTCTTCTCTCCCTTTCACTCCGGCGGCAAAGCCACGGTTACGAATGGGACCGACGATGCAGCGTCTCAGCATTTTAAAGAGGAAGGTCAGGGGCTTACAAGCCAGCCAACCTCCGAGTCACATCCCGGAGACGTTTGGCCGGGTTTGGGCTGGACACGCCGCAGCAATCTCGGCCCGGTTCAGACACGGCTCCCGTGCTCCGGACTGCTGGGCCCTTCAGTACAGGATAAAACACCCAAGAGCGAGGGACCAACTGGACAAGGAAACCGAGAGGAGGACTGAGAGGCACTGGGACCAGGGAGCCGGCTCACCTGACTCACAGGCGCGTCCGCCGGGGGGCTGGTGTCTCAGAGCCTTTTTTCACCATCAGACTCGGACGTCATGCAGCCTCTGCTGCCCTGCGTCCTTGTCCCCTGGAGGGCGAGGGGCAGTGGCTTTGGGCCTCAGTCTGAGACTGAGCCGTTCAAACAGACCTTCGAGCCCTTCAGTCCCTTGGGGTCGACCCCTCGAGCGCGACAGTAGTAGTTGGAGGGGCGCCGAGCAGGCCTCGGGTTCCCGTCTACGACCTCGCCCTCGGAGCTCACAGGTGGGCACAACAGGAGGGAAACCCTTCACCTCCACCTTCTAGGTTCTCGGCTGGGGCCACACGCCTCACACATGTAACACGTGGGGACACACGGACCCCCGTGAGCAACGGGAGGTGGCTCGGCACCCAGGCTGTGCAGCGGCAAACCAGGGCGGTAAACGTATGGGGAAGTGAGGCAGGTGAAGGCCAGGTAGGAAGCTTTCCGTAGATTTCTCTGGTGCCGTCTCCAGACTCATGAAGATCCAGTGACCAACTTTTTTTTTTAATTGATTTTAGAGAGAGAGGAAGGGAGAGGGAGAGAGAGAGAAACATCAATGAGCGAGAACATGGACTGGCCGCCTCCTGCACGCCCCCCACTGGGGATCAGACCACAACCTGGGCATGTGTCCTGAGCCGGAATCGAACTGACAGCTTCTGGGTGCCGGGGCGTCACTCAACCGCTGAACCACACCGGCCAGGCAACCAGTGATCAACTTTTGTCCTTTCTGACAGAGGAGAGAGGGGGACGGATGCCTTTGTAAATTTATGTCTGGCTTTTAGGCAAGTAAGGGGTGAGCAGAGGTTTTTGGGGGGTATCTGTTTCCCCGTCACTGTCTTCGGCGCCGTGTTGGGGATGCCACCTCCTGGCCGTGTGGGCAGCGAGTGTGAGAGCTTAGGGATCCGACGGAAGAGTCTGGATTCGCCCGCTGACTCACTCACACACTTATGTCTACACGCAGGCGTCGGCGGAGTGCAGGGCTGGGTGTGGAGGTTCAGATGACGCCCCACAGGGCCAGCCAGGTCTCCTCCGCTCGACACGGCCCCGCTGCCCCAGGCACAAGACCTCTTTGCTTGGAAAACGTCAGTCCAGGTTCTTTCTTCGGCTGAAATCGCCTGTGGTGGGGACTCGTCTCAAAGGAGCTTCTGCTCAGGGACAGAGTGACTGAGTCAGCGGGACTGACGGACAGTCTAGGGAGAAGCCGCTGCCTTCCCGTGGTCTCCAGAACCTTCTCTCCATCGTCCCTGTGAGCAACAGGGCGCTTGGGAGAAACAGCAACATAATCAGTGAACTTGGGCACAGTGACCCCGGCACTTCTAACCGGACAAAACGACAGACCTGACACGTTCCCGTCGGAAACAACCCTCCTCAGTCACGAGTCAGAAGTGGGTTCGCTTCAGAGTCGGAAAAGAAAACAAAAAACATGGCAACTTACAAGCTATCAAGAATAATTTTTTTTTTAAATATGTTTTTATTGATTTTAGAGAGAGGGGAAGGGAGAGAGGGAAACATTGATGTGAGAGAGAAACGGTGATCGGCTGCCTCCCCCTCGCCCCCGGGGACTCCAGCCCACTGAGCCACACTGGCCGGGGCTCTTAGGCGTCTTGTACGGGTTTCATCGGCTCCGGGCCAGCTCGGTCCCCGCCCAGCATGGCACCGTCCTGCGGACCCTGGGCCCTGCAGAGGGACGTCGTGTCACTAAGCCGACCCCCACTGCAGTGGCATTTTCTGTCGGGTGACTCAGGCCGAGGACAGAGCTCCCCGCACGCTGGCTCGAACCCGGGGCCTGCCTTCTCAGCCTGCCTGCCACATGGAGCTGGGCTGAGTTGCCCGTCCGACCTGATGGCGCTGAGCCACAGCGTCACCTGGTACTGGTCCCATCATGTCCTTTTGGAAAATGTAGGGATGTGGCAAACGTCCCTCCAAATATGTGCATATAAATACGCAGTTCAGTCCACTCGCACTTTGATGTAATCTGAGGGATTTGTGGTCTTTGTGGTTTGTTTCGCATGGAAACAAGGAGAAAGTAAGTTAATACACTGTCAGTACCACGGCGATCATAAGACACGTTCAACACCGTTTGTAAATCACTTTTCACGACCGCTGGTCACAGTTGCCTCGTTTTGTGAATGACACACCCCTGCAGGCGGTGGGGAGTTTCCGAGGTTTCCGATGGCGTTTCCGACAGGGAAGCAGGGGTTTCGTGGGCGAGGGAGCCGGGCGCTCGGCTGCACACGGGCCTTCAGGGCGCGTGGACGCTCAGGCACTCACCAGGGGGCCTCGTGGCCGCGAAACACTTTTTCTTCTGTCGGCTGCTACCTAAGGTCAGAAGGTTTGTCATCTTCACGGAGTCAAGTGTCCTGACTCTCAGCTGCGTGTTGTGCTCGGAAGGTGACAGTGACAGGGGGCGTCGAGGCCTGAGTCCGTAGACACTGACCTTCTGGGAAGAGTGAGACCTGTGGTGAGCATTTCACCACGATCTCGGCTAAGTGGGACCCAAGGTGCTATTTAGCGGAGCAAAGGTGAACTCTCGTGGAGAGCAGGTTTGAGTCCCGTGCTTCCAGAGACTGTGGGCACCGGGGAGACACGCGATGGTGTTTCCGAACCACGTTTCCAACTGTGCATTTGTCTTAGGAGGGGGGGAGGGAGGGAGGGAAAAAGCAGGGAATGTAAGAGGAACTGAGGGGTTCCTTTGCAGCGTCCTGGGGTGCAGGAGAGGACTCAGGTCGATAGGGCTGAGGGGTGTTTCAGGGTCGGGCAGAGTGTGACACCAAGGCCATTGTTTGGGGATCTTGTCCTGTTTTGCGAGACTTGTTCTCACACCACAGAAGGAAGAATCAGAACCGATACGTCTGAGGCTCAGTTCAGCTCTAAGGACTTTGCTAGCAGAGCGGGCTGACCGGCGAGGCCGCGGGCCCTGCTCAGAGACGTACAAGCAGAGACCGCACGTCGGGGTGTCCACAGGGCGCACGTGGGGAAGACGTCACGACCGCCGCAGCTGTGGGGCGTGGGGGTGTCCTAGGGGACACTGAAGACACCAGGGTCGTTGGGAACAGAGGTCCGAGGAGGACACACTAGGGCATCAGCAAAGCACACACCAGGGACGCTCGCAATGAGGGGTGATCACGTCCCCGCGACCCCATGGGGAGCAGCAGTGAGTAAACGTGACATCACAGGCATTTCCCTCCGCCCAGCACAGACCCTGCGCCTGCCAATACCTGTGTGTGGTCTTCTCACTGGTGTGCTTGCTCCGGGGGGCGAGGGGATTTACAGGTCACAGAGAAGCCCGGCAGAAAGGGAGCCACCCCCCCACCCCCAAGGGGTCCACCTGCTGTGTGTCCCTCTGCCACAGGTGAGCAGCGAGTCCACAGGTGATCATCCTGTCCACAGGTGAGCAGTGTCCACAAGTGAGCAGTGTCCACAGGTGAGCATCGTCCACAGGTGAGCAGCGAGTCCACAGGTGAGCAGCGAGTCCACAGGTGAGCAGCGTCCACCGGTGAGCAGCGTCCATAGGCGAGCATCCTGTCCACAGGTGAGCAGTGTCCACAGGTGAGCAGCGTGTACACAGGTGAGCATTGTCCACAGGTGAGCAGCGTCCACAGGTGAGCAGCGAGTCCACAGGTGAGCAGCGTCCACCGGTGAGCAGCGTCCACCGGTGAGCAGCGTGTCCACAGGTGAGCCGCGAGTCCACAGGTGAGCCGCGTGTCCACAGGTGAGCCGCGTGTCCACAGGTGAGCAGTGTCCACAGGTGAGCAGCGAGTCCACAGGTGAGCAGTGTCCACAGGTGAACATCCTGTCCACAGGTGAGCAGTGTCCACAGGTGAGTAGTGTCCACAGGTGAACATCCTGTCCACAGGTGAACAGTGTCCACAGGTGAGCAGTGTCCACAGGTAAGCAGCGAGTCCACAGGTGAGCAGTGTCCACAGGTGAGCAGTGTCCACAGGTAAGCAGCGTGTCCACAGGTGAGCAGTGTCCACAGGTGAGCAGCGAGTCCACAGGTGAGCAGTGTCCACAGGTGAGCAGCGAGTCCACAGGTGAGCAGTGTCCACAGGTGAGCAGTGTCCACAGGTGAGCAGCGAGTCCACAGGTGAGCAGTATCCACAGGTGAGCAGCGAGTCCACAGGTGAGCAGTGTTCACAGGTGAGCAGTGTCCACAGGTAAGCAGCGTGTCCACAGGTGAGCAGTGTCCACAGGTGAGCAGTGTCCACAGGTGAGCAGCGAGTCCACAGGTGAGCAGTATCCACAGGTGAGCAGCGAGTCCACAGGTGAGCAGTGTCCACAGGTGAGCAGTGTCCACAGGTAAGCAGCGTGTCCACAGGTGAGCAGTGTCCACAGGTGAGCAGTGTCCACAGGTGAGCAGCGAGTCCACAGGTGAGCAGTATCCACAGGTGAGCAGCGAGTCCACAGGTGAGCAGTGTCCACAGGTGAGCAGTGTCCACAGGTAAGCAGCGTGTCCACAGGTGAGCAGTGTCCACAGGTGAGCAGTGTCCACAGGTGAGCAGCGAGTCCACAGGTGAGCAGTATCCACAGGTGAGCCGCGAGTCCACAGGTGAGCCGCGAGTCCACAGGTGAGCAGTGTCCACAGGTGAGCAGCGAGTCCACAGGTGAGCCGCGAGTCCACAGGTGAGCCGCGAGTCCACAGGTGAGCAGCGTCCACAGGTGAGCCGCGAGTCCACAGGTGAGCAGCGTCCACAGGTGAGCAGTGTGTCCACAGGTGAGCAGTGTCCACAGGTGAGCAGCGTGTCCACAGGTGAGCCGCGAGTCCACAGGTGAGCCGCGTCCACAGGTGAGCCGCGTCCACAGGTGAGCAGTGTGTCCACAGGTGAGCAGCGTCCACAGGTGAGCAGTGTGTCCACAGGTGAGCAGCGTCCACAGGTGAGCAGCGTCCACAGGTGAGCCGCGAGTCCACAGGTGAGCAGCGTCCACAGGTGAGCAGCGTGTCCACAGGTGAGCCGCGAGTCCACAGGTGAGCCGCGAGTCCACAGGTGAGCAGCGTCCACAGGTGAGCAGTGTGTCCACAGGTGAGCAGTGTCCACAGGTGAGCAGCGTGTCCACAGGTGAGCCGCGAGTCCACAGGTGAGCCGTGAGTCCACAGGTGAGCAGCGTCCACAGGTGAGCAGCGTCCACAGGTGAGCAGTGTGTCCACAGGTGAGCAGCGTCCACAGGTGAGCAGTGTGTCCACAGGTGAGCAGCGTCCACAGGTGAGCAGTGTGTCCACAGGTGAGCAGCGTCCACAGGTGAGCAGTGTGTCCACAGGTGAGCAGTGTCCACAGGTGAGCAGCGAGTCCACAGGTGAGCAGTGTCCACAGGTGAGCAGCGAGTCCACAGGTGAGCAGCGTCCACAGGTGAGCCGCGAGTCCACAGGTGAGCAGCGTACACAGGTGAGCAGCGTCCACAGGTGAGCAGCGTCCACAGGTGAGCAGTGTGTCCACAGGTGAGCAGCGTCCACAGGTGAGCAGTGTGTCCACAGGTGAGCAGCGTCCACAGGTGAGCAGCGTCCACAGGTGAGCAGCGTCCACAGGTGAGCAGTGTCCACAGGTGGGCAGCCTGTCCTCACCTCATCCAGCAAACCCGCCTGTGCTCTTCCAGGGACGGGCTGCGGGCTGGCCTCTGGGCACTGCTTTGGGCAAACGTTGAGGTGATCAGGGTCCAGCGCCTCGGGCGGCAGGCGAACGGCAGTGGCTGTGACCCAGGAGGCTGACGGGTAGTCAGGGGCCAATTACGAGAAGGAGCATTTGGACAGGAGACAAGACTATGCCTGAGAATTTCGTTTCTTCCTCCTTGTTTCTCTGGACCAGCTGTTCGTCGGGTTCCAGGCCACCGACCCCCTTCTCGGCCGTCCGGCAGTGATTGTGTGTGGTCAGTGTCTCTCCCTCCTCGTTGGGCGCCTGGACTTTGTTGCCCCCCCAGAGAGCCTTGGGCTCTGGCTGAGCTATCCCCGGGCAGGCCGAGCCGTGAGCTTGTGGTTAAGCTGCAGAGGAGCCCAAGGCGCCCTTGTTCAGGGTGCGTCTGGCCCTCCTGCCGAGGTGCGACCCTGGTGACGCCTCCCCCAGACACCCCGGGACTCAGTGTGGTCTCTCCACTCTGCGTGGAAGGAAGACATCCCCCGTGTGAGCTCGGGAGGCTGCTGCTCTGGACCCTGGAGAGGCCGGAGGAGGCCACGGGGACGAGGGCCCAGAGCCAGACCTGAATTTCCGGACGTGCCAGTAATTCGTCTTTTAAGTAAAACCTCTTGATTCTTTAATATTAGCACGAATTTGAACTTTTTAATGAAACACTGTGGACTCCTCCCCTTCATTCATTCCGGACAGCTGCCCAGCAGACCTTCCTGGGCACCGCCCATAGCACCCTGCGGGGGGGGGGGGGCACCCTGCTCCTCCCACCGCCCTGTACACACCCACACGCCTCCCGCTGAACCCCCGTCATTGCTCATGTGCCCGCTATCTTTGTCCACCCTGTTCTTTCCTCCCAGGACACCCCACTTCTGTTAAAACCGATGAGCCCCCGTGGACATGTCTGAGCCCTCTGGGGGGCCTTTCACATGTCCTCCCAAGGCCCCCATGCTCTCTCCCTCATGCTGAATGATGCCCGGAAATCACCTTCATCACCGCAGTCCAGGGCCGGGCAGGAGCCCATGTCACCCGGAGGCACCCTGATCAGGAGATCCAGCCTCCCTGGGCTTCGCTCCCATCCTAACACATGCGGGTGTGTTCACCCCTTTGTAATTACAGCTCCCTTCCCGCATCCTCTGCAATAATAGGTCCCCATTTCCACCCTCCTCCCGAACACCGAGCAGCACCCCGTTCATCTCCCGAACAGCCGCGCTGGCGTTTACAGCCTCCCCAAGTCCTCCGCCCACTGCCGTCCCGCCCGCCGACCGTCCCAGCACAGCTCCCCGAGGTGGGGCCTCCCTGCTCTCGGAGGAGACGGCGTCCACTCCGGGTGCCTTCAAAGTGACGTGTCCTTTCCTGTTTTGCTTTAACGGGTCGTTGACTTAGGTGATGACCAACTGGTGAGAATAGGTCCTGACCATACGTGCATGCGGCCAGCACTGCCCACGTGCCAGGCTCTCTGTGTTTACAGCCTGTGGAATCGATGCTGTTTCCGTCTCCGTGGGCGGAAGGGACCCCCAGGAATGTCTCAAGCTGCACCGGTGGGAACAACAGCGGTACCCCAAGTTCTCACCCAGGCTGCTCTGACCGCATAGCCGGCGGCGAAGCCCCTTCCAGTGACCGAGGGGATACGTGGTCCATGCTGCCGGAACGAATTCTCATGCACTGGGTGGCATAAAACAGCAGAGGTGTATTCTCGATGCTGGGGGCCAAGTCTGAAATCGGGGTATTGGCAGGGCTGCTTCTGAGGGAGGGTTGTTCCAGACCCTTTCCTGGCCTCTGGTGGCTGCTGCGATCCGTGGCTTCGTGGACTCGTGGCTTCCATCTCTGCCTGTCTTCTAATCTTCTCTGTGTCTTTCTCTCCCCTTAAAAGGAAACTTGTCCTTGGGTGTAAGGTCTACTCTAATCTACTCTTGAGCTCTTTAATTACTTCAGAAAGACTCTGTCCCCAAATTAGGACACAGCACAGGTCCCAGGTGGGCATATCCGGGGGTGGGGGAGAGACACCGGCAGAAGGCTTCCCCGTCCGGGCTGCAGAGCCCTCGAGCCGGACTTTGTCCATCGCTTCGCCTCCGCAGCACCGGGGGCTTCTCCTGGTGCCAGGGTTTTATGAGGATAACAAGAGTCAGTGAGCTGAGATTCACCTTCCAGAATAAACCTGCACGCACGCACACACACATGTGCACATGCATGCACACACATGTACAGTGCACACACACGCATGCATGCACACACTGACTTAAGAGAGATGCAGATCTATTTAGGTCCAGTTGGCAGTCTTGACCAATAGATCCTCTGTCTGAAGCGTTGGCCTGGATCACATTCTTCCTTCCTTCTCCGGGGTCAGGTCCCCCTCCTCTCTGCCCAGCCACACGCCCAGCGCTGGGGTCCCCTCCTGGTACCCCATTGCACATCCTCACTGCAGAGTTCCTGGACTTCAGTCTTGGAGGCTGGCGTCCAGAGGACACTCACCCTGTGGACTCTCCTTCCGTGGCGCTGTCACCGCAGCTCCAGGGACCACCTCCCAACCCCCGTGGAAATGACGGGGGGGGGTGCCCCTGGGCCACGTGCCAGGGCAACCAGGGGAGGGCTGCGGGCCATCGAGACGTCGCAGGAGATGAACCGCTGCCTGCTGCTGTCGGGTTGATTTTCAGTTTAATTATAGCTGCAGTCAGTACTTTATGGGCGGTCACGGCGCCAGGCCCTGCAGGAGCGCCGTGAAGTGTGGCAGCAGGGCGCGGAGTCAGCAGCCTGGCTGCACCGCGGGGCTCTTCCCAAAAAGGCGCCCCCGCCGTCTCTGTGCAGAGGAAACGGCAGGGAAGGCTGGTGGCATCTCCAGGTCCCAACCCTCCCAGCTGGCAGCTGGCGGGTCTGCAGAGCCCGCAGGCCCTCGGGGCACCGGAGGAGGCAGGAGCCTCTGTGAGTTCCTGGGGGCCAGGGGAGGCCGAGCGCACGCCCCAGGGGGAGGGGAGATTTGGGACAGAAGATCACATTTAATTTGGGAAACATCGGAAACTCGCCATCTCTCAGAGCAACTCTGCCTGCTCTCTGTTCCCAGGATGTTCACAGACCATGGACCCCTTGCTAAATATTTGCAGGTAGAAATTGCAGAGGACGGTTTTAAGTTAGTATTTAGATCTTATGCTGTGAACTCAATTATAAATTAACCTGCTATTGCGTCTACAGGCCGAATATTCAGTTCACTCAAAAGCACGGGTACGATGTTGTTTTAAATCTTTACTAAGGCTTTCGTGTTAACGGCATTTGAAAGGCTACTAGCCTTCAAAAGATACTGAAATGTGTCAGGATTGGGTGTTTCATTATTGAAATTGCCTGTTCACTTGAACGGAAATGTGGATTCGGGAGAACTTGCCACTGTGAGATGGGAATCGGGCTCCCTCTTCCCGTTGGGTCCCCGCTGGTCTAACAGTCAGATTCTACTTAGGATGTAGCAAGACACACCCAACAAAGGGAAAAGGCAGGTAAGCTGCCCACCTCAGGAACGTCTGTTTTGCTCAATATTGTGTCGTCAACACCTAGGACCTGGCCTGACAGGACTGAGTGGGTTAAGTCATGAATCTGTCTTTTTTTAAACAGTTATCTGTTAAAGGGACATTGAGTTGACCCAGGAGAGTTTAATCGCATGACCGTGAATTACTCTGTACACGTTTCCCCCAAGAGCCAGCATCTGGGCGTCTCTCCTGGGGCATTACGTGGACTAACGGGGAGCGTGGAGGAGAGGGGTGTTTGTGTGCAGTGATGGTGCTGAAGCCAGTGGTGCTCGGGGGCCCATCCCGGGCGCCCCTCGGCAGCCCCCCCACCCCGCGCCCTCAGCACCCAGAGGGCCTTCTCGGCGGCACATTCTGCCCTAATGGGAACTGTTAGATTGGTGGCCCCTCTTCTCTGTCTAAACAGTGGCCCTGCCACAAAGACAGGGTTTGTGACCCTGGAGGAGACACGTGGCTTCAGTCCAACAAAAATGAAAACAGCCTCACCCTCTCCGGGCACAAAAATCCTGACGTCACAGAACCGCACTCCGTCCCCCTCCGAGAGGCACACCGCCTGGACGAGACCGTCACCGACATCAGAAGGCAGCGGGCAGAAATGCGGCCGCTGTCAGAGTGGCCGACTGAGACAGACCTGTTCCGGGACACCATGAAACGCGTATCAGGAGAACACGCAGGAGCTGGATCAGGAAGTCTTAGCGACGTGAATGACAAGCAGTGATACAGCGCAGTGTTACGGTTGGAAGACACGATTCAGGTTAAAGGCCACTCAGTTCACCAAATGAAGCTCAGGGTAGAGGCCTGGGCTGGACCAGAGGTCCTGGCGCTGCGGGTCGATGTGAGCTCCTGCTTACATCTTCCTCTCGCCGCGTGGCTGACGGGATGTCTCCACGCAGAGCAGAAGCCCCCACTGCGCTGAACCCCTCCCTCCTGGCCGCACCTGGGAGGAGGCGCTGCCGGGGTCGAAAACGGTGGGAATAGGGAAAAGGAAGGGACCCCAAAGTAACGAGCTCACTCGCCCTCGAAGGATAAAATATTCAGCAAATTCGCAAAACATCGGATATTTAACCTCCCTCCTGGCTCCCCAAGGAACGTGGCAGCCCCACCCCTACAGATTTAGGCTACGTCAGAAATCAGCACATTTTCCGTAAAAGCTGAAGACAAGCCTGGTGTATCACCAGGTACAAAGGAAGTCAGAGACGGGACGTGGGTGATTGAAGTCGGAGAAGGAGGTGAGGCTGGCCAGGCAGAGGTGAGCTGCAGGGCAGAGTAGGGGACCCCGGAAACACCTGCTGAGGCCTGTGCTTCCCGGGAGAGCTGCCTGGAGGAAGAGGCGTTGTTGTGTGGAGCGCTCTCCACGAGAGGACGGACATGTGACCTCTGAAGCGTGGCATCAGAGTCCTGCCCAGTCAGAGCCTTCGCCCACAGAATGCTCCCTGCACGTCACTGCTCCCCCGTAGCTGTGCTGGCCTGAGCCCGCACCCTCCCTCCAGCCGCAAGGAGGGTCATTGGCCTGGTCCCAGCTGACGTCCACTCCCGTGTACCTCGTTCTTCCCACACTGCTCTTGGCCATGACTAAGCTCCAGAAATTCTAAGAGGCTCATTCCGGAGACCCCAGAATCCTCCTGTGGGGGCGCCAGTTCCAGGGCTCCCCTTGGCCTGGCCCAGTGCTGCTTAGAGGGCTCTGCGGGCTGAGACTCCGCCCACTCTGCTCGCTCCAGCCCCTCCTCCTCCTGGGGCGGGGCGGAGTTGGAGGGGAGGGGGAGAGGGCCCTGCAGGCCCCGCCCCTCCAGCTCCGCCCCTCCCTCCAGCTCCGCCCCCTCCCCTCCAACTCCGCCCCTCCCCTCCAGCTCCGCCCCCGCCCTCCAGCTCCGCCCCCTCCCCTCCAGCTCCGCCCCTCCCTCCAGCTCCGCCCCCTCCCCTCCAACTCCGCCCCTCCCCTCCAGCTCCGCCCCTCCCCTCCAGCTCCGCCCCCTCCCCTCCAGCTCCGCACCCGCCCCTCCAGCTCCGCCCCTCCCCTCCAGCTCCGCCCCCGCCCCTCCAGCTCCGCCCCCGCCCCTCCAGCTCCGCACCCGCCCCTCCAGCTCCGCCCCCGCCCCTCCAGCTCCGCCCCCTCCCCTCCAGCTCCGCCCCTCCCCTCCAGCTCCGCCCCCTCCCCTCCAGCTCCGCACCCGCCCCTCCAGCTCCGCCCCCTCCCCTCCAGCTCCGCCCCGCCCCTCCAGCTCCGCCCCCGCCCCTCCAACTCCGCCCCTCCCCTCCAGCTCCGCCCCCGCCCCTCCAGCTCCGCCCCCTCCCCTCCAACTCCGTCCCTCCCCTCCAGCTCCGCCCCGCCCCTCCAGCTCCGCCCCCGCCATCAAGCTCCGCCCCCTCCCCTCCAGCTCCGCCCCCGCCCCTCACAGGCCTTTTCCCAAAGAATTCAGGCCCCTGGTCCCACCTGCTCCTCCGAGGGTCTGCACCAGACAGCGACACACGTCCTGAGCGCGGCTGTGCTTGTGCAAAGGTCCTTTGTGCGGAGGTGGTGCTGTGGGAAAGCCTGTGAGAACAGGGTGTTGGGTCCGGGGTCCGGGGTCCGGGGCTCACAGCCCCCGGCAGACCACCCTCAGGTGCTGCTGCTGCTACAGACCGAAGGCGAGACCCTCGCCCGCAGAAGACCCGGCCGTGAGCCTCGTGCGCGCAGCTTGACCGCGCGTCTGCGCCCGACCCGGTGTCTCCGAGGCGGCCCGCCTGAGCCTTGCTCCCGAGCGAGGTGCCGCTTCTTTCCCGGGAACATGGGGATGAGCCGCCTACTCCGCAGACGTGTTGTCGAGATGAGACGGGCGAAGGGAAGATCTCCGCGCGCCTGGCGGGAGCCGCTGCTTCCCAGGACCGCACCTGCGTTAGTACGTCCCTCGTCCATCCTCAGTCTCTGGTAGGAAACCAGGGCCCAGCGGGGCCGGAGGCGGAGTCACTTCGAACCCGGGCTCCAGGCTCCTTACACACGCGGTGTCCCCTCAAATGCACATGCTCGGGATGCTGGGGCCAGTCCGGTGGGTTCTCACTCTCTCCGCCTCTGGCCTGGACAAGGGTCCTCGGCTGAGCACACCTGGGACTGTCACGGTGAAGAGCCTGGGACCCGAGGATGCCCAGCCCCGCCCCTGGACCCGGGTGCCCCTGCCCGGCGCTGTCTGGGAACTGCCAGTCCACCTCCTTCGCAGGAGCCGGTGCAGGAGCCGGGGAGGCGAGACCCCAGAGAGGAGCTGCGCTGCAACACTCCTGTGACCCCTGCAGCGGTGAGTGACCCCTTCCGTGTTCAGTGTCCCCTGTGCAGACCCGACCCCCTCAGAGGAACGTGAGCCTCTTCCCACTCGCTCGGTCTGGCTCCATCGCTCTGCCCGGGGCCGCGATGGTGACTGTCCCTGCAGGCAGCTGAGGACATTGAAACCGGTGGTGAGGGGCTGGGTGCTGGTCGGCTGGGTGGAGCTGTGTGGAAGGCAGGCCCCGAGGCCACTCTGGTCGACCTCCATGGTCAGGGCCCGGGGCCGCTCCAGACAGCAGTGGTGGGGCCCAGCGGAGCGGGTGGCTGCCTCGCCCTCAGGTGCTGGCACCGCGCCCAGGGGTCCCACTCCTCCTGAAGCAGCAGGGAGACGTGGAGCGTGTGTGTCGCATGCACTGCTCTGTCCACCTGTGACTCTTCGTTAGCAAGGCTGCTCCGAAACCACCCAGGGTTCTGGGCGTCGCAAGTGACATTAGCAGGCCGGTTCCTTCCCGGCATGGCCCTGCCCCTCCCATGTCCTCAGTGCCCGCTTCCGAACTCCGGCTCAGTTCCCTGCTGAGCTCTGGTCTGCAGGTGCCTGGGGTAGGGCTCAGGTGTTCACGCTCTGACTGACACGCCTCAGCTCAGCGGGGGGTGGGCTTTCTTGGTCCCCGGGTGGGACGGGTCTCAGGCTGATGTTCAGAAACAACACAAGGGGCCCGTGTGCTGATGCAGGGATGTGTGGTTCGGAGCCTCCTGTACAGGTCGAAAACCAATTTGAATAAATTAACACAGAGCAGGGCGGGGCAGGAATTGTAAGGCGGGAGGGAAGGACCCCGGATAAAGCCCAGGCCAGCTCCAGGGCCTGGGAGCAGGGACTCAGGACTGTCTTCCGAGGGGCCTGTGCTCAGAGTGACAGTCCCCGCGCCCAGAGCTGGGACGGAGCTCGCGGCCTGGCGCTGACCGAGTGCCCCTCGCCTGGTCACCACGCCACCCAGGGCGGAGGCCAGGACGGTGGGCAGCACCCTCCCCCAGCTCCCAGGCTCTTCCCTGCTCTTGCTGGTGACGTCAGGCATGTCGCTCCCTCTCGGGCCTCCGTTTCTTCAGCTGTGAGAAGGGGTTTAAATGGAGAGGGCCCCAAATCATGCCTGACAGCTCCAGGCTGCTCGTCAGGAGGAAAAGTTCTCTGCCGTGTATCACGACATTTGCGTCTCCAAGCATAACACTCAGGCACGTAGAACCTTTACGTAAACCTCAGCAGCCCCCCACTCCCCCGTGGGGACAGTCCTGCGGCTCCGACGGCCGTGGGCATGCGGGTGAGTGGCCTTCTTCCCCCGACGCCACCGTCCCTTTTCGAGCAAACGGAAGAGCACCTGGCAGGAGGGAGCCGGGCCCCACCGCCCCAAGAACCCAGTCTGAACTAATTAGCTCTCTGTGCGTCCCCTCAGGAGGACACGGCGACAAATGTCTCAGGAGCCGCTCTCTGTGCGTCCCCTCAGGGAGACACGGCGGCAAATGTCTCAGGAGCCAGGCTCCTTGCCGCCCGTCATTAAAGCAGTAACAGTTTTACAGATTAAACAGATCCTGTTGGGGATCTGGGTGGAGGGCGTGTGGCATCTCACTTCCTGTTCTCTCTCGGAATTCAGCTCACCCTTGTAGCTTTGCATGTTCCCGAGCCGAGTTAGTTGTGCTGATGGGGAGGGCGTGGGCCCTCGGACACGTCCGCACGGAATCCATGCGGCTGGGGCTTGGGGGGACGCTGCCTCCTGGGTCGCCCTTCACACCCAAAGGCTGCATTCGAGTCTCAGACACGACTGACTGTTCCCTTTCCTCGCGTTGCTGTTTGCAGACATTTCCCGACCCCCTCCTCAGGGTCACAGCTTGGGGGGCTGCATGGGATCCTAGAGGTCACCTGCTTCTTATTAACTCAAGTTAATCGAGTTCCCGGCTGCTCAAGGTCGCGGGGCTCAGAAGCCGGTTTCCTGACACCCATCAGGGCTGTTGGCACGTCCCGGTCTGCCAGCAGCAGGAACATTCTTATTACCTCAGGTGTCATTTCACGAACGGACTGCCCAGGAGCCAGAGCCAGGAGAGGTGGGCGGGTGGGAGGGAGCCGTGTGAGATTGGACCCGGGTTATCAAGCGCAACAGGGTCAGCAGCACTGTCAAAGGGCTGGCTTTGTGAGGCCCTCCCAGAACGGCAGGGAGGCGTGAGCGACTCACCCCGGTTTGTTAGATTTCCACAGGGCGTCCGAGTGAGCCAGACACGTCCAGGCACCTGTCTTTCAGAAAGGCAGTCGGCTGAGACACTCTGGTCTGCCGTGAGCATCCCCTCTCGGCTCTCACGGGCTCGAGGAGGGAGGTGCTGTCACTACCCAGTGTCGTGGACAAGGCTCAGCGACTCGCCCCGGATGAAGGCTGTACCCCAGATCCGTGCTGTGGCGGCTCTCGTGTTGTGACGATTCCTGCATGGGTCACACATGCTAATGAAGCCAGTGTGGCGGCTGTGGTCGACTGGCCTCTCTGGTTCTCGTCTCTCGGCTGTAGTGCCGCTGGTCTCTGGACCATCCTTCTACCCTAGAGAGGTTTTGCAGACCACGCGCGACCTGCCCAGGGTCCGCAGGAAATGGATCAATGCACATACGTGACACTGCTCCCTAGCACCCACCCAGCGTCTCCAGCGGGAAACGTGGGCTTTGCGTGGACCCCACAAGCAGTTCTCCGGCGCGGTCAGCTCGGACGCTAGGTCCGTTGTCTTCACCCTGCTGTGGTCTTAAATCTCAAACGCCACAGCTTCCATCTCTGTCTTGACGAGGACTGTGAACGGCTGTGGTTGATGAGTTGCCGTCATCTTTACCGATACATCTGCGAAGGTTTTACTGTCATTTTGGGAGCACAGTTTAGTGTCTGATATTATATGACCTGCTCGCTCCCTCTCCAGGGATGGCAATTGTTCAGGTGTGTGTCTTCCCTTGTTCATAACACGAGGGTTATTCGTGAGTAGGCGAGAAATAGGCAACGACACGTCACAGGCTGCTCCTGGGGGGGCCGTGCGGGGTCAGGTGGGCACTAGGGTCTGGCGCTCTCAGACGCATGCGACTGACCCCCTGCAAGCAAGGATCTCGATGGGAACTGATTGACCGAGGATGAGACTCCCCCTGATTCACTTCTTCTGGGCTGAGGTCCAGCTCCGTGAAGTCAGAATGTGCACGGGACGCTTGTCTGCATCTCTGAGATTTAAGACGCTGCCCGCCAAGGCCTGCCGTCCTCGCCCCTCGTCTGGGAGGACCGAGCATTTTCTCTGCTGCAGCGCGTCGTGGGTTATTGCTTTCACATGGGCATTCTTATGAAATCAAATAATAAACAAGGGCTTACATTCCGTTCCCCTCAAATATCATGAGCTTAAAAAATATTCTACTGAGAATTTTATTCTTTATGCTGCAACTGGAATAAGTCCAGTAAAGCCCCCCGCCGTGATACCCCGCCGTGTATATTTGGGTGCAGAGTGTCATTTCTCTGGCCACAGCTAAGAGGAAGCTTCTTAAAATGTTTAATTTCTTCCAAAATGTGGAACACGAATTTCTCCTGGGAGAAGGATGGACGCAGAGGGACATTCAGGGGTCTGCAGATGTCGTCCGGGAAGGACCAGATACACACTCGGCTTTGCAGTCCACTCGGAGAGGAAGCAGTTGTGGGCAGAACCCAGTGAGGACGGCTGTGCTTCCGAAACTCTTCCTTGTGGACCTTGAAATCTGCATTCAGGCGATTTCTTACCTATCGTAATATATTATTACTAGTTTGCTTCTTCCCCAGCCACTCAAAGATGTCACAATGCCCCTCGACTCCCCTCCTGCAGGAATGAAAAACAACAAAACACAAAGAAGTCACAGTCACTGTTGCTGCAGGACTCTGTGAGCAGCAGCCGCCGCCGGATCGGCCAGGGGCCAGAGGGTGTGCTGACTCATGTACTAATTCATTGAGTCAATAAACATCTTCTGAGTGTACAAGGAACAAAGCAGAAATAACACCTGCCCTTCCATGGCTTACAGAAGAGGAAACTATTGGGAAAAATCGAAAACAAGAACATTCTCAGATTTGGGGACATGATAGCTTACACGTAGTCATGCTCGGAAGCAGTCGTTCGAGAAGGGTTGACATGCGGTTTCTCTAGTCACCCTGAGAACCGCAGAAAACAGGTCTGACTCGAGGTTGCTGCTATCTCTATGCTACAGAAACACAAAGCATTTCACGGTCTGGGCATTACAGGGATTTAATATATCTCAACAGATGCAGACGAAAAATGGAAAATTCCTTGAAAGCAGAGTATCATACTTTATCTGTCTCCTTCTCATAAGCACAGCTCAGCCCAAGTGAAGGAAAAGGTCCATGAGTAAGAGTCCCCAGATGCCCTTTGAAATCTGCTTAACGTGACAGCCACAGGCGCTCATGTCTATTTAAATTTAGATTTAAATTAATTAAGTGAAGTTTAAAATTCCGTTTCTTATTTGCAGTAGCCACACTCAAGTGTTCGACAACCACACGTACCGGACACGTGGGTGTGGACTCCCATGATCACAGACCGTTACTTTGGGCAGAACTTCCTGGAACGGGGGACTCGTCTCTTCCCTGTGCTGATGCACGGAAGCAGACTCTTCGTGAAGGGCAGACCCTGCGGCAAACATTCAACAATATGAGTCAGACGCTGGTTTCACGACAGGATAGCAGCAATGTGGACTGGTCATCGAATCCCCTTGAACCCACATGAAAACAGGTAAAAGACAGGACGCTCACGGACAGTAGTCACAAGCACACTGGGTGACGAGGTGTCTCCCGCAGGCGCCAGCAGGTGGGACTGCGTCTCCCAGCCGCAGAAGCCCGTCAGCGCGCAGAGAAGCAGAAAGAAGCAGCGAGCAACGTGCGGATGAGATGAGCCCCATATGCCCAGCAGGTGCGCACTGGACAGTGCGTCTAACTTGTGAGCAGTGATGAGACTGGAGCAGGTGAGTGAGGGGTCCCCGGGCAGGTCTTCCAGGGGATGAAGCTGTGTGTGTGGACTGGTCCGGACTCACCAGCCTCCTTTCCGGACAGAAATGCACGTGGAGGAGAACCTCCCGGGAGGGGATCAAAACCGAGCCGGCTGGACAACAGAGAAACAGGACGGAGAATCCAGATAAAATGAGAGAGAGAAGCGACACCAGGAAATTCAGAAAGTGAGCCATTTGTACTTTTGCACACTTGGAAAAACAACAGAAGAGGAACCAAGAAATTAGAAAACATGTTATGAAACTGGCATCCTACTAAGGGTTCAGGAGAAAATAAATTCATAGAAAAAAAGAGTAAGTGCAATTCAAGGTCAAGTCCCTTCAGAGTTACTATGTGAATAAGGAAAGGAATCCTATCTTTAAAAACAATAAAAGGTGACAGAAAGGTTGTCCCAGAAAACTGCAATCTACTATTTCAAAATGACACTTGGAAACGGATACATGACATGAAAAAACAATATACATTAAAATTAGGAAAGCTCACAATGAAATACCAAATCTGGAAAGAAGGGATAACATTTTTAAATGTATTTATAAAATGAAGGCTACACTCTAAGAATCATGAGGGTGGGTGATTTTAAAAATCAAAGAAAGAAGGGACGATAAAAGGATTAAAGTCAAGGTGTGAAACTGAAGACGGATAAAGAAAATTCAACACACAGATAATTGGATCCTTGGTAAAGAGAATAAAACAAGGGAGCAAAGAAATACTAAATACAATCTAAGAAACTATTACTGAATTATTTGAAAAGATATAGAGCTATATCTAAAAAAAAATGCTACACATCTGAGACTATCAACCTGGAATAGTTAGTATGAAGGCATATTCTAGTAAAATACCAGACTTTTAAGAAAAAAAATTCACGAGCAAAAGTGACTTAGAAGGGAAAGAAAATTATCATCAGACTTTGACAGCCATGCCTTCGGCCAGAAAACAATGAAGTAATAACCTTAATATAGGGTGCGGTACAGTTGTTCCTGTGCAAAATAATAGAATAATTAATAACACAAGAATAAACTCTGTGTTTTGTATACTCACAACTGTAAGCCTACTTTTGCCCCACCCTGTATACTCATCGGGGAAAAAGTGAGCCAAAGATTTTATATCCAGCCAAACTGACTTGAAAGAATCAAGAGAGCAATGTGTCAGCAACAAGCCAGGACAGTTTGTATGATCCTCCTGAAAACATTCGGGAGGATGGGCTTCCGAGCGCCGAAAGACCAGAGAGGCGTTTACGTAAAGACTGGCATTGGGCGTGTAGTTTTTGCAGAACTAATACTAAATGAAACTTAAAAAGCGGAGAGGATAATATATATAGCTACATAGATGCTGTGACAATGTAGATGTGGAACAGCTACTTCTAAAATGAGGGGACTTGGGAGAGAACATGTAAGGAATTACTTAACTGTTTTCAGTAGTCACATTGGTAACTGTGGTCTTGGCCGTCTGAGGCTGTTGGGTGCACATTGTGGGACGAAGCAGATAAGCAACCCCCGGCTCTGAGCATCTCCCCAGGTGTCAGGATGGCAAAGGACAGGCAGAAATTAGAGATACTGTGTCAGCTCACGAAGGGTCTTGTCTTTCAACTAGTTGCATAGAAACAGGAATATGTAGCCCAGCTTGTTATACACAGAGGCCCAGACACAAAGACCGACCCACTAGTGGTCTGAACACTCTATTTCTTGTTAAAATAAATCATGGCTGATCCCAGGTCTGGGGCATGGAAAGGCTGATAAGCCTGGGATGTAGTGTTGTACCAGACAGCAAGGCAGTTATCACCAGATAACTCACCGGACCGCCGGAACGGGCTCCTGTAGTTGGCACAATTTTTGCTCCAATAGGAATAATAATGGCAATGAATTAAAGCCCATGAAATATATTTAAGTCCATGAGTTCACAATAATAGTTAAAAAAAAAACACAACTAAACCTAACTGGCCAATGTTCCTGGCGTCCATCACCTTGAACACAGGGAAAGAGAGGTGCATTCATGTTCCTTTCTAAACATGGACTGTACTGCGGGGTGAGCACACGGTGGAGGGGAAGCGTCTGTGCATGAAAGAATGCCAATTAAAAGCAGAAAAGAAATGAGACTATCGTCATTTTGAAATCCCCGATGAATCGACAGCCCCCGGCAATATGGATGAGTAGCTGCTAACGTCAGGAAGAGAGACAACCAGACCCTTCCTCCTGAGGGGGCGCACAGGGCCCCGTGGTCTTGCCAAGGCCTTCAAGCGGAGTCCGGGCCAGCCCGTGGCGCCAGCTGTAATGTGCAGAGGCCACGTAGGAAGGAAGGACAGACTGAACTGCACAATGACTGTATAATCAAGAAAATTCAGCCCTGGCCAGTTTGGCTCAGCGGTTAGAGCGTCGGCCTGCGGTCCGGAGAGACCCAGGTTCGGTTCCTGCTAAGGACACGTACTTCGGTTGCAGTTTGTCCCCGGCCCTGGTTGGTCGTGCGGGTGGCAGCCACTCGATGTGTCCCTTTCACATCGATGTTTCTCACTCTCTCTCCCTTCCTCTCTCTCCCTCCCACTCTATCTGTACAAAAAATAGAAAAATATCCTCGGGTGAGGATAAAAAAAAGAAAAAGAAAATTCAGTCTGCTGGCAACTCAACAAGTTCAGTGACTCAGGTTTTTCAAAACATAAATGCGAAGGGGAATAGAAGGATGGAGATAACTCTGGAAATTAAAAGAGATTTAAAAGATGTATCAAATTTTTAAATGGCGAGATGAAGCTGGGGTCCAGGGGTACACACTGGGGTGAAGAAAACGGGAAAGAAAGCAGGAAGTGATGACCGAGGTGTCGGGACGGAGAGGCTGCGGCTGGGAGGGCCCCCGGGGGGAGGTCTGGGCAGCTCCCCAAGTTCAATGTCTTGGCCTGTCCAGTGGTTACAAGGATACAAACCATATACACTGAGCTATACATTTGTTTTGTGTGTTTCTCGGAGTCTTTTTATTTTTAAAGACGGGTCGTGCCGGCCTTTATTTGAGAGGCCAGTTCAGCAAACGTGTCAGGACTGCTCCCCAGACGAGAGGGCGGGGCAGCGGACTTCCATGTCTCAGGCATCCCCGGGGAATTCGAGGGCGGTCAGGTCGAGAAGTCCCACCCCCACCGTGGTACTGGCCCCGCAGCCTCGGACTCACCTGGGAAACTAAGGAATGCATCGCCCTCACCTGAGGACCTGCCGGGCTTGCAGGTGCTCCGGGCCCACCCGTCTAGCAGGTCAGAGCTCAGGTGGTGGGCATGGCAGGCTTGTTTTCTCAAGTTCTGCGCGTGATTCGGAAGAAGGTCTTGTTGGGGAGCCAGGGCTGCACCAGGCAGACGACCTTCCCCAATGTGCCGAGGACCGTGACCGTGCAGAGACGGAAACGCCGAGGCCGAGAAGGCGACCGTGACGTTGGACTGAACCCGTTCGCGCAGAGAGACCTCGGACCTGCCAGGACAGTAAGTACCGGAGGGGATGCAAATGCACGTTCGGGCTGCTTTCCAGGTTGTGGCTGTTCGGTGGGTCCTTTCTCCCTGACACTGTGACAGGGGGCGAGGACGATTTTCCCTGCAGAGCCGGCACATTCTCGAGTCTAAGCTGGTTCCATTACCGAGCCTTGATGAGTCTTAATGATAACATTACTGAAATCCGGATGGAGATTTAATATGCAGAAATTATGCTTTTAGAACCGACCATCAACAACCCGTGAATCTGTGCTCCTGTGAGTTCTGGGAGGGTGGCCGCCGCTGAGCCATTAGGAGCAGGCACAGGCTGCGGGGGCCCCAGGGGCTGCGGTCTCGGGCAGAGAGCATTTCCTTCTCGCCTGTGCGGAGGGGGCAGGCGTTATGCAGCCTTCCGCTGCGCTCGGTGCAGGTGAACAGTCTGCAAATGGCTCTTTCTCTCCAAGTACCTTTCAGGGGATCTGGCTCTAACACCGAGCTCTCTCCATCTGATGATGAGCGAACGGGGATGTTTTCAGTGTGACGTTGGGGAAAGAATGCAGTTCTGCGGGGCTTGCCTGGCTCCCTGTGGCCGCTCACTCGCCAAGGGGATGTGCCCTGCTGCCCGCACTCTGGGGGGGGCACAGACTGTGCTGTTTCTCTGGGGCGTGGAGAGACCTGAGCCTCAGCTCTCCGGCCCCCACCTGAGCCTCAGCACCTGCGCTGCAGGGCACCTCAGCTCCAGCTGGCGCCGGTCGCTTCTTCACGGCATCTCCAGATTTCTGGGTGCCCGTTCCAGGAAGGACCGTAAGGAAATCAGGGAGGAAAAGGACTTTTACCTGAATCACATGCTCCTGCGACCAGGGGCATTCATCACACCGACACATTTCTCAGACGTCCGAGCTGGAAGGTTGCACACGGGTCTGTGGCTCGAGTCCAGGGAGTGGACAGGCAGATATGGAACAAGAACAGAGTGGTCACATGTTCAGTGGTGGCCTGTGTCTTAGCCCAGGAGCGGAGAAGGGCCCCTCCCAGGGGACCGGGGGTGCGGGGGGGCTTCACAAAGAAACTCGACTTTGAGCTAAGACTGAGGGATGTTTGGGAGGTGGGGCCAGACTGGTAGTGGGGGGTGGTCCCCACAAAGGGGTCAGGATTGGCTAAGGGTTGGGGTGTGGTGCTGCCCCCCATCCTCTGGTTCAGTTTGTTCTCACACAAACCTCAAGGTGGAGGCAGCAAACACAGCAGTGAGAAGGTCCTGCCACCAACTTAGAGTTCGGTCTTAACCCGGGTTCAGGAGGACCACCCCGAAGTCTGAGCAGGGAGGGGCGCGACAGCAGAGGTGTTCTAGGCACCGCGAGGCTGTGGGCTCTCCGCCCCCACTGCCCAGGGCTGTGCTGGTTCCGTCCTTCCCTGACCCTGGGATGAATATTCATCTCCTTCTGCACCTGCACCAGGAGATAGTTCCGAGAAGACGAGCAGCTACACTGCAGTCACCACGTAGGGAAGAGTAGCGGAGTCCTGCCTGGGCGGTTTGGCTCCGCGGTTAGAGTGTCAGCCCGCAGACCAATGAGTTGAGGGTTTGATGCTGGTCAAGGGCATGGACCTCGGTTGCAGTTCATCCCTGGCCTGGTTGGGTCGTGCGGGAGGCAGCCAGTTGATGTGTCCCTCTCACATCCATGTTTCTCTCTCTCCCCCCTCCCTCCCACTCTATCTGAAGATAAATAGGAAAAAATAATGTCCTCAGGTAAGGATTGGAATAAAAAGAAAGTAGCTCAGCCCTGACCAAGACCCAGGTCTGCCTGACAGTTTGGAGTCTAGATGGAGGTGTTGAGACTAGAGAGGGGGACAGTCACCTAGTGGGGTGGGGGGTATTAGTGGCAGAACTGAGTTAGAACTGAAGATGTCCGAAGGTAACTAAAGAAGGTAGACCTTTTCCATAAAAATTGTCATGTTGAAGTAGGAAGACATCACATCCACAGCGCTCTGTGTTCATCCGTCCGTCTGTCCATCCGTCCGTCTGTCCACCCGTCCATCCGTTCGTCCATCCATCCATCCGTTCGTTCATCCATCCGTCCGTCCGTCCATCCGTCCACCACCTGCCAGCATCGTGCAAGGAGCCGCAGACTCAGGGGAGCAGCAATGGCCTGGCTGCTCCGCCCTCCCAGAGCCTACAGCTGACTGAGGGGTCAGCCACTGAGCAAACACGCACACAGGGACGGTCTGTTAGCAGCCGTGACTTGTGCTCTGGGGTCAAGTCTTTCTGAGCCTTGAGACCAGGGAAGGAGGTGGGCAGACAGCTGGCCAAGGGGAGACCGGAAAGGCCTCACTAAGGTGAGGTCTGAGGTGAGCAGCGGCGGAGGTGGCCTGGTCAGGTGGGGGCAGGAGGCCCCCACACAAGGAGCCAGAGCGGCAGGGCCCCGGGACGAGGGGCATGGTGGTCACAGGAAGAAAGCTGGTGTACCTCGAAAGCATTGAGGGCAGAGGGGGGCTGGGAGAGGAGGCTGACGGAGGGGGGCTGTCGCCGGAGGGTCGTGCGATCGTCCCTGGAGCAAAGCGCTGGGCCTCCACCTTGACCCGTGTGGGCGCCACCTGGCAACCCAACCCTGCTGGTCCTGGGTCCTGATTTCATTGGCCGGGTACAGCCTGGGAATCGGGATTTTAAACGGGGGTCAGGTAATTCGAGTAGGAAGATAAGCTTGTGCACAGGTATCATTGGTGTCCATTGGGAAAGTCGAGCAGAGAATGGAGGGCCGGGTAGATGGGGGGGGGACCCCGGTGAGGAGGGACCCCAAGACCAGCAACCTTGGCAGCTAAGTGACCAGGTTCTTCAAGGGCATTTCAGCATCTCTCACGACAGCCAGTGATTTATAATTGTTAGGAAATTGGGAGCAGTACTTCTGTTTTTCCTCTTTTTCTCCTTTTATTTTAAAAATACTAAGCCCAGTGTGTCTCCTAAAAGCTTAAAAAATCGGTCTAATTTCTGTGTCTTGGGAAAAGGCCAAACAAACTTCCTTTCTCGTCGGGGTGACAGCTTCGGTGATGGGAGACGGCGGTTCTGGGCCCCTGAGCCATTGCTGCCGACAGATGCTTGGGCTC
Organism: Molossus molossus; assembly: GCF_014108415.1. Taxonomy (NCBI): domain Eukaryota; kingdom Metazoa; phylum Chordata; class Mammalia; order Chiroptera; family Molossidae; genus Molossus; species Molossus molossus. The sequence continues at coordinate 334,054 of NW_023425352.1, forward strand.
CGGCGGCTTCTCGTGCGCGGTTCCAGCCCCTCCACGGAGGAGGGCTCATCTGTCACCAGCACGTCCTCTGAAAACGTACTGCTTTTTCTTACATAAGGTTTTCTTTCTCTGGCTTACTTTAACAACCATTTCAGCTGCTAAGAGAAATTATTGTGCCAAGAACAAAGCTTCGATTTAAAAAAATGACCCATTTGTTTGCTACAACACATCACGCTTCAGATGATATGGGTGAAAGGCGCTCAAAGTTTTACTCTTGGCCTTGGAAAGAGTTGAAGTCAGCATTTGAAATTCTAACTTTCCTATTTATACTTGCTCTGGATGCTCAATTAACATAGTCGTTTAGCAAGAAAGTGGAAGCTACCAGGGATTTTTCCCTTTCATTTTTCTCAAAAATTTTAAAATTTTCCCCTTGGAAAATTTGTCTCAGCACAAAAATAATCTTTCTTCTGTCTCTCTTTCAAGTACAGAAAAGTAGTATTGATCAGCATGACTACCATGTAGTGAGTGGCTATTGGAGCTGGCGCTGAGCACACCAGATTCTCCTGTTCATGATCTCACTTAGTCCTGTGACAACCCTAAGTTAGATGCCACCACACTGACCACGTTTCCGGTGCTCGGCAGCCACGTGTGGTTGGTGGCTCCCGTGGTGCACAGCCCAGATTCTAGAACACGCCCGACGTCCCAGAACATTCTCCCGGACAGCGTTGGGGAGAACTTAGTTCTACACGTGAGCAGAGAAGAGGGGGCACTCTTTCATCTACATCTTTCTGAGGTTGATAGCTTTTCTCCATCAAAATTTTTTTTTTCTTTATTGATTTTAGAGAGAGAGGGAGAGAGAGATGGAAACATCGATGAGAGAGAACGCCTGGCCGCCTCCTGCACGCCCCCCACTGGGGATGGGCCCACAACCTGGGCATGTGCCCTGACCGGGAATTGAACTGATGACCTCTTGGTGCAGGGTCAACGCTCAGCCACTGAGCCACACCGGCCGGGCCCATTTAATACAACAAAGCCATGTTGCCTCAGACAGTGGGCATCCACTCACCTCTGCAGGTCCAGCAGGTGGTAAGAAATTCTTCCAGATCTTGTTTCTCCTTCACTGTGGGCGATGAGTTTTCATTTCCGCCCGTGTTTCTGTGGTCTTTCAGCAACAACTTGCTGGCCGTACGACGCTCACAGAACCCTGGCCACGTGGTGTCTTTACGTTGAGTGCTGACAACAGACACTTTGAGAAATAAAAATGTGTATCTAGCAGGGTGCTGACTGCCTCTCTGAGTTGTTGGGAAATTCTCCACTTATTCTGGGCCCTTCCGCCTCTGCCTGTGGACCCCCCGCAGGGCTGCGCTGGGGAGTGGGCTGCGCTGGGGAGTGGGCTGCGCTGGGGAGTGGGCTGCGCTGGGGAGTGGGCTGCATGTGAGGGACGAGCAGGGAGCTGCCACGTTCTAACTCTGGGGACTTTGGCCTCTTAGAATCTAATGCCTCTGTGGACAGTCTCTCAAGCAGAGAAGATTTAGTGCGTGTCTCAGAGGCGGGGACCAAATCCCTCCCGAAACGTGTCGTGCCCCCACTACGGTAGTTTCTCAGTCCCGCCTGTCGGCCAGCTCACCTGTGAGATTTCTAAAATCACTCACGTGCCCAGAGCGACCCAGACAGTCTCGTTCCCCAAGTCTGAAGGGGGATCCAGGGTTATGAGGGGTGAGATCCCCTAGACGATTCTGACAGGCAGCAGGTCTGGGGACCTAAAAATCACTGGAAGGGTTGATGGCTGCAAGTTGAGACCCTTTGCAGTGAGGGAGGTGGGGCTGGAAAGGGCCAAGCCCTGAGGTTCTCCTCGAGGAGGTGGGATTGGGGCCGAGTGTTGAAATGCTTTCGTTATGCAGCTAAGAGGGGTCGAGGAAAAGCCCTAGGACAAGGCAGCAGAAAGGGGTTGTGAGGTTTGCCAAGGAGAATAGAGTCCATGGCTACAACACAGAATTCACGGAGGGAGCAATGGCAGTGGACGCTGTGAAGGTGGATTAAGGATGTTCTGCTCCCGGCTGCGTGCTCAGTGGTTGAGCGTCGACCCTGCACTAAGGTCGCCAGTTCGATTCCTGGTCAGGGCACCTGCCCAGGCTGTGGGCCTGATCCCCAGTGGGGGGCCTGCAGGGGGCGGCCAATCCATGTTCTCTCTCATCGATGTTTCTCTCTCTCTAAAAAAATCAATAAAGGGAAAAAAAAGAAGAATATTCTGCGAAGGCCCCAGCTGGTGGCTTGGGTGTTTGGGGCGCCGTCCCACACACAAGCTGCAGGTTCGATTCCAAGTCTGGCTGTATATGGGAGGCAACAGATCGATGCCTCTGCCTCGCTCGCTCGCTCTCTCATGTCAATTAAAGATATCCTCAGTGAGGGTTACAAAAAAGAAGGTTCTGCTAAGAATGTGCAGACGACCTGCAGAGGGGAGGCGCTGAGGGCAGAGGGCAGCTAGAGCTCGTCCCACCACTGTGGACGCAAGGTGACAAGGCCCAGTGGTGGGAGGAGGCTGAGGGTCCAGCCGAGGGTTGTGTGGGCGGGAGGCGCATCTCAGGTGGGCTGCTCGGTGGGTCTGAGGGACGGGAGCACCTGTGTTCTCGGTCGGGGGACACCCCTGAGGGATGGGACAAGTCTGCTCCACTGACTGTTCTTCCCCACTGCGCTCACCGCATCATTTTCAACAAACAAGTGCCTGGGTGGTGACAGGGATGCAGGGGTCCCAGATGACTCATGTTCCACGCGTGGGAACAGAGAGAAAGGTGGTGCAGTTCACGGGAGGTGGGTCGGGGTGGGGGTGGGGCTGCTGTGGAGGAGGGGTGTCAAGGTGCGCACTGCGCAAGCCCTCGGTGCCGTCTGGGCTGCGTGACCAGGATCCGAGTCTTCCAAACGGGGGTTAAGAGGCAGGTGACAGGTGAGAGAGGAGCCGGACAGAGTGACACTCGGCTCATGGCCAGGGAGTCTAAGCTGGGTCTGACCTTCGCCAGCAACACGCTTCACCTTCCTGGGTGTTTTCTCGTCTCTGCCATCACGTGGTTGCATCACGTGGACTCCAAGGTGCTTTGGGGCTAGAGCTGGACGTTGCACGGGATTCTGTGTCTCAGGCTGTGGACAGTGATGCTCGGGGTGTCCCTCGGGACGTAGGACATGGGTAGGTCGGGATGGTGGTGTGAACAGTGCCGAGCAGCGAGCTCAAGCTCACGATGGCACCACGGACAGCTCCCTCCCCGTCCTGTTGCCACGGACAACACCTCTCTGGTCCTTGTTGCCACAGATAACTCCCTCTCTGGTCCTTGTCACCATGGACAACATCTTTCTGGTCCTTGTTACTATGGATAACTCCCTCTCTGGTCCTTGTTGCCATGGACAACACCTCTCTGGTCCCTGTTGCTAGGCAGAATAACAGTTCCAGAGGTGGGGTGTTAATGAGCATCTTTCTCTCTCTCTCTCTCACACACACTCACACAAGTTTAAAAAGCACCATATTAAAGTTAAAACATTTGCTTACTAATGGGCTTTTTTAGCCTTTAAGATCCTCATTCTCCCCCCGCCCCGGGATGCTAATGAGCTGAATAGATTTTCTTTCGAAAGCAGGGAAGGACACTGTAATCAGGCGGATCTCAGCATGCGGACGGGCAGCTGACTCCCCGCCGGCCTGTTGAGGGCCCTTCCGTGGGATGGCGCTGGGTGGGGCCTGCGGGTGAGCTGTGGGAAGGCCCCTCCTGTCTCCTGGACCCAGGTGCCTCTCTGGGGTGAGGACGTCCCTGTGAGCTCAGCGTGCTCATCGCCCCGCACCCGGAGAGGAGGCTTTGACGTGGCGCCAGCTCCCAAGCGCTTGTGGCTCCCACCAGTCAGGGGTGAACCACCGAGCAGCCTCCGCCCCCAAGCCCAGCTGTCCTCCCTCCCGGCCTGTCCCTGCGCCTGGCTCACTTCCTCTCTGTGCGCGGTTACGAGTTTGCAGGCAGAATAACGAGGATCGGAGGATGTCAGCTGTGACTCTGGGGCTGACTTAGAAGTGTCTTCACCGGGCTGAAGGCTCCCCAGTGGTGCGGTTGCCATCCAGTGCCCGGCGCCCGGGGGTGCCCGGGGGTGTCCGTGCCGTCAGCGTGGGCAGAGGGACTGGCACCTGCTCCTGATTAGTGTCGTCCTGGGACAAGTGCCGTTCGTCAGGGACACAGCTTCCTCCCTCAGCCGTCCGCTCAGCCCGTCAACGCGCAGCGGCCACGCGCTTGGTGAGGTGAATCCTGCCATCTCGTCTCTCTCGCCCTCTCCGTCTGTGACACTGCCTCTCTCCCGGTTTGTGTGATTCCCAAACTGCTTACCGTGATTCCCAGAGGACTCTGAGAAGGGGAGAGGCTGTGGGTAAAAGATTTCCTGAAGCTGCAAAGGCAAAATAGCACGTGTGGAGAGAGACCAGTTGCTGTGACGTCTGGGGCACAGGGTGGGTGCGAGTCTTACGGTCTCGGTCCCCAGCAGTGACAGGGCTATAGGAGATGGGCCCCCTTATGTCACGGGGGTCTCCCTGAGGAGACGGCGTGTCCGATTCACCCTTGTGCCCCTTGGCATTGCCACGTGGCACAAGATTGAGTATTAAGCATGTCAACAGGTCACGATTGACAGTGAGCACCCCTCACGCTGTGCCCCAGGCTCAGTACTAAGCACACCATCACCTTAATTCTCATCTGCGCCCCATGTGCCCCAGGCTGTAGGTGCTGGTACCACCTTCCCTGTTAGATGAAGGAAGAGGGGGTGAGAGAGCTGAAGCCGCCCGCTGAGCGCACAGCAGCTGAGGAGGGCAGAGCCCACGTGGGCAGAGGCCCCAGGACAAAGCGAGCGCCTGGGGAGAGTGGGGGCAACGCCTGCCGTCGGGGGGCAGGAGGTGCGTCTCTTGCTCGACCCCGTTGGAGATCAGCAGTGGGAACACAGTGGCGTAAGCTGAGCCCTCCTTGCACCCCACCTCCAGGCCCGTTTGGGGATCGGCTCCTCCTCCGAGCACCCGAGCTCGCTGTGCGGACAGCCACGTTGTGCTTTGCGCTCGGGTCCGTGGCGCCCACCCCACCCCGTTGCCACGGGGCCTGTGTTCCTCCTGAAGCTTGGGGCGAGGTCCCCCCAGAAGGAGGTCTGTCCATCAGCAATGTGCTTGAGTGAAACACTGACGGATGTTTTCATTCAACTTTGATGCAGTAGGTTTTAAGGTCAATATTTTCAGCAGCAAATATAAAAACAAAAATGAGCCCAATGGAGGTTTCTGCCTTCAGACTCTCTACCCGTCGGCGGGCAAACAGCTCTTGTTACACAAACACAAATCCAGCTGTTTGTTTTTCTCCACTGAACATACGATAATGGCTGTCGGAGAACAGTTCTGCCCTGGCCGGTGGCTCTGCTGTTGGAGTCCTGTCCTGTGCATCGAAGTTGGGGTGTCCCCCTGGTCAGGGCACAGACAGGAGGCAGCTGATCGATGTTTCTCTCTCATTTCGACATTTCTACCTCTCTCCCCCTTCCTCTCTCTTCAAAGTCAATAAAAAGCATTTCTTTGAGTGAGGATTAAAAAGTAATAATCATAACATTTTCATTTCCACTGAGCTCCTATGAGGGCATTTGAACTTCGCCAAAAGGTGTATTTTCTCTGCCAGTGGGTCTTACCTGCCTTTGAGAAATACCCCCTCAGGTGTTTTTCGGTTGTTATTTTCATTAAAACTTTTAGTTTAACTTTGATTTTGAGTTTTCATTAGATGAAATAGTTTTAAATAAAAATTCTATTTTAGTTTCATTAAAACCTTTAGCCTAATTCATTAGAACATTCAGTTAATGAGGTCCTTTACTGTGTGGAAGAAAAAAAGTTAAAAATGATAAATAAAGCCCCAGAGATGTGGTGGTGAAGGGAGTCTGGGCCGTTCTCCCCAGAAACGTCCGGGGTGAGCAGCCCTTCCTGCTTCTCGGAAACTGGTGAGCACTGTTCTCTGATTGCGTCCCTGCGGGGAAGGGCTCTCTGGCCGGATCGGGCCCACAGCTCCCTGTGCCAGAGGGAACGTCGTTCCGATACAGGTGCATCTCTGCATCTGAATGTCAGAGTTTCCCATCCTGTCCTGCCCCTACTCTGACGTGTGTCTGGTTCCAGATGCCGCCAAGCGGAGCCGCGTGAATGCACCTGTGGGTGGAGGTGTTTCTAACAGGGTCACACCGCCCGGACTGCGCCTCCGCTCACCCCACGCAGGCCCCTGCTTTGCCTGCGGATGGAAGCCGGACGTGGGCTGTCTCGTTCTGAGCGCAGAGGGTGTGTTTCAGCTGCGCACAGGTCCTCCGGGCCCGGGCTCCGGACCGCAGACGGCACAGTGACCGCAGGGGGGAGAGTTCGGCACCAGCCCCTCGGTGGCCATCTCAGCGGGATCCCTGTCGGTTCCTCCTCCTGCAGGGCTGTCGTCAGACAAGGAGGCGCTGAGTCTCAATGTTGTCTCTGCTGGTTGTGATTGGACAGCATTCTCGTGGCAAAAAAACTAACAAAAGGAAAAGAGTCAAGGGTGTATAAGTAGATACTCTTGTTCCTGAACATTATCGGGACTGGAAATTGCATGAGCAACTCGTCTCTAAGACCTTTCCTCTAATGCGGCAGCAGGAGGAGGGCACCAGAGGGGTTACTGGACAGCCCCCGAGTCAGAGGGGTTACTGAACAGCCCCCGAGTCAGAGGGAGCGGGCTGCCCCCAACCTCGATCCCTGTCTTCTCATATAAAAGAATTCATATGAGAGACTCTAAATAATATCTGCACTGTGTTCAGTGAATTTATTAAAACGTTGACGCATGCACACTGATTAATGAAACAAAGCATCAAACCTATCCATCTGGTTTATGACACACAGACGGGTGCTCAGCTAATCTGAGAGCCCTTGGGGTGGGCGGTTTCTGCCTTGTACACCCTCCTGTCTATACGATTTCTATGATTCTAAAAGCCCCCCTTTTCTTTGTCATGGCTTCACCACAATTAACGGGAAGCACCCCCCAATTAAATCCCGGCTCCTGGCCTTTGTTTTGTTTATACTCTTCTCTCCTCCTCCTCTCTGCTGTCCCAACAACTTTGCAATGATTTGCACTAAGTGGTCTCTGATTCCTCCCCCTCCTCTCTCTCCCCTTTCCCCCCTCCCTCCCCTTCCCCCTCCCCTTCCCCCTCCCCGCCCTGCCCCTCCCCTTCCTCTCTCTCCCCTTCCCCCTCCTCTCCCTGCCCTTCCCCCCCTCCCTCCCCTTCTCCCTCCTCTCCCTGCCCTTCCCCCTCCTTTCCCTCCCCTTCCCCCTCCTCTCCCTCCCTTCCCCCTCCTCTCCAGCCTTCTGTGAGGAGAGGTTTTACCTGTTACCGAGATAAGGTCCCGCTACACGTGGCCTGCGAGGCTTTTTGGCTTTGTTTACATTTCCTGACTCAGTTTCCCTGTTCCTCTTGTCCCAGAATTCTCCCAGCTTTTCATTGCCCTCCAGCAACTTCACCTTTCCACGTGGTCCCCTGGTCCTCCCTGGTGAGCCACGGGGCCACAGAGCCACGGGGCCACAGAGCCACGGGGCCACGGAGCAGTCCCGCTGCACCTTCCTTGTGGGCGCCTGACCCCACTGCCTTCTGGATTGAATTTTCTGGGAGAAAGTAATGGAAGGAGGGAGGGAGGGGAGAAGGCCAGTCATTTCTCTAAAAAATGTCGCAAGCACTAAAAGCTCCGCTATCTGTGGCCTCCAACATTTTAAAAATGCCGCGCACAGAAACGTGATGGCCATGTTGCTTTTGCTGCTCGACAAGACACATTTTTTTTATTGTAGGAGCAGACTTCAGTCAGTTCCCAAACTGGATTTTTGTTTTCAAAGAAAATAAATCTTACTTCACAGTTATTAAGATCTCTCTGAAAAATGCTAGAGCATAGATATGTAAGAATTTTAATAAAAATCTAAGCTCCAAATTACATCATTAGTAATATACCCCTGCAGGCGACCGTTGTTTGGTGGCAAGATATCCATCTGCCGGGAGATTAGAGGGGAATAAGAGGCAACATTGTTGCAGCCGGTGGATTAGCGAAATCTATCAGCCTGATTGAGGCTGTGCAGAGAGAGACTAAATCCCCCAGATTTAAACTCATTGTATTTGGCGTGAATGCTCCAGCCTTATAAGGCGGCACACAAGACAGCCCTCTGCTTCTGGAACCTCGATGCCAGGCAGCTCTAGGCCCCCGGTTCTGCACGCGCTCCCTGGCGGCCCCCTTCCCTTAGTCCATCGAAGGCCAGTCTCGGCCCTGCTGTGAAGGGGTTTTGCAGAGGTAATTAAGATCCCAGATTAGCTGACCTATATAAGGAGATTATCCTTAGTGGACCTGACTTATTCAGGTGAAGCTTAAAAGAAAAAGAAATTCAAGTGTGAGAGAGTCGATGTGAGAAAGATTCTTCGTGGCTGCTTGGGTGAGGGAGAGGGTCCACGTGGCAACAAGGAACGTGCCGGTCTCTAGGGTGGCAGTCAGCCAACCAGCCAACCAGCCAACCAAACTCGGGAGTCTCAGATCGCCTCCTATGACTACAAGGCCTAGACCTCTGCCCGTAATCAGGATAAATTGAATAAAGGTGGATTCTTTCCAAGAACCTCCAGATTAGGAGGCTGGCCGTTCGCCCTCATTCCAGGTCTGTGGTGAGCAAAGGGTCCAGCTAGCTGGGACTTCTGGCGAAGCACAGGTAATAAATGGGTGTTATTCTAGCCAGTAAGTTTGTGGCGAATGGTTACACAGCAATAGAAAACGAATACATCTGGCTTCTAGTCTTTTGATGTCTCTCTGTCTAATTGTATTCCTTTGAAAATCACTGTTTCCTCCACCTGGGGCTGCTTGTATCATTTTTTCTTCTTGGTTTTCAGAAATTTTACTGTGAAGCGTCTGGGGCTCCCTACTTTGTGTGTGTTGCTGGGATTCAGAGCTTCTTAAATCTGCAGCTCGGTTCTTGTTTGATTCTGGAGGAGTGTCTGCTGTTGCTTCTTTAGGTGTCGCTTCTGCTGCGTCTTCTCTCTCCACTTCTGAGACTCAAGATCGCGGTTCTTGGCATTTTCGCAGAGAGCGTTTGTGCTGTAAACACCTCTGCGCCGTCGGAGCCTGTTTCTGCAGCTGATTGTCATTGGCATGCAGGACGTCTTACAGCCGTAGGTGTCTGATTAAGTTTAAGTGTAGGCTACACATTGTGTTTGCAGAATTGTTTGTGATTTGAAGACCAAGATAATGATACTCACTTCAGAGAGTATTCATGTCTGTTTTCCATTGTTACATTGTTGTTGTTGTTATATGCCTGAGGGTAACCCCACCAAAACCATTAAAAAATTTTTTTCTTTATTAATTTTAGAGAGAGAGAAAAGGAGAGGGAGAGAGACAGAAACATCAATGAGAGAGAACATCGATTGGCTGCCTCCTGCACACCCCCCACTGGGTATTTGGCCCACAGCCTGGGCCTGTGACCTGACCAGGAATTGAACCGGCGACCTCTTGGTGCAGGGTCAGTGCTCAGCCACTGAGCCACACTGGCTGGGTGCCAAAACCATTTTAATTCAGTTTTGGGGACTGAGGTGCTCTGCCGATTTCCAGTTTTTCAGTCTGCTGGGTGTAGCCTCTGGGTCCCAGTCGAACCCAGGAGGCTGTCTTCTGCTGAGGTTCTCAGCTGCTCCGTGATCCCCCAAGGGTGGGCATGTTGACCTCTGGCGAGAAGCCAACCCCAAAATGGAACTTACTTTTCTGAGCTCTCTTTAATCCCAGGATCTTGGCGTCCTCATCTTGTCAGCTCTCAATGCCGCCAAGTAGGTTTCAGATACATTTTGTCCGGCTTCTCATTGTTCTCAGCAGAGCTGGCCTGTCTCACTCTGGCTGTTACCACTGGGGTGGACGTTCGGTGCCTCTGTTCTGATTCTGATATTAGGTGTCGTACAAGCAGTGAAAATCCCATTGTTCTTTCAAGTTTTTCAACCAGTTAAAGAAAATCTAAAGACTTGAAGGGAAGAATTTAAGGTGTTGTTGTCATTTGCAACTACTTAATCTGTGTGGACCAAGGATTTTTTTTTTTTTTAAACTACAAGCAAAACAGAATGCAAAAAATAATTGGATGTGAAATTTCATTAGGTTTGCACAAATATTTCTATTAATCAAGGGGTCTTCTTATGCTCATTGTTCCCTGTTGTATAAGCAGGGTTATGTTTGACCACATGGAACAGCAGACACCAGTGAGACTCCACTTTGCTTCTGAGTTTCAGGAGATTCGTTTAGACAGCGGAGTTTCCATCTGCATCTGAAAATCAATAAATGACTCTACCAAGTGGCTTGAGCTAAAATACATCATGTTGGTTCTGTGTGAGCACACCCACCAGCTCATGAGCACTGCACGGAGCCGTCCTGGGCCGTAGTGGAAACAGGTGGATGAGATGCCAAGGCGGTGATTTGTGGTGGGGGTAGCAGCCTCATGGGGAGGTTTCCAGCCGTAACTTGTGGGCCACCCGCACTTGGTCTTCACCATGTATATTTAAGTCGTCTGTCGTTGCCGGCACTTTTAATTGGGGATTTTATAGGGAACAGAATCTACACCGCTGCCTTCTCCCGCCATGTTGAGCGTCACTCACGGTATCAGCTCCCTAGGGCAGCCGTGACCAGGGGCCACGACCCGGGTGACTCCAACAGCAAACATGTTGTCTCTGATCTGGAGGTTGGAGGTCCGAGATAAAGATGTTGGCAGCCTGTTCCTTCTGAGGGCGGTTTGGGGGCATCTGGTCCAGGCCTCTCTCCCAACCTCTTGGGTTCTCTAGACCCAGCACCCCGACCTCTGCTCTTGTGCTCACGTGGTGTTCTGGGTGGGTGCAGGTCTGTGCCCCCCCCCCACTTTGTAAGGACACATGTCGTATGGGACCAGGCGTCGACCCTGAAACAATCTTAACTAAGTATCTGCAGCAACCGTGTTTCTAGAGAACATCGCATTCCTGGGTACGGGGGCCAGGGCTTCAACATGTGCATTTGGGGGACACACGACACCCCCTTTCGCGGGGACACGCAATCACCTGCTCCCCCACAGTTGCCATCGTAGTGGAGGATTTGTTTCTATTGCTCCTCTGGCCCATCGAGGTGTTTAGGTTCGTGGAACTTGTCCTGAACCCACAGGGTAGGAGGCTGCACACCCAACAAGTCCACCCAAGTCTACTGGACTCGTGGGGTCGTGGGTGTCTGGGAGGACCCTCGGCGATTAGCTATTGTCAGCACCTGTGGCATTTCAGGAGACAAATCAAGGGAGGCTCTCCACCGTCCCGTTCCAAAATACTTTCCTCGATGCTCCTCGAAGGTTCACGGTTGTTAAGGTTTGAGGAGGAAGACAAGTCTGACCAGGCAGCTCAGTTCCTTTCCAGCGAAAATAAACCCCTTTCCGCCGAACCTTCCCGAGGGCCCGGCACCGCGGGCCTGGGTTCGTCCTGCAGAGCCTGAGCAGTCTGTTGTTCGTTTGGGGAACGTTTGCAGGGTTTATCCCTTGGAAAATAAAGAGGCTTTTCAAGGAAATCAGGCCACTGTGAACACATCCGTCAGGAGAGGATGTCTCTCAATGGCTCCGCTGTCGCATCGGCCACTTAACACCCAGCGCACGTGAACGCGCGTTTTCGCCCACAAAGGGTCGTTCTGCAGGTGTTGCTCTCGAACACTTGTTCATTCTGCGCCCAGACGGGCGCGGGGCACCGTGTCCACACGCACGTCCGTCATCACATCCGTGTGTGCTTCAGCCACTACAGCTGACCGCCCACAGAAACTGGGCTGCCCTGGGAGGGCGTGCGCGGCGCCCAGTGCCCACCACTCCTGAGGACTCCGCCCCCTGCAGCCCTCTCCGGGGGAGACCCTCGCGCTGCCGTGGAGCCAACATGAGGAAGGCGACACACACCTGGCCCGGAAGCGAAGTGACGGGCGTCGGAGTCCGTGAGCGGTGGGCAGGCTTCCTCAGGCGTCACGATCTCCTTCTCCAGCACGTTCGGGGTCACCTTTTCCTTCCAGAGCTACAGTGGGGCTCAGTGTTTTCATTCCTCTCTCTTAGTAGCTGAAGTCAGCCCCATCATTGTCGCTGCCAACTTAGCTGTTTCACAGTAGATATTCAGTCTCACCATTTGCTGTTCGCCACACCGTCCTGACTCGACTGCGCATGAAACGACCTGAATGCAACGGCACCTGCGTCCAGGGCTGCAGCGCCCACGTGCTCGGAGGCGCGGACGCTCCAGGGGGTGTGACCCTCCACACAGGTGCCTCCGTTTCTGTGGAGAGCAAATGAGAAACGTCCGGCAGTTCAGAGTATTTTATAGTTTGCCAGGTGCTTCACGACCCTGTTTCGTGTTCTCAAGGTGAACAGTAGCTCTAAACAAACAGTACGGCAGTTTCTGTTCCGAAAAGAAAGGCAAGCTCGGGACAGCTCCCGTCATCCCGGGCGCACGGTCCGTGAGAGCAGCCGGCTCGGCTCCGGCCGCGGCCCCTCCGAGGACAGTGTCCTTTCTTCCAGGTTGTGTCGCTTCTCAAAGTGCTGTGCGTCTTCACGGACACCTCTCCAGGCTCTCGAGGACACGAGACACGCTGACGTCTCCATGCAGTCCCTGCTGTGACGGTTCCGGCGCCCAGAAGCCGGCTGGGCTTCACTTCATGGGAACTCGCAGGGCGGACCCTTCTCTGCCCAGGGCCATGTGGGTATTTGTAACATCAGGCGCGGGCCATGCGCAGTGATCAACTTGGAAATTAGCCTGCCCTGTCTGGTCAGGCCCATGGGGTGAGGTGTGATGTTGGCTGGTGTTGGTTTTGTGGGCCAGACGTTCCCACCCCGCTAGGGGGCAGCTGGACACTCTCCCCAGGTGTGCTGGCCCCGCAGGCCTGTGCGCTCCCCCCTCGGCCAAGGGGACCGGTGAGGGTTAGGTCCACAGGGAGAAGGCCTGCCTCTTCTCCAGCTGCAGCTCAGCGTGTGCACTCGGCCCTGCTTGTCTGTGCCTCCCTCCGTCGCTCCTCCCAAGGGACAAATCGTATCCCTCCAGGAGCATCTTTAAATAAACTCCACTCGTGTTGGCTTCCTGACATTTGCATAGAAATTAAAGGAAGACAGTATTTAGTTACAAAGATAATAACAGCTTGATATGAGCTGATTGCTTGCGGATTTGTAGCAGGAGTCACCCCCGTGGTCCTGCCTTGGGCTTCATTCAGGCTTGGGGGTGCTGGGAGGGTGCTCAGCCCCAGAAGAGCCCCCAGCGTTTCCTCCAGATAAATGAGCTCTGGGCCCCCTTAGCATTGAACATGAGACTGGGGTGGGCCCGGACCCGCCCCCCCAACCCCAATACATGGATAAGATTTGCATTTAGTCACAATAACAATAGCTCTGTTGACTGAGCACAGTTGTGTCAAACATCCCGAGTGCTGTCCATACGGCAGGACCAGACTCTGAATCCACAGGACCCGAATCTCACCCTCCCTCCACTGACCAGACATGTAGCTGGGTGAGTGACTTATCCTTACGGGGCCTCAGTCTCTGCGTCTGTAAGATGGGGACAGGAGCATGCGACTTGACGTCGGGTTGCTACGAGGCTGAAATGAACTGGTACGTGTTCTGTGGTAAGAATGGGAGGGTGCGTACTGAGCACAGAGTAAATGGCAGCCACGTTGTTGTGATGATAAGGACGAGGCCGGACCCTCTAACCACCCGAGAGTTCAATAGATTTACCCCGACGAGAAGTTTTACCCTTTCCTGAAGGCCTAGACAAAGTGTTGATGACCTGCTGGAGGTCTAACAGCTAAAGAATGACAGAGCCCAGAGACAGACTGTTTGGTTTGAGGTTTAGCCCAGGAACACGACGTGACCTGGTCAGAACCGTCCGTCCACGGCCACACTAGTCCGCAGCCAGTGGTCCCTGACCTGAAGGGGGCAGCCCCTGGGCCGGGGGGTGTCGTGTCGGGGACACTGGATTTGGAGCCAGGTCTTGCCCTGACATGGCCTTTCAGTAGCTCAAGTCAGCTAATTTCTGTTTTAATTCCTGCATTTGTAAAATGATCCCAACTTAACCCATTCAATAGGGTTGTTCTAAGAAGCAAAGAAGAACAGATTTGAGAGCATTTGGTAAATTAAAATGTCGGTCATTAATTTTTGAAAGCTTGCATCGTGACTTTTACTTTTTTTGCTCCGTTGTTGATTTCCTTGATGGGGTCACCTGGCTATTTCCTGTCACATTGATGGAATCCAATCGTTTTTTTTAACCTACAAGCAAACAAACCAGCCGTGAAACAGAGGCTGGGAAAATGTGCCAACCTGTAAAAATGGGGACCCTGCTTCCGTCCCCCAGGAAATGTGCAGAATAATCCCTCCATTCACTCCCTGTACTTCCTTCTGTGACCAGACACGGCGCAGGGATGCGGCGAACGCACACCCTTGCCCGCAGGAGGTCGCTCAGCCTCCGGAACAGGTGCTGTGCTGCGCGTGGGGGTGCCTGAGCTTGCTGGGAGTGTGTGGGTACGCTGTGTGCCCCCCGGGGCTGGTGGTGAAGCCTGGAGGACGGACTGACTCCCAGGTGAATTCCAGGCCCGAAATTGCTAAAGAAAATGACTGGGTTGTCTGAGAATGTCCTTCAGTGATCTGCTGACCACACGGGGCTTCTGTGTGGCCAGTGTCTTAGGGCAAGTGTTTGCAGACCTGTGACATGTCTGCAACGGCCGAGCTCGCCGTTGAGGGGTGGGCCAGGCGCACCTCTCCGTGAATGACCGCAGGGAAGCCCTCGGGTGTCAGGCAGCTCCGGGCGGAGGCTGGAGAGGAGCGATTCAGAGAACTCAAGGCACTGAGACAGAACGAAGGGAACAGAGGCCCTTGGGCAGCTCGGGGTGGGGGGTACGTGGGCATCGGCTCTGCACAGTGGTCTCACCATGGCTGGGAAGGGCTTTGGGTGGGAGCACAGGGGCGGATGCTCCGAGCACCTTTCAGCCTGTGGTGAAACGACAGGCTTTGGGCTTAAACAAGGGTGACGGCCGCGGAAAGACAGGGTCGGAGCGGAGACCAGAGGGAGGTCAGTCATGCCCTGTACTCCACAGCTGGGCCAAGCAGAGCCATTTCCGGTTCCGATTTGCTCGTCAGACCTGGGTTGGACTTTTGGCATCACAGGCTGAGAACCATTAGTTTGTGTGAATAAGAGATGCATCTCAAACCAAAGAACTTACGTGCGTGTTTGCGTAACCAACGGACATAGACAACAATGCTGGGGGGGATGGGGATGAGGGTGTCTGGGGGGGAAAGGAGAAATACCTTGTAACAAAATTAAATTAATTAAAAAAATAAATAAACAAGAAAGAAAGATGCATCTCTCATGCCCAAAGGGGTGGGGCCCCTCCTTCAGGCCCAGATCTCAATCGTGATCCCTGACACCCAGCGGCACATGACTTTGTCCTGAGTGTTCATCCCCACGCTGGTGTTTGCGTGGCGGTGAGTGGCGTGTGGACGAACAGCCATCGCGGGAAGAGTGTCCTCAGGCAGAGTTCAGGAAGGCTCTGGGATGTTTGCTGGGCCACCGAGAGGCGCCACCTGGTGGCGGGAGGGAGCAGAACCGGTTACCATGTCTTTTTACTGCTGTCACCCCTGAAGGAGGAGGAGGGACCAGCTGGAGAGGGGGGAGGGAGGGGAGGGAGAAGAGAACGAAAAGGCAAAGGAAGGGAAGGAAAGACAGACAACGGAAGACAGACTGTCCTCGCCTCCACCCCACGGTGTCTCTCCCTTGACCTCGGGCTGTGTCCTGTCCACGCTTCTGGCCACGGGCTTTTCCTGGCTTCAGATGGGCTCTGGGGGGCTCTGTCATCTTGAGGAGTCTGCACACCTGTTCCACAGGGGCAGTCCGGGCCCGTCCTGTCCATCCCCTTCCTGCTGCTGCTGCGGAGAAAACAGCTGAGCTCTGTCCAGATGTTGGAAATTTACAGCGGGAGCTCCCCTCCTCCCTCTGCCCGTGAGCATCTCTCCGCACATCATCCGTCCTTTGCCAGGTCCAGAGGGTCCTTTCCCAGTGCCTTCCTACCATTTCCCCTCCCCTCCTCTCCCCTCCCCTCTCCCTCCTCCCCTCCTCTCCCCCTCACTCCACCCCTCCCCCTCTCCCTCCCCCTCCTCCTCTTTGTTAATCAGCATCTTATTTACTGATCACTTAATGGGCACCAAGCACCATGTAAAGGTTAAGTGCTTCATGAGCTGCCTCGTTACTAATGGAATGTATGGTATCAGTACGTGTAGTATCTTGACCTCGATTTTACAGAAGACGCTTTTGAGGCTCAGAGAGGCCGGGCGCCTTGCTGAAGGCTGCACAGCTTCCACGAGCAGGTCGACGCAGCTCCTTCCCGTGGCCCTGAAACGCGGGCCTGTCTTGGTTCTAAGTGGCGGAGAGAACGGACGCATGGGCTCCTCTGAGACCCTGCTCTGTTCCCTGTGTGGCTAAGGCGTCTGCCAAGCAGGTGGGCGCCCTCTTCCTCGGCGCCCAGCCCTGCCCGGGGCTTTCTCCTCCTCCCCTGCAGGGATTTCTCCGAAGTGGCCAATGGCCAGCTTCTCCCCAAACAAACAAATGGCCTTTCTAACCCTTCTCCTGACCCCACCGGAAGCTGTTCAACCCCCGCTGATCTTCAGGCCTGTGAAGGAGGTCAGGGAGGGGTGCGGGGGCGGGGCTGTCTGTGGGGGAGGGGGGTCGGGGTCGCACCCGCGGACGCACCCAGGCCCGGGGCAGAAGTGTTCATTTCCTTTGGGGGTCGAGGCGAATGAATTATCTTCAGAGCAGGAGGGCTCTTCTATAGGTTTAAAGCGATTTTTGCAGAAGAACAAATTATTTACCTTTTCTGAATGTTTGTGATAACCCCGTATATGGAAACATAAAACTCTAAGTGCCTCGACAACGGATATTTATATTGACAACAGAAGATAAGTCACCTTGATGACACTGCACGGATTCTGTGTCTCGGGACGTGGCGCGGGCGGGCGGGAGTGGGGAGCGGTGCTTATTTTTATTTACTGGATCCGTGGAGAAATGAGTCTCCCGGGGGCATTTTCTAGGCAACGTTGCCTGTGAGGCCCCTAATGACTCGCAGGGCGCAGCTGTGAGTTACCCAGGCTGTTTGTTTTCTCTGAAGATCCCGCACTTTCTAAAACGAGAGTCGTTCAAGTAAAACAACTACCGCTGCCGACCCTCCCCACGCGGCCCAGAGGAGGGCTCTGGTGACGGAAAGCAAGAGCCGCTGGCTTCGAGCGCAAGGGGACACGGGCAGCAGTGGACAACGTGGAGGAGGTCGTGGCCTTTCCACGGAGCTGTGCAGAGGGGGGGTCCATCCCCCAATCTCCTGGCTCCTCCCGTGAGACGGGGCTGCTGGTCGGGAAAGAGTCCTGACAGGCGCCATCACGTCTCCATGCAGTGAGGCCGCCCACGGTCTACGTGTCCCGGCCCAGCCGGAGGTGGAGTCTCCGTCCTGTAGCCCACGGTGTGGGCAGGTGGTGGCTGTGGGCAGTGGGCGGGGCAGAGACCCCACAGGAAGGCGGGCAGGCAAAGCTCACAGACATCAACGGAGTCTCATGTAGAAGAAATGTGCTTCCCGCAGAGGCGAACACCTGTCAGGGAGGTGTCGGAGGGCAGCACTGGTTAAAAGGACGTGCGTGGTGGGCGCTTCGCCTGTGGCCGTCCCGTCACAAAGGGCCACTTCCAAGTGGAACCTGCCATCCGCCCTGGCCAGCCGAGCCCTCCTCGGACCCACTGCCAGGTCTGGAGGGCGGTGCTCAGGCATCTGCTGTGCAGCTTCTGCTGAGGGAGCAGGAGCCAGGAGGGGTCTGATCCAGGAGCAGCGTCAGAATGTGAGAAAATGGACGTTTCCACCCTGTGGAGTGGACATTGTCAGGTCCCCAGGAACCAGTCCCTCTGCCCTGACGACCCCTCTCCCCACCGCGCTGCAGTGACCCCCATCCGGGCGTCTCTGCATTGGAACCTGAACCCTAGGGAGACAACCTGGCCTCGGGGTCTAACCCCGGGCTTTGGAGGGGACAGACGTGCACCAGCCTTCTCCCTGCTCCTCCGCAGTCGCTTGTACAGGCTCAGCCTCCCAGACCCTCCGAGAACAAATGGGGATAATAAGGGAAACTGCCCCAAAGGGCGACGGGCGGACTTAATGAAACAATGTACCTAAAGAGCTTATTAGCATGTGGCTGGTGGCAGATCACCGCAGCTGCTCTTATTACTGATATTAAATCTGCAGCCCGACTCACGCCCAGCGGACCCCAGGCAGCTACAGGGAAGGTGTGGTTGCCGTGGTGATTTCAGGGCAGGCTTCTCCCTTGGGGAGCCCAGCTTGTGCCCACATACCCTCCAGCATTCAGAAGGCAACCCCGTGACGGACAGCAGTCATCGAGGGGCTTCATGTCTTCACGCCCCGGCATTGTGGCTAAGGAGGTGCATGAGCTCTTTGTCTCCGGAAGGAACTTTAAAGATAAACCAGCCGAGGCCGTGGACCGAGGAGGGAGGATGCCCCGGCTTCGCGGCTGGCGCAGGAGCGACAGGCAGGTTCTCGGCTCTGAGAATTCAGGCCTGCATGAGGGTGACGCCATGGTGAGCGGCCTGGAGAACCCCAAGGAGGGCACCCAGAGGTCACACGAGTCCGTCCTCTGGTCTCCCCTCCGACCTTGAGGAGACCTTGCTGCTTCCAGCCCAGGGACCGTGCACCCCGCATCCCTGCACCCCCACTCCCATCCCTGAAACAGATCGACTGAACTGCAGGATGGTGGCGTCTCATACGCCAGCCGAGTGCCCAGCAGCCAGACCGCTTGTGGCATGTCTGCTCAGCGTCTGAACGTGTGTGTTCACCCACCTCACGGCGACACACGTGGGGAGCAGGCTCTGCTCAGCGTCTGAACGTGTGTGTTCGCCCACCTCATGGCGACACGCGCGGGGAGCAGGCTCTGCAATGATTTCCTCCTGTGCCGACAAACAGAGACTTGAGGTGTTCGTTCGCCCCAAAGCCGAAAAAGCACAACCAGTTACGAAGTCTGAGAATATCGAAATGGACTAATAACAGCAATAGTCATGCCTGGATAATTCCACCTAACTGGTTACTCAGCGCCTTTCGAAAAGCGTTTTTAAGCTTGTCAGAGTCTCAAGGGAATTGGTTTCATTAAGCAACTGAACAGCAAGACGGCGGAGTGTTAGGAGGGGCACGCGGTGGCCGATGCCTGAGAACTCGGGCGGCAGAGACGAAGATTCACAGCAGTCATTCTGGGACTGCATTCTCTTCCCAGTTACCATTAATTGGTTGTTTCTCCAACGCAGACATTCACTGTATAAACGTACGATATACACACGTGATTTTTGCAACACAGAGGACAGATGAGCTGCAAGAAGAAAATGACTTATTTCAAGAAATAACCAGCGTTGATCTCGCTGGAAACTCTGCGTAGGTGCTGGCGGCACAGCCCGGCATCGAGAGCGAGGGTCCGAGCCGGATGGCTGGATTTACGGCCTTACTCCATCGCTTCTGCCCCTGCGATGCAGAAACTTCACTGACACTCTGCTTGGTTCAGTTACCTCATCTGACCAGTTGGAATAGCAAGCGCGCCTTCCTCACCACGGTTTAGGAGGAGCGCATGAGGTGATGTGTGTGAAGCCTTAGATCAGGGCACGGTACCTAGTGAGCATTCAGTAAATGTTAGCCGTTTTATATGTCTCACATGGACAGTATGCAGTTAAAATGGGAGTTTATTGAAAACACATTTTATAGCCAGCTTTTTATTTAATAGCATATTGTAAAGACTTTTTTTTTGTATAAATATATGCACATGGCCCTGCCTGGTTTGGCTCAGCGGTTAGAGCATCGGCCTGTGGACCAGAGAGTCCTGGGTTTGGTTTCTGTTAAGGGCACTTACCTCAGTTGCGGTTCGACCCTGGTCTCGGATGGGGTCATGTGGGTTGCAACTACTCAATTTGTCTCTCTCACATCGATGTTTCTCTCACTTCCTTCCTCTCTCCCTCCCGCTCTATCTGAAGATAAATGCAAAAATGTCCTTGGGTGAGGATAAAAAAAAATACATGCACATAACTTTATCATTTTTCATGGCTGTATAATACTCCATCACGTGAGTGTTTGGTAAATTACCAGGTAGGAGCTAAGCATTGCCTGCCAACTACAGCTGGGTATGGGTGCTGTCTTTCTACATCAGTGTGTACTTACACGATATACTATATATTAACATTGTTATATAAAAATTAGTAGAAATAACTAAAGGTCTGATGTTAATGGGAAGAATTATTGGTCTTATAAGTGTGTTACAATGAGCAAACATAGACAGCAATATATATTTTATTTTGAAGAGCATGTACGAAGTGGAGGGGAAATATTGTCAATATTTTTTTATGCCTACAAGGCAAGTCTGGGTAGAAGTTTCATAACTTATTTTGATCTCTCAGAGAACAGAAGCGTCTTCCAAACAGCATTCACCTTCAGCTTTCACATATTTGACCGACGTCCAGAAGAAGGTCCTGGCCCAGCCTGTGCGGCTCAGTGGGTGAGCGTCCACCCTGCTCCAAGAGGTCCCAGTTCCATTCCCGGTCAGGGCACATGGCCAGGCTGTGGGCCGGACCCCCCGTGGGGCCTGCAGGAGGCGGCCGAGCGATGGTCTCTCATCCATGTTTCCATCTCTCTCCCTCCCCCTCCCTGACTGAGCCTCTCCTGGCAGCTTCAGGAGGTGGCATGAGCCCTGTGTGGGCGGGGCCCCCAGGGTGGGTGGGGGGGTCAGTCGAGCGATGGATCCGCAGCGTCTGGATGCTGAGACTCTGTAGCCCTGAAGACGCCGTGACCCAGAATCTCCCTCGTCAGCAAACACCCAGGACTGTCCCCTGAGCGCCCGTGGACCGGCTCCCAGTGGGAGGCTGGGAGCGAGGTCTGGGAAGAGGCACAGTCCGGGTTTGAGAAGAGACCCCCTGCAGCCAGGGACATGCTCGTGGATGTAAATAGCTTCCTGCCTTCGGTCTGGAATGAGGACACGGGAAGGGGTGAGACGCTCTGCCCTGCAGAAATGGAACGAATCCCTGCAGTGGGCCCAGCGCGCAGAGCACACGGGGAGCGTCCCCGAAGTCGCGGCAGGTGGGTGGACCTCTGTCAGTGGCCCTTGTGGCCTTAGCACGTCTGTGGGGTGCGCATCAAGCTGCCCTGGAGGTGCTGGCTCATCTTCTCGCTCTTTCATCTGCAGAGGAAGGGGGACAGGGCCTGACGTTTGGGGCGAAGCCGCGGAGACAGTGTGGGTGGCACCCCCGCGTCGCATGGCATCCCTGCAGCAAGGGGGGGACGCGGCTGAGGGCGGCCGTGACTTCCAGAGTGGTCAGCAGAGAGACGAAGCGAAGACAGGGAGGCATGAGGGGCGCACAGCAGGCGCTGGGGGCGGGGGGCCGTGCTCATCAGCCTGGCCACGCTTCTCCGCCTCCGAGACTCCCACCGGGCCCCGGGAGCCGTCATGGGTTCAGTGGGCACCGTCAGGTTTTTCCACCCTCAGACGCCCAGCCCCCCAACCTGTGCAGGCTGTTGCCGGGAAGAGAGACGGAGGCAGCGGGGCTGGGGTCTCCTTTTTAGATTTTCATCAAGGAGAGAAAATCAGCAACCCCGCTGAGCTCGTTCCAAGTGCGCCTCAGGTCCAGCCACACCAGCGAGCCCTGCTCGAGTCTCTGCAGGCGGGGAGAGGAGAGGCCCGGCCCCTCTGCTCTCCCCAGGTTGCATGGGGAGGGCAAACACCTGCCTTCAGCTCAGAACTCGACCTTGTTCTTCCCAGAACTTCCTGGCAGCTGCTTCGAGTCTAAGACTCTGCCACCCCGTCCTGCCCCCATTCACAGGTGTCCCACCTGCGTGGTGACCCGTGGCTCCCAGCCCCCCCTGCACAGGTGTGTCTTGCACAGCTAACGGCATCTTGAGCTCTGCTTTTGGAGGAACTGAACCGACACCGACATTCAGTGTGAACAATTGGCCGTCAGCGGTCAGGGTGGTGTTTCAGAGACCAACACCAGCAGGAGAAGAGTTGATTCAGGGTCACAGCCCCTGGACTGAGTCACGCACCAGCTCTACAACCCGAGCCTGGAGAACGACGATTCCAACAGGTATCAACACAACCGCGTCTCCGGAGAATCGAACGAAATCGTTTAGATAAACTCTGCACATTGATGACTTTGCAGACGCCCTTAATCACTCGTGACACGTGGTGAGGTCGGCGCCGTCGGCACCACTCTGCACGTGTAGGACACACCTGTGCTCCGGACGGCACCGCCCACCCTGAGCACGGACCCCTCGGGCGGCGGGTCAGGCCCCGGGACCGCCAGCCGCACTGCGATCGGGGTTCCCAGCCTCCGCGGGGTGGATGATTTGCTGGAACAGCTCACAGAGCTTAGGACACGGCTCCTTTGCCAGCACTGGTGTGTCACACGGGGTGACTGGGAACTGCTGAACCGAGGAGATGCTTAGACCCAAGAATGGAGGGCGTGGGCTCCCAGACCCTCCTGTCCAGGGCACCACCCTCCGGCCCCTCCCTGTTCAGCCCGGGAGCGCTCCGATCCCCATCATTCAGAGGTTTTTTAGGGGTTTCGCTCTAGAGGCATGATTGATTAAATCATTGGGGGTTGAGCTGTCAATCTCTAGCCCCTCTTCCCTCCCCAGAACTTGGGGCGAGGCTGCAGGTGTCCAACCCTGGTTGGAAAGGCCTTACTGGGAATAACAAGGTGCTCTGGTCTCGGCCCGCGGGATCCCCAGGGTTCTGCGTCGACCTTCGGCCTCTGTGCCCAGCCCACCACGGCAGCCTCGCTGCCCTCGTCCCCTCTGCATTTCAGCCTTCACCCAGGTGGACCGACAAACAGCCCGACACACCCCAATTCAGCCTCACCCGTGGACAGGCGTGTCGGCCCCACTGTCACTCACGCTGTTCATCATTAGTATTAACGAATGTGCCCCTGCCCCCCGGTGTTTCCACCCCCCTGCTCTGCTCCTGAACCTGATTCTGGGAAGAAAACTGGACACGAGGACGGAAAGGCCGCGGCTCAGGGGCGTCCACACGGGGCTGTGCGGGTGCACAGCAGAGACCACCTCGCACGGGCCCGGTGACGTGAGACCAGAGACGTAACCGGGCGCTTAAGGTCCTGGGCTGGTTGCCGAGGGCGGCCGCCGCAGTGCCCACACACCCTTGTAGCAGCCAAACCCGTTCCCAGTCCAGGAGGCCGGGGTCTGTGACCCAGCAGCCAGCAGGGCCCGGCTCCCTCTGGGGGCCCTCAGAGCTGGTTGCTGGCAGCTGCAGGCTCGTGTGGATCCAGCCACTGCCTCTGTCATCAACAGGTTGTCTTCCCTGTGTGCCCCCAAGTCTCCCTGTGTGGCCCCCAGATCTCCCGTGTGGCCCCCAAGTCTCCCTGTATGGCCCCCAGGTCTCCCTGTGTGGCCCCCAAGTCCCCCTCTCCTGAGAAGGACACCAGACAGTGGATTCAGAGCCCCCTGATGCATGACCACACCTGACGACACCTGTAAAGACCGAGTAAGGTCACAGTCACAGGTCCCAGGGGCTAAGATACGAACATACCTTTGGAGGTGATTTAACAGTTCAACCCACTGCAGGGCATGTAGTCTGCTAAGGCGAAGTGGGTGGTCATCAGAGACTCGTGATCCAATCGCCAACAGTGAAATGGACCACCCACAGTGCGACTGTCACCTGTTAGCCCAGCCCCCCCTCCCCCCCCACTCCTTTGAAGGGCAACTACTGCTCTTCCTAGTTTAACCTTTTTGTTTGGTTAATCCATTCACCTTTCTCAACCACCCCCCAACTCCCCTCCCCTCTAACAGCTGTCAGTCTGTTCCCTGTGTCTGAGTCTATTTCTATTTTGTTTGTTTGTTTTGTTCCTTAGATTCCACCTGTAAGTGAAATCAAAGGGTACTTGTCTTTTTCTCACTGGTTAATTTCACTTAGCACAATAATCTCCAGGTCCACCCATGCTGTCTAAAAAGGTAAGATTTCCTTTTTAACAGCTGCGTAGTACTCCATTGTGTACATATACCACAGCTTTTTTATCCACTCATCTACAGATGGGCAGTTGGGCTGCTTCCAAATCTTGGCTATTGTAAGTGATGCTGCAGTGAACATAGGGGTGCATTTATTCTTTCTAATCAGTGTTAGTTTAACATTTCAATGGCATAAAACTTTATGCAGCTGGGTACTTGTTACATATTTGCACTGGTTACAACACCACCGAGGGTGACTGCACACTCAGACTCCAGAGGGCCTGCAGCTCTTCCCTCTTCTGCAGCGACTCCAGCCCTGCTGGGCACTGGCCGCTCCTTCTCTTCGAGGCCTCCTCCCCCTCTCCACAGTGACCACCTGCGGTCTCCCCTCACCTGAGGCCCCGGCCACCTCCCAGTCATACCTGGTGGGTCCTCGTGCTCTGAGCTGCCCTCGGGGCTCCCTTCCAAAGAGGGGGTGTGGGTGCTTGGCTGCAGGGAGCCTGGGCTCCTTTTGATGCTCAGGCTGGAGCCCTTCGGGGACAAGCAAACATACCTGCCCAGCTCTAATGTGCTTTCATGCCTCACACTCCCCCCACCAGAAACGTGTCCCTCTTTTTATTGTCTTGCCCGGAGACTCCAGGCGCTCTGCCAGGCGTGATGGACGCAGGCGGAAGGGGGCCGAGGGGGCAGACCCGCCTCGCCACATGCGGGAAGTTCTGAGCATCGGCAGATAATGAACTGAAGTTATTGAATTTACTTAAACGTTCCTTCGTCCGAGAGAGCTGGCAGCCCCCAGAGTCCTCCGCGCCGCGCTGAGGGTGGGATAAGAGATGTTCTGATTTAATTCCTGCGCCATCACGAAGCCTGTGTCCTGCATGTGTCATTATTTTCCCATTATCTCGATGCCTCAGCTAATGAACACGCCCAGGGCCACTCGCGCTGCTGGAGGAGCTGAGCAGGCGGAGCGCCACCCCGTGGGCACGGACGCCGCGGCACGGCAGACCTGCGGCCCTCTCACGTCTCGGGTGCCTGGGGGCGTGTGCCCGCCTGGGGCAGAGCAGCGTCCGCTCACCCACGGGGCCCACTTCCTCTCCACCTGCACGCGTCATGCACAGCAGAGGCAGCCCACTCAGGACGTGCCCCCTGCGCTGGTCACGGCAGCTGACTGCTCTCGGCCAGGGGCCCTCAGGGACGCTAGACAGCCGCCAGGACACAGAACACCGGCGGTACTCCCTCCCCCCGGTGAGAGCGCACAGGTTACTTTGTAGCCCTCAATGAGACTATGTTTCCTTTTATCTTCAGATAGGCGGGGAGAGAGAAACATCGATGTGAGAGAGACACCGATTGGCTGCCTCCTGCATGACCCCGACGGGGGCTGGGGATCAAACTGCAACCCAGGTGCATACCCCTGACTGGGACTCGAACCTGAGCCCCTGTGTCCTGTGGGCTGATGCTCTCCCTGCTGCACCAAACCGCCAGGGCAGGTGTAAGAAGTAGGAAATAGGACGTGAACGGCGGAGAGATGTCTCGAGTCTTGGGACTCGTGCACCAACGGAAGAACCGTGTGACGGTGACTCGGCCGGGAGAGGGTGGTGCCTTGCCCAGTGCACCGGCACCTTTCGGATGAGGGGCCCTCCCCTGACTGTCCCTCAGGCCGTTCGCCGGGCACACCCCTCACGCTGCCAGCACCTGAGCCTGGCGACCCAGCCAGGGGCCAGGATGTGGGCTGAGATGGTGTCCTGGCCCTGAGGTGCCCTGTGAACGGCAGACTTCATGAGGATCACACCACATCGCACACGCACGACGTAAGAAAATAAAAAGAAATTCATGTTAAAATATAATTCCCATGAAATAGAATGTCCCCTAGTCACTTGAAGGATTGAAAGGAAATCTGTCTCATCCTTAGCGTGTTGGTTTTTGTTGGCCGATGTGATAAAAATGGAGAGTTCAGACCCGGACAGACAGCGGCTCTGAGGCCGTTTGTCCCTCCGAGTTGTTCGTCTGTGAAGCGGGCTCCTCGCTCCATCCGTGGGTAACCGCAGGTTCTTTAACTCAGTGGATTATACAATCTGGGAAATAGTGTCTATACTTTACTTATTTCTCTGTTTTTTTCAAGCGTTTTCTGATACACACGAATGCCTAGGTTTCCATCTCAAGCCGTGCTCCTGGCCTGGCGACAGGGAATCGGGAGGAGACCCCGGAGTGTCTCACCTCTGTGATGACTGACCTGCTAAAGCATTTACTGTAATAGCAGGTCCCAGGTCCTAATCCTCAGATTCGATAAGGGATTCATATTCTAGTTATTTGTGCTGTTATCTTGTTGCTTCTTACAAGAGGGAGCTGATTCTTGTCGGTAGGTCCCTGCGTGGCCCACGCCGGACGCAGATTTTCAGACGCGAACGCGCGGACCGTTCCACATAGACATGCCGTCCCCTGTGTGGGGACAGGGGGACGAGAACATATACAGTCACAAAAAAGTGTTTTCAGAGTATATTGGGGGACAGTGAAGATAGGGTTCTGGCCTCCAAACCCTCGCTGATGGCGGTGTCTGCTCGGCGTGTGGTTGCCTGTCCAGCAGCCACGCACGTGTCTTCCCGCAGGTGGGGCCTGGGTCTATGGTAAAAGAGACAGAAAATGCCAGAAACTCGCCGTCCAGCTGCCCTTGGTCCGCGGGCAGCCGGGGGCCCAGCTGCTCACGTGCCCCCTCGTGGGATCCGCCCACCTCTGTGCAGCAGAGAAGGACTTTCTCCCTGTTCTGCACCCCCTCACGGTGGAGGGACAGCTTTCTGTCCCCGGGAGCTTAGGGGAGGGAGGGGCCGATGTCCGGAGCTGCTGCCACGGGAGAGGGCCAGGATGCAGCCAGTCCCTCCCGCGAGCGGCCCCTCTGCCCGGCGAGGATGCTCCCCGCTCTGACCAGCCGGCGGCTGTGGTCCAGGAAATCCCTGGCTACTTCTGACGGTGCGCATCAGTTTTCCGAAGGTCTGGGACGGATTCAGACCCCGATAGATGACCCCCCCCCCCGTGCGTGTCCACACAGCACAGTGAGGTGGGAACTCGGCACGAAAGGTCAAGCTGATCAGAAACCAGCTGAGTTGCTGATGTCTAGGTGTTGCCAACATGAAGCCCCCTACAGGGCTGTGCCCACAGGCGCTCAGAGTTAACGGTGAGGACGGCCGATGCTGTTCCAGGTGCTGGGCACTGACACGCGTTGTCATCAGTTCACTGCCCTGCGCAGCAGGTGCCAGAGCCAGGCCTCGGGCGTGATCCGTCCGACTCCCTGCAGGGCCTGGCTTGGGGACCACCCCATCCCATATGTCAGAAAGACACCCCAAGGCCTTAGTCTTTGTTGGTGCTGGTGTTTCAGGGCAGCCAAAGAACCTGAGAGAACCCCGATAACCCTGGACTCAGACGGAACTTTCTAGGCAATTAAGTACTTTTTAAAAAATTTTATCTTTATTGTTGAAAGTATCACAGAAGTCCCACTTTTCCCCCCATTGACACCCTCCTCCTGGTCCCCCCCGCGCCCCCCGCACTGTTATCTGTGTCCATTGGTTACGCCTGTATGCACATCCATCCTCGGTTCCATCTCTTCCGCCCCCCCAGGTTGTCTTAGTACTTTTATTTTATTTTATTTACTTATTTATTATTTTATCCTTACCAGAGGACATTTTTCCATTTATCTTTAGACAGACTCAGAGGGAGGGAGGGAGAGAGAGAAACATCGATGTGAGAGAGACACATCGACTGGTTGCCTCCCTCGCGACCAGGGCAGAGACGAACCAAAACCAAGGACGTGCCCTTGGCCAGAATCGAACCCGGGTCTCACCGGTCCGTGGGCCGTCGCTCTAACTGCTGAGCCGAACCAGCAGGGCTGTCAGTACAAGAGGAGGCATGTGTGTGCGGGAAGCGCGTGGACACTCTGAGCTCTCGGGGCGTCTTTAATGGATTTAACTTTCTCTCGTGTGCCTCAGAGGGGCCGAGTGCGGCCCACACTTTACTCTGGAAGCCTGCGGGGCCAACGCGGCGACTCGGTGATCTGAGTAGGAGTTTCTACTCCTTCCGCATGGAGCGCCACGGGTCAATAATTTATTTTGAAATCCCCCAGGTGGTAGCACTATAAAAGTTGGGGAAGCTTATTGAAACACACAGGCACACCCGGAACCACACACACACACATGCACGCACACGTGTGTGCATACACATGCACACACGAACACGCACACACATGCATGCACACACGCGCACATGCACACACGCGTACATGCACACACGCACACACATGTGCACACACGCTCGCCTAATTTTGCCCTTTCTTTTGGCTGAGTATCATCAACATGATTTCATTTCCTTTGCGACAGAAGATGTGAAGGTCCATCACGGAGCGCGGGAACGACGGCTCTGAATCGTTAGTAATTACAAAGAGTGCCCATATTTCATTATTCGGCACTGGCAGTAAACTCATTTCTCAGCCCATCCATTAGCGAGAAATACTGGCTGCATATTAGTGTCTGTGTTCAACAGATGATTCATATTTAAGAACTCATTCTCCCTTCTCAGAACACTTTGGCAGTGATGTTTGTTTACGCTGCGGGCCCCGCCGCTGCTCCCGACACTCACCCGCGGGGCCGGCAGGTGGGACCACGTGTCCTGAGCCCCTGAGAGTCCAGGCTTCTCCCCACGCAGACAGTACAGGCCGTTTCCGTAGCAACAGAGTAACGTGGAGCACAGAGCTCTGCACTGTGGGCTGACTGTCCCCCAAACCCACATGTCCCAGTCCTGGCTGCCAGCACCTCAGCCTGGGACCCCTTTGCAAACAGCCTCCTTACAGAGGGGGTTCATACGTTAAATGAGACCCTCTGGGCAGGTGCCCGTCCAGTCTGACAGTGTCTCTATGAGGGGAGATCAGGACAGACACACACTCAGAGGAGCAGCCACTTGAGGACACACGGAGTCGCGGGGCGTCTGGAGGCTGAGGAGAGAGGCCTCAGGGGAAACCAACCTGCACGGTCTCAGCCTCAGACGCCCAGCTCCAGGGTGCTCAGGAAGCCAGTCTGTTGTTGAAGTTGTGGTATTTTTTAAACTAATTTTTCTTTATTGATTTGATAGAGAGGAAGGGAGAGGGAGAGAGAGAAACATCAATGAGAGAGAACATCGACGGGCCGCCTCCTGCACGCCCCCCACTGGGGGTCGGGCCCACAACCTGGGCATGTGCCCTGACCGGGAATCAGACCGGCGACCTCTTGGTGCAGGGTCGACGCTCCACCACTGAGCCACAGCGGCCGGGCTGAGTTGTGGTATTTTTATACAGCAGCCCACGGGGTGCCGAGGTCAGCAGGATCCAGGTGGATCTGGAGTTGAGCTGATGATTCTCAGAACAAGGTGAGCCTGCAGGTCAGCGCCAGCCCCGCCCCATCTGCACAGTGGAGAGTCTTCTCCTGTGAGTGGTGATTTCTCCAAGAACGTCTCTTCATGTTTTGAGATGACGTGTCCACCGGGTCAGGGCGCCGTGGTGATGACCGTGGTGACCATCATGCACTTGTCGGGCCCTGCGCTGCGCACTGTGTGCATCACCTGGCCCCGCTGCAATCCTGGTGGGCGGATCGCTCTGCTCTCTGGCTATGTACCCAGACCGCAGGCTGCCGGGGCTGGGCCAGTGGGCGGGCGCCCTGCTGCATGCGGATAGACCCCCAGTCGCCTGTCAGCTGAGCAGGTCACTGTCTCTCACATGCACCTGGATTGGCTGCTGCAGTTTTGCTTCGGGAAACTCACCGGCCTGGTGTGAGATCATGGAAGCCCGTGTCCAGGGCCACAGGGGCGCAGTCGTCACAAACGGGTGCTCAGGCCAGACGGATGGAGTCAGACCCTTGGGCAGTGAGAAGTTGGGACTGTTCTGTTTAAAAGCTGCCCCAGTGAGTATGACGGCAGGAGACTGGCCGGAGGGCAGGACCAGAGAGCCTGCCTGGCCAAGGGCGGGCTCTCACGTCAGTGCCCAGCCCTCTGCGCGTGGGGGCCGGTGACACCGCGGGGGAGGGGTGGGGTGTCAGCCCAGATGAGAGGGAAGAGCTTCAGCAGACGGACAGACGGACCCCTTGTCTTGGGTTTAACACGGAAACCAGGACGTCGCTCAGTCTACAGGGGGCAGGTGGGTCAGCAGTGTCTGCACCTCCTCCCTGGAGCCTGAGATCCAGGGTGCGTGGGCCCTGGAACTTCTCCGGGCGGTCAGAGCCGGGAAGGGGGCGCTGTCACCTTCCTGGGTGACACTGCCCTGTGACCTTGAGCCACCCCCAAGGGGAGGTGAGCTGTGCCTGCAGCAGTGGGAGGAGCTGGTGTGAGGACCAGCGACCGTTGGAACAAGCCTGGGGGGGGCACCCCGAGTCTTAAAGATAAAATTTAATCTGTACACACTGTCCCGTCATGTGCTCTAGTCCAAGCTCTTCAGTCCTCCAAGCTGCTCGGATTATTTACCGAAGAGAGGAGCCCCCACGTTTCAGGGACTGTTTCAGCCGCATATGAAATCATCTCAGTCTGACAATGTGCCTCGGCCCTCTGACGTCATCAAATTAGAGCCGCACGCCTGGAGCTGAGGGGACGGCGTGGCCCCTTTCCGTGGCCGGAGCCCCGCCCTCAGCTCTTCCCTGCGTAATAGACAGCGACAGCGACAGCTCACCGTTGCCTGAGGGTAGGTGTGCCCACGTCTGCGATGAGGTGGTTTCACTGTTTCAGCAATGAGGTTTTTTTGAGGTCACCCAAGACTCTCCTGAGCCCCATGTGGGGTGTGCCCCGATTCCAGTCTAAAGACGTGGTCAGCTCTTTTCCCCGTGGATGAGGATTTCAAAGAACTCGACCAGGACAGACATTTCTGGGACAACTGGGGAAACGCAGAGACAGCCGGACTCGTAGGTGACGTTGCCCTTGTTGGGTGTGGCCGGGTGGTGTGGTCAGATGGGAAATGCCCTCATGTTCAGAGGTGCGTGCTGCAGTGTGCAGGGATAAGTATCATATTATCTGTGATTTATAATGATTCAGCAAAAAAATGGATACTATAAAGGCAAAAACGTTCAGAACCGTAACAGTTGGGGTGCGGTGTAGAGAAGAGGGTCCCCCAACCTGAACTCAGTGGGATATGGAGATGGAGGTTTGTGACCACCACCTTGGATCCTGAAGAAATGGCTCGTGTTTGACCTGTTCACTGTCAGGGAACAGAAAGTGTCTGGTTTTCACTTTTCCAAATCTTTCATCCAGAAAGCGGGGTACGTGTTCAAGTTTCTACAATTTTTCAAAACCCAAAGGCAGATGCTTGACCTACACATGGTCCATTTCAGGGGGCACAGGCTTGGGGGCCGGCTGGGACCCCAGCGCCATCACGAGCTGTGTGACGGGGAGCAGCTCACAGAACCCCGGGGCGACTCGGGCTTCCCCTCTGTGAAGTGGGGTGAATGACGCTTTCCAGGCAAAGCTGTGAGGTGAAATGGGGTGAATCGGGAGCTTGCCGGGGCGCGGGAGATTAACCAGTAAATGGAACAGCCTCTCTGGAGAAGGAGGAAGGGAATTTGATTCTGTTCCATGTACAAAGTATCCAGACAGGACCCCCGGAGAGACCTGACCAGCAAGGCTAGTGCTGACCTTCAGCCCACGCCCTTGGGGTACGTGCCCTGAATTAACAGTATGGAAACCAGGGCTGTCCTGGGACCTCTGTGCCATAGGGAACAGCCTGTGACATTCACCTTATGAAAAATAGGCTTTAAAGGCAGATTTCCATTTTCCAGTTAGCCCGGCCTGTATCTACAGACAAAGGAAATTAAGCCTGCTATGCGCTGGGATTCGTGTTCCTCCCGTTTCTTGAACCCCACAAAAAGGACTCCATTCATCAAACAGATGCTGCAGGCCAAGCACCCCCAGATGTGAGTAATTTTCATCTGCATCACAGGCTCCTGAAGGAGCCACCATCATTATTATCACTATCGAATGACCCCCTTTAACAGAAGCCGTAGCTGTCAGAGGTGAAGTCTTGCACCTGCAGGTCGTCGGTGGAAAGGCCACAGAGCCTTTGAGGAGAAGCACTAGGACCTTGCGGCCCTCACTGGGCCCCTCTCCCCGACCCCCGCCCACAGCCGCAGAGCGGAGGCGTGGACTCCAGTCTCCTGGTAACACCAGTGACGACAGCAAGGCTGGGGCCTCCGGATTCAATGAGCTGATGCATTCATACGAGCAAAACATTTAGGACGGCTTCTGGCCAGTAGTATTTCGTGACGTAAGGTTCGCTTATTTAACTCATGCAACTTGGCCCGCTGACCCTTCACGCGGCCACCCTAGTGAATGAACTCAGCTGGTGGTGCGTCTCATTGCTCACCAGGGGTCATTGTCACAAGAGGCTGGGGATGGACTTCTGGCCGCAAGGGCCCTCCGAGCCCAGCGGGCCTGGGCTGGCTCGGCTCAGGCCTCTGCAGCAGGTGCTCCAGACCCGCGGGTCCCTCTGGCCTGCACCCTCCACCCACCAGCAGCGGGCGCTCAATCCATGAAGGGCAGGAGTTCAAAGCGCTCGCTTTGGGGACTAACGGTGCCTGTGACCCAGGGAGCAGACACACCACTTGTGAAGAGGAATTTCCGTGGCTGAGCAGACCTGAGGGAGAGCTCAGCCGAACCCCGCGGCTGACGAGGAGAGTTCTGTCCATGAACAAGCATCAGCCCCTCCCACGCACGGCCCAGACGCCAGGACCTTCGTCGCCCCGGGCCGCCGTGTGTTCTGGAAACACGTCTGTATTTGTGCACAGAAGGTTCTCAGGCTGGGTTCCGGGTCACACACCGTGGGACCCGTGGGAGAACCCAAACGAGAAAACCATTTCGACAGTGAAAAGGGAGTGTCTTCGCACACAGCCGTGAGCACGCAGCTCATTCGCGCATTCACCGGGCATCTGCTCACAGGGGAGGCGGGAGGGGGGCTCCACCCCCAGTCGAACCTACCTCCTTGGCACCACCTCCTGGTCCTGGGCCTGCCTTCAGCCCCGGTGGATGGAATCGGGACCTCACACAATCTGACCCCCAGGGCTGGTAGTTGATCCCCTTTAGAGCTGCTGAGACCGTTGAGACCTTCCTGAGAGTAGTGACTGTCACCCCCTTTCACCCCCACTCCTGAGACTCGGCCACGCTTGCCCCCAGCGCCTCCTCACTGAGCAACGCCCCTGGGAGCTCCGTGGACGGCCGGTGTCCCGCGTGGGCCGGGCCGGGTGACTCGCAGCAGGGAGGCCACAGAGGTGGCCTCGGTCTCCGCTGGCCCCTGCTAGCTACTCGTGAATACGTCCCTCGGAATTCGGCAAACATTCCACGTATATAAGAAATAATTTTTTCAGAAACATCTCTCGACGTCAAATTGTCACCAGTACTCACTGTGAAAAGTGAATGTAAACCTTAGATGCAAAGGTATGAATCCAGAGCATAAGAATCGTTGTGATAACGACTATTTTGATTTTTATTATCTTTTCTTTTAATCATTACCCATGGACATTTCTGCATTTATCTTCAGATAGAACAGGAGGGGGTGGGAGGGGGGGAGAGAGAAACATCGACTGGTTGCCACCCACACGACCCCAACCGGGGCGGGGGACAAACTGCAACCGAGATACGTGCCCTTAGCGGGAACCGAATCCGGACTCTCCCATCCACGGGCCGACGCTCTAACCGCTGAGCCAAACCGGCCAGGGCTTGATTTTCATTATTTAACTCAGGGTAGCAACGTGGAGGACTTGAGCGTTCACTGGGTGATGGACGGGAAGGGAGTACGGGCCATGCGGTCACGTAAGTGCTAAGACTCCTTCGATTTCAGGGCATCTCAGCCCTGGAGAGAGTGCGTCCGTGAACATGGGCCGACCCCCCGGGCACAGGGGTGTTTGTTCAGAGTTGGCAGCGAACGGCTATCATCTCATTTCGTTCCGATGATGCTGTGATCGCAAGAGGTGGCACCGGCACCCCCCCGCCCCTGAGTTCTCCTGTTTCTCTCCTTGAACGAGCAGCCCTCAGCCGGATCGGGGCGAGCAGGGTGGCGGACAAGTTGTGGGGAATCACGTTTCTAATCAATCAGTTGCCTCGAGTCATGGAAGCGAGTGTCTGGCTTCTAGTTACTCAGACACAACATCGCTGAGAACTGCTTTCATCACCGGCACCGAGAGGTCTTCGTGGGTTTGCTTCTTACGTCCGGCCGGAGGCATCTGAAAACGATGCACTTTGGGTGTGGAGACCCAGACAAGCTTCAGGGAAAAGGACGGGAGGGGCCACACCGGGGGGAGCCCGGGAACCGGCCGGCTGTGAGTACCCGTCTCGGGAAATCGAGGGCGGGCCTGTGAGCAGAGATAAAGGAGCAATTTATCCTGATAAGTGTCCAGGCACCGGGACGCCCAGCAACAGAAACGCTTGTGGTCTTCAAAGTCCATATAAAATATGCAGAGAATTTCAAAGTCCGTGAAGAGAAAAGTGACAGTGTTAACGAGAGGAATAGATGCAGTTGAAGATTTGCCAACTTTCTCTCAGGAACTGACCGAAAAAGTAGGCCAAAGGTATGATGAGGAGGGAGAGCCTGGACTAATTCTCCCCAAACTTGACCGCGTTGGCATCGACCGGACGGCGGTGGAACACGCATCCGCGTCGCTGAGAGAGCCTGCTAGGCCGTGAAGTCTATCTCAGTAAACGTCAAAATGCTGAAACCGCCCTGGCCGGTTTGGTTCAGCGGTTAGAGCGTCCGCCTGTGGTCCGGAGAGACCCGGGTTCGGTTCCCGCTAAGGGCATGTACCTTGGTTGCAGTTTGTCCCCGGCCCTGGTTGGTCGTGCGGGTAGCAGCCACTCGATGTGTCCCTTTCGCATCGATGTTTCCCTCTCTCTCTCTTCCTCTCTCTCCCTCCCGCTCTGTCTGTACAAAAAATGGAAAAATGTCCTCAGATGAGGATTAAAAAAAAAAAAAAAAGGAAAAAAAAAAAATGCTGAAACCTTTGAAAGTGCGTTTTTCAATCACGGCAAAAGTAATTTGGAGCAATAAGATACCTAGAAAGTCTCCAAATTCGTGGACATGAAACAACACTCTTCTAAATGAAGTGTAAGTCGAAGAAGGAAGCATAAGTGATAAGTAAATGTTTGCCGTGAAAAATGGCAATAAAAACACAGCAGATAAAAAACTCAGAGGTTCCCTCAAGCGTTGACTTAAGAGAAATGTGTAGATTTAAATCTCAGATCACTGACTCGATTCTCAGATCGCTGACCCGAATCTCAGATCGCTGACTCGATTCTCAGATCGCTGACTCGATTCTCAGATCGCTGACTCGAATCTCAGATGGCTGATTTGAAATCTTCGTGTTGAACACACATTTCCACATCATGAGACTAGAAAAATGTGGGTGGATTGAACCCAAAATAGAGAGAAAGGAGGGAAGAAATAAAGGTAAGAGCCCAGATCAAAGCAATAGAACGTAGGTGGATGGTGGGGAAGACTAACAGGACGGCAGCACTTCTTTGAAGAGACTGGTAACAGACACCCCTTAGCAAGACTGATGTTACCAGCTGTGGCTGATCCAGTGGGCTGTCCCGGGCGGACCGAGGGACCGGCAGACGGCAGAGCTGCGGTTCTGCCCCGGCTTCACAGGGACTGGCTGCCTTTCATCTTCTGAAGGATCCACACCCTGGGAAAGTCCATGAATGACTCTGAAAGTACTTGAAAACAGCCCGAGCTGGTGTGACGCAGTCATTAGAGCTTCGGCCCCTGGACCAAAGAGTCGAGGTTTCAATTCTGCTCAAGGGCACACACCTCCGTTTCGGTTCATCCCCAGCCCTGGTCAGGGTCATGCGGGAGGCAGCCAGTCAGTGTGTCTCTCTCACATCGATGTCTCTCTCCCTCTCTCCCTCCCACTCTAAAGATAAATGGAAAAATATCCTCAGGTGAGGATTTAAAAAAATAAGTAAAAACCGGAAGTAATCGACCACCGCCAGCCCGCGCCCTTTGCCGCAGAGCCTGCTGAGGACGAGTTTCTCAGGGAACAGGGGTTCAGAGCTCAGGCAGTCTGATGGGTAAAGAGTCTCCCTGCCTGGATCCTCTCCCACCCAGCACCACCTGCTGGGGAAGCCCAGCTGCACAGCGTCGCCTGGAGATACTTTCAGACCCGCAAGTCCACGTTCCAGGCAGGTGCGCATAACCTAAGCTCCGCTTAACTTACTTAAAAGCAGACGCCCCTGTGGGCGGGTAACACGCTGCTTTATTGCTGCCATAACCAGGGTTCAGGGGACAGAGTTCTGAGCCCTCATGGTCTGGCTCGTGCGTGTCCTCAACTCATGAAACAGTAAAGGGCAGTTTCAGGGGACGTTAATAAGAATATGCATCAAACGGATGTTTGCTTTATGGTAACAGATATGAAGCCGTCTGGAGCAGAGCCTCTGGAGCCACGATCCCCGGCTGTCTCTCGGGATGGAGGGAGGCAGAGGCCAGAGGCCGAGCTGCCGCCCCTCCGGAGAGGCCTGGGTCTGTGCAGAGATCGGAGACGAGCCTCCACTCACTGAATGTGTAGCACAAGCCGGGGCTTCTCGGCAGGGCAACTCTGATTTGCAGATGAACCTTTTGTGTTAAGTATTCTCGTTTTCCAGATAGAAAACTGAGGTTCAGTGAGTTATTTCCAGGCCCCTAAGCTTTCAAATCCAGACCTGCCTGACCTGTTCTTCTCCTGCCACATTGCTCTGTTTGCACACCTCCAGGGACAGGGAGCTCACTGCCTCCCCACCGCACAGCGGTGTGCCGGACAACACGGACAAATGATAAGGAATGAACTGTCGTCTTCCCTTTCCTATTTGTGCCTCGTTACCCAGGGCCTTACCTCCCCTTTCTCCTATCATAAATAATTGTTTTACTTCAAATTATATAAAAGAAAATTGGTAGAATGACCAAGATGTCTGAGTAAGCGGGTTGATATGTACCAAACACATTTATTATGCAACCAACCCTGGTAGGTCACGTCCCGGGCCCAAGACCTCTGACACGAACCTCACCGGAAGAAAACCTGTTTTATAGAAGCAACTGTAGTTTGTATCAATTTGAGGAACATCTTAAATTACCTGGCCCCAGGAGTTGTGTTTGGATTAACTAGACTTTGGATTCTCTTCTGGGACACGTTCCGAACTGATTTCTACTGATGATAGAGAATCGATAGATACGTGTGCTTCTAAGTAATTAATAATGCTCTTTAGTTCACTGCCGTGTATCGTTGAGAGCAGTGGTTCTCAAAGGACGGCTTTGCCCCAGGGACCCTTGGTGACGCCTGGAGACATGCTTGGTTCCCACGGTTGGAAAGGCTGGTGCTGTCGGCATGTCAGGGGAGGCCAGCAAAGTGGCCAAATGTCCTGTAGTTCTCAGAACAGGCCCCTGCGGAGAAGCATCTGCCTCCGTGTGTTAGTACTGCTGGGGTTCAGAAATGCCCGATCTACAACCATACCGAAAAACACAAATAGTAACAGGAAAAAAATAGTCATTGATTTCACAGTACCGGGAATAATTTATAGTCATTTAACACCGGTGCCCAACACAACATCGAGAATCAGTGGGGATGAGCAGGTCGTGATTTACCCAAAGACCACGACCCCCACAGTTACCGGTGTCCAGGGGAAACAAGCCAGCCCTCCACTTTCTGTCGACAGTGCTGGGTAACACCAATCATACCGTGTTTCTGGGGGTAGGGAGCTCGATTCTCCGATTTCCTGAAGAAAACGGAAAAGATCGGGGATACATGGCACGTGTAGCTTGGCATCCCCGTGACAAAGGCAGGGATGTGACCTCTAAACCAGGGGGCAGGTGAGGAGCCTGGGTGGGTCATTTCAGCTTCAGCTTAACATGGAAACAATGGAAAAGCACCTGAAACGTGAAGGTGGTGATATCAGATAAAACATGCCAGACCCCCGTGTGGTATAACATGCTATTCTATTAGAAGGTTTTACAAGGAAATTCGTTACTATAAGTGAAAATAGACACCTCGAACAGACACAAGAAATTGAAGATTCCAAAATGGCGGCGGAGGGAACAGAAGCCACACAGACCGTCTCCCAGGACCAAACTGGAATTACAACTAAAATAAAGACAAATCGTCGGGAAAAAGCCACAGAAAAGCAGCTTGCGAGGACCATATAACCAGGGACACTGAACCGACCCTGGTGGGTTGCGGAGGCACGAGGGGGGGGGCTGGGAGCCAATGGACAGCAGCAGTCCGAGCTATAAGCAGCGCCCTTGGGTTAAAATCCCAACTGGCTCCAAGGTGCAGAGCCAGGACAGACGCTGAAATAGCCACAGCCACTCACCTTTACCTCCAGCAGAGGGAGGGCAGACTGGACTGGAACTGTGTGGGGACACTTGCTGAGTTGCAGCCACACAGGACGGTGGTCATCTTCCCAGGGCTCTGGGGAGAGGTGGTGGCCCCTCCCTTGGAGATTTAACCCCACCCAGGTTGGCCACTGAAATGCAAATTGAGGCTCATTAACAACCAGTGTCTGCCCCACCCTTGGGAGATCCTCTTACACTGAGCACCTGAGGGAGTTTTTCATTCAGCTGAGAACCCAAGGCTCTTCAAGTAACCTCAACTAATAGCCTCCAGAGAAAAAGCTAAAGGATGACTGTACCATTCCTGGGATGGCAACTCTGCCCAGGAAAGTAAAACTTGACAGTGGTGTTTAACGTGGGTCCTCCCTCACTCATCCAAACCCAGGAGAGGGAGCCACAAACAGCAGAACACCAACACACACAGGGAAAATTTGTCAGGCTCCAAAACCCACTGAGAAAGCCCAAATGGTAAAACAAAGAAACAAATCCCAAATAAAACAAGAGATAAATGAAATGCAGTTAACCAAGTTATCAGAGGTAGAGTTCAGAGCCATGATCTTCAGGAAGCTCAACAGCATGAGTAAGGACATTAACACCATGAGTAAAGACATAGAAACATTGAAAATCAACCAATTGGAAATGAAAAACCACCAAGAAAAAAATGAAGAATGACATAGCAGAAATAAAGAACACATTGGAAGGACTAAACAGCAAAGTAGAGGAACCTGAAGACCAGATCAGTGAATTAGAAGACAGGGTGGAAAAAATCAACCAATCAGAAAACCAAAAGGAAAAAACAATTAAAAAACAGGAAGAGAACCTGGAAATTAACCCAAGACACTATGCTCAATTAATATTTGACAAAGGAGGCAAGAGCATACAGTGGAGTAAAGACAGCCTCTTTAATAAATGGTGTTGGGGAAATTGGACAGCTACATGCAACAGAATGAAACTAGGCCATCAACTTACACCATACACAAGAATAAACTCAAAATGGATAAAAGACTTAAATGTGACTCGTGAATCCATAAAAATCCTAGAAGAAAATGTAGGCAATAAAACTTCGGACATCATACACAGCAGAATTCTCACTGATACATCACCTAAGGCAACAGAAACAAAGGAAAAAAATGAATACATGAGACTACATCAAACTCTAAAGCTTCTGCACATCAAAAGAAAAAACCATCAAAATGGAAAGGGAACCCACTGTATGGGAGAGCATCATTGCCAATGATACATCAGATAAGGGGTTAATTTCCAATATATATAGAGTGCTCATACAATCAACAAAAGGAAGACAAAAAGCCTAATTAAAAAGTGGGCAGAGGAGCTGAATAGACACCTCTCCAAACAGGACATACAAATGGCTAAGAGACATATGAAGAAATGCTCAACATCACTAGTCATCAGAGAGAAGCAAATTGAAACAACAATGAGGTATCATCTCACACCTGTCAGAATGGCCGCCATCAACAAATCATCAAACAACAAGTGCTGGCGAGGGTGTGGAGAAAGGGGACTCTAGTGCAGTGCTGGTGGGAATGCAGACTGGTGCAGCCACTATGGAAAACAATATGGTGTTACCTCAAAAAATTAAAAATTGAACTTCCATTTGACCCAGTGATTCCACTTCTAAGAATATACCCTAAGAAGCCTGAAACACCAATCAGAAAGAATATATGTACCCCTATGTTCATAGCAGCACTATTTACAATAGCTAAGATCTGGGAACAGCCCAAGTGTCCATCAGTAGACGAATGGATACAAAAGCAGTGGTACATATACACAATGGAGTACTATGCAGCTGTAACAAAGAGAGATCTCTTATCCTTTGACACAACATGGAGGGACCTGGAGAGTATTATCCTAAGCGAAACAAGCCAAACAGATAAAGACAAATATCACATGATCTCACTTATTTGTGGAATATAATGAACATAACAGTCTGAGGAACAGGATAGACCCAGAGACGTGGAAGTAGGGTACAGACTGACAACCCTCAGAAGAGAGGGTGGAGGGGGGGAGGAAAAGATACACCAGAGAACTTATATGCATGTACGCATAACCAATGGACACGACAACAAAGCCAGGGATGGGGAGGAGGGTGTCAATGGGGTAAAAAGGAGCAGCATCTGTAACAAAAATAAATTAATAAAAAAAAAAAAACCAGACACAAGAAGTTGCCCGAAACTATTTCAATCTTGAATAACGAGCCCTAAAACAGTTATGCCCCAGTCAGTGCAGCCCCAGATCTAGTCCTTCTTCCCTCATGAAACACCATCATGTAAATTAAATGACTGTGCTCTGCCACCAACAGGACAGCAGCTCAGAGCAGAACGCCCAGCGAGTTCTGCAATGAGACTAGAGGATGAAGAGAGATGTGTGTGTGTGTGTGTGGGGGGGGGGGGGGGTGATCGTGAACAGTCTCCAGTTCAGTAAAACCAAATGGAAGGAAAGAGACATACAGGTCAAGGGCTAGGAGAGTCTTCTTGCCCTGGGGCTTGACCTCAGACGGCCTTGTCAGGTCTCTGAAGGACCCTGGGGCTTTGACCTCAGACGGCCTTTGACCTCAGACGGCCTTGTCAGGTCTCTGACGGACCCTGGGGCTTGACCTCAGACGACCCTGTCAGGTCTCTGAAGGACCCTGGGGCTTTGACCTCAGACGGCCTTTGACCTCAGACGACCTTATCAGGTCTCTGAAGGACCCTGGGGCTTTGACCTCAGACGACCCTGTCAGGTCTCTGAAGGACCCTGGGGCTTTGACCTCAGACGGCCTTGTCAGGTCTCTGAAGGACCCTGGGGCTTTGACCTCAGACGGCCTTTGACCTCAGACGACCTTGTCAGGTCTCTGACGGACCCTGGGGCTTGACCTCAGACGACCCTGTCAGGTCTCTGACGGACCCTGGGGCTTGACCTCAGACGACCCTGTCAGGTCTCTGACGGACCCTGGGGCTTGACCTCAGACGACCCTGTCAGGTCTCTGACGGACCCTGGGGCTTGACCTCAGACGACCCTGTCAGGTCTCTGAAGGACCCTGGGGCTTGACCTCAGACGACCCTGTCAGGTCTCTGACGGACCCTGGGGCTTGACCTCAGACGACCCTGTCAGGTCTCTGACGGACCCTGGGGCTTGACCTCAGACGACCTTGTCAGGTCTCTGACGGACCCTGGGGCTTGACCTCAGACGACCCTGTCAGGTCTCTGACGGACCCTGGGGCTTGACCTCAGACGACCCTGTCAGGTCTCTGAAGGACCCTGGGGCTTGACCTCAGACGACCCTGTCAGGTCTCTGAAGGACCCTGGGGCTTGACCTCAGACGACCCTGTCAGGTCTCTGAAGGACCCTGGGGCTTGACCTCAGACGACCCTGTCAGGTCTCTGAAGGACCCTGGGGCTTGACCTCAGACGACCCTGTCAGGTCTCTGAAGGACCCCAGGAGGCTTTGCTGCCTCTGCTGTAGAGACGGAGGGCGAGTAATGAGGGAGAAGGCGGCATCATGTCCCCGGGAATTTATTTGATAATTAGATTTATTTTTCTGTTACATTGGAAGCTAGATCAGCTAAAACTTATCCCTCGTAAAACTAAGTGAAAGAAAGTATACATCTCGGATCCGGGAGCCACGAGGGGTCTGCTTTGCGGCGTGCGGAGAGAAAGTGAGGACTTCAATGCTGAGCTGGTCCACAGTGGTCTTTCAAACCGAAAGAGGTGAAACTCGGGGAAATTATACCA
This sequence comes from Molossus molossus, assembly GCF_014108415.1. Taxonomy (NCBI): domain Eukaryota; kingdom Metazoa; phylum Chordata; class Mammalia; order Chiroptera; family Molossidae; genus Molossus; species Molossus molossus. The sequence goes on from NW_023425352.1 coordinate 376,111, forward strand.
AATCCATCTTCCTGAAGCCCACACCGGGCTGAGTCACGTCCTGCGTCACAGTCAAGGGCCGGGCAGTCTCCCCACAGAGCGAGGGCGCCCCGCCCGCCGCCCCCCACTCCCACCCCCCTCTGGTGGGTGGCTGCCCTTACGCAAACGCCTTCGCTGAGTGGTGGCGGTGCCCTCGGCGGTCCGGACGCTCCTGATGGAGGCTCTGGAAGTTTCCTTTGTGCAGGTGGCCAGGACGGCCAGTGCTTCAAGCCCGCTGCACACCACCTGAGGCCACCGAATAAAGCCCGGGCTGGACCACAGCCCCAAACCACCGAGCCCCCCTCAGAGGTGACTCACTCACTCACGCTGAGCCCAGGTCCCAGGCCACCCGCACGCTGCCACCCAGCGTCTTCCAGCAAAACTAAACGGATACCATCTCGCTGTATATGTTTGGTCTCTGAACGGCCTCGGAAATGAAACATTGACATCCAGCTACATCCAGCTGCCCCTCCTCTGTCCTCCCCACCGTCTCCAAAGCTGCCCTTGTTTGGAGGCCGATGGGGGTTCCTGCCACAAATGTACTTTTCCCAATCCTGCCACGACACACAGACACTGTTCTGTGTGTGTTCAAAATGCAGATAAATAGTGTAATGCTTATTTCTTTTGCCTTTTTCATTCAACATCACGTCTTAGAAAAGGTACCATTTAGGTCTCGTGCAGACCGAATCTGATGCTTGAATTAGAAGCAGAGAGGTTGTCACTGAGGACTGGGCTTGTCTGTCCTGCTGTCGGGTGGGGGGAGCTCAGAGCTGATGCAGCGGATTTGGAAAATGAACCCGGGCGGCACCGCTCATGTGCACACGCATGGGAAACATCTGCACCCGCTGCACACGCACCGATTCCGGGGGATGTCGCGTCAGCTCCTGAGGGCTGTGGTCCAGCAGGCTGAGGTCTGCCCGTTGCCTTCTGGTGACCAGCAGACCCTGGGCAGGGGTCTGTAGCTCCAGCAGAAGTCTGGAGGGGTTCCTGCTATGCCGAGTCAGAGAGACAGGTTGCTTGGGGCGAGGGAGGGAGATGAAGAGGAGACAGGCTTGCCCCAAGAACAGGAGACGAGAAGAAGGAAGCTGATTTGCCAACCAGCCCGAGTCCTCCAGGGCTTCTCTAGCACGCCAGGAGGCCAGCTCCATGGTTCGGGTCCTGCAGCAGCTGCTGCTGGCTGGCTGGGGGCCCACAGCTCACTGTGCCAGCACATTTCACCGTGCACAACCAGAAGGGGTGCGTTCCAGCCGGGAGAGGGGGGCTGGCAAGAGAAATGGGATGCAGTGGAGGAGAAACTCCATCACGAACTCTCCGAGGAGCCGGGCCCATCCGTCTTCCTCTCTGGTCGCCTGTGTGCAGCTCTGGCTACAGCTTCTGCCCTCTCCAAAGGGCGTCTGCCGAATTCAAGGGCCGGGTGATTGATTGATAAAGCTCTCCATCGAGCTCACAGCCTCGTTTTCCACTTTCTCAGGAGCATCCTCCGGCCTGGGGCCGGCAGCCCTTCCTGAGCGTGTTCGATCCGCCTGGCCCCTCTGCGTGGTTAGACACGCAGACCCGTTAGCCCTGTCACCACTGCCAGAGGGTCCGCCGGCCCGCTCCCAACCCCTACAACCTGACGCAGGGGATTTCATTTTGAGTCTGAAGGAGAGATCAAGGAAAACAACCCTAAGACAAGCAAAGAGCTGGTGGCAGTGTCTTATTTTACTGTTTATTACCCCAGAGAGGGGCGCTGCCGGGGGGCCCCCGCTCTGAGCCCGCTGCCCCGCTCACCGTGAGTCACAGTCGGTTGTGAGGTGGGCCGCCGGCAATTACGGCTGCTAGTTAAAGGCTGTGAGTAAATCTCTTTTCTGTTAAAATCGGATGTATCCAAGGTACACCTATGGGACATCGTTCTACTCGCTCACCTTCCGCTCTGAGGAGAGGGCAGAGGGCGACACGCGGGTGACCCTCCTGGAACCCGCGGCCACCTGGCCTCCGCCACGGCTCGGAGAGCACCTGGACTGATGCCCTTAGACGAGCTTGTGCTGCAGGGCGTTTAGGTTTTTCTTGAGACCTGGATCCGCCCACGGGGCGGCAGCATCTCTTCTCCGTCTTAGGGACAGACCGAGTCGCTGGGCTCTGAGCTCCTGGAGGCAGATGCAGATTCCTCGGCTTGCTCTGCTCCCCAGAGGTGCCAGTCTCTCTGTGTCTCAGTTCACCCTCCTGAAAAGGACAAGACACCTGCCCTCCTTCCCAGGGTGCTCACCGAAGCACAACAAACTGCAGAAGATTCTCAGTTTGCCAAAGTTCAGATGATGGATTTTCAGAACCAGTGTGAAAACGGCTGCCCAGCGGAAGGTCTTCAGCTCTGCCTCACACCAGCGGGGTGCGGGGTGTCTGAGGGAGCACAGGGCACCCGGGAACAGCCTTCGGTAACCTGTGCTCTGGGGCTCGGGGAGGAAGATGCACCTGTCAGTGGGGAGGACTCGAAGCCGCTGCCGGGATTAGGCACCAGCGTGGCATCCGTGTGGTGGCTGGGCGCCGGCATGGGCGCGTCATTGCCAGTGACCTCGTAGTCAGGGGCTCTTCACCCAGGTTTGCGCGAGTTGTCGTGGGACAACCGTCTCTGGTGTCTGGTTACCCCGCCCAGTGGGGCCCTTGAGACGCTGTGCATTTCAGTTAGCTGGCGGCAAGACTACACGTGGCGTCTCTGCAAATGCCGCGCTGTGTCCGGAGGGGGCAGGCAGGAGGGTGACTCTCACTTAGAATCTGAGTGGTTGTTGTCCAGTCGGTGTGGCTCAGTGGTTGAGCATCGACTTGTGCACTAAAGGGTCACTGGTTCGATTACTGGTCAGGGCACATGCCCAGGTTGTGGGCCTGATCCCCAGTGGAGGGTGTGCAGGAGGCGGCCAATCGATGTTCTCTCTCATGGATGTTCCTATCTTCCTCCCTCTCCCTTCCTCTCTCTCTGAAATCAATAAAGGAAAAAGAGAAGAATCCGGTGCCTTCCTGTGGCTATCGGAGTTTCCGTAACCCTAAAGGGAGCCCACTTCGCGGTATCTGACGTGAACAAGTGGGCGTGTTTACTGTGACCACTCCTGAGACCTGAGGTGTGTGCGGTGTTGCACCCCTGGCCTGGCCTGTGTGAAATCATCCCCCCCAAGTCAGGCCTGACCTGCAGCTGGGGGGCAGTGCAGGGCGGCCCGTGGGCTCAAGACCCAGAGGCATCAGCCTGTTGTCAAACACAATGACCCCTGCTCTAGGTGACAGCCCTCTGGTGTCCAAGTCTCCTCCGGACTGTGAAATGCCAAGAGGACCTGAGCCCCTCCCGGTCCCGGGATACGTCCTGAAACTCGGCTTTACAGGGACAGTCCTGGGCCTCGCCTCTCCCCCGGCTGTGCTCATACATCTCTGAACATCACCATCTTCACCTGTGAAACGGGGAGACACGCGCCCCACGCGCACGAGTGTGATGCTGGCGGTTCGGGTGCGCCGCAGAGAAGCACACCGTCCTTCTGTGAGCGAAAAGGCGGGTGGGCCCAGGAGAGCGCGTGGAGCTCGGCGCGTGGAGCTCGGCGCGTGGAGCTCGGCGCGTGGAGCTCGGCGCGTGGAGCTCGGCGCGTGGAGCTCGGCGCGTGGAGCTCGGCGCGTGGAGCTCGGCGCTCTCCACAGTCTCAGGCCTCCCTGGGCCTTGGGACGCGTCCTCCGAGGACAGAGGCCACCGCGGCCTTCCCGGGGGCGGCAGGGAACGAGGTCGGTGTTGCAAACCCTCAGAGCACGGCCGGCGCCATGCGGCCGACTGCGTTTGGATCCTTTGCGGCAGCATCTGCTCTTCGGTTTCTATAATTAGCTTCCGTGCTTGTTTACTTCCTCATCAGTGTCGGTCTTTCTTTAATTGTCAGCAAGTTTTGAGCAGTCTTTAGCAACCGTCCTCGGCTCTTGCCTTTCTGCCTGCAGTGACTGTGCAGCGGTTTATAAATGTCTGCATGTGACTGAAGTGGTGATGATGACAGCCCAGGGGCGGCTGTAAGATCAGTAGCCTAGAGCTAGAATCTGGGCCAGACTTCCTCCTAACTTCCAGAGGAGCTGAGTGCTGGGGGTCCCGGCCCCCCAGGTCCAGAACCCGCGGAGAAGTTTGCATCAGGAATCCGATGCCTGGACACCGGGAAGGCGCCGGGCGGCGCCTGCAGCCTCCCAGAGATGCCGTCCCTGCGAGAAGTGACCATCTGTGATTCCCTGATAACCCAGCCCCTCCCCCAGGCGGTGCCTCTGCCCCAGCCAAAGGGCAGAACTCCAGGTCTGTGTGTGTCTCCCTGCGTTAGTGCTCATTTCTGGAGACAAACGGCTCCGTTAAACCCTGGGAAAGCCTTCTGGTAGCGGGAAAAACAGCTGAAAACATACAGATTGAATTTCACACTCATAGCACAAATCCATCTTTATAATGCGGTCCCCAAAGGAGTCCAAGTGGTTTTGTGTGAGTAGTCTCTGAGCCATGATTATGAGCTATGCTTCTCCGGCAGGGGCCGCAGGGGAGGGAGCTCTGATGAGCTGTGTCAGCCTTGGCACAGGTGAGGTTATGCGGGAACCGGCAACCCTGTGGCCTACTAAGGCGATGAATAAATATTGTAATGTCATTCGGAAGACATTGCAGTGAGAGCCAGCATGAGCAATCCACCACTTTCATTATGATGTGTTTATGGCTGGAGGTCAAATATCTAAAACAACATTTTTTTTTTAATAGCCCTGCTTGTTATTAAGGGAGAAAAGTCTGCCCAGCAGCTTCCCCGAGTCTGGCACGACAGGTGCTCCGACCCCAAGGCCAGACAGTGCGGTGGGCTTGGCCCGAGCCCGGCAGATTCTGGGGCCTGGGCGGAAGGTGGCGTCTAGCTCCCTGGGCAGTGCAGGAGGAAGCCCAAGTATCCGTCCTCTGCCAGACCCGTGGTCTCTCCGGAAGGGTCAGGGGGGACGGAGGGAAGCCACTCCCAGTTTGCAAACACCCCACAGGCGTATTGGGGTCTCTCAGGGTTGGCAGAAAGGAGCACCTGTCAGGGTGAGCAGCTGCCCCCCCCAGGGAGAGGGTCTCTCACTGTGGTGCCCGGCAAGCCCCAACCCCTACTTCCTAGGAGATCTTCGGCTGGTCATGCTGCCCCATTGGGCCTCTGTTGCTTCTTCTGTGCTGTGAGGACCAAACGGAACGACAGACGTGAAGGGCCGAGTACTTCGAGCGCAGGCTCGTGAGAATGCCCCCCCCTTTCTAACAGAAAGGAGAACCTCCCACGTCCTCTGTAAACAGCGATGCTGTTACCCCAGGGGAAACTAGGAGTGTCTTGGTAGCACATAATCCGCAAACCTCAGGTCCAACGGACATTCTTCCCACGAGGTCCGGAAAGAGCAGGTGGACGTCTGCCCAGCAGCCGGGAAGACAGGCTGCCCGCGTCCCTCTGCGTGCTGCTTCGTCCGTGTGGGGTTACCCACGGTGTGTGTGAGTGTGGGTTCACCGGAGTCGACAGCGTAACCAAAACGTCAGCACTGCGTCTGGGCTCTGGATTCTGCGTTCTGGCCGGGGGGACCCCCATGGCTCAGCCCTTGGGTGAGGTTGAGTGTTTTGTGAAGCATCAGAGCCTCAACCTTCATGGAAATGTACCAAGAGGAGTCTTGTTTCCCCGGCAACAGCTTTTCTATTGCTTCTTCCGGCTGGCGCCCCGCACATCAACCACGAGTACAAATGAAAAAGCTCCCCAGGTGAGCGGTGGCCGCCCACCCCACCTGTGGGCATAGCGGTGGCGAGTGAGGGTTCGAGAAAATCCGTGGCAGGAACCAACGCTGTGTCCACTACAGCCAGTGGCAGTAATCCTGGTGAAAGTGGAGTCTGCCGAATGAACTCTCCAGCCCCCCCCTCCCCAGCAGCCTGCGGCTCCCTGATGGGGGGCGGGCCTGCCTTCCGAATGTGGTGCCATCCTGACAGGGGGTGTGGACTGCTCTTGGGCTCCTGACACAGACACCTGCAGACACTGCTTGTAACGGTATTTTAGGCTTTTGAAGTGCAGATTATTTCCGTGTCAAAACAAGCCAATCTGCATGTTTTAGGCCACAGTAACAGAAATACATTTTTGCATTTATACTATTTCCATGTCATATATTTAAATCGATCTGTTTTCATTCATGAACACACCCTATTTATATAATCAGAATACAGAAAGCAAACCTTTTTTTTTTAAAGAAAAATGTGGCGACCGAAAAGGGGTTTCTGGAAGGAGCACCCAGAGACACCGGATCTGAGTTCTCACAGAGCGGAGGGGCCAGCAAGGGTGGAGATCCAGGCAGAGGAGGCAGCATCAGCAGCGGCCCAGCAGCCGGAGGGAAGAGGCCTGTCCTGGCCGGCTGAGGTCCAGGGAGCCTTCCTGCTGCATTGCTGTGGCCCCAGAAATCGGGGGTATGCAGCCCCAGCGCTGGACTGACAGGTGTGACGCTGGCTGGCGACGGGCGCAGGAGAGCACCTGCCTGGGAACACAGACTTGATCCACGAGGCCCCTGTGGTTTTAAAAGTATTAAGGACATTTTTACTGCTCCGGACATGCTCTGTTTGAGGAAAATAGGCACTGTTCAGGGACAGATCATTTCCCCACAGTTTAAAAATTGATGTTGTGTTATTATCACTTCCTTAAATCACTAACATTTACATTAAGGTGCCTACTATCTCCTGATGCAAATTCGCCAATACCAATAAAACCCCGACACAGACATATGACCGTGTAAAGACTCCTTATGGGCTAAATAAAGCAGAGAAACAGTGCATCCCTCCGTCAGAGACACCATAAACGTCTGTGGTGACGGCTGCTCCATCGGCCCCTCCGCCCTGCTCCCACACCCACCTCCTGGGCCCAGTGAGCACTCAGCAAGAACACGCAGGACGCGAAATGAGAACACTGGCCACTTCACTGGACGGTCACTTGCGGTAGGAACTGAAATACGTTTGACGCACGTTTTTATATTCAAGGTTTCCTACGTACGTCTATAAATGATATACATTATATATTAAATCAGAAATGTGAATTCCCACGTACTGTGCGGTTTCTCAAGAAACAGCTTTGTTATCAGCTCCCCCTTTCCTGCAGCTACGCGAGAATTCCAGTGGCTCTCCCTTGTAAAGTGTTTAAAAGTGAGTATTTCACTCACAAGTGAAACCGAAGCCGGGTCCCGACAGGGACTTAACTTGCGCGACCACCGCATCCTGACGTGAGGAAGACTGAGGACTGTTTCCCTTCCTGACCTCGTGGCCGCCCTTCAGGCCGACGTGACGACCCTGGCACCCAGCGGGGTCAGGGGTGATCTTCTTCATTGATGGAGCTGGAAGCCCCTGGGCATGAACTTCACCCTCAAAAGAGCATCCTTTGCAGGCAGGAGCCAAATCCCCACGATCAGCTTGTGTGGTGACGACGGTCCGGACCTGTCCTGAGGGTGGTGCGTGGGGCGGGGGCAGACTCCGGCCGTCTGCAGTGGCCTCCCGGGTGTGGGACTACGTGACCTTCGTGGACCAGGGAAGACCAGGGACACGCAGGCTCCTGCAGGGTCCATGGAGCCAGTGGTGCAGATTTTGGGAGACAGCTGCTGCTGCACGGGGCCCCGTGGGAGAGGTCCCCATGGCAACGGGAGAGGCCAGTGAGGAGCAGGAGAGGGAAGGAGGAACCTGCCTCCCAGGCCTGACCTGACTCAGCTTCGGGGGTGGGATTATCTGGGGACCTCAGAAGGGGCTCTTTCCTTGGCTGGCCTGGAGCAGACACACGGGGAACACAGACACTGTCCGTCGGATGGGGGTCTGGGGTCCAGTGAGAAAGACGTGCTTTCCTTGTATGAAGGGCCTGCGGTGGACAGTGCATTTTACCCCATTAAAATGTTAAATTCCTGTATTTCAAAAAATGTTTACCAAATAAAGGGGAGATTAAATTAGGAGAATAGTTGCAAGAAGAGAGTAACAATAATTCTTTTTTTTTTTTTATCCTCACCCGAGGACACAGTAGGAGGGAGAGAGAGGAAGAGAGAGAGAGAGAGAAACATCGACGTGAAAGGGACACACTGAGTGGTTGCCACCCACACAACCCAACCAGGGCCGGGGACAAACTGCAACCAAGGTACATGCCCTTAGCGGGAACCGAACCCAGGTCTCTCTGGACCGCAGGCCGACACTCTAACCACTGAACCAAACCAGCCAGGGAGAGTAACAATAATTCTTAAAGTGTGACCTCAGTTTATAAAAAAAATAGATACATTTTTAAGAGGAAGATAGTTATTTAAAAGAAGCCAACCTTGCCGGGGATCATATAATTCATTTTTTTGTATTTATGCTTTTCTGAAACTTCCACATTTTCTGCAATGAGCATTTATTTATTTTGTAATTAAAATTTTAAATAGTAAAAAAGATAATTATACTCACTCCTGTGAATTGTTTTTAAGAAATAACTTAATAAAATTAAAACCAACTATAAGCATAATATTTACTGTGGCTTTATCTTCGTTATTTTAAAAAAATATAATTAACTTAAATATCAGGCAACAGTGGAAACTAAATAACTTATTGTATATGCACTCTACCAAATATTGTGAAATCATTCAAATAATTATGATAACTATATAAATATTATAAATATGGTTATGATAGAAAGGTCAAGAAAAAAATGCACAAAATGCATGTGTGTGATGCAACTATATAAAATATGTCTTCATTTGCAAGAACTAGGAGAAAGGTGTAAATACAAGTATAAATACATTAGAAATGAAGGGTATGTATGCATATTTTAAGTTCTTATATTGTTCTTTATATTGCGAAAGAGTGGAAAGTGACGGTCCCGAAGCGTGTACCTGCAACAGGTCAGGGCCTGGGAGCTCCCCGCAGCGTCTCAGGCTGGAGTCCAGGCCCCTGGACTCAGTCTGTCCACATGCAGGCTTGTTATAGAGAAGGTCTGAGTTACATCAGTCGTCTTGAATTATGTCTTCAGCAACAGTCGGTCACCTGTCCTGGGAAGAAACACAAGTATGACTCCCAGAGATGCAGAGTAACAGTGGCTATTGGTCTTTATTTATTTATTTTTTAGTGGTTTTTTTTTTTTTTAATATTTTTTTTCCTTTATTGATTTTAGAGAGAAAGGGAGAGGGAGAGAGAGATAGAAACATCGATGAGAGAGAACATCGATTGACTGCCTCCTGCATGACCCCCACTGGGGATTGGGCCACAACCTGAGCATGTGCCCTGACGGAGAATCGAACTGGCAACTTCTTGGTGCAGGGTTGACGCTCAACCACTGAGCCACACTGGCTGGACTTACTTATTTTATTATTATTATTATTATTTTTTTTTAATCCTTACCTGAGGACATTTTTTCCACTTTTTGTACAGATAGAGTGGGAGGGAGAGAGGAAGAGAGAGCGAGAGAGAGAAACATTGACGTGAAAGGGACACATCGAGTGGCTGCCACCCGCACAACCAACCAGGGCTGGGGACAAACTGCAACCGAAGTACGTGCCCTTAGCGGGAACCGAACCCAGGTCTCTCCGGACCGCAGGCCGACGCTCTAACCGCTGAGCCAAACCGGCCAGGGCTGGACTTACTTATTTTTTAAATCCTCTCCCAAGGATACTCTCCCCCCGCCCCCATTTATCTTCACATAGAGTGGGGAAGAGAGAGAGAGACAGAGAGAGAGAGAGAGATATCAACGTGAGAGAAACACATTGATTGGTTGCCTCCTGCAGGACCCCGACCAGGGCCAGGGACAAACCATAACCAAGGTCCATGCCTCGAACTGAACCCGAGACTCTTTGGTGCGCAGGCTGAAGCTCTAACTGCTGAGCCAAACTGGCCAGGGCGTGGCATTTATTTTTAATCACCACAACTGGACGATTCTGTGGAAGTCCAGACAATGGAATTCTTAAACCTGATGGACTATCTCACAACCTATTTCCACCAAAGTCCAAGCTTGGTAAGAGGAGCAATAAATAGAATCATGATTTTCCCTAAGACATCGTGGTCACGTACCCAACGCAACCTGGTTAGGTTAATCTAACGGGACGTGCTACCCATGAGTACAATGTTAAGACACTGTTTATTGGGATTAAAAAAATTCCGAGGGAGAAATCACATAAGAAAGTCCTCTAGTTTATTCTTCCTTGAAAAACAGCCAATAGCTGGATAAGCACACGCGGACGAAGCTAAGTGGCCCCAGGAGTGAGATACGCCGGCAGGTCGGTGGTGTGGGCCACCCGGGAGACAGACAGGAGCACAGTGGGTGACCGAGAGGTGAGGGGGCTGACGCGGCCCTGCTCCTTAATACCCAGGACAACCATGACATTGGTGACTCTTAAGCGCAATATTTTTATTCCCCAAATATTTGCCCAGAGTCACAATATTTTTATTCCCCAAATTTGCCCAGAGTCACAGAGCTGGGGTGGCAGAGTGAGGCAGGACTCTTGCCTGTCCGTCTGTCCAACCGCAAAGCCCTCAGCATTCCAGCCGCTCCTGCTGCCGCTCTGGACACAAAGGTGTAAGAGAGGCACACCCTTCACATGCCCTACTCGGGACGAACCCGTTTCAGTGTGACTGCTCTGCTCAGAGTGCTCACAGGAGGTCACTGACTTCACCACCTTCATCTTCAGCACCTCCATCCCTGCTCAGACGTGCGTGCCTGTGTTCTCTCTGATGCGGCATCGAAAGTTTACTTATGGAGTCATTGATTCAGTAATACAGTATTTTTGTCTTCATGCCCTTCCTCTGCTTCCCATTCTTAAGAAGAACAGGAATCAGATATGTCACCATATACTCTTATCTCACTACCTGTAAAAGAAAGAGGACGTTGTCCTAGTTTAAGGATGCAAATGATGTATCAGGGGAAGGATGCTCCGAGCCCATGTGACAGGCTTTGAGGTGGACGTCATTGGACATGGGGTGGGATGCTAGTTATTCACACATAGAAGAGAACGGTTTCTTTCCTATTAAAGACGGCAGTTGTCCATGGTGTTCCATACTGGCCAACACGATGCTTCAGACAAGATCATAAAAACCATTCACACACTTAATTCACACTCCTGTACCATGGGAGACATACGTCTGACTCAACCCCAACTAGTCATCCGTCCTGGCCGTGAATATCAAACATTCGTGTCCTCAAGGTGGCTTACTGATTTAAACGAACTAACCCCTCTTCCTCCAAGAGGGCTGCCAGCTGCCCTCTGCTTCTTCCAGCTCCTGCACGGACTCCCCATTGTCACCTCGTGGCTGCTTGACCTTATGCTTGTGGCCATTTAAAACTCCTACACCATCCACCATTTACTGAGGACCAGAAAGGGTGCCAGATGTTGGGGAGAAAGAAAGATTGCCCCCCCCCAAGAATTCTAAGCCTCCCACAGTATTTATTCTCCTATATTACAGTTGCCTAAACATGTGTTCGTCTCCCCTGCCAGACAGACATATCCTCAGATAATATGTGGGGTGCACACATGTCACAAGAGTGATTCCCGGAGTTCACCGCTTACTCCCACTTACATCTTGGGGGCCGATCAGCCACCTGTCACAGAGGCATCAACGATTCTTAACACGGGAGTGGCAACTTCAGGTCTGTGGTTAGGGCATCTCGGTGACCCCCACAGCGTGCTAGGGAAGGGGGTGGTCCAGGGAGAGTCGGGCAGGGGCAGAGGACAACCAAGAGCCAACCACGTCCATCGGCTTTAACTGAGGGGACATTGAGGGTGGCCTTCGAGACGGCTGATCTGCAAGAGGGACGGGGTGACGCAAAGACCTGGCCGCATGGTGTCCCTTTGGTTGACCGGGGAGCGGAACATGTCGGGGAGAAGCTGACCCCTGCAGAAATCGGGGAGGGAGCGATGGGGTCTGCTCCGGGCACTGTTCCCTTGGGGGCCCCGCGGGCCTCAGGGACGACCCGGCGTCTCCGGTGTTTCCAGCCCGAGGTGCGTGTTCCACACCCCGGAAACGCGGTCTGCGAGCCACTCCTCTGACTGGCGCCCCGGGGTCACCCCACGTCCCTCATTCACGGACTGGAAGCGACCTGCGGGCGGACTGAGCCCTCGGACGGGCTCCCCGACTTGCAGCTCTTCCCCTCGCGACTGCGCAGCACGAGGCCTGGGCCGCACCGGCTGCAGAGCAGACACGGCGGGAGGGCCCCGCGGCGCCACGGCCCGGCCTCTGCGCAGCAGCGGACCCCGGGGCTGCGGGACCCGGGCCAGGCGGGACCCCGGGGCTGCGGGACCCGGGCCAGGCGGGACCCCGGGGCTGCGGGACCCCGAGCCAGGCGGGACCCCGGGGCTGCGGGACCCGGGCCAGGCGGGACCCCGGGGCTGCGGGACCCCGAGCCAGGCGGGACCCCCGGGCTGCGGGACCCCGAGCCAGGCGGGACCCCCGGGCTGCGGGACCCCGAGCCAGGCGGGACCCCCGGGCTGCGGGACCCCGAGCCAGGCGGGACCCCGGGGCTGTGGGACCCCGAGCCAGGCGGGACCCCCGGGCTGCGGGACCCCGAGCCAGGCGGGACCCCCGGGCTGCGGGACCCCGAGCCAGGCGGGACCCCGGGGCTGTGGGACCCCGAGCCAGGCGGGACCCCCGAGCCAGGCGGGACCCCGAGCCAGGCGGGACCCCGAGCCAGACGGGACCCCGGGGCTGTGGGACCCCGAGCCAGGCGGGACCCCCGGGCTGCGGGACCCCGAGCCAGGCGGGACCCCGGGGCTGCGGGACCCGGGCCAGGCGAGACCCCGGGGCTGCGGGACCTCGGGGCTGCGGGACCCCGGGGCTGCGGGACCCCGAGCCAGGCGGGACCCCCGGGGCTGCGGGACCCGGACCAGGCAGCACCCCTAGGCAGGCGGAACCCTGAAGCAGGAGGAACCCCGGGGCAGGAAGAACCCTGGGGCAGGCGGAACCCGGAGTGGCCGGACAAGGTCAGGGAAATCCAGGAGCGGCGGAACCAAACTGCGCTGCCCGCGGAGCCGCCCGGACGCTATTGGGGCCGGAAGTGCAGTGGCCGCCGCTTCCGCTCGCCGTCGGCCGGGAGCGCAGGTCCGCCGCAGCGATGTTGCCGCTGACCGTGAACTTCAAGGTGTCGTCCCGGACCCTCACCGGGGCCCTCAGCGCCTACAACAAGGCGGCGGTGGACTGGTGAGGGCGCCGGGCTCCGCGCCAGGCCCGCCTGGGCGTGAGGGGGGGACCCCGGGAGGCTCCGCCGTCCGCTCGCCTCGTCCAGGCGGCGCCGCTGCCCCGCGCGAGGCCGCCGAGGGCGCCGAGACGCTCCTGTGTCGCCTCTGTCTGCCTTCGCGCCCCCCCTCCAACACCGCCCTGCACCCCGCTCTCCGCGCTGCGCCCCGGGCCTCCGGCAGCTCCTCTCGGCGGTCCTCGCCCGCCCCCCCCCCCCCTTCTGACCGGCGGCGCCGCGGTCGGAGGCTGGACCGGGCGCAGCCGGCCCTGGGGCGGGCCGCGGGGTGTCTCCGAGGCCGGGGGAGACGAGGGTGGCCCCTGGAACCATAGGAGGCGGGGGCTGCTTTGTACTTGCTCCCGGCCCCCTGCACCCCTCGCGGCCTTTTGTGTCCCAGTGAAGAACCGAATTTCAACAAGCAGCTTAGCTAAGCCTTTGATTTAGATGAGATCGTGTCCCCTGCTGACCTTTGGGCGCGGAGACGGCTGTTACTAACAGCAGTAAAATCGTATCGGTTACTAATCATGTCGGCTGGACCCGTCATTTATTTAGGGTGCCTGTGGGCCAGAGGCCGCCGGCTTTGTTTCACCTAAAGTTTGTGCTCACTGTTTTCTTAGGGGCTGGCAAGGTTTGATTGCCTACGGCTGCCATTCGCTCGTGGTGGTGATCGATTCCGGCACTGCCCAAACTCTTCAAGTTTTAGAAAAGCATAAAGCTGATGTGGTCAAGGTAAGTCAGAGCCCGCTTTGGCCCTGTGCCGTACTGCCTGCTCTCGGGTTTTAAATGTTACATCACTAGACTCTCCTTCAGTCACACGTATAACTGTTGAATAGCTTTTAAACAGGATAATGGCCCTGGCCGGTTTGGCTCAGCGGTTAGAGCATCGGCCTGCGGTCCCGAGAGACCCGGGTTCAGTTCCTGCTAAGGGCATGTACCTCGGTTGCGGTTTGTCCCCGGCCCTGGTCGGTCGTGCGGGTGGCAGCCACTCGATGTGTCCCTTTCACGTCGATGTTTCTCTCTCTCTCTCTTCCTCTCTCTCCCTCCCACTCTACCTGAACAAAAAATGTCCTCGGGTGAGGATAAAAAAAAAAAAAATAGGATAATGTATTTGGGGTTGATCCAGTGTTTCCATGCCTATGACTTAATGTCGATCCCGGATGAACTGTGAAATGCTAGTTCTTAGGTCACTTCGAAGCTGACGGAAGTCACCAGTTCTGCCGTGTGCGGGACCTTTCACTCATCATTGGTTTGAGCAGAGTGTGTGCTAAGGAGAGTGCCGGCAAAGCCCCCGGCAGTGCCGTCGGTATGAGGCGCTGCGGGAAGAGAGGGGCCGCATAGGATCCTGCTGCAGGGATCTGGAGACGCTACAGGCGTCTTCGCTTAGGGGCCGGTAAGCTGTAGGCAGCCACATGGAAAATTGGGGGAGGAGCAGCACAGGAAAGGGGAAGAATATACACAAAGGTAAATAGTGTGCAGGGGCTAAAAGACAGGATACTCGTGCAGGGGTGATGGAGGAGGCAGCCAGAGACATTCACCCGCTCTGAAAGCTCCATACGATTACGAAAATATTTGGGTTTTTGAGTAGGAGACTGATACGATCATATTTGCATTTTAGAGGAGCTCCCTCTGGCAGCAGGGAGGGGTCTGCTGGAGGAAGGGCAGGCAAGGCTGTGAGGTCCTGTAGGAGGCTTTTGCAGTAATTTTGGCAGGAAGTTGTAAGGGCCCAAAGTAAAGTCGAGGCATGAAAGTCTTATTTAGGAGCTGCCGAAGAAGTAAACTTGAGAGCTTTACGGCAATCAATTTTAAGGGAAAGTCAGAGAACAGAGTGATTCCAAAGTTTCTGAGTAGCTGAATGACAGTGTTGCAATGATAGGCTGAGTGTATGTGAAGTTGTCAGTGAGTTTAAGTTTTCAGCACACACATCCTGAGCTGAACAATGAATTACAGTGATCTGAACTTGTAGGAGGAAGCGGAGGATTCCTGCCATACAGTTCACCCGGTTAGCACAGAAGTCCATAGTTTTTAGTGTAGTCAGAGGTGTATAGCCATCACCATGATCTCCTAACTCCAGAGAGAAACCCTGTGCTCATGAGTAGTCACCCCTCCCCCACCACTTCCCATCCCTTTTACCCTAAGGCAACCACTGATCTGTTTTCTACCCTGTAGATTCACCTGTTGTGGACATTAGATATAAATGAAATAGTGCAGTATGTGCCCGGCTCTCACTTAGCACAATGTTTTCAAGGTGTTTTCATGTTTCATGTGTCAGTACTTTGTTACTTTCTGTTGAATATTTCTCTTCATGGGTAAACTACACTTATTTATTGATGGACTTTTTAGGTATTATGAATAAAGCTGTTATGCACATTTCTTTACATTTTTTGCGTGAACCTGTTTTTTCATTTCCCTTGGGTATATGCCTAGTAAAAAGAATTATTGGCTCTGGCTGGTTTGGTTCAGCGGTTAGAGCATCAACCTGTGGTCCTGAGAGACCCAGGTTCGGTAAGGGCGTGTACCTTGGTTGCAGTTTGTCCCTGGCCCTGGTTGGATTGTGTGGGTGGCAGCCACTCGATGTGTCCCTTTCATGTTTCTCTCTCTCTCTCTTCCTCTCCCTCCTACTCTATCTGAACAAAAAATGGAAAAATGTCCTCGGGTGAGGGTAAAAAAAAGAAAAAGAAAAGAATTATTGACTCATGGTAACTGTGTTTAATTTTTGAGGAACTGACAGACTGCTTTCCAAAGAGGCTGCACCATTTTACATTCCAGTTAGCTGGGTATGAATAGTCCAGTTTGTTCATATCCTCACCAACACTTGTTATTATCTGTCCTTTTGATTGTAGCCATTCTAGTGGCTGCGCAGTGGTTCTCATCCTGGTTCTGTTTACTTTTCCTGATAGCTAATGATGTTGGGCATCTTTACATGTGCTTATGGGCCATTTGTGTATCTGTTAGAAATAGCTTGTCCGTCCTTTGTTCACTTTTAAATTGTATTATCTTTTTATTATTGAGTTGTTAAGAATTGTTTTCTAGATACAAATTTAGATATTTGGTTGGAAAATATTTTCTTTCATTCTGTGAATTGTCTTTCAGTTTTTTGATGATGTCCTATGAAGCACAAAAGTTTTTTATTTTGATACAGTTTATTTTATCTTTTTTTTCTGTATTCAAGAAACTTCTTTTTCCATGTTATGATGATTTACACCTTTGTTTTCTTCTAGGAATTTTATAGTTTTAGCTCTTACATTTAGGTTCCTGATCTATTTTGAGGTTATATATACGTGTGTGTGTGTGTGTGTGTGTGTGTATGTATATGATGAGAACTGGGAAAAAATACTGTTGATTTTGGTATATTGATGGTATCCTGTGATCTTGTTAAACTCATTAGATCTAGTAGTTTTGGGAATTTTTACACATACAATCGTGATCTGTAGGTGACAATTTAATTTTTTCATTGATAATCTGTGTCTTCTTCTTTTTTTTTTTCTTGCCATATTGCATTGTCTAGGACCACTACTGCAGAGAACTGGAGTGGTGAGAAGATATTCTTGTCCTGTTCCTGAGCGTAGGAGGAAAGCATTCAGTCTTTCCCCATTAAGTCTGATGTTAGGTGCAGATTTTTCTTGAGAAAAAGATCTTCTATCTCTCTTTCTCCCTCTTTCCCTCCATCCATCCATCCCTTCTGTCTGTTTGGCATTTCTGGAGTTTTCAAATGTGTAGATCCAAGTTTCAGTTTGGTATTATATTCCCTTTGCCTAAAAAATTTCCTTATTTCTTGAGTTATATATCAAATATTGGTTATTCTCTCAGCTTTTATTTGTCTGAGAAAATATTTCACAGGTTTTTTTTTTTTTTTCTTGTAGTACTTTAAAGATATTACTGCGATATCTTCCAGGTTTCATAATTCCCGATGAGAAATTCTCGTCTCTGTTTCTCTGTATCTTCACTCATCTGCCGCCTTCAGGGCTTTCTTCTTATCCTTGGTTTCCGGCAGTTTGATTATGATGTGTCTAGGTGATTTTTAAAATATATACACTGCTTGGAGTTTACCTAAATGTACATGTACAGAGGTGCAAATCTTCTTGACAGTGGCGAAAGCAGTGGTTTCTTGAGTACAGCAACAGAAAAATAGATAAATTGGACTACATGGAAATTTAAGACTTTTGTGCTTCATAGGACACCATCAAAAGAGTAGAAAATTGGAAACTGAGATGTGAACCAGGCCTGCTAGATCCTGTCCTGTGGAGGTCACGGCTCGTGGGTCGGTGACGATCGCAGGTCGATGTGTGGTGACTGAGGAAGCCAGCAGGGTGCTGAGCTGGAGGAGGGGTTCTGCCAGGAGAGGCCTGGGCGGGGGACTGTGTTTATTCCTGACTTGTCTGTGTTTGATGCTCAGGATGAACCTGATTTGCAATGGAGTTTTTATGGGTTTTATTTTGAAAGTTTTGTTCTTACGATGTTGCTGGAGGTATAAAGCGTACATTTTGTTTTAGAGAAACTTAACATTTTTCCAGTTTTATGGAAGAGGGCAGCCAGAGTTTTTGTTTGGTTTGTTTTTCTCTCTGCAAGGTTTTCACAACTCAAGGTCTCCCTGTCACTGGAGGATGGGCTGCAGGAAGCGTTCTGGTTAGCGGTTCGGGACTTAGATGTTCTGTGATAATTAGATTTTATGACTGACATTTGACCATTAGAACGATGAGACGGTATACAGTGATCACCACCATTTTATGATTTGGTGTTCTGAGTTTTTACCTGAATTTCTCAGGATATTAAGGCTGTGCATACTTTTTCATATTTTAAAGGCAGGATCGTGGTGATGTTTTCAAAAATATTTTTTTTTTTTTTTTTATCCTCACCTGAGGACATTTTTCCTTTTTTTGTTCAGGTAGAGTGGGAGGGGGAGAGAGGAACAGAGAGAGAGAGAAACATCGATGTGAAAGGGACACATCGAGTGGCTGCCACCCGCACAACCGACCAGGGCCGGGGACAAACTGCAACCGAGGTACGCGCCCTTAGCGGGAACCGAACCCGGGTCTCTCAGGACCACAGGCCGACGCTCTCACCGCTGAGCCAAACCGGCCAGGGCTTCAAAAATATTTTAATTGCTACTTTAAAAAATCATAAATGATGAAAATGCTTAACTTTCAAGATGGAAATCAGTTTACTAGATGCCTAACTTTCAAGATGGAAATCAGTTTACTATTTATTCTTTCTAAATGTTTTTGTAATATAGTAGTATAAGTTTAGGTTGATTTTTCTTTAGATATGTTTTTATTGATTTTAGAGAGAGGAAGGGAGAGGGAGAGAGAGAAACATCGATGAAAGAGAAACATCAATGGGCTGCCTCATGCACACCCCTACTGGGGATTGAGCCCGAAACCCAGGCATGTGCCCTGACCGGGAATCATCAAACCTTCAACCTCTTGGTGTATGGGGGACGGGTGCCCAACTCAGAGCCACAATGGCCAGGCCTCAGGTTGGTATTTTATGAAAATTATGTTGAATTTCATCCAGTGCAAGTATTTACTCGATTTATTTTTTCTTGATACTAGGTTAAGTGGGCCAGAGAAAATTATCACCATAACATTGGTTCACCATATTCCTTGCGCCTGGCTTCTGCTGATGTCACTGGAAAAATCATCGTTTGGGATGTAGCAGCAGGAATAGCTCAGTGTGAGATCCAAGAACACGCCAAACCTATTCAGGGTGAGGAAAGTCTGTGCTCTGCCGTCTGTGCTAATGCGCTTATTCTTAGGGGGTTTTTTCCCTTTCATTTAATTGCATCACTTCCCAGTTAACTCCTGATTGTGTTAGCCTATTCTACTGATCTGAATCTGGTTTTTAAAATCCTTATCGATATACTTCTGGGCACATTTCCTCAGACCCCAGCTGATTTGAGTTTTGGTGAAGTGCATGAATTTCAACATCAGCCTCAGTCAAGCCTGATGAAAAAAAAACTAAGCTGCAATAAACATTCTTGTAAATTAAACCACAGTAAAAGTAAACTTAGCCAAACTGCTGTTTTATGTCAGTGCTTCCTTTCCATTAATAGAGAGGATCAAAATTTTATTTCCTTTTTTTTTTTTCTTCTCACCTGAGGACATTCTTCCATTTTTTGTTCAGATAGAGTGGGAGGGAGAGAGAGAGAAACATCAATGTGAAAGGGACACATCCAGTGGCTGCCACCCGCACGACCAACCAGGGCCGGGGACAAACCGCAACCGAGGCTCACGCCCTCAGAGGCCACCGAACCCGGGTCTCTCTGTTCCGCAGGCCGATGCTCTAACTGCTGAGCCAAACTGGCCAGGGCTATTTCCATTTTTATATAGACCATTTGTTTGCTTATTTATTTGTTGACCTAAACCCCACAAAGTATTTGAACTCAAGGCTTTGGCTGATTGGCTGTTTTGAATGAGTGAATTTTTTAAATGACTGTTAAAAAATATTTATTAAGTGCTTACTATGTACTAGGTACTGAACTAGATCTTTATCCTGTTTATTGTTGTGAAAAAACATGAAACTACGAAGTCCCACTGAGTAATTCCACAAAAATATTAGGAGAGTGACATTAGTGGTCATGCCTGTGACATTCTGTGACATGCGATTTTCAGTACTGATTACTGCAAATAGCCTTGTATTTTCTTCGAAGTAATGTTTCAGATTATTTACACATTTTGACTTTGAGATGCTAATGTCCACACAGCTCATTTTTATATAAAAGTAACTTTTTCTCTGCAGTCTTGACACACCTGTAACATTGCAGGGAGAGGGACAGTAAACATTTTGAAGATTATGTGAGGAAAAACAACTAAAGATCAAGGACATGTTATCCAGGTGTCTTTAAGGTGGATGCTCCCTGAGCTTTGTCTGTGTCTGTTTTCATAGACCTTCAGTGGTTGTGGAGTCAAGACGCTTCCCGAGATCTGCTGCTGGCTGTCCACCCGCCGAACTACATTGTGCTCTGGAACGCAGACACGGGCACCAAGCTGTGGAAGAAGAGCTACGCGGACAACATCCTTTCTTTTTCTTTTGACCCTTTTGATCCCTCACATTTAACTTGTGAGTAATAGTTCCTTGTGGGAGGCAGTCGCGGTGTCATACGGAGTTAACACTACGTATCCGTCAGGTGTCTGTGATGGTGACAGCCACGGGGCGAAGCGGAGGGGCCCCTCTGAGCTGGCTCAGCTCCCGCAGCTCCCACACAGCTGAGCCGCAGCCCAGCACTGCAAGTGCCCTGAGCTGGGAGGTTGGACCAGCAGGCTGGACCTCACTGTGTTGAATTCTTCCCTGAGCAGAATTAGATCAGCCAGGGAGGGAGTTGCTGTGTTCTTCCAACTCAGACCGAATTAAATTTGTTTTCCGGGACATTTGAAGATCCTAAGCTAAGGGTTTCATTTAATCTGGCCAAATTCAGTTCCTGTTTTTAAAAATTGATTCTAATCCGTGCCTTGTGTTCTGAGGGCCATGACCAGACGCTTGTAAGGAACAGGGTAAGCCAAGGGAATTTTTTTTCTGCAGAGGTTGTTTTTGCCACTGTGCTTGTGATGCTTTACTAAACTGCTCATCTAAAACTTAGCTTTGTTTTTAGACATATATTTTTATGACTAAATTATTTTGAAAATATTTTATTCAATTATCTAACGGGTGTTGAGCAATTACTACATGTCAGGCACATTCTGGGGCCCAGAACACATCAGCGAAGCAGACGAGGTTCCTGCCCTCATTCAGTTTGCTGCATCCCACTACTGAGGGAGTCAGGTCCTGAACTTGGAGCGTAGTGAGCTAGTCAAGTCTCGTGTGCTGTGGGTTACCAGGGGTGTAAAAAGTAGAACAGGATAAAGGGAACCAAGGAGAATGGGGGATGGGAGGGAGCAGGTAGGTGGTCATGTTAGATAGTAGGGCGCAGTCGGCAGCCGGCTTTGACTCTAGCTCCACAGGGAAAGAGCCCTCTGTATATGTCCTGAGGTCCGACTGATGCTCAGGAAGAAAAAGGAGATTTATTTAGATGGAATAAACTCATGATGATCATAAAACATTTGTATCATCAGATCAAATATTTGAACTTAGCCTACTGCGATGTACAGAGCCATATATGTCTATATGGGATCTTTTTTCCTTCTGTGAATTTTATATTCGGAAAAGTATTTGGATTTTGAAGCTATGGGATATGATGAGCGAAGGTTACTAATGAAAGTGTGTGCACTGAGTTATCTGGAGAACGGACATCTTTCTGCCAGCAACCTCTGCATCGTGAGCATGAAGCACTGGTCGAGAGCCTGAGCTTGGGGCCTCCGATGAGCTGTGATACCACCGGTCCACTCCGTCTCGGAGAACGTCCCCATTACGTCACGACTGCGTGACACTGCCAGTTCTGTACTGTTAAAATGATCATCACCTTGCTCTCAAATTCTGTTGGAAAAAACTATGCAAAACTTGATTACACTTTAACCAGTGGCTGCTCCTCTGTCTGTAGTGCTCACCAGTGAGGGCATCGTGTTCATCTCGGACTTCTCCCCGTCCAAGCCTCCCGCGGGCCCTGGGAGGAAAGTCTACATATCCAGCCCGCACTCCAGCCCCGCTCACAGCAAGCTGGCCGCAGCCACCGGGGCGAAGAAGGCTCTCAATAAAGTCAGGATCCTGATCACTCAGGAGAAACCCAGGCAAGTTACAAGTGAACTGACCAACACTCATCTGTTCATCATCTGCTCTTGTAAAAATCTGTTTTGAACATGTACTAAGATTGATTTTTTTTTTCATCTCACCCTTTCTCATTTCCCCTTTTGAATTTATAAGAGGAGAAATATTCTGTCTCCTCCCGTAAGAGGAGACTCAGCATTTAACACGGCTCCGTTGTTCCCACTCATTGTGCCGAACTCCCTGCACTGACTTACAGAGTAACATTTCTGGTTCTTGCTTTCCATTGACTGTGTTAGAAATCTGAGGACAGAGTCTGGATTTTTATTTTAAACACATTTTCCTGACTTGAATGCTGTGCGATCCCGTCAGCCATGGAATAAGGGTGTTTTCCTCATGCACGTGAGGATGTTTCTCAGGCTGGTTGAGGGCCTGGATTCCAGGGGAAGTTGTTGCTAGTGACTCAGAATTCTTTGATCTCGCTCCGATCTCACTCTCCCAGTCTCTGAAGCCGTGTTTTAAGTGCTGTTAGGATGAATAGATAGAGTAACTCAAGTGGCTGATACTTAGTAAGCATTCATTTGGTAAATGCTAGATATTGTTCATACCAGAAATTGAACTGAATAAAATTTTAAGTAACTAATTTTATGCACCAGAAATAGGTATCTGGCTTTTTTCTAGAGCCATGATTATTCTTATATTTTTATTGCTTTGGTAGGATTTTTTTTGCATTTATAAAGAGCCTTTACTTTTAATATGCTAACATTATTCTCTCAGACTTTGTAGGTGATTACCTGAAAAATATATGATAAAATACAAATTGCTCTACAAATACGTTTTTAATTTATATCTAAATATTTTTATATATTAAACCATAGGCTGGTTAGGCTTACTAATTTATCCTCCGCCCTGTGCTAAAATAATTTAAGATTGCTTCTTAAATATATTTAGAGAACTCTTTGTTTTTCATTGATTCTGTCTCATAATTATTTTGTAGTTTGATAAGTTACGATTTATAGAAGTACATTTTCTCTCATATGAGTCATACATTCACCTTGAGTTTTGGGGAAATAAATTAATGCCTTTAAAGAGAACTGCTCCGGGTGTTCTCACATACATTGTCACATATAATCTTGCTACAGCCCCGGGCAGCAGTTCTGTTCCCGTTTTATAAATGAGGAAATTGTGTTTCATGTCGTTTCAAACGTCACCCGGACACGGGGTGTGGCAGAGCCAGGACTTCGGTGCAGCCTCACCCCAGTCTCCAGTCCTCTGTTCTGACTTCATGTTAAACGTCAGACCTTTCAACAATATTATTGTGTAAAAAATAGAACATGACTGTATGTCTATTGAATTATATTTATTACAAAAAGGTTATGATTAAATGTATGCAATGCTTACAGTTACTAAAATGATTTTTGAGACTCCTTAACAGTCTTTTACAATCCTCATATAGTTTTCTATATTTTATCTACACAGAAGAAAATGCTCTGCTACGTAACTACATCACCCTATTTTTTTTTCAAAAAGGATTTCAGGCAGTTTACAAGGCGTGAAAACAGCAGAGGACGTGACTCGTCAGGGCCGTGCAGCAGCCGGCCGGCTCCTGGTGTGTTTTCAGTCCGGAGTGTTGAGTTTAGCAATCTGTCTAGTACTTCCAAGTGCAAAATAAAAATATAACGACTCTCTTATGAATGCCTAGTGATCATAGACTTACATCATCTTACATCATAGACTTGCTCTTCATACTTTAATTTTTCAAAAATGTAGACGCACATCTCAGCTGTACACTGCTGTCATGATTTGGATTTGGGCGTGTAGTGGAGGGTTAAGTTTCAGATACTTAAACTGTTGGTCGTTTTATAAACAGTTGTACATTCTCACTGACAGTTTTTATGTGGAAAGTACAAAATTCGATTCTTTATTAGGTTTTTCCGATATGAGTGAAATCTTGACTCATTTCTCAGCGCCTAAAGCGAGTGTCTGCTGTTTTCAGTGCCGAGTTCGTAGCCCTCAGCGACTGCCTGCAGCTGGCCTACCTGCCGTCCAGAAGGGGCCACATGCTCTTGCTGTACCCTCGGGAGGTTCTGATCCTCGACCTGGAGGTGAACCAGACCGTGGGTGTGGTCGCCATAGAGCGGACGGGGGTTCCGTTTCTGCAGGTACGAACAGCTCGTAAATACACCCGGAGGCCATGACGCGTGGCACCTGGAGAGAAGCTAGAACCTTGCACAAGTCCTCCGTTCGACTCTCCTGGTTATTAAACGTCGACAGTGCCACTTCACACTTCTTGCTCTTTTACACTTCTTATTGGCTTGATGGACCCTAGACATTCTTCTGACCTATCTGGAGATATTTACTGAACTATTTAAGTTACATTGATAAAGGCACAATTTTTTATGACTATAAGTGGATTTTTAAGTGTTGATTTAGTTTTAAAACTTAGGAATTATGTGGTATATTTTTGTGTTTTTTGTTTTTTTTGCTCAGATTCTCTAAATATGAGCTTATGAGTTTCACAGTATATACTCTCAAATCTGTGTTTTTAAAAATAAATGAATCATCTCTTTAAAGGTAATACCCTGCTCTCAACGTGATGGTTTGTTCTGCCTACATGAGAACGGCTGTATCACGTTGCGTGTTCGAAGGTCTTACAGCAGTGTTCCCACCACGTCACACGAGGAACCAGGTGAGCGTCTGTCTCATCAGAATCATTTCATAGAACTAATACCAGATCTTAAGAGTTTATGATAATCCTGCCCTTGAAAATGGAGAATATGGTTATGATGTGGGGCACCATACAAGCCCGAGAACCATCTCCCGAATTGTCAGTGCCTTCTACACGACAACAAAAGTCTCATCTGTCCTTCCTTCTGACTGTCTGCAGGGATAAGTGGATACTGTCTTTTGTAATTCTCCTTCGGCACAGCCCACTTGCGCGCCCTAACAGCCCGTGCCTGCCTCTGTGGGGCTCCCCCTGGGAGGTGACGGGTGCCCGTCTCTGTGGGGCTCCCCCTGGGAGGTGACGGGTGCCCGTCTCTGTGGGGCTCCCCCTGGGAGGTGACGGGTGCCCGTCTCTGCGGGGCTCCCCCTGGGAGGTGGCGGGTGCCCGTCTCTGCGGGGCTTCCCCTGGGAGGTGGCGGGTGCAGAGCTGCAGTCATCTGGGTGTGGGTCCAGCCTTGTCCTGCAGGACAGAGGATGTCCCATGAGATGACGTGCTACCGAGAGTTGAAAGGGACTAACATCTTTCGTAAAGTACAGTTATCTTCAGGCTTATTGTAGACCACTGTAAATGATGATGCACTGTTCATTATGTGATCGTATATCACTGTTAATGCATTTTCTTTATTTTTGAAATATTAAAAAACAAGATGTCTTGATTATAATTATTTTGGATATTAAAGTTGGTATAGACAGCATTTATATTTTGAAGAAATTAGTAATACTTGTAGAAAGGGAAACCATTCTTGACAGACTTTTTTATTAGGGAAGGACTGATGACCTTTCCAGTTGAGGTTTTATCTCAATTAAAAGAATAATATTGAGGTGGCTACTTTCTGATATTTAAAAGAAAATGGTGTTGTGTTCAGACCCAGACCCTGTGCAGGAGCTGACCTATGACTTACGGAGCCAGTGTGACGCCATCAGGGTGACCAAGACGGTCCGGCCCTTCTGCATGGCATGCTGCCCGGTCAACGAGAACGCAGCGGCCCTCATAGTGAGCGACGGCAGGGTCATGATATGGGAACTGAAGTCTGCCGCTTGTCATCGAAGCTCACGGAATAGGTACATGAATCAGTAGGGGTGTTTCTTTGTTTTCTGTTTCCTCTTAAAAAAATTATCAGAATCATATAAAGATAACAGGGACTTTAAAAAATATTAAACATATTTTGAAGTGATAATTAAGACTTCAGGTCATCAGGGAAGTATGTAAACCTGATAGAGATATTTCATCTAAGGCAAGAGAAACGGAACGCCACGATCTGAACTTACGACTTGTCAGTTACTGTCAGTGAGTCAGGTTGTGAGAGTGTGAAAACCATCTAGTTGTCGTGTCTCCGCAGCAGCTCTGGCCTGTCGCCTCTCTACTCACCAGTGTCTTTCTGTGGGGTTCCCGTGGGCGTGCTGCAGAGTAAGCTCCCGGACCTCTCCCTGGACAACATGATTGGTGAGCTTTTGTTTTTTCTCTGACTTTATGTTAGGGATTCTTTTCAAAGGGCAAAAGCAATAGAGTCACCGATTTGCAATTATTATGAAGTCAAAGTTAATGCTCGAGAAAACGAAAACGTGGAGAGCCAGGGCCTCACAGAGAATGCGGTATTTATGGAGGGACGAGGAGCTGTGAGAAGTTATTGGAAAAATTGTTTTAACTTTTTGACATGCATTGTCTTGTTTACACATTGGTGATTCTTACTTTCAACAAACATTTATTTGCAGATAAAATATTGCTTCCAACTTACAGGGCCAGTATATATTAAACGAAGAATAAAGATTTATGATTTCAAATATTATACAACTGGAAGTGATAGATATGCCAAGCAGTTTGATGTCTAATTCTTTTAAAATTGTGGTTGTGGTTACAAAGGGTTTCTGTGTCATTACTTGTTCTTCCACATGCAATGGAAAATCTACGGCATTTGCATAGGTGCTTATGTTCAGATGCTTGGAGATGGTACACAAGACGGAGTGCCCCCCTCTGACTTTAAGCAGAGACGTTCACTGGGTGCTTACCACTATGCCAGGCGCTGAGCTAGATGCTCTCGAAGGTGGGCAGTGCCGTTTCCATTGTATGTCTGTGGAAACAAGCCAGAGAGATTTAAAAGAGTTGCTTAAAACCACACGGCCAGTGAGCAGAGGAGCCAAGTGTGAACCTCTCACCCCGCCCCGGAGCCTGCCCCTTGGCCGTGGCTCCAGACTGGGCTGCTCCCCTGTGATCTTGAGCGAGACCTGACCTCTCCAGGCTTTGGTTTTCCTGATTCCTGTTAGTTGTAAAACCCTTTTGCTCAATGACACTAACTTGTATATTTTAAATTCTTTATCTTTTAGACATAAATCCATGTAAGGAAGTTCAGACACATACTTGTTTTGCAAGATGCATTTAGTTGGTAACACAATTTTCTGAGTTAATTGACCTTGTTTACACTTGATAAAAATGTTAAATTGAAAAGAATTAGAAACACACATATGCCCAGAACTAGTCAGTAATATGAAAGACATTGAAATTTCATGCTGTTTAGGTACCTAACTGATATAACTTATATTTCCAAGAGACAAAAGGATATAGATTGTATAATAATTCTCAACAATGTAGTTGATTTAAAAGTATTAAACAAATAAAGCTTTGTTACTTGAAAACATTTTTATTAAAACTTTAAATTTGAAATTCACTGTGTAGTTAGTGGTAATTGGAAGTAATTCAGTTGAATACAGAGGCCTGATCTATAGCCGTTGGGTACAGGCTGCTGCGTATTCTGGCCGGATCCTCCCTGCCTGGTGAGCTCCTCGTGGGAGACGCTTGAGCAGAAAGGGCAGCTCTGCGGAGCCGGCTCCGAGGCACTGAGGGTGGTGACATGTGCCTGCCTGTTGGACTGACTGTTCCTTTAGACCCCATCTTTCGTAAGCAAAGATGGATCTCAAGTGTAGGACTGAGCCTGAGGGGTTATGTATTACATATATGTATTACATATAACCTGCGTTAACTTGATGGCCCTTTCTTTCTGTATGTCTTACGGATTTTAGAATAACTTTATTATTAAAACAACTTTATAGCTTCAAAAGATTGTATTTAGAGTCCTGTCACCCACTCCTAGTAATTGTTTATGTTTTTCCTTTTCCTGGTGTATGTGTGTGCATATATATACACGCACACGTGTTCGGTGTTGTGTAGTTTTGGCAATTTTATGTAGAAGTCGGCGGTGGTTCACAGGAAGACAAGCTGTAAGCCCTGTTAGGAAACGGAGTTGATTTTGCTGTGCTCTTCATAGCAACATTTTGTCACATTTGATTTTATTGGAGTCACCTTTTTAGTTTGAGACTCGATAACCCAAGTGTGGATGTTATGTCTGAAAGTTAATGCTGAACTCTCGACAGTTACAGGTTATGTGTAATACATATTATTTTACATATTTACATGTAACATTTAGTTCACACTTAAATTCTGTAAGATGTCTTGTGAGACATCTAAATGCATTCTGGAACCTGTTGTTTGTGATGACTAATTCTAGATGTGCTTCACAGAGTCAGCGATCGGAAGTAGCCCTTTAGAAAGGGTTGTGGCATCTCCCTGCACGGAGACTGCCCTCTCTCACCCAGCCTTCTCGATTTGCTTCTGGTGCCTGATACCAGGACCTTTCACTGAAACAGTGTATCGTAGCAAGTATCTTAGCGACGTATCTTAGCAGTTCTGGACAGCAGTGCGCTGGAGTCACTGTCTGTCAAGATGTCAGACAGTACAAGAAGCCCCATAGCCAAGTGCAGACCCTTGTGTAGCCACAGCCCCTGGCTGCCGCATGACAGCTTCTAGACCTGAGAAGTATTTCCACTGAGTCTTTTCAGATTTTGAAGATCAGCATATGTTGTAATTAATGTGTTGGTATTTTTGATCCCCAATCAGCGCAGAGCGCAGTTGCTGGGGAAGAACATCCCGAAGGCTCCGTTCTGCAGGAAGTGTACCTCAAATTCCTGCTCACAGGGCTGCTTTCAGGTCTGCCCTCGCCCCAGCTCACTGTCCGCATGTGTCCACCGCTGACCACAAAAAACATCAAGATATATCAGCCACTGCTTGCTGTCGGTGAGTATTGGTCCTGTTTGTGTTTTTCTTTTTTTTTATCCTCACCCGAGGACATTTTTCCATTTTTCCTCCAGTGGGAGGGAGAGAGAGGAAGAGAGAGAAGGAGAAACATCGATGTGAAAGGGACACATCGAGTGGCTGCCACCCACACGACCAACCAGGGCTGGGGACAAACTGCAACCAAGGTACACGCCCTTAGCAGGAACCGAACCCGGGTCTCTCCGGACCGCAGGCTGACGCTCCAACCACTGAGCCAAACTGGCCAGGGCTGTTTGTGTTTTTCTTAAAGATTTTTGTTTTTACTGATTTTTAGATAAAGAGGAAGGGAGAGGGAAAAAGAGACATCTGTGTGAGAGCAAAACATCCGGTCGGCTCCCTCCTGCACGGGATGGAGCCCAGCCGGGGCATGTGCCTGACCGGGAGTCAGGCCGGCAGCCGGTCCCGTGCTCAGGGCGACGCTCCGCCTGCCGAGCCTCAGTGGCCAGGCGTGGACCTGCGTTATGTGTTTGTTCTTTGTGCATGTTTTGCATTTTATTAGACTTAACTTGGCTAATTACTAGAACATCCTTTTTTATCTTTGAGAATAAAGAGGAAGAGGCTGAGTAAAATTTTTTTTAAAGATACTTTTTGTTGGCTTCTGACTTTCTCCTGGGGTCTATAAACATGTGATTTATGATTTTTTCCCCCTAAAATGAAAACCTGACCACATTTGCTTCTTTGCTGGTTCGTCTGAGTCATGCTCGTGAGTTGGCTAATGGCTGACTGGTGAGCACTAAGAGCTCGTTTGAACTTATTGCTTGGCGGTCGGTGTTCCTTTCCCATTTCATCGCGATCATCTGAAAGCGATTTGAATTTTAAGGTTCAATAGTCCATGTGTACATATGCCCAGATTTATATAAATGCAGATCAGTGCTTAATTTTTGCTTTAGAATCTACTGATTTATATTAAACTTCTTACAGAGATTTCAGTTAGGAGTTTTCAGTACACCGTGTGCGCACAGGTCAGTGTGCTTGGTCAGACAGGGCTTCGTCAGTTTCTTGGAGAAAAGTGTTTCCTGGGATAGCTAGGTAACAGCTGAGTTTGCGTCTGAGGTCTCTGTTGAGTGAGCTGCACTGCTGCGCAGGGACATCAGGCCACGGACTCCGTGAGGCCAGAGGAAAGGGATGGAGACTGAGGGCCGCGTGTTTGCCAAGGGGCAGGGACGCGAAGCGGAGTTTGGCTGTGGGGTTGCTGCTCCTTGGGGTGCCCTTGAGTGTTAGGTCGTGGGCTCAACATTAGCAACACTTGCAGAATGTAGACAGTATTGATTATTGTGAAGATCAGTTATCGGAAAAGTTTCAGTAACTTTAGATATTTTCTCAGCACTAGAAAGAATCATAGTGGCAAAGATGACAAATGGGGACAAGGATAAAACCATGCTTTTCTAGAACAGTTTCACAAACATTTCTGAAGCTTTATTCGGCAAGCAAGCTAAACCTGGAGTGTGCCCACCATTTTACTTGTCTGCCACGGCCCCTCTGTTCTGCCGCCCCCCCATCGCCTTGTGGGCTCACCACCCCTGCGAGCCGTGCCGCCCCCATCGCCTTGTGGGCTCACCACCCCTGCGAGCCGAGCCGCAGAGCCCCCGCCTGGCCACGCGCTGTTTGCTCCCCGCCTCACTCAGGACAGTTGAGGGCTGGAACCTGACTTTTTCAAGGATGGCTGGTCCCTTCTGATGGAATTCTAGACACCACCTGAGATTCTGAGCTTTAGGCCAAATGGTAACTACAGACCATAATCACACTGATAATAGAGGTAGTGATAACCACGTGCTAACCCGTGTCAGGCTGTGCTGAGCGTCTCACACGTCTGTGCTGTCCCGAGTGTCTCAGTGCGTGTTCTCGCTCACTCCCTAGCAAGCGGGTTTCCTGTCCCCCGTGCTAACCTCGTTCCCATTTAGGAAGAAAGCGCAGCTCGTGTCAGCATTAGTTCACTTTCACATAAATGCTCTTTGAGGCTGAAGCAGATCTGACTGGTTTCAGTGTGAAAATAAAATATAAAAATTGTTCTTGGAGTTATTTCTAAACAGAACTTGTCTCTCATCCTAACGTAACAGAAGTGTGTATGATAATCAGTAGCAGACTTTGGGAGTAAGGTTAGGACTGGAATCTGAGAGTGTTCTTGGGGCAAACGGGAGGTGGGTCACAGGGGCACAAACACAGGTGTGGTGTGGGCAGGTGGGTGCTGGGCAGGGTTTGGACTGGGCTGCTGCTTCTGAGAATCCACAGGTAGCTGTCAGCCTGCACCGTTGCTCTGTGACTTATTTAAATGGCAAAATAAAGCCCTGGCTGGTTTGGCTCAGCGGTTAGAGCGTCAGCCTGTGGACCAAAGAGTCGCGGGCTCAGTTCCCATCAAGAGCATGTACCTCAGTTGTAGTTCTGTCCCCAGCCCTGGTTGGGTGTGCGGGAGGCAACCAGTTGATGTGTCTCTCTCACATCAGTGTTTCTCTTTCTCTCTCCCTTCTTCCCCTCCCTTTTGCCCTCCCTCTCTCCCACTCTATCTGAAGATAAGTGGAAAAATATCCTTGGGTGAGGATTTAAAATAAATAAATAAGTGACAAAATAACAAAATCTTTGTATAGAAAAATAGAAAAACCTGGTCAGTGGGTTCTACCTGGAGTCCTTTTTGAAGACTGGCTATAGTGAACACCCCACATTTCGAAAGCACCAGCTGTCAGGGGTTAGAAAGCATAGGAAAGTGCTTCTTCAAAGTTGGTGTGTGTTGAGTTTTGAAAGCTTTCTGTGAAGTCTGTCTTCTGACTTGGGTACCGTTTCAGAGCATGTGAGATTAGGTCTGTTTTTGATAAGAGGGAAGCAGAGGATTTCAGTCCTCCTGTGCGTTGCTTTGGTGCTTCTGTAGGGGTGAACGACGGGAGATGACGGACCTGGAGGAAAGGTGTGTGGGGAGCCCTGGAGCTCCGCAGATGAACCTCTCTGCCTCTCCTCACAGGCACAGGGAATGGCTCGGTCCTGGTGTACCACCTCACCAGCGGGCTGCTGCACAAGGAGCTGAGCGTCCACTCGTGTGAAGTCAGGTGAGTGGGTCACGGTCACTGACGTCCCAGACAGACGCCAGCGAGAGTTCTAGACTCCTGTGCGCTCTGCTCACGGCGTGATGTCTGACTGAACTTCGAGTAGTAGATACTCATGTCCGATTGATGGCTGTGCTCACCAAGGGGTGCTCCCCAAGGGGTGCTCCCCAAGGGGGTGCTCCCCAAGGGGGTGCTCACCAAGGGGTGCTCACCAAGGGGGGTGCTCACCAAGGGGGTGCGCACTGTGTCTTTTTGTGAAGGGTGTTAGGCAGTGGGGACTTTTTCTCACTTTTATTGCTGCATCTTAATGTCCCCCTAAGGCTCAGGCTGCTTCCTTGCTAATCACCGTGTTGCGTTCAGGCTGATTTAGTTGCTCTTCATTTCCAAGGGTCCCTAGTGGGACTGCTTTTAAAATTTGAATAAAGTCATTGTAATAATTAATCTCATTGATTTATTTGTTTAAGCACCACCAGAAAAGTACCAAAACGTTCTAGCATTTATTTAAAAATTTTGAGATGTGATCTGTTCTGTGAGTGTGCAGACGGGGGAGTGGGGGGGCAGAGGGGTGCCTCTCGCTCCCTGGTGACGTGCACCCACCTCCCTGCCACAGCCTCATTTGCTGATTGGATGTCTGTGTTATGCCCAAGCAAGGCTGGGTCGTGTGGTCACACATGTGTAGTGTAAAGTTATTAAATTGCCAGTATTTTCGATGATCTTTTAACAGTATTTTTGATGATCAGGGCACATGTGGGAAGCAACCAATCAGTGTCTCTCTCACATTGATGTTTCTGTCTTTCTCTTTCTCTCCCTCCCTCCCATTCTATCTAAAAATCAATGAAAGTATATCCTCGGATGGGGATTAACAAAAACAAACGAAGTATGAGCAAGGCCATTTTCTGTCCTCTGCATTGTGTAAGTGTAGGTCACGTGCATGTGCTGAAATCCGCAGTGAACCCTAAAGAACACGTTATTCGGAGTAATTGCACTTTCTGAACGGGCAAGGGTTAACCATTTTAGTACCACAGCTGCTGTTAGGGCTGGACGTTTCTGAAGGGTTTACCTGGCCTCGGTCTTCCAGGTGTGTTGTTTGTGGTGCAGCCTGGGTGACAGTTCATCCCTGTCGCATGCTGTGCCCTCCAGTGTCTCCCTGGGCGTCCACGTGGAGCATGTCGTCCTTCAGACATGCTGAGCTCTGGAGGCAGCGGGGCCCAGGCTGCGCCTCCTCCTTTTTGTCTTCCAAGGGTCCCTGCTGGTGACTTCTCTCTTCCCGTCCCGCCCTCATTTCCCTCTGACGTCCCCTCTCACCTGGCCTTGTGCAGTGTTGCCTCTGGTGGTGCCCGCCAATCAGAACTCTCCATTCCGCCAGCGTGTGTTCCCAGGAGCGTGTTAAGCGTCAGCACTTTGCACGCATCGTTCGTTGAACCTCCAACCTCCACTTTAAGTCTGCAGTAGGCACTGTTGTTACTCTCCGCGCACAGTGATTTGAGTATCAGAACATTGATTGCTTTCAGTAAATTATGTGATTTGTGGAAAGTAAAATGATCTCTATGTTGCCTGTTGATAAATTTGCAGGAGTTTTATATGCTCTTAGAATTTCAAGGCCTTTCAGGAAGTGAGTGCTTCCCTAGCCACCCAGGGTTGAGAAGGAGACTGTAGCCGCCCCAGCGGAGGTCAGCAGGCCCGGCTTGGAAAACTGTAGGTGTCAGAACCCCAACATCCCACCACTCTCACAGGCGGACCCCCTGAGCCTTAGGTTGACGGGTGACTGTCTCATCGTTAGTTCTTGTTCTTTGAGATTTTTCTCTTCTGCTTTTCTCTGAGATAACATTGAACCTCTGAGCCACTTCCAAATCTCAGGACTCAGTTTGTGTTGTTTGCTCCAGGAATCTGCTTCCCGACCACGAATTTTGGTAAATTTGATAAAATTCCTGCGTGTACTCAGCTTGAAGCAGTCTGCTGAGAGTGTTTCTGTACACTGTCCTCAAGCAGGGGGGTTCTCAGGAGCAGCTGCGTGACTGTCTCCTTTGCCACATTTACAGTTATTTTAGTGCCACTACGGATACCGATAATTAAACTGTCTTGTCGTGATTTGGGGCCAGTTTTAAATAGAAATGACCTCAGGTGTGTGAAATATGTGGCAATGTCGTCTCAAATAAAAGTCCATGTAATAGTACTCCTTAATCAACTTGTATAGTTTAGTTCTTAGAAAAGGGACTAAGATTAACCTTTGTTTAATTTCTCATTATAGGGGAATTGAATGGACGAGTTTGACTGGTTTTCTTTCTTTTGCTACCTCAACACCAAACAATATGGGATTAGTGAGAAATGAACTCCAGCTGGTTGATCTTCCAACAGGTTTGTGTTTAGACTGTTGAAAGGCTCACAATGGTTCGTCATGTTGATCAAAGATGTTGTCATTTATAAACAGGCCCTAAAACACTTTCTTTCACCTCGGAGACCTTTCTATTACTCTGTCTCTATGCTCAAGCCTTGCTCTGCAATAGCCGTCCTAGAAGGACGTGCGTTGTCTGCGTGCAGACGGCGTCCACGCGGTGCTGGTGAAGGAGCCGTCGGCCTGATGGCAGCTTCCCAGACAGGTGCTGCCGGCCCCTCCGCGAGCGCCTGCCAGAGCGCGGGGCACGTGCAGATGTGTCTTGTTCCCAGGGACTCGATTCCGTTTCACATGCTGGACCTTGTAGGAAATCCTTAACAACAGGTAGGTGAGGGTCGTTTCTAATGCTCAGATTTAAGACTTTCGTTAGTCTCGCCCTGGCCGGCCTGGCTCAGTTGGTTGAATGTCGCGCTGAGCACGCAGGCAGCTGGCGCGGTCGCTGTCGGGGCGCGTGCCCAGGTCGCGGGCTCCACCCTGCGCAGGGGGCAGCCCGTGGCGTCTCGCCCTCACAGCTCTCCCTCTCCCCCCGCCCCTCAGAATCAGTAAAAATCTTTAAAAACACAACTTTTGATAGTCTGGCTGACTGAGTAGGGAGATTTAATTTGGGAGTCGAGAGACTTGGCACCGGGAACCCCAGTAAGCAGCAACCTCAGAAGCGTTGCGCCTGCAGCCCAGAGAGTCTTAAATGGAAACTTGAAGGCAGAATAAAGTGAAGATTTAGCACATGCACTGATTTCAAGTAAATTCTTCACAGAATTGTGGTTTCTTTAAAGTAGCACAGCAATGTGAACGTGTGTGGCTTGGTGTCAGCCAACGAGATGTGTGTGTGACAATCGCGTGCACTGTAGCCCTTACATTCGCCACGTGCATTTCCAAGACGTGGCAGAGGACAGCAGACGTCCTCGTCAGAGCACATCACTGAGCCCCGGCGAGTCGGCTGTGCCCTCAGACACGAGTGGTCTAGTTTCACTGGAGGTGACCTCTGTCCCAGAGCCCTGGTCTGCAGCAAGCTGGCCCTGGTCTCTCGTTGCCCAGGGGCGAGACGGTGTTTCTGGGGCCGCGCACAACACAGACCGAAGGGAAGCCCTGCTCACTTCCTTAGTCAGCTCGAGTCCAGGCCTGTAGAGTTCTGACCTCTGCTTTCATGACCTGTTTTGAGGAACAGGAGTTGCTGACTTGTCTGAGTGGGACAGGGGTCCATAGGTTGTGGGCTTTTATAGCCTTGTCTTCTAAGGTGGCAGCCGACCTCGCGGTCAGGAAAGGAGGTGGGCACTTGGCGAGCAGCAGTGGTGAGGCCACTGAGGCCGCGAAGAGCAGGGGACCTGCAGACACTCGGTTGTCTCCGAGTTGAGTGTGTTCTCGGGAGCAGGGTTTCCAGGGGGAAAAGGAGAAACGCTCACAAAAATGAATCAATTTTTAAAAATTGAGTATGTAAATAAAAACCTAGGAAAATAGATTAGGATATATTTGTTCAAACGCAGGTGGAATTTGCATTTTTTTAAATTAGAGAAAATCATTCAGCTCTTTGGCAGTTAACTAATTCTTATCCTCCCCCAATTTTAGTTTGTAGAAAACTTTTGGTAGGAAGATGTCAAAGTAGTTCAGTTGAGTGTTTTGTATATGGAACCAGAAATCTTGCTCTGTCAGAACCCTCCCCGCTCATCGGGTCTGTAGCAGGGCCTGTTCATGCTGATGGAGGCCATGCACCAGTGGCTCTCAGAGACCCTGCTTCCCCACGAACGCATTCGAGCTTCAGGAACGATGTGTCTAGATTCTAAAATAAATTACTTGAAAGAAACAGAAGAAATTCAGGAAACTGTAACAAATGAAAATGTCTTTTTATAAAGTAGAATTTGAGAGTATAAATAATATGTTACTGCTCTTTAATTGAGAATACTTTTTGAATTTGATTATTGGAGACAGAAGCAAATGGAAGACTGAGTGGGAGACAGGTCCCAGCAGTCGCATTCCATCGGGTGCTGCTTGTCCCCCGCATTCGCTCAATTCTGTTTGCTGTTTCTCTGAAGGGAGGAGCATCGCCTTCCGAGGTGAACGAGGCGGTGACGAGCCGGCCATCGAGATGATCAAAGTGTCTCATCTGAAGTACGTGTCAACCTAGCAAGTCTATGGTGTTACCTCACTGGAAGCTCAAGGATTCTTCTTTTTTTTCTTAATCCTCACCTGAGGATTTTTTTCCAGGTAGTGTGGGAGGGAGGGGGTGAGAGCAAAGCATTCACACGGGAGAGACCCATAGATTGGCTGTCTCCTGGGGGTGGAAACTGCAACCGAGGTACGTGCCCTGATCGGGAATCAAACCCTCGACTCTTCGGTCCACGGGCTGACGCTCTAACTGCTGAACCAAACCGGCCAGGGCTCAAGGATTCTTTTTCATCTTTAACATAGAAAGTGTGCTGAAGTCCGTCAGGATTTCTGAGTGTTAGCAAACAGCGACGTGCCGTCCGTCTGGCTCCTGAAATGCTCTGGATGCCTGCTGTCCCTTCATCTTCGTGTATCCAGTGAGGCGGGGGGACAGGCTCTGACACAGTTCACAGATGAGCAGACAGAATTCTGAAGGCTCAGGTGTCTGTCCGAGACCTCGCCACTGTCGCGAGCAGACGTGGTCCTGAGCAGGGAGCCTCAGCCCTCGGGGCACCGAGGGTGGGCTAGCGGGGGCCCAGGCAGCTCCCACGTGACGTGGACCCTGAGCCGCAGGCTGTCCACTGGCGGCAGCGGTGCCCTCGTCACCTGTGAGAAAGCTGAGCCGGGGGGACAGGAGGTGCAGCCAGGATGTGAGCTGTCGCCTGTCCTGACTCGTGCTTCTGGGGGAGCACAGGACTCTAGGGTCACCTTGGAGCCTTCAGAGCTGTGACTGTTAATCGTGGCTCAAGGTCGGTTTAAATTGTCTGTTTAGAACGTGTCATCTCAGTTTTTTTGATTTACTGAACTTTTTACTTGTACTACGGATAGTGAAAATTTTGCAAAAAAAGGGTCTTATTTAGTAATTTTGTTTATTTTAGGCAGTATTTGGCAGTTGTGTTCAAAGATAAACCCCTGGAGCTATGGGACGTTAGGACTTGTACCCTTCTTAGAGAAATGTCCAAAAACTTCCCTACAGTAACTGCTTTGGTAAGTTGTCATTTAAGCACTAAACAGTGTATTTAGGTACAGATATATGTGGTGAATGTTTTTCTTTAGCTTGAGTTTAAATCATTACTGCCGTGTACTTTCTTGTTAAAATGTTTGTTCAGAGAAGGTGATCTAAATAAATGGAGATAACTCATTCTTGGGTGTGTTAAGCTAATACTATATTAGTGCAATTCCAATTCAGGTTTTATTCAGATGTTTTGAAGAACAGGGTAAACATATTAAATGTTTAGCACTAAAGCTTGTGAAGCTGAGTGAACCCTGAGAAGAAGAAGAGCCATGTGGGGGAGGACGCCGGGCCCGTCCTGCCAGACAGATCCACTTAGCACAGAAGGAGGTCGGAGCAGCGCCGCGCTGGCCCGGCGCAGGAAGTCGGCCAGTGTCATAGAAAGTGCACTCACAGACCCATGGTGCTTGGGGACTGCACAGTGAAGGGACAGACACCCAGGTGGAGGGCTGGACTGTCTGTGAGGGGCACTGAGACCCTGCCTCAGCACATGGGGGCCTCAGCACATGGGGGACCACACTGGGTCTCGGCCCAGACACCCGGAGGTGGGCTCCACGGGACCACAGGCCTCAGTGTAGGAAAGTGGAGCTGTGAGGTCACATAGTCAAGTGTAGAAGAATATTTGTGTTCTTGGGGCAGGAGAGGACATCGGAAGGTCAGCCCACAAGGCAGAGTAGGGAAGGAGGTCAGTGAGTTAATTCCATCACGTGGGCGTCCTCAGTTCAGTGGAGGCACCAGAGTCCACGGTGAGTGTGGAAGACAAGTCGGAAAGAAATCTCCCGGTGCCTAAGACCAGTGGGGCTAACCAGCCCTCTCGGGGACTCGCACTGTGGGGACTCCTGCGCATGGGTGAGGAGAAGGCAGGAGCCCAGTGGGGAGTTGGACCAAGGGTGTGGTCAGTCAGTGAGTGCCAGAGAAACCTAGAAGGCCAATGCGCCATGAAGGTGGATTCAGACTCATCGTGTTTGGAGATGTGCGATGTGCACCAGCCCCTCACGTCAGATAAGGGTGGGTGTGGCCTGCGGGGACCCTCGTGCTGCTGGCAGGGGCGGAGCCCGGGAGGCCCCCTGCAGCGCTGAGGCATCTGAGCTGTAGCTGCTCAGCCCCTCGTCTGGGCAGCTTTGTCAGGACATTGACCCAGCATCGCTTGTCCTGCTGAGAGTCTGAGGGGATGTGGGTGCCTTAGCTGGGAGAACAGACTGAAAAGGAGGGGTGCTCATGTGGAATGTTACATAGTGTGCAGGGAACGGAGAAGGGGCAGTAGAGATACTGTAGAGTCAGACGGAGGGGACGGATGACAGGCTGTGTGTGCGAGGCACATGCCTGCTGTCAAATTGTGCCTGTGCGAGGACGCTCCGTTGAATGCTGGACGCAGGTGGACCCCTGGGTGAGAAGGGCAATGATCGGAGAACACGAGGATCTCACCCTGGGAATAGGAGATACCTTAATCGAATTTATTATTTTCATTTGGTAAAAAAGAGACAACTATCAAAAGGTTAGACTTCTTGGAGGTTTGCTATTAAATTCTTCTATCTTAAGCTCTAATTAAAGATTAGAGGTAGCAGGAGGTAGAGGTAGATTATTAAAGTCTACTTTAAGCTATAATTAAAATGCATTTATTCAGCCTTTCTATAAATAGATGAATGCTAAGAACAGATTTTAAATTCACTTGTAGTAATAATAAACGACACACACTTGGCACCGGTGAGTGCCCCCTATTCTAGAAGGATCCTTTGATGGAAGGAAACTGAGCACTTCTGGGTGTGTCTGTCTGCTTCACAGGAGTGGTCACCGTCTCATAACCTGAAGAGTCTGAGAAAGAAGCAGCTGGCCACCCGGGAGGCCATGGCCCGCCAGACCGTGGTCTCGGACACGGAGCTGAGCATCGCCGAGTCGTCCGTGATCAGGTGCAGTGTGCTCTCCTGCCACGGCCGTTGGTGACGTCCGTGGCATGGTTGGGGCTTGACAGTGGCGTCCAGAGCCGTCTCTAGCAGCAAGCTGCACTCTTCTGAACGCACCTGCACCCAGCTCGCTTACGAGCTCACGCAGC
The DNA here is from genome assembly GCF_014108415.1 of Molossus molossus. Classification (NCBI taxonomy): domain Eukaryota; kingdom Metazoa; phylum Chordata; class Mammalia; order Chiroptera; family Molossidae; genus Molossus; species Molossus molossus. The sequence continues at coordinate 415,374 of NW_023425352.1, forward strand.
TAGCGCTTGCTTCCCGCAGTCAGTAACTTGGACAGGAGCATCCATTAGTGGACCGTTCATTCTGTTCCATAAGCTTGGGCTTCTGAAATTCACACGAAGGTAGCATTGAACATACAGAGAGATCATGTCATTTATGTACACCAAAGGAAATAGATTCAGAATCCTAAATTTATGTGTTGGTTTCATCCCCATCCCCACCAGTTTTACAAGTAAAGAATGTCCGAGAGAAGGATAGGTCCGGGGGGCCTGTCTTCCGTGGACGAGAGTTCTGTAGCAGGAACAGTGGGGGTTTTCTCGTGGACCCTGGAGTCACCACATGTCTGTGCGGGCGGGTGTTCTCGGGGCGGCTGTGTGGGCGGGTGGTCTCGGGGCGGCTGTGCGGGCGGGTGCTCTCGGGGCGGCTGTGCGGGCGGGTGCTCTCGGGGCGGCTGTGCGGGAGGGTGGTCTCGGGGCGGCTGTGCGGGAGGGTGGTCTCGGGGTGGCTGTGCGGGAGGGTGGTCTCGGGGCGGCTGTGTGGAGTGGGCTCTGCTCTCCAGGGACCGGCTCCAGCTTTTTCCTGGCGATGGCTCTGAATCTCTGTCACGGCACCGGTGTTGTGGGCGAGTTGATCAGCTGTGGGTACAATTCTCAGGAGTGAAACGTCTTTACCTTGTTTCTGTCCTGAAGCCTGTTGCAGGAAGCAGAGAGTAAATCCGAACTCAGTCAGAACATCTCCGCCCGGGAACACTTTGTGTTCACTGACAGTGACGGCCAGGTCTATCACTTCACTGTCGAAGGGAACTCGGTGAAGGACAGCGCTCGGATTCCACCAGACGTGAGTGCCGCCCGAGCGCGTGTCCGTGGGGGGGTCTGTCAGGGCCTTGTTGGCTCCACAGCCAGGGAAACCACACTTGAGTCAGAAAGCCATTTCAGGGAAGTTTAGTGTCAATCAACGTTAGCATTTAGGGGGTGTCGTCACTGATTGACTTGCTCCGTCCTGCAGCGTGACAGTGACTTTGGTGAAACACATGCCCTTCACCTTTATCCCTGTGACCGTCCATGAGCAACGACTTCCATCTGATCTGTGACAGGCTGAGGGAGAACGAGGGTCTATCCCCGGCCACCCAGCCTAGCGACACAGCGGCTTCCCACTCGGCACCCTGACGCCGGCGTCTGTCCTCATTCCATGTCAGGCACTGCCCTGAAACCTTTGACTGACAGTCTAGCATCATTTTGGATCATAGTGATCAGGTTGTGAGTTGTGACTGTGTCGTTAATATTTACTGAGTCACACTTACCCTTCTCATGGCCTGTGGAACCCTCCCACTCAGGTTTCGTAGGCGATCAGTGTACCAGGGCATGTCTCACAGGCCGTAACTTCTAATGGGTGGATGGAGAGCGTGTCTCAGTTAACGAATATGCTGTCATGGTTAAGCGGAGGCATGAGATGATTTCTTAAAACACATACGTATTTTTTAAGTTGCCATCTAGAGATGGGATCTGCTCGTCGAGTGCCAGCCCCATGTTTCAGGTGGCTCGAGGTCTCTTGTGGTCCAGTCGGACGCTGGCTGCGGGGAGGGTCCACTGCTCGGCTCGCTCACGTGATGCTGGCCTGGTTCCCGTGCGGCCCCTCCCGAGGGCTGCCTGAGCGGGCGCGAGTGCGGCTGGCTTCCCGCGTCAGTGCTCAGGACAGTGCAGAGCTGCAGAGTCCCTCAGGACCCACGTTCGGGAGCCACACCCTGCCACTCCACATGTGCTGGTTCACAGGCTGCCCGTTCACTGTGGGGACTGACTGCCAAGGGACATGGTGCCAACAGGCAGAACCAGTGGGGGCCTCCTAGGGGCCAGTCACCGCGTCTTCCTCGCTGACGTGTAGACATGGGCACGGACGTGCGGGAGGGCTCTTCAGACCACAGTGCCGTCGTTGCTGCCACACAGAGCGAGTCAGGTTTGAGTCGTCTGCTCGGCTATCTCTAGTGTTGCTCAAAATCGTCGTTAGTTTGTAAGGTTGAAAATAATAGTGCAGATGTGAAAGGTTGATATTAGTTGTATCAGTTACAATAGGAAAAGTAATCTGACCGAGTGCACAGAGAGCAGACTGCTGCTCGGGACACAGACGTGGGAGCTGTGTGGCAGCCGCTGTCCTTGGAAGTCAGCTTGCCCCCTGGCCCTGCGTGTCGGCTGCCCCCTGGCCCTGCGTGTCGGCTGCCCCCTGCCCCTGCGTGTAGGCTGCCCCCTGGCCCTGCGTGTAGGGCTGCCCCCTGGCCCTGCGTGTCGGCTGCCCCCTGGCCCGGTGTGTCGGCTGCCCCCTGGCCCTGCGTGTCGGCTGCCCCCTGGCCCGGTGTGTCGAGCTGCCCCCTGCCCCTGCGTGTCGGCTGCCCCCTGCCCCTGCGTGTCGGCTGCCCCCTGGCCCGGTGTGTAGAGCTGCCCCCTGCCCCTGCGTGTAGGCTGCCCCCTGCCCCTGCGTGTAGGCTGCCCCCTGGCCCGGTGTGTAGGCTGCCCCCTGCCCCTGCGTGTAGGCTGCCCCCTGGCCCGGTGTGTAGAGCTGCCCCCTGGCCCTGCGTGTCGGCTGCCCCTCCAGAGCCCAGGCAGGCCCCAGCCCAGCCTTCTAGCATCACTCGCAGGTGCTCGGTGCCCTTCTCATCAGTCTTGGTGAGATTAGTGTAGAAAGAATCCAGAACTTGTGAGATGCCAGTTCCCCCTCCTACTCACAAAAGTTTAAAATCTTTGGACATCAACACGAGTTTTCCTTTCTAGAAGTGCTTCTTGCAGGGTAATTGCACCCTGCAGCTCTTTAGATTCTGACTCCTTCAATGGGCTCTGAAGTCAGACCAGCACGTCGCTCTTCGGCCAGCTGGGTCCTTTGATTCCACAGCCGGACACCACTCCTCAGATGACCAGCCTGAATAGTGATAGGAACTGGCCTGCAGTGAAATCTGTGCGTGTTTCAGAGCAGATTCTTTATAGGGGAGAGAGTTGAGTGTCTGTTACATGATGAAGAGGCACTGGTCTTGGATCATTATTTTCTGTAATTAAAATATTTCTAGGGACTGTAATGTAGAAGTTAGGCAGAGGTTTTGTTTCCTGGTTTAATTCATTTTTTATGTTACCTTCCTCTCAAATGTAAGGTAATAAACATTTGTTTTGAGTTGGCTTCCTAACTATAAAGTATATAAAACTGGTAACAAGAAGAGAAGGCTAGGCATGTTTTAAATTACATTCGCATGGTGAGCCTGGAGTTGCCCTGCTCAGCACGCTGGAATGGCGGACGGAGTGACTGTCTCTACCTTGCTGCCCGACCCTGGTCTCCACACGGCCCATCCCACACGTGGGCAGCATGTCGAGTCCGCTGGCAGCATCCGGCTGAGTTTCCGTCTGACGCTGATTCTCAGGGTTATTTGGAGCCACGAAACAAGGTGGGGCCATCCTCTGAAAGCACCTCCGTGTCTCTGCGGCTTGCGTCCGGTCGGCACACTTGGGTGGAATAGTCTGGCACGTTGACTTGCACAGTTGTGTTAGTACATCATCTGTCATTCTAAGCGGAAGCACTGATTTCTGTGTTAATTTAAGCTTTAATATTCTAATTTTTTGTAGTTTGAAAATAAGATTATAAAATGTGAAAGTTTTCAAGACTAATAAGCAAATTTAAAGGCAAATTTCTAGTTAAACACTGTGTTAATGTCAGGAGGACAGAAATAAGATCTTGGAGTGTTGCTTTATACTATACAGAATTCTGTTTATTTCACACAACTTTCTAATTTTTTTTTTTATGGAATACATGAAATACTCATTTTTAATCCAGTGTTTCCATTGTTCCCTGGCTGCCGCGAGGCCCCAGGCAGCACTTGGTGTGTGTGCCAGTCGGCTCGACAGCCCGGAGCTCCTGCTCCTCACCGGGCGCCGTGAGGCCAGACGTGGACTTGACACGGTTCTATAAAAGCAAAAACAAGGTCTTTTTCAATAAGTGGAGAACTAATTGAGCAATAATATAATTTAATAGCTAACATGTATTGACTCTTTCGTGTGTGGTAAGCATTATTTTAAGGCCTTTACTTGTATACGTTTATTAATACTAATGGAAACTCTTCAAGTTTCATGAGCTTACCCTATTTTATTGATGATAAAATCCAAGACAGAGAGAGATTAAGTAAACATGCCCCAAATCACACAACAAATTCAGTGCTGAAGTTAGGAGTCAAGCCCAGTTGGGATGGCTGAGCTCTGTCCCAGGCTCTGTGTGTGACAGTGTTGCCTCCGCGGGCCCCTCCCCCACCGCAGACCCCTCCCCCACCGCAGACCCCTCCCCCACCGCAGACCCCTCCCCCACCGCAGAGTTAGCCAGCAGCAGGTCCTCACCCTGCGCCTGTGCGGAGCTTCTCTGCAAAGCTTCCTGTGGATGAGGCTGTGCAGGCACCTAGTGCAGGGCGGTGTCTCTCCGCCTTCACTGCTGCGGATGGAACCCAGGCCCTGGCTCCTCCCTCCAGCAGAAGAGCCGCTTCCTCTCCCTGGTGAGATCCGTGTGTCCTTTTGCAGTGAGAGCAGCGGAGACAAGCGCGCGGTGAGGGGCTCCTGTTCCTTGTTACCGTTGATTCCTTCACAGACATCCCTTCTCTGAATCAGACAGCTTCATGTCCCTCCAGTTGACATCTGTTTTTCCATAGTTGGAATTGATATGCGAGGTAGCTCCTTCAGCATCCAAGCCTGTTAGCGTTTGATTGCATTCATAATATAGCAGACCATTTACAATGAAGCTTTATCAAAATATGTCTGTGGAGGGTCCTGGAGAGCATCATCATGCTAAGCGAAACAAGCCAACCAGAGAAAGACAGATGTCCCGTGATCTCACTTATTTGTGGAAATAATGAACAAAATAGACCCAGAGACAACAGAAACGGGGAACAGACTGACAAACTTTAGAAGAGGAGGATGGGGGTAAACCGTGGAACTTACATGCATGTATGCCTGACCAATGGACATGGATACTAATGCTGGGGGGAGGGAGGGAGGGGGTGCCAAGGCGGGGAAAAGGAGAAACATCTGTAACAAAAATAAACACATTGCAAAAAGTTTAAAAATGTCTAATATTTTATCGCAGTCACTGAATGAAAGTGCTGCCCTGTTAGGCAGGCTGTGAGCAGCGAGTGTGCGACTTGTGTTCTGTTCCAGGGAAGCATGGGCAGCGTCACTTGCATCGCGTGGAAAGGTGACATGTTAGTTCTTGGAGATGTGGATGGAAACTTAAATTTCTGGGATTTGAAAGGCAGAGTATCCAGGTATGAATTAAGGATGTGGTCTTGTTATTTGGTTTTTAAAAAGTAACCTCTTGATGTGGGTGTCTTGTCACTGAGCTTGGGAGGAAGGGCTCGGGCCTTGAGCCCAGCTCTGGACCATGCGATCTGCAGGGGCCCCTACAGCAGTGCTGGGGTGCTGCTCCAGCCGCGGTGAGGGGCGGTGGTCTCCCCTCACAGACCTGGTCGGAAGTGAAGTAGAAGGAGACATCGGACGGCTTCCAGCGATGAGCTCTCACTCTGCTTCACGTGGTGTTTCGTTTCTGTTCGTTGTCAGAGGGATACCTACACACCGAAGCTGGGTGAGGAAGATCCGTTTCGCCCCTGGCAAAGGAAACCAGAAGTTAATAGCCATGTACAATGACGGAGCTGAAGTGTGGGACACGAAAGAGGTAGGCCAGCTCCGCGGGTGCGCCCTGCGAGGACGTGGCCCTTCTCCTTTGGGGTGGAGCCCGCGGGGTGGGTTTGTCAGACCTGAGACGATGTCCTCCGCCTGCACATTCTACTTTCACGGTGTTTCTGCCCCAAAGGGGACGCGAGCTGACGGGTAACGTTGTCGTTCTCCTCGGGCCTCTGGAGGCCGTCTGCACGTGCTCAGTTCTGAGCTCCCCCTGAGCCTCCGCCATGGGCGCCGTCCTTTGACTGATCAGAATTGTGAGCACCTTCCTTTTCTTCCTGAAAGTGACAACCACACTCACTCTTGAAGGTTCAGATGGTGAGCAGTGTAAGAAGCGGAAGAAATGTGACCTTCCGGATACTGGACGTGGACTGGTGTACGTCAGACAAGGTGATCTTGGCGTCGGACGACGGGTGTATCCGAGTCCTGGAGATGTCCATGAAGTCCACGTGTTTCAGGATGGACGAGCAGGAGTTAACCGGTAGGGTCCTGACAGGAGGCTGTGGAGCCTGGCTCTGTGGTGGGCCAGGTGCTTGCTTTGGGGGAGAGTCCTGCTCCCCGATGTCTGACTTGAAGAAATTAAGGCTTGTTTGTGCCTCTGAGAGCTAGACGCTTGGAATTGCGGGTGTCGGTCATTCCCCATCTCCAGTTTGCCAGGTGCCTCCTCTTACTCTTTTCTGAGTGCTGTTTCAGAAGGTCTTGGAAGTTTTCATTCACTGAAGTGGCTGACTCAGAATTCAGGAGACTCATCGGGGCCTGAGTCTGGGCAGAGGTGCTGCTGGCTTTTCAGGATGAGCGTATTTTTGCAGCACATGTTGTTGAAATCACTCTGGCAAGTGTTCTGAGTTTTATGACTTTTGATGTCTGTCTTACTCGTGTTAAATGGCCGTTAGATGATTGTTCTGTCTCACCCTTTACTGTATGATTGTTTCAAGATCGATTTTTGCCAGAATGAACAATACTTTAGTAAACGTAACGTACGGTGGGACTTGAAGGGAAGGAGGAGAAGACGGAGCACATCCGTCACTCCGATGAAGGCAGCTCTGTCTAAGGAAGTGCGGTGTCCATTCCCGCAAGATGCGTTCGGGTGGAGACAGCTCTGCTCCGCACAGGGGAGAGCAGGGCTTCCTGCGCCCCGTGTCCTCTGACATCCCTTCGGCACACACTGCGTCCGGCTGTGGCCAGGAGAGTTCACCAGACCTGTTAGGTTGCATCCCGGCTCTCAGCGCGGAGCTTCAGCTCGGAATGGTCTGAGCGTTTGCAGAGTCTGCTTTGGGCAGCCGTCTGCCTCGGTTTCCATCGTTCACAGTGGTTCCCCCAGGGCCTGTGGAAGTGTGTCAGGACTTGTGAGTGGGGCCCAGGGGCTCCGAGTCGTGTGCAGTGTGTGGAGAGTTCAGATGACTGATGGACAGCTGTCCCACCCAAAACGCCAGTGGTGTTCCCGGTTTCCCTTCCCCCCTCCGGGAGTCCCGTGGACAGAATTGCCCTGTGGGGTGCTCCCTCACCCAGATCGCTGCTTCCCTGGATAGTGGCCCCTCCAGGGTGGAGTCTTCCCCTTGCCTTTCTTCTTGGCCCTTCAGCCCGTTTCCTGTGTCGCGTCACAGGGCAGCTCAGCCTGCATGTGTTTCTGTCACATGTCGGGTAGCTGAGCCCAGGCTCCGCAGGACGGTCTGAGGGCAGCGGTGCAGGTGCCTGTCCACTGATGCGTTTCCAGGAGTGGGCGGGCTCTCGGAGCAGAGTCTCCAGCTGTGATTGGGTCGTCTGCGTGTCATGCTGATCTCACCGTGAGGGCGGGAGGCGAGCGAGTTCACTTCAGTTTGTTCCCGCTCATGGGAGACTGTTGCTCTGGAGAAATGATGATCTGTTTACTGAGAAGACACGTCTTTCGGTTCCTCCGGCCTCACAGATGCTCCTTGCTCACACGGCGGAGCGCCCCATGGGCCTCTCCATCTGCCCCTGATTAGAAAACTTCAGTTGTTTCCATGTCGGATGGAGACAGTCCTTGAATAGTCCATGTTTCATTTGTATTGTCAATTTCTGTTCCTGGTACTTACTGTTTCCAAACGAGCTGTGACTCGATGCAGCCCCGCTGCGAGTGACGTGAAAGGGGCGACGCGGCAGCCCGAGCCTGCTGGGTGCTGGGTGCAGGCGCCTGAGCAGAGCGCCCCTGCCTGCAGGGCGCTGTCTCACAGGTCGCGGTGGTCGGTAGGCCTCGTTCTTACAGGTGTAAGAGAAAAGATAAATTTGACTCAATGGAAAAATTTTAAACTTTTATAGCAAAAGAAACTATAAGCAAAGCAAAATACAAATGGTAACCTGGTGGAAATCCTGGAAGTCATTAACCAGTTGTCCACAGGGGAAGAGAGATACAGATGGTCCTTCACCACGTGAAAAGATGCTCAACTAGATTCATACGAAGAAGAATATAAAACAAAACTACACTAAGAAACCCTTTCTCACCTGTCAGATGAGCCACAGTTCAGGTGTGCAGCCCTGGCTGTGAGGGACAAGCCGTCTCATGCGTGGGCCCGGCTGGCAAGAAGGGCCGTGTGGCTGTCGGCGTTGACTGACAAATGCGTGTCGTCGTGATGCTCAGGGAGAGGGGTGCGGCCGGAGGGCAGGGTCGGAGAAGCGCCGTCTGCCTCCGGTTGGACGGGTGATTCCAGCAGTGCTGTCGGTGGGTGTCGAGTCCCTGGGCCATCGCATCTCCCCCACGTCACTGATTCTGAAGAGGAGGTGCCCTGAGAGAGAGTGGGGGTGAGCCCCTCCCCCTCACAGGGTGGCCAGAGGGACTGGTCCATAGGAGGCCCATCAGCACGCTCCTGATGGGGTGCAGTGGGCATCCACCATCCCCACGTGGTGTTCTTGCCAAAGATGTTTCACCTGAGTCTGAGGCTCAGAAAACACACCAATCAGAATGTAGGCCATTTCCTAAGGCAACTGACTCTGAAAACAAAAACATACAAGATCAGAAGCAAAGTGGGAGGCCCGTCGTAGAGCAGAGGAGACGAGGGAGACCCGACAGACGAGCCCGTGCAGGCCGGGCCTCGACTCGCCACGGGCCTCTGAGGGGAAGGCGCTCCCGGGGTGTGGAGGTGCGGGACTTCCGACTGCACTGCAGTCCAGGTAATTTTACCAAATCAATAGTAAACTCTGGTTGTGATCAAAGTGATTTAGAGACCGTCTTGACCACTTTCCAACTTCGAAATGGAAAGTCCATGTGAAACGTTTATCTGCGATCTAAGTCTCTACACCGCTGCATTGACCGCGGTGGTCTGAACCCGCCGCTCACGGAAACAACACGAGCACATGTGCCGGTTTAGGTTTCTGGTGCCACATTGAAAAGGTAGAAAGAGCTCCCCAGAGCTGGGAAGGGGCAAGATGGCCACCGTCCTGTGTGGCCGCAACTTGGCAAAAGCTCTGAGCACTGTCCAAATCCCGGTGTCCCCATACAGTTCCAGTCCAGTCTGCCCTCCCTCTGCTGGAGCCCAAGAGCCAAGACCCTGGAGATGGAAAAATGAGGAAAGTTAGGAAAACATGAAAATTTGTAGTTTGGGACATTTGCTACATTTCCTGGCAACACAAAATGCACATGCATGCACATATGAACACACATGCACATATGAACACACATGCATACACACGCACATATGCACACACATTGTACACACACACGCTCACACACAAAAGGTAAAAAGAAACAGATGAAATTGATTTTAATAAAAATTTTATTTAAGCCCAGCCAGTGTGGCTCAGTGGTTGAGTGTCGACCCTGCACCAAGAGGTCGCCAGTTCGATTCCCAGTCAGGGCACATGCCCAGGTTGTGGGCCTGATCCCCAGTGGGGGGCGTGCAGGAGGCAGCCAGTTGATGTTCTGTCTCATTGATGTTACTGCCTCTCTCTCCCTCTCCCTTCCTCTCTCTCTAAAATCAATAAAGAAAAAAATACTTAAAAAAAATTTTTTTATTTAAGCTAGCATATCCAGAATTTTATTATTTTAACATAAAAGCATTATTTAAAATTACGAATGAGATGCTTTACATTTTTTAGTACTTGGTCTTCAGAACTCAGTGTATTTTAGTTTAGAGCAAATCTAAGCGCAGAGGACAGATTTTCAGCATAAATACTTACGTTGTATTTAGATTTATAAAATTTACAACTGAGAACCTGTATCCAAGTTTTTCCAAATATTCTACAAAGTTATCCAGTGACTGAATTGAGTATTAGTTTTTAAATTCAAATTAATTCAAATTAAATAAGATAAAATTCATTTCTCTCGGGTACTAGCTGTATTCCCAGTGCCCACTGGCCACATGGGACCAGAGGCTGTCATAGTGGACAGCACAGTGGAACGTCCGTGGCCACCTGCATGAGGCAGCACCATTGCAGGTCTGTAACTTCAGGTAGAAGCCTGTGTCCGAGGCTCTGCAGGTGCGAGAGGGGCCGTGAGGCCGTTTGTCGAGGCCAGGGACCCCTGGGAGCCTGTCTGAGGGCAGGAGTCTGCGGATCCCGGCCGTCTGGTGCTGGGTCTTTGGTCCTTCTGCTTCTCTGCACTGGAGCTGGAAACGCCTGGCTGTGTCCTGTGGGGGTTCCAGGGCCCAGACTGGGGAAGACGGGGCCTTGTCCAAGGCCCTTTCTCAGGGAGACCCGAGAGCCCACCTGGTCGGAGTCGCCTGTCCCTGCAGCGCGAGGCTTGGGTTGGCGCGCGGAGTGAGGCGGCCCCGGGGAGCGTGACTTCAGCCTTCACAGCAGTGAGCTCTGGACGCCTGCTGAGCTGCTGCCCTGACTCAGGCAGGGTCCTCGCTGTGTGCACAGCACCCCGGAGCCTTTGGGGGGCGTGTCCGTCCGTCAGAGTGGAGCCCCCTCCGCTCCTGCGCGCTGGCATCGTGCTTGCCGTCTCCACAGTCCACTTGCCACCAGGCTGCTGCAGCTGAAGCTTCGTAGCAGAATAACAGCCCTTTCTTTCCTGAAACAGCTTGTTTTTTGTCTAGAGCCCGTGTGGTGCCCGTATCTCCTCATCCCGAGAGCCGCCCTCGCCCTGAAAGCTTTCCTGCTGCACCAGCCGTGGGGTGGACAGTACTCTCTGGACATCTCCTGTGTGTAAGCTTCCCTACTGCTCCCGTCTGATGTCCTGTGGGGAGGCCCCGGGAAGGCAGCCGTGGCCTGGACTCCAGGCTCGGGCGGAGAGAGACTGCAGACACGGGAGGGTCAGCGGTCGTGAGCTGGGCTGTGCGTGTGCGCTGCCCTTGCTGCCTGCTCGCTCCCTGTCTGCACGTGGCGCGCTGCGCGTGGAGAGGGCCGTCGAGGCGATTTGGGGGCCGGCTTAAATCTGCGGAGCTCCGAGAACGGCCTGCTTCAGAGGTGCTCTCTGTTCACGACTCAGTAGCTGCCTCGTCACAGAAAATGTTCGCCAGCTGTTAGCAGTGTTGCTGGGCGGAGGCCACGTGGAGTGTGCAGGCCGCAAGCGTTAGGAGACTGGAAAGTAGCAGACGTGTCTGTTCTCCAAGAAGTGCCTGCGGGGTGAGCGTCCATCGGCGGAGGGGTCGCGCTCACCTCCGCCACGCTGACCTCATGAGCGCGAGTCCGCGCCTGGGTCTGGAGCCCGCTGACGAGTGTCCTGTTTCCTGAAAGTCAGAGAGACTTCTGTACCATTTCCTAGTTTTGACTAAGACAGAGGCAGGCGGTAGAGACGGTGGGTGGGTTCCTGAGGACAGTGTCGGTGTTGGGTCCACAGCCATGTTTTCAGCCAAGGACAGAGAGCGCATGTCTATAATTAACACAACTTTTATCAGCGAAGAGATAATGAACTCATTCGAAATCTTTTCTGTACAGTGATTATCCAGAAAATGAAGAAATAAAGAAGCTCCTTCAAGAGCAGTTGAATTCATTGTCCAGGTAAGCACTCCAGTTATGTTTTATCAGGAGATAAGAATGTGAGAAAGAAAAATACACTAACTCAGGCTGTTTGAAATGAAGAGAAGCTGCGTCTGAGAAAACGGTGGTGGTGCAGTTTGAGACCGTTCCTCCCGCAGGGGGCTGTGTCCCCGTGGGCTCTGGCACTTCCTAGTTTCCCTGACAGGGCATCTGTCTGGGCAGAAACAGAGCTGGGTGCGAGTGTCCTTCCAGCTCAGCTGCCCCCACCCCCGGTCCCCCGCACGCCTCGCCCCAGGACACTCATGGGCGACCCATGTGTCCCGCCTCCTGCTGCGGAGGCAGGGTCTCTGCCCAGGGCCATGCCCAGGTCTGGCAGAGGTGAGTGTGCTCCCTGAGCCAAGAGCATCGAGACGTGCGGATGAGGAATCGCACGGCAGAGGAGGCAGGAAACATGGGTCCACAGGAGTTCTTGGCCACACGTGCACGTCATGCATCCAGAGTCTGTCGCGCCTGATTATAATACCTGATAATTTCGCCATGACAGGATGGTTTATTGGTACCAAATTTAACATGACCGCGTTGTTTTATTCTCTGTTCAAAGAGAAACATTTGTGTTTAAATGGAAAAGAACAGATGTAAAGAGCATCTCTCCTCCCCTTCACCCCAGTGGTTGACTGTCCCACGTCTGGCTGTGTCAGGCCCCAGACACTGGCCCTCTTCCTGAAGCAGCTCAGTTTGGGCCCATTGGGAAGGGATTCTGAGTGCGGCATCTCCGCAGCCTGCACTGTCCCAGTGCCCAGCGGGACGGCCTGTCTGTGACAGTCTCCTTCCTGTAGCGAGGCAGCCGATCGCGTTTTCAGAATCGTGAGTTCAGTTGTCGCAGGAACGTCAGCCACAGTCAGAGCCTCGCCGCCGTGTGGCTGACAGGCCCCCTCTCCAGGCCCGACACACATCTGCCCCGGAAGCCTTGGGATGTCAGGGCACGGCCTGCGTTCGTCCAGGCGCACCTGAGTGGGGTTCCTCTTTCTAGAACATGCTGACTCCTCTCCGTGCTCTTTGTTTAATTAAAATGTTTCCTCTTGTCTTTGTCCGGATCCCTGTCCGCAGCGACATAAAGAAACTGCTGCTCGATCCAGAGTTCACGCTCTTGCAGAGATGCCTGCTTGTCTCAAGGTAACACTGTGAAGAATTCTGTGTGTAAGAGACAGAATTTCGGGTTAATTCATTTCTCTTATGGGTTTTTGAGACCACACCTTTTAACAAATTGTTTTTCTTCATTGATTTTAGAGAGAGAGGAAGGGAGAGGGAGAGAGAGATAGAAACATCAGTGAGAGAGAACATCGACTGGCTGCCTCCTGCACGCCCCCTGCTAGGGATTGGGACCACAACCTGGGCATGTGTCCCGACCGGGAATCGAACCATTGACCTCCTGGCGCAGGGTCCATGCTCAACCACTGAGCCACACTGGCCGGGCTAACACCAAACCTTTTATTTATTTTATTTTTTATTCCTCCCCTGAGGATATTTTTCTACTTATTATCAGATAGAGTGGGATGGAGGGAGAAAGAGAGACAGAAAAACATCGATGTGATAGAGCCCCATGGACTGGCTGCCTCCCACACGACCTGACAGGGCTGGGGATGAACCGCAGCCGAGGTTTGTGCCCTTGACCGGAATCGAACCCGAGACTTGTTGGTCCGCAGGCCGATGTGCCAACCACTGAGCCAGAATGGCCAGGTCAACACCAAACCTTTTAGATAGAAAAATGTGTTAGTTCATCCTTCAATGTGACAATTAATTTTAAAAGTGTAACACAAATAGAAAAAAATTACATTTACATGTGAGAGCTAGGTGCCTTTTCTCTATTGAAAAGACTCCCTCCTACAGACAGCTTTTTAAATGTCGGCCATAAAGGGCATGTCCTCAAACCTGTGGGTGAGCTGTGTTCAGGGTCAGTGACCTGTGCTCTCATTGTGCAGAGTTGTCGCTGTGGAGACATTTCCCTTCATCCACACGGCTCGCCAGGGCCCAGGGAGCCGCCGCCTCTGCGTGGTGCTGGGTTCGGGGTGGGAGGCTGCAGGTGGCAGACCAGGTGGTGCCTTGGCCCTGACAGGACGGGAGGTGTGGGCTGGGCCCCTGCAGTCAGGCCCCTGCGATGTTCGAGCCCCAGGCACAGGGCTGGAGAGCCTGCTCCTTCAGCTGCTTCCCGCGCCAGGCCCCAAATGTCGCTCACGTAGCTGCACGCGCCTCAGTGTTTGGGCCCCGTCCAGGCCCCGTCCGCCTGCGGATGGGTTCAGTGGACGCTGTGGGCCCTTCGCAGGCTGTACGGCGATGAGTCGGAGCTGCAGTTCTGGACGGTGGCTTCCCACTACCTGCACAGCTGGGCCCGCAGCGCCGCGCCGGAGGCCGCTCCTCAGGACAGAGCCAGCAGCCCCCTGGACATCTGCCACGACGTGCTCTGTGAGAACACCTGCTTCCAGGTGCGCAGTGCGGCCGCAGCCCGTCGTCCTGGTCACGTATGTCTGTGCGTCTGTCCACCTCGGGAGACTTGGACCAGGCTGAGACCCACGTGATAGGGATGAGTCTCTCCCCACGTCTGCGCGGGGACCTGACCTCGGACTGAAAGAGTTACAAACGCTTGCTGAGTCTTTAACGCACATGCAAATGTTAGCGTTAAGTGTCGTGTTTTTCTTTGCCTAAAAACTTTTACTTAGGTGGTTTAATTTTCTCTATTTTCTATAAGTGACGTATTTCTTTCACGTGGTTTGAATTTACTATTTTGTACATAAAAGGTAGCTTCATAATGTTCATTCTGTAGTGTGTTCAGCATGTGCTGGGCTTCCGTCCATTGCGCACAGCGCGTCTGCGCGGGCAGCTGCGCGGTCAGCACACATCGGCCCAGCCCAGCCCAACTCTCGCGCCTCCCTCACGTCGGTTAATCATCTGCGTCAAAGCGATGTTTGTTCAAGTGAAGTTACTAAGTATAGGAACATTTAAATAATTCAAAAGTCTTGTAATCCAGGCTCGTTTCTCTTTTTTCCCTGCTCTAGAAATTTCAGCTGGAAAGGGTTAATCTGCAGGAAGTGAAACGGTCCACTTACGATCATACACGGAAATGCACAGACCAGCTGCTTCTCTTGGGTCAAGTACGTCAGTTTTTATACCTCTTCCGGGCACATGGAGTTGCTGGTGGGTCCGTGTTTCAGAGCATCGCCTGTCTGTCATGCGCACATGAACTTGCACTAACACACATGCACAAGCATGCGCACACACACAGACATGCACCATGGTGTTTCTCTGAAAGTATAAGTACAGATTTATACGTTCTCTCAAAACGAGACCAGCGAATCTTCTAAGAAAGCGATGTGTGGGGGACCAGCCTGTGATCTGGGCGCCCACAATTCTCCACGAGGCCTGGCCAGTGTTCGGTGTCTGTGAACCGACTGGTGCAGAGAGCCTGCTGCCCAGGGGACGCGAGGCAGGGCTTGGGTTCCGTGCTGTGTGGAAGCAGCACTCACGGGCGTGTTTGAAAACAAGGGTCTTTAGCTGTGAGTTGCTGTCCAGACTGTGCGTGTGAAGGGTCGCTGGAGGGAATGATGAGCACTGTCCCTGCCAGACAGACAGAGCTGTGCAGCTGCTGCTGGAGACCAGCGCGGACAACCAGCACTACTACTGCGACGCGCTGAAAGCCTGCCTGGCCACCACCGCCCCCTCGTCCGGCCCCTCCCAGAGCACCATCAAGCTGGTGGCCACCAACATGATCGCCAACGGCAAGTTGGCGGGTAAGGCCAGCTGCGGGCGTGCTGGGAGGCAGGCCCCTCCGGCAGGAGGTGGCGGTGAGGGGTCACCTAAACCAGAACACCTTTCGGTGCAAAGGACACTTTTAATAAACGCCAGGACGGGAGGCACAGACGGGACAGGCCTGGGCACCGAGGTGGCGAGAGCGGTTGCGAGATGCGCGTTGCCTGTGGGGCAGGAGGGCGCACTGGACTCTCCTCAACGCTCTCCGGCCAAGTCTCAGTCCAAAGTGTCCCCAGGAGGCGCCCCGCACGGACTGGGCGAGGCCGGGGGTGGTGGGACTGCCGGGGCCGCGGCCTGCGCGTCAGAGGGCAGCCTGGCGTGTCTTCCAGAGGGCGTCCAGCTGCTCTGCCTCATCGACAAGGCCGCGGACGCCTGCCGCTACCTGCAGACCTACGGCGAGTGGGGCCGGGCCGCGTGGCTCGCAAAGGTAGGCGGTTCCGTCGGCGTCCGTCGTCTGGGGTGGACGGTTCAGCCTGCACCTCCTCACTCCTGGTTTAGAAGTGTTTTTGACCACAAAGCTACTTTGCAGACATTTCCTGGCAGCTCCCCTCCTCCTCCTCTTTCCGCTACGGGAAGGTGTGTGCACGGCAGCAGCAGTTACTAAAGCAGCTGCCTCCTCCCCTGCTGGGTTGAGCCGAGACCACCCAGAGGTGCCGTGGGCCCTGCCTCCCTCCTCCTGTAGTCAGCGCAGAGGAGCCCAGCGTGTGTCACAGGACAGGCCCCGTCTCCAGCGACTCTTAGCACATGCGGTGCAGGTGTCTCTGTTAACGTGGCATCGTTCTCAGGTCCGTTTAAATTCTGAAGAGTGTGCTGATGTCCTAAAGCGGTGGGTCGACCACCTCTGCTCTCCGCAAGTCAACCAGAAGTCGAAGGCCCTCCTGGTCCTCCTGTCCCTGGGCTGCTTTTCCAGCGTGGCCGAGACTCTGCACAGGTACGTCCCGAGCGCCGTGGCAGGTCCCGGCGGCCACGACCCGTCACTTCACGCACTCCCGAGGCTCTGCTGGGTGGGCGTGGTCCTCGGTGCCTGGAGTGTGTGCTGGTTCTGCTGTGCACTGGCCAGGTCGGGTGGGGCCTCTGGGACCCTTAGAGAAGAGGTGCCGCTCAGCTTTGAGGGGAGGCCAGAGAGCAGCAGGAGGGCACAGAGCGTGGCAAGTGAGATGTCGTCTCTGCTCGTGCCGAAGAGGGAGGCCCTCCCAGGGGACACTGAGCAGCGAGGGGGGAGGCCGAGGTAAATAGGGGAAGGAAGGCTCATGGTCGAGTCTGGGCAGCGGGCACAGGCACGCTGTCCTCCTTCTGACGATCTCGGTGTATGTCACCTGTCCCTCGTTTTTTTAAGTATTAATAAAAGAGGGTTTGGGGTTGGGGACCCTCGTGTCCCCTGCCCCTGTCAGCCGGGACTGGAACGGGGCTGCTGTGACTCGCACAGCGTAGGTCCAGGGGGATGTGTGTCAGGTTGGCCCTCGGCCGGGTCTGCCCCGCCGGCGTCACCAGGCCTGACTCTGCCTCTGTTCTGCGAGCAGCATGAGGTACTTCGACCGCGCCGCCCTCTTCCTGGAGGCCTGTCTGCAGTGCGGCGTGCTGGGGGCCGGCGCCGACTCCCATATCCTTTCCGGTGCCGGGCTGAGGGGCTGGTGCTGCGGGGGGTCGAGTTCCTCTCGGCCGTGCTGCGGGGGCAGGAGCTGGGTCGCATCGAGGGAGACCCCTGGTCTGACTCATCAGAGCCGAGCGGGAGGCAGGGGAGGAGGGTGGGGGGTGGAGACAAGGCCGCAGCAGCCCAGGGAGCAGGAGGGACCGGAAAGGGAGGGACCCCGGGTTTTCCAGTATCTTGTTTGAACTTCTAAAGAAGATGAAGAAGTGATTCCGGAAAGGTGCAGAGCCTGCCCCTGTGACGTAGCCCTGTTTCAGAGCAAGGCCATCCACGGAGCAGGCGCACCCGCGGTGGCCACGTGATGGGGCGGAGAGGTGGCCACGTGACATGGGGCGGAGAGGTGGCCACGTGACGTGGGGCAGAGAGGTGTGCGGGCAGCACGGGCCCGTCCAGGACCAGGAGCGTCCATCTCTCTGGGTGTCCGTGGAGACCGTTTTCCTCTGAAAGAAGGGGTTTGAGGAGTGTCTCCCGCGTGTTCTGTGTGTAGACCCTGCTTGTTCCCGTCACACGTCCTGGCTGCATCGTGGGTTCATCCCTACAGGTCAGACCCTTGGTTCTCTGTGTGTCTTTAGTACAGAAAAGTAAGCCAGACATAAGCTTACCCAAGGTCACGTATCTAGGCCCTGGTCAAGCTGACTCTGGCTCAGGGGCCTCTATGAACAGAACACCGTGAACAGAGCCATCGGACCCCAAGGCCCAGGTTCTCCGAGCTCCCGCTGCGGGTCGGGCCTTATATGCTGCATCTGCCCAGCTGCAGCCCCTCAGGCCTTAGGGGACACGGGGGTGCGGGAGCACATTTCCCCTCATCTCCCCTTAGCCCTGAGCTGTGCTTGGTCGTGGGAGAGTGTGGGAGGGTGTTAGTTGGGTCTCTAAGAGAAGGAGAAGCTTTGGGCTCAGCTGCTGCTGAGTGTGATGTCCCAGATGGAGACATTGTCTCTCCCAAGCCAGGAGTGGCCCTTAGCCCCTCCTGAGCATCTGGGCGGGGCTGGTCTCCCTCTCCCGCCTGGGGGAGCCTGGGTGGAGTGTCCCCGGCCCTTGCCAGCCTCCTGCTCCTTAACCGTGGTTTACAGAGACTCACCTCTGCCATTTATGCTGATTATGCCCGAAGTTTGAAGAGCCTCAGTTTTAAACAGGGAGCAGTTCTTTTTGCTTCAAAAGCTGGAGCGGCCGGCAGAGATTTATTGGATGATCTGGAGCCCCCCCGGCAGGACCTGACTGAAGAGTGACAGGCGGGCACGTGCAGGAGGCCAGCCTCGCAGCCGGTGAGGCCGTGTCGGCCGGCTGTGGCCCAGCCTTGGGCCACCTCTCCAGCGTCCACGGCTCCCTGCGCAGCGGCACGGAGCACGTCATCCTGGCTGCTCTCAGAGACGTGGACACGCCGATTCTCACCGTGGGGGCGTTTTATACTCTGGGAGGGATCTTTAAGAGTCCTGGGAACACTTTGTGTTTTTATACTTAAAATTCAAGTACTTAATTACTTTTCTCATCGGTTAAATGTAAAGACGTTTGAAAGTCCACAGTAAGTCTGTGGAGCCCGTGTGCACTGTCACTGAGAAGGGGCAGAGTGAGGTGCTCACACGGGGACGCGACCCCAGAGCCCCAGCCCTGTGACCTGGACACCGCCGTCCGTCCCCTTGTGTGAGCATCAGCTGATTGTGGTTTCGGGCTCATGGCTCCTAGGGGGATGTGAAGCTGTGTGCGGGGTTCCAGGGGGTCTGATGGTGTGAATCCGGACTGTGACGTCGCGGCGTCGTCCTCTTCGAGGCCTTGGAGTGTCACTTTTCCTTCTTTGTGGTCGAGTGTGAGACGTGACTGTTGTTACTGCTGAGAGCTTGATGTCTGTAGCTACGGAAACGGTAAATAAAGAGGAATCCGCCAGGCCTCCGTGTGCTCTGCACTGCTGTGCTCGTGCCGGGTGTGAGCTGGCTGCCCGCAGTCGGTCGGCTGCCCTCCCGCGTCCAGGCCGCTCACTGTATCCCGGGGAACCCGGCGGTGGGGTCCTGGGGTGCAGTACAGAGCAGGCCGGACGCCTGCACCCGAGCTGGCCTGCCTCTGCATTCCCGAGAGCAGGCTCAGTGTGCGGCCTCTACGGATGCGACGGGGAAGCAGCATTCTCGGGGCCTCCCTCCCAGGTGTACCCCACCGGGGGGTCAGATTTCTAGGTGGAAGCACAGCCTGTACCGGCCTCCCGAGACGAGGAACGGAGGTCCGCGGACGGGAAGGGCGGGCCCCAGGAATGCTGCTCCCGGTCCAGCGCTGCTGCGGAACGTCCCGGAAGAAACCCAGGGCCCTGTCCTTGTCCTGGGACTGGCTCCGTGCACTTGGCCGAGCACTGTTCTCCTATGTCACTGATCACGTAACGATGGTTCAGATACTTTATTTATTCAGCCACCAACTAGTTAAAGGAAAAAAGAATGCTGGTCTTAGTAAGCAGAGAAGAAGAAAACTATTCCATAGTAGGGCCTTTTGAAAACTGAATGTGCTCTGGATTTGAGGCCGAGGAATAGGTGGGAAGCACCGCCTGGTCATGGGAACGGCCGTCGGGACCAGGCAGCTCGGTGGGAACCCGCTGGCAGACTGGCCGCGGCCCAGAGCTGCGCTGCCGCCCAGCTGGTCGGAATGGCGTGGTCACTGCTCACAAGGAGACCAGGCCTGTGTCGGGACGCCAGGTGCGGCGGGACTGTTCTTCACCACGCGTGTCCGAGCGGCCTCTGCCCGCCTCATACTCCTCCCAGCTCTTCTTTTTTTAAATATTTTTTCTTCATTCATTTTAAAGAGGAACGAGAGGGAGAGAAACATCGATGAGCAAGAACATTGATGGGCCGGCCGCCTCCTGCACGCCCCCACCAGGGTTCGGGCCCACAGCCTGTGCATGTGCCCTGACTGGGAATCGAACCGGCGCCTCCTAGTGCAGGGTCGATGCTCAGCCACTGAGCCACACCGGCTGGGCTCTCCCAACTCTACTGCCTGGACGTGTCGTCTTTTAGGGGGACAGTGCTGTCGGTGAGCCCTCTGGCCCCCCGTGAATTCACTCAGCACCAGTGTGTGACTGCAGTGAAACCACGAGGGTCCCACCTGTGACGGCCTCTGCGGGAGAATTCCACACGGCAGACGGCGGGGGGGGGGGGCGCCCACTAGTGCGGCTGCTGCTTTGGGAGCCTGGTGGCGATTGATCGGACTCGACACAGTTTGTGTGAAAAAACTTGTTTCGATTAAAATGCAAATCCATGTTCAACTGACTGCACTGGTGCTGGTGGTGTAGGAGGGAGGCAGCTGGGCTTGGGGAGTGGGGTCCCTGAGAACTGCTGGGCTCTCCAGATGGCAGCCCAAAGGGAGCTGGAGAAGCCAGTCCCACAGCCTTGCCGTGGCCCCTCCCCACAAGTGCTCAGTCAGCGTGCAGGCCACTCACTGTGGCCACCCCCCCCCCACTCACTGTGGCCACCTCCCCCCACTCACTGTGGCCACCTCCCCCCCCCACTCACTGTGGCCACCTTCCCCCCCCACTCACAGTGGCCACCTCCCCCCCCACTCACAGTGGCCACCTCCCCCCCCACTCACTGTGGCCACCTGCCCCCCCCCACTGTGGCCACCTCCCCCCCCACTCACAGTGGGCACCTCCCCCCCCCACTCACTGTGGCCACCTTCCCCCCCACTCACTGTGGCCACCTTCCCCCTACTCACTGCTGCCCTCCGTCCACGGCGGCCTTGGTGACTCTGGTTTGGGGTGCGCTCCTTCCGTCCCAGACCTGGAGGTGCTGCTTTGTCTCTGTCCTTACTTTTTTTCCTTTTGGTTCATCCTCACCTGAGGATGTTTTTTCCCCATTGATTTTTGGGGAGAGGGTGGAAAGGAGAGGGAGAGAAGAGGTGAGACACATCGATTGGTTGCCTCCTATTCATGCCCCACCCAGTGTTGGGGGTCGACCTGCAACCCAAGTGGGTGCCCTTGACTGGGAGTTGACCCTGAGACTGTCTGGTGTGCAGACCAGCTCTAACCACTGACCCACACGGCCAGGGCTGTCCTCACTTTTAAATGACTAGCAGATGAATCGGGGGCTGACGGTCTCCAGCGTGTCCTCCGTCCCTTGATCAAGGGCTTGGGTGTGGCCGCTTCCTCTCCTGCGCGTCCGGGTGGCTCCGTTTCCCTCGCGCGGCCGGCAGACGGCAGCCTTTGCTCCCAGGCCCGCGGGACGGCCGTTCCTCACCCCGCGGGGCCACCGCCGCCACCGGTCGTCGGGTTCCTGGTCTCTGTGTTGCTTCTGTTCAGGGTTTGGGCTGCTCAGAAGCCCGGGTTGGATTCAATTCAGCAAATAAATCTCCACCACCATTGAGGGCCCAGGCGTTAGGAACCGAGATGAGCAGGAACTGCAACCGGGCGGCCTGTGGCCTCGGGGCGGGAGGCCGCCTGTGTGTGGGTGAGGGCGGGGGCGGACCACAGAGAAGGTCCAGGAAGGACGCTGCCTTGGTTTGCACTGGCCTCCAGGCCCACCCTCCTCCCCTCCCTCCCCTCCCCCCCCCCCCAGCAACTTGGCCCTGGTCTCCCAGGGGAAATGGGCCCTTGGGAGCCTCCTGCTGCTGCGGCCTTGAGGACGTGAAGTGGAGACCGGACCCGACCGACTGCCACAGGGTGCGAGCTCGCTGCTGCGGCCTTGAGGATGTGAAGTGGAGACCGGACCCGACTGACTGCCACAGGGTGCGAGCTCGCTGCTCGGTCCGGGAAGGGCAGAGGCGGTCTGAGTCCGTGAAGACGGGAGGGATCTGCCTCCGCCCTCGGAGGACGTGGAAGGGAGCCTGGGTCTGGCCCACGTTTCCCTCTGATCCCCCAGCCGGCCCCTCGGTCAGCTGCAGTGTGCGGTCCTTGAACTTGACCTTGTCCAGCAGTGGGCCGTGCACGGAGAGGCTGCGTCTGGGAGGTGCGGCCAGGGGCTGGGCACAAAGTGACCGCAGTACCTGGTGAGTCTCGGCTGCCCGGGCATCCTGGCCCCTGAGCTGGACCTTCAGGCGGACCAGGATGGAGCCCAACTCAGCCCAGAAAAGACGCCCCACAACCTTTCAGGGACACACACGTCGTCCTGAGTGGAGGAGGACACGGTCCGGCTGGGATGGCGGGCTGTCCTGCAGGGGTTGAATGGCGTCCCCTTAAAATTGATGTTCCCTCTGAAGCCAAAGTTATTACTTTATTTGGGAACAGTGTCCTTGTAGCTGTGATTAGTGAAGACTTTGACGCGAAACCGCTGGTCTGTGACTCGTGTCTGTGTGAGAACAGAGGACGGCCCCGTGCAGACAGACGAGCGACACCGCGACGGCTGAGGACACCGTGACGGCCGAGGAGTGCTGAGGGTCACTGCAGCCACCAGAGGCTGGGGAGAGGCACGCAGGTCCCTCCCCAGAACCTCCCGAGCAAGGGTGGCCCACCAACACTTCGACGTCTAGCCTCCAGAACAGAATACGTTTCTACTGTTGTAACCCACCAAGCTTGTGGTGAGCTGTTACGACAGCCCTGAGAAACCAGTACACTTCCAGTGACCAAAAATGAGGTCCTGGAATTCTCAGGGCCTGCGGGTGTGTGTGTGTGTGTGTGTGTGTGTGAGAGAGAGAGACACACACACACACACACAGAAAGAGAGAGAGAGAGAGGGAGAGGTGTCCTCCTTCCCCAGAACAGGAAGAATCCCGACCACTGTCCAGTTGTCCTGGCCAAGGGGCCAGGAGCAGGCTCCCCGCTCACACTGTCCACTCAGTCGGCTTCTCCGGGAGGACGCCCTTTCCAAAGGGGAGGAATGGCTTTTAGGTGCACCTTCCAACCTAGAAATTTCAGTTTTAACCGGATTTACACAACCAGGCTCTCATCTGTCTCCGTCACTGTTCTCACCTGCAGGGACTTGGCTGGTGTGTCCTGCACCCTCTGCTGATGGGCGAGAACCGTGGGCACCCACAGCCCAGGGAAGTCCCGCGTGGCAGTCAGAGCTGTCCAGACCCACCATTGTGGCCTGCGGAAGATTCCAGAGTCGGGGATTCTCTGTGTGTGAGCTTTCCGAGCCTCTGGAGCTAAGAATCTCCTTTGCTAATACACCCGAATCTCCATTTCTTAGAACTGCAGCGTTCTGTGAACTACCAATACATGTTTTCTGATGTGTTAGATACACGTTGAAACTGCCAAAACACATGTAGTTACACGCATTTCTTTACTGCAGACCTTCTCAGGGCCTTTTAATGTGCCAGATACAAGTTTCCCAGGTCTCCGTCCAGGCCGAGCTCACCGCAGCCCAGCCTCAGGGCACCCCCAGCCCAGCCTCAGGGCACCCCCAAGCTGCCTGAGCGTTTCTGAGCCGGTGGCGCCTCGTGGCTCTGCTCCTGCCATCTGGCTGTCCCTCCTGGGTCACCTGCCTGGAGAATGTGCTCGCCCCTCCCCCCACCTCAACCTCGACGCCCGCGCCCAGCGCAGGTGCCTCACCTCGGCCCGCACACCCTGAGCGTCCACGTGGCAGCGCCCTGCCTTCCTCAAGGCGCTTGCTACAGTGTAGCCCGGGATTCGCTTCCTGTGCAATTCCTGCTCCACGCCCGCCCGCCCTGCTGGGCACCGAGGTGGGACCCGCGCCGGCAGCCGCCCGCCCGCAGGTGCTGCTCCAACAGTCTCGCCCAGCGGGTGAGGGCGGAGCGCAAGTCCAGGCCCCTGCGCCGCGCGGGTCTCGCCCGAACCCTAGATCCGGGGAGGCGGCCTCGCCCTGCAGTGGGGCGCAGGTCCCCCCATTGGGGAAGGCTGTGCCGCTGCCCTGAGGAGTCCTCGCGACGTGGACTCCCCCAAACACAGACACAGTGGTCCCGTTCCTGCCCCCGCCCCCTTGGAATTGTGAAGCTGCGCAACGGGGTACGAGCCTGCTCCCCACTGCTGTTTGCGGAGACGGCCGAGGTCGAGCTGGGCCATGCGCCCCAGGCCCCGGGGTCACTGGAACGCCGGGCGGGGGGCCGCACCTCCACTTTCCAGTCCCCGAGGTACCAGTGGGGCAAGGAGCTGCCTTTCTAGCCGGACCCTGAGCCTCAGGTTCCCCGCGGGCAAAGAGGATCCCTCAGAACCCGGTCTGGGGCCGCGCACCGGCTCTGCACCGGCGCCGGGCAGCAGAGGGCAGCAGAGGGCCGCTCACCCAGCCCTGAAACAGTCCCCACCGCCTCCTTCAACATCTGTCTGGCAGCTCCGCGCTCCGAGTGCCATTGGCCAAAAGAACAAGACACTTCCAAGTCCATCTGTGCTCGCTCGGGACTAGGAGGATAGAATCGATAATAGATTTATGAGAGTCCCACGCTGCCACGTGGCCTTAGAGCCCTGCAACAGGGAAACAGGCTGGAGAGGGAAGAAAGGCCGTGGTCCCACGTTGGCGGCCGGGGCAGGGAACGTGGCATCTACATTTTAACAAGCCCCCCCTCCCCCAAAGGATCTAATTTGCACTAAAGTGTAAGAAGCAAAACTTAGAAACATTTTTCTGTTTATCCAGCCGACAGATATTTGCCGGGCATCTCCTCCCTTGGCACCGTCAGATTCCTCTCCGGTGGCTGAAAAACAAAACATGCCTCCCAGGCACATTCCCGCCCTTCTCTGGTCTCATAGAAGTCTCACCTCAGGGCGCCTGTGCCAAAACGGCTGCCACCTCCAGGCCCTCTCCACCACATCCCCTCCCTCAGCCCCTCTTGGTCTTTACCACAGGCTCACGCTAGCTCATCTGTGTATTTCTTTACTTGTTGCCGTGTCTCCCCCTCGACCCAAGGCCTGGGCTTCGTGTGTGGAGATCACTCCTTTATCCCTCCTGCTGCTGGCAGAGCACAGACTCAGTGCATATTTGTTGAATGATGAATGAAGCCACTTCTCATCAGGGACAATGGGACAGGCATTTGTTGGAGAAAGAGGACATTTGAAACGAGGGAAGGTGTAGGTGGCGGAAACCCCTAAGCCCTGACGACCCAGCGTGGCTGGCTGCCAGCCCCTCTCAGGGGACGCTCACCCATGAAAGAGGAAGGGAGGGCAAGAGAGTTCACACACCAGCCCCCCCCCCCCCCCGAGGAGGGATTCAGGGCTCAACATGCTTCCTGGGGCCAGGTCTGTACAGGTAGGAGGAAGAGGCCTCTCGGCTCCCAGGTTGTACCCGCCCGAGGCCCGGAGCTCTGCAGGACCCCCCCTCGGAACCTGCTTGTACCGACTCGCCCTCCTGGCATGCCATGAATTGTGTTTCGGTGCCTTGTTAGGAGATTAAGATTCTTTTTAAAAGATGAAAAAAGATCTCTAGCAAAGGCTTGACTAGAGCTGACCCCCAAGGAGGCGGCGGCAGTAACTGATGGGCACTGTGTTTGTTTAATTAATCTTGTCAACGAAGTTGTTCTTTGCCAACTCTGACATCACCTGCAAGCTTGCCACCCTGGTTCACACCCAGCTACAAAGGCCACCTCTGACCCAGCCCTACGCTCCCCAGACACCCCCAAACGCAGCCTGTGGGCGGAGGCTGGACTGAGAACAGGCGCCCCACACCTGCTGGCTGAGGGGGGACCCTGGGGTCACAGCTGGTCCCCAGGTAGGACTCAGAGATGCCGAGCTCATCTGAAGTTAAACCTTTAGCTTCGACTGCACAGGGCTGGCTGCTCTTGGGATGGGTTGCCCCGAGTGGCAACATCGCAAGATCAAGAGACGTCAGGACCCAGGCACGTGCATTAGTATGGCCGGGTTTAGAGATTGGGGCGCTCGGACTGTGGTCCTGTGCAAGAGTCCAGTTTTCAGGCTCTGCAGGTTTATGGACTAAATTGGACCCCCCTGGTGGGCACTTGACACATTCATTTGTTGCCTCCTGCACGTCCCGACCTGGCCAAGGATGGAACCTGCGACCCAGGTATGAGCTCTTGACTGGGAATTGAACCCTCAACACTTCAGTGCTCGGGCCAACGTTCTAACCACTGAGCCACGGCTTCTTAACATCAAGTATCGTAGCCCAGTCTGTTCCATTGGACTCACCTTTGCTGCTGGCTTTGTTGTACATCACCGTGCGGATGTCCTGCAGGGCGTCCGGCCCCGTCCACGCTCACCCTGCCGATGTCCTGCAGGGCGTCCGGCCCCGTCCACGCTCACCCTATTGATCACTTACTTCCTGCTCACTACCAGCTAGCCGCTCACTACGAGAGGTCTGTGGATAAAACCTAGGGCCCGTGATCTGGATGGGCATGTACGTCATTATTCTCAGTAACCCTGGTGGACCTTAGCTTTCCCGTCACACACCAGTGTCACCGGCGGCTGCCGCAGCTGTTTTCTTGTGTGGCCGTCGATGCCGTTGTCTTGAAACATCATCTGTGCTCATCACGGTTTGAAAAGACCGAAGTTAGGGTGCTGGTCTGTGATCTGTTCATCACGTGTAAACAAAGAACGTGGCTCCGTTTCATAATTATTCTGATGACTGTGTTTCAGCACAACTGTCTGCCTTGTAGTCTGTGAATCTTAGCTCATGTTTTCAAACATCCTGAGGGGCCCCGGGCGCCCACTTCCCGCACGGTGGGTGCTCATCACACTTTTGCTGATGACGATGAGGCAGGAACCGAGCGGGGCACTGGTGGGCCCCGTCCACACACGTGTCCAGTCGCTGGGGTGTCTGCCTGGCGCTGACAGGCTACGAGGACTTCTGCGTGTCGACTGTAATTAAACAAGGAAACTTTCCAGAAGAGAACGTGCCCTCGCGGGGGTTCCGGGACCCATGTTTCTCCAAAGCAGAAGGTCCCAGGACCCTCCGCCAGGTGCGCGCGCTGCTCCCCCGCGGGTTCAGGGCTGACCAAGGCGCCCCGCCAGCAGGGCCCCGCGGGCCATCCTGTCCCTGCGGCAGCCGCACCCTGGGCTGCAGGCCAGGCTGGTCCGAAAGGCCCGCGAGGCCCTTCCGCAGCCGCGTCCCAGCTCCGCAGGCCTGCAGGTCGAGCCCACGGCCGCCGCGGCGCCTCCGTCCTGGCCACGCGATGGCGCTGCGCCCCCGGCTGCGGGGCCTCCCGCGTCTGGCCGCAGCCCCGGCGAGGTTGAGCGGTCAGCTCCAGGGGCCTGGGAGTCACCCCGGCCGGAGGCTTGGGAACGCGGGGCGCCGGGCCTGGGCCGCGGGAGGGAAGAGGGGGCCGGGTTCTCGCCGCCAGGGGGCGGGGTGCGGAACCCCAGCAGCCGGCTCTACCTCGCTGTGCACACCCCGCGTTCTCGGGGCTCAGCGTGGAGGCCCAGCGCCCTGTCCGAGGACCAGCCGGACCTGGGTTCCGATCCCATCCCCGCCTCCGGAGCGGGCCAGGACCGCGGCCCGGTAGGACCACCAGCTGATGGGGACGGTTGCTCAGCCCAGCGCCCTGCGCCCCGGTGCGGAGGCTGCGCCTCGTCCTGCCCCGCCCGGCGACCTCGCGTCGCCTCCGCAAAGCAGGGACCTGCGCCCGGTCGCGGAGCGGGGACCCCCGCAGGCCCAGCCCGCTCGGGCCTGGCGCTCCGGACAGGCGCCGGCCCCTCGTGCTGGCATCGCGCGCACTGTGCTCGGGGGCAGGGACCAGACGGCTGCCTCTCGGGTGGCTCACGCCAGGGCCAGAGGTCATGCGGGGAGGGGGCCACACTGCGCCGGGGTCCCCCGTTTTCTGGGGAGATCGGGGCCTTGCGGATCACTCCTGTAGAAGACGCCTGGAGGGCGTGAGAACAACCATCCTGATTCCTGGACGAACGGTTCAGGCTTGGAAACCTGGTTTCTGGTCCGGAGGCCGGAGCGTGGGAAGGCCAAGCGGCGGCTGGAGCCCAGTGAGGTGTTTGGGGGAAGCCCTGGCCGTGCTGGATGGTCCCGCCAGTCCCGCCCCGACCCCTGGTGCTGGCCGGGCGCCTGCCCCTGTGCGGTCCCTGGGCGTGGAGACCCGAGCTGGCCCGCCCTGGTCAGCCGGCCGGGCGTCCACAGTGAGAGACGCAGGTCAAGAAGGGAAAGGCCTGTGGCTCCCAGCCCAGGACAACAGGCGGCCGAGAGAGCCGGGTGCTGTTCGAGTGTTATCAGTTTAATGACCTACTTACGGGGTGTTGAAGCGGCCAGTGGAACACGGCACCTGGGATCCTTCGTTCAGCGACTTCAAACTGGGCGCTCGCGGTTCGAAAATGCCAGTTAATGGTGTAAAGTCAGAATTTCTTTCTTTTTTGGAATCAGAATTTCTAATGGAGAAGAAGGGTTTTGTAGTAGCTTTTTACATGATCTCGAAAGGTATTCACACACAACACAACCACAAAGACAAGGTTTATTTATTATTTATTTATTTATTTTATTTTTTAATCCTCACCCGAGGACATGTTTCCATTTCTTGTTCAGATAGAGCGGGAGGGGGAGAGAGAGAAACATCGATGTGAAAGGGACACATCGAGTGGCTGCCACCCGCACGACCCAACCCGGGCCGGGGACAAACTGCAACCGAGGTACATGCCCTTAGCGGGACCCGAACCGGGTCTCTCTGGACCGCAGGCCGACGCTCCAACCGCTGAGCCAAACCGGCCAGGGCTGGACGAGGTTTTTTCAGTCAAAGAAGCACCCATTTGCTACTCTGTTCTGCGTTGTTGCGCGACGTGTGGTTGCTTTTCAGCAGGAGAGAAGCTGCTCGGAGATTTGTCGTTTTACCATTTCCTGCTGGAAGAGGGACGGTCTGCGCTGCAGGAATATTTACTTCACTTTCCCGAGAGAAATTTCCAGGCTACCCCTTGAAGCAATGAAGTTGGATTTGGAGCAAATGGAAACATTGTGAAATTGCTTATTTTCTTCCAAAATTTGTATTTTCCTTCCTTATTTCCTGTTAAATCAGGGCCACTCATTAGCAACCATATTTTTGCGCTACACGCTCAGCAGAATTCTTGCCCCGTGACTATATTCCAAATTAAACTTTTACGTTTCCAGGAAAAGTGTAACAAATGTTTAAATCAGTCAGAACTTAAGCTAATGAGAGGACGAGGGAAAACCCACCACTTCATCAGCGACGCAGCTATTGCTTTTTATCTGCATCACGCTTGGAGGACACCTTTTTTCTTTTCAATCCTTCTCCAAGGATATTTTTCCATTGCTTTTTAGAGAGAGTGGAAGGGAAGAGATAGAGAAACATCGATGTGAGAAAGACACGTTGATTTGTTGCTTCCCCCACGACCCCGACCAGGGCCAGGAATCAAACTTGCATCCACGTACGTACCCTGCCCAGGAATCAAACCCTGGACCCCCTGGTCCGAGGGTAGACGCTCTGACCGCTGAGCCACACTGGCCAGGGCATCCCTGGAGTCTTGAAAGGACAGTTCGAATAGCAGGAAGTCTCGGGGAAAGCCCGAGATGTCCACTTAGAGCTGACCACGCTGGTCCTGGGGAAGCCACAGGCAGCCTGAGGATTTCTCGGACCGTGGGGATGGGCAGCCTACGGCCAGCTGCCCCATGTGGGAGCTGGAAGGGTGTCCAGTCTGGATGGCCCGTTTTACAGATGGTGTGACGGCAGCACCCCCAGGATAATGGGGTGACCACGGCCCACGCAGAGCCCATGCTCTTCATTGAGCCGCTTGTCCAGTGTCAGGGTCTCTCTGCAAGTCGCCGTTTTCTAGCCAAAAGCGAATGACACCTTTAGTAAGAGGGTGGCCACCAAGTCACCCCCGGTGATGTGGTCCAGCAAGACCCGAGCCGTGTCTTTGCTCTGCCCTCGGGTGTCCCTCGGTCCCAGCGTGGAGACTGGGATGAGCCTGGAGAACCCTGAGCTCTCGCCCGGGCACGAGGAGGCCACTGCTGCTGACCCTGGCTGCTCAGGCCGGCCCCACCCACGTCCGGACGACACACACGGGGGCCTGGGACAGCTAAGGACGTTTCGGTAGGTTAAGCCGGCTCAGAATATTTGGGGAAAGAAGTATATTAAAAATATTACATCGTTGAGAAAAAAAGAAATAAAATTTAAATAGCCAAATGAAACCATCTCCAGGTGGGTCGCCGTGAACATGCCTTGAACACAGACCCTCGCGGAGCGAATACAGATGAAAACTTAGTCCGTGTCAGGGTCGAGAAGGGCATGAGATCAGTTCACACCAACCATGTGGGAAAAGTTAAAGGAGGCCCGCGCTCGCCCAATATACCAAAATAATCCCACCTGCGTTTAACAGTGCTGCAAAAATAGCGTAGACTAGAGGACGTGAGTACATTTCAGATCTCCAGAGGAGGACTTGGTAGCTATAAATGCTTAGAAATAGGCTGATAAGAAAAGGTCATCGGAGCTGACCACAGAAACATGAGCCGTCTAGATGTCAGTAACATCAGAAGATATTTGTGGAAAACATTCTCAAGAGTTAACCTGATTTTTATGTTTCGTTGCAGCTCTGTCTCCCACGGTGGGGCGCGCAGTCGTCCGCGTGAGCCAGGGGCAGGACAGCGATAACGCAAATCTGTGCGCAGCTCGTCGATTGGGTCCAGAGCCGCCCTGTTCAGATGGGTCCTGAGGTGGACGTTGGAACTGAGCGGCCATGAAGACGACACTTGGACCCTCCCTCTGGAAAGCCCCTGAAATAAATTCTTACGGGTTTAGATGGGAGGACTCGGTCTCCAAGACTGTCCTTGTCGTGTGAGTTCACCTCTTCCCGAAGTCTGTCATCTGCACATCTGTTTCCTTGCCCCTTGGCGGGATCGCGGGGCCGCTGGGGAGACCCGCACGGCAGACCCAGACGGGCCAGGTGGCATGTGTCCCTTCCGGCCACTACCTGTCGGCGTCTACTTGTCCGGCCCTCCTTGACCAGTGCCCCGTCTCCAAACCGCATCAGGACCCTCACCTACTCTGCCACTAGGACAGGGATGCCCACGGGGTCCCCATGTTCTAGGCTTCCCCATCCGTGGACGCTCCTCCCCACCTGTCCCCACAGAGATGAAGGGAAGAGTCAGAGCACCTCCCAGTCGGACTCAGGACGGCTCACAGGGCGTCAGTGCCCCTCTCACTGTCTCTGTCCCTTTGCAGGTAGGCGGGGCCACGTGACTCGTTCGGGCCAATGGAAGTGAGAGGAAGTGACCCGTTACCTCTGGGCTGAAGCATAAAACTGTGCAGGTGGGGTGCCCACCGTCCTGTCCTCGAAGGTGACCGTGGGGGTCGCGCTGCGGAGAACATAGTGTAGCTGCAGGATGTCCCTCAGCTGTACCCCCCTCACGCAGTGATGTGGGGTGAATTACTCATCACAGTGCAGTCTAACCTCACCTGCCTAACACGGTGGTCTCCGCGGCTGAGAAGGAGCCCGTGAGCTGGCAAGTCCTGCAGACCCAGCGGAGCAGGGCACCCCTGGGCGCCGGGTGTGACACGCCCCTCTGAGCAGGGCACCCCTGGGCGCCGGGTGTGACATGCCCCTCTGAGCAGGGCACCCCGTGGGCGCCGGGTGTGACACGCCCCTCTGAGCAGGGCACCCCGTGGGCGCCGGGTGTGACACGCCCCTCTGAGCAGGGCACCCCGTGGGCGCCGGGTGTGACACGCCCCTCTGAGCAGGGCACCCCGTGGGCGCCGGGTGTGACACGCCCCTCTGAGCAGGGCACCCCGTGGGCGCCGGGTGTGACACGCCCCTCTGAGCAGGGCACCCCGTGGGCGCCGGGTGTGAGGAGCTATTCTGCGGGCGGGAAGACAATGCCACCTGACGTCTGACTTAGGGGAAGTAGAAACGGCGCTGCCCATGGCCAGCGGAGGGTGTTTCCCTGGGACACAAAGAAGCCCAATAAACTTTTGAAATTCGACACGATTATTTATTGTGGGATGTAGTTGTGGGTTTAGGATCACGGTCGGCGTGTAGAGTCTGAAAGCCGACGTCTGATGAGCGATGTGGACGCCTGACATGTCCCCCGGGACAGACATGGAAACATCAGTGTGGGTGTGCGTCTGCCTACCTATGTGCTCACAGGGGTTGAGGAAGTGAGAACTGGGGGTACTGCTGCCCCGATTTGTGGTTGGCCTCCCGGTGGCTGTACCCCAGGAGCCAATACCAAATAGTGGTAGATTTTTATAAACAGCAGATGAAGAAAGCCAGAAGGAAGAAGGCCAGTCCTTTATCCAGATATTAGGCAGCAAAGCACAGCTGTTAAAAGTACAAGATTTGAACTTGAATGTGACCTTGGGCGAGTCATAAGCTCTGAGCGCCTCGGGGTCCTCATTTGGAAAAGCTGTCATGTTCTTATAAGGGTTAGAAAGAATAACTCTCAAAGGTTTGTACTAGGGTTATGCTTGGCTGTTTGTAACAGAAAACAACGGTTTGAAACAAAAGAGAGTTATTTTCTTCCAAAGACCAGAGTGCGGCCGTCCAGGCTCCTGGAGACGCGGTCTGTCATCGTCCACAGTGGCTTCCGCCCGTGACCAGGACAGTCCTGGCCTGCAGGTTCCCGCCCGCACCGCAGCTGGCGCGAAGGGGGAGACCCGAGGCAAAGTCCTCATCCCGTATGTGTCACCCCGACCTTGGTGGCGCAGAATCAGCTCCCAGCGGGTGTGGCCACGTTCCCAGTCACCGCGGACACGGAAAGTTGAACTCCGTCTCATCGTCCAAAAAGCGGACTCGCTGTTCTCGTTTCCAGTGAGTGGGCTGTACCCCGGGCAGCGCCCTCATGTCCTCCTTCAGTTTGGGCGTGATGACGTTCTCGGCTTCCCCACTTCTCCCGCTGTGGCCCCACGTGCCCGGGTGGGAGAGAAGGGTGTCGCCTGGAATTTGCGTCTCTGCGAGGGGACATGTCGGCGGGGTGCCTGAGCCTCCGGAACGTGCTTGGGAGGAACCAGCCGCAGGCAGGCAGGAAGGACACCGGCTGAAAACAGAGAAAACAGAAAAAGTCACTGTGCTGACCTTGGGGTGGCTGTGGAACCGCCTCTGCCCTCCCCCCACTCGGGGAACACACGCGTGTGCATCGAGTGCCTGCTGTGTCCGTGGAGACGTGGTGGGAAGCTCTCGTGGGCTCCCGGACACCGGCTCCGTGCGTAACGAAGGTGGTCTCGGCCGACGCGTCGGCGGCACCTGCAGAGACCGCGGGGCGGACGCGCGGTGCCCCTTCTGGAGGGAGTCGGGCCGGGGTCCCTCACCTCTAACTCTGAGAGCCCAGCTTCTGAGACTTGTCCAGAGAAAATCATCAGGCAAGTGAGTGAATATTTATTTGCATATTTTTTGGTTAATCCTCACCCGAGGATATTTTTCGCATTAATTTTTAGAGAGAGTGGAAGGGACGGCTGGGAGAGAAAGAGAGAGGGAGAGAGAAACACTGATGTGAGGAGACACATCGATCAGTTGCCTCCTAAACGAGCCCGTACCAGGCCTGGGGATGGAGCCTGCACCCCAAGTCCATGGCCTTGACTGGGAATTGAACCCGTGGCCCTTTGGTGTGCAGGCCAATCTCTAACCACTGAGCGACCTTCCAGGGCATGAGTGACTGACTACGCACAAGGATGTTCATGGAACAGTTGTTTATAATGTAATGGAATACTATGCAGCTGTGAAAAATAACGAAAGATAAATATTTATTAATATGAAAAGAGGTTCGTGAAATGCTATGAAGTGAAAATGTAACCACACAACGCAAACACCACGGTCCCATTTTCATGACTAGATATAATCCACCTGGGCTGTGTGATCCCGGATTCATGATACAGCTAGACTGAGTTTATTGGTAGGAAAAATCCCGGGAGGATGTATATTCATAAGGTCCCACATCTGGGGTGTAGGTTACAGATGCGTTTAGTGACTTACTCTTTGTCCTGCTCAGTGTTTTCTAAGGTTGTTTACAACCAACGCTGCCTCGTGACCAGAAATGTGCAATTTTTATAACGACTGCGTTTGGGGTGCTCACTCCATGCCGGGCACTGAGCTGTGTTCCGTAATCCTTAACTCTTAATTCAAGTTCGGAGGCGATCGCTGTTTATAGTGTGTAATCGGTTATAGAAACAGAAAGTCTCAGGACCCCAGCTTCACGCTGTGGATGTGGTGGTCGCCCCCTCTGACAGGCCCCGCGGCCCCCGGGAGGGGGAACCTCGGAGGAGCCTCTGGCCCGCGTCCTGGCTGCTCGGGGAAGGCTGAGGCCCGGGCAGAATTCCTGGGGCCTGGCCACCGCGGGCAGGCATCGCGTCTGCCTCCGGCTTTGTTTTGAAA
This sequence comes from Molossus molossus, assembly GCF_014108415.1. NCBI lineage: Eukaryota > Metazoa > Chordata > Mammalia > Chiroptera > Molossidae > Molossus > Molossus molossus. The sequence continues at coordinate 449,474 of NW_023425352.1, forward strand.
AGAAGTCGCCCTGCCTGGCCGGGCTGAGCCCGGTCTTATCTGGTTTCCTTCAAAGGCTGAGCGAAGATGAGTGGCTGCCGCTCAGCTATGCAGGACTGTCTGGGAATCGGGTTCTGGGCGGGCCTGTGCTCGGCCAGACCCAACCCTCAGCGGGCCCACTGCGCAGGGATGAGCTTAACAGATGTGGGCGTGGGAGCGTCGGTGTGTAATTCACCCTCTGGAGCGTGGCTGGATCCCCAGCCTGGATCTTTCTGACAGTGAACACACCAAACAATGACCACAGCGCGGCCCCCTGCCCAGGGCCAGCCCTGGGTACCGCTCCACCTGGGCTGGGCTCCGGCCTTCTGCTTCCCCTCCCCCCGGAACCGGGTCTGCTGGATCTGAGGCGGGGGGCCTGAGGCGGGAGCCAGTTTGCCATTAACTCTTTCTGGCCCTCAGTTACCCGCTGCAGAGCTGGGCTCGAATGGTAGGTGGTGTTTTGATTCGGTAACTGTGTATGAGAAGTAGGGACGGAGGTACAGGTCCCGTCCTGGGGGCTGGGGCGTTCTGTCCCATGGAGGGGCAGCGTCTGTTAAGGCAAACCCTGCATGTGAACTTTTTTGATGTCAAAACACCAGGATTCAGGGGCTCCTGGAAGTTCAGTCTCAGTGAGCTGAGCCGGGTGTTTCTATGGCAGGAGGGGGAAGCGGAGAGAGGGGGTCCAAAATCACGCCACACAGGGGACCCCGACCGACATAAAGCAACCAGGGCCCCCTGGGGCCGCCAGTTGGAGCTCCTGGGCTCCTCCGATCAGGAGGCGGAACTCAGCACCCTCGCCAAGACCCACTGAATGTCAGTTTCCTGAAAATCCACTCCGACAGTCCCCATCAACTTCTCCATCATCTGCGCCCTTCCCCCGTCTCCCAGAGCCCCCGAGGTGCTTCTGAGATCAGAGAGCATAATTACAAGTGAACTGGGGCTCTGGGGAGGCTAACAGCTTCATTAGCTCCGTCCCGCACTGTCTCTGCTTCTGGGCCTCAAGCTCGGTGCCGAGTCCCGAGTGCCAAAGAATGCGGAGCAGGAGCCTCCTGGCTTGTTAACAGGCTCTCCGGGTCCCTCCCCACACACCCAGGCTGCAATTAGGCGCAGGAGCAGGGGAGAGGCCTCCGTGCCCATCCGGAGCTGAGGGGCCTGTCTGAGCGGAGGGAGGGAGCTGAGGTGGAGGAATGCGCACCTGCCGGCCCTCCCAGGTCAGGAGGCTCTGGGCTGCAGGTGTGTTTCCGGGGGCGTCTGGCAGGGGCCCCGCAGGGAGGACACCTGGGGTTAGAGAGGCTCACACACTTGGGGGGGCAGCGATAAGGGCAGCGGTGGCTCCTGGGCATGTTGGGGAAGGGCTTCCCTCTCAGCACAGCGGGGACCCAGAAGGGCTGTGGCCGGTTCAGCACCACAGAGGGGCAGGCGGTCACACCCGGGGGCCCTCAGAGAAAGTGCCAGCCCCTGAGTTCATTTCTTGGTCCCCATGACTTCTCGGTGGCTTGGGGTTAGACCATCCCTGAGTTCCTGGCTCTGCCCTCCAGGGGACTCGCTCCCCTGTCTCCTGGAGGGGCTGGGGCTTGGGGGAAGAGAAGCCACTGACGGAGCAGGGGTGTCTGGGAGCCGCCCGCCCGCCCGGCCCCCCAGGAGGGTCTGCTGGGCTTCCTGGGGCCCAGGCCCCGCCCTCAGTGACCGGGAAAAACAAAACTGAAATGAATAGGTGTTGAATTTTACATCTGCAAAGTGTAATATTACACCTAAAAGTCAACCTTCCGTCCACTTTAATGCTTATTTAAAATGTGTTCCAGTGCTGGCCCGGGATGGGTTTCAATGTTTGACTGAGCAGGGAATGTGGTCCCCAAAAGCGAGTGCCCTGGGCCCACAAAGCCCTTTTCATCGACCGGCCTCACTCCCCAAAGAAGCCAGACCTCTGTCCATCACCCAGACACTGAGGCCCGGGGCCCAGGGGCCCAGGGCCAGGCCTGACCCGGCCTCGGCTCCGAGGGTAACTGCCCGAGGGGCCTCAGCGCTCCACACCGTCACGGTCTCCCCACACCGGCCGGTTCCCTGGGAGCCCTGCGCAGCAGACTGGGGCTCCCCTCTTTCGGAGAGCACGCTGAGGGGTGTTGGGGGAGCACGCTGAGAGGTGTTGGGGGAGCACGCTGAGGGGTGTCCTGTCTCAGCGGTGATTCTCTCTCCGCACAGGGGGTGCCCTGGGTGACGCTCCCGCTCTGAGCCGGGCTGCATTTGGGGCCCAGTGTTTTGGGAGAAGCACGGTGCCCAGGCTGGGCCTCGTCCCATTCGGATCTCAGACGACCGCGGGCCTGGCCGGGCTTCCTCCGCGAGCAAGGTCCGGAGCAGGGAAGGCACAAGGCTGCGGCTCGGAGACCTGAGTCGTCCTCGCTCAAGGTCAGGAACCACACAGAGGAGGACGGCCAGGCCAGGTCCCCGGCGGGCGCGGGGTCCCTGGGACCAGCTGCGAGGGGGTGGGAATGAGGGGTCAGGGGCTGGGATGGGGGGGCTCGGGCTGGAGAGAAGGGCCCCCGCTGCTGCCCCGAGCAATTGGGCAGTCGGGATGGTCGCCCTGTCTGCAGGGACCCAGCAGGGGACCCGGAGCTGGTTTCTGGGGGCTGGAGGAGGGAGGTCGGCAGGCCTCTTCCTCTGGGTGCCCTGAGCCGCACTGCAGCCCTGTGGGCACAGCCGGAACGTGCCCACCACTGTGCTGCAGGCCCAGCGCCCAGGGCTCCTGTAAACCAGACGTGTTCACTGAGGCTCCAGCTGGATTTGGACCTCGATCCACCGCTGTCTGGACCCCCGGGCCTTGCTCCTCGAGGTTTGGTCCAAGGACCACAGCGCAGCCTCCGGGGGCCCTGCCAGGCCACTGGGTCAGATCCCAGCTCTCCAGGGCGGGGGGCTTCCTGAGGCTTCCTGGAGTGGACAGTGAGACCCCAGGAGGGACGCTTCCCCGACTCAGACCCTAGGACGCCCTCCAGGCGCTAAGCAAGGCTTCAGCGTGGGCTTCACTGCTCCAGGTGGGAGGCCAGCCGTGGGCTCAGCGCTGCCGGGCCCAGGGCGTCAGGAATCTAGACAAGCCAGGGATGCAGGTGAGCTCACGCCACCCGGCGCAGCCGTGATTCAGGCCACAACAAGTTCCATGTGTCTCCCCGAGCGGGCGGCTGCACAGGTGGGGCTGTACCTGTCAGCACGGACATTGGCCGTGACGACCTGGATTTCAGTCACTGGGGCCCAGAAAGGGAGCTGCCACACTGCAGTCAGCTGAGCGAAGCCACTTGCCACGCTCAGGGTGGAACAGTGTCCGCAGACGCAAAGAATAACCAGCTGTGTGTGCAAGTGTGTGCAAGCGCATGTGCGAGTCGTGTGTGTGCGAAGGCATGTTGTGTGCATGTGCGAGTCGTATGCGTGTGCGAAGGTGTCATGTGTGTGAGTGCGTGTGTGTGTGTGAAGGCATGTTATGTGCAAGTGCATGTGCGTGTGCAAGGCGTGTCATGGGTATGTGTGTTGAGTGCATGTGCGTGTGTGAAGGCGTGTCGTGTGCGTGTGCAGGGGCTGCTGGGCTACCAGCACCTGTTGGCGGGGACCCCACTCTGCCCGTCACAGCGCGAGGAAAGTCTCTCGTCACCGCAGGGCCTGAGCGTTTGAAAATAATAAAGAGGAAAAGTTTCGAATTAAAATTTATGGTTGAGCCTGCTTGTCTGGGAGAAGGGGCTTAGCGGGCAAAGCTGACGCCAGCCAGGCTGCAGGGGCTGAGAGGATTGGACACCAGCGTCCCTGTAAATGAGGGCGGCTCTCCCGGTGACCTGCGCCGTGGCCCCCCTGCCAACCCGGCTCTGGCTGACGCCGGCGCCCCGGGCAGCGTTTACTGGGCCCCAGCCCGGACCTGCCACCTGAACTCCGAAGGGCGGGGTCGTTCATAACGCTCCCCAGGTGGTTCTATGTGACGTCGGGCCGAGAACCCCCCAGACTCCAGAGCTGCAGGGCAGGGGCTCCTCTCTCCCCGCTGGCTCTGTGGGCCCAGAGGGGTTCATCCTGCTCTTGGGGAGTTTTAACCACCTGGAGAAGCCCCAAAGGAGATGGGGGGTCAGTCAGCCTGACGAACTCACCCGCCCAGCGGCCACCCCCGCCCAGCAACTGGACACGTCCGATGTCCCTGTGGACACTGGCTAGAGAACCTGGGCATCTGTGCCCTCACTCGACCTGCGTGCGGGTTTTCTGTCGACGGCGTCACGGAGCATCACGCGTGGCCTGGCGTGAAGCGAGCTGTCAGCTCACAGTGCTGGCTCAGCGTGCGGCTCTGTCCTAGGGGCTGAGATCAGGCGACCTCTGCAGGTCGAGGGGACCGACCACCTGTGTCCCTGACTCTTCCTGGAGGCGCCCGCGTTTCTCGGCCCCTGGTCCTTTCTCAGGTCACCCCAATGTCGGCTTGTCTCATGTCTCCTTCCGGACCTGCCCTCCGGTCTCCCTCATCCACGCCCCTTCTGATGAACTGGGCCCCCCAAGTTCATCTCCCCCCGCAGACCCCTACCTTACAGCCCCCTTTGCCATGGGAGGTCTGTTCCCAGGCTCCGTGGATTCGGACGTGGTCCTCGTCAGGGAGGACTGATCCTCCGTCTCCCACACCCTGACCATGGCTCTGGAGGCAGGGGTGCGCTGCACACCTTCGGCCAGAGCGACGCTGACACCCAGCCGGGCGGCGGCCCTGACATTGGAGGTGGAACCATGTTCTGGTCTCCCCCAGCCTGGTCACCACACATCCGGCAGCCGCCCCGGGTCACCCATCCGGCCCTGCGCCGTGGGGGTCCCTCTTCCCTCCGTAAAGTACAGGTGCCCCCTGACCGCCGTTGGGTTGCTGTTCCCACACGGATGTCGGGCAGCTCGCGGGCACCCAGCTGCCGCTATGTGGGGGACAGAGACGCCCACGGCCGCGGACACAGCAGGCGTGGCCACCGGGCCCGGGAGCCAGTTCTCTCTGGGTCGCTGTGCGCCCGGCACCAGACCCTTCCCCCGAGGCCTCGCCGGAATCCCACCACTGTTCACGCACTGCTGCAGTCCGTCTGTCTGTCCCTCTGAGTCGTAAACTCCACGAGGGAGGATACTTTTCTTCTAGCTCACCAGGCCTTGAAGCGGGTACGGCATCTGGGGTGTTTAATAAAACTCGGTTACGCGAAGGCAGGCCTTCTACACACTAACTAACGCGTCTCTGCCTCCTCGCCGCGGTGGCTGGTTGGCTGACGTTCTCACCCATGGCCTCCCCCGCAGGAGGACTGCATGTCCCTCGCGGAAATGTGGCCCTGGACCTGCCCCGCCCCGGCTCCGAGCCGGGCGGGCGAACCCTGGCCGATGGACTACGTGTGGGTGCGACAGAAGCCGCGTCTGTGCAGATCTGAGAGCAGCGGGCAGCGTGGCTCTGCCCCTCACCACCTGGCAGGGACACCGCCACGCTCACCACCGCTGCTCCCCGGGCCACGCCCAGGACGAGACTGGTGAGTGCGGCCGGTGCCCAGCTGGCAGCAGTCGGCAGGAGCAAGGAGGTGGTGTCAGCCGACACGATCTGGGGGATTCTGTCACCGCGACGGAGCAGACGGACGAGACGACGTCTCACTGACACGCAGACGGTTCAGCTTTCTTCCCGTCTGGGGACCACGGTGCCACCTGAGGGTGATTCTGAGCCTGGTGCCGTCTCCTGGCCTCGCCTCCACCGACGCCAGCTTCCTCCCGCAGAACCAGCCCACCCTTGACATCCGACCCGTCTCACGGGATGTCTTTGCACGTGGCAGAGGGTACCAGGGAAGTCACCCCCAATTTTGAGTCCAACAGCTGTGTATTCTTGGTTGACTTTTGAACCTCTCCTCTTATTTGTAAAAGTCGTCTTCTCTGTAAAAGAAAGGGGCGCCACCCAGCGTAGGGCTAGGGCTGCCGGCTCACGGTCGGCGCCCCGTAAACCATAGCATCTCCCCTTCCTCGTTCCTTCTTGCTCAGACGGAGCCCTTTGGGGTGCACTTCGTGGCACCTCATGTGCCCTGAACCGGGTGCGCCTGCGAGGAGGGAACAGCGAGGTCCCGGGTAAGCCCAGAGGTGTGCGCAGATGTTCAGGGAACCAGCCGTGTCCGCATGACGAGCTTGTGAACACACGTGTCCAGTCTGTTCAAAGGCGTGTCCTTCAGTCACAAGAAGGAGCCGAACACCGATTCCCGCTCCAACACGGATGGACCTTGGCCACACGAAGCTGAATGAAAGACGGTCGCGAACAGCCAGGCCCGGCCTCTGTTTGGATTAAACACCCCGAACAGCCAAGTCCAGAGACAGAAAGTCAATTGTTGGTCGTCTAATCCGCTGGGAGCCGGAGAGGACGGAGGGGTGAGCAGGTGACGGCTGATGGGGGTGGGCTTTTCTTGGGGGGATATTTTGAAGTTCGTGGTGATGGCTGAACAGCCTTGTAAGCATCAAGGACACTGTACACTTTAAAAGGTGAATTATGTGGTGTGTGAATTATACCTCAATATTGTTTTAAAAAGCCTTCAGAGGGGTGCTGGGGAAGGAGCCAGGAGTGGGGTGCTGAGGGAGGGGTGCTGGGGAGGGGAGCCAGGGGTGGGTAGCTCGGTGGGGGGGCATCACCCATCAGCTCTCCGAGTGTTGTCTGGCTCTGGTCTCCAAAATCTCTGCTTTCTTTCTCCCGATGCTACTGCCGGTGCGAGGGGGCTTTCCACTCACCGCAAAGGAAGCGGTTAGATTTTTCTAAGGTCACTTTATTTAAAATTTTAACCTGAGTGGAGCAGGCAAGAAGAATGTAGATGCTGAAACCATGGAGTCAGACGGCAGCGTCGGGGGTCCCGACTGCTTTCTCTGACGCGGCCACGTGTACGCGGGCTCGCGCCCCAATCCTTCCCAGCCCCGGGGCCCCTCGAAGCTCGGACAGGTCCCTCCACCCTCCTCCCCTCGCCTCCGGCCTGTGCCCTCGCTGGGTGCAGCCCGTGGGGATGGCCATCAGTGGGTTGGTCCTCTCAGCACAGAACACCGCCTGCCTCCTCCAGACCCAGGGACCCCCAGCGCTTCCGTCCGGTCCCCACCCAGCGGAGTGGCTGCCCCCTGCCGTGCTCCACAACCAGGTGAGGATGGGCCGCGCCCCTGGGCCCAGAAAGCGATGACCTTTCTCTGCTTCCCCGGAGAGCCTGGGCCCCTGCTCCGGGTGGATCCGCGATGCAGAGATGACAAGTCCAACTGCAGTGTCCGGTGCAGGGGGGGCACCGGAGTCCCTCCTCCTGGTTTAGCTGGTGTGCTTTTAGTTCTAAGATGGAACAGTAGCCGCCAAGCCAACACTGCGGCATGCTTGAGCCCTGGGGGCCGCCACTGTGGCCACCTGGGGCCCTTTGATGGGCAGATGCCCACACGTGGGGGGTGGGCCCTCCTCGGGCCTCGACGACCTCCCCAGTGTGTGTGGGGGTTCTTTCCTTTGCCAGTCTCCACTTACCTCTGAGGGGTGCTGGCGGCTCCTGGGAGGGCCTGGAATGTGGGGCATGACCGGTCCCGCGCGCTTCAAAAGCTTGTTTGCCAAGCCCTCCAGTTTCTGGGTTGAAAGGTTTCACCGAAAAACCCGAGATATGATCAAAACCCTCCAGGCCCCAGTCAATATTTATAACCTGGGCTTCAGCTCAGGTGGGTCATGCGCCTGTTTGAGCCCCACTCAGCGCCGTCCCGAGCACCTGCAGGGACCTTTGCCCGCCGGCCCCTCCATTATGCCCACAATTGGGAACACACTTGACTTTCAAAGGCCCAACCACCTCAGCTTGAGCCCTGTCTCCTTCCCTGCAGTCTGGATAAACATCATTCAGCCGCCAGTTACGTGGGCATCAATCATTCCCACTTCAAGGAGGAGGTGCAGGAACAGAGACGCAGCAGCGCAGGTTGAAGTTGAACCTCCACCGCGGGTGCGTTCCAAGCTCGCTCAGATCAGTCCCTCAGAACGGAGCCCAGAGACCTGGAGTCCCGGGGCCGGAGCGGTTTGCCTTCCACACCCTGGTTTGAGCTTGTTCCCCAGCTAGGAGGTCAGGCTCGACCACGGGAGGGTCCGTGGGGTTTGGGGGCACAGAGGTGCCGCGGCCACGCGGTGCTCCGAGGCTGGTGGAGGGCCCTGCGGCAGCTCACACACGGGCCCTGGTGCCTTGGCTCTGACACCGGGCACAGCTGCTGCAGCAGGTCGTCCACGCCGTCCACGCTGCACGGGACGCAGGGCTGCACTCCAGCCCCCCCGGTGGACTTCAGACCCGTGCTCCCCTCTCCTCCCATCAGCTCACGGCCCCCCCCCCCCTTCCCGCTGGCTTGACCGAGCTGATCGGCAGGCTGGACACCAGCTTCCAGTCTGGGTGAGACCAACCCTTGTAATGAATCCCTGACCGCCTGTCCCTTGAGGGGTCCTGTGCAGTGTGGTCACCCAGGGCACTCACGGTGCTTCCTCTTCCAGAGACTGGGACCCATGAAATGTGGTCACCGGAGTCTTACCAGACAGCACCCCCAGAACCCCACACAGAGGGAGCCAGAGGGACCCTCGCCCTGCCCCTCCGGTTCGTTTCCTGGGGCTGCTGTAACCAGTTGCTGCACACTTGCGGCTTAAACGAACACACATCCATTATTCTACAGGTCTAGAGGTCACTGAGCTGAAGTCCTGGGGTCCTCGGGCCTCTGGAGGCCCTGGGGAGACCTGATCTCCGGCCTGCACCCCTTGGCTTGTGGCCTCTTCCTCTGTCTTCAAAGCAGCAGGATCTTCAAGTCTCTAGAAAAGCCCTCGTCAGCATCGTGTAGCCACCCAGGCCATGCGAGGTCCCCCTTCCCGATCTCCAGGCACATGGCAGAGTCCCTTCTGCCGTGCGAGGTGACGGAGGCCCAGGTTCTGAGACAGGACTTGCATGACTGGGGCTATTCTTCTGCCATCCCCGCCCCATCCACTCCGTCACCTGCGCTGCTCAGTGCTGCAGGACCGGCCTGCAGGAACTGTGCCTACCGGCTCCCCCGCTCCCGGAAGGATTCAACCAAAGGGACGTCCCAGCCCAGACCAGGAAACAGAGAGGTGCCTGGTCTCTCCCGCGGGGGCTGCGTGTGGGCACATCCCTCTGCCGGGGACACAGCCGGTCAGTGCCGCCTGCCAGGCCAGCGTCCTGGCTCTCTGCCCCCACGGAGACCAGCCCCCCTGGCTGGTTGCCCAGGCGGAGGCCCCGGCTGCAGCCTCACCTGGCCCCCAGGCCCTCAGACACCCCTCCTTCCCGGTCCAGGAGAAATACTCGCCTCCCAGCTCAGGCCCGTCTCCCCCGGTTGGTAACATATGTCCTGGCCCGACTTCCACCACGGTCATTTCTGACCCAATCAGTTGCGTTTCTATTTCCTGCGCCTGGCGGAGGGGGCGCTGTACCCTCCCAACCAGCCCAGGGTGAGCTCCGCCTTCCGTGTTCCCCCAGCAGGTCCGCGTCTACTGCGAAGAGCCGGGAGGGGATCCGGCAGGGGCGGTCGTCCTTGGCCCGACCGGTCATCACGAGTGACCCGGAGGCCCAGGCTTCTGCCCGCGGGGCTGCTCCCCGTGTGCTCGCGGGGTGCGCGTCACCGGCCTGGAGAGGCCCCGGTTTACGGAGCGGAAAGACCGCAGGGTCCGAGGCAGGATTGGCTGACCCCCGCGGGGCTGAGTTCAGCTGAAGGTCACAGAAGACGGTGTCTTGGGCTGGTCTCCGGAAAACGGGCAGCGTCCCGGGCTGCGCTCGGCTCTGTCTCTCCCGGGCCACTGCGCAGAGGTGTCCCGGCGGGGTCTGCACGACCCTGCGAACCCTCTGCATGGGGTCGGGGCACAGCCCAGTGCCCTGTCCCTGATGAACTCACCCATCATCCATCCGCCTCGTCCGTCCACTCGTCTTCATTCATCCGTCCACTCCCTGTGCCTCTCCGCTCACCATCAGCTCCCACGTCTCTGCTCCCTGACCTCCCACCCCCTCGGCTCCCACTCCCCGTGGACCACGTGCCCGGCTGCCCGCCCGCCAGACCTCCGCTTCCTGGCCCCCTGCTCCATCCACCTGCCCCAAAGCCTGACATGTCTGAGCCGAGCTCCAAACGATAAAAACACGTCATTCCTGACCACCTGTGACGTGGGGCACTGGGCAGGGGCCGGCTCAGGATAGAGGGGAGGCCCCCCGATGGTGTGCTGCAGGGTGGGGAGTGGTGCGATAGGAGGGGGCGTGTACCCCGGGCCCCAGCCCTGTGGGTCAGGGAAGCCCCCGTACTCACCAGATCAGCCTAGATTCCTCAGCAAGGGCAGAGGGTGTCCTTACCTGGCCCGCACTCTCTTTCCGGACCCCGAGGCACCTCACATGACCCATGGAGCACCCACAAGGGCTCCTGAGTCTTCCAGACCAGCTGACCCCCTCCTACTGCTATACACTTTCTGTTCATCCCTCTCCCCCAGAGTATCCCTGCCCCTCACCTTTACGTGTCAAATCACTACTGTCTTCAAGAGCCGCAGAAACGCCACCTCCTCCGGGAAGCCCTCTTTGGTTTCAGACTCCCCGCCCTCCTCTGTTTCCACGTGCTGGACCTGAGCGGTCGCACACGTCTTTGTGCCGTTGAACTGGGGGCAGGCACCGTGTTTTGTTCGTGGCTGAGAGCCTGCCAACCACCCTGCCCGGCACCGAGGAAGATGAGGGCGAAGGAAGGAGAAGGCCCAACGAGACTGCGTCTCAGCTCCCAAACCACGAATGGGACCCGCACGGTGTCTGCGAACAGGTCTGCGCGCCATGCGCCTCGTCCTGAGCCCTCTGGGAGCGCATAGCTCCAGCACCCACGGGAAGGAGTCGAGGACAAATCCGGTTCGTCCTGTGTCCCTGGGGCCTGTGGGTCCAGGGAACCTGCCCGGCCAGGACCAAGAGCAAACACTTCGAAGTCTTTCACTTTGCCACACACTCCGCAGCGTGTCCTCGGTGAGGCTGGTCACAGTTCTGGCAAATACCTTCCCCCCCCCGCACCCCACCCCCGGGAGGGGGGCTCGCTTCTGCTCGGCTCATTGCCCTGCCCCCTTTCAAATCTTTCCGTCTCCATGTCTCAACCTGCCGGCGAACCTGCCACCAGCCCGGGGCCACCAGCCCCTTCCGGGACCTTCCTTCCGGCCCCTGGTCCTGCACGTGGGCCCCGCACCTCGGCCCTGCTTCCCCGCCCCCCTCATCACATCCTGTCACCTGCGTCGCACTTTCCTTCTGCGTGGTTGGACCTTCTGCCTGCGTCCGCCTTCGCGGGGGAGGGCGGCTGGCACAGCTGTGGGCGGTGTCGTCTGTGGACGGTGTCGTCTGTGGACGGTGTCGTCTGTGGACGGTGTCGTCTGTGGGGTCCCCGGTTAGCCGGGCCTCTGTCAAGCTGGGGCCGGGGGCGGGGAGGGGGAAGAGGACTCGACCTGTTTTCAAGGTGACCCCAAAGCCTCTCTCCGGCTGTGTCGCCTTGACCCTGTTTCACAAGCTCGGACTGAAGTAAGTGTCGGGCTGTGTCCCTGTAGCCGGCTGGGCTGCTGGGCTGCTGGGCTAAGTGACCAGTTTTATAAAAGTCACCAAACGTAAACATTTTAAGATTTATTTTCCTTGCTCATAATTTTTCTGCCTTTCCACTGCTGGGCTGCTGTTCCTGGTCATTTGGCAGGAGAAACGTCCACTCGCACCAGGGGAGGTTTTCACACCCAAACCAGAGCGCATTTCGTTGCGGAGTGAAACCCCGCAGAACAGGCTGGGGGCTGCGGGGGGCCGGGCGGCCGGCACAGCACCCCTGACGCCCTTGCAGTTGGTTCCCCCCGAAGTCTCGTTTCTTGGGGCAGAGACCCGACTCTCGCTCGTTGCGTCCGGTATCTCCGGACTAGAGCAACAACATTATGGAGGGTGAGTCACAGACCAGCTCTGGCCTTTAAAGACTAACGCAGATCCTATAAATCTAACCCACATTCTTTTACTGGGAATGACTGACTTTTATGAAAACCGAGGATTGTAAATCAGAAACCTAAATAGCTTGCTTTGCAGCAGATAAACACAGATTTATGTAGTGGCTGAGCCCTAACCTAACCCTTTCATGAAGCCACAGAGGACCTTGGGGGCGGGGGTGCCCCCTTCAGCACTGGGATTTCTTCCTCAGAGCTGCAGGGCGCAGAGGGGCCGGGCCACGCGCCTGCCCCCAGCGGCCGGGGTGAGTGACACAGGAGCGTGTCTCTCTGGCCAAGCATCCGTCTCAGCTGGGTGAACACGGAGCCGCGGGGACTTGGCTCGGGTGATGCCAAAGACCGGTCCCCAGAGTGACGGGCGCACACGAGCTGCCCTAGAGGGGTCTGTGTGGGCGCTTGTCCGCACCTGGGCGTCTGATCCCTACAGCTGTGACCTCTTCTGAGTCCCTGGCCCTCCGCCTTCCCCTCTGCCGGCGGCCCTGGGGCTGGCACACCGGAAGGATGACCTGGAGCAGTGCTGAGCAGTCGGTACCGGTGCCCGCGTCCGTCCTGTTGTTACCAGGACCAGGCTCCTCCACTGCCCTGAGCACGCCGGTCACTCGGGAGTCTCCTCAAAGCTGAGTCCTAGCCAGTCTGCGTTTCCAACAAGCCGGTGATGCTGAGCAGCTGGTCCCCGACCCGCCTCCGGTAGTCACGCAGATTCGGGATTTACAGGTCTCGCCTACACCCTTTTCCATTCAATCCTCGTTCCCACGCTTGGCGGTGGAGACAGAGCACCCGCCTTCTCTGGCTGACGTTGCAGCCATCAGCGTGGTCCCAACCAGACCCGAAGCCTCTCCTGCCCCCCGAGGTCACCATGGCTTTGGGGGACCCACCCTCCCGGCCTTGTCCGCAGCCCCTGGCCTCGCACTTCTCTGTTTAAACAGGATGCGCCCTGTGTTCAGCCTCAGGCTGTAAAGGGGAGCCCGGCCCCTTGACCCCTGGGGAGAGCAGAGGGCATCTATCAACTTTATGTGGCATTTCAAAGCAGGAGGCTCCCAGGCGGCCAAGTCAAAGGCCAGCGGTGGGTTAATGGAGAACCTGGGATTTAATCATTAACGGTTAATACTAAAGCTGTCCGGGAGGCCCCCTGAGTGGGCGGAGGGTGCCCCGGGGGCTCTGGCTCAGCGTTTGGGGTGGGCTCCCTTGGTGGCCTGACATTGGGGTCCTCAGCCCATCCTTGCTGGTGAGGCTTTTGGCTGAAGCTGAGAGTGGGTGGCGCACCCCTTCCCTTCCAAGCCCCTGGAGAGCTGGGCTGCTCCCCCTCCCCGTGCCCAGGAAGGTGGAGGCATTGTCAGCTCACTGGGGCCGGACCTGAGAGCCAGGTGAGTAAGCACAACAGCTGGCCGGCTGAGGGCGACCCCTGTGCTCACGGGGGGCCCCACAGGCCGCCACTGCAGTGCCTGCCCCCCCCCGGGCTCCTCCCAACCCCGCCGCGCCCCAGAATGAGGCCTTCAGCCCTGACATCTGCTGGCCCCTCCCCACCCACCTGTCCACCTGCCTCCCCCGCTCCGCGCCCCCAGCCTCCCCCTTTATCTCGTTTTAATCATTTACCCGGAGCTGGGAACAGTCACCTCCTTCCGTGTTTTCCCAAGTGCTTGGACAAAGCCTTGAAATCACACGAGGGGAAGTCACTTGCTCTCCAGTTCTGAAACCCGGGGTGGGGGGGCGACCCTGGAGCACCTGCTACGCCCTCTTCTGAACAAGAGGGAGCAGACGGAGCCGGCCCACAGGGCTCCTCCCTGGACTTTGATAAGCACACGGCGCTCAATTCTACCTTGTACGTGGTGAGCGGCATCGGGCGGTGATGACCACACCCCGAATGACCCGCGGAGCCAGCAGTCAGATCAGAAAACGGAACTCATCTGTTCTGGATTCAGAAAATGGAATTTTCTGGGCTCCCAGGAGCCCCCAGCCCCCTCCCGAAAGGGCGGCCACGCCCCCGACTTCTGCGGCACAGGGAGCCCCCCCCCCCCGTTTCTGCTCAGCCTCGGCGGGGCGTCCCGGTGCCGCTTCCTCGGAACATCGTCCGTGTCGCTGCGCGGGTCCGCGGTTGCAGGCTCGGGTGTCGTTTAGGGTGCCTCCCCCCGTATGGTGCGTGGACGCTGGTCTTCCATGGACTGCTGTGTGTTCTTTTGAGAACTAGTAAAGAATCAATCAGTGGACTTCGTTTAAAACTCAAACAGCAGCCCTGCGGAGCCAGATGTGCAGAAACAGTGGAGACGGTGCCTGGATGGTTGGGGTGGCAGTGCACATGCCCAGTTTAGGGTGACGCAGTGTCCGAGCCTGCCCCATGCCCAGTGGGGGCCAATGGGGGCCCCATGCAGAGCGCCCCAGATGTCTCAGGAGGACAGGAGCCGTGAAGCACCCACGCAGGCTTGGGGACCTCTGCCACAGAAGGGCCGAGCCCGCCCAGAGGCCCGGGGGCTCACTGACACCCCCACTCCCTGTGGGAATTCCCAGGAGACAATACCCCACGGTTGGGCCCTGCAGGGGCCTGGTGCTTCCAAACTGGATGGAAGAAAACAGATCTGACTTAAACCAAGGGCCCCCTCTGCTGTCCCTGCACATCCTGGGGGGCGGGGGGCTGGACTAGCACCTGCCAGGGCCCCGGGGGCTGGAGGCAGGCTGCCCTGCTGTGGTCAGTGGGTATAGACGTCCACCCTCTCTCCCAGAGGAGGAAAATCACTCACAAACCCTAAGCGGGAGGGGACATCAGCCTGGTCACCTTCACAGAGTGCCATGGGGGCCTGCTGACTCGTTCATCCAGGAGGTCTGGTCCCAGCAGTGGGGGGCTTACACTTAGGCCTGGACGCATGGCCTGTTTCCCCCCAGAAACCCACACGGAGTCCCAGCTCCCGTCCCGGCTGCCGGGTGACCTCGGCCAGTCCCCTGGCCCCTCTCAACCCCAATGTCCTGGTCCGTAGCGGGAACAGCCGGCTCTCCGGCAGCGGTGAGGGTTACACGGGCCAGGGCCGGCCGAGCGTTTCCACGGAGCCCAGCAAGTGGCCGGGCCTCCGTCCGGGAGGAAGGCAGAGCTGGGGCACGTGTCTAACTGGGGGCCCGTCCCTTGGATCCCTGTGCAGTGAGGTGGGTGCGCAGCCTTGCGATAGTGTCAGGTGTGTCGTGAGGGTCTCCTCCACATTCGTGTGCGCTGAGGAGTCCCTGGCATCTGTCACCACGCACAGCCTCAGAGTTTTCCGGCCTCCGTCCCCAGTCAGGGGAGCATGGACGGACGGCGCCCAGACGGACGCCGTGCCGGGGCCTCTGGACTCAGGGAGAGCAGCAGGGTTGAGTCAGGACAGCATCCTGGGGATGGTCACCGAGCCTCTATTTTGCTTCTGTGTCTGTACAATGGGGCCGTTTTACTCAGTGCCCAGCCCAGCAAGGTTGCAGGAGACCGAGAGGGTGCGCAGGGGAGTCTCAGCAAACCGAGACGCGAGAGGAAGGGGCGGGTCCCAGCCAGCATCCCGGCCGCCCCGACTGGCCTTGCGTGAGCCCTTCAGTCTTTAAAGAAATTTTCTGTTAATCTGATCTCACCCAAGGATATTTTTTTTGTTGATTTTTAGACACAGTGGGAGGGAGGGAGAGAGAGAGAAACATCGATGTGAGACAGACACACTGATTGGCTGCCTCCTGCAGGACCCCGGCCGGGGGTGGGGATCGAACCTGCAACTCAGGTACGTGCCCTTGACCGGGAATCAAACCTGCACGACCCTCTGGTCCGAGGGCTGACGCTCTAACCGCTGAGCCACACCGGCCAAGGCCCGTCCAGTGTTTTCATCGGTAGCCGCACTGTTATTTGCTGAAACAGTTTCGCTAGTTAAATGCATTCTTTTCAGTGACTGTTCTCATGTTCGATTGTGTAGCCACCACCGAGACACAGAGCAGCTGCCCCACAATACTTCCTGGGACGCTTGTCGCCGCCCCTCCCCCACGCCCACGCCCTGGCGGCCACGGGACTGTGTCTTTCCCAACAGGCCCTGCCCCTCGCTGCCACCTGCACAGACTCAGCGCACACGGCCTTCGAGACGAGACCCCCGTGACGCCTGAGACTGCACTTGGCGGTGGTCCCTTCTCGCTGTCGGGGGTAGTGGTCTGAGCGTGGACATACCTCCGGGTTTTCACCAGGACACACTGTGGGTTATTCCCAGTTTGGGGTGATGTCAACCAAAGCTGCTATAATTAAAATGGTTTCTTTATTGAATTTAGAGAGAGAGGGGGAGAGAGAGAGAAACATCGATGAGAGAGAATATCAATTGGCCGCCTCCTGCACGCCCCCTACTGGGGATCAGGCGCACAACCTGGGCATGTGCCCTGACCGGGAATTGAACCTGCGACCTCTTGGTGCAGGGTCGACGCTCAGCCACTGAGCCCCCCCGGCCGGGCGGAAGCTGCAGTGTCTGTCCTGGGTTTTGTGTGGACACAGTTTCAAGTTTGGGGAAACCGCTAGGAGTAGAGCTGGTGGGTCACGTGGGAATCGTTCACCAGTGAGGCCTGAGACTCCCGGCGCGTGTCCTCGTCCAGCCCCCTCTCAGCCACTCCGGGCAGCGGGTGGCGGTGGCCGGTGAGGGCGG
This sequence comes from Molossus molossus, assembly GCF_014108415.1. Classification (NCBI taxonomy): domain Eukaryota; kingdom Metazoa; phylum Chordata; class Mammalia; order Chiroptera; family Molossidae; genus Molossus; species Molossus molossus. The sequence continues at coordinate 466,064 of NW_023425352.1, forward strand.
CGGAGCAGTTCCCAGGACACCTTAGCGAACGCCGGGTGGAGGGCCCCCACCTGACATCGTTCCTCACGCTCCGAGGCCGGAGTCTGAGATCGAGAGCCGAGAGGTTCAGTTCCTCCCAAGGCCTCTCCCCGGCCGGTCGATGGCCACCTTCCCCCCGTGTCCACGTGAGTGTCCTCCGTCTGTACACGTTTCCAGTGTCTCTGTGTCCAAATTTCCTCTTATAAGTCATCGCACAGGGCCCACCATAAATAACTAATTTTAACCCCTTTTAAGATTATATCTTAAAACATGGTTAAGCCCTGGCCGGTTTGGCTCAGCGGTTAGAGCATCGGCCTGCGGTCCAGAGAGACCCGGGTTCGGTTCCCGCTAAGGGCATGTACCTCGGTTGCAGTTTGTCCCCGGCCCTGGTCGGTTGTGCGGGTGGCAGCTACTCAATGTGTCCCTTTCACATCGATGTTTCTCTCTCTCTCTTCCTCTTTCTCCCTCCCACTCTACCTGAACAAAAAATGGAAAAATGTCCTCGGGTGAGGATTGGAAAAAAAAAAAAAAAAATGGTTAAGTGACCAAGTATTGAGGGTTCGGGCATTAACACAGGAATCTGAGCAGGACCCAGTTCAGCTGCGAAAGGCAGAGAAAATCTCTCTCTCCACGTGGGTCAGGGCAGGACCTGTCACCTTGGGACCCACGCTGGATCCTCCCACAGGGAATGTGGGGGACGCAGGGCCTGTGGGATCAGACCGGTCGCTCAGCTCTGCTGTCCCCGGGCCACACTCGCACCTCCTGGACCGGACCGACCGGCGGCGAGGGGTCGGGGCCGCTCTCGGCAGCACCTGCTCCAGAGCCGCGATGTGTGAAATCGACGACTTCCGTCTTCTGGTTCGTTTTGCTTCTCTTTTGCTGAGCTGCAGGGAAACATTGGCCTTTTCCCCACCTCCTGGGGTTGTGTTAAGGTCCAACTGCTTAATGAATGTCAGCAGCTGGATTTCAGGGTCTCGGTGAAGTTGCTACCGGAGACGGGTGTGCACAGGATTGGAGACCTGTCAGGTACCTGCAGAGTCGGGAGCATTTGCCAAAGGTTCAGTGTCTGCACCGCCTGCTCTTTCCGTGGATCCCAGTTCACCCCTGCACCTGCGTTTCTCCGGGAACGTGCCCGCGGGGCCCGGTGAGGGAGACCCCCTCTCCCCCCCCCGCCTGAGGAGTCGGCACGGACCAGGGAGACCCGACGGCAGAGGGAGCAGCGGACACCACACAGAACAGAACCTTCTTACTTCCCGAGAGCCGTCAGGCGGGAGCAGCCTCGGCGGAGAACTGATTTAAGCCTCGTTCCCACGCAGGGGACCTGAGGAAGAGGTGCCGCTCGAGCATCCCCGGACTGGCACAGGATTCACGACAGCGGAGGTGACACAGGCCGCTGGGGCGGTGGGAAGGGCGGGCGTCCGCGGGACCTGCGGTGGCACCAGGTGAGGGGTGGGCACGGCCAGGCGGGGGCCTCGGGACCCACTTCCTCAGGCCGCAGGAAACCGCCTTGTCCCAGCGGAATGTTCCTCCTCTCGGCTGCTGGGCTGAGAGTGGAGGATGGACTGAGACCAGAGCCTTAGGCAGGTGGCCCGAGGGAGCTGAGCCAGGGCATCCGGGCTGAGGAGACGGTGCTGGTCTGGGGGTGGGGTGGGGGCAGGACAAGCACAGGGTCCGGCAGGGGCAGCAGGCTGCAGGGCGGGAGGGGGCAGGGACTCAGAGGCGCCTTTGCCGGCTGTTCCCATCGCTCTCGTCACTAGGGCCACGGGTGGTGGCTCAGAGCAGCGCAGACTCCTCATCTCTGCAGGGCAGGGGCCCAGCGCGGTCTGACTGGGCTGCACCCAGGAGCTCACCCGTCTGCTCCAGGGAAGACTCCTTGGGGGTCTGCTACCTCCTAGGGGTCACCACATTCCATGGCCCCCAACCCCGTCCTGCACCTTCAAAGCCAGTGTCGCCCTCTGACCGTCTAGCTAGGAAGGGTTCTGTGGTGCTCAGGGCTCATGGGGTTCAGTGGAGCCCAGCTGGATAACCCAGCTAATCCCCCACCTCAGCCTCCTCGGTTTGGTCTCAGCTGCCAGTTCCTTGGCGATGGGAGGCTCCGGGGGCCCAGAGTGACCTGTGGGGGCCACGTTTGTGCAGCCACAGCTCCGAATCCAGGTGGGAACCTCCCTTTAGGTGTGGCTGCTGCCCCCACGCTGAGCCCTGTGCCCTCCCCAGGCACTAGACTCAGAATTTCCTGAACGGTCCCCCTTTCTCCAGGCTTCACCCCCTCCTCCGGGTCCAGCTCCTCCTCCTCCTCCTCATGCGTCGCTTGAGGCCCTCTGCCCGCATTTCCCGTGCCCCAGACTGGCAGCTCTAGTCTCCCCCACACACCTCCTGCCCCACCGATCAGCCTTCAGATGCCTGGAAAGTAGAGCGGACTTCGTGTGGGGAGCTCTGGGGACGGCCACAAGGGAGCCACCTCCTGCACCCCGGAACCTGCCGCGCCGAGGGGGCCCTCCCTCCATGCTGCGTGGCGGCTGCACCTCCCAGGCCTGGACAACGCAGCGTCAGCTCCAGAATTCTCCAGCACGCAAACGGGTCACAACCAAGGAGACGGCTTCCCCGGGAGACCAGAACGTCTGTCTGTTCTCCCGTAAGCCAGGTCGGGGAGGGTTTAACTTGTCCGAGCCGCAGGAGCAAGAAATGCGAATCGAAGCTGAGCTCAGCCCTGACCGCGCCCCGGGGCTGTGTCTGTCCCCTGAGGAGCACAAACGCCCCCTACTCGCACCCGAGCCTGCCGGGGGCCCGCTCCCAGCCCTTGCAGTCAGCTCAGCCGCGGCGGCGAAAGAGACACGCGCAGCGATTCAGCAGAAGGGAGTTTCCTGGGCCACCGGCAGAAACGCGGGAGAAGCCGAGCTCTCTCCCCAAAGCTGTGCAGACACGGCCTCCATGGCCATGAGGTCCGGACAGGGACAGGCCACCTCTCCAGGGCCACCTGTCCCCTTGCCCCTGCAGGGACCCTCAGCCCCTCGCCACCAGGAGCTGCACCACCTGCCGGCCCGGCCTCCTCCCTCCTCCCTGGCTCTGCCCCCCTTCACCCCCCACGCAGCTCAACAAAGCTCCCAGGGGAACTCAGAGCTGGGAAGGTGCAGGGACAGCGGCCCCACAGCCCAGGGGAGGAGGCCGGGCCTGACACAGCTGGACAGTGTGCTAAGGGCCCCGGGACAGAGCTGTGCTCCACCCAGCGCCGGGAGAGGCCATCGGGGGGCTTCCTGGAGGAGGCACGTTCTGAGCAGATTGGGAGGTGGCCAAGCAGAGGGAGCCGAGGACGCGGCGATGGAGGGAGGGAGGGAGGGTTTCCTCCGCCAGGGGGTCTTCTTACTCTCCAGCCCAGCCCAGACTCCACGTACTGCCCACCGCTCTGCCTGGACTGTGTCCAGCTGCTGCACCCAGACCGTGTGGGGGTTCGGGAGGGAGGTCTGGAGGCCCCGTCTGCCCTCTGTGCCCCACCCCCGCCCCAGGGCACCCCCATTAAAGCCTGAGAGCAAATATTAACAGCACATGGTCCTCAAGGCCCAACATTTGCCCCAGCTGCACTCCCCACAGGCCCTGCCCCCCGCTGCGCCCCTGACTACGTGTGGGTGCTCGTGGCCTCTCCGGAGGGAGGGTGCTGTGGTGTGAGAGGACACACGCAAGGCCCTGAGCAAGAGCCTGGCACCCGGAAGGAGCCGAGGAACCGGCCGCTGCGGCTGGTCGCGGTGGTGTCGCTCTGACAGCCGCTCGGCCAAGGCGGGACCCCAGGGCACAGCGGGAGCCCCCAGGGCACGGTGGGACCCCAGGGCACGGCGGGAGCCCCCAGGGCACGGCGGGACCCCAGGGCACGGCGGGAGCCCCCAGGGCACGGCGGGAGCCCAGGGCACGGCGGGACCCCAGGGCACGGCAGGAGCCCCCAGGGCACGGCGGGAGCCCCCAGGCCACGGCGGGAGCCCCCAGGGCACGGCGGGAGCCCCCAGGGCATGGAGGGAGCCCCCAGGGCATGGTGGGACCTCAGGGCACGGCGGGAGCCTCGGGGCTCTGGAGAGAGTGGGAGCCCCGCACCCCAGCCCCAGGGACCAGGCTGAGAGCGTGAGGCGGTGAGGGGCCTGGTGCTGGGCGTCAGGCAGTGGGCACAGCCTGGCCAGAACCAAGAACCCCCAAGGGGCTGCTCTTGGCTTCTCCCATGACTGTGTGAGGGACCCTGGCCGTCTGAGCTGGACTGGGAAGTCCAGTAGCTCCAGCGGGAGGGAGCCCCCGTCCTCGGGCCTCACAGGGCTTGGGCTGAGCTCCGACCCAGGCCCCTGGGCCTGGACCTTGGGGGCATGGAGCTGGCCTGGCTCAGGGGTCCCATGTGAGAGCTTGTCGGTTTGCTTCCACCACGCGCCCCTTTCTGAGTGACGTGAAGTGTGTGGGGCCTGGGGTGGAGATGAGCGGTAGAAGCTGGTGGTTTCAGAGACGAGGGGTGTCTGCCTTCCCAGCTCCTCGGAGGAGCTTCCTGACGGCCCAGTTTCTCTGTCACCGCGCTGAGCCGTCCGTTCCTCCTGAGGCGTCAATGACCGGCTGTGATGCTGCTCTTTCCGGTTGGCTGTTCCCAGAGCAGAAGCTCCCTGAAGGCTGGGCGGCGTCCTTGCTGCTGTTGTGACCTGAACCCACCACCGGGGGGCGCACGGGACGCCAGCTGCGACGCCGTGGGGGTCCCCTGGACCCACGTGAGGTCAGGAGCTGGCCCCGGGGACGCCACCGAGACGCTTCCAGACCACAGATGCCAACACGGAAGCGTGTGTTTCTGTGCTTGTGAGGGGTGAGGGGTCAGTTTGTGGGGACAGGGCTGCTGGTCCCCACTGGTGGGCTGGGGGGTGCGGTGTCCCGGGCGGGCGGGGAGGGGACGGACAGGCGAGGCCACAGTCCGCTGAGGAGCAGCCGTCCCGTCCCACCCAGCTCTGGGCAGAAGCAGAGACAGGTCTGCACCGTCCCTCCGGCTCCGCCCTGCACCCGCCTCCCAGGCCCATCTGAACCGGGAGCAGAAGGTGAGCGGCAGGGCCCTTGCCAAGTGCCTCTCGCCTTTGGGGGGCCATCGGTTTGCCGGGGTGGCGGCTTGCTGCCAACATGTAGGTCACCCCGACGATGCAGCAGGGGGCCTGCCAGGTGCCCCAGAGCCGAAAGCCGTTCCTGCGAACTCCCCACCAGCACCTCCATGGCCCGTGGGGTGGCCGCTTGTCTGAGCCCAGCCCCACCGGGTCCCGAGGGGTGACGAGGACCCAGGGACAGGAGCCGAAGTGGGAGAGAGGACGGAGATGGGGGCCAGCCCAGGGCTGCCTCTCAGAGAAGCACCCCCCTGCCCTGTGACCCCCTGTGAGCAGCTGCCCCTTCTCAGGCCTGGGCCACGCGGAGTTGCCCCTCGTGCTGTGCCTCACCCCACCTCGGTGCTCACAGCTATGGTTCCAGGAGACTGTGCCCTGTTCCAAGGGAAATGTCAGGGAGCCGGGTCTTAAACATGCCGTCCTGCCCGACTGGCCTCGGCTCCCACCCCTCAGCTGCCCACCTGGCTCCATGCCCCTTCCAGCTGCCCAGCCCCGTGGGTGCAAACCCCTGTGTTCCGCAGCCTGTCAGTCACCCTGCAACAAGCAGAGAGCAAACCGTCTCTGGGGGCTGCGTGGGCCCTGACTGTGGGCGGGCAGCCAGGGCCGGTCTTGAGCCCTACTCTGTGCCTGTCTGCATGCCCAGCTCTGACCACGTCCATTTCGGGGGCTCCTCGCCACAGCTCTGAGGGTGGATTCATGACCCCCCTGTACATGAGCAACGGAGGTGCCTGCCTTTCTGTCCACCCTCCTGACCGAGGCCAGAGCCAGGGGCTGAATGCACGTCTCCCCCCCGCGGGTCCTCTCTCTCCGAGGGTTCGAGCTGCCCACAGACAGAGTTCCATCGTTCACACAGCTGTCACAGTGGCAGCTGTCATCGGGGACGTGATCCAGCAGGGACATCTTTGGGACCAGGACTGACCTGGAAAATGTCACTGGTGCCGGTCCTGGCCCTCCCTGGGACTCCCGGGCACGCTGCCACCCGAGGGAGGGGCGATTTCCACCCTCAGACGCCTGCCCCACCCGACGCCGTGACCTGGCATCTCCTCCCTGTCTCACCCCTGCTCATTCGTGCCCACATTGCACATCTCTGTCCCGCCAGGCTTCTTGCTGAGCACACAGGCACTGCTGGGCCCTCTTCAGAGTCTGGCTTCTCCACAAGCCGAGTCTAGATCGTTGGCACCGGCTGCGGCCGCCAAGGGGCTTCTCCGAGGCTGGCAGGCTCGAGTGCAGGTGTTCTCGCCTCGGAACGTGTCTGGGTGCCATCTGCAAGCCTCCAGGGGCCCTGATGCAGTGGGATGACATCAGAGCCCAGGAATTTGGGTCTCCCCAGGCTGCTGGTAGACAGGGCAGCGTCCTCCGAGAGGCTGATGCCACGCGGCACACTTTCCAGGTGGCCCAGTGCTGGGGAGGAGACAGTGTCGAGCACGAAGAAGCTGAAGACACCTCTTCGGGGTGTGGTGTGGGGGCAGGGCTGCCGGGCACACTGAGCTCCCACTGGGAGCTGGCGCTGTAGGAATTCGTCACTGCGGACCCCATAACAACCCCGCAGCATGAACCCGACCAGCCCTGTCCACAAGGAGGGAAAAGAAGGCTCAGGGAGGCAAGAGTCACACCCAGGGTTTCCCAGGCCGACCGTCAGAACCCGGATCTGAAGGCACATCTGGCCGGTTCCTCGGGCCTCTCTGCAGAGGCCGCTCGGCCAGCGACCAGCGGGTACAGCGCCCGGCGCAGGTGCAGCCACACGGGGTCACGGCGTGGGGTTCACAAAGCACACCCACCACAGGAGCGGAGAACAGGCAGGCGCGCGATGGAGCGAGTGAGGGGAAAACAAAGCTGCTTTGAGAATGCAGAGCCCAGCCCGAGAGGTTCCCTCCACGGCCTCGTGACGCAACTTCCCTCCCGTCGTTTCTTTAATCTGAAAGGTGACCCGGTCAAGTTTGCCCAGTCGATAAGGCCATGCCACTCGCCTGTACCTTTTATCTGCGACACGAAACCAAACAGGGAGCTGGGCTGAGAGGGGGCCCCGGAAGGCAGTGCTGGGAATCAGCCACGGGGCTGGGCGTCTCCGGTGTCAGTGAGCTCCTACGTGCCCAGCTCTGTGCTAGGCCCCGAGGGCGGAGCAGGGGGCCAGGCAGTCCTGCCCGAGTCAGGCTTGTGGTCTGCGGGGAATCTGGAGCTCACAGGTCATTGCAGAGGGGATGCCTGGTGCAGACAGGGAGAGGCCTGACGCCTGGCTTCACGGTAAACCTCCCGGGGGCTCTGCAGCTGGGACCTGACCGGGGAGACACAGCGGCCAGGAGCTGGGAAGGGTGCAGTCCCTTCCTCCCGTAACCAGCAGGGCAGGAACATGCTCCTGTTCCTGGTTTCCCTGTTGCGGCCACAATGGCCCTTCCACGAGCCAGCTCGGGTCTCTGCCACCCCCCTGACCTCAGCTCCGCGGCAGGAGCAGCGGCCAATCCCGGCCTTGCATCCGGGCCTCCTGCCCCCCGCACCCTCCCCCCCAGCCCCTCACTGCTTGAGACAGTGTGTGCTGAAACCTCCCTGTATCCGCCAGCTGCTCCCTTCTAAGTTTTCAAGGGTTTTCTGTGAGATGCTAAAGAAAGTCCTATTAAAAATTAAGTTATATATACAATTCAATATAGTATAGCCTAGTCAAATGTCACGAATGTGCAAAACTCATTACTTCTCAGTATTTCACGTCATTAGCATTCATGCTCTTGCGGATCTTCACATATTCTGTCACAAGGTGGAAATGCACCCGAGCGTCCCCGTCCAACCAGGGTCAGAGCCGCTGGCGTGGTGGCCGGGAACGGCTGCGAAGGGGATGTTGGCACCACGGGAGCTGGTGTGGGTCACGGTTTGTTCATCGTCTTGACTGAAGGCAGTGATGGCCAGGCGGCTCCGTCCGCTGGAGCGTTGTCCCGCACACCAAAAGGCTGTGGGTTTGATTCCCTCGGTTGTGGGTTCGATCCCTGGTTGGGGCGCCTATGAGAGGCAACCAGTCAATCATGTTTCTCTCTCTCCCCTCCTCCCTCAAATCAGTAAAAACACATCTTTGAGTGAGGATTAAAAAAAGGGACGGAAGAATATCAATGATACAGTTACACATAAAAGCGTGTTACATGTGGCAGTTACAGGGATATTCTCCTCCTATTAGACGACTGTTCTCCGGTTCCGCGAAGCGGCTGCCCAGGTCCCCCCGAGGGAACCCGGGGTCCCCCACCCCCGCGTCACACGCGCTCGTATCAGCGACACGCGGGCGCGCTGACCGGCACTGTTCCCGCAGGTGCCCCGAGTCTGAGAGCCCGAGGCTGCGGGTTGCAAATTGGGGAACAGCGGACTTTGCAACCAACAGGAAGTCGCACTGAGGTGACGGGCGCGAGGAAGCCCGTCCGAACGTCTCTGTGTAGACAGTGGGCTGTGACCCCCGCTCCGCTGATAATGGGGTGCACACGTGCTGCGAGGAGGGCTGCCTCTCCCCTCCCCCGCCGCCTGGGCGTGGGCGCCCACCCCTCTGTGACCGGCTTGGGACCCCTTCGCTGCCAGGCAGCCCTCGCTTCCTTCCCGAGCGCCCCCCACGGGCTCACCGAGCACGTTTTCGTCCTCGAGGTAAGCCCCCCTCCCCCACCCCCACCCCCGCACCCCCCGCATTCAGAAAGAAAGGAAAAGAAATATAAACACCTTCCGGAGAAGCCCCATGTGCCCGACGGACCGAAACCCAACCTACCCCGGACGCAGGCTCTTCGGGGCCGCCCTGCGCCCCGAGGTCTGGCTCTGGGACCGCCGGCCCCCAAGTCCGCAGCCTGATGGGCCGGACCCGCCGCAGAGCCCTGTGTCCAGCCCCACCCCTCGCGGAGGAGCTTCTAGAACCTTCCAGAAAAGGCCAAGGGCCCACGTGTCCTGGCCCCCGGTGGACAGTCCGCGCTGTCGTCACCCTGGATACCACGAGGTCCCCATGGCGACGGTAACGACACAACCAGGGCTCTGGAAGCCGCCGGAGGTGCCCCGAGTCTTACTGGTCAGGAGTCCAGCCGCGGGCGAGGCTTTCGGTCTGGTTCCGTCACTCGGGCAGCAGGGTTGCTCCCCCTTATCCTCACGAAACCCCAGGAGGCGGACCCCTTCCATCCCCCGAGACCGAGGAGGACACGGGGCTCAGAGCGGTCACCCCACCGGTGGGCTCCCACAGCTGCTCCGTGGGTCCTCGGGGGACCACCCCACTGGCTCCCCCGTGGGGCTGACCTGCCGCCCTCCTGCCCCCCCCCCCCCCCCGGGCGCCCAGCTGCAGGTGCGGGGCCCAGACGGCAGCCGGCTGGAAGCGATGACCCTGCAGGTCCCGGACACAGATCGCAACACGAGGAACCAACCTCTCTGACTTGCGTTGTCGGTGAGGCAGGTTATTAGGACGACGGGCGGAGAAGACCCGTGACAAGTGTGGCACGTGGAGCTTGTGGGGTCCCCTCCGGCTGATGGCACGGGGGACACAGTCCGCCGCCCAGAAGGGCGCCGGGCACGCGCAGCTGGAGAGGGAAGTGTGGCCACGTTCTGCCCATGGGGAACCCCGCTTCCGGGCGCCCGGGCAGGGGGACTCCCCTCTGGGTGCTGGTGTTGGCAGGACGCAGTGGGCGGCCGGGCTCCTGTGGACGAGGCTCGCATCCTACCTTCGATCCCTCAGGGTGTGTCGGGGAGGGAGAGGCCTGACTCCCAAGTAGCCACTCACATGCTGCCCGAGAACAGCCATGAATAGATGGATGGGCTACTCATGGTTTCCAAACACTATTTTTTTTAGCCACAGAAACCTTGATTCAAATAACATCCCCAAGATACAAAACAGATTTTACTCTCAGCAGATGCAGGTGGGGGGGGGGGAGCGGACGGAGGTGGCTGAGAACCTGCCCCCACGCCAAGCGGGGTGCACCCCCGGCCTGCGCTGCTGTCAGCAGGGACTTGTGAGGAGCAGCTGGTGGCGGGGTGATCGGAGATGCCTGTGTGTCCACCACATGGGACTGTTTAGGGTGCGTGTGAAGCCTCGGGTTGAAGGCTTCTGTCTTATTTTAAATATGCCTCTGTTTGAGCAGAAGCAATCATTTCACGGTGATGGCAGGTTAATGGGGTTCCCCGCTAAACCCTGAGATATTGCCGATATTACTTTCCACGGATCAAACAAGGCAGATCAAAGTCAAGATTTTCAAAATTCTCTAGTAGGAGGAAATTCCTGGAGGCAAAACTTTGAGGTTTTCACAGTCCTGAAAACCAGCCTTGACTCTCCTCTGGCAACAGAAAAGACCCTTTGTGTGTGCCAAGCGGGAACACGTTTGTTCTCAGAAACTGTTCCACAGACCACGGGCCCTCCCTCTCGCGGGGATCGCCCTCCGCTCAGCAGATGCAGCCGGCCTGCGGAGGCTGAGCATCGCCGGCGAGGGCTGGGGCAGCGCCGCTCTGTGACCTCCAAGGCCCGGACCCAGGCAGGCCAGGCCGCCATCAACGACCGCAGTCTTGCAGCCAAAGGAATGAAAAGGGAATTCCAAACCTTAGCCGGCTTCTCACAGCTGGGAAGGGGAGCCAGCGTCTTCTCCTGGCAAGTGTCTCACCAGCTCCGTGTCCACCCCGGCGGGTCTCTGGGGCCTCTCTCCCCACTGGGTCCTAAGCCTGCCTCTCCCCAGCCCTGCCCTGGGACGGTGATCGCGGGGCTAGCTGGGGTGGGCGGAGAGGAGGTGGTGGGATGGAGGACCCGAAGGCTCCCTCTTCATTTCGATAACTTTGGGTCTGAGGTTTGCTGTGTTCTAAGTCGTATTTTTTTTTTTTTAATCCTCACCCGAGGACATTTTTCCATTTTTTATCCAGATAGAGCAGGAGGGAGAGAGAGAAACATTGACGCAAAAGGGACACATTGAATGGCTGCCACCCGCATGACTCAACCAGGGCCAGGGACAAACTGCAATCGAGGTACATGCCCTTAGCAGGAACTGAACCCGGGTCTCTCTGGACCGCAGGCCAACGCTCTAACCGCTGAGCCAAACAGGCCAGGGCCTAAGTCGTATTCTTGTTACGGTCTGATTTTGTGCAAAGTGTGTACAGATCATTCAGCCGGATGTGCTGGCTCAATGGAGCCGTTTTTATTCTGTTGTTTTACAAGTTTCCAGGGGCTTATTCCATCTGGCAAAGAATAAGTGACCCCTGAATCTACAACAGCCACGGTGGCCGCTCTTCCTCATCAGATAAATGGGGGACTCCATGGGCACTGCTGTTTGCGCAGGGTCCACCGACTGTGATTACGGTTTAACGAAGTGGAGGGAGCTGTTACTCTGAAAATCCAGTGAGACGCAGATGCTGGAGAGTAAAATGCTAAGTCCTCCCTTTGCTCTGATAATGAGAAATCAGTGAAATTGTGGGAAACTGGAGCAATAAATATCTCCTGAATTTGTTAAAGACAGACCCCTAAAAATCAGGAAAGTCTCCAGAAAACCACTCAGCTGACCAGAAAACCCCTACGAGCAAGTTCCCAGGTGACACTGTCGATGTTTTGTCCATCATGCTCTTACCCACTTTAAAATGAGACTATGTGACAAAGCCACAGTAACCAAAACAGCATGGCACCATCCTAAAAACAGACATACAGACCCCCGGACCAGAAGAGAGCCTGGAAATAAACTCAAGCCTTTAGAGTTGATTAACATTTGATGAAGGAGGTGAAAACATGCAATGGGCTAAAGACATTCTCTTCATAAATGGTGCTTGGAAAATTGGACAGATATGTGCAAAAAAGTGAAACGAGACCATCTTTCTAGACCACATACAAGAATAAACTCAAAATGGATTAGAGACTTAAATGTGAGACTTGAAACCATAAAAATCCTGGAAGAAAACATAGGCAGTACAATCTCGGCCACAATGGGACTGCATCAGAACACATTTGCCAATGATACCTCTGACAAGGGGTTACTATCCAAAATGTATAAAAAAACTTATAAAACTCAACACCAAAACAACAAACAATCCAATTAAAAATGGGCAAGAAACCTGAACAGACAGTTCTCCAAAAGAGACATATAGATGGTCAATAGACATGAAAAGATGCTCAACATCACTAATCACCAGAGAAATGCATATTAAAACCTCAAGGTATCACCTCACACCTGTAAGAATGGTTGTCACCAATAAATCAATTAACAAGTGCTGGCGAGGGTGTGGAGGAAGGGAACCTTGTGCATTGTTGGAGGGAATGCAGACTGGTGCAGCCACTGTAGAAAAGAGTATGGAGTTTCCTCAAAAAAATTAAAACTGGAACTGTCACTTGACCAGCGATTCCACTTCTGGGAATTTATCGGAAGAGACCTGGAACACTAATTTGAAAGAATAAATGCACCCCCATGTTCGTAGCAGCACTAATTACAATAGCTAAGATCTGGAAACAGCCCAAGTGTCCATCAGTAGACGAATGGATAAAAAAGCTGTGGTACATGTACACAATGGAGTACTATGCAGCTGTAAGAAAGAAAGATCTCTTATCCTTTGAGACGACATGGAGGGACCTGGAGAGTATTATGCTGAGTGAAATGAGCCAGTCAGAGAAAGACAAGTATCATACGATCTCACTTATTTGTGGAACATCATGAACATGCTGAACTAACAAGCAGAACAGAGGCAGACTCAGAGAGAGCAGGCTGACCACTTGGGGTGGGGGTTTGAGGGTGAGGGTGTTGGGGTGGGTGGAGGGATTGAGGAAGAAAAGAGAGAGAACTCGTGGACGTGGACACCAGTGTGGCGATGGTGGTGGGGGTTGGGCGGTAGAAGAGGACATCGAGGGGATGCATGGTGATGGAAAAACAGAAAGAGAAGAAAGTGGACTTTCGTTGCGGCAGCACCGCAGACACAAGCATGGACGCACTGTCCCCGCCTCCCAGGAGCCCGGCTCTGAGGGCCCGCGGTCCAAGGTGAGCACACGCTGACCAGAGGCAGTGTCACAGTGGCCGAGGAAGCCATGGTCTGGAAGTTCGCAGGTCGAAGCCCGAGGCGAGGGGACCAGTGTCCTGTGGGCGGTGAGGGTCAGGGAAACCAGGCCAGCGGAGGCCGGGAGGGGGCTCCGGGCGGAGGAGCCGCATCACAGGCTCGAAGGCGAGAGGTGCACGGTGGGTCGGGGGACCGAGCGCCCCTGAAAGCCCGTGCACGGAGGTGAGGACTCACAGGTGTCCCTGGAGGACACGAGCGGGTGACCCGGCTGGAAGAAAGGGTTAAGATGAGACGAATAAGGGACAGGAACACTGACCCCGGTCACACACACCAGAGAGTGGGCAGGGCTCAGCCTCAATGACCCGAGACGATGACCTAGACGTGTGGGCAGCTCCCCACAGACCCTTCCTCCCAGGCCCCTCGTGAGAGCCCAGCTGTCTGCACCTGACGTGAGTGGAGGCCTTGGGTTTCTAGGGGACCCGAAGCAGTAGCTGCTCAGCACTGGGGCGCTCTGGGGAGACCGCGTGGAGGAGGAACACAGCCGCCCGACCAGGAGAGACTGCCCGAGGAGCCCACCGGAAATCCAGCTTCTCGGGTGAGGGATGTGCGGTGGCCGACAGGCCCGGTCAGTCGATCGACGATGGATCCATGCAGTTTGCTTCCCACTCGTCTCTCAGGTTCTGACGCGGGGCCTCCACGTTCCGTTTGCCACGTGCAGCGAAGAAAAAAGTGTGGGTCACAGCCCGCTCTTCTCTGGTCCTTCCCAGCGGTGCTGGGTCCCACCCAGACTAAGAGGAGCAGGAGGGGCCCCTCGACCCCGAGCCCTCCCCTCCCCTCCGCACGAACACACAGGAGGTGACAGCCAGGGTTCCCCTCAGGAATCCACGCAGCCGTGCCTCCGAGCCGGGGGTCCCCGGACCGGGAGCAGCGCCCATTCCCACGGGGCGTGAGGGCCGCCTCGTGCTCGGAAGGTGTCGCCCGGCCTCACAAAAGGTGAGCGTTGAAAGAGCAAAGGCTCGGGCCTCTGTGTAGCTGGAATGTCCTTCAGCAGGACGGTACTCTCCACAAGACACCTCACGAGGAACCGAGGTCATACGAAGTACTATTTATTAAAGAACCGCCCCCGACCTGTTTTACGAAGGGAATTGTTTTCTCTGTAATATCGGATTACCTTTCGTCCCCCTGCACGTTGTAAAGACAAGAGGGAGTGTGTGCGATGAAAGAAGCCAGGTGCAGGGATGTCTGGGGACCTCCAGAGCCCGGGCTTTGGTTCCGGGGTGACCTCGGGCAAGGCCCTGAGCTTTTGTCGGTCTCTGGAACGGACCAGGGTGGTCTCTGAGGTCTCCCTGCTGCCGTGTCCTCTGGCCCGGCCACTGGCACTGTGCCTGGCCCACGGCAGGGGCTTAGTCAGGACCTGGGGTGGTCAGTGGGAGTGGTTCCCTGCCGTGCTCAGGCGGGCACGTGCCCTGCCGTGGGGGCTGCCCTGCGCCTGATATTCCAACAGCCAATCAAAACAAAATAAAAATAACGCGTATTTCCATGACTTGATCTCATCCGGAGAACAGCGCGTCCTGCAGACCTGTACTGGCCACACCGCAGATGTCGGCTCCACTGTCTGACGTTGGAGATGGGGCTGCGTCCCCTGGACCGCGTGCCGCTGGGCCCTCCCTGACCTGGCCCAGCGCTTCACCAGGACGGCCGCGGCACCCTGGAGCACGCATCAGAGCCTGGCAGAAAGGTCGCGGTGAGGTGCCGGCCCGCCAGTCAGCACGGAGCCCACCATCCAGACAGCTGTGCGGGGGATGAGCCCCGACTCACGCAGCCCGGAGAGCTAGGGAGCGAGACGGGCCGTTCCAGGCTGCAGCAGGACCCAGACAGGCACAACCACAGGGCCCGTCCCAGCGGCTCCGAGATTCAACACAGCACCTCGGGGGTTGAGATGAGGGTCGACAGCGTGTCCGGGGGACAGAAATGGGCAAAGACGTCAGCACTGACATGCTGCAGGTACGGAAATACATGTCAGAGGGAGACAGGTCCCTGGGAGAGTCCAGGGCTGTTCTCTGAAGTCTCGGAAACCTTGAGAGAAGTCAGAGATAAACATGACCCCACCGGTCCTTACAGGCTGGTGGCTCATGTCTTCCCCCAGCTCCGGGAAATTGAAAGTATTATCTCTGATGATTTTTCTCCGGTGCTGTCTCCTTTGTGAAACTCTTTTCCCCTTTGCTGATCTGATCCACTAGGCTTTTAAAGTGGTTTTAAAAAACGTCTTGTGCCCTGGCCAGTTTGGCTCAGCGGTTAGAGCATCGGCCTGTGGTCCGGAGAGACCCGGGTTCGGTTCCCACTAAGGGCACGTACCATGGTTGCAGTTTGTCCCCATGGTTGGGTTGTCCCTTTCACGTCAATGTGTCCCTTTCACGTCGATGTTTCTCTCTCTCTCTCTTCCTCTCTCTCCTTCCTACTCTATCTGAACAAAAAATGGAAAAATGTCCTCAGGTGAGGATAAAAAAAAAAGAATTAGTAAAAAACGTCTTGTCTGGTGTGGCTCAGTGGACGGAGCGCCGTCCCCTGGACTGAGAGGTCCTGGTTCAATTCCCAGTCAGGGCACAGGCCCGGGTTGCAGGCTCGATCCCCAGTGGGGGGCAGGGCTAATTGATGTTTCTCTCACACATTGATGTTTCTGTCCTCTCTCCCTTCCTCTCTCTAAAAAAAATCAATAAAAACGTATTTTAAAAAAAATGTCTGCCAATTGCCCTCTTTCTCATGAAGTTTTGGGTGAAACGAGGAATAATCACAAGTACTCAATGAGCTGTCTTATCCAGTCCCGAAGTCGAATATTCAGGCCATTCTCTCTTTTTTTAATTTCTTTTTTCTTTTTTAATCTTCACCTGAGGATATTTTTCTATTTACAGATGGAGTGGGAAGGAGGGAGAGAGAGAGAGAAACATCTGTGTGAGAGACACATTCACTGGCTGCCTCCCGCACGACCAGAGCTGGGGACAAACCGCAACCGAGGTGCGTGCCCTTGACTAGAATAGAACCGAGACTGATTGGTCGGAGGGCCGACTGCTAACTGCTGAGCCAGGGCCAGGGCCAGGCCTCCCCCCACCCCCGTGGAGGTTGGTGGGGGCTGCAGGCTGTGCACCCCGAGAGCTGCGTTGGCTGCACCGAGATTGTTGTTCATCCACATTTTCTTTTACTACTTTCCTCTTATTTTTGCATATTTACATTTTTGGTTCATTTGAAATTTTATTTGACGGTAGATGTACAGAGAGATCTAGATGTTTAAAGGTGTTTATCCATTGGTTCAAGCATTAGTAGTGGACTCGTTTTCTGATTTGAAGTGTATACTGTGCTAACTCCTGTAGCTTCGTCTTATGGGTTAAGTTCTCCTTTGAAATTATGTTTTAGCTTTCTTGGCAATGTGTATAAGTTTGTTCTATTAAATGCATTTTTGAATAATTGGGGCAAGTTAAAAAATTCCATTAGAATCTGGGTGTGCTTGACCTTATTTTTATAGATTCATTTAGGCAGTGTTGGCATTTTAATAATCATAAGCCATATTTAAGCCTCTTGGATAAATCTGAGTTATCCAGACGGCTGAAGTAATAGTTTATTTTAAGATGTAATAAAATTGTCTCAACGTCCATCTCACACCTGATAGAAGTCCCAACACGTTCTCCGTCTCTCTGGGGTGTCACGGCCGTGAGGGGTCTGGCGCTGATTCTTCCCTGAGCCAGCTCCTGCCTCCATGAATTCTCCGTCTCTGCTCCGGCTCTGTCCCCGCACATCTGTCCTATCTCCGGTCCATGTGCTCCCCTGGACTGTCTGGTCTTTCCACTGCTATAACTCAAGGCCACGAGCACACTAGGAAGGTGCCTTCAGGTGGGGTTACAGTCTGCACCCTGGGTCAGAATGTCTTTGTCAACCGCTAGAATCCATGTGCAAGCCATGTGCTCAGTCAAGTTACTTAATGTCTCTTTGCCTGCCTTTCTTCTCTGTAATGGGAAGTAGGGTTTTTATGATCATTAAATGACAGCAGTAGTTGAAGTGCTTAGTGCACTTTCTAGAAAGGAGGTGATCAGTAAATATGAGCTTGAAAAGTCACCATCGTCATCACCATCGTCACCATCATCATTACCATCATTGTCATCACCATCATCACCATCATTGTCATCACCATCATCATCACCATCATTGTCATCACCATCGTCACCATTGTCACCATCATCATTACCATCATTGTCATCACCATCGTCACCATCATCGCCATCATTGTCATCACCATCGTCACCACCATCGCCATCATCATCATCACCATCACTGTCATCTTCACCATCATCACCACCATCATCATCGTCATCACCATCTCCATCACCATCATTGTCATTATCACCATCATCATCACCATCACCATCATCATAATCATCATCACCATGTCCATCATCGTCATCAGCACAATCACCATCATCATCACCATTACCATCATCACCATATCATTGTCATCATCACCATGTCCATCATCATTGTCATCATCACCATGTCCATCATCATTGTCATCATCACCATGTCCATCATCATTGTCATCATCACAATCACCACCATCATCACCATCATCATCGTAATCATCACCATCATCACCTCCATCACCATCATAGAAGGTGGGAGGCCATCCAGAAGGGTTGCATTATGAAGTACAGGTGACTTTAAACTGAATGATGTACATGTTTACCCTTAAAAGTCCCTCTACTCATCTCTCACTGCAAGAAGGTCCTCACTTTCTCTTTCCAGGGTCACTCACCTCCAGCCCAATCTTACCATCACAGCAAGGCATGGGCATTAACTTTTTAAACTAAACCAGCCCAACAATGTATCTGGCTTAACAAAAAACAGTTTTCTCCCCAAAGGAATTCTAGAGTCGAGGCTTACAGCTCAAAAACTAAATTATGTGTCCTTACTTCAGAGAGTTGAGATTGTATATCTAAAAGGTACATCTCTCCACTGTATCAAATCTCCTTTATTAGCCATATAAAGCTAATAAAGGAGATTTGTTTTCTATATAGAGTGTATGTCTAATAGTTATTATATAGAAATTGCTATTATGAGTAAAGTGTTACTCATACTTTCTAGCTGGTGATTGTTAGTGTAGAAGTTATTACTTCTTGTGTAAGTGTTTTGGAGTATAGTACCGTGGTTTCAAATAGTTTTCTGTTCATTCTCCCAAGTTTTCTCTGGTATCTAATCATTTCATCTTCAAATAATAAAATTTCTGCTTCTTTCCAATATCTGTGCCCTTTGTTTTGGTCTATCGTGCTGCCTTGGACAGATGTTACATATCGGTGGTGATAATGACCCACGGACACTGGTGGGTTCTACTTACTAATATTGTGTTTAGGTTTTATAAGCAAAACGAGGTCTACAGTTTTCTTTTCAGTCTCTCTGCTACGCTTTGTTGTAGTGTTTTCCTGGCTTTACAAGAACAACGAAAGCTCTGAGCGGTGACTCCTTCCTATGAGCCGTCTGCCCCTTGGCGGTTGGGGCCACGCTGCCCGGGCCCACTCCTTTGAGGACCAGCTCCTTCACAACCGTCTCAAAGCGTATTTCAGATTCCTAGTTCCTCTTGGTACAGAAAATGTATTATTTCTAGAATAATTATCCATCTCATCCAAGTCTTAAAATTTATTTCCACAGTTTTACAAAGTATTACTTTATTTTTTTTCTTTATTGATTTTTGGAGGGAGAGGAAGAGAGAGGGAGAAAGACAGAAACATCGACGAGAGAGAACATGGATGGGCCGCCTCCTACGTGCCCCGCTGGGGATTGGGCCCACAACCTGGGCGCCGAAATATTACCCTAAAATATTTCCCCACAGCTGTGGTTAGCTGCCCTTCCTTCGTCCAAGTCTGGATATTTGTATCTCCTTACTCTCTTCTCTGATTAAGGTAGGTGGGGACTCGTCTTTTTTAGTTTTCCGTACCTCTGTCATTAGTTAATGAATTATACCGCTTTTAGGTTTTCTAGTTTAAATTCAGTTTCATGCTTTTAATCTTAATTTCCTTTGCTTTAAGTCTGACTTTCCCCCTAAAGTTTTGCAGTTGATTTTCCTCTTTCTTATTCGCGATGAGAGAATTTACAGATGTAAAATTTCCCCCAAGAACAGCTTGAGCTCCAGTGTGTACATTATGGTGTGAACAGTCTCATTCTTGTTCTAACAGACAGGTATGGAGAGAGGGTGGCGACAGACAGGTATGGAGAGAGGGTGGCGACAGACAGGTATGGAGAGAGGGTGACGACAGACAGGTATGGAGAGAGGGTGGTATATTCCCCACATTGTGGGAAATCATTGGCTGTTTGCTTCCACTTACCTATTTCTAGCTTTATTGTAGTTTGTTCAGAAAATATGATCTATTCTCTCTCTGCCATCAGAAATATGTTGCAGTTGCCTTCACTGTGGATTGCATGCCCAGTATACAGTTAAGAACTATAATTATTTCATGAACACTTGAAAATAACATACATTCTCTAATATGACATGTAACATGTGATAGATGTTATCTATGCATAGGAATATTTAGTGTCTATAGTATAGCACCTATAATAATAATAATAATAATAATAATTTTATACTATACTATTATACTATTGAGATCATCTCTAGCCACACGTGGTTTGTTTTGCTCTGTCGGGGTCTGAGAGAGAGGTGGAGTTTGGTTTTATTTTCAGTTCCCCCTCTCATTTTTCTGGCGTTTGTCATATAAGGCTGTGTTTCTCAAAGTGTGCTCCCTGGACCAGCAGAATCAGCAGCACCTGAGAACGTGGTGGAAATCAAAATCGTGAGCCCCCCCTTACTGGGTCAGAAGCCGGGGGACAGGGGACGGGTCGTGCGCTTTGAGGACGGCTGCAGAGAGCAGGTGTGCGGATCCCCGGGTCTCATTTTGTCCCGGGGAATCAGTCTTCTTCCCCCTGAGTTTGTGATGCCACCTTTTTCATTCTGTTCCTGACATATTTATTCTGCACCATTAACCTGCATCACACTATTCTCATTTTTAAAGTCCACCGTCAAAACAGGCACGTTAGAATTAGGCACTACGGATTTCTTAGTAAATTTACGAAGACTTAAAATCTCAATGACGGTCAGTGTTGACAAGAACCGAATGAACTAGGCCCTCTCCTATGTTGGTTGTGAGTATCTAAGGCAGCATATTTTTTTCCTGTAAAAGAAATCATGGTGATAGGTCTGAAATCTTGTTATCTTTATTTCCACCCCTAGGAATTCATTGTAAGAAAATAGAACCAGAGAAAAATTTATATTTAAATTGCTTTTTGCTTGTTAGTTCATTTAGACTGTCAATCAATCAATTATTTCTAATGAATAGAATAATTTTGGAGAAGAGAGTTTTATGG
Source organism: Molossus molossus (assembly GCF_014108415.1). NCBI lineage: Eukaryota > Metazoa > Chordata > Mammalia > Chiroptera > Molossidae > Molossus > Molossus molossus. The sequence goes on from NW_023425352.1 coordinate 486,526, forward strand.
AAAAATTGAGCAGAAAGTACAGAGTGTTCCCACGCGCCCCTCCCCCCGTTTCCAGTATTAGTCGCAGCGGGAACTGCTGTGGTATTTGCTACCACTGATGACACAGTATGAAGACGTTGCTACTAACTAATGTCATGGTTGACATGAAGGTTCACTCTCTCTGTGGTACATTCTATGGGTTTTGACAAATGTATGACGTACCCACCATTATAGTATCACACAGAATAGTTTCGCTGCCCCAAAGGTCTTGTTCCACCAATGTGCTTTTTTAAAGTAAAAAAAAGTAGCCCGGCCGGTGTGGCTCAGTGGATGGAGCATCCTCCTGTGGACCGAGAGGTCCAGGTTCGGTTCCCAGTCAGGGCACAGGCCTGGGGTAGGGGGCGTGCAGGAGGCAGCCAATTGATGTTTCTCTCATTGATGTCTCTCCCTTCCTTTCTCTCTAAAAAAATCAATAAAAACATTCTTTAAAAAGTATACAAACTGGCCCTGGCCAGTTTGGCTCAGTGGTTGGAGCGTCGGCCTGCGGTCCGGAGAGACCCGGGTTTGGTTCCCACTAAGGGCATGTGCCTCAGTTGCAATTTGTCCCCGGCCCTGGTTGGGTTGTGCTGGAGGAAGCCACTCAATGTGTCCCTTTCATGTCGATGTTTCTCTCTCTCCCTCCCCCTCCCACTCTCTCTGAACAAAAAATGGAAAAATGTCCTTGGGTGAGGATTAAAAAAAAAAGTATACAAACTATATTTATAGTATCATCCCAACCCTGAAAAGAGTGATTGTATTATGCTCATTATTAAAAAATATTCCAGAGAGAGGAAAGGATGGAGGTCTCATAAAAAGGCCTACAAGGTCCAAGAACTCTAAGATCCGTGTGGGTGAGGAACACGGCCTCTGCCTCAGCAGCCTGGGTCCGAGTCAGGGCTCAGCCCGCGGGAGCCACGTGGGCTCAGGAGAGTGTCTTTGCTCCTGAAATTCGGTGGTAAAGAATGTAAGTGGAGGGATCCCCACCCAAAGTGGCTGAAGCAGAGAAGGCTGAGGACTCAAAGGGCTGAAGAGCTTGCAGGAGGGCTGGCTCCACGCAGGGCTCAGATCGTGACCCTGAGACCCCATTTCCTCAGCCTCCCCGTCACTGCTGGCTCTTCCTGGGCCGTGGGCTGCGACCTCACAAGGTCCTCAACATCTCTCTCACATCCCAGGGGGAGAGTTTCCCGGAATTCCCAAGGAAAACCTCATATCAGCTCATAGGTTCTGTTGGGGTCACATGCCCATTTCTCAACAAATCAGAGTGGCCAGGGAAAATACAGCGCACTGATTGGCTTAAGCCTGGATCACTTAACCTCCTGAATCCATGTCCCCAGAACCACAGTGACTGGCAGCGGGCCGAGGGGCAGGTCTCCACCGGGACATACTCGATGGCGGAAGACAGGACGCTCTTCATCTCTGAAAGGGGGCCGCACGGCGCTGCCGGCTGTTTCTCTGACACCGCGCCCGTCTCAGGGTATATTTCCGGGGTCATAGTTTCTCTGCCCACAGTGGAGATGGCTGCATTCATTCTCCCTGAACCAAGACCGAGCCAGGCCGTGGAGAGCTGGTACTCAGCACCCTGAACCACAGGCTTATTGTGACTGGCCCTCGGTTTGTGCTTTTAGCATTTCACATGGAGAGGATTTCATTCAATGGCTTTCTAAACTGTCCAAGACTGTTAGCTGTCTGCATGTCACCGGCAGCAGCGACCAGGGAATTGGGGATCTTCATTTTACGGCAACTCAAACACAGCATCTTCGGTGTCTCTCCTGAGCTCCCCAAGAAGACAGGCGTAACCGCCGGCTTGCCGGTTTGCTGAGGATTTATCATCCTTGGTTGTACAGCTGGAGCTCCTCAGCCCAACTCAGTGTCTTGAGCTAAACAGAGGCCTCATTTTATGGCTGTTATGAAACTGTGTTCTTGGAACAAGGACAAGCTCTGACTCCTCTAGAATCATGGCCCGCTGAACCCACACGTCACTGGGATCGGCAACAAAAACAGGCTGGACATTAAGCAGATACACCTGCTTTTCAGGCATCTCTCAGGTGCCAAAAGATGGACGGACGGTGCGGAGCAAGCTCCGTGCACTGGGAGGAAAGAGGCAGGATGGAGTTCCCTCGGGAAGCTGGAGCCTCCGGGGCTTGGGTCAAGCACACCTCCCTCGGAGCGGCCACCTTCCCTCTGACAGCGAAACGGTCCAGTTCTCCTGACTGCGAATACGAACAGGCCTTTAGCCTCACCTTAGTCAACACATAAAGAAGTGTTTGATCCTGGCAGGGACCCACGAAGAAGGAGGTAGAGGCCCTGCACACCTTGCCATCTCCCTGGTAACATGGGCTTTTATCACCTCGGCCGTCATCATTTTCATCAGGCTGCCTCCTCCTCTGCTTCTCGGGTGTGCAGGGGCTGCCCGGCTACTTGAAGAGAGACAGTTTTTCAAAGCGAAATACTACCAATGTCACACTGTATCACTAATGTCACACACTACCACTAATGTCACACTGTACCACTGTATCACTAATGTCACACTGTATCATTAATGTCACACTGCATCACTAATGTCACACTGTATCATTAATGTCACACACTATCACTAATGTCACACTGTATCACTAATGTCACACACTATCACTAATGTACCACTGTACCACTGTATCACTAATGTCATACTGTTTCATTAATGTCACAGTGTATCACTAGTCACACTGTACCACTTACACTGTATCATTAATGTCACACTGCATCACTAATGTCACACTATCATCAATGTCACAATGTATCACTAATGTCACACTGTACCACTTACACTGTATCACTAATGTCACACTGTATCATTAATGTCACGGTGTATCACTAATGTCACACTGTATCATTAATGTCACACTGCATCACTAATGTCACACTGTATCACTAATGTCACAATGTATCACTAATGTTACACTGTATCACTGTCATGCTGTATCACTAATGTAACACTCTATCATGAATGTCACACTGTACCACTGTTACACTGTATCACTAATGTCACAGTGTATCACTAATGTCACAGTGTATCTCTGACGTCACACGGCATCTTTGCTGTGCGCATTCCTGCGCTGAGTCAATTCTCTGCTTTACCTCGCATGCTCCCGGCTCCTTGTGGAAGCTCCATAACTACCACTGTGAACAGGGGCCTGGAGTCATCCAGGTCCATTGATGAAACTGGAGTTTTGAAACGAAACCTGACAATACTAAATATGGAGTTTTTTCCCTCATTATCCATAGCTGGCAAAATGTATTTATTTTCTTTAAATGGATTTTGGCAAAATTTAGCTTGATTTTATTTTTATTTATGCTTTCTAAATCTAGCGGCCTCCATGACATTACAAACCTAATTCTTGGGATGACTAGTTGTATGAGGAAATACAGTCTTCTCAATGCATAACCATTCCAGGGAAGCCTTCCAGAACCTTCCATGGGGGTCTTCACCCTGAGGTGTTGGCAAAACTACCTAAGAACAAAATCTCTCCCTTCCTCCACCAGGGCCTCTCTGCCTTGCATTTGTTCGGACGGTCTCTTGGCTCAGCAGTGCTGGTGACCGAACGAGGCAGGCTCGTGGCTTGACCCGTGTTCACACGTATTCGATGTAAAACTAACATTCAAACTAAACTGCTTTGAAAGTTCATATTTAGATGCAAGTCCAAGGTTGCAACCAGCTGTTGAAAAAACAAACAGCTTGAAAAGCCACTGTGATGACCTCATGCAGGAAACTGGCTGGGTTTGTGCCCTTGGAGGGGATGGTGGGGTCCCCTTAGACAAGCTGCTCCGGACAGTGGCCGGGATGTGCCGAGAGCCACCTCTGTTTGTAAATTGCAAGAGAAACAGAGTTGGGTTTTCCGTTCTTTAACCGCTTCCTATCAATGAAGTCTTGTGTTTCTAGCTTCATTAACTTCTCTCTCTCTGGAAAAAAATTGCTTTTCAAGAACCATTCTAAAGAGGCTGCGCCCAGGCTATGGACTTGGCATTTGGAAATGTTACCTCCAGGGGTAAACTCACAAAACCACCCATTGCCCTGTGGGCACATGTTGGCTCTGCCCCTTCTTCATACATTGAGTGCATTTTCCCTGCAGCGGACAGATCCCTCCCTCGTCACCAGAGGGGCGCGTGGACTGTGGTCTGTCACCTCAATGGGACAGTTTAAATGCTGAAAAGGAACCTGATAAGAAATGACAATTTTCCCACAGTGACTGAGTCTTCCAGATGTATTCAGTGATGGGTTCCTTCACTCAACCAACAACTTTCTGAGTCCCTATGGTGGGCCAAATTCCGCCTTTGGTTCCAGGACCTGAAGATAACACAAGACCCATCGTGGGGTTCCAGCCCACAGTCCAGCCGAGGTGGAGAAGCAAAGCACTCAAAGTCCCTGTGGTCAGCAAGGCCTCGAAGGCTCCGGGTGCAGGGGGACCACCGGGGCAGTGGGCATGGGGAGGTGAAGGGACCGTGACCAAAGATGGCTTCTGGAGGACATAGCCCCAGTCTGAACTCGCGAGACCACAAAGGAGTTAGCACAGGTGGGTAAGACAGGGCGGCAGCCCGTGCCAGGGCCTGGGAGGGAGAAGGCACTGGGAGGGGCTGGGGGGAGGAGCTTCGACAGGGAGCAGGGCACAAGGCCGGGAGGGGAGGGGGGCTGGCTGTGACCTTATTCGTAAGGAAAAAAATACTTAAGAAAATCAAAGTGTTTTGGATGTTTAAATCTAAGAGAAATTCGCATGGGCTTATCACAGAAGTGACTCTGATAGTGCAACAGATAATGTCCTCAACAAGACCCCTAAAGCAGACAGAGCAAACGTTTGGGAGTGCAGAGCTGCTACTTGGTCATTCCAGAATGCGTTGCTCAGCCCTGTGCCTGTAAAGAGCACCCCTTTGCTCCGGGCACCAACCCCCCGAGTCTCCGTGGTCCGGGGCATCACTGAGCCTCGCCCCTTCCACTGCGAACCCCGCCTTGCAGCAGACCACACTGGCAAGGCGGGCGCCAGAGCACCTCAGCTCGCGGGGCTGCAGGGGGACGGGTTAGTCTGGGCTCGGCCGAGCAGCACTTCTGGTCCTGGCTGGGTTTTCTCACAAGCCTGGGGGTCGCCAGGCACTTGCAGGGCCCCTGGGGCACCCTGGCTCTGCTCCCAGGTGTCCTGGCCGTCAGCACGCCAGCCCCTCGCCTTCTCGTGGCTGCCAGAGCCCAGATGTGCACGCGTGCTGTTCCGGAGCCCAGCACACGTCCCGGCTCTTACCATCCTGTCGGCGAGGCAGCCACACGACCAAACTAGAACCGAGGCCTGGAGAGGCAGGTGCCTGGTGGGGAATGACAGGAGCCTGCCCAGGAGGCAGGTGACCTAGGCTTCACCCGAGGACGGCGTGGTCCTCACCGAGCCACCGACACACCCTGGAGGAAGACGCTCACGTGTGCACTGGGCTGGTCCTCGGAGCCGCCCCGGCCCCGGCCCCGGCCATGCTTCGAGAGGGCCCGCCTACTGCTGCAGGAGACGAGACCAACGTTCCCAGGGAAGCAGAGACCGGAGAGAATCCCGCAGAGAAAGCCACGCGGTGTGACGTCCCTGCAGCTTTTACTTGTGTCTGCCCATCGCTCCAGTATCCGTGCACCGACCACTGTCCCCGCTGCCGTGCCGGATGGTCCTCAAGGGCAGGGGCTGGGGCCAGTCCGCCGGGGCTCAAACCCCAGCTTGGCCACGGAGGGGTGTGCGACCCGGAGGCGAGGTGCTCCTTCCTCTGCACCTCAGCGTCCTTTTCTCTACCCCCCAGAGCTGTGAGCACTGCCCACTCAGCCCCCAGAGGGACCTGGGACAGTGCATGTCCCAGACGTGCCACAGACTCCTGGCCACCAGATGCCTCTGTGGGTGGTGTGTGGTTTGGATTTGATGGAAAGACGAGGCTACCTCACATGGCAGCAGAGCCGCTGACCTCACCCAAAGCCATTGCCGTGCCTCCCAAACCTACAGCCAAGGAGACAGGGCCGTACTGGGAGCTGGGAGCAGCCCGATCTGCGACCGGCCAGGCAGGGAGTCGTCTGTGGCGCCTTCGAAGGGGAGAGCTTCCTACAGGAAGGCCCTGCTGGTGGGTGTCAGGGAGCCCCACCCCCGCCCTACCCCTCCTAGATGTGGGCGAGGCTTGTCAGGGCCCAGGATGGGCTGGGCCCCGATTGCTACATGAGGTCATAGACAGGAGGGGGACCGTAGGCTTCTAGAAGGTTCTGAGCAGCATCCACCAAGCTGTACCAGCCAATACTGGGCCCCCAAAGGAAACACAAGGCCGCTGAGGGCCTGGACCTGTGGAGCCCGCGCCCCCACCAGGGCCCAGGCAGCCGGCTGCAGCCCCGTCCCCGCAGGTCTGCGTGCGGCCTCTCTCAGAGAACAGTTTACAGCTGCGCCCCCCACCACCACCTCCGCACGGGAATAAAGCCTAGCATTGTGCTGGCTGGCAGAGCCCGCCCTCCCCAGCTCCTGGTGTGGGCGCTGCCGGGATCGGGCTGAATGTTCCCTTTGTCGGGACCTTCGAGCGCGGAGCTGGGTTTGCCGTGGCTGCGGCTGGCCCGGGTTAAACAAACACATGGAGCTGACACAGGCTCGACTCTGGAGCCAGCCGCAATAACTCAGCAACTCATGTGGCCGAGGACGGAGCCGCTGCGGTTCCGAGGTCGTCGAGATGGATTCTGTGTGCAGCCCTGTGCGGGAGGGCACCGCAGTCCAGAGACCGCTGGCCGCTCCGCTCCGGCAGGCTGCGGGGGTCTCTGAACCCGGCAGACGAGAACAGAACAGGACCCCCGGCCAGCCGCAGGGCCCGTGCTGACATCACAGCGTGAATACACCGTCCAGAGAAGGCCGCGCTGCAGCCGTGCGGACCTCACCGCCTCCTAGGACCCACAGCCTGCTCGACGGCCAGCACCCTCACCAGCCCCTAGTACTTAGAAACGTGCTGTGTGGGCCCCGGAGCCCTAAATAAACTCGAGCCCGTGACTGTTTCAATGCAATGAATTCCCTTCGCGTGTGAAGTTCGGACTCGATGTGACAGGTCTGCCGACACGGACCCGCTCCCGTCTCCGGGGCCGCTCGGGCTCCTTCTGAACGTCTGTTTCAGACGCTCTTCAGAGCAGAAAATACTTCTATCCAACGCTACTGCGTATGATCAAACATTAAAAGACAGGTGAAATTGTGCATTTAAAAATAACCCAGGGTCTCTGCTCAAAGACTTTCGCCTTAAGGCCTACGGGAGGCCGGCTGGGAGGCCGCTGCCCCGTCATCTGTAAAACCAGGAAACCTCGTTTTCTTTTAAAAACAGAAAACGGTTTGTTTTCTAGGTTTAGCAGAGATTCTCAACCAGGGGTAATTTTGCTCCCTCTGGGGACAATTAGCAATGTCTGGAGATGTTTTTGGTTGTCACAGCTGCAAGTGTGTGTGTGACTGTGTGTGTAACTATGTGACTATGAGTGACTGTGTGGCTGTGGCTGTGTGTGTGTGGCTGTGTGTGTGTGTGTGTGGCTGTGTGTGTGTGTGGCTGTGTGTGTGTGTGGCTGTGTGTGTGTGTGTGTGCTGGTGGAAGTGTTGTGTGTGTGGGCGGTGTGTGTGTGTGGTTGTGGCTGTGTGTGTGTGTCTGTGTGTGTGTCTGTGTGTGTGTGTCTGTGTGTGTGTGTGTGTGGCTGTGTGCGTGTGGTTGTGGCTGTGTGCGTGTGGTTGTGGCTGTGTGTGTGTGTGGCTGTGTGTGTGTGTGTGTGTGGCTGTGTGTGTGTGTGGCTGTGTGTGTGTGTGGTTGTGGCTGTGTGTGTGTGTGGCTGTGTGTGTGTGTGGTTGTGGCTGTGTGTGTGTGTGTGTGCTGCTGCATCTAGTGGGTAGGAATCACATGCTCTCAACACCCGTTGGTGCACACACGGCCCCTTCAGAATTAGTGGTCGCTCCCAAAGCTGGTGGTGTCACCGTCGAGAGCTGTAGAACAGAGGGCACACGGAGGTCGCGCTGCACCACCAGGGTGTTCTGACGACCTGGGTGATCGGAAACTTCTCAAGACGCTTTGTAAGCTCTGACCTCACCTCCCAGCAAACTTACTGGCTGCCAGCTCCCCTCGTGCCCGGAGCACATCGCTGCACAGTGACCCCGACGAGGCTTGTTGGGCTCAGTCCAGAGAGCAAAACCTGTTCAGGTTTTCTTTCCAACGTTTTCTTTTGAAGAGTCTGACCTCACAGAGACGTCTCTAAACGAGTGGCAAGTGCCCCTCCCCAGCTCCCCAATGACACGGTGTGTGACCACCAGCCAGCATCTGGGCCGGAACAGTCAGTGCTGCGGTACTGTTAACTGGATTGCACCAGTTTGCTTGAGGTTTGCATAATGCAACATTTTAGACTGTCTCTCCCTCCAACCCCTGGAAAACAGCCTTCAGTTAGAGCAGCCCAAATGACAACAGAGGCCTTGGGAAGGGCACAGAACTGGGCTGTATGTCCCTCATCGGTACAGGGGTGATATCGGCACCAAGGCTGCTGACCACGAGCACACTGGATGTGCGGCTGCCCTTCAGGGGGTGGAGACAGTGCAGCCCACACAGTGACAGTGAAGAGAGGTGCAGCCACTCAGTCAACGTGGGCGAGTCCCACAAATACAATACTGAGTGAAAAAAAGTTGCAAAAGAACACGTAAGGTATGATGAACCATTCATGCAAACACGCCAACCCGAGCAAGTGCATGGGGATGGGAAGTGTCCAGGTCAGGGCAGGAGGGACCCCTGGGGGTGGGAGAGGGCAGGAGGCAACCGCGTCTGACTGTGCAGAGCGTTACTTCCTAAGCTTGGCGAGCAGGTGCTTGGGTCTCCCTCCCATTACCGATACATTCTTGTATGTCTTTAAAAGGCCCGTGCTCTTTGGAAAGGTTTCCCTCTGTGTCCGAAGAGGCCCCACGTGTGCAGTGCAGCCCTGGGCTGGTCTGCACGGCTCCCACACTTGGGACCTGGGGCAGTCTGCTGAGCTGCCCTGTGCTTCGGGTGCTCATCGGTTGCGAGCATCTCCGTCATTATTCCTGGGAGGCTCCAGCAAGATACAGTACTTGGCACATAACTGCCTCTCAGGAAGCGTTAGATTGTAGCTGCTGCGCAGAGTGCTCGGCCACCAGGATGGCCGGCCGGTGGACGACGGGGCAGCACTGTGCGTAAACAGCCCAGAAGCTCCCACCATCTGGCTGCCGTGGTGTGATGCTCGGAGCACAGAGCCGCGTCATTATCCCAACCCCAGGTTGATGAGCCAGGATCCTGCTTGGAGAGTTGGGGTCACTACACTGAAACATCTTGTGGAGAGATGGTTGCACCTTTGTTTGGATTCTGGCCAGGAGCCAGAACAATTCCTTACCACTGAGTGAGGTGGGCGTCATGGCCATGAGGGGCGCCCTGGCTAGCAGGACGCTCACTTTCGGGGCTGGGCCAGAGGGGGTGAACACACAGCGCCGTCATGGTTGCAAGATCTAGGGCAATGCATTCCACCCTCCCAGCGCCAGGCCCGCCGCGCAAGTCAGGCTACGAACCACCTGTCATGTCACCTTGTGCGGCCAACTCAGCAAGGTGCCCAGAACAAGGCGTGGCCTCAGTGCCAGGACACAGCGAGATGCCCTGGCCTCTGGCGACCGCGACCACACTCACCTCTGTTCTCCAGCACTGGAGTCGACAGGGAGGATCTTTTTTGGGGCCATAGTGCCATCGAGTTATTCTGTTAAGATTTAAGAGAGACTTGCTGTCGTAAAGCATCTGGTCCCCTGGAGCTGGCCAGCGCGTTGCTGGCATCTCTACCTTAGAAAGCGAGCAGAGGGACTGGAGACCCCACGCGGCCTTGAGGTGGCCCAGCAAAGTAGAGGTGACCCAGACGTGCTATCCGTAGGGCTGGGTCTCGTCTGTGAAAACAGCTTTCGATCCTGAAGCAGCCCAGGCCGCCCGACCTTTGCACACACAGGCCTGTGAAGCATGGCCCTGTGGAGTCAACATCTGGACCTACTCAGGTGGGGTGTCTGCCGGCTTCAGGAACAATCAAAGCGAATCATGGGACGGCTCCTGGGCATTTCGGCTCAGGGCACAGGCGTCCTGCCTCACCGCTGGCGAACAGGACCTGAGTGCTCCCCGCTGAGTCCCAAGTGCAGAGGACGTGGCTGTGGACACAGGCCGACTGTTCCCAAAACAAGCTCCTCGTCCCAGACAGAATTTTACAGCGGCGGGCACAGACCTCGGAATTTCCAGAGTTCTCCCCAGTCTCTGGACTGCCCCCAAACCCCAGCACAGCCCCATTTTAAAGAAATAGACTAAAGTGGTGACTTACTGACTGAGTTCCTGCCGGAACTGAGAAGAACCTACCAAGCTGCCGCAGAGACCGCAGCGTGACCTCACGCCCGGGACTCGGTCACCAGCACCACCTTTCTCTTACCTGGGAAGGGCGTCTCTGAAGTGATCCCTGAGCTGTCTGCAGCCAATGTCCAGTGTGCAAACACCCTCCGAAATGTCATCAGAACCAAGCAGGATGCGTCCTTGAGGCCAAGTATGAAGAAGGAAAAAGCAACCGCACAGGTTAAATGAGGAAATAGAGAAAAATTTGATTTCCCTATGCAAACACTACCTGATGGTCACAATGGGCTGTAAGCTGATGTAAAGAATGAAATATGGATAAAAAAAGCGCTGGTACATCTACACAATGGAACACTATGCAGCTGTAAGAAAGGCAGGTCTCTTACCCTTTGAGACAACATGGAGGGACCTGGAGAGTATTATGCTAAGTGAAATAAGCCAGTCAGAGAAGGACAAGTACCACATGCTCTCACTTATTTGTGGAATCTAATGAACAAAAAAAGCTGATGAACAAAATAGAGACATAGAAAGGAGTATGGTTCAGACTAACAAACTTCGGAAGGTGGGGGGATGGGTGAGATAAACCAAAGAACTTCTGTGCATGTCTGCACAACCAATGGACAAGAACAACAATGCTTGGGGTGGGGTGGGATAGGGAGGAGGGTGTCTGGGGGAGGGGGGGGAGAAACATAAGTAGATAAATTAATAATAAAAAAAGGAATGCAATATCATAATATCATCCAGAATTAAAAGCATGTGGTGGGTCGGGAGCCTCAAGGTAACATGCCAGCAGGCCTTTTGGCAGGGCTTGGATCAATGCCAGCCTCCCACTCTGCAAGGGACCATCTAGATTCATCTCCGCATCCTCAGAGCCAGGTGCCATCCCTGGTGCTTAACCCATGTTTCATTTGGGAACACAGTTGTTAGTAACAGATTGATGACTTTCTCGCACGGAACATAACCAAAGCTGCATCATACTCCCAACCAGACACCTTGACACGGCTTACTCTATGGAGACTCCACCGTACAGACCCAAAGACAAGAGGTTGTGGCCCTTCTTATAATTTATTGAGATGTAAATAATCCCTCATCTATACACAAATGGTGTTCAGAGAGGCGACTTGGAAAACAGTGATTTGTAATGAGAGCCTGCTCCATGTCTCTCTGCCATGCAGCCAGGATGACTTCTCCCAGGACATAATGTGGACACCTTTAGAGGCTCTCTCCTGCCCCTGCTCAGGGGGCTCATCCTGGGCCTGCTCCTGCCTCGTCTTCAGCTGTCCCCTGCATCTCCCATCCCCACCACGCTCCAGTGCATTGGTCTCCATTACATCCTTTCAAAAGGCAACTCTGGGGGATTCTAAAATGGCAGTGGAGTGAATGGAAGTAACACAGACCGTCTCCCAGAACCTAACCGAAATTACAACTAAAATAAGGACAAATTGTTGGAAAAAAGCCACAGAAAAGCAGCTGGAGGAGACCCATATAATCAGGGACAAGAAAATAGGACACCAAATCGAGCCTGGTAGGTCTGTGGAGGCGCAAGAGGGCAGGCTGGGAGCCCACAGACAGCAGCTGTCTTGGCTGTGAGCAGCTCCCTCGGGGTTAAAATCCCAAGCTGGCTCCACAGCACAGAGGGTCGGGACAGAGCACTAAATTAGCTACAGCCACTCACCTTGGACTCTGGCAGAGGGAGTGGACTGGTCTGGAACTGTATGGAGAGACTTGGGACTTGGAGGGCACTGGTAGTTTTTTTGCTGAATCACTCCCTCACAGGAAAGTAGACATCTTACTCAAACAGCTTCTTCTCAGAGCCCCGGGGAGAAGGAACAGCTCCCCCTCAGAAATATAACACCACCCAGCTGGGCCAGAGAAATGCAAATTGAGGCTCATTAATAGCCAGCATCTGTCAACCCTCTGGAAATTCTCTTGCCCTAAACACCTGAGGGAGTTTTTCATTCAGCTGAGGGTTACAACCCAAGGCTCATCAAGTAACTGAGACTAATAGTCTCCAGGCAAAAAGCTAGAGGGTAACTGAACATTTCCTGGGCTTGAAAATCTACCCAGGAAAGTAAGACTTGATAGTGGTGTTTAACGTGGGTCCTACCACACTCATCCAAACCCAGTAGAGGGAGCCACAAACAGTGGAACACCAACACCCACAGGGAAAATTTGGCAGGCTCCAAAACCCACTGAGAAAGCCAAAATGGTGAAACAAAGAAACAAATCCCAAATGAAAGAACAGGAGAACTCTACTGAAGATGAGATAAATGAAATGAAGTTAAGCAAGTTATCAGAGATAGAGTTCAGAGTGATGATAATGAGGAATTGCAACAGCATGAGTAAAGAGCTCAACACCATGAGTAAAGATATAGAAACACTGAAAAACAGCCAATTGGAAATGAAGAATGACAGAGCAGAAATAAAGAACACATTGGAAGGAATAACCAGAAGAGTAGAGGAGGAAAATGAGCAAGGGCTAGAGAATTTATTTGAAGAAATAGTGACAGAAAACTTCCCTAACTTGGTAAAGGAAGAAGGTATTCAAGTTCATGAAGCACAGAGAGCCCCAAGTAAGAAGAACCTAAACAGGCCCACACCAAGACACATGGTAATTAACATATCAAAAATTAAAGACAAAGAGAGAGTCCTAAAGGCAGCAAGAGATAAGCAACAGATTACCTATAAAGGAACCCCCATAAGGCTATCAGCTGACTTCTCAACAGAAACACTACAGGCCAGAAGGGAATGGCATGAAGTAATCAAGGTCATAAAAAACAAGGATCTGAATCCAAGACTACTTTATCCAGAAAGGCTATCATTCAAACTACAAGGTCAAATAAAGGCTTCCCAGACCAAAAAAAAAAGGCTAAGGGAGTATATTAGCACCAAATCAGCACTGCAAGAAATGTTAAAAGGACTGCTGTAATTAATAGAAGAAATAGGAAGAAAAATATAACCACACTAAACAAAAATGGCAATAAATAAATACATATCAATAATAACCTGAAATGTAAATGGACTGAATGCTCCAATCAAAAGACACAGAGTAGCTGATTAGATAAGAAAGCATGACTCATATATATGTTGTTTACAACCCACCTCACAACAAAAGACTCACATAGGTTGAAGGGATGAAATAAAATCTTCCAAGCAAACAGAAAAGAAAAAAAGTTGGGGTAGCAATAGTCATATCTAATAAAATAGATTTCAAAATGAAGACCATAACTAGAGACAAAGAAGGCCACTACATAATACTGAAAGGATCTATCCAATAGGAAGATATAACCTTGGTAAACATATATGTACCTAATATAGGAGCACCAACATGTATTAAAAATCTTCTGGAGGACTTCAAAGGAGAAATCAACAGCAATACAATCATAGCAGGGGACTTCAACACCCCACTGACATCACTGGATAGATCCTCTAGACAAAAAATTAACAAGGAAACAGAGACTCTAAATGAAGCACTAGATCAAACGGATTTAATACACATCCACAGATAATTACACACCAAAACTACAGAACTCACATTCTTCTCAAGTGTACATGGGACATTCTCAAAGATAGATCACATGTTAGGACACAAACTAAGTCTCTACAAGTTCAAGAAGATTGAAATCATATCAAGCATCTTCTCAGATCACAATGGCATGAAACTAGAAATCAATTGCAACAGGAACATGCAAAGACATTTAAAAACATGGAGGCTAAATAGCATGTTATTGAACAATGAATGGGTTACCATGGAGATCAAGGAAGGAATCAAAAACACACAACAACACAAAATCTATGGGATGCTGCAAAAGTGGCTCTGAGAGGGAAGTTCATAGCACTACAGGCCTACCTCAAGAAACAAGAAAAATTTCTAATTGACCATCTAACCTCACAACTTACAGAATTAGAAATCAAACAAAAAGAAAACCCCAGAGCAAGTAGAAGGAAAGAAGCAAGTAGAAGGAAAGAAATAATAAAGATCAGAACAGAAATAAATGACATAGAGACCAAAACAATTCTAAAGATCAATAAAACAAAGAGCTGGTTCTTTGAAAAGATAAACAAGATTGATGGACCCTTAGGTAGACTCACCAAGAAACAAAGAAAGAGAACCCAAATACACAAAATCAGAAATGAAAGAGGAGAAGTAACAACTGACACCAAGGAAATACAAAGGATCATTAACAAATACTATGAACAATTATATGGCAACAAATTGGACAACCTAAGTGAAATGGACAAATTTCTAGAAACACATAGTCTCCCAAAACTAAACCAGGAAGAGATAGAAAGTGTGTATAGACTACTAACAACTAAGGAAATTAAAGATTTAATCAAGATACTTCCAGTTAACAAAAGCCCAGGCCTGGATGGCTTCACAGGGGAGTTTTACCAAACATTCAAAGAAGAACTAACACCCATTCTCCTCAAACTATTCCAAAAAATTCAAGAGGAAGGAAGACATCCAAACTTGTTTTATGAGGCCAGCATAATTCTAATTCAAAAACCAGATAAAGAAACTACAAAGAAAGAAAACTACAGGCCAACATCCCTGATGAACATAGATGTCAAAATCCTGAACAAAATATTAGCAAATCAGATCCAGCAATACATTAAAAAAAAGTATTCACCATGACCAAGTGGGATTCATCCCAGGGATGCAAAGCTGGTACAATATTTGCAAATCAATAAATGTGATACACCACATAAACAAAATAAAAGATAAAAACCATATGATCATATTAATAGATGCTGAAAAAGCATTTGACAAAATCTAGCACCCATTTCTGATAAAAATGCTCAGCAGTGTGGAAATAGAGGGATCATATCTCGACATAATAAAGGTCATATATGAAAGACCTACAGCCAACATCATACTCAATGGGCAAAAACTAAAAGCATTTCCCTCAAGAACAAGAACAAGACAGGGATGCCCACTTTCACCACTCTTATTTAACATAGTACTGGAAGTCTTAGCCACAGCAATTAGACATGAAGAAAAGATAAAAGGGATCCAAATAGAAAAGGAGGAAGTGAAACTGTCATTATTTGCAGATGACATGATATTGTACATAGAAAACCCTAAGGACTCCGGCAAGGTAGCAGGATACAACATTAACATCAAGAAATTGATGGAAGTCTTATAGACCAACAATGAGCTCACAGAAAGAGAAAAAAAAAAAAAAAATCTCATTAAAATTGCTGCAAAAAATATTAAGATACCTAGGAATAAACTTAACTAAAGAAGTAAAGGACCTATTTGCAGAAAACTACAGGACATTGAAAAAAGAAATAGAGAAAGATATAAAAAAGTAGAAGCACACACCTTGTTCATGGATTGGAAAAATTAACATCATTAAAATGTCCATACTACTCAAAGCAATCTATAGATTCAATGCAATCTCCATCAAAATACCAATGACATATTTCACAGAACTAGAACAAATACTTCAAAAGTCCACATGGAACCAAAAAAGACCCCGAATAGCCACAGCAGTTCTTGAAAATGAAGGACAAAGTAGGAGGGATCACAATACTGGATATCAGGTTATTCTACAAAGCCATTGAAATCAAAACAGCCTGGTACTGGCAGAAGAACAGGCATATAGACCAGTGGAACAGAACTGAAAACCCAGAAATTGACCCAAGACAATATGCTCAATTAATATTTGACAAAGGTGGCAATAGCATACAGTGGAGAAAAGACAGCCTCTTTAATAAATGGTGTTGGGAAAATTGGACAGCTACATGCAAAATAAATGAAACTAGACCATCAACTTACACCATACACAAGAATAAACTAAAAAGGGATAAAAGACTTAAATGTGACTCGTGAATCCATAAAAATCCTAGAAGAAAATGTGTAGGCAACAAAATTTCAGACATTATATGCAGCAGAATTTTCACTGATACAACACCTAAGGCAACAGAAACAAAGAAAAAAATGAACACATGGGACTACATCAAGCTCAAAAGCTTCTGCACAACAAAAGAAACAAGTATCAAAATGGAAAAGGAATGCACTGTATGGGAGAGCATCATTGCCAATGATACATCAGATAAGGGGTTGATTTCCAAAATATATAAAGTGCTCATTGAACTCAACAAGAGGAAAGAGGAAGACAAAGAACCCAATTAAAAAATGGGCAGAGGACCTAAATAGACACCTCTCTAAAAAGGACATACAAATGGCCAACAGACATATGAAAAAATGTTTGACATCACTAATCATCAGAGAGATGCAAATTAAAACAACTATGAGGTATCACCTCACACCTGTCAGAATGGCCGCCATCAACAAATCATCAAACAACAAGTGCTGGTGAGAGTGTGGAGAAAAGGGGACCCTAGTGCACTAGTGGGGGGAATGCAGACTGGTGCAGCCACTATGGAAAACACTATGGTGTTTCCTCAACAAATTAAAAATGGAGCTGCCATTTGACCCAGTGATCCCACTTCTAGGAATATACCATGAGGAGCCTGAGACACCAATCAGAAAGAATATATGCACCCCCATGTTCATAGCAGCACTATTTACAATAGCTAAGATCTGGAAACAGCCCAAGTGTCCATCAGTAGACGAATGGATAAAAAAGCCGCGGTACATATACACAATGGAGTACTACGCAGCGGTAAGAAAGAAAGATCTCTTATCCTTTGAGATGACAAGGAGGGACCTGGAGAGTATTATGCTAAGCGAAATAAGCCAATCAGAGAAAGACAAATACCACATGATCTCACTTATGTGTGGAATATAATGAACAAAATAAGCTGATGAACAAAATGGACGCAGAGACATAGAAAGGAGCACAGTTCAGACTGACAGACCTCAGAGGAGGGGGCGGGGGGAAGGATGAGATAAACCACAGAACTTATATGCATGTATGCGTAACCAATGGACACAGACAACAATGCTGGGGGGATGGGGGGTGTTTGGGGGGGAAAGAGAAACATCTTAACAAAAATAAATTAATAATCATTGAAAAAAAAAAGGTCAAGTCTGGCTCTGTCCTGTTAGCTCATTGTCCTGCTACCTCACGGTTGCAGGTTCGATTCCCAGTGAGGACACATACAAGAAGCAACCAATAAACACATGAATAAGAGGAACAACGAATCAATGTCTCTCTCTCTGAAATCAACCAACCGACCCACCAATAAATAAATAAATAATAAAAAGTCAACTCTGTCTTCCCATGTGGCTTCCTAGCTGAGCCCCTGGGGGCCAGTGTATGTTCTTTCCCGCTTCTCCCTGCGAACAGCTCCAAAATGTCCCGACGCCGCCGTCACCTCCTCCAAGAGGCCTTCTCTGACCACTCCGACTAACGGGGGGCTGGCCACCCCGCCCCGTGGTCCTCCCTATGCTGTGATCCTGAAGGAAACGGGCGGGGTGGGGGTCAGGGAAACATCAAGATGGGGGAAGCCGACAATGTGCTTGGTTTGGGCAGGTTCCTGTGAGGCCTGCGGAGTCCGCAGAGAGGTTCCCACAGGGTCTGGGGAACACCTGGCGTCCGTCGGGGAGGTGCCCCCGCTGCACTGTGGGTGGGAGAAGATGCTGAGAGGGCGAGGGCAGGGCCCTTCTGGAAGCCATGACAACAGACCAGGGGGAGAAGGCGGTGGCCGTCATCGCGGAGACGGGACGAGACGGGACGAAGACGAGGGAAGAATCCCTGCTCTCAGGGAGCACACAGCGGGGGCAGGTCCGCACGGACACATGGAACTGCAGTGCCCGTAAGGGAGACGGCAGAGTCGGAGGGACCCCTGCAGGACGGTGGCCCCCAGGTGACCCTGCCCAACCGACGCCCCTCCTCCCGCAGTCACAGGGATGGTCTCAGCCTCGCCTCCTGCACCCTCATGGTGAGCCATTCGGTTCCAGTCGCGTTTGACTGGATTTTTCCCCGTTTTCCTTTGGACATGAGAGCAGCCACCCAAATGGTTCTAATGAGACCGTGAGGCCTCAGCTTCCCGCCCTCAGAGATCTCGCCTGCACCCCCGGGAGCCTCCTTCGCTCGGCGGCTATTCCTCAGCCGCCGCGTCTGGTGCAAACGCTGGGGAGAAAAACAAACAGTGGTCCCGAGTGCACTGCCCCTGACGTGAGCACAGCTTGCTCTGCAGAGCCGTCCACGACACAGATGGCAAAGGGAAACCCGAGAAGGCAGCCGGGAAAAACATCGCCGTAGATAATGATTATACGGTGATTATATATGCACACGGGGCCAACGGCCAATTGCTGCTGTTACAGCATATGGCTGAGATATTTGCCAAACGTTTTTGGACCCAGTACTCACTCTTAGGATCCTGGTGGAGCGGGAGAGCATGTAAGTAACTGCTCATGGGAGGAGCTTAGCGAGTCAACTGCTGACGACTTTCCGCTCCAGGACAATTACCCTGCTACCCGCACTGCCGACCCGGGGAACCCCGTGAACCCGGCTAACCAAGGAGGTGCAAGATGCGCCGTGGCTGGGTCTCAGTCCTGACCTCTGCTCTGCCGTTTGTCGGCCACGTGACTCTGGGCAAGCCGTCTACCCTCTGTGAGCCTCAGTGTCCTTATCTGTAAGACGGAGTTAATAGTTACCCACTGGGAACGTGGTGAGAATTTAATGAGATTGGTGCTGTGTCTTGTTCATAAAGCTCCTCAGTAAATGAGTGTTTCTTTCCCCTTCACGACCTGGACGAGAGGATGACGCCCGGTGCCTCCGTCTCCCTCTGTGCACGGTGACGCGAGCACCAGGGTCCCGTGGTCACTGGGGACCCATGCCGCTGGGCGAGATGGGAACAGGTCACCCTCTCGTCCAGCCCTGTCAGTGAACAGTGCAGTTGCCCAGAGGTGCCGGCCGGCCTTCCGAAGGCCGTGCAACCTCCACCGTCCCCCAAACGAGGCCGAAGCTAAATGAGTTCAAGAGGCTTTAAACGCATGACTGCTGCCGAGAACCAGAAAACGCGAGGACACAGTGTTAACCCACGATGTTGCTTTGCGGAAGGCTGCCTGAGGCCCGCAGATGGCTGTGGGGCCAGAGTTCTCCTTGCGCCTCACAAGCCAGAGACTTTTTGTGGCTTCGCAAATCATTCATATTTAACACCCATTTAATGGGTTGGCGACTGCCTTTTAATAAGTCAAAGGGAGAGGTGTGAGGGGGGTTTTAAAGACTGTGAGTTCACGTATGCCCCACGGGACACCTCGCTTTCCCTGGGGGCCTCTGGAGCCCCAAACACGGCCATCGGCCTGACCTCATGGAATCTCAGTATTTCCTTCTCAGCCCATTTAACTGATGAGAAAACTGTGATTCAAGAAGTTAAACCCCTCCCCTAAGGAGCAGCACCCCGGCCCCCGACCGGGCTCTCGGAAACCACTCCGAGGCTCCTGTCATGACCTCAGAATCACTTCGCATGACATCTGATGCCGGACTTGACAGTCAACACCAGGGTGGTGTGGTTGGAATCAGTGTCTATCGATCGATCTCTCTCTAAATTCCTACCTTGGGATATGTATCACTTGGGGTAAAATTAGCATAAAGAAACCACACAGTAATTTGAACAAGGAAAGTTTAACAGAAAGAGTTATTAACTCCAAAACAAGGTTGGAGGCACGGGGGTTGCTGCCAATCGGGGAGAGAACCCAGGAAAACGGGGTCTCAGCCCCCACCGCAGCCCCCCTCAGGGCTGAGACCCGAGCAGCGGGAGGGGCACGGTGCCACGGGAAGCTGCCAGAAGCCTGCCCTTGAGGAGAGGTACTTCTCGGGGCAGTGTCTCACTGGGGGGGCCACAGCACTGCTCTCGGGGACACTAGGGGAGGCCTGGCGACGGGGTGTGCGGGCCACGTGCGCTGGGGACGCCACGGGCATCACTGCAACCTGGTGTTGGGGGTCACAGGAGACTGAGACAGTCCTTCCTCCTGCAGTGTCTCCGGCGCCCTCTATTGACCAAGCTCGAGGTCCCGCCGGCTGGCAAAGGAAACCTTGAAAGGGCCCCACATTTCCCCAGAGCCGTGGCAACCAGGGGCGCGTCTGCAGCTGAGAGGCAGGGTCTGCAGCGGGCACAGAATGACGCCTTCGCACAGGACGTGAGGTTCCTGTTGTTCTCAGGGCACCGACGTGCCCGCGCTCTGACCCAGTGCCATGCAGAGCCTGAGGGCTGCTGGGCGGCCTCCGCGAAGTCGGTGAATTTTAAAGGGCGAAGGAACGGTCGGGGGGAGCAGGCCAGCCCAGCGCCAAGCGTGTCCAGCTGGCCTCTCTCCCTCGACAGGGAGCATGGGCTCGTGAGGTGCCGCGCTCCGTCCGTGCGGCTGCAGAGTGGCGTTCCTGGGTTTTAATCTCCTGAGCTCCCCGTCCATAAATTCATGTTTGTCTGAATCACAATGTTTACACGTTAAATATTTAAAACCTCAGTCATCTTGGAACGAGCAGGTTCTCAGTGCTAATATGTTTCTTTCTCCACTGGTTCAATAATTAACTTTACATGGAAATTATCTCCAAAGACTTGTAATTATTGAGAGGAAGAGATATACTCCAAACGGTTCCAAAAATTAAAGCTTTAGACAATATAAAACTAGTGTCTTTCTCTCTCTCTCTCTCTCTCTCTCTTTTTTACCCTTCTACAAAGTTCTGCTTCTTCAAACAAGAGGCACCTCCGAGAAACGCTGAACTTTTAGAGCAGGTGAGTTGGAGCCACGGACTGTTAGAGCTGGACGAGACCCGGAGACTACCTTCCTCTCACAGATGGAGAAACCGAGTCCCAGAACCGTCGCCCCCAATCACGAAGGGCCACACTGGCACTAGATCCAAGGTCTTACATCTTTCTCTAACTTTTCTACGTGGCTACGTCGAAAAGAAACCACATGCATGTCAGAGACTGTGGGGAGAAAGAAATGAGGGGGAATAAAGAAAAGCCTGCTTCTGCCCTGGCCGGTTGCTGAGCGGTTAGAGCGTCGGCCCTGCACCAAGAGGTCGCCGGTTCGATTCCCGGTCAGGGACATGCCCAGGTTGTGGGCCTGATCCCCAGTGGGGGCGTGCAGGAGGCGGCCAATCAATGTTCTCTCTCATTGATGTCTCTAAAATCAATAAAGAAAAAAAATTTAAAAAACAACAATGACTCTACCAAGTGCCTGCTAGACCCCCGCACCCCCACCTTCCACACACACCCACACCGCCGGGCAAAGAGGTGAGTTGCAGAGAGACCGCTTTCCCTGCTGTCTCTCCCCCGTGGCCGATGTCTGGACTGATCCCACGACATTGCTTTCTCCTTGCTTGTGTCCCTTTGTATTTGGTCACTTTGGTTTGTGCTGGACACTCAGAGAGCGAGCGGCTGCTTGGGCGAGATGGTCACCCACCTCAGGAGAGAGTTCGAGGGTGACCGTCGTAAACGGGCGATCAGATGACCTTCTCGCCTCTCGACTTACCCACGACGCTGGTTACAAGCGGGATGCTCACTGGCTATTCCTATTTCTGAACCATTGTGGATATTTTTCTTCCGGCATCAGGAGTTTTGATTTAGCCCCATAAAAAGCCATCGAAGGGTACAATTTATAAACACGGATGAGCTAGAATGTTAGGATAGTTAACAAACACGAGCCTCGTAGATATTGGGGGATGAAATGTTTTAGATTCTCTGTCCCGGTTCAGTCCATTTAATTAACAAGGAAATGAGACTTTGTTCGGCTGTGCTGACTTTCCGGGGTCGAGCGGGCATTGACGGACAGGTGTCCACCCGGAGCGTGTGCTGGGCTCCATGCCCTGACCACGGGCTTCTAACCTTAGTCCAGAGGAAGAAGCAGAGAGGTAGCTGGTCACCATCCAGTCTGAGGACGCCGGGTTCCCCTGAGACTGTCAGGGTCTGTGTATTTGGGGTTGTTTTAGGGACGTACCGTTTGGACACCATGATCTTACTTGAAGACGTTTGTCATCACTAACGCCCTGATTACAAACTAGAGATAAAAATATCCCACCTGGGCCCAGCTGCTGTGGCTCATGGTTGAGCATCACCCCATGGACCAAGAGGTCGCCGGTTCAGTTCCTGTTCGGGGCATGTGCCCGGAATGTGGGCTCAGTGGAGGAAGCAGCCGATCACTGTTCTTTCTCATCGATGTTCCTCTCTCTCTCTCCCTCCCCTCTCTCTAAAAATCAATAAAAACATCTAAAAAAGTCCCACCTTCTATGCACTTGGTGTTCAGACAAGTGATACGTGGTGGTGGTGATGGACCAGGGCAGGGGTGGAAACAAAGTTCCTACAGGAGCCCCTCTGAGATGTCATTCTTACGACACCCTTTATATCTGGGGCTCTTGTGGGAGGACATTCTAAGAATTTAATAGTTTTATAAAAGTGTTAAGCTTCACAATCAGGTAATAGAGCCCCCACCCCCCACCACCGCTCTGCCTCACATACATAAGTATTTTTAGTATTGTTTCCATTTCTGGAGGTGGGGGAACTTTGGGAGGCTGGAGTTCATGCCTTCCCTCGCCCCACCTCCCTCTGAGCTGGAGACAGCAGTGTGGCCGGCATCTCTCCCAGGAGCCGAGACAGCCCCGCACTGAGATGCTCCAGGGGACGGTCTCCTTGCAGCGGGCTGTCTAGATGGGCGGCCCGGACAGCCTGCAGGATCGACCCTCTCGCCTGGAGGCCTGGGCATAGCACCCGGCAGGAAAGTGGACCCGAGAACCTGGTCCGTCGGGCAGCCACGCCAGAGCACCAGCTAAATCTAAAAACCACAGATTCAGTGGACGAATCCCGCTCCTAGAAATGCCAAGAAGACATAATCTCGTCACTACCCCTCTGCCAGGAGCCCTGATCCAAAGCTCCGTGTGTTTTTGATTTTTCCAGTGTCTCCAGAGAAAGAAGTATTGTCCCAAAGCCACGCCCTGCCTTCCACATTCTTGACAGAGTCTGTGTTTCAGACCTGCCCCCGCACCGCCCGGATGGGACAGTGTTTGTTTTTCATTCTGTAGGATTTTAGTCGGTCTCATCTACGTCTTCATAATTCACGGAACACACGGAGCCGGATTCATGGTAGAGGGGCCCGTGAGCGATGATGTCCCAGGAATGTTTATCCTGCTGAAAACAGGTGAGATGCATCTTCTCTGGTCACCCGAGGCCTCCGGGCAGAGATAGGGAATCCGTCTTGTGAAATAACAGCAAAGCTATTTGTTGACATTCTCTTCTGACCGATGCTGTCGACACAGGATTGTGGGTCCTCAGCAGTGTTACCTCATGTCGCAAGGGGCAGGAACGCAGCTCCGGGCCACGTCCGCAGACGGGGGAGCTGCTAGGTGTTCTCACTTCTTTGTTTTCTGTTCACTTTCCTGGCACATAAAAATTGGCCCGGCTGGCGTGGTTCCGTGGCTGGAACGTCGTCCCGTGGCCTGAGAGGTCCCAGTCCATTCTCATCAGGGTACGGGCCTGGGTTGCAGGCTCGATCCTCGGTAGGGGGCGTGCAGGAGGCAGCTGATCCATGTTTCTCTCTCATTGGTGTTTCTCTCTCCCTTCCTCTCTCTCTAAAAAATAAATAGAATCAATTTTTAAAAAAATGGGTTCTAGGCTGATCTATCAAGGGGCACCAGGGCTTCGCCTGTGTGACATCGAAAACGGCTTCCTGAGATGTTAACAGCAGCCAAGGACGGAAGGAAGGTCCTTAGAGTATTACGAAAGTACTTGAGAGTGAGGAGGAGTTTGTTGGTTACAAAAATGCAAGTGTGGAAATTCTGCCACAATGTTGCTACAGACATTTCTCCTCCAGTTTCAGGGCATTAAATTGGTGCGGTGCTGGCAAAGCAGACCGAGGCCTGACTCAGGGCATTATCCGCTCAGTTAAAATGCTCCTTATTTGCAAAGTGGTTCAGTCTGACTTTGAGGTCCAATGTGAAGAGAAAGGGTTCAAGGTCGGGGTAGATCAGGCACTGAAGGTCATCCACCTGCATAATTCAGCTCAGATCAAAAGCTGACCCACTGGCCCCCTGACCCCTGACCTCTGGGCCGAGACGTCCCGAATGTTCCCCCGTGCAGTGGTGACGACGGCAGCTTTCATCTTCAGGTAGGATGTTTTGAGACCCTATGGAAATTACTTCTAAAACGCAGGGAACATTTCCACGTTGAAATCGTCTGTGAGTTTCTGGGGCTCACAGAAGCGGGCGCTGAGACTCTGCCGCTGGGCTTGATAACAAGACACAAAGCCCCTGTAACAGACGCTTTGCCTCCGCTCCCTTCCTGAAACGAGAGTCCCTGGGGGCACGGAACCTAACACCAGAAGCAGAAACCAGAGAGCCCTGAAATCAGAAGCACCCTCCTCGCTAATTGGATTAAAATCGTGAAGCGTGCTCCCGGACCGAGCATTCAAATCAAATTAGCCTCCACCTTATTTTTCAAAATGAAGAATGAGCGCCCGCGCGCACCTTATCAGCAGGTCCGCGCCCGGGACAGCATGACGGGGCCTCTCGCGTTACCGGAACCAGAGACCACAAACCGCCCTCTTCCTTCTCTGTCCTGCAGAAGCCGAGCTACCATCCTACAGGGCTGGGGCTCAGTCCTCTGCCCACCCAGGCGGAAATCAGAAACTCACCTCGCAAACGAGACCGTGGAAGCCGGGCGCCGGCACACCCGGGCCTCGCTGCGCGTCGGCGGCAGCGCCCACAGGCAGCACCCCGCGTCCCGGGCAGAGCGGCCAGTGCTCCGGTGACCTTCCCAGGGTTGCCCTTAGACCCTGGACAGGCGGTGGCCAGCCCAGTGGGCGGGGCCACGGAGCATCCCAGACACGGGTCACCAGGCTCGGCAGCGTCCTGGCCTCGTTACAGACAGTGTCCACCTCAGCCCCTCGCAGAGACCCGCTGGAGAAGCAGAAGACAGAATGGAAGCAAAGCAAACACGCGGGAGGGGCTCGCCTCCTGTTCGGAGGTGGGAGAACGTGAAGGACCTTAGTTCTTGGGGTCACAACAAGAGTAACATGGGCAACATGAAAAACTGGAGGGGGGGCAGAAACCCCTGGTGAACTGAGCTGCAGAGAGAAGTGACCTTTCATGGATGAGCAGCTTCCACGGGGAGGGGCCTGGTCCTGGGAGAGGAGATGGGGGGTCCTACCGGAACTGGGGAGACTTTACAGGGATGAGGAGAACCCAGTGGCACCTCAGAGGACCTTGTGGGTTGGTGAGACGAGTGGAATCGGAAAGACCCCCCCCACACACAAGTCCCTGAGCCAGGGACCCCCCGCCCTCCTGCTCCTCCAGCCCCCATGTGTGTTTGTTTTGGATCCTCACCAGAGGACATTTTTTATTTTTATTTTTTGCATTTATCTTCAGCTAGAGTGGGTGGGAGAGAGGGGAGAAGAGAGAGAGAAACATTGATGTGAGAGAGACACATCGAGTGGTCGCCACCCACATGACCCCAACCAGGGCCGGGGACAAACTGCAACCGAGGTACATGCCCCCAGCGGGACCTGAACCCGGGACTCTCTGGTCTGCAGGCCGACGCTCTAGCCGCTGAACCAAACCGGCCAGGGCCCACATTTTCTTGTTGTTTATCCTCACCTTAGGATATTTTCCCACTGATTTATTTAGAGAGAGTAGAAGGGAGGGAGGGGGAGAGAGAGACAGAGAGTGATCGACGGATTGCCTCCCAGGCGACCCCAACTGGGGCCGGGGATCGAACCTGCAACCCAGGTGCGTGCCCTTGACCAGGAATTGGCCCTTCTGTCCGAGGGCTGATGCTCCAACACTGGCCAGGGGGAGACCATGTCCTGTTTAAACGTTTGGAACTAACAGCCTCACTGTCCACTGTCTGGGGGCTGGAGACCGAATGAATCGCTGCTCCTGCCCACATGCCGAAACCTCCGTAGAAATCCTCAGATTACGGGGTTTGGAGAGTTCCTAGCCGTGTGCGGGAAGCGGGGGCACACCCCACCCCTGGGGATGGACCTTCCAGGTCACGTCCTGGTGCCTCTCCATCTGGCTGTCCATCTGCATCCTTCAGAGTGGACTGGGACCCGTGGCGAAGCATCTCCCCGAGTTCTGCGAGCCGTTGTAGGAAGTTACCAAACCTGAGGTGTAGGAACCCTACACTACAGCCACTCAAAGCACAGGTGGCTGCCTGGGACCTGGGACGGGTGTCCGCTGGGGGCAGTCTGGTGGGGCTGAGCCCGCAGCCTGAGGTCGGCACTACAACTGGTCGTCTGTGCAATTGGAGAGGGATTGGTGTGGGAGACTCCCCCACGCTCGTGGTGTCAGAGTTGTGAGTGGGGGAGACGGGGGTGTCCCTGCTCTGTGAGTGGGATTGGGACCTGCAGCTCTGGGTCTTACCCACCACGGAGAGCTCTCCTCAGGGATCCCTTAGACCCGAGGCCCTGAGCTTCTGCAGGTGGGAACCAGGGATCGTCTGTCCTATATCTGCACCCCCGCCGAAGGGCCTCAGGATTTCTTCTGAGGAGCTGTGGGCTTCACAGGGTCGGGGACACGTCACACGGTGTACGGTGTTACCGCTGGGAAGGGACTGCAGATGGGCAGTGAGCAGGGCCTCCGCCTTCTGTGTCTGTATTATTATTATTATCTTTATTGATTTTAGAGAGAGGAAGGGAGAGGGAGAGAGAGATAGAGACATCGATGAGAGAGAACACCGACTGGGCGCCTCCTGCGTGCCCCCCACTGGGGATCGGCCCAAAACCTGGGCCTGTGCCCTGATGGGAATCGAACCGGCGACCTCTTGGTGCAGGGTTGACGCTCAACCACTGACCCACAACGGCTGGGCTCCGTCTGTATTATCATTTGAGCCTTTCATAACAAGACTATTTATTTTAAAACATTTACTTTGCAAAGAGAACCCTCCGTGTGAATAGTCGAGGTGGGTGTGAGTGGCCGGTGCCTCTGCACAGCTTTCCGAAGCCCCCAGACGCATGTGTCCTGCGGGAACCCCACACCTGCTGCCAAGCAGAGACCCCCCAGCCCAGGCCTCGGCCACTGAGACGCACGGCCACACGGCCACACAGGCATCTGGAAGTCTCCAGCCCGCATCCTGGGTGCTGCCCAGACTCTTCAAATACGAGGGCGAATAAAATAAATAAAAGTAAATATTGTCCTCGTAAGCAGCGGGTGCCTAGCAACCAGGAAGGAGGGGGCGGGGCAGAGGCCGACCGCAGGCCCTTGAGCGCAGAGAGAGGCTCCTCTGTGTCAAGGGCAGACTCCCGGGTCCGACTTGGAGCAGCTCACGGGAGCCAAGGCCGAGAACCGTCTGGGAGCTGAGGAGCTGGCCCCCCGGAGGAGGGGCCAGGGGTCACCTCTGCCTTTGTCCACTGACTGGTGTCGGGAGAGGGGAGGCCTCCCCTGTAGCTTTGGGGCTGGGACCAGGGCTCCATGAGCCCTTTGGGGTCCTGCACCCGGAGACCATGTTACGTCACAGGAGAAACGAGGGGGAGGATGTTTCTCTCGCGACCATTCCCATGGGGAACATCATGAGCCGGAAGCACTTCACCCTGTTCTTATGAAGGTTCCTGACAGGAAAACGTGGAAACACACTCCACCTGGAGAGACTGGAACAGTTTTCTGACCCACCCCGGAGGTCCAGTATTGTCCAGGGCAGGCGCCTTTGCCCGGTGGGTCTCTCTCCCTCTGCTTCTTGGTTAAACGACTCGAAAGTGAACCTGGGACGTCGGGTCAGGTCGTCTGTGCAGAGGTCCGTCCAGGCGTCTCCAGAGTCGTGGTCCTTTCTCAGAGCCACGAGGCCACGGTCAGAGCGGCACGGGCCCGCGTGTGGGAGCCCCGTACGGTGCGGTGTCCCTGCGTCTCCGTTTCCTTGGTTTCCGGAGGCCCCTGTTCAGATGGACTCCTGAACATCTGGGGTGGCTGGGATACTGTGACGGCAAAAGGACACAAGAGAGAAGAACACACAGTGGTGGCGTTCCTCCAGCGTCCACACGAGATCTCGCTGGTCACCAGCTGAGCCCACGGGGACCCTCACTGGGGTGGCGGCAGCTGCCCAGCCCCTGAAGCAGACTTTCTCCAGGGACTTCTGAGTCCCGAGAGCTTGGGGAGGTCTGGGCTGCAGGGGGACGAAGGGATGTTGCCGTTGTCTGTCACCATGGCAACCCTGGCGGGCGAGGGTTTTTCCAGCAGGTTTGAAGCCAGCTAACCCTAGGTCAGGGGGAGCGGGGAGGGGTTCGCAGATACGCAGGCCCCCTGGCACGGCCTCCCCGGGGAAGGAGAGGGCGTCGGGGCCAAGGTCGCGCAGAGGTGCAGGGAAGAGAGGGGCCGCCTTGCTCCCCTCCGGCGGGGGAAGGCACTGGCTGCAGAGACCGATATCCACCCCCAAGAGCGAAACTCGCTCACGCGTCATGACCTGCAGCCCCACCTCTAGGAGTCTATTTTAAGAAAAAGCCAAAGATTCATTTTGTTTGAGGACGTCCCTTGGAGCGTTATTTACGGCAACAGAAGGGTGGGAGGTAGGCTTACCGAAGGCACAGGATGGCCTGGTTTCATAAATCACAGCTCGTCCCAGAAGGGCACGCGTTCGAAACGCGTCGCGGACGGTGCCCGGCTGGAACCACTCCGGCCGCCGGCTCCTCTGTCAACGTAAACAGGCCACAGAAACCAGGGACGGGAAGAAGCGTCTATACAAAGCAGTGTGTTTAAAAGTGCACATCTATAGTTTCCTTCTTTTTTTTTTTTTAACCAAGTGGTTGGGTTTTTGCTATTTTGTTCAAATTTCTTACAATGAACTTCCATCGACTGACAACAAACGTGTCTAATAACAGTGAACACAGCAGAGGACGGGAAGAAGGGCTGGGGGGGCTGAGGAGGAAGAGGAGGAGTCACCGTCCAGGCCGGAGCCCTTGGGGGCGCTGTCCCGGGTTCGAGGCGCTGTCCCGGGTTCGAGGCGCTGTCCCGGGTTCGCTCAGGTTGGAAGCGAGGACTTCACGAGGGGAGGAGGGAGACCAGAACAGCTGCGGAAGGGCCCAGTGACTGTCCAGTTGGGTGCTGATGTCCACACACCGACCGGACAGCCTCAGGCCAACACTTTCTTTAGCGAGAATGTGGTCCCTTCCTCCCTAAGACTAACTTAACGACGAACCTTGACTTCTCGGGGTACGGGGGTCATGAACCGTCCACGGTATTGTAGGGCACTCCGCAGACCGTTTCTGAACGGCGGCAGCTGGTCAGGGCGCGGAGACCGGCCCGAGTGCACGAGGTTGACTGGCCGGTAGGGCCCGGCTGGAGACTCTGCTACTGAAATGTGATCACACGCCGGCAACTTCCTGCCGGGAAGTTTTCCGCCAGAAGGTGCTCTGGGTGCGCAACTGGGAAACGGAAACGTCGGCGTCACGGTGACAGGGCCGCCGCGGGAGGGGGTGAAGCTTCAAGAGCGTGTTTCGGGCGGGAACCTTGGTCAGTGTGGCGTCAGCAAGGGCAGGGGGGACATCCCCCCGTGTGCAGACTTTGCTAGGACTTTCGGGAGGGGCTGGGAGACACCCGAGCAAGCTCCCGCAGAGGGTCCCGTGGGCAGTTGGACAAGCGCACCCTGCGCCCTGGGCGCAGCCAGTTTGGGCACCTCCTCGGGCCGGTGCCCTTGAGGCTTCTCCCCCTGTTCCCCTGCCCCTTTTCTGTCCGTCTGTCCGTCAAGCGCATTACTCCTCCTCCGCGTAGAGAAAGAAACACAGGGAGCGGCGCCTTCCCGAGTCTCCGAAACAATGTCCGGCGGTTTTCCAGGTGTTGCGGAGGAAGAGGGAATGAAGAACTAGCCCTTTGCTCCAGGTGGGGAAGAAGCGAGACGCGTCCTCTGTGGAGGCCTCAAGCAGCCCACCTGCCTGCGGAACAGCCACGCCCTGCGAGCCTGGCTCTGCCCAGCGACACCTGCTACCACCACCGAGGGGCCTGCAGATTCAAGCTGCAGCCTCCGGTGCAGGTGTCGGGTTTTCCTCCCGAAACCCAGGACCGCGAAGGACCCAGCGATGGGTGAGCACAGTGCACCGAGTCTGTGACATCTCTGACCCTCCGTCCACGGCAAGGGAGCGGCGCTGTCCCTAGAGCAGCGCACGGAAGAGCCGGGCTCCGATGCGCGCCCTGGGGTGTGCGGTGCTGCCGGTCACGGGCGTAGGGACAGTCGCTCTCTGCATCCAGCCAGGGCTGCCCGGGAGCTGGCGGGCCAACAGATCGCAACCAGAGCCCTGCTCTCTCGCTTTCTCACTCGAGAGAGCGAGGCCGTAAGAGCGGCAGAGGCAGCCGGTGAGGACGCCGCCTGGCAGGCTGTTGTGCACCCAGGGGGGACCGGGCGGTACCCCGCCATCAGGCCAGCCCATGGAGGACCTCAGCCCCCCTCGGGGGCACCAGCACCTGAGTCACAGGGCTGTCCCGGGCCAGGGCAGCCCAGATGGTCCCGGGGTACGGCCAGAGACACGGAGCGCACATCCCCCGGGGGTGCGGGCGAGGGGCCGGGCAGGCTGGCTCCTCTTCCAGTCCTGCTGCAGGGGAGTCTGCGCGGACGCCCTGCAGGCATCTCAGCCATTTTCCAGGCTGCCGGCTTCATTCCTCAGACCAGAAGCCTCCCCGCGGGGGATCAAGGGACTTGCCAAGCCACACAGCAGCCCCTCCAGGCCCTGGGCTCCGCCGTCCCCGCCCTGGGGTGAGGCTGTGCGTCTCCAGGAGCTTGGGGCCAGCAGGTGTGAGGAGCCGCTGCTGGGTCTGGTCGCGCCCAGCGCTGGTGCTGGGGGCCATTACCCTCCCGACAGCTCTCACGCCGGCCCCGTGGGAGGGATGGAAGCGCAGGGACCCGAGTTAGAATCCTGCCGTAAGGTGCTCCCCTCCCGAGCTCTCACGACCCCTCTGAACAGCCGCGAGGCCCCGTGCGATGAGGTGGTGGCCGGAACCTGCCGCTGGTGCCGTCGTCGCTGACCCACAGCTCTGCCCGCCCGCCTGAGGACGACGTCTGGTCTGGACAGCGGTACGTGGACGCAGGAACGCGCTGCGTGTGTGGCTGGGGCGGCTGGCAGGAGACGATGGACCCTGCGTTCAGCACGTGAATCCAGGGGTCAGGCCTTGGTGCCTGAGGGTCATGCCAGCAGACTCGACCCTTTGGGTGTCCCCGATGGGTGTGGAGACCGCAGGAGCCGCACACTGAAATGCAAATCAGTTTCCTGAGAGAGGAGACAGTGAGTGACCCTCTCAGTGAACTGCTGAGCCGGCTTTATTTGGGGCATTCGGGTGGGAGAATTTGCAAAGACAGAGGCAAGAAGACTCATCTGTCCACGGAGAGATAGTGGTTCTCCCCACTGCGCCCCGTGCTGAGCCGGGGGCTGCGGGGCGGAACTGCGGCGGCTCAGGAGGTGATGGGGGTCCTGGAGGAGAGGGGTACGGAGCCAAAAAGCCGACTTTCACAGCCTCAGAATCTGTCCGGCCCAAAGCACAGAGCTGTGAACTCCCTCCCAGCCCCCGCTGTGTGAGGCCGGGGGATGGTGGGGTCGGGGGGTCTGGCCTCTGAGCCTCAGGGCTGCCCACGAAACCAGCCCTCGGGCAGGAAGGTCTGTTTCTTATGCATGTTGTGTCCCTTGACGCTGACGCCCTGCCTGACACACTGGGGCCAGGTCCTGTTCGCACAGGAGCAGGAACAGTGACGAAGGGGAACCTGGTCACGGTGGTGAAGGTTCGTCTGGGGACAGAGATGAGGAGCAGTCCGTCACCCCTTAGCCGCTGCAGCACCCCTGCCCTCGATACACCCCCTTTGGATGAGCAGGGAAGGGGGTGTTTCCCTCGGAGGGGTCTGCGGTAGGATTCCTACCTTCTTCCCTTCAAGGATGTAATTTTTCTTTAAGGATGTAAGGAAACCTAGCGCGTTGTACCCTCAGGCAGGCCACGGGGATCGCTTCATGTGCGCCACACTTTCCCGCCCCGAGGAGGCGGGGTGCAGACTCCCCCTTGCAGGCCAGCGTGCCCTGAAAGACTTGAAACATTTGAAGATTATAGGAGTCATGAGACAGAGCAGAGCCAGGAGGGCCTCCTCGGACCCTGGTTTCCCATGTGGTCCCCCACAGCCTCCCCCAGACCTGGACGGAATGACGGCAGCTGCTCCCCGAAAGGAGTCGCCCTTGTTACCCCCACACTCATCGCTTCCCAGGTTAATGCTTCTGTTCTTTTCCTTACTTTCAATCCTCACCTGAGGACATTTTTCTTTTCATCTTCAGATAGAGAGGGAAGGAGGGAGGGAGAGAGAGAGAGAGAGACATCGACATGGGAGGGACACACGGACTGGTTGCCTCCTGTGTGACCCGAGCAGGGCCAGGGACGAACTGCAGCTGAGGCACGAGCCCTTGACCGAAATCGAACCCAAGACTCATTGGTCCGCGGGCCGACGCTCTAACCGCTGAGCCAGACCGGCCAGGGCTGTGCTTCTGTCCTTTACAACAAGGCAGACCACGCTCACCCCACTTCGCAGACGACAAACTGCGGCTGGGACGTGATCTCCACGTGCTCTGGACACACAGGTGAGAGGCGGGAAGGGCCAGGGTCGCACCCAGGGCATCGGGCTCCGGGCCCAACCGCGCTCCTCCGTGCATGAGAGGGACACCATGTGAGTCTCTGTCCTCACGTGGTTTTGTTGGTGAAACACTCTCCCAGCCTGGAGAAAACCACTGTTGAGAACAATGCCACACGTAGGGCCCCCGCAACCCAGAGGTGGTGAAGGGAGCCCAGGGAAGTAGCGGTGAGCACAGGCCACACTGCCACCCCCCAGGAGAAGGGACATTGCACCACACACTTCTCACGACCTCTGCCTAGAGGTCACAGCGATGGGCCTTCGGGCCTGGACACGCCTGTCTATTATCAGCTCTGTTTCGGTTTATTCCCCGAGTGGTAGGAATGTTCCAAGAGACCCTCAGCTCAAAGGCCAGTGTCTCCTTGAAAGACGTTTAGATCCCGGACGCAGATCAAGTGTTTCCCGTGACGGCTCCTGAGTAAGCGATATGGTTCCCGTTGGGCACCGCTGCCCACAAGCTGTGCGGCCCCAGACAAGCGGCTTGGCCGCTCTGGCCTCTCCCTCCGCACCTGTGAACCGGGAGAACTTGCGGCAGGGGCTCAGCCAGGGGCCAGCGCTGGGCTCATCATCTCTAGGGAGTGTCCTCCTCAGCGGGACCCGATTTGATGGTTCCTCTAAGGTTTTGTATTTTGGAGACAGCGTGGCCCTGACAGGAGAGAAGCCCTGTCCCCCAACCCCAAGGGAAATGCCTCTCGGCCGTGGGAACGTGGGCATCCCGGTGGCGTGAGCCCTGGCACAGGAGGGGTAACAGGTGCCAGGTCCAGCCCCGAGCCCTGGCAGGTCCTCTCCGTGTGACCCCAAAGGGTCGGGGACGCGGGGTGATCTCTCCCTTTAAAGAGCTCGCCTGTCCCGAGCCCGTGTCAGGACGACGCGCATTCCTGCTGAGGCGCAGCTGGGTGGGGGTGGGGGAGCCTCCGCTCCCAGTTGCGGGGATTTTGAAAGACATTCACTTTCAAGATGGGCTTTTGTTCTTTGCGGGAAAAAGCCATCTCCCCTTGTGCATGTGGCTACAGTGAGCTGCACCCCACAAAGCTGCCAATCTCAACACACGTCCACCCCGGTCCTGGCGCCCGCTGAAGCCTCCCTCTCCTGCTTCCGCTGTGGATTATGACCCTAGACACCGACAACCGTGTGACATCGAACCCGTGGCTGTCCTGCCTCCCTGCACCACCCTGACGCAGGTCGATGAATCAGCCTGGGCAGGGTGACGGCAAGTCTCCGCCGGGCAAAGGTCCCGCTTAGAGCAAACACCGCCGGCTTTCGGGGCCTGGCAGGGAAATTAGAAAGAAACTCAAGATGCTCTGGGCTTCTGTCCTGGTTTCCAGGCAACCAGATGCTGGGTATAGGAAGGGAGAGGGGCTTTCTTCTGGTGCCAGACAGTGCGGACAGACAGCGGGCTCACGTTCGAGCCAAGGAGATGAGGAGGGACGGAGGAAGCCGGCATAAGCCTCATTACCCTAATCAAGCGTGGCCAGCCCCCTGGCGGGCAGAGCTGGACGACGGGCCCATCTGCAGGGCTGAGCGAGGAGGGATGCTTTTCTCCGATTTCAAAGGCTGGGCTGCAAAAGCATGAGGATTCCCGGGGACCGGTCGCCTTGGCAGCGATAGGCGGGCGCGTGATTCACGGTGGGCAGCAGGGGCCCCACAACAGCCTCCCCAGGGAGCCCTGGGCACCAGGCTGGGCGACGAAGCCGGAGACAGGGACAGAGTTGGGCATTTCCTTCTGCAGTGCAGCTCAGCCAGCACCGAGAGGCCACGCATGCCCACCCTGTGCCCACCCCGTGTTCACCCTGTGCCCACCCCATGCCCACTGCAATGCCCACCCCGTGCCCACTCCATGCCCACCGCAGTGCCCACCCCATGCCCACCCCGTGCCCACCCCATGTTCACCCTGTGCCCACCCCAATGCCCACCCCATGCCCACTGCAATGCCCACCCTGTGCCCACTCCATGCCCACCGCAGTGCCCACCCCATGTCCACCCCAGTGCCCACCCCGTGCCCACCCCATGTCCACCCCAGTGCCCACCCAGTGCCCATCACAGGGCCCAGGCAAACACACCATGAGGAAGATGCACAGGCACCCAGCCATCGGGTCCGCTCGGCTCTCTCTCTTGTCAGTGCCCAGAGCCCGGGGTCCCCTGGAGTAGGGGAACCATCAGGGCCCCTCAGACAGACTGGTTTCCAATCTGCCTCCGACGAGGGGTGAGCACCTCACAGCTCTGCGCCCCTCCCCCATCTGTCCAGAGGGTGGTGGGAATGAGCACATCATGTTCTCTCTTCTCCCTCCAGAGTGTCGCCGTGAGAATCTGTCCCGCCGCACTGGAAGGAGAAAACTGGCTCCATCAGTGAGGTTACCTGGTAATTTCATAGTCATGGCACCTGTACATGTTTTTTTTTAAAAAAAAAAAAATGTTTTTATTGATTTGTTTAGAGAGAGAGGAAGGGAGAGAGAGAGAAACATTGATGTGAGAGATAAACAGCCTCCTCCTGCACGCCCCCTGCTGGGGATGGAGCCGCAACCCGGGCGTGTGGCCTGACGGGGATCTAACGGGGCCTCTCGGTCCCCTGAGCCACCCCGGCCGGGCCCTGCATTTCCGATACTGCTGTGCAGCACACAGCACAGACCGTGTGCTATGAGACACACAGCGCGGACCGTGTGCTGTGAGGCACACAACGCGGATCATGTGCTATGAGACATGCCTGCAGCATTTCCTTAGATGCCAGTGTGCTGCTCTGTGCCAGGGACCCTCACTCCATGCGGCAGGGGAGATGAGTTCAGAGAGGTGGAGCGGCCGCCGAGGTCACAGGCTGGGTCCCCAAGGAGCAGGGTCTCCACCCAGAGTCTGCAGGACAGTGGCCAGGACCCTGCCCACTGCAGGCCCCTCAGGTGGCCGTGGTGCCGCCTCAGCCCAGTGCCCGCCATGCTGCCCTCGTGTGGAGCTCTGGTCTCTCAGCCTCCAGAAGCTGCCACCATCTCCCCCGGGGCCTGCGTCCCGAGTCGATAACATTGAAACAAAGCAGAACAATGAGCCAAGAAGACTGGAAGGCGATCAGGCCCGTGTTCCTCCTGCCTCACCCATGACCCATGACCCATGACCCATGACCCATGACTCATGACCCATGACCCATGACCGGCCGCAGGGCTCTGGGCAAGTCCCTCAGATGCCGCATCTCGGAAACAGCTCCCCGTGACCCGGGTCAGGGCCAGGGTGAGACCCGGAGGACCGGCTGCTGATGTGCGCGGCAGACGGTTCTGGCTCCATAGCAAGCAGCCGAGTTCTCCCGGGGCCTCCCTGCAGGCCCCCAGAGGACCCCTCCCCGCAGGCCCCCAGAGGACCCCTCCCCGCAGGCCCCCAGAGGACCCCTCCCTGCAGGGGAAGGCCCAGGGCTGGGGCCTCACAGGTCTGAGGCGGTGACAGGAACGATGAGAACTTCCTGGAGGCTTCCCCCGGCCACTGGTCTGGGCACCTCCGGAGTTGGCCTCACTATTCCTCAGGTTGGCAGACCCCACTGTTGTCCATCTCATGTCACAAGGGAGAAGCTCAGGCCAGAGAGGTTGCGAACGGTGCCCAGGGCACAGAGCTCATCTGCCTGTGGGCTGCCTCCCGGTCCAGGGGCACTTTTCCCGAGTCTGCCTCTCCTGCAGGGACGCTGGGGACCAAGCCCTTTCCAAGTGGCCGTTAGTGAGGAGGAGGCCAGAGCGTCTGGGGACGGGCGTGAGGGGTGCTGGTCGGCCTCCTGCACTGAGGCCCCCGTGGAAGGGGCACCAGGCTCTGGGCCTGCAGACCCCTCCTCCTTGCCTCACATGCTCCCGATGGACCGCTTCCACTTAAATAGAAACATCAAAACCCGCAGCACGCGTCGGAGCACCTGGGAAGGATGCATTGCCCAGCTGTCGTCACGCTCGCTCCCGGGTCCCGTCTGCAGAGCTGCCTGGCGGGGCCGCTTCCCTCTCACCCGGAGGTGCCTCCCAGGCCAGCGATGCCCCCGTCTCCCGGGGGGCCGCTTCCCGATTCCACCCCGTCTTTCTCTTTATTTGCACTGACTGAATTAATCACCTATTTTCTGCCTCGCCAGGCAAACAGGGACTCTGGCTCCTGCTCGCCCAGCCCTTCCGGAACAGGGGGGCTGATGGAGAGGGGGGGCCTGCTCCAAGCTGAGCTCTGGAAGGAGCCGGCCACTCTGGAGGGTGTCGGAAGGAGGGACCCGGCCCTACCTGCGCTGTTGGACATCTTAGAATTCTGCAGGAAATTTTGTTTCGACACAGGGGTTGGGGGCCAAAAACCCAGTAAGTGATTAAATAATTAAATAAATGCATGAACATCAAAGAAAATGCTGAGCCGCACAGTTTCTCAGCCCCTCCTGGCGTGAAAACCCCTCTGCACAGTCAGCAGCCGGCGCTGAGACGGGGAATCGCTGAATGAACGAGACCCACAGGCTGATCCCTCTTTGGTCTCTGCCAGGACCGCAGAGATAGCAGGGAATGATAAATAAGGCCGAAGAAGGGAAAGATGGGGTCGGGGTTCGGCATGACAGGGACAAGGCCTGGGGCAAAGGCAGGGAACATGGCTGAGCAGCTGGGGGCTGGGGACGGACGAAGTCCCCCCCCCACAAGATCCTGCTATGCAGGGTCCTCAGCTGCTGAGTGATTCCTTCAAGTCCTGGTGACAAAAGACATGAGGTGAGAGGGGACGAGGGGGACATCCAAAGTCACTGATGAGTTCTGGTCCCTGAGCACGTTCTGCTAAGGGGGGAGAACTTACACACCTGTGTGAGCATGCACACACACACACACGCGCTGCACACGCACACACATGCACGCACACTGCACGCACACACACAGTGTGCACGCGCACACACGCACACACACTGCACGCACGCACATGCACACACACAGGTTATTCGTGTTAGAAAGACCGTGGTTTATTTAGATGATACCTTACGCTCCTTTCTACTTTGAGTTCACATCAGCACAGAAGCATGTATTTTATTCCGTCCGCTGCCCTCCCTTTGGCTCATTATCTGACCTTCTTCTGAAGATGAAGATGCAAACCCAGTCCAGTGAGAAAAACCCTCGATGGATGGCAAGCAGCTTGGTCATAAAGAGGAACTCCCAGCGTCAGGGGATGCCGGTGTCCAAGGACACGGGCACGTGGCAGGGTCCACTTGTTCTTTAAAGCCAGTGGGTCCAGCCATGTTTTGACAAGACTGTCCCACAGGAGGCCATGTCCCCAAGGAGTGGCCCTGAATGCTACAGCATGTCACCTGTTTGGTTTTACCCACAGCACTTTTTCTTACCTTGTACACTGTTGCTCATTTGTTTACAATCTCTCTCCTTTAGAAGAGGGAGGGGCTGGCAGGAGCAGAGCCCTTCTCTGTCTTGTTTAGACCAACCCCCAGCTTAGAACAGTCCTGGGCATGTTGTAGGCACTTGACAAAAATCTATGAATGATTGAGTGAGTGTATGGATGGATGGATGGGTGGATGGGTGGAGGGATGGAGGGATGGAGGGATGGAGGGATGGAGGGATGGAGGGATGAAGAGATGGAGGGATAGAGGGATGAAGGGATGGATGGATGGATGGATGGATGGAGGGATGGATGGATGGAGGGATGGATGGATGGAGGGATGGAGGGATGAAGAGATGGAGGGATGAAGGGATGGATGGATGGATGGAGGGATGGAGGGATGGAGGGATGAAGAGATGGAGGGATGAAGAGATGGAGGGATGGAGGGATGAAGGGATGGAGGGATGGAGGGATGGAGGGATGGACAGATGGAGGGATGAAGGGATGGATGGATGGATGGAGGGATGGAGGGATGGAGGGATGAAGAGATGGAGGGATGGAGGGATGGAGGGATGAAGAGATGGAGGGATGAAGGGATGGAGGGATGGAGGGATGAAGGGATGGATGGATGGATGGAGGGATGGATGGATGGAGGGATGGATGGATGGAGGGATGGAGGGATGAAGAGATGGAGGGATGAAGGGATGGATGGATGGATGGAGGGATGGAGGGATGGATAGATGAATGGATGGATGGATGGATGGATGGATGGATGGATGGAGGGAGGGAGGGATGGTGTGTGGCCTGGTCTTCTCACTCACTACAAGCCTGGGACAAGTGTGGTACAGCAGAGATGTCCTGCCCAGGAGGTCCAGTCTGCGACCCCCGAATCCCTAAAGCAAGCTTCCCACACCCGCACTGCAGAGCGGGCGTCACCTCCCCACAGGGCTGTGCGTAAGCCTGTGTTCAATTCCTCCCTGCGGCATTCCCCACGCGGTGCCTGGCAGGGGCAAGGGTTAGAACGAGCGTTTTGAATCGAGAACGGCCTCTGTCATCTCCCACGTCCGAGATGTCACAACTGAGGGTCCCAGGTCACGGCTCTTCCTGCCTCTTCAGGCCAGTTTTCTAGAACAATCTCCCTCCCTCTCTCTCACATCCACACACACTCAGTGTATGTTTATGATTTAACTGTTTTTAAAAAATCGATCTCATAGAAAGAAAGGGAGGGAGAGAGAGAAACATCAATCAGTTGCCTCCTGCATGTACCCCAACCGGAGATCGAACCCGCAACCTAGGTTTGTGCTCTGACGGGAATTGAACTCACGACCTTTGCTGTATGGGACACAGTCCAACCCACTGGGCCACCCTGGCCAGGGCTAATTTAACATTTTTAAAGGTAAAACTGTCCATCTAACATTTCTCCCAGCATACTCTTCGTTTTCTTACTCAAGACACATTCCCAAGTAAAGGCCCCAAAAACACAGACGGACAGACAGACGGAGAGGGACAAAGGTCATTTTCCACGGAGGGGAGCTCAGCTCTGAGTCTTCCCTGCCCAGTGGTGCTGGTCTGTAGGTTTTTCTCCCAGTTCCCAGGAGACACACCCTGAACCGCGGCACATGGTGGGCCCGGGGGCTCCCCAGGACCCCCTTCCTGCAGAGCGCTCCCTCCCCCGAAGGACGGTGGTTCCTCGGGGTGCAGAGGGAGGACCAGACCCCGCGGCGGGCCAGCTCCCTGCGGCAGGGCGGAGGGCGGGCAGCGGTTTCTGGCTGTGCCCAGCCAGGGCTCTGATTTCCCCGTGATGAGGAACAGCTGTGTCCCAAGGGGAGCCAGCCAGTCTCCCGAGGGCCTGTGGCTCCTCTCCCGAGTTTTGATAAGCGGCCGGGCAGGGAGCACAGCCCGATGAGGGATCGGGTTTCCCCCGCAGCTCTCGCACCAGCCACGGGCTAATCTCCTCCGAGGGAACCAGAGCAGAGATGGGCCTCCCTGTCTCCCTGCTATCTGAGGGTGTTTTCTGTCACCGAGGAGAATGATAGAAGCTGGAGGGGTCAAAGGGCCCTGGCCGCGCTGAGAAGCAGGGGTGGCGGGCTGCGGGAGAGGGGCCGGCACCCGGATGGACGGCCGCGCAGGGCCCGAGCGGCAAGGGTCAGAGGGGCTCGGGCTCAGACCCCGCCTCTGCCCCCAGCCCTGGAGCTTGAGGTCCTGGGTCCCTGTCTTCCTTGTCCGGCCCCATTGGGGTTTCACTGTGTCAGACTTACAGACCCTCCTGAGCTCCAACCTCGTCTGCCGGCTTCGCCTTCCCGGAGCAGAGCCGGGTGCGGTTAGGGCCCCCGCCCCCCGCACACTCCCACCTGATGACAGGAGCCATCACAGGTGCCTGTTGTTAAAGGGGGAAGGGGGTGGGAATTCCAAACAGCCCCATCTGGGTGGCCGGTGAGCGGCCAGGAAACTGCAGTTCTCGCCGGCGCGCTCGGGGTGCTTGTCGGAGAGCAAGTCTGAGGAACAGACTTCAGATGAGGCTCCTACACGTTTCCCCAAGACCCACGGTGAGACACACGCTCAGGGACACAGTGACATCGAAAGCGACACACACACGTCAATGACCCATCGGAAGAGCTTCAGGAGGCGCCGCTCAGCGTGCGGCCTCCATGCGGCCACTTCTCTCCATTTCGCCCGCGGCGCCCAGCCCGTCCCGTCAGCGCGGCCAGACCGGCTCCCAGGAACCAGGCTTCTGACCCACCTGAGAACCATCGGGCTCTGGGCGAGCGTGGCATTTCCAGGCCCCATCCCCAGATCCGATCCCATTTCCGAGCGTGGTCGGGACCAGGGTGCCGCTGGGATGGAGAGTCTGACCCCAGGGTGCCAGAGACAGAGCCCACCTCAGGGTCCGAGAAAGGAAGGACC
This sequence comes from Molossus molossus, assembly GCF_014108415.1. NCBI lineage: Eukaryota > Metazoa > Chordata > Mammalia > Chiroptera > Molossidae > Molossus > Molossus molossus. Next base: position 527,572 of record NW_023425352.1, read on the forward strand.
CCGATGGGCAGCCTCGCCAACACAGTACCCCTCGGGTGGGTAGCTCCCCAAAGTAGACAGAAGGAAAGATGGATGGTTCATGTCCCACCAAAATCCATGTGTTATAATCATAACCACAATCCATGGTCTCAGGAGGGGCCCTTGTGAGGTGACCAGGTCATGAGGGTGGAGCCCTCAGGAATGGGATGAGGCCCCAGAGATCCCTGCTGCCCCTCCTCCCTGCGGGGACGCGGGGACGCGGGAGAACCCCGCTGCGTGTGAGCCAGGAGGCAGGCTCACCAGACAGCGCCTCTCCTGGTGCCTCCATCTGGGCGTCCAGCCTCGAGCTCGTGAGTAACAAATGTCCGACGTGCGTAGCCCCAGGCTGTAGGTTCCAAATGGGCTGGTAGGTTCCGAGCAAGGACGCCTGTGATCACAGAGAGACTGTCCTGGGACACCCAGGCCACGGTGTGCTGAGTTCGGGGCTCACGGGGTGCCTGGCACCAGGCGCACAGTGGGCATCTAGTGTGGGGGCGCACAGAAGCCGGGCACCGTCGTCCTTTGTGTCCAGGTCTTGCTCACAAATGACCAGGTTTCTGACCCTGCTTCACGCACACACTGAAGGCAAAGCCCTGGGGCCTGGCTCCGTCGTTGACAACAGAGCCTCAACGATTTGCACTTATTACATTGAACAAATTCTCACCGTGCGCAAGACGGTGTTCCGGGAGCTGTACACATGCTAACTTTCCCCCAGACGAAAACCCTGCAGAAGTACTGTTGCGAGAGGCCCTGGAGACATTGTGTTCGCGTCTGTTTTGCGAGGGGCAGGGATCGTGTCTCTATAGATGAGACACAGGACCCCGAGAGGTTGCAAAACTTGCCGGAGATTCTACAGTAAGTTCCGAAGCTGCACCCTGAACCCCGGGAGGAAGGATGACCCGCAGGAGGACCCTCACGCGTGGCGTTTGGCGCCAGAGTCACCAGTTAGCTCTTGCTTTGCTAAGAACAGCCGCGGTTGAAGTGGGCCAAGCCGGGGGTGGGGCAGAAAATCCCCTCTTACAAACAGAAACAGAGACACGGACCAAAATGACTCACATGAATCCCGGCCACGGGCAGACCGCCAGCAAACACACGGACCCCCAGCGGCCGGCTGAGCAGACGTCCCTGTAGCTCCCACGCGCCCTCATTCTGTTAAAACGCGGTGACGAGGAAATTCATCACTGCTCCCGCGTTGTCTTCCTCCGTGAGGGGGAGGACGCGCCATTCACTCGGGGACACTTTTGTTCGAACGTCAGGTTCTATTTCAGGTTTCTGGTGGCGGGAGGCAGCGCTTCGAAACAATGGCCCCAGCCCTCCCCGTCTCCACGGCGGGGCCGGTAGTGACTGTTCTTTCTCAGGGGCTCACCAGGATTTTCTGAGTGAAACGTGTCTCTCCAAGTTGCCCCGGTAGGTTCTGAGATGGAAACTCTGGCTCCTAATTTGGAAGGAAGGGAGACAGTCTTGACGTGTCCTGGAGCCTGTCCGGCCTCCTGCATTTCCTCTGAATCCTGCCGGCACCGGACACCCCTTTAGCTCATCTCGGTCTGCGTGCGCACGACTGTGTGCAGCTGGGAGAGGCCATCAGCCTGCTCCGTGTTCTGTGGCCAGACTTCCGTGGCCAGGCCTAGGAACTGAAGAGGTAGTTAGTTCTCTATTCGAGTCCCCCGGGGGGACGATCTGTTGGACTATGTCCGTCATCACACGCCCGTTCTCCAGCAGGTTCCTGACTCCTTTCCTGCCCCGCAGACAGTGACCTCTGTCCACCTCCTGGCCCACAGCCGGTGTCATCGATTTTAGGTTTCGGTTGTCACAACACACCACTCTCAGGCCAACTGCAGTGGTTAACTTTGTGCCGACTTGACTGGGCCACCAGTGCCCGGATGTTCGGTCCGACTTACCCGGGGTGTGTCTGGGAGGGTGTTACTCGGGGAGGCTGACATGCGAACCGACAGACTGGATCAAACACTTGTCCTGCCCTTGAGGGTGGGCCTCACCCGATCCCTCGAAGGCTGGACAGAACCAAGGGCCGACCCTGCCAGGAGCAGGGAGAAGGACCTCCTGGCTGGGGGTCGAGCCGGAACATCGGTCTCTCCAGCCCTAGACTTGCACTAAGACACCAGCATCTTGGGTTTCGGGACAGCTGGGTTTGGGACCGGAGCTCCCCGCCCCACTCTCCTGGTTGGCAGGCCTTCAGCCTCGGGTCAGAGCTGCACCCTCAGCTCCCCTGAGTCTCAGGCCTTCAGCCTCGGGTCAGAGCTGCACCCTCAGCTCCCCTGCCTCCAGCTTGCTGACTGCAGGTCTTGGGACCCGCCAGCCTCCGTGATCACGTGAGCCAAGTCCTCTCGCTTCTATTTCTCTGGAAAACACTGACTAATACACCACTTGTGTGTGGTATTTTTTCTGCACATCAAAATACCCCAAAGCTGAATGGCTTACCCCACAGGCAGGCGAACTTGGTTTTGAGAAGAGGAAGACTGGACATAGTTCCGGCGGGTGCACCCTGTGGCCTCAACTCAACCCTGCTACTTAGCACGAGAGCAGCGTGGACATGGGATGCATGAGTGGGGTGGTGTTCCAATAAAGGATGTTTATTTACCAAAACATGCGCCTGGTCAGACTTGGCCCACGGACTCCGACTGAAAACCACAATTTACTATTTCCCATGACTCCGCGGGCTGACTGGGAAGTTCTGCTGGTTTTGCCGGGCTCACATTTCACTGTAGCAGCAGTGGTCACCCGGTGACTCAGCAGGGACCACGGTGACCTCGCACGGCCTGGGTGCCGGCCATCAGCTTGGCCTTTCCCTCCACGCTCTCAGCATTCAGGGCGCTGGCCCAGGTCTCTGAGTGCCCGGAACATTCTACAGGACAGAGGCAGACGCTGCAAGGCCATGTGAGGCCTGATTCCAGAACTGACGCACCTCCTGCCACACTGGTCACCGCAGGCCATGAGGCTGGGCCGGGTTCAAGAGCGGGGGACATAGACTCACCTCTGGAGCCTGGAGGGAGCCGCCCGAGGTCATCATCACTCTTTTCCATCCGTCTCAGAAATGAACAGGACACCTTGGCCGTCAGATCTGCACCCAGGAGACAGAAACCCTAGGGCCCGTGCACCATGTGGGTCCCCTTGTCACCTGCATGTGTCCAAGGAAGACAGCTCACGACTTACGGCACTAATTTCTCTCACCAGCCTCTGGATGGCTTTCTTAGACTCTTCGTGTAAACACACATTTAGCCAAAGGTCAGAAGTTATGCTCAGTAGACCCTGGGAAGTGAGGCCTGAAGGCTACGGGAGACCCATGTGGCCAGAGGGAGAAGGGAGCCCCCCAAAGTGCAGTCTGTTCGTGACCTGTCTTCCTGCCACAGTCACACCTGCAGGTCAATGAAGACACAGCTGCACGGTCTTCCCGCCACCACCTCCGCCTGGACACTGTCCGCGGGGCGCGCTGACCAGAGGGCGCCGCCAACGCCAGGGGCTCTTCTGTTTCCAACTGGATTACTGGCATTTCCTGAAGGTGTTTGAAACTCTCGACCTTCTCTTGGAATCGTCTCTGAGCATTGTCACATCTCCGTTTGTCTCCGGAGATAAAATCAGAGCATCCATTACTTTACAACAAAACAAAGGAAAAAATGTAAACGCCTTGCTGATCCCGGCCACCAGATACCTTCGGTGGGAGAGCAACCTTGCTGTTTTCAAATGGAACGTGTTCGGATCGTCGGCCGACGGGCGCGTATTTATCTGTAGCGCGTCTTTGATGCGCAAGCCAAAGACGGAACGTTTACTGATGTTCTGTTAGTGTGTTTTATCTTTGAAATAAAATTCCCTATCAAATGCCGCTGAATTAAATAGCTCTCTCCAGAGGCGAAGGAAGTGAGCTCTCGGCAAGCTTCTGCTTCCTCTCCCTGACCTGTCCTCTCCCCAAACTAACCGTTTTGAAAAGTCATCATTAAAATGCATGAAAATGAAGCCTCCCAAGGTACCAATCATTCTTCCATTGAGAAGGCAAATGTGGCTGATTATTTGCTTTTTAAAAGTGTTGAATTTTTATGACTCTTTGTTTCAAGCTCTTTGTCGTTGAAAAGGCAGATACAGAATTTCCTTTCCAAGGTAACTCACACCAAAAGGCTGGCAGTGCTGTGACTGACATGCGGACCCAAGAACTCTCGTTGCTGGGACGGTTTTAAATCAAAAGTGTTAAGTGGAGTTTAAGCCCCATGTCATTTTAAATGCCAAGCTTCAGATCCAGGAAGCTTGGATTTTATGATGGAATGACAACTGACCCTCATCTGTAATAGACACAGAAAACTGACTTTGCGGCTTCCTCAGTAATGCTCAGTGAGTCACGAGGCCGATAAGGTATGAAAGACTAGGAGGCAGGTGTACAATCGGTGGGCCAGGGACCCCCGGGGGTTGACCAGCTGTCCCTGCTCGGTGCATTGCTGTAGGATGCTGCTCAGAGGGGTGTCCTGCCTGCCTGCCTGCCTTTGTAGTAACGTTCACTCCATCTTTTACAACAAAGTTTTCATAATTTGAAATAACAGATGCAACAACTAACACTGACCGCGTATCAGGTACTCACCACAGGCCAAACGCTGGGCTACATGCTACGTCGTGTGGTCCTTATAACCACCCCGAGAAGCTTCAGGAGGCTTTTCCTCAACTTTAAAGACAAAGCAAACGAGGCCCAGAGAATTAAATAACCTTCCGGCGTGTGCACAGGTACCGAGGAGCAGAGCAGAGCTGAGACAGGCCTGTCCGCTCCAGAGCCCTACCCTGGTCTATGCACAGTCTCACCCCTAGATTCTCATCCCTCGAACCACAGCGTAAGCTTCTCCAGGGCAGAGACACGTTATATACGCTGGTTGTATCTCCCAGGGTCACTGGCACAAACACCAAGAAAAGAATTCATCCGCAGTGAAAATACATGGGTATATTTTACATATAGAATATACATTCTATATGTAAAATCTGTATATAAAATGTATATACTTATATATAAAATTTATATATAAATTTATATACTTATATATAAAAGTTATACATATAAAATTCACATATTTATCTATAAAATTTATATATGATATATAACTCATCTATTTCACATATAAAACATCTATTTTATATATGAAGCTTTTTACGTTTATATAGAAAACATATTTTCTATATAAAATTCATATATTTATAAGTCACCAGTTTACAACCTTCATCGGAAAAGTCCACCTCTTTCAGGGAATTTTTCGGTGCCAGGGCATAAAATACTTTTCTTTGGCATTCCGTTTCAATTTAATTAACTCAAAACTTGCAAATGAACAGGCCTGTTTCGAACGACACCCCGCGAGGCTGCAACCGGGGGGCGGGGGGCTGGTCCCCACGAGGAAGCAAAGGCAAGCCCTGCCCGGTCATCGCCTCCTGTCTGCCGGGCCTGCGCAGAGCCCCGGACTGGGGAGGAATGTTGGCCTTTAAACTTGATAAAGTCACACGCCTCTAACAAATCCCCCCACCACCTCATTAGCTACGAAAAACAGAATGCTCCGGGACACTGGGAGATATTTTCGGTAAAAAGAGCATTTTTTCTCTCTGCCAGGGAACTGAAAGCAGCCTCCTGATGGCCTGGTGCGCGGTCCCGGCGGCCACGCGGCGCTGGGGTCAGGCCCGGGGCCTGGTGGTGTAAACTGCCCTCCGCCCTGCGAGCATTTCCTCCCCGCAGACAGGCTGTGAGCCTGACCGCGAGGTCAGTGGTCTGCACAGGCCGGAGATAAGCCACTCGCCCTGTGAAGCAAAGTGGACTTTGATCTGCCAGGCCCCTTGGCAGACAGAAAGACAGGCAGGAGCCCTCTAATCTCCTCCAGATAAGCACGGGCGGGGAGAGGGCCTCCCCTGAGCGCTGCAGGCTGGGGGTGCGGCCTCTCCTAGGGGGGCTCGTTCCACCAGCGCCTTCCCAGGGGCTGTCGGGGAACATGCCCGCCCAGCAGATGGCTTCCCCAGGGACGCAGGCTCTGCAGAGAGCTGGTCAGAACACCCCAGGATGGGAACCGATGGAGGGAGGACGGACGAAGGAGGAACAGGAAGAGGCTGAAGGACTCGGTTATTCTGAATCACTGGGTGATGCCCACAATGTAACACTGAAAAGAAAAAGATGCATAAAAATTAAGTTTTAATTATATTAAATTTGGGGGGGGTCTCAAAACATCTGAACATTTTCAAGGAGTTAAAAAATCAGTCGAAGTTCAGAACCCACGTCAGAGCCCAAGACTGATTTAATGCAAGTCAGCGGCAGGGCCCCCTCTGCCGGGAAGGGCAGATTTCTGGGAGCTGGTGAACGCTGTCTCGCGTCCCACTGAACAGGAAATAGCCAAAAGGACTGATTCCTGGGACTGGGGTCTCCAGAGAGCGGACACACTGGGCAGCCGACGAGGGGACCTGGAACACTCTCCGATGGAGAAAGGCCCAGGGCCCTACTGGGACTTTTGTGGACCCCTCTGGTCATACAGTCTTTCTTTAGGTGTCAGTTAATAAAGTATTAACCACATGAGGCAGATGTTTTGGGTGCTTTGCAAATGAATGAACCAAGACACGTAACTTGTGTTCTAAAGGAGAGTTCAAGTGCAGGGAGCCTTCGGCCCCCAAGTGCAGGAACAAGTATTCCACCCTAGCCCTGACCCAACCAGGATGCATGCACCTTCTCCCCCAACCCTTGGACCCCCGTCCCGGCCCCCGGGCCTGGCAGGCCCCCTGCGCCTGCATAGCTGGGAATGTTGAAGCGGTGATGTCACCACCTCCCACCTCTAGGGGGCTGGACCCCGCTCCACAAACACCCCCCTGCTTTGCCTTGAAGACTTCTTAACGTGGCGAGAACTAGGTGGAGTCTGTTGAACCCCACTTTTCGATGTTCTAGACAGGGGTTCAGGAACACTAAATGATTTCACTGACAAAGCCCGCACGGCTAATAAGAGGCAGAAACCAAACTGGCACCTGGATCTTTGAATATAAGTCAGAAAACATGCTGAGGAGGCACCAAAGCCCACTTCCAACCTCAAGTTTCATGGTGACGGGGATTGCGAAGCGGCACCTCAGAAGGAAACTGTCACCCAGGTAGGGGATTTCCCACGGGAGGGTATCACAGGGGAGACGCCCATCTCAGGTCGGCGCCCCCCCTCCCCCCCCGTGGGGCCTTTACCTTCGGAATCGCCGGCTGCCACAGCAGAGGGAACAAGGACATGGAGCCCCCCTCAGGCTCCTTGCCCCCAAAGCAGGCAGGTGGTCATGTTTAATTCAAGGGGGCGGGGAAAAGGGGAAGGAGCCGATGTCTTGGCCTTGGCAGTGTCCCGTCTGAATCGAGGGCGAAAGTGTCTCAGAACCCGTGATCGCTATCACCCTTCGAGGCTGCGGGCCACAGAAACAGAGCTGAACTTGTTGGTGTCTTCCTTGAAGCGTTTAGCCACAAAAATGTTATCCGGTGTTGAGCTGGAGGGATGATGTCATCCTAATGTGGCCAGAGAGAAGCATGGCCTCGACAGGGATTCCTCCCAGGGAGACTTCTGTGATGATTTAAGGATGGACAGCAGGCCCAGGGAGATGCTCCGGAGAGACGTTCTCCTTTGGGGAGCACCGGGGCCGGGGGGTCATACACCGTGATAAACATGCTCCTTGCTTCCCCTGCCCACACTGGCCACCCCCAGGCTCCCTGTCCCAGGCAGACAGGAGAGAGAGAAAACAGGAACGAGGGAGACGTCTGGGAGTAGCCGAGAGGGTTGTTAGAAGCACAACACTGTCCTTTAGAAAAGAAACAACAAATGCCCCCCCCCCAGAGCCTTCAGTTCTCCAGAAGACACAGAATTTCCAAATAAACCCAAAAAGCCCCACGACGCCCCCCCCCCCCGAGTTCCTGGGCGGGCTCCTTGAAGCCGCAGAACAGCTCTCCGAGGACACGGACGCTTCGTGACCATTTCTGAGCTCCGGAAGTCCCCCAAAGAGACCAAAGCTCCCCCTTTGCCTATTACTTATCCCCCAAATATGCACAGCCTGGTGACGATCATCAATCGGATATTTTCCCAAAGAAAAAAAAAATGAATCGCCCACCAGAAATGTTTTGAAATGTTTATGTGTGTTGCTTTGTGTGAGCACAGACGTGAGCGTGTGGGAGCCTGTTTACACGTCGGCTCAGTGTTAGTAAACCTTCGCTTGACACTGAGAAGGTTCATATGCAAGTCGCCGCTGCGGCTGTCGCCTAAAACATAAACAGACTCTCTCGGTTTCCCTCCTTCCAGCAGCCTCTCCAGAGGAAAAGATACATTGTAACCAGAAGAAAGCAACCAGGCAGGGCCGGGTATGACTGTGCTCAGTGCAGTCTTTGGGGAGAAACAGCTTTTGGGGGGACCCGGGGTCCCTCACGGGCCCGGTCTCAGTTGGGTCAACCGTGGACTAGGCACTGAGCCTCAGTCATCTCTCTGCTGCAAAATGGTGCAATCACAGTGCTTTTCCTGTCGGGTTTCTGCCGGGATTAAATGAGATGAGGCTTGGGAGTCACCTAGGACGGTCCTGGCAGAGTGAGCCCTCCGGATGGGCCAGCAACTGCTGTCTCCAAAGGAGCTTCCGTGTTCGCATGAGACAGATCACGACGCCCGTAAGGGTCTTTCTGTGGCCACACCGTCCCCAGAGGCGGCCTCGGCACCGTGCACGGCGGGTTGGGGTGCAGCACCGGAGCCGGACCTCCCGCACGGGTGGGGGCTGATCGGGGTGTTGATCGCTCAGCGCTTCTGGGCGCTTCTGGGTAGGTCGCCGCAAACCACCTGGACCTCAGCTTCCCCACCCACAGCCCTAGAGCCTGGACCACAGTGCAGACCACAGTGCAGACCACAGCCCTGCTCTTCAGGCGCCATCACACCAAAAGCTGACACGGAAAACTGGCTTTCATGGCAGAGAGAGAGACTGCTGGCGAGGCCCCTCCCTCTCCACTGCAAGCCTCACACTCCTGCTGCAGCAGTGGCCCTGGGCCGGGCAAGGCCCGCCTGCCCCTCCCGTGGTACCTCCCTGCAGCGGGAGGTCAGTGTCTGCAGACATGGCATCTACCGGATTCCGCCTCTGCGTGCCGGGCCGGTCCTCCGCCTGCACCGCCTTGCGCGGGATCACGCCCACGAGCTCCACTCTCTGTCCTCAGGGACCACCCTCGGAGAACTGACGCCGCCAAGCACCGAAGTCACAGCCTGAAGCAGCAGACTTCAGGGCCCTGACTGCATCGAGGGCCGTGCGAGAAGGGAGCCTAAGCGAGAGGGTTAGCCTAGCAAGGCTGGGTCTGAACACTGTTCTTGCACCAAGGTGGTTACTGCAGCTGCCCCAGGCAGCTTCCGGCCTCTGCTGCATCTGCAAGGACATCGTGGGGCACAGCCCGCACCCCGCGAGCCTGCCCAGGCGGCTCACCCATCGAAAGGAGCAGCGTCCGGCCGGCCGCCTGCGGGCGCTCACGCAGCGGGAGGCCCTGTCCCTCTGCAGCCAAGCGGGAAGCGTGTGCGGCTGTTGAACACCAGAGCGTGACCTGTCCTGGCAGGTTTTGTTTAATCCTCCCCCGAGGACATTTTTCTACCGATGTTCAGAGAGAGTGGGAGGGACGGAGGGAGAGAGAGCGAAAGAGAGAAACATCCATGTGACACAAACACATCGATTGGTTGCCTCCTGCACGACCCCGACCAGGGCCAGGGTTCAAATGGCAACCGAGGTCCGTGCCCCTGAGTGGACTCGAACCTGTGACTCTTTGGCCCGTGGGCCGACGCTCTAACTGCTGAGCCAGACGGGCCAGGGCCTGCCCGGGTGTTTCGGCGATGCGTCTCCTCCTGGGACTGCCCTGCCCTGACCCAGCTTCAGGTGCAAAGACATCCGGTTGGGTTCAGATCCGTGCATCAGTCACCAGTCTCCCGAGTGAAGGGCTCGAACAAACTCGTTACTCAGCTGGTAACCGAGCCCAGGCCACGGCTCCAGCCTCTGGCTCCGCGGGGCTTGGAGGGGGCAGGTCTCCTCTCGTCTCTGGAGGCAGCTCTGCAGCTACAGCTCAGACAAAGGGCTGGGCTGGGTCGGAGTACAGCCTGCTCAGCAAGCGGACGCTCCAGCCGGCTCCCCTCTCAGATCACAGGCCCAGCCATGCCCGACCACAGCGGCGGTGACGCCACCCTCGGGGCGGGCGGCCCTGGGAGGGAGGCCAGGAGTCACTTGCTTCATTGTTGCAGCTCCGAGCAAGGAAAGCATGTATCTCTTTTCTTGGAGGGCAGAGATTCTTCAAGAAAGACAGGAGCCTCGGTCTGTCTACCTGTGCGTCCGTCTGAGCCCCAGCACCTGCAGCCGGGGGCACAAGCGTCCAACAGAGGCTCCCGCCTGAACTTCTAAGTCACTCCAGTTGGTGCCGTGTAATGTTCTCTTGGCTCCGGGAAGGGACGGAGAAATGGCTTTGTTTGCCAGCAGCCACCTGGAGGAAAGCCGTCTTTCTGCCCGGGGTCAACGTGTCAAGTAGAAAGGCCGCACGCTTGACTGGGGGACACGGGGCTCCCAGGCCTCACAACAGTGTCCATGGGCTGAGCGCTGCCCACCCTGCCAACCCCACTCCTGCCGAGCTCTGTCCCCTCCCAGGTGGGTCTCGCCCCCCTGTGGCCACCTTGGCTGCGTCTGTCTTCCCCGGGGTGGGAGCTGCAGGGGGCGTGGCCTAGAGCTCAGGTCCTTTCCATTTCCCCTGGGCCCCCAGCAGGACACACAGCCACACCCCCACAATGCTCCTCGAGTCCCTGGACCCAGAGCCTCCCACGGCTGTGTCCTCAGAAGTGACGCTGGCTGCCACTCAGCGTTCGGACGATGATGCGTCAGAGAGTCTGAGGGCGAGGCAGGCACACAGACGCTCCGCACAGTTTTTCTGTTTTTTGTTTTGTTAATCCTCACCCGAGGGCATTTTCCCATTGATTTTCAGATAGAGCGGGAGGGAGAGCGAGAGAAACATTGATGTGAGAGACACACATCGATTGGCTGCCTCCTGCCTGACCCCTCCCGGGGCCGGGGATCAAACCTGCAACCCAGGTACGTGCCCTTGACCTGGAATCACACTCATGACCCTTCAGTCCACAGGCCGACGCTACAGCCGCTGAGCCAAAATGGCCAGGGCGAGAAACGGAGGATGCTGTTCTACTGTGTGTGTGTGGGGGGGGGGGCGTCTGCGTTGAGGACTTGGGGCTCCTCCTACTTTTAGCAGCGAGGCTTTCTGAATGCAGACCCAGCACAGGACACACAGGACACAGCTGAAGGGTCACAAGTTTCCTGGGGAAGCAGGTAGAGTTCGAGCCTTTTCGGTCCCATTTCTAGGTCTCAGAAGCAAGCCCGCGCGTGGGGTGGCGGGTGGCGCCGTGAGGTCACAGCAGCCTGCGTGCGGACCCTGGAACAAGGGAGCATTCAAGACCGAAGTGTTGCTGTTGCGAGTTTTTTCCAAGTATCTCAGCAGAAAAACCAGGTTGACTTTTAAAGGATGTGGACAAGACCACAGGGCTATTTTGCTTTGCTACGTACTTTTATTTGAAAAATTTAAAAATCAAATAAACAAATTAAACACAAAACAAAACCATAGACATGTACGATTACTGACAGACTGCAAAGTGACCGCGCGTCTGTGCTGGGCCGTCGTGAGGGGCCCCCGGAGACCGCGCTCGCCTGTGGGCTGTGTGCCCAGTCTCAGCAGCCCACCGGGGACCAGAGACCCCCCCTCACAGGTGTTCAGTGAATTTCCGTAAGTGGGCCTTGCTCAGCTCTCCCTTCACCAGCTTCGTCGGGGTTACGGGAAGCCTTGGAGCTACTGGACGGCAGGGGTTTCTGTTGGTAAGAACTCTTCCCTCGTCCCCCGAAGGGCGGGTAGGAGCTGGGGTTTGGGGGTTCATGCAACTGAAAGGACCCGCGGGAGACAATGAGGCGCGACCGGATCTGGGCACCAATGACCCGTTATCATCTCAACAGCCTCACTCAGCTGTGCTGCCCGGTGTTGCGATGGTTCATTATGGGGCAGCCCGACTGAGCCGCAGCGTCCAAGACACTTGGTCGCAGAGCTTCTGAGTCGTCTGTGAGAGCGTTTCTGGGTGAGGCTGGCCTTTGGGCGGCGGACTCAGTAAAGCAGATTTGCCCTCCACGTGGGTGGGCCTCGTCCGATCTGTCGAAGGTGGGCCTGGATGGAGGAAAAGGCTTCCCTCCCCCCGAGAATAAGAGGGGACCCTCCTCCCGGTCTTGAGCTGGGACACTTTCCCGTCTTCAGACTCAGACTAAAACATCGAGTCTTCCTGGATCCCCCGCCTGCTGGCTTCCAAGCTGGAACGACCCATGGACTCTCCTGAGTCCCCAGCGGCTGCAGGTCTGGGACCTGTTGGCCTCCAGGACGGGAGCCAGCTCCTCAAAATATGTGTAAGGGGCGTGTGCCCATCCCGGGACCGGCCCCTGTGGCCAGAGCTGCAGGCTGTGCTGCTTGGCTGGCTGAGCGGGGACAGCGGCCCCCATAGAGCCCCAGGAACTGAGAGAGGGAGAGAGGTGACCCCCAAAGGAGAGTCAGAGCGCTGCACCCTAAGACCGGGAGAGACGGTGAGGGCACACACAGGTGTCCATTTCCAGGCCACGCCCCCGCTGTGGGAATCGACGGTGACCTTGTGGGCTTAGTTCTGAAGCAGGAAAAGCCAGGACGCAAACCACCGCTGTCCTGAGCGGGCGTCATGGGCAGTGTCCCTGCGGTCTCTCCCGCCCGCCCGTGTGGTGAGGACAGGGTGCCGACGGACGGACGCTGGATGTGAGCGCCTAGCACGTAACGGATATTCGGGGATCGGCAGGGGCTCTCCTTGAAGACATGAGGCTCAGGTGGGTAGCCGTGGCCCCTTCTTTTAGCTAAAAGTCATTCAAGCCGATAGATCTCAACTGTTCCATGTTCCCAAGATAGTGAGAGAATATTCCACAACCCACAAGTGGAAGCTGTTCGTGCTGGAGAGGAGTGTGTGTGTGTGGGGGGGGTCTGGTCCCACAAGCTCTGTGTCAGAAACCCCAGGGCCCGGTTCATTGAAGAGGTGTTCACCTGCCCACCCACCTTGGAAATCACTGATGTGCCACAAAACGGGCTTATGAGAGCAGGCAGGGCAAAGTTGTCTGTTTTTTTTAATTGTTTTTTTTTTAATTGATTTTCAGAGAGAGAGAAGGGAGAGGGAGAGAGAGATAGAAACATCGATAAGCGAGAACGCTAATGGGCTGCCTCCTGCATGTCCCCCACCGGGGATGGGCCCACAACCTGGGCATGTGCCCTGACCAGGAATCGTACCGGCGACCTCTTGGTGCAGGGTCGACGCTCAACCACTGAGCCAGACAGGCCGGGTGCAAAGTTATCTTTAAATTATGTCTCCATCCAAAAATAATTCTAAAAAGGAAGAAGTATTCAGGATCAGTGCGCATCTCTCCCCACCCGCCCTTCAGCAGAAGGAAGATAATTCACGGTTACTCACAGTTCTAATCATAACCCAGCTCCATTGTAACCACGGCGGTGCAGAGTGTGCCTGCTATTTTAAGCCCATAATTATTTTTTAATAGGACTATCATTTCTTTCCATTAAGCCCGTGTCAGTGAGCGAGCGCCTGGCCAACAGGGGTGCAGATCCGCGGAGTCAGAGATGATGGATAACAGGGGGCTGCCTCTCCCCTTCGTCTCTGGAACCGAAATGAAAGGGAGAAGAGAAACCAGGAAACGCAGCAAATGACAACCATTAATTTGGCGGCGGTGTGATCCGCACAGTGATCCGGGAAGGGTGCTGTGATTACAGCTCTGTCATGCGCGCCCGAGAACCGTTGCGAACGCGGCTGCATTCTCCGCCGGCCGGTGCCCCTGAGCACTGCGCGGTCTCCCTGACCCCAGTCGGCATTCAAACAACAGGCCGTTCTGCCGCACGAGCAGGTGTCTGAGTCCACGAGAACCGGGCAGTAGGGGCGCCTGCTCCTTCTCTCCGCCGGTGCCCCTCCCGCCCTCCACCCCTCCCCACCTCTGCGTTGTGGGTCTCACAGGGTGAACATCTCTCACTGGTGCTGTGTATTCTTCTAACGTGGCCCTGGGAGGCAGGTCAATGATTTCATTTAGTGTCCCCGGGAGAAGCAGTGATCAGCTACTAGAGCAGGACAAGTGGCTGAGGACGAGGAAAGATGACGTGTCAGGGAACATCGGCCTCCTGTGCACATCGGCCTCCTGTGCACATGGGCCCCCCGTGAACATCGCCCCCCCGTGAATATCGGCCTCCATGCAGTGCCTCCCCTAGAGATGCTCACGGCTGATGCTGAGCACCGAAGGGTTTGTCTTCAGGTGTTCCTCTGTCCCTGAACCTGTCCTCTGAGGACATTGCTCCTCTCCGGGGACACTCCTGAGAGCATGTGTGTTGGTCATTTCCTCCGTCAAGGCCCAAGTGTACCTAGCAGTGGCCACGTACCCAATAACTTCTCAGGATCACAACAACTAGAAGACCAGAGACGTCAGACCTCCAGTTAAGACAAGCCGGGGTACTCCTGAGTCAGCAAGGAGGAGAGCTGGGATCACAGTGGTGTCCACACACTCGGGCCTGGGGTTGCTTTGCAAGAGGAGGGAAGGGGGGTTGTTGAGCATCAAGCGTCAGCCGAGCTCCAAGTGCCCCTCCCTCCTTCTTTCCACAAAGAGCTTCTCTCCGGAGGAGGAATTCTCAGCCTGGCTTTGCCGGACTTTCCTCCTTGGAGCAAGTCCAGGGCATTTCCCCCCGAGGACCCCGGTCACGTTGGAGGTGGCCCAGAGCTGGTGGAGAGAGAGATGGGCACAGTGGGAAGATGCTCATTTTATTACGGTTTCCCAGTCGGCTGGCCAGGGTCTTCTCTTCTCTCTAAGTGCACATTGCCCAGCATTGAAAATGAGCAGAGCCCTGGCCGGTTTGGCTCAGCGGTTAGAGCATCAGCCTGTGGTCCCGAGAGACCCGGGTTCGGTTCCCGCTAAGGGCGTGTACCTCGGTTGCAGTTTGTCCCCGGCCCTGGTCGGTCGTGTGGGTGGCAGCCACTCAATGTGTCGCTTTCACATCGATGTTTCTCTCTCTCTCTCTCTCTTCCTCTCTCTCCCTCCCACTCTACCTGAACAAAAAATGTCCTCGGGTGAGGATAAAAAAAAAAAAGAAAATGAGCAGAAAGTGTGAGCTGTGCCCCGATGTTACACAAGCCCGGGACTCTGCATGTGGACCAAGACCCTCCAAGATCCAGCTTTATGTCCACGTACCTAGCACGTCATACAGCCATCACCACGTCACAGAGACAGGTGCGTCTGTGGCCCGGAGCCAGTGGTCCTGCTCGAGGGTCAGAGCCGGGGAGGGCAAGACAGTGGGGGACGCTTTGGAGATGGAGTCTCCCCAAACACGTCTCACCAGCGCTGCTCTGAACGCCTTGTGCATAGAAAAGGAAGTTCCAAGAGCACTTCTGTTACTAATAGAAATAAAAGCCGAAAGGGATCTATTCTTATATCATAGAAAATCCTTCAAACAAGACCCCAAAGACAAACCTCGGCCTTGAACATGAGCTCGGCAAAACGGCGCAGAAATAAATCATCTGCGCTCCACGTTTCAATAAATATGCCAACAGCCATCCAATGAGGTGTGGTCTTCAAAAGCCGTCATCCCGCACACGAAATTCCCCGTGGCACTTCTGAACCGAGATGGGGCCGGACAGCAGCAGCCGGCGAGGCCGCCTGGATGCGGACGGGGCTTTCTCCTTCAGAAACGTTTGGCTCCGGTAAAATGGATCCCACATGTGTGATAACAGAACCGCATTTCCACGCGGCGTGCATTTTCCTTTAACACCGTTTTCAGTTAATCAATGTTTTAATGGACAGTTTCCAAGTCCCCCTCCTCTCCCCTCAGACAAGAGGTTCTAAGGGGAAAACCTAGGAGGAAATACTTCATCGCTGTTTATAAACAAACAGCCCAGACGGCCAGCGCGGAGCCCACTCATCTGCTTCCGCCGGCTCACGTCCCAGGAAACCACGCCCGGGGTTCTCCGCACCCCACGCTCCGTCCTGAGAGCCAGAGACCGAGAAGGGCCCTTGAGGAAAGACAGCCCGCGACGGATGTTTACAAACTAATGTACACAAAGAAAGAACAGCACAGAAACTCCTCGATGACACCGCGTTCCGAGGGAACTGCTCCGAAAGGAAACAGAGCCGCCAGCGCGCGTCCATTTTGTTCGGTCCCCAAGCCCACCTGCGGGAGGATGGACTACGCGAGAGCCATCCACAGACCCGCTGGCCCCGAGCGCACAGACTGACTACGGTCAGGACGGGGCTTTGGTCCAGATGGCCGGCGATAGGGAGACCCACTGGGGGAGCGTGGATCCGAGCTGACAGCTAAGTGGGAGGGTGAAGGAGGGGCAGAGGGGCTTCCTCACCTGCAGGAGGAGGTGGGGGCCTGGCAGAGGTCAGGCGGGCGGACGGCAGGGCCAGCCTCCAGGGCTGCACAGAAACTTGGGCTGCGTCCTGAAACTGCAACAGTGCAGTGACAAGGAGAACGGGGTTTTCGTCAGGGTGTCGACATGTTCAGGGGCATGTTTTTCCAAAACCACTTGAGCTGTGGTTCAGACTGGATCAGAAGGGAGCACGCCTGGACGCTGGAAGGGTCCTTAGGGAGGCAGCTTGGCTTGCAGTTCTGGGTATGAAACCGCCTACCCACCCTGCAGTGCCCACCTCCCCGTGAAACCTCCTACCACCCTGCAGTGCCCACCTCCCCGTGAAACCTCCAACCCATCCTGCAGTGCCCACCTCCCCGTGAAACCTGCTACCCACCCTGCAGTGCCCGCCTCCCCGTGAAACCTGCTACCCGCCCTGCAATACCCGCCTCCCCGTGAAACCTCCTACCCGCCCTGCAGTGCCCGCCTCCCCGTGAAACCTCCTACCCACCCTGCAGTGCCCACCTCCTCATGAAACCTCCTACCCACCCTGCAGTGCCCGCCTCCCCGTGAAACCTCCTACCCGCCCTGCAGTGCCCACCTCCCCGTGAAACCTCCTACCCACCCTGCAGTGCCCACCTCCTCATGAAACCTCCTACCCACCCTGCAGTGCCCACCTCCCCGTGAAACCTCCTACCCGCCCTGCAGTGCCCACCTCCCCGTGAAACCTCCTACCCATCCTGCAGTGCCCACCTCCTCATGAAACCTCCTACCCACCCTGCAGTGCCCACCTCCTCGTGAAACCTCCTACCCACCCTGCAGTGCCCACCTCCCCGTGAAACCTCCTACCCACCCTGCAGTGCCCACCTCCCCGTGAAACCTCCTACCCACCCTGCAGTGCCCACCTCCTCGTGAAACCTCCTACCCACCCTGCAGTGCCCGCCTCCCCGTGAAACCTGCTACCCACCCTGCAGTGCCCACCTCCCCGTGAAACCTCCTACCCATCCTGCAGTGCCCGCCTCCCCGTGAAACCTCCTACCCACCCTGCAGTGCCCACCTCCCGTGAACCTCCTACCCACCCTGCAGTGCCCGCCCTCCCCGTGAAACCTCCTACCCACCCTGCAGTGCCCCGCCTCCCCGTGAAACCCTCCTACCCACCCTGCAGTGCCCCACCTCCCTGTGAAACCTCCTACCCACCCTGCAGTGCCCGCCTCCCCGTGAAACCTCCTACCCACCCTGCAGTGCCCACCTCCCCGTGAAACCTCCTACCCACCCTGCAGTGCCCGCCTCCCCGTGAAACCTCCTACCCACCCTGCAGTGCCCGCCTCCCCTGTGAAACCTCCTACCCATCCTGCAGTGCCCGCCTCCCGTGAAACCTCCTACCCACCCTGCATTGCCCGCCTCCCCGTGAAACCTCCTACCCACCCTGCAGTGCCCGCCTCCCCGTGAAACCTCCTACCCACCCTGCAGTGCCCGCCTCCCCGTGAAACCTCCTACCCACCCTGCAGTGCCCGCCTCCCCGTGAAACCTCCTACCCACCCTGCAGTGCCCGCCTCCCCGTGAAACCTCCTACCCGCCCTGCAGTGCCCGCCTCCCCGTGAAACCTCCTACCCACCCTGCAGTGCCCACCTCCCCGTGAAACCTCCTACCCACCCTGCAGTGCCCGCCTCCTCGTGAAACCTCCTACCCGCCCTGCAGTGCCCGCCTCCCCGTGAAACCTCCTACCCGCCCTGCAGTGCCCGCCTCCCCGTGAAACCTCCTACCCGCCCTGCAGTGCCCACTTCCTTGCCACGTGGCATCATTCACTTTCTGGGAAGCAAGAGCGTCGTGTGACAAAATGCCCCAAATAGCACAGTCCTGGGACAGGACCACAGGAGGGGGGCTGACACCCTCGGACCCAGCCAGTGCTCGCAAACCTCCGTGTGTGAGACGCGTGCCCGTCACAGGTGCTGGCCGCTTGCAAGAGGTTGTTTTTAAATTGTTAGGTTCCCATTTCCTTCTCTCGTACAAGGGTGAGATATTTATCTTTAAAATAAAGCTGAGCACAAATAACATTTGGAAACCGGCGAGAACTTCACAGTGAGCAGCGAGACGCCGGACCTGCTCCTCCCTCCCTCCGGGCGCTCGGTCCCGAGGCCCTGCCGCAAACCCTGCAGAGGCGACCAGCCGTGGTCCCCTCAGGCACAAGCACAAGGACAGGCGCCGCTAGAATTGTGGGGAAACGTCCCAGAACAGGAGGGAGGCGCTTGGAAGAGAATCGAGGTCTCCCCTGGTGCTTCCCCCGAAAGTGTCAAGTTAAACACAGGCCTCAGCACTGATCAGGGGTGAAGAGCCACGAAACTCTTCAGAGGCGGAGTTTGATTTTATCTTTTAACTTCTGAGGATTCGATGTGAGGAAGATACAACATCTTCTTCAGCGACCAGGGCAGCACGGTCCAGGCGAGGATGGCACGGCCCTTCCGCTGACGGAGGCACGAACCGTCTGCACATCTGCCCTCCGCGTCCCCAGGTGACCGAGAAGTGACCGAGCAGAGGCCACAATGAAGGGAGCCCCCCAAGGACGAGCACGCCCACCAGGATCTGCTCTGTCCTACAGACGATTCTTTCTCGTGTGACGTACAACAGAGATGTTCCCCCCGGTTCTGTCTGGTTCACTGAACACAAATCCAGAGGGGCCCCGTGCTTTCCTCCTGCGTGTGTCTCCGAAGGTGCAACCTGTGCAGAAAAGGACCGTGCCCGGCAGACTCACGTCCTAAAGACAACGCCAGGGAGCCGGTTTGGCTCAGCAGTTAAAGCGTCGGCCTGCGGTCCAGAGAGACCCGGGTTCGGTTCCCGCTAAGGGCACGTACTTCAGTTGCAGTTTGTCCCTGGCCCGGTTGGTCGTGCGGGTGGCAGCCACTCGATGTGTCCCTTCGTGTCGATGTTTCTCTCTCTCTCCCTCCCACTCTATCTGTACAAAAAAATGGAAAAGTGTCCTCGGGTGAGGAAAAAAAAAAGAAAACGCCAGGGACACGTGAGCAGGAATGATCTGAACCAGCCTGTCACCTGCCACGGGCCCTGGCCCTGTGCCTCTTGCTCAGAATAGTAACTATTTTCAGATGGATGCTCGATCTTAATGCCCATAAGCAGTACTTTTTGTTCACTTTTACAAAATTCAACACTTATTATACTTCAAATAAACTGGACATTGTGCCCATTTGTAGATCAGTGGTGGCGGGGCCACAGGGGCACCCCCACATCCTGGGCGGGTGTCAGCTTGTCCGCCTGGGAAACTCACAGGGATTCTTTCGGCAGGGGGGGTCCTAGAGGTCCCGGGACAAACCTTGATGGTCCCCTGATGAGCAGAAAGTTAACGGCATCAGGACGTTTGATTCTCAATGTCCCGGGAACCACCCACCGACACCGTCCTCTGTGTAGGGAGCGTCGGTTGTGCTGATGGGCTTCTGGGGTCTGGTGACCTGTCTCCGACTGACACGATTTCAGTTCTCCTGAGGGAGCCTCCTGCTCCCCGCACCATCAGTCCACGCGCGTCGCTGGAGCCCCCAGAGGGGGCCACCGACTCAGGCCGGCCCACGAAGGGACCCCTCCCTAGCACAGTCCAGGGACAGTGAGACTCAGTGGCTCTTGCTGAAAGATATTCACTGACTCATATTCCCACTGGACTCGAACCCCGTCCAGGGTGAGGTGTGGGCGGCCATCCTCCCACTGTGTGACGGGAGGCTGCTGAGGAGCCCCGCCCTGGGAGGGCACAGGTAAGGGGGGCAGGGAGACTGAGTCCTGGGACCCCATGTGACCCGTGCACCAGGCAGCGTCGGAGGTGACACATGTCCGCACACCCCAGTTTTGCACAAAGGCAGAGCAAACGGAAGGTAAAGCATCAGACGTGATCCAATCTGAATAACAGGAAAAAATAGGGAACAACTTAATCAGGACTGAGTGACCTGTGAGGCAACAGCAACTCGTTTACTGTTGACTGATAACTGCGATCTCAGAGTCGGGCAGCCCCGGCGGGTGTGGCTCAGCAGTTAGGGCGCCGGCCTGCGGACCAGAGAGTCGCAGGTTCGATTCCGGTCAAGGGCACGTACCTCAGGTGCAGTTCATCCCCGGCCCTGGTCAGGGTCGTGTTGGAGGCAGCCAGTCGACGTGTCCCTCTCACGTCAATGTCTCTCTCTCTCTCTCTCTCTGTCTGAAAATAAATGGAAAAGTTTCCTCTGGTGAGGATTTAAAGAAAAAAAAGAGAGTAGGGTCGAGAAACATATTTGAGGAAGTAAAGGCCCAAATTTTCCCAAATTTGGTAAAATGTATTAACTTATAAATCCAAGAAATTCAACAAATTCACGGGAGGGTAAATATAGAGAAAAAGCCCAGGCTCCGAGGAGCAGGGATTCGGATGACAACTGAGCCCTGAGCAGAAACACGCAGACCAGACAGTAACCAACACCCCTTCCAATCGCCACGAGGAGGCGGCGGGGAAAACCAGTCAGCCTAGAATTCTATACCCACTGGGACTATCCTTCAAAAATCAAAGCAAAATAAAGGAACTTCCAGAGAAACAAAAGCTGAGAAAGTTTCTTTCTAGCACACTCGCTCTACAAGACCGGCTAAAGGAGGTCCTGGAGGCTAACGAGAAATGTCAGCAGATGGGAACTTGCGCTGAAGAGTCGCTATGACGTAAAAGATAAATTCATCTTACTGTGGTGGAGATGTGAAATAACTGACCTCGATACAGAGTTTAAAAGTTCACATAGATTTTAAAGCAGTGACAAAAAGCTAATAAATACGGAAGCTGGAGAAAAGCCATCTAACATAAAAATAGAGACTCTAACCGAGATGAAGATACATTCAGATGCGTGTGCACGGACATGTCCCCACACGAAGAAGATCCGAATCCACCGACTGGTGACGGAAGAACACACGTTGTTCCGGGAAAATCGAAGGAGGACGCTCACCACGAAGGCGTATCCTGCTTTAGTGATTAAACCGAGAGCATTAAGAAATCGTCCCTCAAGCCAAAGGACAGGTTAAAATTGTAGCTACTGGGAGGTGGGGGATCAGCTGCCCTCAGGATGCTCCTTCACAAAATTCGGGTCGGAAGACATCGGCACAGTGACAAATGTCTGAAGAAGAGAAAGCACCCCAAGAACCTTGCACCCGGACAAGGGCAACGTGGAGGCCGGCTCACGCGAGAACGGCAGGCGCACAGTTGCCAGCACTGTTTAGAAAACGTGCTTCACCGCATCCAGCCACCAAGGGATGAATCCAGATGGAGACATGGGGTGTGGGGGGCCCCAGTAAAACCGCAAGTGGTGTCGGCACCGAATTCATTTGTATGTAGAACCAACACTAACCAACTGTGGGGACCATGACGATAAACGTGGACATCGTAAGTCTGGGGGATGCCGACACAGTCACGACCACGGACAGTCTCCAGTAGGAAGACCTCCCAGCCACAGACCAGTCTCCAGTAGAAAGACCTCGCAGCCACGGCCACGGACTGCTCTCTAGTAGGAAGGACCTCACAGCCACGGACCGGTCTCCAGTAGGAAGACCTCGCAGCCACGGCCACAGACCTGTTGGAGACCTCGCAGCCACGGCCATGGACCGGTCTCCAGTAGGAAGACCTCACAGCCACGGCCACGGACCGGTTGGAGACCTCACAGCCACGGCCATGGACCGGTCTCCAGTAGGAAGACCTCACAGCCACGGCCACGGACCGGTTGGAGACCTCACAGCCACGGCCACAGACCGGTCTCCAGTAGGAAGACCTCACAGCCACGGACCGGTTGGAGACCTCACAGCCACGGCCACGGACCGGTCTCCAGTAGGAAGACCTCACAGCCATGGCCACAGACCGGTTGGAGACCTCACAGCCACGGACCGGTCTCCAGTAGAAAGACCTCGCAGCCACGGCCACAGACCGGCCTCCAGTAGAAAGACCTCGCAGCCACGGTCACGGACCGGTCTCCAGTAGGAAGGACCTCACAGCCACGGACCAGTCATGGACCGGTCTCCTGCCGGAAGACCGGGGGAACACGCAGCGGGGCTCACACGCCTGTGTCCCCAGCAGGCAGGCAGACTGTCGAGAACTGAAACCAGTAGGTAGACGAGGGAGAGGCAAAGACGTGATCTCCCGCCAACGCCAGCATCTCTACCTGAGTCCAGGGCAGGGTGACGTTTCCCGCCGCACGGTGGCCACCGGGTGAAGAAGCTGCTCTGAGCTGGGAGCGACCAGAAGAAAACGAGCTGAGGGCGAGGGGGGTGGACCCGCAATGTCATCGCCCTTCCTGCTCCAGCTGCCGCGGAATGAACGCTCGTTCCCGGACTTTCTGCTTGCGGGAGACGGTGCATTTTTTTCCAAAAGCTAAAACAGTAATTTTTTGACCTTAGAGAACTCTTTTAGAAAATAATCTTTTATAATGTAAAAAAATGTTGTGGCCCAACAAAACCTGTTTTCATCCCGACTTTCTCTTGTGAGACTCAGAGTTAAACTGAACCACTTGTCACTGAAAGAACAGGCACAGATCGAACCCACCGCTGCAGGCGGCACCCTTCCCTCTACCCAATGTCTCCGGCACTTCGACACGCAGAGAGGGCGGCAGCGAGGTGCTTCTGGGGGATGGAACCTCATCGTTTAACCTTCATCTCTGGACTTCGCACCTTGAGTGACGGGCTTCGTCTACTGTGAGCACGGTTCACATTCACCACGTCGACAGGTGGTTTTAAAAGAGGGAGGGAAGCCCTGGCTGGTTTGGTTCAGTGGTTGGAGCGTCGGCCTGCGGTACAGAGAGACCCGGGTTCGGTTCCGCTAAGGGCATGTACCTCGGTTGCAGTTTGTCCCCGGCCCTGGTTGGTCGTGCGGGTGGCAGCCACTCGATGCGTCCCTTCATGTTGATGTTTCTCTCTCTCTCTCCCTTCCTCTCTCTCTCTCCCACTCTATCTGTACAAAAAATGGAAAAATATCCTCGGGTGAGGATAAAAAAAAAGAGGGAGGGAGGGAAAGAGATACTGGATGTGTGAGTCAACCATTAATCTGGTTACTTTCTTCTTTTATTTTGTGTTATAAGTCTCCAGAAATGATAAAACACCCCAAGTAAACCGATCAGAAAAACAAAAGGGGGAGGCAAACACAGCATGAAGTGGGATTCTGATACATCCCAGGTGGAGGGCCCCCCAACCTAGGCCACCTGATCCGATGTCCTGTGGTACAGGTGACCAAGCAGGACCCGAGGGGCCTCGCACATTGAAGTGACAGAGGGGACTGCTCACTCTAGAGCCCTGATCCATGAGCCACAGCCTCACACCCTCATTCACACCTGCACACACTCACACACATACACACGCACACCCACACACACATGCACTCACAGCATACATGCATGCTCGCACACACACATACACGTGCACACATATACACGTGCACACACACATGCTCTCATACATATACACACACATGCACTCACACACATACATGCACACTCGCACACACACGTACACACACACATACATATACATGCACTCAAACACACACTCACATGTATGCACACTCGTACACCTGCACACACACATACATGCATGCTCACACACACATACTTTGCACACCCAAAGCCAAGAACCACAACCAACTACAACCAGTCACATTGCAGAAATGCAGGGGTGAGAGCCTGCACCATCGCTGGAGAAAGAGCGAGCGGGCTGAGAGGCCGCTACCTTATTTAACGCACCGGAGGGAAGCAGCTCGTGTCTGGCGTTCCCAAGCTGGAAGAGCAGGGTCTACCCTGGGCAGTCACCTAGGTGGCCATTGTGTCTGCTGCCTGGGTTTCAGCTTCGAGGTGCCGACTTCTGCGATCGCACAGGAGTGGAGATGTCGGCAGTGCTGTGTCCAGACCTGCGGGACTTGGTGGCCGGCTCTGCAGAAGTCGAGATGAACCCGGCACCTTCTCCCAGACGCCTTTGGGTGAACCGAGGCTACAAACACCATCGCACCATCCAAGTCTCCAGAGCGGCTCCGTGCGCCCCAGAGGGGTGAGGCCTTTCTGGGGAGCATCCTCCACCTGCCTGTATGAAAAAATGTGGCTTCTTCCTTCCCAGAGGGAGTCACTTCCTGACAACATTTGGACGTTGGGTGCTGCCTTGTCCAGCAGAGACAAGGTGACACTGCAGGTCTGAGATCAAACTGAAGTTCAGGTAGCAGAGTGGTGAGCAGAGGCCACTGAGATGGACCAGCAGAGACGAGTCCGAGAGAGAGCAGCAGACGCAGACGGATGGGGCAGCGTCGTGTCCCGGGGCTCGCTGGCCAGCTGGGCACTGAGCCAAATGCTTTCCACATATTAACTGATGAATCCTCACGGAACCATACCAGGTGGGAGGAGTAACTATCCCCGTTTCCCAGGTGGGAAACCGAGGCTTGGAGGAATTAGGTAACGTGCCCAGGTGGCGACAGAGCTGAGGAAGAGACCACAGGATTCCTGTCCTCCTGCCTGGCTCCTGCTCAGCCAGTGCTCCAGGCTTCAGGGTTGCACCCCACATTCCTGCGCTGAAACCTACCCCCACCCTGATGGTTCCGTAGGTGGGGCCTCAGGGGCTGATTAGCGCATGAGGGTGGAGCCCTTGTGAATGGGGTTAGTGCCCTTTTGCAGGAGACAGGGGCTCGACCCGCTGCCACGTGAGGACACAGGCAGAAGACGGTTGCTCTGGAGCAGGACGGAACCCAGCACTTGCCCTTGGACCCCCAGCCTCAGCGGTGTGGGAATAAGTGTTTGTCCTCTACAAGCCTCCCTGAACGGACATTGGCGCTCCCCTCTCCCCTCCCCCTGCGCACCCTTCCGTCTCTGCCCTTAGGGAGCTGCTGTCGACCAATCACAGCTCACAGTCATGCACGCTGCACCGGGAAGGCAGTGCGGCCCCTCCCAGGGGAGAAACCTCGCGGAAAGGCTCCACGGTCGAAAGGACATCCTGCCACTTGCACTCGGGGGATTTCGGTCATCAAGTCACCCAGTGGCGAGTGAAGGCCACTTGGCCCGTACGTCCTGAATTCCGGGCGCGATGGACGGCGGGGTGGGTCCCGTGCAGCAGCCTCGGCGTGTTCACGACGTCCCGTGATCGGTCCTTCCTTCCTGGGCAGGAGGGGGCAACTCTGGGAGTGGAAGGTCCACGGCAGCCCTGCTGGGGGGTGACGGGTGGGGCCGACCGCAGAGCGGAGGAGAGGGCAGGCCCCCTGAGCGCCCGCATCCGTAAACCATCACTGACAACGCTGGGCCCCGGGACCTCCACGGGGCGTTCACGCTCCCCAACACTGTAACACTCATGGAAACGCGGTCGACTGTCTGGTCCTCAGCATTCACTGTGGCATTTTCCATTCACCCGACGCAAACACCAGGGTCGGAAACACCCTCCGGACGCGGGCGCCCCCTGGCTGCTGCGGGCTGAGCGGCCTGGCCCAGCCTGGGTGTCTGTCAAGGAGGAGCAGTGACAGTCGTGTGCGCCTGTGACGCCAGCAGACCACACTGAGAGTGTCTCCGGGAGACGTATCTGCACGTGGAAGAGAGAGAACAAGGCTGTTTGTCTGCACAGAGAGGTGGCGATGAGCCGCGTGCCCGGTGGGGGCGCTGACGCTGCTCTGTGCTGCATCCGATCCAGGCGCCACGCAGTCGTTAACAAGGAGGTCGATGGAAGTGAGCTGGGAGAGGCTCTCCAAAGTAATCACTCCGGGCAAGACGTGCGGACCGGCCTGCACGCGGCCCTGTGGCTGGCCGTGTGGTTTGACGGGTGTACACAGAGCCGGGCTGGGAGGACTCACTCAGAACGTAACTGCGGATGGGGTGGCCTTGGGGGAAAGACGTGAAGACCCAGGATGAAAGGGAGAGATGGCTTTCACTGCAGAGCTAGCGGTACTCTGGCTTTTTTACTTTGTACATGTAATTACCTCTTCATAAAAAAACCAACCCTGGATTTGCCGGCACCTTGATCTCGGACTCCCAGCCTCTGGAACGATGAGAAATAAGTGTTTGTTGTGTATAACCACCCGTCTTCGGGGTTTCTGTTATGAGCAGCCTGCATAAACCGAGACCCGGAGCCGCTCTCACCCTCCCCTGGTTCAAAAATGGTTTTCAGTCCATCCGAGGCCGTGACGGAAACACCAGACCACAGCAGAGAGGGCACGTGGACTGTGTCCCGCACAGCATCACACATCCACAGGCTACGGCATTGTACGTAGTATTGCTCATTGTACGTGTGATCAACGCATCAGCTGCATCACAGATGCACAGATGATACAGGTCGAGATAGAATCATCTCACACACATGACATTTGGAGAACTTGACCCGTTGGTTAGAAGTAACAAGGTCGTGACATTCTAGTTACCAGTTCTCTCCCAATTTGGAGACAATTCTCTCGTCCGTAACCAGAAACCCAGAACTCTGGTCAGCCGTCCTGCACCCGGACTTTCAGAGGGACATGGCACCCGCCCTTTCCCTCCCACGCAACGCCCGACCTCTGTCCCATCTCCCCACGACGAAGCGAGTGCGCCCAGCACCCATTCCCGCCGGGGGCCGCAGGGCCGGGCAAGCCTTCACTGTGGGCCTCGCTGCGGGCCAACCAGCACCTGCTGGCCAAGGCCCGAGAGCTCCGGCCACACGTGGAACAATAAAACATCTCTGAGTCACGCTGGTTGAATGTTCTCAAGTCCTGAGAGGGAAAGAGTCAAAAATAGCAGGGAGCTTCGAGACCCTCTCGGAAAAGGCAGTCTTTGGCACGCGTGTGTTCTCAGCGTTCAATGAACAAAAAGGCTCACTGTTTCGACCACCAAGAGGACGGCCAAGTTTTCGCAAATGCAGTCACACTTTTGGCTGACACGCGGAGATTTTCCAACTGGGCTTTCACAGGCAAGCTCACGGGTGGTCTGTCCTACCTACGCCAGGCTTCCCGGGCCAGCAGCTTTGTTTGTCAACTGCGCTGCGATAACACAGCTTGCACACCGCCTGCGAGTGGGTGTGCAGGACTTTCGTGGACGGGGATACAAAGGTGCCCAGGATGCCCCCGCGGTGAGGGAGAGCTTTCTTCTTTGGAAGATGTAAAACTCAGTGGAAACAGATCCCTTCCTCCTTTGCGGAGAGTGTAGCTGACTTGCAAGTCCTGCTACGGAAACTCGGGAGTGATTTATTTCCACTGGGCAGATTAAAATGCACAGTGTTTGCATGTGGATGACGGGGCTCCATAAATTTGTCACTGCCCGGCCGCGTGCGGCTCTGATCCGCAGCCGGGCCTTGTTCTGAGCGGCGCATGGAGCTGCCTGGCTGGGGCCTGGGCCTCTGCTCCCGGCCCCGCGGTCTGTTGGGCTTGGCCGAGCTTTGCAGCAGGACAGGGAGACAGGCCAGCTCTGCAGAAGGGCCGCATTGCAGGGTGAGGGCGTCCCTGTGAAAGTGAGGCCCCGGCCAAACTGCCCCTGTCCGGGAGGTGCCTTCTCCTTGATCACTGGGGCAGATTCTGCCGCTCGACCTGGTTGGGTCATTACAGCGTTT
Organism: Molossus molossus; assembly: GCF_014108415.1. Classification (NCBI taxonomy): domain Eukaryota; kingdom Metazoa; phylum Chordata; class Mammalia; order Chiroptera; family Molossidae; genus Molossus; species Molossus molossus. Next base: position 555,525 of record NW_023425352.1, read on the forward strand.
CTTCCTCGCCCCCACTCCAAGGGGACCCCACTCCCCAAGAGAGAAATAGCGTTCCATCCAATCCATGAATTCACTAAAGGGCAGTGAACAGCCACTGAGCTTGCTGGGGCCACGCACGGTGCTGGTACCAGGAATACAGGGAATGAGACACAGCACCGCCTGAGGTGCTGGCAGGCCGCCCAGGGAGACAGACACGCTCACGACGACGTGGCCAGTGCGTGGACACAGCCACGCCCTGTGGGCCACGAGCCACTGTTACCCAGGTGCCCATTGCAGCCTCAGGTGCTGGAAGCCGCAGGCCAATCACGGAGAGCTTTCTGAGGAGGTGCCCTGAGCCGGCTCTCGGCGGATGTGTAGGGGAGCGTGGCCAGGACGTGGCGATGGAAGGGAGGCGCCCAGCGGAGGGAGAGGACAGGCTCGGGCACAGGTGTGGGGAACAGCACAGAGAAGTGGAATGTGCTTGCGCAGCGGGCCTGTGGAGTGCGGGGGAGGGGCTGGCGGGGGGGGAGGGGCAGGAGGTAATGGGTGTGCTCCGCAGCGTGGCTGCCTCTTCACCATCTTTAAAAATATTAATGATGCTACTTGGAGCTGTATCGCATTTTGTAGATTAGGAACCTGAGGGTCCACAAGGGTTTTGATTTGTTCCAGGTTCCCCAACGAGTACTTAGCAACCGGGGCTCAAACCCAGGTCCCCAGGATGCCGACGCCCTTCTCTTGACTGTTACACGTTGTTTCCAGAAAAGTGGAACATGACAGAGACTCTGGTAACCGCAGGATAGGTGGGGAGACCCAGCCCGTCTTCCACGAGCTGTGAGGGGCACAGACGTGCCCGTGGGGGTGTGAGCGTGAGCGCGATGCTCAGAGGGGGGGCAGCAGGCCCGTGATGGGTGGCGGTGCCAAGGGTGTGCTCGTGCCCACTGAAGGCGCGGGCACAGCTATGCTCCCCCCGAGGGCTGGGCCCCCCGAACCAGCAACATGGCTCTGGGGTGTGCCAGCACCATGGACACAGGCAACAGCAAGTCACGTTCCAGGGCCATGGGGGCGAGGTGGGGAGAGGACCCGGGCGAGAACGATGGACGTACGTGGCGCTTCACCGCAGTAAGGACGCTGGGCCTCACGTTTAGTTGAAGAATCCAATAGGGAATCCAACAGCAAGCACATATTTGTATAAAGAATCCGCTCATTCACTTACTCAGCCCTTTTACTGATCACCTACTATGTACCAGGCAGCTTGCTAGACCCTGGTGATACAATATGATGGACATCCTCTCCCCTGCCTTCAAAGTCCACATCATCACGGTGGACAGAAAATAACAAATAAATGTATGGATATTACAGTGCAATGTCAGACACAGGTATGCATTATACAGAAAAGTATATCAGGATACGGGGGCAAAGGTATTAGGATGAGATTGGCAGGCTATTCTGAGCAGGGCGTCTAGGCAGAACGGCGGGGAGGAGCACTGAGCATCGGCACGGATCGGAGGAGAGAAGGCTCGGGTGTGGCCGGAGTGGAGGCTCCACGTGGACAGAGGCAGGAAACAAGTCCGAGACTTAGTCCTGGAGGCCGTGGAAAAAGACCTAAATCAAATCCTGCATTTTATGCTGAGTAGGTTATTTGCATCAAAAAGTCTTTGACCACTGAGATTAAAAAGCAAAGGGCAGTGACCATGTACACACACACACACACACACACACACACAAATAGTAAACAAACGTTCAACCTCACTATGAATACAGATGAAAAACAAATTCTAAGTAAAACATCATCAAGTACAACTAAATTAATGATCCACTGTTATTATGTTAAGTTTATGCCAGAATTACAATGATGGTGTAATATTACTACATTTATTAATACAGTTAGTCATATCAACAGATCAAGTAAATAGCACTATGTGATCACCTGCAAAAGACACTGAATTATCAATGAAATATTCTTGGTTTTTTGGGGAAAGACTCATAGTAAGTATAAAAGGATATTCTTAAAATAAGGATGGCCAATCTTAAACCAACAACATCTAATTTCTTTTAGTGGTAAACCACTGGAACCATTCCTATGAATATTAAGAAAAAAGACAGTTGCCCACTATAGTCCCTATTAGTCAACCTGGGTTTGAAAAGGACTAGCCAATGTAATAATGCAAGACAAATAAATAAGCAGTAAACATAAAATTACTCCCTACATAGACAATATAATTATATATCCAGAAAAATCAAGAAAAGCAATTGATAATAATAAAGAATGAGTGTTTGTGAAAGTGGCAAGATATAAAATAAATACACAAAATGATACCTTTCTATAATACTAGAATTGATTAACTAAAAAGGTAATAGAAGAGCCAGCTCATCATAATAGCAATACTCAGGAATAATGTTAATAAGAAAAGTATGTGAAAATGATAAAACCCATGAGAGCCACAAAAGAAGTCTGAGTAAACAGAGAAAGGCATCAAATCAAAGCACTAAAGAGATGTCAGATCTTTCCTAATAACTTATATGCCGAATGCAATTCAAAAGATAATTTTAAAGATCTTCAGGAAGAATAAATAACAAAGAATAGCTAAGAATATTTTAGAATTTTAAAAAAAATGGTGCATTTCTTGTTCTATTAGAATTTAAAACAGTATTTTACTGAAACAAGGACCTATAATAGCAAGTCAAATAGAGCAGATCTCCCTTAAAATGGACTCTAGAATGTGTATGTGTGTGTGTGAGTGTGTGTGTGTGTATGTGTGCAATGGTGAAATAAACAATAAGCAGCATTAGTGAATGGCTAAGAAACTGATTATTATTCATCAAAGAATATTGGAAAAGTTGGCTGTCAACCTGAATTATTATCAAACACCAGAATAGCTACAGACACATTTAAGTTTTAAATGTAAAAGAAACTGAACAAAGGAGGGAGGGTTGGGGGGGAGGAAAAGAGAGAAATGCACAGAAATGTAGGTGACAACTGAGCTCCGGAAGGAGCACTTTCTAACCTAGAAACGCTGAGATCACCAATGAAACACTGAACAGGTTTGACCACATAGAAATTTTATAATTTCCAAAATAGTATTTTAAAGAAAACAAAGGCAATCAACAACTCAGAAAAGTATTTTCAGCCAGTGTTATAATTATTCTTAATGAACCAAAAACATGTTTTTAAATCATTAAGGGAAACATTCATCACTGCATTTAAAACTGGAAGAGACATGAATGAACCACCCAGGCAGGCGGGAGTTCTCATGCTGGGGGTGGGCTGGGGTGGGTGGGGGTGGGGCGGGGCTGGGCTGGGGGCTGGGCTGGGGATGGGCTAGGCTGTGGGTGGGCTGGGGTGGGTGGAGGGTGGGGTGGGGCTGGGCTGAGGGCTGGGCTGGGCTGTGGGTGGGCTGTGGGTGGGTGGGGGTGGGCTGGGGTGGGTGGGGGTGGGGCGGGGCTGGGCTGGGGATGGGCTAGGCTGTGGGTGGGCTGGGGTGGGTGGGGGTGGGGTGGGGCTGGGCTGAGGGCTGGGCTGGGGATGGGAGCTGGTCTGGGGCTGGGCTGGGCTGTGGGTGGGCTGTGGGTGGGATCATCAACAACTGGCCTCTCCAGCCCCACAGGGGTCTTCGGTAGACAGACTTGGTAACTGACTGCTGGCTGTGAGCATGTCACAGGACAACCTGGAGCCACTTTGCACAGAGCCCAGGGATGACAGTCACATCCCTGGCTTGTCCTGGCATCGCACTGACTGCGAGGGCATTGCTGATCAGACCAGCCCTGCCAGTGTGGCTCAGTGGGTGGCGCTTCGTCCCAGGGACTGAGAGGTCCCGGTTCTATTCCCGTCAGGGCACCTGCCCAGGCTGCAGGCTCCATCCCCAGTAGGGGGCGTGCAGGAGGTAGCTGATCAATGTTTCTCTCTCACATCGATGTTTCTCTCTCTCTCTCAAAAATCAATAAAAAGATGTTAAAAGAATTTTTAAATCAGACAAGACTCAGACTCGTTGGGAGGATGGATCCCACCTCCCGTGGGAGGAGGAAGAGAAACTGTGGACGTGTTAAAACCGCTGCAGAATGACTATTTCTAACTAGCACACAAACCATTTTTAATGCTGATATTCAGTGTTACCAGGACTGTGATTGGTACGTCCACTTTCCTAGGCAACGGCGGGACCCTGCGCTTTGAGAACTTCAAAAACACTCCTGCCCTGTGACTCAGTAATTCCCCTTTCTAGTTCTTGTCCTAAGGATACATTCAAATTTGCAGTCAAACATTTATCTATTTGCCATGACATCATTCTTACCTTTTTAAAGGGAAATGTCGAGAAAACATTTAACAATGACTCAACGAACTACTTGAATCCGTACCAGAAACTACAGTGCAGTGTTAATTTAATACCACAGGAAATGCCACTGTGTCGTGAAAAGGTAGGATACAAATTTAGATACAGTGTATACGTATAAAGTTTATTTCCAAATGTGTGTCAATTATACACGTGCAGAAAAACTCTAGAAAAATAAACACCCAACGTCAACTGTGATTATTGTCGTGGCAGAGGGAAAAATGGATGATTTTCATTTTCTTACATACCCTGCTTTACATTTTTCAAATTTTCTATAATGCATATCGTTTTGCTTTCATATTCAGAAAAATAAATAAGGAACATGGCTCCTGAAAGCAAAGGGAAGAACATACGGTCTACGGCCCCTCACGTGTGGGTCCAGCTTCTCTCCAGGGTTAGCAGCGGTTTTTAGAAATGTTTCACAAATACACTAACTCTCCCGGAAAGATTTCTCTAAGCACATTTCAAAAGCACTTGAATCTAGTCATTTAGACCCTCTAGAGATGTCAAATAAGGTCACTCTAACCACAGTACCGTGTGTTTAAAAAATGAATAAAGAAGACAAGAGAAAGCAAAACAATGAACTGTGAGCCAGGGCTCGGGGGACTCCAGGGGGCTGTGTGGTCTCGGCACCTCTGCACAGTCTGCAGAAATCTGCCGGCCGCAAACCTCGCTTCCTGCATGAGCAGAAACGCAGCAGGTCCAGCCAGCCCTGCGTGGGGCAGACCCGAGTGCTATCCGCAGCCCTTTCCCTTACTCAGATCGTCTGTGAGCCCTGGCCAGTTTGCTCAGCGGTTAGAGCATCGGCCTGCGGACCAGAGAGTCCCGGGTTCAGCTCCCGCTAGGGGCTCCTACAGACAACAAAGATCGTCTGTGACATGAGCTTTGCCTTCTTGGGAGAGGGGGGCTGTTAATAAGCAACAACCATTAAAACTGGATGTGAACCCTGGCCAGTTTGGCTCAGCGGTTAGAGCATCGGCCTGAGGACCAGAGTTTCGGGTTCGAGTCCAGTCAAGGGCATGTACTTGGGTTGGGGTCCCCAGCCCTGGTCAGGGTCATGAGGGGGGCAATCAGTCGATGTGTCCCTCTCACATGGATGTTTTTCTCTCCCTCCCTCCCAATCTGTGTGAAGATAGATGGAAAAAATATCCTTGGGTGAGAATTAAAAAAAATAATAATAATAAAATAAAACCGGATGCGAACCCCACCTAAGTGTCCACAGCAGGCAGAACATACACGGAAACCCAGTGTCTGCTTTGAGAGAATGGCACAGTGGGCCGCCTGGGCAGAGGGCACCAACCAACCAATCAGAACAGGCCCCCGCCTGGACAGAGGGCCCAACCAACCAATCAGAACAGGCCCCCGCCTGGGCAGAGGGCACCATCCAATCAGAATAGGCCCCCACCTGGGCAGAGGGCCCAACCAACCAATCAGAACAGGCCCCCGCCTGGGCAGAGGGCACCAACCAATCAGAACAGGCCCCGCCTGGGTAGAGGGCACCAACCAATCAGAACAGGCCCCCGCCTGGGCAGAGGGCACCAACCAACCAATCAGAACAGGCCCCCGCCTGGGCAGACTCCTCCTCAGCCCCTCCTTCAGCGGTGCCCGACGTCCCAGAACTGCCTGTGGCTGGGCCACCCCGAGCCCCGGACGAGGGACAGACTAACGCCACCAAACAGAGGTGACATCGCCAACCAGTTCCCCCGCAAGTCCCGAGACCTCACCTCGGCCGTTGTAAGTGGACCGCTGACTAGACATCCGTTCTCCCCGGATCGCAGTTGGATGGAAATCCGAGGAGATGATCCCCGTTTCCAGCTCCCCGTGGGTCCTCACCCCACAGCCCCCGCACGCCAGACCCTGCTTTCTCAAGGACAGGGACTGGCCGCACACCACCCTCGAGAGGTGGCCTGTGTCGCTCCAGGCTCTGCCCGAGTGTGTGGGGTCAGGGGGTGCTGCCTGTGTGGGCGCCCTGGACGGGCTGCAGGGCTTGTGGGACACACAGGGTGTGCGCTGACCACCTGGCTCAGGGCTGCGGGCTCGCTGCCCCCGCCTGCCCTGGAGACACCCGCCGGCTGCGGGAACCTTACAGCGGGCACGGCGGAGCCCAGGGGCGGCCGAGGGGAGAACAGTGACCCGGGCAGACCCGCCCTGCGGAGAAGCCCTGGCGTGCTCAGCGCTTCCCAAGGACAGTGATTTGCAGACGGACACAGGTGACAGAGGACCCAGACTGGCCCTGCGGGGACCGGAGCCCACAGGCAGGTGTCTCTGCAGCCCAGGCCCCTCCGGGTGAGGGCCCCTCCCAAGTGGTCACTCGCGGACCCCACAACGTCCGTCCTCCGGGTGCAAGACGTCCTGTTTCCTCGGAGCCCCCTTGCTCGTGGCCGGGGCTCAGGAGACCTACTTGTAATTACTCTTTTCACTGGACGCCTCCCCGCCCCCCACAGCACCTGCACGGACTCGCTGGGCATTTTGAGGCTGGACTTTTCCAGCTGCTGTTGGAAGACGGACATCACGGGAACCCTCACCCAGAGCGTCAGTTGGGTCAGGAACATCCTTAGCGGACTCGGGGCTCCCCCAGGTCTCCCACAGACCGGTGTCCCGGCTGCCCCTGCTGGAAGCCAAAAGACGAGCCGCACTGATTAGCACCTTGACCAGCGCCTGAGTCCAGCACTGAGGTCTGAGTGCTGACCCACCCGCTGCTTTTTCTACTTATTTACTTATTTCATTTTATGTAACTTTTTATTGGATTTATTGGGGTGACACTGGTTAATAAAATTATATAGGTTTCAGGTGTACAGTTCTGCAATACATCATCTGTATACTGTGCAGTGTGTTCGCCCTCCAAGTCAGGTCTCCTTCCGTCACCATGTACCCCTCTGACCCTCTTCCACCTCCCATCCTCCCTCTCGTGATCACCAGTCATCTGTTACTTTCCCAGACACTTGGAAGTACGGTGGAGCATCCGCCTGACACCCTATTCGTATGTTGTGCTCACACACACACACACACACACACACCCCTTACTTTTCATTCTCAGGACAGAGTTCTCAACCTCAGCACCACGAACATTGGGGGCCAGCTGGTTTTTTGCTGTGGGGTGCCCTGTGCACTGCGGGATGCTCGGCAGCACCCCCAGTGTGACAACCAAAAACGCCTCCAGACATTGCCCTCTGTCCCCCCGGGGGCAAAATCGCCCCTGTTTTCTAAAAGGGTGGTATAGAACATCATTTCTAGGAGCCAAGAGATACTAGAAACTGTGTAAGAAAGGTCCCCCTTCCATGACTTATTTCTGGGTCAAACACACTGGGGAGCTGAAGTAGCTGGGGGGGGTGGGCAGCCCGTCCCTCCCAGGCTAAGGATTAGTGCACGGGCGGGACTCAGGGACCCTTCCCCACATGACCCTGTCAGACGGGCTGGGGGAGCCGGCATGAAGGCCCCGGCACCGCCCACCGCCTCGCCTTCCGCATCAGCACCAGCTCCGCCCAGCCAGCCTCCTCCAATCGGTCAGAACAGCACAGAAAGGGAGCGTTTTCACCAAACAGAACATTTCATCAGAAGTAAGAGGAATTCAAGGACAGCCCCTGGCAGGGGGCACTGCCCTGTGTCTCCTCCCTGGGCTCCCTGAACCCCTGCAAACCCGGCCCTCGGACCCCTCAGCACCCGGCACTGGGACCCCAGGTCTGCTGTCCATCTCTCCCGGACCACGACCTTCCTGAGGACAGCGCCAGCATGAGTCACAGGCCACGCCTTGAGCTCAGCCCAGAGCGAGGCCACACTAGTGACAGTCATGGTTTCCGGGCGCTCACCTGTGCCAGGTGCGGCTTTCTAAGCATTCCGCATACGTCTTCTTACTCAAATGTCCCCAACCCCAGGATGTACAGGGTCACCCACACTGCACAGAAGCAGTGTTGGAGGGTTAGGGGATCATGGCTTGTCCCCAGTCCCCAGCCTGTGACGGAGACAGAGCCAAGCCCGGGGCCCAGGGTGTGCAGACAAAGCCTTGTGGCCCCCGGTGCTGCCACACCCTAGGCAGCTGCTGGACTAAGGGGTGAGAGCATGAAGCCCCCCGTGACCTTGCCCGCCAGAGTGTTCGCTAGCCCGTGGTGACTGCCAGGTGACCCTAATCTCCCATCAGAGGGGAACTCGGGGAACTGAGGTCCTATCTCGCCTCTCCCTCTGTGTGAACACCCTCCGGGGCTGGGAAGCGCCCCAGCCTTGTTTTTCCCCCTAGAGAGGAGTGGTCACCCCAGAACTGCCCTCCCTGGACTCATGCCCACCTGCTCTGGACGGGAACTCCTGGCAGCGACGGGAAGGAAGTCACAGCAAAGGCTGGGGACTCAGCGACTGTGTCCGCTGCCGGGTCAGTTTGTTTCAGAAACATTCCTTGACGACCACCAACAGCTCGGGCTGGACACAGCTCAGGCCACAGTCCTGGCCGCCCAGCTCCCAGGGCAGAGAGGGACCCAGAGTAGAGTGAGTACAAGAAGAGTTGGTACACGCTGTGATCGAGGTCCACACGTCTCCACGAAAGGGAGCAGGGGGTTCATTCCGCCCGGAGAGACCAGCAACCGCCTTGAAGAGGAGCCTCAGGATGAGGGGGGACAGAGAGGCAGGCAGGGGTGGTGCCAGGGGAGGGAGGTTTGGGCAGAGCCACGGGGGTGCCAGGCCAGGGGAAATCAGAGGAAGGCGTTGTCCCGGGGGGAGGGGCAGACAAGGGCCACACCTTTCTGCGTTCAGCGGAGGAGGCTGCCCACCTCGTCCAGACAACAAGCCACGAGGAGTATCTCCAGCTGTGGTTTAGATTCTACCAGCAGCAGGTCCGGGAACACGCGTGTGGGTGCGAGTGTTTGGGAGACAGTCCAAGGCAGCCTGGGAGGCATGTTGATGTGTGGGTCACTGCAGGGCACCTGAGCCCAGCCCCCCGGCAAGGAGGAGCTGGAGCAGCTCAGACTGACTCCCGAGAGCCAACTACGTTGCCCCAGCCAGTGAGGCTGGGCTGGCCGGGCGGCGTCCCAAGACTGAAAGGCCCCTATTCCAGCACCTGTCCGGGTGGTGGGCTCGATCGCCAGTAGGGGGCGTGCAGGAGGCAGCTGATTGATGTTTCTCTCACATCAACGTTTCTCTCTTTCTCTCCCTTCTTCTCTCTCTGAAAATCAACAACAAAAAAATCCTTAAAAGGAGCCAGTTTTGTGCGTCCCTCCCCCCGCTGAGTTCAGAACATCCCTTGGTGACTCAAATTCCTTCCCAATGGCAGTGCCTGTACCGCACACGGCAGATGCTGCAGACGAAGCTGCCCCTGAGCCCGTCCCCTCCCGAGAGCCCGTGTGACCGCACAGCCCAGCCTATGGGTCTCTGAGACGGTGCCCTCCTGGCGCAGGAGGCACTGGGGAGCGGGGTGCTCACCCAACACCCAGACCTGACGGCGCAGGAGCTGCCCTCAAACGGGAAACGCCCTCAGGCGGTGTCTGTCCACGTGTTTGGGCGACAGCACGGGTGTCATGGACCACACGTTGCTTCTTGTTTATGGAGGCGAAGGTCTAAGATAGAGTCACCTGCAGACCTGGGCCCACCTCCTGGCCACCTTCGCCCTGTGTCCTCCCACGGCAGAGGGGCAAGGGATCTTTCCGGGGCCGCTTTTATTTCGTTTGTTGTTAGTCCTCCCCTGAGGATATTTTCCCATTGATTTCCAGACAGAGTAGAAGGGAGGGAGGGAGGGAGAAAGAAAGAGACATATTGATTGATTGCCTCCCACACGACCCAGACCGGGGCTGCGGATCAAACCTGCAACCCAGCTACATGCCCTTGACCGGGAATCAAACCTGAGACCCCTCAGTCAGCAAGCCGACGCTCCGACCCAGAGCCACACCGGCCAGAGCGGGGTCCCTTCATGACGGCACTGACCCTGTTCCTGAGGGCTCCACCCTCGTGACCTCTTCACCTCCCAAGGCCCCACGGCCTACCGCCAGCAGATTGGGGTTTAGAATCTCAACACATGAATTGTGTCTGGGGGGCACAGACATCCATTCAGCCTACGGCAGGCGGGGGCCTCGGGGGCTCGTGGCAGAACTGTTCGCGTGAAAGCAGAGACGGAGCCGAGGGGCTGTGGCCACGACCTGAGATCACCTGCTATGGTCTGAGCCACCCACAAGCAGTTAGGAGTAGCGTGTCCTGTGCCCCGGGCAAACACTGCTAAGTGAGTGAGTGAGTGGAGCCCACCCGTTGCCTCCACCAGCTGCCCCCAAACCTGCCATCCTCCCCCCGACGGCAGACAGCCAATCCTGACCGGCAGCCGAGCACCAGAGTCCTGCTCACTCGGCAGCTCCTGCTGTCACAGGATGTTTTCACTCCACACGGGCTCCAGGGAGACGGGAAAGCCTTCGAGATCGTTAGCCTCGGGGCGTTTCAGGAGATCTCTCAGGCCAACGAGCCCCGTCCCACACCCCCTCACACCCGCCCAGTGACTGAAATGATCTCTGCTCCCCAAAAGTGTAAGTCGACGTCCAGGGAGCTGACGGCCTGGCGGACGACAAGGCCCCCAGGTCAGGAGGGGCCTGGTTACAGCAGCAGATGCGCCTGGCGTCTCTGAGGACGGGCTCGGAACAGGCTTGAGGTCTCTGCGCCCAGTTTTCAGGTGGGGGGCTCACACGATGTGAGTGCGACAAGGAAAGCTTGGATGTGGCTCCTATTGTCCTGCGAACTCGGACACACTCTGCTCCTCCGCTGCTGGGGGACCTGGTGCAGGAGACACTCCGTCTCCCAAGTGCCGAGAGGTCCTTGGGAGCCAAGCCCGGCAGCCAGATGGGGCATCCACACGCCTCGTTCCGGGGCTGCCGAGGGGCCAGCGCGGCGAGCGTGGGTCGGGGGGCCACACACGTGCCTTTGCAGAGCTGGCGCAGAAAAGGGGGCGTTAGGCTGGGGAAGGGGGCCGATGACGCAGCTGACAATGTTTACTTCTAGTTTGTCAGCCCGAAGAAATGGACGATGGCATTCAGTGACCGCCACCCCATTCCCAGTAAAATCACCCGTTTCCAGCTTGCGTCCCAAACAGCGAATAAAATAAACAACGTCTCCTCCCCCAGCCCTGCAGAAACAGCCCTTTTGTTGGACCACAATTCGCAAGAACACTTTCCTCATTGTGAGTGGCTCCCCAGGCCCCGCGGTGGCCCCGCGCCAGGGAAGCCCAGGCCGTTTCAGCAGCACGAGCCCTTACAAACAGGAGACATTGTTCCCCCAGAAACAGCCCCCCCGACAGCGCCCTTCTGGAAGCAGGACAGCGAGATGCGCTGAGGAAGGTGAAGCGGCGCCTCCAGGGGTCCCTGTCCATCCGTCGGCCCCAGGGTCTTGGCTCGTGACTCCAGGCCCAGCTGCGAAGGGCCTGTCGGCGCCAGGCTGTGCCAGGCTGTGCCAGGCTGTGGTGGCTTCCAGGGGCCGGGGGACAGGGCGATGCTGGGCCCTGGTGCCCCACAGCTTTAAAAGTGGTCCCTGTAAGGGAGGCCAACGTACCTGTGCTCAGTGAGGGGCACACACCGCACAGTGACTGTCCCACCTGGCAGAGAGGGGCAGTGGGACAACGGAGGTGCCGTCTCTGGCCCCGGGCCCGCCAGCACAGCCCTGCCCGCCGAGACCGCCGAGAGACGCTGTCCTCCTGAACGTGGAGGGTGAGAGCTGGTCCCAGGGGGTGACCTGCCGGCACCCCCGACCCGGAGGGGGACAAGCCTGGTCCCTGCTGCAGAGAGCCCTCAGGTCCGGAGCCTCGGCTGCCACGGAGCAGACCTGGCGTCTGCGGGGCTGTGGCCACGAGCTGCACTGAGTGGAGCCCCTGCCGAGGCTCCAGGTGTTAGCATCACTGTTTGTGCGGGAACCTTGCTGACATGGGACACACTTCGCTGCCTCGGAGGACGCTCAGGCCAAGCGACGCCTCTCAGGCCGCCCTGAGCCGCACCCACCAGCGGGAGCTGGGCCAGACGGATCCGCCGTTCAGCCCCTCAGACAACGTCTACTCAAACCACGTGCCCCCCGAGGCTGGCCAAGCTCTCCACGCCCTCCCCGGAAAGGGGGTCTGGGAATGGTCTGTGTAAGCTTAAGGGACAAGGTGCCTTGGGGGGCGGCGGGCCCTCTGCCACTGGCCACTGCTCTTCATCAGCAGGGAAGCAGCCCGGCCAGGACCACTCCTTGGGGACGTGTGTGCCCAGCGCTCCGCACGGACAGGCCCGGCGAGGCCCACGGAGTGTCTGCTGCCCCTACGCTCAGTGGCCTTGGACACTGTCTGTCCACCGTTCCCGAGTGTTCCGTCCCCTCCAACTGTTGTTTCGACACCCACTCTTCCCGGCCCCTCCCCCCGACACCTGCCGCCGAGATGAGCGGGAAGGGCCGCCCGACGGAGCCGTCCCAGGGACTCAGCTCTCAGTCGGGGAGCCCCCGGGGGGGCTGCACACCCTCCGCCCGCTGCTCTGCTGCCTGGCCCCAGGTCCCGCGGGGCCGTGTCTGGGCTCCCTGGCCCCGTTGCCTCTATTCCTCGTTGAGAAATTGTATCTTCAACGCCAATCTGGAAGGAACACCGACCTCAGAGACAGGCACACGTCCAGGGAGGCTGTGTGAGCCCCACGTCTTTACTGAGCGCCCAGTCTGTGTGGGTGAGAACCGCTCAGACAGGAGCCCCTCACAACACCCCGAGAATCTCACAGAGCAGCGAAGAAGCGGATACGCACCCCAGAGTACAGATGCCCCGATCCGGCGGCTCCGGCCGTGGGAGGGGAGCAGGGCAGGGAGAGCTGGGGTGTCCAGCCATCTCTCCGCCAGCCCATCCCCCAGGTGGAGACCCGGCCGTGGCCGCCCGCCTGGCTCGGCGAAGGGCGGCAGGGACAGCCCACGGAAGAGGCTCTGGGGCGAGCAGGGCGTGTGGATGAGACTGTACTCCACCTAAAGTGACCGAGGTCTGAGTCCAGCAGAGGCTCAGGCTCGGACACTGAAACGTTAGCCGTCGGACACCTCTGGGCGAGGCGCTGCCCGGCCGACCTTGGGAAGGGCTGCCCGGAGGCCTGAAGGCACCGTGGGCAGGGCCAGGAGCAGAGGTGCCCCGTTGGAGGGAGGCCTCGGCCCCCGGGCCCTGCTTCTCCGAGGCTGTTCCTCGAAGCCCATGCGCTCAGCTGGGGAATCCGGAGCAGAGCAAAAAGATTTTCGGGTCGGAAAATGCAGCCCCAAAGTTAACTGGTGGGCGCCAGGCAGATCCTGAGGTTCCCTCGCCTGTCGGCACAGATGGGAGGTGCTGGGACCACCGAGGCCCACAGGCTGGTGGTGGGGTGAAGCTGGGGGACTCCCATGGGGGCCGGAGGGAAGACCCGCGGGGACTCGGCTCCGTTCCCCACTGGTGCGCGCCACTCTGGGCCTGGCTGTGGCCGGTAGAGTTTTACTAAGGAAAGTGACTAAGGAAAGTGCTGGCCACTCTGCTGGGAGCCAGAGAAGCCAGAGAAATACCACCGACCCGACCGCCCCGCCTCTCCCTGGGTGACACCGCCCCGAAATAGGGTAATGGGGGAGGGGTCAGAGCAAACCCTTCTGTAACAGGAGGGTTTCCAGTGAGGTCCGGTGGCCAAAGAGCAATTATTATTCCGAGGGGGTCGCAATTCTGGGGAAACGAGGGGGAACCTGGGCGGCGTGTCTCGCTGCCGCGTTCGGGAAGTGAGCCTCCACGCGAGTGCTCCGGGGGCCAGGCCGTCCCGCCATGAAGGGCTCCGCGGGGCGGCCCCGCCGTCCGGGCGAGTCAAGAGTGGATGAAGGCAGTAATTTCCAGTAGCTCAGAAAGCGTCACCCAGGCGCAAGTGGTACCAATTATGCCGCAACACAAGCCGGTGCCTCCTCGGGCCCCACGCGGAGAGGCAAACAGTTTCATGGTCGACCGGGGTGTTCCCTGGGAAGCCCGCGAACACGCTGGGCGCATTACGGGGAGATACCTCGCATGTGCGATTACTCAACACGTCCTTAGAACTGTAAACACTTGTTCACATGTGGAGACGTTCAGAGCTTCGCAGACTTGGAGAACCCACCTGGCAGGCGGCTCCTCCACTCTCCCCGTTGACGCGCCGGCCTCAGCGCCCGCCCGCGGCTCCTCTGAGAGCGGACGCAAGTGAGCGGAGAGGTCATTAAGGTGCGGGGAGGGCGGGGCAGGCGGGCACAGGGGGTGTGGGGGCAGGTGGGTGGGTGCAGGGGCAGGCGGGCTGGCGCAGGGGGTGCAGGGGCAGGCAGATGCTCGTTTCCTCCAGAGCAGCCCTCTCCCCCTGGCCCACGGAGCCCGTCCCACAGAGCTTGCCTCCAGCGTCCCGCCACCCACCTCGTGGCATCGGGAGCTCAGGCACAGAGGTGCTGCTCTGCCCGCCCTGGTGTTGCAGGGCTAACCGTGAAGGGACAATTCCCAGCCCTGGTGTTTGGAGCAGCACCTCCAAGGGGACACCCCCTACCCACTGTGCGTGGAAAAAGAATCTCTCCCGCTCAGCTGAGGGATGTGCAGCTGGACCTGGACAGGCTCTGGAAGGACGGGTCTGGAGAGGAGACACAGCAGGCTCGCTCTCTCCCGCTCGCCTGGGCCTGGCTCACCGGAACGCTCCGCTCATGAGCCCCACGTCCACGCAGAAACTGCCCGCTGGACCCTACTGCGCAGCTGGCGGCCCTACGAGCGGACGGTGTTCCCCCAATTATGGAGCTTCCAGCAAGAAATGGGTTGTTTCACTTCTCGGACTTAACTTACACAGTGAGGCCGGTGGGGAGGGCACAGTGCCCACCCCTGGCCTCTCAGACACACGTGCACACACACACACACGTGCACGCGTACACATGCACACACACGGACATACACGCAAATGCCCACCCCTGGCCTCTCAGACAAGCACATGCACACACACGCACACACGCGCACACACACACGCGCACGTGCACACGTACACATACACACACGCACACACACTTGCACGCACGCACACGCACACACACACGTGCACGCGTACACATGCACACGCACGGACATACACGAAATGCCCACCCCTGGCCTCTCAGACACGCACATGCACATGCACACACACGTGCCAGGCGCTGGTGACATGTGCGACGGGGACAGCGTGCACGGAGGCCACAAGGGAACGCCCCGGCCGTGGAAAGACCACCATAAATCCCTGAGAATTAACATTTCACTTGAAGCGGAAATTTTACCACCATCAAAATCTGCCAGGTTTTCGATTTGGGGCTTGGTTAAGAGTTTTCCAAAATGAAACGCTGTCTACACGCTGTTTGTTTTACAGGACGTCATATATGGTAAAAATGAAACAGTCGTCCCGCCCGGGCAAGAGCTGTTTCTCCCCCAGCAGGCCTCTTCCAGCTCCAATAACCCCACTGTTAACGGGCAGAGGGAAAGTAATCAGCTCGGTAATGGGCACTGAAGTCATTTCATCAGGACCCGTAAACGAGAGCTGCCCAGGTGCCCGGCGCAGGAGCTGGACCCCGAACACCTCCCACCCTGGCGGCGGCAGCCTGGGTCGGACCTGTGCGCCCGGGGAGAAGGGTCCCCCAGCCAGGCCAGGCCAGGCCAGAGGCCCGGCTTTCCAACAGCAGCGAACACCAGCCCCCAAACTCTCAAGGAGGCGTCCCTGGGAAGGGGAGGCAGAGAAAGGCAGGACCCCTCGTAATCGTCGCGATCTAGTGTTTTCCCGGGAATAACGGACGTGGTCTGGGCTCCACAGCCTAGCGACGCGTCGACCAAGGTGCTGCCTCTGCTCTCGGTTTCCTTGTCTGCAAAATGGGGACGATAAAGTCCACCTGAGGACCACAGGAGTTAACACGTATAAAGTTCCCAGAAGGCCGACTGGGCCGTGGTCAGCCCCCTGCCACTAACAGTAGCAGAGGTGACAGCAATGATGATATAAGAGTGATCATCGCTTCTGCTGAGTGCCGGCCGTGAGCCTGGGTGGACCTAGAAGTTCTGCGTCAGAGGGAGGAGCCGTGGACCGAACCCCGCCTGGCCCTGGGTCCGCACACGAGGTCTCCCTGGAACTCGGCCACTTGTCTGCCCCCTGCCCACGCCGCTTCGGGCCACGAGAGCGACAGCAAAGCTGAACGACTGCTCTGCAGGCCCCTCGTCACCCGATGGCTTCTCTCAATAACCTGTGAGGTGGGCGTTGTTTTTTGTTTTCAGATGAGACCAGAACTCAGAGAAGGTCCGGATGTGGGTGAAATCTTCCCTTAGTGGCTGCAACCTGTTTGGCTCCAACACTTGCCCCTTCCGGCCACACTCCCCTGGACCCGGGAGCCCAGGACGCGCTCCAACTGCTCCGCCTTCGCCGTCCGCCGTGGGGACAGTAACAGCGGGGACAGGAGTCCCGCCACCCAGGGCAGTGACGGCCGGCCGTCCACCTCCCTCCTGCACATCACACGCCCTGCTCTGGCAGCCTGCGGGGGCAGGGTGAGGGCCGGAGCAGGTGCCCCGGAGGCCTGTCCCTGGCTGGCTGGGGAGGGGTCAGGGTTACGACGAGGACTCGGCGTTGAGTTACTCCCCGGAGACGGGTTGGCAGTGCTCCTTTACCGAATGATGTGGTAATTACCAGGGACCTGTCACAGCTCAAACGTGCTCAGAGGGGAGGTTATTGCTACCACATGTGGGTGCTGAGCAGCCTGTTCCTTGCTGGAAAAATGCCCCCGATTTCAAAGGCTTTGGAAATAAAAGACCATCTCCGCTCACCTGGGACGGTGTCCGTGTGCGGGACAGCCGGCCTCCCGCGAATGGTGCCGTGTGAAGCTCACAGGGCCGGGCCGGGAGGGGGGCACCCCCCCCCATGAGCAGCGTGGGCTTCAGCGAGGCCCGGCCGCCTCGTCGATGGTGACGGACGGACGGTGCGACTCTGAGGTCCCCACGCCCCAGAGGTATGTTCCTCCCTTGCCAGAGGCCATTCTGAGCGGCCGGACAGTTCAGTGGGCGCGTGGCCTCTGACATCATGTCGTGCCACCCACGTTCACACCCTCGCTTTGCTGCGCGTCCCTGGGCAGACAGTGAGCTGCCCCGGGCTCCCCTCACCTGTGAACCTGCAAAGTGAACACAGAGCTCCTGGTTGGACCGAGGCCCAGGGAAAGCAGGTGCAGGCTCACACACCCCCAGGCTCCGCACCCGCTGCCGCTGGGCCAGGGCCACCCCTGCGCCGTGGGGTCCCGCCTGTCCGCCTGTCCGAGTCAGCTCCTCTCCGTCCACCAGTCCCAGTAACGCTCACACGGCCCTCGAGTTCCTCCAACACCCATGTGGACACACAAACGCCCCTGCTCAGGGAGAGCGCCCACGTGGTGTGGACTACGCGTCGCCGGTCACTCCGCACGTGAACCCGCCGCCATCGCACGAGGTCCCGCAGTTCCTTCAGAATGGCCACCGACGGGGAGGGCTGTGCCCGAAGGTGGTCCCCATGAGCCCTGCGTTCCCGTTCCCGGGGTTCGCACCGCAAGCGGTCTTTCAGGGACGCACTGATGTCCGGCGGAGGGTCTTCCCGTGGGAGTGGGGTTCACAAAGCGGCTCCACCTCCAGCAGGTACCAGCCGGGAGCCATGAGTACGCACGTCTGGGGACTGTTGTTACAGTGCGGCCCTGTCGCTGGGCCCCTCCGCCCCGTGTGGGGACTGGGCTGCGGGGCAGGGGGTGGGGCGGGGAGTTGGCTTCTGTGGTGAAGGTTTTTCCAGCCCTGTTTGCTGGGATGGGGTGTGGGATGGAGAACCCCAAGATTCTGGCCTGCGCAGCGGGAAGGTGGGAGATGCCGTCCTCTCTCACAAGGGACAGGATTTGGGGGCCTTTGAGGGACGGTTCTGGACTTGTTCCCTGGGAGACGCCTGTCAGCCATGGGGGGGGCACCACTGGGACAGAGCTTCCTCCACACCCCCCGTCCCTGGGGGAGGGGCTGCCCTGCCCCAGCAATGGGACGGAGCCGTGTCTCCCCCACCATGTTATCCCCAGAGCCATAGGAAGTGCTCAGTAAATGTTTCCTAGAATAAATGAGTGAAGGTAGAACCCTCCCTTTAGGGAGCAGCTTCCCATCTCCCCAGGAAGGGCTGCATTCTGCCAGGGGGCTGGACCGCAGGCCGGTCAAGGAGGAAGCCGGGGGAGGGGGGACCTGGCCAGTCCAGGCTCCTCGGCAGGGGCTACTGGCCTTCTGGGTGAAGGTCTCCTTCTCACAGGACACTCAGCATCCAGACCCCGGGCAGGGATGCCTGGTCACTGCCTCGTCCCCGTGAGGACCCAGCAGCCCTGGTGGAGGGCAGTTCTCACCACAGCGACCGCCGTCATTTCTGCGGACGTTGTCCTGCAGCCGAACGACATGTCACCACCCTGCGGCTCGGTCTCTGCCGATGAAATACGGACGTTACACAAACCGGTGGTCTCACTGATGAAGTATCCGAGGAGGTTGGGTAGATCACACGGTTCACAGGAAGGTGCCCACCGTCCGGATTTGCCCGGAAAGTTGCCTGGAAACGTCTCAGTCCCAGGTGAGCCCAGGTGACTGATCACCTGGGAACCAGCCTGAACCTCATGGTGCATTTCTCCGAAGCTGAGCGCTGGTCCTGGTGGGAGGAGACGCGGCCGCCGCAGATCAGGGGCCTGGCTCAGAGAGGCGGGCGGTTCTGCCACGTCCGCCCGCGACGGCTTCTGTGAGGGACCCCGACGGCCAGAGCAGAGCCACGTTCAAGCTCGTCTCCATCCCCCTCGGCCCCTCGCTGAGCCCTCGCTGGCCCGGCTGCTTCTGGGTCAGCGGTCAGAGGTGGTGCCCTGAGAGGGGGCTGGGTCTGACCTGCTGCCCCTGGCGCTTCGGTCCAGCAGCGAAGCCCTGGCGTAGGTGGACCTGGCAACGGCGGAGGTGGACCTGGAAACCGCGGAGGCGGACCTGGAAACCGCAGCGGTGGACCTGGAAACCGCGGCGGTGGGCTGGAAACCGCGGGGGTGGCCCTGGAAACCGCGTATGTGCACCTGGAAACCGCGGGAGAGTACCTGGAAACCGCGGGGGTGGACCTGGAAACCGCGGCGGGGGACCTGGAAACCGCGGGGGTGGCCCTGGAAACCACGGCGGGGGACCTGGAAACCGCGGCGGGGGACCTGGAAACCGCGTAGGTGCACCTGGAAACCCCGTAGGTGCACCTGGAAACGGCGGCGGTGGACCTGGAAACCGCGGCGGTGGACCTGGAAACCGCGGCGGGGGACCTGGAAACCGCGGGGATGCACCTGGAAACCGCGGGGGTGGCCCTGGACCGCCGGGGTGGATCTGGAAACCGCGGCGAGGGACCTGGAAACCGAGGGGGTAGCCCTGGAAACCGCGGGGGTGGCCCTGGAAACCACGGCGGGGGACCTGGAAACCGCGGCGGGGGACCTGGAAACCGCGGGGGTGGCCCTGGAAACCGCGGCGGGGGACCTGGAAACGGCGGCGGGGGACCTGGAAACCGCGGAGGTGGACCTGGAAACCGTGGGGGTGGCCCTGGAAACCTGGAAACCGCGGGGGTGGCCCTGGAAACAAGGAAACCGCGGGGGTGGACCTGGAAACCTGGAAACCGCGGCGGTGGACCTGGAAACCGCGGCGGTGGACCTGGAAACCGCGGCGGGGGACCTGGAAACGGCGGCGGGGGACCTGGAAACGGCGGCGGGGGACCTGGAAACCGCCGGGGTGGCCCTGGAAACCTGGAAACCGCGGGGGTGGACCTGGAAACCTGGAAACCGCGGGGGTGGACCTGGAAACCGCGGCGGTGCACCTGGAAACCGCGGGGGTGGCCCTGGAAACCTGGAAACCGCGGGGGTGGACCTGGAAACCGCGGCGGGGCACCTGGAAACCGCGGCGGGGGACCTGGAAACCGCGGGGGTGGACCTGGAAACCGCGGGGGTGGCCCTGGAAACGGCGGCGGCGGACCTAGAAACGGCGGCGGGGGACCTGGAAACCGCGGCGGGGGACCTGGAAACCGCGGGGGTGGCCCTGGAAACCGCGAGGGTAGCCCTGGAAACCGCGGGGGTGCACCTGGAAACCGCGGGGATGCACCTGGAAACGGCGGGGGTGGACCTGGAAACCGCGGCGGGGGACCTGGAACCGGCGGAAGTGGACCTGGAAACCGCGGGGGTGGCCCTGGAAACCTGGAAACCGCGGGGGTGGACCTGGAAACCGCGGGGGTGGCCCTGGAAACCGCGGGGGTAGCCCTGGAAACCGCGGGGGTGCACCTGGAAACCGCGGGGATGCACCTGGAAACGGCGGGGGTGGACCTGGAAACCGCGGCGGCGGACCTGGAACCGGCGGAAGTGGACCTGGAAACCGCGGGGGTGGCCCTGGAAACCTGGAAACCGCGGGGGTGGCCCTGGAAACCTGGAAACCGCGGCGGGGGACCTGGAAACCGCGGCGGTGGACCTGGAAACCGCGGGGGTGCACCTGGAAACCGCGTGGGTGGCCCTGGAAACCTGGAAACCGCGGCGGGGGACCTGGAAACCGCGGCGGTGGACCTGGAAACCGCGGGGGTGGCCCTGGAAACGGCGGCGGCGGACCTGGAAACCGCAGCGGGGGACCTGGAAACCGCGGCGGGGGACCTGGAAACCTGGAAACCGCGGGGGTGGCCCTGGAAACCAGGAAACCGCGGCGGGGGACCTGGAAACCGCGGCGGGGGACCTGGAAACCGCGGCGGGGGACCTGGAAACCGCGGGGGTGCACCTGGAAACGGCGGAGGTGGACCTGGAAACCGCGGGGGTGGCCCTGGAAACCAGGAAACCGCGGCGGGGGACCTGGAAACCGCGGCGGGGGACCTGGAAACCTGGAAACCGCGGCGGGGGACCTGGAAACCGCGGGGGTGCACCTGGAAACGGCGGCGGGGGATCTCGAAACCGCGGGGGTGCACCTGGAAACCGCGGGGGTGCACCTGGAAACCGCGGCGGTGCACCTGGAAACCGCGGGTGTGGCCCTGGAACCGGCGGGGGTGGCCCTGGAAACGGCGGTGGTGGACCTGGAGACCTGGAAACCGCGGGGGTGGCCCTGGAAACGGCGGCGGTGGCCCTGGAAACCGCGGCGGGGGACCTGGAACCCGGGGGGTGGACCTGGAAACCGCGGGGGTGGCCTTGGAAACCTGGAAACCGCGGCGGGGGACCTGGAAACCGCGGGGGTGGCCCTGGAAACGGCGGCGGTGGCCCTGGAAACCGCGGCGGTGGCCCTGGAAACCGCGGGGGTGGCCCTGGAAACCGCGGGGGTGCATCTGGAAACCGCGGGGGTGCACCTGGAAACCGCGGGGGTGGACCTGGAAACCGCGGCGGTGGACCTGGAAACCGCGAGGGTGCACCTGGAAACCGCGAGGGTGGACCTCGAAACCGCGGGGGTAGCCCTGGAAACCGCGGGGATGCACCTGGAAACCGCGGGGGTGCACCTGGAAACCGCGGACACGAGAGCGAGTTCCATTTCCAGTTGTAAAGGTGGAGGCAATGGCCTGAGGCCTGAGGCCTGACTCCTGGCTTCAGACATGCCTCCTGTCAACTTATCTGCAACCTGGCTCAATGCGCAGCGCACCTGGACGTGGCCGCATCGAAGGCAGCGCGGAGGCTGGCTCACCGCCGCCGCACAGGCAGAACGAGGGGGCCTTTCACACGGGGGCGGTGCCCAGGAAGCGAGCAGGCCTCTCACCGCGGTCACTCGGGTGGAAAGGGGGATCTGGCCTGTGGTCCCTCCGCTCCTGCCAGGGTCGCCGAGGAACCGAGCGCGGGGCCTGGCGCTAGTGTCTCGAGCGGCTCGACAATGTGCGGAAGAGGGCGTCCCGGTGGGAGATCGGCTGGAGTCGGGGCTGGGGGCGCTGGGGGCTGCCCGGCGGTCGTGGGCAGTGACAGAGACAACACGGCATTGTTGATGCAGCCGCTCAGGACGTGTGATGGGAACGGGGTGCCCAGCTCCTTCCAGGAGGCTGGCCTTCCGAGAATAAAAGTCTGGCGCTGAATTACTCTCGCACGCTTGTCTCGTGCCCTCAAATCACTTTCCACCTCTCCCCCAACTGCAAACCCCGTCTGTGGGGCCCCAGAGAGCGGCAGGGCCCAGGCCCTGTCGCAGACCAGCCGCTGTGCGGCTTCCGCAGCTGTATAACTGCCCCGCACGGATTTCCGCTTCTGTGCCCGTAAAATAGGGGATTGGAATCCATTTCCTTTCTTTTATGCATTTATTTTTTATTTTATTTTTCCTTTATTGATTTGAGGGAGAGGGAGAGAGAGACAGAAACATGGATGAGAGAGAACATCAATTGACCGCCTCCTGCACGCCCCCCACTGGGGATGGGCCCACAACCTGGGCATGTGCCCTGACCGGGAATCGAACCAGCGACCTCTTGGTGCAGGGTCAACGCTCAACCACTGAGCCACACCAGCCGGCCGGAACCCATTGCTTACATTTCTATCAGATCAAAATGCCTGTGGTTTCTAGGTTGTCTATGAATCAGTTGCTTAAAAGGCAGGATTGTGCACTTTGGCTTGTAGAACAATATGAGAATGATAAATACATAAGAGTATATGTCCCTGAATATGACATTAATATGAAACAATTTTCCATTTTCTTAATGAGATATTAAGTAAATATATATTATGTTATACTTTATAATGTGTACATAGCTAGCTATTACAATGAATATTTTATGTATAAATGTGAATATATGCAGAAAGGTAGATGATATATTCAAATGTATACTTTTAATATTGTGAATTTAGTTGCATTTAGTTGCATTTGAAACCTCACACCAAACCACAGCTTATTTTCACTAAACAACGTCACTCAGACTCTGTGTCTGCGTCATCGCGAGAGCCAGTCAGTCACGGTCACGCTTCTCCAGGACGGTCGCTTCGATTTCGTTTCATGTCGTTCGAGATACAGCTTCTGAATCCGGCTGCTGGCGTTGCCGGACGGTGGCAGGAACCAGGAACTGGGTCCCGCCGGCCCCGCCCCCACCCTCCCTGCTCATGGTGCTGCAGTCACGGGCCCTTGACACCCCCGTCACCCGGACCACACGCTGGTGCGGGGCCCCCTCCCTGACCTGCGCACGGCTCACGTCCTCACGGCATCCAGACCCTGCTCTGAGACCCCCTCAAAGAGAGGAACCACCTCTGCCTCCTCCCAGCCACCCCCGCCTGCGGGACGTGGGTATGACAGCACCCCAGTTCCCGGAGCAGTTCTTACGTAAGCAATGCCAGGCGCCGCGACAGAAATCTCGGCCACCTCCACGGTGGACGTCCGCACCTGCTGCGTGGAATCCTGGGAGCCTCGGGAAGCCCTCGGGTCATCTCCACGTGGTGACAGAGCCGGCCGCCCCCTCGCACCCAGCGCCCAGAGACGTGCAGCTCCGGCGCCCAGCGAGGGTGACCAGCAGGCTGGCCGTGGCCGGCATTTCCGAGGACCATCCCAGGAAGTGGTTCGCGCACCGCGCATGGCCCTTTGGCCAGGACTGTCACGGGGACAGCAGCTCCCGGGGGGCGTCCACGGCACCCAGGGAGAGGACTCGTGGGCAGAGCTGTGGTCTCAGCCACGGGAGTCACACGCGACCGGGTCCGGCCCCTGCCCGCTGCTCACAGCTCTTTGGATCCGTTTCTTCGTCTGTAACTTGAACGTAAGTCCAGGGACAACTGTCCACCAGACAGACAGACCACCACAGACCCCGGAGCTGGTCAGTGAATGTTTGCTGCTTGGCTCATCATTCACGGGGGAAACCGTGCAGGTCTAACTGCTTGGGTCGCATTTCTATCGTTAGCAAAATACTGAGCAAATTGCGCTTAACACCAAGAACAGAACGTCACGGCAACAGGGCGGCTGGACGACATGGCATCGTCCGATGTGCGCAGCCCATCGAGAGTTCAGCGCCACCAGTGGCTCTGCTGTGTCCTCTGCCTCCCCTGTGAAGTCGGGGAATGTGAGGAATCGTCTGCAGATTTTTCATCTTCTAATTAACACAGCTTCCTAGCAGAAGACACAGATTGGGCCATATATCACGGAGGAAATCTCTGAAGAACCCCGAAAGGGTTAGAGTCGATAATTAAGAATTAATGCGTCATCTATAAAAGTTTTCAAAGGATGAACTACACCAGAGAAATGCAGTCGATGAAACTCAGGAGTGAGAGTTTCTTACTTAGTTACGAATAGAGTATTTTTTTTATGCCATCAGGTGACAGAGCCCCGCGGAAGGGAGACTGTGAGGGACTGGACGGGAAGTACACAGAGGGTCCCCGAGGTCGGTTTCACGTGAGCCGGGGCTTCCGAGGCCGAGGTGGGCAGCCCCGATGGCACCAAACCTCTCCCACAGGGTAAGGATGAATCAGGAACTTGGCATCGTGAGCCCTTGGCTGTCCTTACGCTGACATTCTCGGGGGTGACCTGAGGCCCCAGAGGGATGGGACGTCCAGGAGACGCCCACACACGCCACCTCGGAGGGTTTTCTGGGGCCTGAGAAGGTGAGAACCATCCGAGCAGAATGGCGAAGGGCGTGGGTTGTTCATCATGCGGCAGCTGTGTGATTATTTCAGGACTCGGAGCTGGGAGAGACCCAGGGGCGGGGCAGGTGGAGCGTGACCACAGGGGTACGGAGAGAGGGTCTTCAGTCCTGGGGTCCGGGGAGAGTGGTGGGCTGGGCTGGGGGGAGGGGCAGGTGTGGGTGAGGGGGAAGGAGTTCATGAACGTCTAGCCAATCTCGTTCATACATAACGCAGCCCCTCACCCACAGGGCAGCCGTGCGTCACCTTGACCACACGCTATGGCTAGAAGCCAGGTCCCGCCCCATGGAAAGGGGGTGCCGTATGCAAAGGCACGCGCCCCAGGAGCGGAAGAGGACGCTCGCTGGGAGTCTGTCCTCCACAGTTGGGGACAAGACGGCAGACGAGCTGCCCAGCTGAGCCCAGGACCACGAGTCAGATCTGGACAGTTCTCAGCTGAGAAAGAACCGGGGCTGAGGACTGGCACTGGGTGCAGAGGCCTGGCGACGCTGCCCGGAATCACTGACCATGCGGTGGGGAGGGTGCTGCTGCCCGGGCAGGGCCGCCTGGACGGTGAGGCGGCGGAGATCACGAGGCAGGTTGTGGAGCCAGGGCCAGGGGATGCCCCGTACGTGGCCCAGGGCGCCCCCATCTCGGGGAAAGGTGACACACACAGCGCGATTTGGGGGTCCCGGGTCAGGGCCCAGTGCAGAGACCAGAGCAAATCCCCGAGGAGTCGGCCGGGACCAGGGAGCTCAGCTCCTTCGCTGCCCCCGAGCCGCTTGTTGCTGTGCTCAGAGGCCTGGCCGGGCACTTGTAACACAAGAAGGAGAAGGTGGCGACAGTACGGCTGCTGTTTTGAACGAGAAGCTTCCTGCCACTTAGAGGTTAACAGAATCGGTCACTTGTGTTTCTCTGGCCCAGGTTTTCAAGGGCCTGAGGACCAAGTACAGTGACTTCTCCCACCTCAGCGTCCTGGGGACGATCGGGGGGCGGAGATGAGTCTCCCTGACTCAGGCCTGTTTCAAACCTCGGTCTTCACGGACGGGACACACCTTCAGCCCCCACACCGTGTGGAATAAAGTAGCCAGCGCTCTGCTGGCTGCCCAGCCTGACCGTCTTCGTCATCGAAACGACACAGGGGCCGAATCGCAACTTCATTTGCGTGGACCCCAAGGAGGTGACAGACAGGTCGGGGGGCTGAGCTGTGACTCTGGGGGTGCAGGATGTGTAGCTCAGACACAAAGCACCCGCGACTGTTTCGGTATCTCTTAATCCGGCCGTGACCGCTGCCGGGACCTGAGCCCGCGGGCCCCTTGCTCCAGTCCTATGAGCTGCCGGCGCCCACCAGCTCCAAAGCGCACGCTGCGGTCTGGAGACAGACCTCACGAGGGAAAACGTGCCCCCCAGGAAGGCCTCCTGCCGCTGCACGACCTGAGTTAACGTGGGATCCACAGACTCGGAGCTCAGCTGCCGGGAACCGTTTCAACCCCCACCTGCAAACACTTCAAGCGAGCATTCGCCTCTCCTTGTATGCCTCCGCAGATGGGGAACTTACTACCTACAAAGGAAGCCCTCGAATACACGGAACTCCGCCTCCTGAGGAAGCCCCTCAGGTCTCAGCTCTGTCTTGCGGAGCTGCAGGCTGCAGGGCTGACCTTTCCATGCGGCAGGCTTTCTGACTCCGAACGACAGGAGCTGGGGCGGCCCTCAGGCACGGGCACCGTATGCAAGTGGGACGGCTGAGCCCGGCCGGTGGGGCTCAGCGGCTGAGCATCGACCCTGCACCACGAGGTCGCCGGTTCAATTCCCGGGCAGGGCACATGCCCAGGCTGTGGGCCCGATCCCCAGTGGGGGGCGTGCAGGAGGCGGCCAGTTGGTGTTCTCTCTCATCCATGTTTCTCTCTCTCTCTCTCCCTCTTTCTTCCTTTCTCTCTAAAAAAAATCAATAAAGAAAAAATTTAAAAAGGAAAATGGCATGGCTTAGATCGAGTTCCCGGAACAGTCCCTGCGATGTGACATAGTACGGTTCCGGGCAGGCAGTATGGGGGTGCAGGATGAGGGAGGAAAGGGGAGCCAAACCAGGGGACGCCAGGCAGATTCCCACGCAGCCCTCGAGCCAAACAGTCCTGCAGAGCAGCAGCCCCCCGGGCCGGGGCTGCCAGGCTCTCCCATGCCCACTCCGGGGGGCAGGGTCCCACACCATCGGGGCGGCAGAGGGTGGATGTGCCTCCAGGCACTGTGGCTGCGTATGTACCCCAGGGGCTCTCAAAGCGAAGCCTAGGCACCCACCCGAGAAGGGACCCACAGAAATGGGGACAAGGTGTGAAGTGGGTCTTTTGGAAGCAGCCACATTATTGGCTACGAAAATGATCCTGATTGGATGTCACCCCGAGCACCCCCAGCACCTGCCGAGGCTCGTGTCCCCAGAGGAAGACGGAGGCACCCGGTGGGGAACTGGCCCGCAGGACACTCTACACGTGCGGAAGGACGGGGCCCCCAGCGAGGCCGACCCACCCCCAGTGGGTGCACACAGACAACACCCACAGGCCCACACACGCCGGCTCTTAGACACAAACAATGCAGGGGCCCCATTAACTCAGAGAAGCCTGTAAGCTGGAGATCAAAGCGAGCAAAATTAAAAAATAAACGTGTGGGAAATCAAAGCAATGCTAAAAGAGAGAGAGAGAGAGAACACTGTAATTGCTGTCCCCACGAAGCCAAGAGAAATTATTTTACCCATGAAATAAGAATCAGAGGTTATAAAAAAGGGGGGTAGTCATACAACAGGAACGATTAAAAAAAATCTTAACAAGCAGATGCAGCAGCAGTTTGGGTGGAGGAAGAGAAAGGGCGGAGGGGAGAAAATGAGACAACAGGCCCAGGGGGCCACGCAGAGCTTCGGCAGCGGAAGGGAGAGAAAGTCACAGGTGAAATCTCCAGTCAGTCTCGCCGGCTCGACGGGGGCAGAGCCTTGGGAGCCCGAGGAAAGGGGACGTCCGTTCCCAGCCAGACCCTCCGCTAAGCTGGGGCAGATGGTTTAAGATGCTCCAGTCTCCCAGGTGTTTGTTCCCAAAGGTCTCAGCGCACACGCTTCACACACACACACTTCACGCACACACACACTTCACACACATACTTCACGCACACACTTCACACACACTTCACGCACACACACACTTCACACACATACTTCACGCACACACTTCACACACACTTCACGCACACACACACTTCACGCACACACTTCACACACACTTCACGCACACACACACTTCACACACATACTTCACGCACACACTTCACATACACTTCACACACACACACTTCACATGCACACTTCACACAAAGCACTTCATGCACACGCGCACACACACTTCGCACACACACATGCACACACACATGCACACGCACACACGCACTTGCATGCACACACTTCACACACATGCACACACACTTTACACACGCACATACACTACACACACACACACATGCACACACGCACACGCGCACACACACGCACAGGACTCACAAAGCTGGAAGAAGAACAGGATCCAAGAACCAAGGGTCCCACCGTGGGAGAAGGGGAGCCCGGTGGGTGGGTGAGGGAGACCAGGACGACCCACCAGGCAGCCACCTGGGGGCAGGGGCCCTGGCGGAGGGAGGAAGGAGAGCGACGGCAGGAATGGAGGGGGTCTGCGGTGAGGCGCAGACAGGGTCGAACGCCCTGAGGGCAGATTCTGGGTCAGTGTGCGGGGACCGTCCGTGGTGGCCTAGAAAACGAAGCAAACAGACCACGACTCGCTCCAGCCGAAGGACGAAGCTGTGAAGGGGAAGGGTGTGACCACGGCTCAGCTCAAGCACGACAGCGTGACAGTGGCCTGTGACACACTGAATATTCTAACTGACCCCTCTGCTGTCCCCACTGGGCAGGCGGGGAGCGGAGGGCAGGGACCCGGGCGGCGGGCGGGTCGGACGTTCGGACGTGGCTCCCACACTCAGCCAAGATGACTCCCCAGGGTCGCATCGGGGCCCAGAAGACACTCCTCCGGGACATTTCTCAGGGACCGCGACACGGCTCACCTGGAAGTGCCCCTTGGTTCCCTGACCAAGCGCCCTGCTCGCTGGCACTCGGGAACCTTGACCCCTGGCAGGGTTTTCTGCCCGGGTGCAGGACGGCGCAACACGGTGTTCCCACGGGTCGCTCTCTTCACTCCAGCCGGCCAACAAGGGGCCGGGTCCCCGAGGACGGGAGGGCCCCCCTTCCTTGCACCTGCCCGATGTTTGGACTCAGGCTCACGTGCGGAACCCGCCTGGTGGAGACAGCGGCAGCCTGTGCCCGTCAGCTGCTCCCAGAGCGCGGTGCCCCCCACCGCCCTGGCGCCCCCCCCGCCCTGGCGCCTGCTGGGACTGGGCTGATGATACACATGCCCCTCGACGGCCGGCCTTGAACCGGCCTGGACCCTCGCACAGGCAGGCTGGCCGCAGGCCGCTCCGTACTGGACATTTCTTCACGTCGTCACTGCCGGCGGGGAGAGAGGGCGGGGGAGTCCGTCATAAACCGAGGCCCCAGCAGTGCAGCCGGCTTCCAAGCCGCAGGACTGTCCCGGGGTAGCAGCGTGCCCGGGGCCGCCCCTGCTCATGCAGAGGGCGTGCAGGGAGCCACGGGGCATCTGCTGCTGCTCCCCACAGACCGGGACCTGGCCACTGGCTCAGCCGGCAGCGCCTCGACCCACAGACCAGAGTCGGGCTCCATCGGTCAAGAGCATGACCTCGGCTGTGGTTCGGTCCCCGGCCCTGGTCGGGTGGTGCAGGAGGCAGCCGATGGGTGTGTCTCTCTCACATCAGTGTTTCCCTCCCTCCCTCCCTCCCTCCCTCCCTCCCACTCTGTCTGAAGATAAACAGAAAACAGTCCTTGGGTGAGGATTTAAAAAAGAAAAGTCATCAGCACCGGTGGGCAAGCGGGTGGCAGGCACCCTTCTCTCCTCACACAGCTCGTGGGGCGAATCCCGCGGAGGAGCCCAGCAGAGCGAGACGAGGGTTCAAATGCACCGTCATGTGGACCTCAGTGCGTCTGGGAAGCTGGGTGCAACACAGTGACCTGGCCGAGGACACCCCATAATAGGTCTCGTGCCTTTTCCTGAGTCCAACTCCGTCCTTTCTCTTTGGTGGAACTAAAATAATGTCCTGAATTCTGCCCCTAACGTTTTCATAAAACACTGTTGTGGGAATTCCCACACCCCCGGTCGCACAGGGGAGAACCCACCGCTGTCCTGCCAAGTCCCAGAGACCCGGGCTCGGTCTGAGGGCCGGGCTGCAGCCCCAGTTTGGCTCTGCGGTGACCGAGAGTTTAGGGGTGTTTCTCACCTCTTTGAGCATCGGGTCCCTCGTCATGAAGTGGGATCCGCACGGCAGGACCTGTGAGGGCTGAGAGGAGGCAGGAAGAGACCACGTCCAGCCCCGGCCTCCGGACGGCTGCCCTGGAGTGTGCAGTTCTTTCCTTCAGAGTCTGAACTTATGTAACGTGTCCCGTGTTCTCTGTGTCCTTACTGGTTATAGGACAGTGCGATCATCTCTCGTGCCAACCAGCACGGACACCCAGCCGTGTCCGCAGTAAGAGTTCCAGCTGCGTTTACTGGACGTGTTGACGTTTGGCAGTTGGGTGCTCAGGGTCTGCAGCGAGAAGGCCCAACACAGCGACCCTGTCTGTTGCGTTTTTTTCACCCGAGTGGTCCCTGCGGAGGACACTGCATTTTAGGGAAGGTAAGAAGTGTGGTCTCAGTGTTTTTCGGAGGGGTCATGTCCTCAGGCCCCCCATTCACTAGGGTGTGACCCTCCGTCCAGGGTGGGGCCTCTGTCCAGGGTGGGCCCCATCCAGGGTGTGGCCCCTGTCCAGGGTGTGGCCCCCCCATCCAGGGCGGGGCCCTCCACTCTGCAGCTCCAGGCCTCCGGTGCAGCAGGTCTGGCTAGCCCTGCAGTGGGCAAGCCCTGGACAAGGACTCAGTAGCTGACCTCACCGCAGACTGGCAGGGAACCAAAATGCCAGTGTCCAGACTTGTCACGAGCACCGCAAACTGCCAGCGGTTCCTGAGTAGCTGGAGAACGCTGTTGCTTGAACTGTTTGGCTAAGTCTGGACGATGCTGGGTACACAGTGAACATGTCCTCTCTCTGTTCCCAGACACGCACTTGGCAACGTTCCCACCGCCGTCTTATCGAGGGTGTGAGCAAAGGTGCGTCACTACCTTGCCACATCCGCCAAAGTTTGAGGAGACACCTGCCCAGGAACATGCCCGTACGTGGCCAAACCCGGCTTCAGAGCAGGCAGTCTGGCCCACGGTCTTCCCTCGGAACCCCGCCGCCCACACGGCACCAAATCGCTGCAGCCCTCACCACAGTGACCCCGATTCTCGTTGGTAATTTGGGGCTCCCGAAACTCCCTGGGCACCATCAACTAACCATTTATAAAGATGCTGATGAAAAGGATGCCTTCATTACCCGATCCCATCTAAGATAGGCTGATCTAATTAATTAAAATGAATGATTCAACTTAAAATGAATTCAATCTCGCCTCAGTGTGTCTTCCCACAAAAAGAATCACAGACGCAGACCGTTAAAGCTGAGACAGACTTTCGAAATCGCAGGACCCACATTTACTCGTCCGTGGACACAGCCTGCGAGGCGGAGAGGCTGACCCCCGCCCAAGGGGCGCGAGGGGTGCTCGTCCCGGGTCACGAGAGCCCCGGAGGCTCCAGGCTCTGCAGAGTCAAGGTGGCGCCCCGGCTCCTTCTGGGGCCACGTGCTCCGCTCTGTGCTGTAGCAGCTCCAAAAGCCCTGAGAGCTTCTGCTGTTGTTTCCAACCAAGACGTAACCCTTCCCCCAATAACGCAATGTAAACAGCGCCTGGGGTCCAATTGCTTGTCACCCCCTGTCATCAGCTTAGGATTTCTGTCCCTCGAGATGCCCGGGGCTGTAACCGGATCACTGTTGCTCAATGCTTTCTGCCATATGGATGTCCCAGAGGTCAGGTCCTGGGGGCCATGCCGATGCCTGTCCCTGGGAGCCTGGGAGGGTCCTGATGTCACAGGAACACCTTCCTCTACTTCTTAACCCATTCAGCAGCTCTGTAGAAATAGCTGCTGAGCGGTTAAGACACTTAAAAGTCAATGAACAGGCCCTGGCCAATTTGGCTCAGCGGTTAGAGCGTCGGCCTGCGGTCCAACGAGACCCGGGATCAGTTCCCGCTAAGGGCATGTACCTCGGTTGCAGTTTGTCCCCGGCCCTGGTTGGTTGTGCGGGTGGCAGCCACTTGATGTGTCTCTTTCACGTCGATGTTTCTCTCTCTCTCTCTCTCTCTCTCTCTCTCTCTCTCTCTCTCTCTCTCTCTCCCTCTCTCTCCCTCCCACTCTATCTGTACAAGAAAAAAAAAAAAGTCAATGAACAGACACACCACCCCAGTGACTGCTTGCGGGGTCCCAGTTGAAAAGCCCTCTTCGACTAGAGAGCAGGCATGACCACCGACCCAGAGTCAGGAGGCCCACAGGAAGCCCTCCACGCAGCCCTCCGCATGATGGAGCCGGCACGGCGGTCGACTGGAAGTGGTCGGGGAGCTGGGTCTCAGCTCCGCACCTCTGCCCGTGGCCCCCTTTGGAATGGAGGGGGGATGGTGGTGGGAGAAAAAGCAGGAAGTGTCAGAAAAGTGACTGGATCCTCGCTGCTGCCTGGGAGCTCGGGTCCCACCCTTCACCACGGAGTGGACCGTCCCTCGTGGATGCCCACCTTGAGCCGCCGCCCTGGAGCGTTGCTGCGACGCACCCACAGATACATCAGACCGCGTGGCGGCCTCTGAGTGCTAACCTTCCCTGACAGTCCAAACACATTGCAAATCCTTCTGTCGCTGCCCCTTCTGGTCTGAGGGTGGAGAAAGAGATGGGGGCGTCCCATTTCATGGCTCTTCACCCAGCGCCTGTCCCCTGGGGTGGGCAGCCTGAGGATATGACGAGGGACATGTACAGCCCCTTTTCCCCAAGATCTGGGTCCGGGTTAAGCCCCAGTGCGCCGAAGAGAGGTCTACCGCCCTGAAATGCAGTTCTGGGCGCCGTGTGGACGTGGATTGGTGCACAGGAACGTCTGTGCGCTGTGGGGTCAGCCGCCGGGGTGAGGTCTCAGGCCCACAGGTCATGGTCTGCGTGAAAGTGAGCAGCTACTTTGGTCTCTGACAATTCTCCGTTCCCTCGTCTGTAAAATGGGCTAATTGCAGGACTACACAGAGGGTTCTTGTGAGCTGGGCCTTTTTAATATGTTTACTACCATCCCCAGCGTGGGGTAAGAGCTCAATAAATCTAAACCATCATTGTTTTTCATTATGAACCTGTAATCCACCTACATTAATGAAACACTGTATCAAAAGAAAGGGGCGAGGCAAATTGTTCCTTAAGAAAATAACAAAGTTAAATGTTAATGATCAAAGACATAGCCCCCCCCTCCTCGTGGGTGGGTGGCCCCGCCGCCCTTCCTGGGCCCCTCCAGGGGCCAGCACACCTCTGGCTGTGGTCAGACCAGTGGCCGTTGGGGCACCACACACTGATTTCTCCTTTCCCGTCTGCTCTCTTTCCACCGTGAGGAAAATGTGTGTAAAGTGACGGCTGTTTTGCAAACGAGCCCTGTTCAACGGGGCAGGGCGTGGAGCACGGGCGCCCAGCTCTGCAGCCAGCCGGGGGCCCTCTCCCACAGGGCGGGCCGGGGTGACCGGCGTTCCCAGGCACGTCCAGATGGCGCAGACTCACAAGATGGATTGTGCTCTCCTCCTCCGCGCCAGAGCCGGTTCCGGGCTGCAGACCGGCGTCTGCTCACATCCGAGCGAGCAAGGCCCCCGGTAAGCAAGTAAACATCCAACAGCCGTGACTCAAAGACTCCGCGCGCCTCTGGTTGCAGCAAACAAGTTAAATGTGAATATTCCAAGGGTTTCTTTTCTTTAAATTCTCGGAAAACCAACCCTCGACTCGGGGCAAGTCTTTACTGACCACACATTCGTCCCCTCACAAGACCGGATAATCAAATATGTGCCATAGAGCCACAGTGCACATGTTACAGAGAAAGGTTAAAAAAGAAGTTGCCCAGTGTGCTGTCAAGTCGATAGCACCAGGTCTCTCCACCTGTCCACACTGACCAGAGCCCTGGGGTCCTGGACGAGTCTCCTACCCACTCGGTCCAGTCCATTCTGCACGTGGCAGCCCACGTGCCAGCCCACGCAGGCTTCTTGAAATGCACCTCTGATCCTGCCACCCACCCACAACCAAGGCTGCTTTTCAAAATATAGAACAGCCCAGGCCTTGCCAATACCAGTGCAAGTCAGCTCTGTGGACACACAACCCTGATGCATGTATGTTCAGTACCTGAAAATGATTTACATGTGCTACCGTCAATTCATAGGCTAACTATCAGTAAAAATAATTTCTTTCTTGCAGAAATAAATGCAAACATCAGTTCTAGCATTTCCTTTCCAAGGTGGTTGACCGTGTGCTCACTTGGATACCAGACATGGAGACACTGTTTCAGGCCATGAACCAAGACCTTCCCTTGGGAAGATGTAACATAAAAACTTACTAATGGAGGCAACAATGTATCCTTTTCGTTGCTGCTACAATGTGCCTCACACCACATTGGAAATTTTAGGTAAACCAAATTGTAGCGAAAGAAACAATATCACAGACACAGTGAGGGAATCTGGCTATTGGTGGGGAGCTCCTGCAGACACCTCACCCATAAAGTAAACAAATATTTTGTAATTAAATTAGTCCAACTCAAATTCACGAGCTTTTTAAGCGCCTACAAGGAATTTTCTTAAAATGATCTATCCCCTCTAAACATGAAGCCAACAACCAAGAGACGCAGAAAGACAACGTATTTCTTGGTTATTCACAATCTAATATTGCTGTCACTGTAGAGGCAGAATTGAAAGAAAGTATCCTCATGAGTACATTCGAAAGCACTTTTCCGTTACAAGAGATATAATCGGTGTGCTTGACAGACCCAAGGGTCATGGGAGGCCAGGACCACGACCCCAAAATCCAAAGGACGGACAGAGCCAGCTGTAAACAAACCGGTCACCGTTCTCCAAACACCGGTCGCACCTGACTGCCTTCTGAGCTCTTGTTTATGCCGTTTCTCTTCCCGGAGATGCTCTTCCAGACTCTTCTCCCCTTTCCCAGCGACCACATGGGTGCACGGCCCACACACAAGACATACACCAGCTTACATTGTAAGTCCACCTTCCACGCCCATCACAGACCTAACCTTTCCTTGGACAGCCCCCTCGATCTGTCCCCATGCAGGGCAGACGCGAGAATCCACTCCTCAGAATCCAGGCCCTTTCTCCGAGCCGTACTTAGTTACCCCACACAGTTGTGCTGGGTGCTGGCCACGTCGAGGTCGCAGACACGCCTTCCTCCCAGCCTCTGGTCCGCGGCTCTGTAAATGGCCGATGCTCACCAGATCTTTCTCTGGTGAGTGAATGGGGAGACGCCGCATCATCAGATAACCTCCCATCACTGGTATCAGCCTTCCTGATAGAAATTATGATTGTTATTCATTGTGAAATGAATCCATGTCTCGCCCGAATGCTCGTGGCCAGTAGTCCACCTGCGAGCCCATCTCAACGAGGAGGCAGCTGGTGTTACAGGTGAGGCCCAGGGAGGCCGCCCCAGCAGCGACAGGTGTCTTTCCCCTCCCGAGACCCCGGCCCCACCACCACGTGGAGGTTGCTCTCCAAGGCCAGACAAGATCCTGACTGTTGGAACTTCAGAACAATCAGCTTACAAACAGTCAAAGTTCTAGGCAGTTCACCCCAAATAATGCTCTGCTATTTACAGGGTAATGGAATCCATGGGTCAACTTGAATCTTGAGTTAAAATTCAACCACGGGAACAGGAAAGCCCACTCTGTGCTTCTCGAAGCTCCGTACTGACGATCATTACAACCTTATCGACGGCACCCTGCCCCCGTGGTCGCCATTTGAAGATGGTCGTCCTTTCGCTCAGACAGGAATAGGCGCGGAGGGCCGAGTGCAGGGGCAGAGACGGGCTTTTCACGGCGCAGCGCTGACATTTCCAAGTCTTTTGGGGGAAAAAATGTTACTAATATGCTGAAATCACCCTTTCCAAATCAATTCCCAGAGAAGTTGTTTTATTTAGCTTTAAAAAATCATTTTCATGATAATAATCTTGCGGTGAACTGAAATAAAGATCCCCGAATACTTTTTAAAGGGTTAAAGTTAGCTGTCCATCGGGGACATTTTAAACTCCAAATTCGTGTTGTATGTGTGAACTATGACTTGTACCCGGATGAAGAAGCTCTTCTGAAATAATAAAACAAAAAAGGTCACCTTATACTTCCTTTACCCTCTATGTTTTATTCACATTTTTATTACGGACATTTTAAATGTCTACAAAAGTAGAGAGAGGAGTTTTTGAACCTAAAGGTACAATTGGCAGCTTCAAAATTACCATTTTATGACCCATCTTATTTTATCAATACCTCACACATTTCCCTCCGTAAACCACGATATATTTTGAAGCAAATCTCGGGTATTATATCAATCCGTCTATACATATCCCGATACGTACATCTAAAACGCAAGGGTATTTTCAAACACCTCAGTATTATCACCGCAGCAGCAAAGGATTAGCAATAATCATTTGCTATCACCAAGCTAGCTAGTCAATATCTCCGTGTTCCCATTTCATGATGAGAAGAGACATTTTAAAATTATTTGTTGGAAGAAGTATTCAGATGAAGTTCATACAGCGAGACCGACTGCAGTCTCCGGAGTCTTATTTTACTGTGTAAGTCCCTGCTGACCTCGCTTCCTTGTGCCCTCGGGATTTGTTTGTTGGAGACACTGAGACACCTGTCCCTCTGTGTCCCCGTGGAGTGGACACGTCCGCTGGTCCCTGCGCGACCGGTGCCGGGAGACGTCTCGCTCACACGCAGGCTCTGTCTTTCGGCAAGACCACTCAGAGCAGGGCGGTGTCCCCTTCCCAGCCGGTGGTTTCTGTCTCTGTGGTGTTTGCAGCCCGGGATCGCTGCTGCACCCACGCATCAGGGCATGCACACGGGTGCTCCCTCCTGCGCTGTGTCCCCATGGGGCGTGGACGCTGAGGGTCCCCCACGTCCCCTCGTTACTCCCATCCTCCCTCTGCAGTGCTGCAGCGCCCCCAAGAGACACGTCCTCTCAGCCTCTTCCTGCCGGAGGTGGTCGCGCAGGAGCCACGGTGGTCGAGCAGGAGCCACGGGGCTTGGGCTCCAGTCTTCACCTGCCAGCTTCTAAATAAGGAGTCATCTCCCCGCATTCTCCCCAGGTGACCAGTGGCCTTTCAAGCGTTGTTTTGAAGTCATGGCTTTAAACACAGTTGATGTGTTTTACTCCATTTTAGTCATTATCTCTATTGATGTACTGTTTGCCCGGCGGGAGCTTCTGCAAGCTGGCTCCCGTCCCGCGACCTGCCCCTTCTCGTCTCTGGATGGGTCAGGACGCGTTGCCCCAGGCTCTCGTTACCTCGTCCTACGGAATCAACGCCTCTGCCAAGCAGCTTCGGAAACCACGGCCCTTGAGCAGAGTACAGTCCGGGTGCTCGTGGCTGGTGGGGTGTTGCTTTCAGGCCCTTTGAGTAGACAGAGCTGGAAAAATCTATCTATCCATCCATCTGAGCTCATATCCTACTTCAAAATCAAGACCTAAATTCTTTGATCTTATAACCGCATCTATTTTCAGGCCCCGAGTCCCTTTCTCGCTGAGAACAACGCGAGAGCTGTCCCTGCGGCTCTCTGGTCCGTCATGCGCAGACCCCCAGGGACAGTCAGGTGCCCGCATGCAGAGTGACGCGGAGGAGTCCCTGGGTCCCTGCCAGCTCAGCACACCGTGGATTCGCTGCGCTTCATTTTCAACTTTGAGGGCCTGCCCTTGAATGTTCTCTTCTACAATTCGGCTTCAAGACGGCGCACAACGTCGTCACAGTTCCAGTAAGTCCACGAGGCCAGGTTCACCTCGATCCTGGTTCTTCCCGCCCCCAAACCCGTTGTGCTTTAAACGTGCAGTTCACTCTTTCACTGTTTCCTCGAGCCAAGCGAAGAACACAAACTAGAAACCGACGCAGGCGCTGTCCTCCCCTCCCCCGTCTCTGTCCGCGTAACGTTCTGGAAAATCACTGCCCAGCGATGCCCAGGGATTGTCCTCGCTGCTTTCTCTTCACGGCTGAGCAGACTAGTCAGGGGCGCGGGGGGCTGTCTCCAGCCTCTGCTCCCCTCGGCGGTGCCGGGCGGAGCCCCCAGCGTGTCCCCAGGGTGTTCCTTCCGCAACCTCCCAGCAGAGGGGCTGCCGGCCGCAGGGTGAGCGCGTGTGCGGTTCTGCTGGATGATGCCAAGGTCTCCTCCCCAGGGATTGCTCTTCTCCACGTCCCTCCCGGCCCCCCGAGGCTGCCTGCTCCCCTCCGCTGCACCCACAGAGCACGTGGCCGGCCTTTCAGGCTTCGGCGTCTAACAAGTGAGAAGTGGCATCTGGTGTAGTTTGTTTTCACGTGTACAGCTTATCGGGAATGAAGCTGAGAGAGGCTGCATTTTTTCCTGTCGCTTGTCGGCTTATATTTTTAGCCCATTTTTCTATAGAATTGCTGGAATTTTTATTAGAAGCTTTTTTATACATTAAGGCCACTAACCACTTCTCTTTGATGTGAGCTACAAATATTTCCCGACTAGCCTGTCACTTGTCTTATTTTTTTTTTAATTCCTCACCCGAGGATATTTTTCTATTTATCATGAGATGGAGTGGGAGGGAGAGAGGGAGAGAGAAATACTGATGTGAGAGAGACACACTGACGGGCTGCCTCCCGCATGACCCGGACCAGGGCCAGGGATGAACCGCAACCGAAGTGTGCGCCCTTGACCAGAATCGAACCCGTGACTCATTGGTCCACGGGCCGCCGCTCTAACCACTGGGACAAACCGTCAGGGCTCATTTGTCTTTTTATCTTACTCATGACAGGTTTATTTTGGGGATGGGTGGGTTTTATTATGTTAATTTTTTTTTCATACAATTAAAAAAATTTTTTCAGGACAACCAAATTGGTCAGAATTTCCCCTCATTATGTTTGGGTTTGCGTCATAGTTCAGAGAGTCTCGCTGTCTCCATGGTCAGGGAATACTCCGCCAGGGTCTTACCCTTAGAGCTTCATAGCTTCAGGTTTTACATCTACGTCTCTTGCCTGCTTGGATTTACGTGGGAAATGGTCTGAGGAGCAGGTCGGGTCTTTGTTCTTCCCCAGGGGACCTGCTCACCCTCACACCACGCGTGGGGAGTCCTTCCTCCCGGGGGACGCACCTTCTCCCCCGCTCACCCTCACACCACGCGTGGGGAGTCCTTCCTCCCGGGAGACGCACCTTCTCACCCGCTCACCCTCACACCACGCGTGGGGAGTCCTTCCTCCCGGGGGGGACACGCACCTTCTCCCCCGCTCACCCTCACACCACGCGTGGGGAGTCCTTCCTCCCGGGGGGACCGCACCTTCTCCCCCCGCTCACCCTCACATCACGCGTGGGGAGTCCTTCCTCCCGGGGGGGACACGCACCTTCTCCCCCGCTCACCCTCACACCACGCGTGGGGAGTCCTTCCTCCCGGGGACACGCACCTTCTCCCCCGCTCACCCTCACACCACGCGTGGGGAGTCCTTCCTCCCGGGGGGGACGCACCTTCTCCCCCGCTCACCCTCACACCACGCGTGGGGAGTCCTTCCTCCCGGGGACACGCACCTTCTCCCCCGCTCACCCTCACACCACGCGTGGGGAGTCCTTCCTCCCGGGGGGACGCACCTTCTCCCCCGCTCACCCTCACACCACGCGTGGGGAGTCCTTCCTCCCGGGGGGACGCACCTTCTCCCCCGCTCACCCTTCACACCACGCGTGGGGAGTCCTTCCTCCCGGGGACACGCACCTTCTCCCCCGCTCACCCTCACACCACGCGTGGGGAGTCCTTCCTCCCGGAGGGACGCACCTTCTCCCCCGCTCACCCTCACACCACGCGTGGGGAGTCCTTCCTCCCGGGGGACACGCACCTTCTCCCCCGCTCACCCTCACACCACGCGTGGGGAGTCCTTCCTCCCGGGGAGACGCACCTTCTTACCCGCTCGGTCGCCAGTGGCTCTCCGTCGGGATCCCCGCTCTGCACCGCCGTCCGCCGTCAAGCAGCGGGACAGACGGCTCGGAGGACAGACGGCTCGGAGGACAGGGTTTCTACTGCGGTATCTGGGTGGTGTGGCCACCCCGCCGGCCTTTCTCAGCTGCTGTGCTCATCTGGTTTCCTAACCACTTGCTTAGCTTCTGCTTGGAACTCCTGACTGTCGGTCTATTTTCAACAAGCAGCTGACACGTCTGGCTTGCGGACCAGCAGCGGCCACTTGCCTGGCGTCTGCACCAGGGCGGCCACGAGATGTGGGGAGGAGACTGGCTTCGGCGGTGGACACACAGGACCATATACAGAGGATGTGCTACGGAATGTACACCTGACACCTGCCAATGTTATTAGCCAAGGTCACCCCAATACAAAAGGAAAATAACAAAATGCAACGAAGGTCAACAGAGGTGAAGTGCCTCGAGGTTCCCACTCCTCACCTGCAGCAGGGTCACTCCAGAGGGGAGAGGCCGCGGTGACTGTGACCCCAGCTACCTCAGCTACCTGGAAAGAAGCCTGGGTGGATGGAAGGACAGATGGAGAGAAGGACAGAAGGAAGGAAGGAAGGAAGGAAGGAAGGAAGGAAGGAAGGAAGGAAGGAAGGAAGGAAAGAAGGAAGGAAGAAGGAGGGAGGGAGGGAGGGAGGGAGGAGGGAAGGAGGGAAGGAAGGAAGGAAGGAAGGAAGGAAGGAAGGAAGGAAGGAAGAAGGAAAGAAGGACGGAAGGAGGGAAGGAAGGAAGGAAGGAAGGGAGGAAGGAAGAAGGAAGGAAGGAAGGAAGGAAGGAAGGAAGGAAGGAAGGAAGGAAGGAAGGAAGGAAGAAGGAAGGACGGCCTGGTGGTGCTGCTGTGTCCTCAGTGAGGAGAGCTGGGCCGACGCAGAGTGGACGGAGCCCTTGCACCGGGTGCTCTTTGAAGCTTTGAACTGACCCTACGTGTCCACTGTGCCGTGGACGTAATTAATTACTCAGCAAACTTCTTCCCGCTCGTCAGCCGAAGCCACGGTGCTTCGGTGAGTCGTGTGGACACATCTGCATGCGCTCTGCACACACGGGACGCCCGTGGCGTGGGTGCCTGGGGGGCAGGCCTCCGGCTTCCACCTGGGTTTCCGGAGGGTGACGTGGCTCGGTCTGCGGTGTCTTGGCGTCTGCTCGGTCCTGCGTGTCTGAGAATCGTGACCATCCCAGAACGAGGGGACGCGTGACTCCTGTCTTTACTAAACGACTCAAACGTGGGAAACCTTTTCCAGGTTGTGACTGTTCCCCCGCAAAGGGCCTTGTTAACCAATCCAATCGTGGTTCCGTGGAACCTGCCGTGGTTCCGTGGAACCTGCCGTGGTTCCGCTGGGCTGAGGACCAGCCTGCGGGTTTGAGTCGATCTGAGTCCAAGGAAGCCGGGAAAACCTGGGCTCACGTCAAAGGCCACGGGGGAATGAAAAGGCCCAGAGGTGACTGAGCTCAGATGTGTGCTCTGCCCACAGGCGGGCTCACGGGATTTACCTTCGACAGTTCTGATGGGACGACGATGCTGAGACCGCAGACGTGTCCACGTCCCTCCAGCGGTCTGGGGTGCTCAGAGCCCGCTGCCTGGGGCACCCAGACTCCCGGAACGCATTCAGGGAGGCGTGGATGCCGATCCAGGCTTTGGGTCCTGCTCGGTTCCTGGCTGCGTACACTTGGGCCTGAGACTCAATCTGGACAACACAGAAAAAGGAGTCAACAGTGTGGGGCATGGAAGGGCTCAGGAGGGGCCCACGTTCCCCGTAATTATTGTGATAACGCTCAGCACTCTGCCAACCGTGCTCCTTAACCCAAAACAGAACCAAGGGCCCCACCTTCCCCCACGTTCAGCCGCCCTGCTGTCCCTTCAAGCCATGAAGACACGAGGGAACACGCTGTCCATGCTCCCTCCCCAGTCACAGCGGACAGGGCGTGCGGCTGAGGGGTGTGCGTTACCTGAGCTCCTGCCCAGAGCCCGTCGGGAACAGTGACGACGCATCATCGCACGGCCCCATCTGTTCCTTCCGAAGGGACGTCGCTCTTTCCCAGATGGCCGGCTCCCTGGTGCCTTGGAGGCCACACAGAGTCCAGCGCTGGACACACGGCGAGGTGGCGGAGGTGCCGCACCTGCCCAGGCCTGGAATCCCCCACGAGGCCTGGCTGACCACGCACTGCGCAGAAACCGCCTCTCCTTACGCAGGATTGCGTTGCAAAGAAATTGTTATTCTTTGCCGAAACTTGACTTCTCATCCTGGAAGCAGACTTTTCTCGGGGGGTGGCGGGGGAAGATGACATATTAAAATCTGGTGGAAAATTTGGACCAAGGCACCGAAATGCCCCTTGCCGGGGCAAACACCTCTGTGGTCAGTCTTCGAAACACCGGGGCTCGCTTTTAAAACCAAACTCGGCCCAGGCACGTCCGCGCCTTCTCGGGAACGTCCGTTGAGCGGAATCAGGTTTTTCGCAAACTCTCACCAGCAGCCCTGAGCCTGCGCGTGGCCACCGCTGGCTCAGGACAGGAATTAGCTGGCCGGCGCCCGGGGCCTGCATCTCCCGAGGGCGTGGGGCTCCTCCTGGAAAACCCTAGAGGCCACACGCAAGTTCGTCCAGGGGTGCGTTAGGAGACCCCAGGCACGGCCTTACCACACTGAGAAAAACGTCCGATGTCTCCGCGGTGCCCAGTGACATGAATGAGGTGAAACGCCCCCCAAGGAGGTGCTTCCCTGTCAAGTCCTCTGCTCTCGGCCTCGTGCCTGTTCCCACCCGCAAAACTGCCCGAGAGGAGGCGCCAATGGGCGTCGGCATCTCCGCCTTGCTCAGGCCCAGGTGGTGCTGAGGGTTCTTCCGCCAGGCTGCTGTCCGATCTTGCTTCCCGAGAAGAGACAGGAGAGGCTCCTCCCGGGACGTCTGCAGTCAAAGCCCTGCCGTCGGGCAGCTTGACGTTCCTGGGCGGCGCCGGCCAGGTGCCCTCACTGGGTCCTGACAGGGGTCCCAGCTGCAGGGCAGACCGTCGAATGCCTGGCCACACAGGAGAATTTAAAAAGGACGCTGTCCATACAGAAGGAATGGGGATGGCCCTGTCCCTCACGACGTTTTGCTCCAGGCGCGGCGGTGCAGGCCCTGGCCGGAGGTCTGCCGCGACGCTCGCGCTGCGGAGCCGGCCACGGGACCACGCGGGCTCCACCAGCAGGACACGAGGGCTGGCCCCGAAGAGACGCCTCACTCACACACTCGCACACGCAGAGCAGAGTAGGACAGGGAGGGCGGGCAGGGCCTCGGGCTGGACAAGCTGTTGGGGAGCAGAACCTACAGCGAGATGCAAGTCCCAGAAAGCCCAGTCGAGGTCCCGGGCGAGCCAGAGGGAACGAACAGTTGCCTTTGGCAACGTGGGAGAAACATGCATTTTTAGAACAGGGGCCTACAAATGGGAGCCCAGAGGGCCCGTTAAAGAAACCTGGTACTTTTCAGTGAAAATAAGTCTGAAAACCAAAGAAAGTTCTCTGGCCAGTGGAAGGGAAGGGGGAAGGGCCGAGTGACTGACAAGCGTCCTCTGGCCGTGCACCTGGGCGGGGGCGGGGCTGCGTGTGCACCCCGCTTTCTTCCCGAGGCTCATGCAGCCCTCCCACCGCCTCAGCAACCCTGGGACCCCTGAGAACACTACGCTGTGTCCCAGGAGGCCCCACACATCCCGCCACGGCCTCGTTTGAACCTCACAGTGACCGCATGAGGCTTGAGTTATGTCCCCCACTTTACAGGTAAGAAAACTGAGGCTCGGCATGTGTGCAGGTTTCCTCAGACCACTGCCGCCGGTGACCGAGCAGACCCCCCCACCCCGCGTGGTGACTCCCCGGCAAACTCTCCCTACCTGGCCATCCGCCTCCCCTGGCCCAAAGCCCTCCCGAAAAGATGCCAAACGCTGGGGAAACCTTCACACGGTGAAAGCGAACGTGTACCCCCACTGTCCACAGGGACCTCCACAGCGTCCTCGAACACTGTGAGGGGGAAACTGAGAGACAGGTGGGTGACTCATTCAGGTGTTTAAAAAAGGAGGCCCATCTGTGTAGGAAGTGAGTCCCACTGTGAGATACAGCTGTGCCCAACTCTCCACATCTGTGTTTTCCTGACACTTGGTCCTCATTGGACAGGTGCTCGCAGGTGGGTCATGGGGGCGGGGCTGAGGTGCACCGGCCGGTCTCCGGAGATGTACTAATCTGGTCTGCAGCCCCAGCGCTTGGAACCCCGTCTCGTTTCGTGTCTATGCGACTAGGTCTGCCTGAAGCCAGGGACTATTTTGCTTGACTTAAAAGGGGAAATAATCGTGAACAGGGAGCAAGAAGCCATGAGCAGCACATGCGATTTGAATTACAGTCAGATAATCACCAGCCAGGGCCCGTCCAAGCTTGGATTTCTCCTCGGAGACACTTCTCGGCTGAAGTTGTAACAAGGGCTGCAACCGAGCAGGACCAGCGAGTGAAGACGGACCGCGTCCAGCCCCGCGAGGCCTTTACCGACTCCTCCTGCCTCCCGCAGAATTAGCCCTTTTGGAAGAAGATCATATACGAGTTTCATTGGAAGCAGTAAAAATAGCCTTCCCGCCCCGCCCCCGCCCCTTCTACAAATGTTCTTAAAAAAAGAAAGGTTTTCTCAAACACAGTTTCCAAGCGAGATCACCGACTACGGTTCTTCAGCCTAAACATTGACCCCTTCTAAAGGCTTGACCTGCAAGGTGACCAGAGGTTCATCGAAACCTAGAGCATTTGGGAATCATTTTGGCCCACAAAAAAGTATGAAGTAAAACACACCTTCTGGGGGTCAGCACCCCACTGACACAGGCTTCCTCCGGCTCCGGGTCCCTTTCAGAAGCCTGTCCCCTCAGAGGGGAGAAGGGCCCCGGGAACCACGGCCCGTCCCCGGTGGAAAGGGCCACGCGGGGGGGAGGGGGACGCTCCAAAATAGTTTGTGGGGCCGGGTTCCCAATCCCGGTGGGACACTCTCTCGGAAAACTTAAAAAAAG
Organism: Molossus molossus; assembly: GCF_014108415.1. Classification (NCBI taxonomy): domain Eukaryota; kingdom Metazoa; phylum Chordata; class Mammalia; order Chiroptera; family Molossidae; genus Molossus; species Molossus molossus. Next base: position 600,517 of record NW_023425352.1, read on the forward strand.
AAAACGCTGACCAGTCACATCAGAACTTTTAGGGGTTCCACTGTTTTAGGGAATCGATTCGGGGCTCTGGTGTCATAGAAGTGGTTCAGTCTCCTTGTCCCTGCTTCCTGGTGCTCAGACAGGTTATTTAACCTGAGTGCAGATCCCATGTATATATAATAAATGCAATGTGTAATAAATAAATATATATATTCAAAAGCTAAAGACGCTCACTTTATATGGGGGTGAAATGCCACAAAACATGTGTAAACATCGCGTCAGAAGTGAGCCGTCTCCCCCCCTCAATTTGCCTTTCCCTTCAAAAGCTTGGCTACCTTGAGAAAGATGGTGAACCTTGAAAGATGAAGGAGGACACTTCATGAGGAAGAACACAGCACCCCCAAGAGCCAAGGACCCCTGGAGACCGGCCGCGTCAGGTGAGAGGGTCCACATCGGAAGGGCTCAGGAGAAAGACCCCGATTCCCTCCCTTCTCCATCCCACTCACGCAGCCCCAGAAAGGACTCAGGTCCCCCTTGAGTTTGTGGGGTCCAAGAACAGGAGACCCCTAGGACCTGTTATGAAATTTCTCGGTAGGTGGAGACACGGCCTGAGATGTTTGAGCCCAGATTGCTTCAGAGGTCACAGAACGACCCTGTGGGGTGGGGAAGCCACGGGGCCTGAGACGGCCCTGCAGGTGGGGATCTAGGTCGGGGAGCGGGGGTTGGGGGGCAGCCCCGCTCGGGCGGGAACCCGCAGGCACGGGTGTGCAGAGGGGCACCCACACCTGGGCATGCCCACCCACACCGCCTTCAACAAAACGCAGAGAAACTCAGAATGAGAAGAACAAAGGAGCCAGACTTTGTGGCTCGGGCGTCATGGGCTGTGGGCACTGGGGTGTGTGTGTGTGTGTGTGTGTGTGTGTGTGTGTGTGAGCCAGTGTTGAGGGTGCCGTGTCCACACCGTACGCTGGGCCCGGGGAGGGGATGTTCAGAATCTGGGGAAGAGCTGGGGAAATGAAACGCGAGAAGTGTTGACCGGCACGTGAAAGCCCACGTAGGATCTGACTCGAGTCAGATCAGCAGCACCTGAGCCCTTTTACCGGAGACTAACATCCAAGCCGCTGCGCTAGACCAGACTTAGAATAACCAGCCCAGCCAGATGACGAACGGACAACTGGTCAAACAAACAGGTAGTCTCGATCACAAAACACCAGCGAAGCCTCCGGATTCTTCCTCTAATCGGTGTGCATGGCTGGCGCAGGTCATCTTCATCCATAACCCAAGGCCCTCTGACTGGCCCTGCTCCCAGACGGCAGGGTAGATCTCCCCGTAATATCTGAAATAGAGTTGCATAGTGACGTTCACAACTTCTGAAATACAGCTACAGCCATTATGTGATTATACCTGATCCTGGATTAGCGTGTGGCCGGTAAGCCTTTGAAAGCACGGAACCCAGCCCTGCTGAGGGGTCTGACGCGCTCCGCTCCGCAGAAGGAGTTACTTGGTAAGGTCACACACCAGCTCGTCGTTCAAAACATTTACTGGGATTTAACACGGGGAAGTGGATAAACAACTGTTCCCCAGTGCTCAGTCTCACCCCATATATTTTAAACAATCCACGGTGCTGGCAGTTTCTGAAACACATCACACCCAGCGCGCGTCTCCAAGTGTTCCCGCCGCAGTGGCGTCTGCTTTGCGTCTCCGGTCGGCGTGTCCTGCTTTCCTGCAGGGTCGCTGGCGACCGCAGCAGCAGGGCCGCGTGGAGGGCTGGGTCAGGGTCTGGCGGGACACGCTGACATTTCAGACGCGGCCCCGCCAGCCTGGCAGCGAGGCCGCGCCCATGAGCAAAGGCGGATTTGCAGAGTGCGGGAGGTTCCCACGTGAAGGAGGGAGGCCGGGGGGTGTTCCGAGCCGTGCTGTTCCCCTGACGTGACTGGGTCACCCGCTGAGCCTTGTGCGATTTTTCAAGCTGTTCTGAGATGACTGATAATGTACAACGTGCTGACATGTGTCGAAACTTCGGGGAGCGCTCCCAGTTGGACGTGCCGAGCTCTTGGTGGCTGGAGGAGGGTGCGGAGCCCTCTCCGGCGCCGAGCAGGGCACTTTCACAATCTCTGCGTTACGCTGCGGGTTAGGAAATCTCCCGCCCACGTTCCAAACAGGCCCGGCTCTCACCAGCACATTTTACAAGGGAGAAAATCAAAGCGAACCGTCCGTGTGAACCCAGTTCTATGAAGCAAAGGGAGTGGTGCTGGGGAGACACCCTTCCTGGTCTCCGAGAACGTGTCCTGTGCTCCGGCCGCTGAGTGGGCTCGGCGCCCCAGCAGCCTGGCAACAGGGTCACTACCAGGGAAAAGAGAGGACAGAGAAATTCTGCTTGTGTCTGTGGTGCTTTCTGGGGACAAGGGATGGCTTATGCAAGGGACGCGGGGGGGGGGGTACAGTTCTTTGGCAGTGTGCAGGGTGACTCCCCCGAAGTCTCGGCCTCCCCAGAACAACAGGAGGAAGGGTGTCCGCAGACGCAGAGGGAAGGGGCCACCTGGCCAGGAGCCAGCAGACTGACCCGTGTAAATAATTGCAAACGCTGCTGGCACCCCGAGAATAGCCCAGAAAAGCTGCAGACTGAGGTCAACCCCTCGGATCCTGAGGAATGCGCGAAGTTCAGGAGCCTGGACTTGGAACTGTAAAGAAGGAGGTGAGACCATCCCAGCAGCGGGTGGGCTTACGTCTGAGGGGCGGAGGCTCTTCCCTGGGGACCAGCAAGCGGCAGTAGCTGAGGGGAACCACTCACCTGGGGCAGATTCACGGTGAGGAAGAGAACGGACGGATTTTTCCAACCTGCCTGTCAGAACCAGGTGATTAATGAATCCCAGGGGACCCTGTCCCCCGTATATTTTCACTTGAAGCTCCTTTGCCCCGGCTGACTGTGACCTCGCCCATCCAATCCGACTCTTCGTGGTGTCTGGTGGGTCCCCCAAGTCCAGCGTGTCATCAGGGAACGGTGCTGGGCTCCCAATAGAGAGGGCCCTGCGTGTCTTAGAAGCTGAAGACGATTCTCAGAATCGGCGGCATCTTTGGAAGTGGCCCTGACCAAGGTGCCGCTTGAGGAGGTGGCGATGGTCCTCGAGGGTCACGTTTGCTCATTCACCAGAGAACGAAGCTGTCACGTGAGGGCGACATCTTCGTGAAGAGAAATCCCTCTCCCTCCCCCTGAAGCTCGGCCCGCTGTGGGCAGAGGACGGTCCCCGCGCACACCCACCGTCCTGCTGACCGTCACCCGGACCCCGCTCGTCCCCACCGTCTGGCCCCCTCGGTGCTCCCCAGGCTGCCGCTGGCTGAGACGGCTGGATCCTAGGGCGAGGTAAGGACAGGTGAAGGTGTGCTGCACTCACACTTGAAAATCAGGCGTGTGCACTTCCGAAGAGAAATGAGGAGACACAGAAACGGCGGAAGGCAGACGTTCGACTATGCGTTTTTAAACAGAACCCCGTTTAAGGTTGAATCTTACACGGGACCCTCAAATTTAAATCGTACCGAAGTGGCATTGCTCTGGTTGACTCTGGGCAGCCGCAGCGCCCAGGCTTCGAACCCTTGTCCCAAACCACCCAGTTCCACCAAGACGTGTCTCCCTGGCAGCTGAGACCACTCGGAGCTGCTCTATAACTGACGCGGTGTCAACGGCGGGTGCTCAGCTGCGTCCCCAGCGTCCACACTCGGCGTTTAACACGGCGTCCCTCCGAGACAGTGTCAGAAAGGCCTACCGTGCCGCGTCCCTCATGTAAAACGGCCCCTGGTCAGGCGTCTCTGGTCAGGGAAATAAGGAATCAATTAAAATGTATGATGGAGCTTCTCTCTCCCATTCTTTTATTTTTTTTGGGGGGGGGGGGCAACCACATTTTCAGTGGCCTCAAAAAAAAATATCTGTGACGGAAGCATGTCCCTGGGCTGTCGTCGCTCTCACGCTGCTCGTGAATGAGGCCACGCACTGAAAAGTGACGTCTCTGCAGGGGAGCAAAGCTGTCTGCGCAGGCCTAGCGAGCCTGCAGCCCCCGCGGCCAACGTCCGGCCGCTGTCGGCGCAGGCCGGCCTCCCGAGGCTGCAGGGAAATCACGAGACTTCCACCGGCTTCACAAGTAACATCCCGGCGTTCGGCTAAGGAAACAAGCCAATTAAGCCCTGACACATTGTTGCTAGAGCAGAACACGCCTGTGAGCACCACGGATATCGCTCGCCGAGGATCCAGAGGGGCAGACCGGTGCGGAAACCCCGCCAGCGACCTGCGACCCCACCCTCCCGGCCAGCCAGCGGGGCTGCAGAGGGGCCTTCTGGGGCCGAGAGAACGGCCGGCTCCCCGGGACGAGCTCTGGCCTGCACTTTGGAGGCTTTCTGCAGAGTGAGACATGAGTCTCCTCCCTGTACGCAGTACCACAGAGCTTCAGGAAGCTGTGGAGGGGAAGGGTGCTGGACCCCGGTCCGGTCGGTACGATGGGAGAAGCCGACGCGGAGGCGAGCGGAGGCCAGGAGTCAGGACGGCCGTAGCTGTGCAGCACGTCCCGGCCGCCCCAAGGCCGTCGCCTGCAGGGAGCTGTGCCTGGCCAGCGCCCTTCCCGTGGCAGCCGACGGTGGAGATGCCGGTTGGTGTCTCAGCCGGGTTGCGCGTTGGGTTGCTCTCAAAATGGCAGAAAGAGAAGGAAAATGAACGGCAGCAAATCTGACGTGAAATTCCAAGCCGCTTGGTGGAACCAGGACACCCGGCTTCCCCTCGGCCGCAAAGTCTCCTTTACAGACGAGAGGGGCCCGGGCACTGGTCAGGGCGCGGAGAGGAGGCCAGCACTGACCACTGCACTGGAAGGGGCCTCCTGACAGCCTCCCACCCAGAGCTCGGGCCTCCTGAAGGCCTCCCGCTGTGACGGCCGAGTCAGCTCTGCCCACCCGAGCTGGGCTGTGGGCTGGTGGGTTCAAAACGTCCATCCAGCCCGGCCGGTGTGGCTTAGTGGTTGAGCATTGAACCTGCACCAAGAGGTCACCGGTTCGATTTCTGGTCAGGGCACATGCCCAGGTTGTGGCCCTGATCCCCAGCGAGGGGCATGCAGGAGGCGGCCAGTCGATGTTCTCTCTCATCGATGTTTCCATCTCTCCCTCTCCCTTCCACATCTTCTCCTCTGGCCACAGTGAGAAGCACAATGTCTAGAGAACTGGGATGTGTGTCGGCCTGATGAGGAGACAACTTACTCCATCGAGCCAGACCGGAGCCCGGACACACGCGGCCCAGGGGCCCCGGCTGTGTGCACCCCGCGAAGAGAGTGCAGGCTCCTTGCTGGAGGCTTTGACAGGTAGGGAAACAGCTGTCGGCTTGAACTGACCGTAGATCTGGGCCAGCGTCAGGGGACATGGTATGTAATCGGTGCGTGTCCATCTCCGTCCACAGACTGAAGGAGCCACCATCCCCACATCCAGCACAATACTTGGCACTCGGTGGGGAGTCAATAAATGTTTATCCAAAACGGAATGATTTCTGTTTCGACCAAAGAACTACAGACAACTGGAGAAAGAACCTACCGAATGGGGGAAGCTATCGGCAGTGATGTATCAGATAAGGGGTCAATGGCCAATACTTACACAGAGGTCCTACAACTTGACAACCATCCAAAAACAAAAAACCACCAAACAGTTAATGAAAAATGGGCAGAGGACCTGAATAGATACCTCTCCAAAAAGGACATACAAATGGCCAACAGACATACGAAATGATGCTCAATGTCACTAATCATCAGAGAAACACAAATTAAAACCACAGTGAGGTATCACCTCACACCTGCCAGATTGGCCGCCATCAACACATCACCAAACAACAGGTGCTGGCGAGGGTGTGGAGAAACGGGGACCCTAGTGCACTGCTGGTGGGAATGCAGACTGGTGCAGCCACCATGGAAAACACTATGGTGTTTCCTCAAACAATTATAAATGGAACTGCCCTTTGACCCAGGGATCCTTTGGGAATATACCCTAAGAAGCCTGAAACACTCGTTTGAAAGAGGCTCTGCACCCCGTGTTCACTGCAGTGTTATTCACAATGGCCAAGATCTGGAAGCAGCCCGAGTGCCCTCGGCAGACGGCTGGACACAGAAGCTGCACATTTACACAGCGGAGCGGCTCAGCCGTGGAAAAGAATAAACTCTTACTCCTTGTGACAGTCGGATGGACCTGGAAGGCATTGCGCTAAGTGAAGTAAGTCTGACAGCGAAAGGCAAATGCCATATAATTTCACTTATATGCAGAATCTAAAGAACAAAATAAACAAACCAACTCATAGATACAGAGAACAAATGGATGGTTGTCAGATTTGGGGGGGCGGTGTGGGGAGGGCTGGGTGAAAAGGGGGAAGGGATTAAAAAGCATAGATTGGCAATTACAGAAGAGTCGTGGGGTGTAAGGCACAGCACAGGAACACGGTCAGTGGTACTGCACTACCTGTGTGGGGTGCCAGGTGGGTACTAGACATAGCCAGGTGATCACTTTATAAATAGGTAAATGTCGAACCACGATACTATACACCTGAAACCAATATAAATAACAATGAATGGAAACTAATTAGGACAAAACACCGACCATGGCAGTATAACCTCTTAGAATTCCTTTTTAGCCACCAAATTCAAGAAGGGGGATTGGGGGCTACATCTTCTTTTGACTACGTCTGTGTTAAGACAAAGCCACATCATAATGACGGGTCTAAGTGGACTCAGTCACAGAATCTGGGTTGTCCGTGGGCCGTCCTGTGATGTACCCGCGCGGCCAGGTTCACGCTCAGTCGGGTGTTGACGGTGGCCTTGGGGGACTGCAAGGGGCATTTTTAAGGGCAGCTTCCTCCATTCCTGGGACCCTCCATGCCCCTGGGCAACACTGTGCTTCCAACCACAGCCCCGGCGTCGGAAAACACAGAGTACCGGCTTCTGGGAATCTCTGAAGGACCCTGCCTAGAAAACCCTCTGGACCCCGTGGCCTCAGGGCCTCTTTCCTTTGCTGAGGGTCAGTCAGCATGTCCGACTGGGACAGACTGGTCCGGCCAGGGCCCCTGCTCTGGGCGTCCGTGGGCAAGGGCTTCCTCGCGCGGCCTGAGCAGAGACCAGCTTTGTCTCGCTCGCCACCTGCCTCCCTCGTGTGTCTGCTTGTTCTTGGCTCACGAGCGTCGGGAACCTTGTCACAGCCGTCGCCTCTCAGTGGGCTGTCCAGAGTGGGCTGGGCTGCCTGCTCTGGTTCTGAATTCCTGACAGATCCAGAAAGACAAGGTTGGGCCTGGGCTCCTGTTGTCCTGATGGTGGACACTGTCCGAAGAGAAGCAGAGCCCCGGCCGTCAGGAGAGGCCCAGCGGGCACACGCTGCCCCCAGCAGGTAAACCGAGGGCTCGGCCTGGCGGCCTGGCTGCCTGGCCTGGGCCGCGGCGGCAGCGTCCAGCAGGAAGCCTGGACAGCACACACAGGTCCCGGCCGGGGCGCCGGGGGCAGCCTGGGGCTCAGCCCCGGTCACGGGACACAAGGCCGGCCGGGAGGAGGTGAGGTCCCGTCCGTCTGGCCTCCAGAGGCCGCATAGAAAGGAGGCACCTGGGGCTGTGCTGAGGTTCCCAGAACCCGGGAGCTTTGAAGGGGTGTCCGTGGAGATGATGGCATCCGCGCTGTGCCCGGCTCTCTGGCCCGTCACCACAAGGAAACAGCCGAGAAGCAGAGAGCACTGGGGACCCAGGCGCCAGGGGGAGCTGGCGGCTTGCCCGGGCATCGGGCGCGGGCGTCTAATGAAAGGGGCAGCAAAGTGCACTTCTGTCCGCCATGCGCTGGACCGACTTCCAGCACTGTCCCCGGACCCCGGCCACGCCCCTGGGTCAGCACAGCCGAGCGGCCGCCGCTGGATCCATTTACGCAGCTCGGCCCCTCCCTGGAGGCAGGTCCCCAGGTCAAAGGGATTCTCACGATGACACTGGACCTCGGTTGTCACTGGGACACCGCTCTGCAGGCCCACGAGCTGCTGGTCCGTTCGGTGGAGAAGTGTCCCCGGTGAGGAAACTCACTCTGTTCCTCTGAGGCCTCAGGGAAAAGAACAATCCAAACGGTTTTCTTCCCCTCAACCCTTTCCGCGTTCACCAAGTTTACGGCCGACACCCTTGGCTGTGTGGAGCCCATGGGCCTGGCGGCTGGTGGCTGCGACCGAAGGGCTGTCCCAGCCTGGGTCACAGGAGGTCAGGGCTGGGGACAGCGCCGCGTCCGGGAGGCAACGGTGAAGACAGCAGCCCCGGGCGCTTCTGACGCCCAAGCCCAGCCCCTGGACACGCGAAGTTCAAAATCCCTTCACCACGTTCCACGGCAACTGTTTTGTTCGCATTTCCCGTCATGCACGCACCTCAAGCTCACACAGAACTTACCCCCCCCCCGACTCCCACAGCCCCTCCCTTTCTCTGCCGTCCATGCTTCTCCGTGCTTGGGCCTCGCTCGGTGAGCCCGGCTGGAGCCCCAGCCCCGGCACTGACCGCGTGTGCCGTGGGGCGGACCGCGGTCACCCTCCGAGGCCCGTCTGTACAATGGGTCCACCCTTGCAGACCTCGCAGGGCACCGTGCGGCCAGTGCTGGGCAGGGATGGCCCCGGGGGACACAGAGCATGGCTGGCGCTACACGCCCCCAGGCCACAGCCTCTGGTGTCCGTTCCTTTCGGGGGGGGGGGGGAAGCCCTTCGAGATGTCGTTTCTCTCTGTTGTGAGATTTCACAAGTAAGGAGACGTAACCGGGACACGAACATGCTCGTGAAGACCTGACAGCGTGGACTATTTATAACCTGAGGAAAATCGATCCCCGCGTGACCACTGGCGTGTGAAGCTGAGACCGTGATTTCATTAGAGGGGCTCGGAGCAGAGCCTCGGCCGCTGGCGGTGGGGGCGGGGGGGCAGCTAACAATTAGGAGGGAGAGAAAACAGTGAGGGGGCACCGTGGAGGCGGGAGATAAAACTAGCCGAGGACAGAGAGGGTCCCAGGAGGGAACAGAAATGGCCTCGTCTATTTTTGCTGAAATGACCTTCTTGTGAGCTGGTGCAGTGAAGGTCACATATGGCGGGAAAGGTGTTGGAAAAGACAATTTTGTCAGAGAAAATTAGGCCTCCCGTGCCCCTGGACTGGTGCGTTCCTTGTTCCTACCGAGAAGTCAGCACATTGCTGCACGGTGACCTACATTCCGCTCGCTCTCCCAGAGAACTGACCTACTTTCACAGGTTTTACTACCTCCTTTTTTTGCACCATGTACTCTAGCAGTTTTGGTCTTGGTTTTACAGGGTTTTGCTTATTCTAGAACCGAGTCTCCTCGGATCACGGGACTGTGCACCCTGCCTCCGCGGCAGGGTTGTGCCCTCAGACGGGGCCCTGATACAGCCGTTCCTGGAGTCCACTGAGGGGGAAGAGCCACTCTGATTCATGGCAGAAACCCCACACATGCTCCTGGTCACTATGCAATAAACCATCACCTCCAATAACCTTTGTGCGACAGAATGTCACCAAATAAACGTAAAGATGCTCACGTGCTCCTAAGAGAACATGACTCACGCTGATGAGAAGACTCACCGTCCAAACCCCGCCGCAGGCCGGGGCCTTGTACAGAGGCCTCTCGCGACCCTGGGGCTGCCCTGATGGTCTCCCACCTGTGATTCCGCATCCCCGCCCTGGTCCAGCCACGGCCTCGGACCCACGGGTGAGGAGAAGCTGAACCAGCAGCTGTGAGGATGTACAGGTGCCCCCAGGAGAAGACAGAGGCCACGAGGGAGGTGTGATGACCTAGACCAAGAACACGGACGTGTCTGGGAGGAGAGCCCCGAAGAGAACGTGGGACGCTCAGCACTGGGCGGGCGGGTCTCCCGGAGTTAACCCTCCCGGGGTGCTGTGCGTCCACTGCGCCGGGCTCAGACACCTCCGCCACCATGAGGGGTCCAGCGGAATGGGGGCGGGGACGCTGCACAGGCAGGTGGGTGCCAGGCCGGCTCGCTGGGCCATGGGCGGAGGAGGCAGGCTGGCTGTCTGGCTGCGGTGGTCACTCTCCATCACTGCCCCTCGCCCCCCAATTTCTTTCAAGGGAAAACCATACTGACTTTCAAGCTCTCTTCCCAGATGATGACGTAAGAGGGAGGGACCCAGAAGAACAGACTCACGGGATACCTTCCGTCAAACAGCAAGCCAGCCTCTCGAGGGTTTGCCTTTTCTACAGCTGCAGGCGTTTGCTCTGAGTGCCTCTTCGTGCAAACCCAGTTGCCGGTCGTCCACCCTGAACAGAGAGCAGCAGCGTGGGAGCCACGGACGCCCTCACCTTGGAGGCAGAACCCTGTGCATCGGTCCCGTCAGCGCTGGAGGGAGGGGCCAGGTCCTGGACCCAGTCCAGTTCCACCAGGAGTCCTGCCTGCCGGCGGGGCATCATCCGCCCAGCTCACCCGCCCATCGGGCGTTCCGAGAAGTGACCCATTTGTATGGTTTGCACGGAAGGGACACCAGAGCTCGGCCTGCAGAAGGGGGCAGGCGTTCACTGCTGTTCTTGTGGGCGGCCCTCACCTCCAGACCAGAGCCTCACCTGCCAGACCAGAGCCTCACCTCCAGACCAGAGCCTCACCTGCCACGCTGGAGCCTCACCTGCCAGGCCGGAGCCTCACCTGCAAGACCAGAGCCTCACCTGCCAGGCCGGAGCCTCACCTGCAAGACCAGAGCCTCACCTGCCAGGCCGGAGCCTCACCTGCCAGACCAGAGCCTCACCTGCCAGGCCGGAGCCTCACCTGCCAGGCCGGGGCCTCACCTGCCAGGCCGGAGCCTCACCTGCAAGACCAGAGCCTCACCTGCCAGGCCGGAGCCTCACCTGCAAGACAGAGCCTCACCTGCCAGGCCGGAGCCTCACCTGCAAGACCAGAGCCTCACCTGCCAGGCCGGAGCTCACCTGCAAGACCAGAGGCCTCACCTGCCAGGCCCGGAGCCTCACCTGCAAGACCAGAGCCTCACCTGCCAGGCCGGAGCCTCACCTGCAAGACCAGAGCCTCACCTGCCAGGCCGGAGCCTCACCTGCAAGACCAGAGCCTCACCTGCCACGTCGGAGCCTCACCTGCCAGGCCGGAGCCTCACCTGCCACGCCGGAGCCTCACCTGCCAGGCCGGAGCCTCACCTGCCAGGCCGGAGCCTCTCCTGGGCTTCCCGCGGCAGCCCCACCCAGTCCTCGCCTGAGGGCCCTGCGGCCCGCTGCTCTCCTCCACCGTGAGCCTCTTGTCTCCGGATCCACCCGTTGGCCTTCAGTGGCCTGGAGAGGAGACTGAACCCCTCGCCTGCGAGGCCCTCCCCAACCCGACACCCTCCGTCCCGTCGCACACTCCAGCCGTTTCCCCTTTCCGTGCCGTGCGTCCTTCATCCAGCTGCTCCCCACTTCTCTCCGGTGTCTGGACCTGCGCTGTCCCCTCAGGGCCACCGCACAGACTGCTCGTGGCAGACACACGGACACAGCGCAACCCGGACAGCCACACGCAGCCGTCCTGCCCTTCCGTGGCGACCCGCCTTCGTACACTCCTCTGCCTGGCATGTCTTCAGGTCCCTGCTTTGTCCCCCTCTGAGCCCCTCCCCCGCTCCGCCAGGTGAGGTTCCTTGCTCCCCCACTTCCCCAGCATCTTGGACCCCGGTCACCTCGTCTTCTACTCGAACGAGGGGCTCCCTTGTCTGTCCTTCAGTCTGGAAGCAGAAAACACGTCCACTGCCCGACCCGGCGCCCGGGACGTCGACAGCACCTGTGGAACGTCGGGCGCGGACGAGCCTGGGCAGGTCCCCCCATCATCTCATCCGGAGAAGAATCGTCCTGATGACTCTTTTCCATAAACCAGGGTCTGCGGGGCGGACGCCACCAGCTCCCACCTCAGACTACTCCAGGCGCTGCCCACGTGTTTATACTCAAGTCCTGGCTGCGCTCCGCTCGGGGCTGCGCCCGGCAGACCACAGAGCAGCGCCCAGCGGGTGGACTACCTTCTGGACATGGGGACGGGGAAGAGTCAGACCACGTGGGCAGAACCGCTTTGGTGTGTGAGACGGTGGCAGGAACTGGGGGGACAGCGAGGCCCGGCGAGGGAAATGCCCAGACGGCGGGGTGGGAGGTCAGGCTCGGCCACGCTGGACGGTGGCCCGGGAGGCCCCAGAGAGGGAGCAGCGGAGCAGCGGGTGTGCGATGAGATTCCCTGTTGGAGGATATCTGTGGACACTGGGCCTGTGCTCGGCGTCACCAGACATCTCCTCCGCTCCCACGACGCGGGTGCCCTTCCCCGCCCCGCCTCAGGTGTGTCCCCTGCTGACCCTGCGGCTGCCCCTCCAGGTGAGGCACCTGCTTCTCACTGGGGAACAGGCAGAGCCCAGGGACTGACCGGCTCCACTTTGCCTTTCGCTTCGAAACATGTTGCCAAGAACACGCGCTCAGGGGAAAGGGCTCCTGGTCGGCGTGGAGGACGTGAACTCGGGGGGACGTGGACACTTCAGCCCCGTCTGCCCCCCGCGCCCTGCCGGCGAGGACAGAACGTGCTCTGAGGGAGGTGAGGGAACAGGACACCTGGTCCAGCCGCTCCCACTCCTGACCAGGTGCCTGGAGGTTCACCCGCGGATCCCTCAGTCCGTCCTGCCTCGCCGGGTCCTTGGACGTAGGGGTCACGTCGTCGGTCACCCCGCGACCGAGCAGAGATGCCTCAGGTTCCCATCTTCTTTGCCTCATAGTGGCCTTTCCCGCAGCGACCACCATCCTCGGCGGGTGCTCCGTGGGGCACGGGGCTGTGTCTTCCGTGAAAGCAGAACACACATCGCTCGCAGTTACCTTCGTAACGCCGCTCGTCCGTGAGCCTGGATTCGCTGACCCACGTTCGGGTCCAACCCGAAGACCGAGCCCAGGCACCGGCTTGGAGAAAGGGCATTTTCCAGGCACAGAGACTTGCTGGGACAAAGCTGGTGAGTTGAAATACGGTTTTCAGAATCCCCACGTCTCTGAATCCGAGGACCCTCTGAGGCAGTGACGTGGACAGACAGCCGTCCCCTGACTGCATCGGGGCGCTGTGCGCGGCCGTGAGGCAGACGAGGCGGTGAGGGCTCATCGTTACGGGATTTAATTGTCGTCTGGGGCTCAGTGTGTGCTGGCAGCTCCCGGTGACTGGGTGCCCCGGGCAGGGACGGCGTCCAGGCAGAGGAGCTGGGCACCTGGGGCAGGTGTCCCCTCCGCGGGGAAAGAGGCATCTGTTAGCTCCTGACAGTGCACATTTGGGGCAAGTTTCCATGAAAATGGTAAAGACGGGGGTTAACCGTTTAACATCCTGTTGCTGCCACGGCCCGACACCAGCGTCTGTCGTCCAGCGAAGGGCACGACGTCTCCTGCTCTTCGCTGCCCCGACCCGCGCACACCGTGGGCACCAGCTGAACGCGCAGGTGTGAAGGAGCCAGCGAACCAATAAGCACTAAAAAGCGTCTCCCGAACGGTCAGCAATGTCGAGCCAGAGTCGAAAACGATTACCACAGAGGACGAAGATCGACGGGTGTGATCCAACGACGGGAATGAACACGGGAAAGGATTGGAGGAAATGTCCATGGTGGTTTCCGTGGATGGAGCGCGGATCTGTTCTCTGTCCTACTTCCTAAAACTGTGCATTTTATTATATCATTATATACTATACGTACATGTAATATAAATAATATTTTATATATATATATATTTCTCTTAAAACCCTACAATTAGAGTTATATATGTCTATTAAGGAGAAAGACAATGCTGCTATTTCTGAAAAATCGGCATTGATTTAGAGAGGAACATCCCAGCACAGAAGGTCACTCGGCCGCCTCCTGCGCACCCCTGCCGGGCACCGAGCACGTGCCCGATGGGAGTCGGACCAGCGCCCTTTGGCGTGAGGGCAGAGCTCAGCCCCTGAGCCACACCAGCCCGGGTGGAAATGCTGCTGTTTCTGCTGATTCCCAGGTGGGTTAACCTTAGGTGTGAGCCATTCGGTCCCTCAGTCCATCCGTCATTCAGGGGCCCCCTCAGTCCGTCCGTCTTCAGTGGGCCCCTCAGTCCGTCGTCATTCAGGGGGTCCCTCAGTCCGTCTGTCATTCAGTGGGCCCCTCAGTCCGTCGTCATTCAGGGGGTCCCTCAGTCCGTCCATCATTCAGTGGGCCCCTCAGTCCGTCGTCATTCAGGGGGTCCCTCAGTCCGTCCGTCATTCAGGGGGTCCCTCAGTCCGTCGTCATTCAGGGGGTCCCTCAGTCCGTCCGTCATTCAGTGGGCCCCTCAGTCCGTCCGTCATTCAGTGGGCCCCTCAGTCCGTCCGTCATTCAGGGGCCCCTCAGTCCGTCGTCATTCAGTGGGCCCCTCAATCCGTCCGTCATTCAGGGGCCCCTCAGTCCGTCGTCATTCAGTGGGCCCCTCAGTCCGTCGTCATTCAGGGGGTCCCTCAGTCCGTCCGTCATTCAGTGGGCCCCTCAGTCCGTCCGTCATTCAGGGGCCCCTCAGTCCGTCGTCATTCAGGGGCCCCTCAGTCCGTTGTCATTCAGTGGGCCCCTCAGTCCGTCCGTCATTCAGGGGGTCCCTCAGTCTGTCCGTCATTCAGGGGGCCCCTCAGTCCGTCCGTCTTCAGTGGGCCCCTCAGTCCGTCCGTCATTCAGGGGGCCTCTCAGTCCGTCGTCATTCAGGGGGTCCCTCAGTCCGTCCGTCATTCAGTGGGCCCCTCAGTCCGTCCGTCTTCAGTGGGCCCCTCAGTCCGTCCGTCATTCAGTGGGCCCCTCAGTCCGTCCGTCATTCAGTGGGCCCCTCAGTCCGTCGTCATTCAGGGGCCCCTCAGTCCGTCTGTCTTCAGTGGGCCCCTCAGTCTGTCCGTCATTCAGGGCCGTGACCCTCCAGGCCCCTCCAGGTGCGCAGAGCAGCAGGGGTGGACCCAGTGCTCACTGAGGCACCATCTCCGAAAGCGTCTGCGCGGATCGCGGTTAACCCCTGACCTTGCCTCTGGGGTGGGTGTGACGCTGTCCAGTTGAGAGCTGGGGCATCCGTCCAGGTCACAGGGCCGTCAAGCAAGGTCCTAACGGTGACATTTAACCCCAGAGCTGCAGGGCCTTCAGGGCCCTGCCGGCCGCGTCTCCCGGAGGCCGGGCCTTGTCCTCCCGCTGTGGCCATCCCCGGACGTCCGTGCTTGGCCTCCTTCAGCCCCGCTCGCGGGCTCTGTCCAGCCCTCGGACCACACAGGATAAGGACACCACGTGCCCCTTGAGCCCTCTGTGACCCAGACGACAAACTCCTGGGTCCTCCGACTATGTCAGGGTCCCCTATGACCCGTACCCCCCGAATGTCCTCCAGGCTGCTCCACTACGACCTCCTAGAACCAGCTCCGTGCGGCTGGGCCACGCCCTGCGGTGCTCATGCAGTCCGAAGGCAGAGGGTCACCTCCCTGCAGCCGGACGCTGACTCCCGCTGTCCCAGCCTGCGGGGGCTCCTGTGGGCTCTTCGGCAGATTTTCCTGCAGAAACAAAACGCCGCCCTTGGGTTCCTTTTGCACAGCACACGTGGGTGAAGTCCTCTGCGCCCACCGAGCAAGAGAAGCCCCAGCCCGTGTTCTGGAAGTTCATGGGCGGGCCGACTGCTTGAGATCAAAACTTTAAGAAAAACACAAAAATACACGATGATGATATTTGCAGGTCAAACCACAAAGCTGATAACCCTTCTCATAGTTGAAATACATTTTGTTTGAAATAATGTGTAAGACATGAGTGATGCCTCCTATTCTTTAAGCACATAGAAGCCACTTAAAACGCAGGAAACACCCAGTTCTGTCTGAGAGGACACGGAACCATCGCCCGGCATGTTCCGGGACCGCAAATCATCGAGGCGAAAACATCAACTACGACGTCCTTAACGTCTTAAATTCCAAGGTCTGAAGTGAAGTCAGTCTTGGTAGAACAGGTGGAGAGGTGGCTAAGGATTTAGGGGTGGGCTCTGGGGATCCAGGGGAGCTCAGGGTGGCTAAGGATTTAGGGGTGGGCTCTGGGGATCCAGGGGAGCTCGGGGTGGCTAACGATTTAGGGGTGGGCTCCGGGGATCTGGGGGAGCTCGGGGTGGCAAAGGATTTAGGGGTGGGCTCTGGGGATCTGGGGGAGCTCGGGGGGACTAAGGATTTAGGGGTGGGCTCTGGGGATCTGGGGGAGCTCGGGGTGGCAAAGGATTTAGGGGTGGCTCTGGGGATCTGGGGGTGGCTAGATTGGGTGGTGCGGGGTGGCTAAGGATTTAGGGGTGGGCTCTGGGGATCTGGGGGAGCTCGGGGTGGCTAAGGATTTAGGGGTGGGCTCTGGGGATCTGGGGGGGCTCGGGGGGGCTAAGGATTTAGGGGTGGGCTCTGGGGATCTGGGGGAGCTCGGGGTGGCAAAGGATTTAGGGGTGGGCTCTGGGGATCTGGGGGGGCTCGGGGGGACTAAGGATTTAGGGATGGGCTCTGGGGATCTGGGGGAGCTCGGGGTGGCTAAGGATTTAGGGGTGGGCTCCGGGGATCCGGGGGAGCTCAGGGAGAGCACATGAGATCCATGTCCTGGTGCTCTGGGTCCGAATCAAAGGAACCATGCTCTGTTCTTTCTCCCGATAGTCTGCAGCAACATTGATCTTTTTTCTTTATTGATTTTAGAGAGAGAAGAAGGGAAAGGAACATAGAAACACCCATGAGCGAGAACATCGACTGGCCGCCTCCTGCACGCCCCCCACTGGGGATCAGGCCCACAACCTGGGCACATGCCCTGACCAGGAACTGAACCGGCACCTCCAGGTGCAGGGTCGACGCTCAATCACTGCGCCACATGGGCCGGGCCACTTGCATTACTGTTGATGTGAAACCCTTGCCTTTGGTTCCAGAATCTGGGCTTGAGGGTGAAGAGGAGACTGGTGTTTCACATTCCCCAAAGTTTGGGACCAAAGTCGTGTCTCCTCTCACCACCGTTCCGGATGATCCAGCATGTGTAAGGGTCTGTTCAGACTGTTTGGGGTTCTTTTGTGAAACTGTCAAAACAATGATCTCACTTGGAACCATCTGCTGGCAGGCGGACTTGGCCGTGGAGTTCGCCTGACTCGTGTCAATGAACAATTAATCCGAGACGGCCACCCCGGTGCGGTGTGCGGGGCGCAAGCACGCAGAGCGCCACCGCTCCGTGTCCCTTCGAGTGACCGCCTGGCCAAGCACAGAGCCCACCGAAGGCTGCTTGCCAGGCGGGGAGGGAAGACCCGCGGACCCTGAAACGCACATCTGCCCACTACCGGAGTGGGTGCTCCTCCCCTGGGGACCCCGCCCGGACAGTAAAATGCAGAGAAGTGTGATCACATCAGAGAAAACCGTTGTCTTCAGAGCAGAAAACATGTGGGGACTGTCAGCTGTGAACACCCGTGGCACAGGCTGAGCCTGGGAATGGGGAACAGGAACTGGGAACAGAGAATGGGGAACCGAGAATGGGGAACAGGAACTGGGGAACAGGAATGGGGAACAGAGAATGGGGAACAGGAATGGGGAACAGGAATGGGGAACAGGAATGGGGAACAGGAATGGGGAACAGAGAATTGGGGAACAGCGAATGGAGACAGGAATGGGTAACAGGAACTGTGGAACGAGGAACGGGGAACAGAGAATGGGGACCATGAGAATGGGTGAAGCAGGAATGGAATGGAATTGGGAACAGGAATGGGGAACAGGAATGGGGAACAGGAATGGGGAACAGGAATGGGGAACAGGAACGGGGAACAGGAATGGGGAACAGGAATGGGGAACAGGAATGGGGAACAGGAATGGGGAACAGGAATGGGGAACAGAGAATGGGGAACAGGAATGGGGAACAGGAATGGGGAACAGAGAATGGGGAACAGGAATGGGGAACAGGAATGGGGAACAGGAATGGGAACAGGAATGGGGAACAGGAATGGGGAACAGAGAATGGGGAACAGGAATGGGGAACAGGAACTGGGAACAGGAATGGGGAACAGAGAATGGGGAACAGAGAATGGGGAACAGGAACTGGGAACAGGAATGGGGAACAGAGAATGGGGAACAGGAATGGGGAACAGGAATGGGGAACAGAGAATGGGGAACAGGAATGGGGAACAGGAATGGGGAACAGGAATGGGGAACAGGAACTGGGAACAGGAATGGGGAACAGGAATGGGGAACAGGAATGGGGAACAGGAATGGGGAACAGAGAATGGGGAACAGAGAATGGGGAACAGAGAATGGGGAACAGGAATGGGGAACAGGAATGGGGAACAGGAATGGGGAACAGGAATGGGGAACAGGAATGGGGAACAGGAACTGGGAACAGGAACGGGGAACAGAGAATGGGGAACAGAGAATGGGGAACAGGAACTGGGAACAGGAATGGGGAACAGAGAATGGGGAACAGAGAATGGGGAACAGGAATGGGGAACAGGAATGGGGAACAGGAATGGGGAACAGGAACTGGGAACAGAGAATGGGGAACAGGAATGGGGAACAGGAATGGGGAACAGGAACTGGGAACAGAGACTGGGGAACAGAGAATGGGGAACAGGAATGAGGAACAGGAAATGGGAACAGAGAATGGGGAACAGAGAATGGGGAACAGGAACTGGGAACAGGAATGGGGAACAGGAATGGGGAACAGGAACTGGGAACAGGAACTGGGAACAGAGAATGGGGAACAGGAATGGGGAACAGGAATGGGGAACAGGAATGGGGAACAGGAATGGGGAACAGGAACTGGGAACAGGAACTGGGAACAGAGAATGGGGAACAGAGACTGGGGAACAGAGAATGGGGAACAGGAATGGGGAACAGGAACTGGGAACAGGAATGGGGAACAGGAATGGGGAACAGGAACTGGGAACAGGAACGGGGAACAGGAATGGGGAACAGAGAATGGGGAACAGGAACTGGGAACAGAGAATGGGGAACAGGAATGGGGAACAGGAATGGGGAACAGGAATGGGGAACAGGAATGGGGAACAGGAATGGGGAACAGGAATGGGGAACAGGAATGGGGAACAGGAATGGGGAACAGGAACTGGGAACAGGAATGGGGAACAGGAATGGGGAACAGGAACTGGGAACAGGAATGGGGAACAGAGAATGGGGAACAGGAATGGGGAACAGGAATGGGGAACAGGAATGGGGAACAGGAATGGGGACAGGAAATGGGAACAGGAATGGGGAACAGGAATGGGGAACAGGAACTGGGAACAGGAATGGGGAACAGGAATGGGGAACAGGAATGGGGAACAGGAATGGGGAACAGGAATGGGGAACAGGAATGGGGAACAGGAATGGGGAACAGAGAATGGGGAACAGGAACGGGGAACAGGAATGGGGAACAGGAATGGGGAACAGGAATGGGGAACAGGAATGGGGAACAGGAATGGGGAACAGAGAATGGGGAACAGGAACTGGGAACAGGAACTGGGAACAGGAATGGGGAACAGGAATGGGGAACAGGAATGGGGAACAGGAACTGGGAACAGGAATGGGGAACAGGAACGGGGAACAGGACTGGGGAACAGGAATGGGGAACAGGAATGGGGAACAGAGAATGGGGAACAGGAATGGGGAACAGGAATGGGGAACAGGAACTGGGAACAGGAATGGGGAACAGGAATGGGGAACAGGAATTGGGAACAGAGAATGGGGAACAGGAATGGGGAACAGGAACTGGGAACAGGAATGGGGAACAGAGAATGGGGAACAGGAATGGGGAACAGGAACTGGGAACAGGAATGGGGAACAGGAACTGGGAACAGGAATGGGGAACAGGAACTGGGAACAGGAATGGGGAACAGGAATGGGGAACAGGAACTGGGAACAGAGAATGGGGAACAGGAATGGGGAACAGGAACTGGGAACAGAGAATGGGGAACAGGAACTGGGAACAGGAACTGGGAACAGGAATGGGGAACAGGAACTGGGAACAGGAACTGGGAACAGAGAATGGGGAACAGGAATGGGGAACAGGAACTGGGAACAGGAATGGGGAACAGGAATGGGGAACAGGAACTGGGAACAGAGAATGGGGAACAGGAATGGGGAACAGGAACTGGGAACAGGAATGGGGAACAGAGAATGGGGAACAGAGAATGGGGAACAGGAATGGGGAACAGGAACTGGGAACAGGAATGGGGAACAGGAATGGGGAACAGGAACTGGGAACAGGAATGGGGAACAGGAATGGGGAACAGGAATGGGGAACAGGAATGGGGAACAGAGACTGGGGAACAGGAATTGGGAACAGAGAATGTGGAACAGAGAATGGGGACCAGGAATGGGGACAGGAATGGGAACAGAATGGGGACAGGAATGGGGAACAGGAATGGGGAACAGGAATGGGGAACAGAGAATGGGGAACAGGAACTGGGGAACAGGAATGGGGAACAGGAATGGGGAACAGGAATGGGGAACAGGAATGGGGAACAGGAATGGGGAACAGGAACTGGGAACAGGAATGGGGAACAGGAATGGGGAACAGGAACTGGGAACAGGAATGGGGAACAGGAATGGGGAACAGGAACTGGGAACAGGAATGGGGAACAGAGAATGGGGAACAGGAACTGGGAACAGGAATGGGGAACAGAGAATGGGGAACAGGAACTGGGAACAGGAACTGGGAACAGGAATGGGGAACAGGAATGGGGAACAGGAATGGGGAACAGGAATGGGGAACAGGAATGGGAACAGGAATGGGGAACAGGAATGGGGAACAGGAATGGGGAACAGAGAATGGGAACAGGAATGGGGAACAGGAACTGGGAACAGAGAATGGGGAACAGAGACTGGGGAACAGGAATGGGGAACAGGAATGGGGAACAGAGAATGGGGAACAGAGAATGGGGAACAGGAATGGGGAACAGGAATGGGGAACAGGAATGGGGAACAGGAATGGGGAACAGGAATGGGGAACAGAGAATGGGGAACAGGAATGGGGAACAGGAACTGGGAACAGGAATGGGGAACAGGAATGGGGAACAGAGAATGGGGAACAGGAATGGGGAACAGAGAATGGGGAACAGGAATGGGGAACAGGAATGGGGAACAGGAATGGGGAACAGGAATGGGGAACAGGAATGGGGAACAGGAATGGGGAACAGGAATGGGGAACAGGAATGGGGAACAGGAATGGGGAACAGGAATGGGGGAACAGGAATGGGGAACAGGAATGGGGAACAGGAATGGGGAACAGAGAATGGGGAACAGGAACTGGGAACAGGAATGGGGAACAGGAAAGTGGGAACAGGAATGGGGAACAGGAATGGGGAACAGGAACTGGGAACAGAGAATGGGGAACAGGAATGGGGAACAGGAAAGGGGAACAGGAATTGGGAACAGAAATGGGGAACAGGAACTGGGAAAGGAATGGGGAACGAGAAGGGGGAACAGAGAATGGGGACAAAACAGCGACTGGGGAACCGCCAATGGGGAACAGGAATGGGGAACAGGAATGGGGAACAGGAATGGGGAACAGGAATGGGGAACAGGAATGGGGAACAGAGAATGGGGAACAGAGAATGGGGAACAGAGAATGGGGAACAGGAATGGGGAACGGGAATGGGGAACGGGAATGGGGAACGGGAATGGGGAACAGAGAATGGGAACAGGAATGGGGAACAGAGAATGGGGAACAGGAATGGGGAACAGGAACTGGGAACAGGAATTGGGAACAGGAATGGGGAACAGGAATGGGGAACAGGAATGGGGAACAGGAATGGGGAACAGGAATGGGGAACAGGAATGGGGAACAGGAATGGGGAACAGGAACTGGGAACAGGAATGGGGAACAGAGAATGGGGACCAGGAATGGGGAACAGGAATGGGGACCAGGAAGGGGGAACAGGAATGGGGAACAGGAATGGGGAACAGAGAATGGGGAACAGGAATGGGGAACAGGAATGGGGAACAGGAATGGGGAACAGAGAATGGGGAACAGAGAATGGGGAACAGGAATGGGGAACAGGAACTGGGAACAGAGAATGGGGAACAGGAATGGGGAACAGGAATGGGGAACAGGAATGGGGAACAGGAATGGGGAACAGGAATGGGGAACAGGAATGGGGAACAGAGACTGGGGAACAGAGAATGGGGAACAGGAATGGGGAACAGGAATGGGGAACAGGAACTGGGAACAGGAATGGGGAACAGGAATGGGGAACAGGAATGGGGAACAGGAATGGGGAACAGGAACTGGGAACAGGAATGGGGAACAGGAATGGGGAACAGAGAATGGGGAACAGGAATGGGGAACAGGAACTGGGAACAGGAATGGGGAACAGAGAATGGGGAACAGGAATGGGGAACAGGAACTGGGAACAGGAATGGGGAACAGGAATGGGAACCGGAAGGGGAACAGGAATGGGGAACAGGAATGGGGACCAGGACTGGGGAACAGGAATGGGGAACAGGAATGGGGGAACAGGAATGGGGAACAGAGAATGGGGAACAGAGAATGGGGAACAGGAATGGGGAACAGGAATGGGGAACAGGAATGGGGAACAGGAATGGGGAACAGGAATGGGGAACAGGAATGGGGAACAGGAATGGGGAACAGAGAATGGGGAACAGGAATGGGGAACAGGAATGGGGAACAGGAATGGGGAACAGAGAATGGGGAACAGGAATGGGGAACAGGAATGGGGAACAGGAATGGGGAACAGGAATGGGGAACAGAGAATGGGGA
This sequence comes from Molossus molossus, assembly GCF_014108415.1. NCBI lineage: Eukaryota > Metazoa > Chordata > Mammalia > Chiroptera > Molossidae > Molossus > Molossus molossus. The sequence continues at coordinate 623,211 of NW_023425352.1, forward strand.
ACAGAGAATGGGGAACAGGAATGGGGAACAGGAATGGGGAACAGAGAATGGGGAACAGAGAATGGGGAACAGGAACTGGGAACAGGAATGGGGAACAGGAATGGGGAACAGGAATGGGGAACAGGAATGGGGAACAGGAATGGGGAACAGAGAATGGGGAACAGGAACTGGGAACAGGAATGGGGAAACAGGAATGGGGACAGGAATGGGGGAACATAGAATGGGAACAGAGAATGGTTGGACAGATAATGGGGAACAGAGAATGGGGAACAGGAATGGGGAACAGGAATGGGGAACAGAGAATGGGGAACAGGAATGGGGAACAGGAATGGGGAACAGGAATGGGGAACAGGAATGGGGAACAGGAACTGGGGAACAGGAATGGGGAACAGGAATGGGGAACAGGAACTGGGAACAGGAATGGGGAACAGGAACTGGGAACAGGAATGGGGAACAGAGAATGGGGAACAGGAACTGGGAACAGGAATGGGGAACAGGAATGGGGAACAGGAATGGGGAACAGGAACTGGGAACAGAGAATGGGGAACAGAGAATGGGGAACAGGAATGGGGAACAGGAATGGGGAACAGAATGGGGAACAGGAACGGGGAACAGGAATGGGGAACAGGGACTGGGGAACAGAGAATGGGGAACAGGGAAGGGGGAACAGGAATGGGGAACAGAGAATGGGGAACAGGACTGGGGAACAGGAACTGGGAACAGGAACTGGGAACAGGAATGGGGAACAGAGAATGGGGAACAGGAATGGGGAACAGGAACTGGGAACAGGAATGGGGAACAGAGAATGGGGAACAGGAATGGGGAACAGGAATGGGGAACAGGAACTGGGAACAGGAATGGGGAACAGGAATGGGGAACAGAGAATGGGGAACAGGAATGGGGAACAGAGAATGGGGAACAGGAATGGGGAACAGGAATGGGGAACAGGACTGGGGAACAGGAATGGGGAACAGGAATGGGGAACAGGAATGGGGAACAGGAATGGGGAACAGGAATGGGGAACAGGAATGGGGAACAGGAACTGGGAACAGGAATGGGGAACAGGAATGGGGAACAGAGATGGGAACAGGAATGGGGACAGGAATGGGAACAGGAATGGGAACGGAGGGAACAGAGAATGGGGAACAGGAATGGGGAACAGGAATGGGGAACAGAGAATGGGGAACAGGAATGGGGAACAGGAATGGGGAACAGAGAATGGGGAACAGAGAATGGGGAACAGAGAATGGGGAACAGAGAATGGGGAACAGGAATGGGGAACAGAGACTGGGGAAAGGAATTGGGAACAGAGAATGGGGAACAGGAATGGGGAACAGGAAATGGGGAACAGGAATGGGGAACAGGAATGGGGAACAGAGATGGGGGAACAGAGAAGGGGGGAACAGGAACGGGGAACAGGAATGGGGAACAGGAATGGGGAACAAGATGGGACGAGAATGGAACAGGAATGGGGAACAGAGAATGGGGAACAGGAATGGGGAACGGAATGGGGAACAGGAACTGGGAACAGAGACTGGGGAACAGAGAATGGGGGAACAGGAATGGGGAACAGGAATGGGGAACAGGAGTGTGGGACAAGGAATGGGGAACAGAATTGGGAACAGGAACGGGAACAGAGAATGGGGAACAGGAATGGGGAACAGAGAATGGGAACAGGAATGGGGAAGACTGGGGAACAATTGGGAACAGAGACTGGGGAACAGAGACTGGGGAACAGGAATGGGGAACAGGAATGGGGAACAGAGAATGGGAAACAGACTGGGAACGGAGATGGGAACAGGAATGGGGAACAGGAATGGGGAACAGAGACTGGGGAACAGAGAATGGGGAACAGGAATGGGGAACAGAGAATGGGGAACAGGAATGGGGAACAGAGAATGGGGAACAGGAATGGGGAACAGGAATGGGGAACAGAGACTGGGGAACAGAGAATGGGGAACAGAGAATGGGGAACAGAGAATGGGGAACAGGAATGGGGAACAGGAATGGGGAACAGGAATGGGGAACAGGAGATGGGGACAGGAATGGGGAAAAAGAGATGGGGAACAGAGAATGGGGAACAGGAATGGGGAACAGGAATGGGGAACAGGAATGGGGAACAGAGAATGGGGAACAGGAATGGGGAACAGGAATGGGGAACAGGAATGGGGAACAGGAATGGGGAACAGGAATGGGGAACAGAGAATGGGGAACAGGAATGGGGAACAGGAATTGGGAACAGAGAATGGGGAACAGAGAATGGGAACAGAGAATGGGGAACAGGAACTGGGAACAGGAATGGGGAACAGGAATGGGGAACAGAGAATGGGGAACAGGAATGGGGAACAGAGAATGGGGAACAGAGAATGGGGAACAGGAATGGGGAACAGAGACTGGGGAACAGAGACTGGGGAACAGAGAATGGGGAACAGAGACTGGGGAACAGGAATGGGGAACAAGAATGGGGAACAGAGACTGGGGAACAGAGAATGGGGAACAGAGAATGGGGAACAGAGAATGGGGAACAGGAATGGGGAACAGAGAATGGGGAACAGAGAATGGGGAACAGAGAATGGGGAACAGAGAATGGGGAACAGAGAATGGGGAACAGGAATGGGGAACAGGAACTGGGAACAGGAATGGGGAACAGAGAATGGGGAACAGAGAATGGGGAACAGAGAATGGGGAACAGGAATGGGGAACAGGAACTGGGAACAGGAATGGGGAACAGAGAATGGGGAACAGGAATGGGGAACAGAGAATGGGGAACAGAGAATGGGGAACAGAGAATGGGGAACAGAGACTGGGGAACAGAGAATGGGGAACGGGAATGGGGAACAGGAATGGGGAACAGAGAATGGGGAACAGAGAATGGGGAACAGAGAATGGGGAACAGAGAAGGGGGAACAGGAATGGGGAACAGAGAATGGGGAACAGTGAATGGGGACAGAGAGAATGGGGACAGAGGAATGGGAACAGGATGGGAACAGGGAATGGGGAACAGAGAATGGGGAACAGAATGGGGAACAGAGAATGGGGAACAGAGAATGGGGAACAGGAATTGGGAACAGGAATGGGGAACAGAGAATGGGGAACAGAGACTGGGGAACAGAGAATGGGGAACAGGAATGGGGAACAGAGAAGGGGGAACAGGAATGGGGAACAGGAATGGGGAACAGGAATGGGGAACAGGAATGGGGAACAGGAATGGGGGAACAGAGAATGGGGAACAGAGAATGGGGAACAGGAATGGGGAACAGGAATGGGGAACAGGAATGGGGAACAGGAATGGGGAACAGGAATGGGGAACAGGAATGGGGAACAGGAATGGGGAACAGAGAATGGGGAACAGAGAATGGGGAACAGGAACTGGGAACAGGAACTGGGAACAGGAATTGGGAACAGGAATGGGGAACAGGAATGGGGAACAGAGAATGGGGAACAGGAACTGGGAACAGGAATGGGGAACAGGAATGGGGAACAGGAATGGGGAACAGGAATGGGGAACAGGAATGGGGAACAGGAAGGGGGAACAGAGAATGGGGAACAGGAATGGGGAACAAGAATGGGGAACAGGAATGGGGAACAGGAATGGGGAACAGGAATGGGGAACAGAGACTGGGGAACAGAGACTGGGGACAGAGAATGGGGAACAGAGAATGGGGAACAGAGAATGGGGAACAGAGAATGGGGAACAGGAATGGGGAACAGGAACTGGGAACAGGAATGGGGAACAGGAATGGGGAACAGGAACTGGGAACAGGAATGGGGAACAGGAACTGGGAACAGGAACTGGGGAACAGGAATGGGAACAGGAACAGGAACTGGGAACAGGAATGGGGAACAGGAATGGGGAACAGGAATGGGGAACAGGAATGGGGAACAGGAATGGGGAACAGGAACTGGGAACAGGAATGGGGAACAGAGAATGGGGAACAGAGAAGGGGGAACAGGAATGGGGAACAGGAATGGGGAACAGGAATGGGGAACAGGAATGGGGAACAGAGAGTGGGGAACAGAGACTGGGGAACAGAGAATGGGGAACAGAGAAGGGGGAACAGGAATGGGGAACAGGAATGGGGAACAGAGAATGGGGAACAGAGAATGGGGAACAGAGAATGGGGAACAGGAATGGGGAACAGGAATGGGGAACAGGAATGGGGAACAGAGAATGGGGAACAGGAATGGGGAACAGGAATGGGGAACAGAGAATGGGGAACAGAGAATGGGGAACAGGAATGGGGAACAGAGAATGGGGAACAGAGAATGGGGAACAGAGAATGAGGAACAGGAACGGGGAACAGGAACGAGGAACAGGAATGGGGAACAGGAACGGGGAACAGGAATGGGGAACAGAGAATGAGGAACAGGAATGGGGAACAGAGAATGGGGAACAGGAACTGGGAACAGAGAATGGGGAACAGAGAATGGGGAACAGAGAATGGGGAACAGAGAATGGGGAACAGGAATGGGGAACAGGAATGGGGAACAGGAATGGGGAACAGGAATGGGGAACAGAGAATGGGGAACAGGAATGGGGAACAGAGAATGGGGAACAGGAATGGGGAACAGGAATGGGGAACAGAGAATGGGGAACAGGAATGGGGAACAGAGAATGGGGAACAGAGAATGAGGAACAGAGAATGGGGAACAGAGAATGAGGAACAGAGAATGGGGAACAGGAACTGGGAACAGAGAATGGGGAACAGAGAATGAGGAACAGAGAATGGGGAACAGAGAATGGGGAACAGAGAAGGGGGAACAGGAATGGGGAACAGAGAATGGGGAACAGAGAATGGGGAACAGAGAATGAGGAACAGAGAATGGGGAACAGAGAATGGGGAACAGAGAATGGGGAACAGAGAATGGGGAACAGAGAATGGGGAACAGAGAATGAGGAACAGAGAATGGGGAACAGAGAATGGGGAACAGGAATGGGGAACAGGAATGGGGAACAGAGAATGGGGAACAGGAACGGGGAACAGAGAATGGGGAACAGAGAATGGGGAACAGGAATGGGGAACAGGAATGGGGAACAGGAATGGGGAACAGAGAATGGGGAACAGGAATGGGGAACAGAGAATGGGGAACAGAGACTGGGGAACAGAGAATGGGGAACAGAGAATGGGGAACAGAGAATGGGGAACAGAGAATGGGGAACAGGAATGGGGAACAGAGAATGGGGAACAGGAATGGGGAACAGAGAATGGGGAACAGGAACTGGGAACAGGAATGGGGAACAGAGAATGGGGAACAGAGAATGGGGAACAGGAATGGGGAACAGGAATGGGGAACAGGAATGGGGAACAGGAACTGGGAACAGGAATGGGGAACAGAGAATGGGGAACAGGAATGGGGAACAGAGAATGGGGAACAGGAATGGGGAACAGAGAATGGGGAACAGGAATGGGGAACAGGAATGGGGAACAGGAATGGGGAACAGGAATGGGGAACAGAGAATGGGGAACAGAGAATGGGGAACAGAGAAGGGGGAACAGGAATGGGGAACAGAGAATGGGGAACAGGAATGGGGAACAGAGAATGGGGAACAGGAATGGGGAACAGAGAATGGGGAACAGGAACTGGGAACAGAGAATGGGGAACAGGAATGGGGAACAGAGAATGGGGAACAGGAATGGGGAACAGGGAATGGGGAACAGGAATGGGGAACAGGAATGAGGAACAGAGAATGGGGAACAGAGAATGGGGAACAGGAATGGGGAACAGAGAATGGGGAACAGAGAATGGGGAACAGGAATGGGGAACAGGAATGGGGAACAGAGAATGGGGAACAGAGAAGGGGGAACAGGAATGGGGAACAGGAATGGGGAACAGGAATGGGGAACAGGAATGGGGAACAGGAATGGGGAACAGAGAGTGGGGAACAGAGAATGGGGAACAGAGAATGGGGAACAGGAATGGGGAACAGGAATGGGGAACAGGAATGGGGAACAGGAATGGGGAACAGGAATGGGGAACAGAGAATGGGGAACAGGAATGGGGAACAGGAATGGGGAACAGGAATGGGGAACAGAGAATGGGGAACAGGAACTGGGGAACAGGAATGGGGAACAGGAATGGGGAACAGAGAATGGGGAACAGGAATGGGGAACAGGAATGGGGAACAGAGAGTGGGGAACAGAGACTGGGGAACAGAGAATGGGGAACAGAGACTGGGGAACAGAGACTGGGGAACAGTGAATGGGGAACAGAGAATGGGGAACAGGAATGGGGAACAGAGAGTGGGGAACAGAGAATGGGGAACAGAGAATGGGGAACAGGAATGGGGAACAGGAATGGGGAACAGGAACTGGGAACAGAGAATGGGGAACAGGAATGGGGAACAGAGAATGGGGAACAGGAATGGGGAACAGGAATGGGGAAACAGGAATGGGGAACAGAGAATGGGGAACAGGAATGGGGGAACAGGAATGGGGGAACCGGAATGGGGAAAAGAGAATGGGGAACAGAGAATGGGGAACAGGAATGGGGAACAGGAATGGGGAACAGGAATGGGGAACAGGAATGGGGAACAGGAATGGGGAACAGGAACTGGGAACAGGAATGGGGAACAGAGAATGGGGAACAGGAATGGGGAACAGGAATGGGGAACAGAGAATGGGGAACAGAGAAGGGGGAACAGGAATGGGGAACAGGAATGGGGAACAGGAATGGGGAACAGGAATGGGGAACAGAGAATGGGGAACAGAGAAGGGGGAACAGGAATGGGGAACAGGAATGGGGAACAGAGAATGGGGAACAGAGAATGGGGAACAGGAATGGGGAACAGGAATGGGGAACAGGAATGGGGAACAGAGAATGGGGAACAGGAATGGGGAACAGGAATGGGGAACAGAGAAGGGGGAACAGAGAAGGGGGAACAGGAATGGGGAACAGGAATGGGGAACAGGAATGGGGAACAGGAATGGGGAACAGGAATGGGGAACAGGAATGGGGAAAGGGATGGGGGGGGAACAGGAATGGGGAACAGAGAATGGGGAACAGGAATGGGGAACAGGAATGGGGAACAGGAATGGGGAACAGAGAATGGGGAACAGGAATGGGGAACAGAGAATGGGGAACAGAGAATGGGGAACAGGAATGGGGAACAGAGAGTGGGGAACAGAGACTGGGGAACAGGAATGGGGAACAGAGAATGGGGAACAGGAATGGGGAACAGGAATGGGGAACAGGAATGGGGAACAGAGAATGGGTAACAGGAATGGGGAACAGGAATGGGGAACAGGAATGGGGAACAGAGAGTGGGGAACAGAGACTGGGGAATGGGATCCTGGGCACAGGAAGGGGGAGCGGGAACCGGGTGTCTCCGGGAACAGCAGGGTCCCTGTGACAGGGGCGCTCGGGGGAAGTCACTCTGGGTCTGGGGGAGAGAAAGGCCGGACCACCTGCAGGCCCACAGCCGCAGTGTGTCTGCCGGAGGTTCTGGGCTCCAGGTTTAGGGCCCGTGAACTTAGACCGCAGGGCGTTGTCAGTGCTCTGGGAGATTCCACGTTTCGATGGCCTGCCTCCCCCACCCCATGTCTCGGCGACAGGAAAGAAACGGAAGGAAATGACCCGATTTGTGGTTGTTGCCGATTTGCTTCCTGAGGCGGCTGCTGGGTGAACGGCACCCCTGTTTTCTAGGAAGCCGGTTTGCAAGCCGCCCGTGCACCCCTCTGCCAAGAGATGCGGGGGACACTTTCCTCAGGCCCCCCCATTGTGTGTGACGTCAGAACAGTGACTCGCCCTGAAACCTGGGTCGAGGGGCGCAGGGCAGTTGCAAGCAACACACTGTGACGTGACCAACACAGAGCAAAGGACAGGCAGGTGCGTTCCAGGGCGCAGGGCGGGGAGCTGTTCCTGAATTGGCCCGGGTCCCCCTGACAGCAGGTGCCGGACACCTTCCCGAAGGGGTGAACCTGCCCATCTCCTCTCAGCGTGGACTAGACGCCCACATGCAAGCAAACCTTCCAGTAACGATGAGCTTATAAGAGAAGGAACAGTAGTAGCTCACTTCCTGACCTTGACCCACCCCTCCCCCACTGGAAGAATTACAAAGGACGAGGGGACCCCGTCAGTCAGGTAACTTTAAGAGATGTTCGTTCCTAAAGAGAGGTCACCGATCCAACACCCATAAAACGGGGTTGAGCTGGAACTCCGCCTACACAACACCCCCCTTCTGTCTTAGGTCGTCCGCCAGGACCACAGATCTGCAGACACAGTCAACGTTCTGCAGAGGACGCTGGACTGCTGCCCGCCCAGGAATGACCAGCCCAGGGCAGCTGTCAGTCATCGCAGGCCCGCCTCCCGGAGCTGCCCCTCGGCTTCCTGCGCAGGACGGTCAGACGCGGGCGTCCTACTGCCGTGAACCTTTCGTGAAACTATCAAAAATAGCTCGTTTTCCACCGAGAAACCCACTCTAGCTTTGTGATGGGTGGATCTTTATAACTTACTTTTATTTATTTATAGTTTTTTAAAAGTTTTTCTTTATTGATATTTGAGAGAGAGAGAGAGGAAGGGAGAGAAGAAGAGAGAAGCATTGATGAGAGAGAAACATCAACAGGCCCAGGACCCGCTGGGGCGCCCGGTCGCAGCCCTGGGCCAGCCTGGAGGCCCCGCCTGGTGTCTCAGCTCTACGCAGCGAGTGTCTGCTCCTGTCCCTTCTCACTGAGAACCTGACATGATGACATGAGACAGATGTGACCACTGGCTGAGCCAAGGACGCCGACTGGAACTCCCGGGCGCGCTAAGCAATCGTGCAAAGTATCCCGTGTGTGGCTTCCCCAGGGCCTTGGCTGCCTCCTCGTCCTCTGAGTGACGTCACCACCCCTGATATTTCAAAACCAAATGGCTCCACTTCGCATTCCTCTCTCGCACCTGATCAAGGACCACTGAGCGAAGACATCGAAGCTGCTGCAAACACATGTGGACAGAAAGACACGCCCTATCGTCCCCGATGGACGCACGGCTTCAGTACACATTTATCGATGGCCTACGATGGCCGGCAAAGGGACGGTCCCTGAGACACCATGGCCGGCAAAGGGACGGTCCCTGAGACAAGGACCCAGGTTAGGTAGGGTCCTTGTGGTTGGAGGAGACAGAAGCCACCTCGGCTAGTTTAAGCGGAGGAAGGGTGTATCGGTGCATCTGACCGGAAATGCAAGTATCACGACCAGCCCTGGACGTCGCCAGACAGCCGGGATGCCGAGATTAGCCAGCTCCAGTCCACGTCTGGGTGGGCAGCGAGGGGGCGGGCAGGACCACACACCCGGAGTCTGTCCAGGTCTACACGGAGGGAAAGTAACATCCAGTGGAGAGCAGGTCACCGAACACCAGGTTGTAACCAGTGTCCACTAATGGTTTTAACAGGGAATTTTGATTTTAATTTTTTTTTTTTTTTTTATCCTCACCCGAGGACATTTTTCCATTTTTTACTCACATAGAGCAGGAAGGAGAGAGAGGAAGAGAGAGACACATCGATGTGAAAGGGACACATCGAGTGGCCGCCACCCACACGACCCAACCAGGGCCGGGGACAAACTGCAGCCAAGGTACATGCCCTTAGCGGGAACCGAACCCGGGTCTCTGTGGACCGCAGGCCGACGCTCTAACCGCTGAGCCAAACCGGCCAGGGCAACAGGGAATTTTGAGAATTGGGCTTCTCGCCCTGGTCAGTTTGGCTCAGCGGTTAGAGTGTCAGCCCGCGGACCAGAGAGACCCGGGTTCGGTTTCCGCTAAGGGCACGTACCTCGGTTGCAGTTTGTCCCCAGCCCTGGTTGGAGTTGTGTGGGTGGCAACCAGTTGATGTGTCTCTCTCACATCGATGTTTCTCTCTCTCTCTTCCTCCCTCTCTCCCTCCTGCTCTATCTGAAGATAAATGTAAAAATGTCCTCAGGTGAGGATAACAATTTTTAAAAAATTTAAAAAGAGAATTGGGACTCTATAAAGCATACATTTCTGAAGTTCCAAGTTGCTACTCAACAAATATTCCGGGGAAAAAACAACCATATATATATTGCATTTTATCTTCAGATAGAGCAGAAGGGAGAGAGGAAGAGAGAGAAAGAGAAACATCGATATGAGAGAGACACATCGAGTGGTCACCACCCACACAACCTCAACTGGGGCCGGGGACAAACTGCAACCGAGGTACGTGCCCTTAGTGGGAACCGAACTCAGGTCTCTCTGGTCCGCGGGCTGACGCTCTAACTGCTGAGCCAAACCGGCCAGGGCCAAAAATATTTAAAAAAAAACTCTTCTGAGATACAATGAAAGTACACACAATTTCTAAAAATAAAATCTTTTCCCCCTGATGTTCTAGACACCAAGACTGTTTTATCCCAAACATCTGGATAAAAACAGAGCGTGTCGGTGACCACCCACGTTTCCAGATGCCCCATGTCCAGCTCTGTCCACTCACTGCACCGTGGGCAGCACCAGCCGTGGTCACTGCCAGGCTCAGGTCCGGGGTCGTTTCCTAAGAACCCAGATAACGTGTCTGTGCTGTTTCTCGTAGAAATGGGTTAGCCCTGCCCCAAGGAGAGAACCGAGTCTAATGAGGGAGCCTGAACCCAGGACCCATGTAAGGTAACGACATTCAGGGAGCAACCCCTGATGTCTCTCTCATCCACTGAGTTCGATTTTAGAGGTACGTGCCTGTTTGTGTTTTTTCTAATTTTTTTTCTTTATTGATTTTTAGAGAGAGAGGAAGGGAGAGGGAGAGAGAGAGAAACATCGATGAGAGAGAACATCGACTGGCCGCCCCCTGCATGCCCCCCACTGGGGATCAGGCCCACAACCTGGGCATGTGCCCTGGCCGGGAATCGAACCAGTGACCTCTTGGTGCAGGGGCTGATCCTCCATCACTGAGCCACACTGGCTGGGCAATGAAAAATATTTTAAAAAATAAAATAAATGTAGAAGGAACGAGAACTGGAAACTCTCATGGTAAATCTCCGGCAACGTCCAGAGTAACAAGTGTTACAGTCAAGAGACACTACGGAGCTGAAAGTAAAGGGCGGATGTTCAAGGAGAAACAACACTTGCAAACTCGAAGTCCCTCCCCCGGCTGCTAAGTACAAAGGAAAGACGGTGGAGGACCCCAGCAGACCAGCCCACCGCGTGATCCAGGCAGATGTCGCCCGTAACGAGGTCCATCGGCGCCTGAAGCCCCAGCAGGAGATGCTCTGTGGGCTCCTGCAAGAACCTGTGACCTCGTTCCGATCGTGAGAAAACACCAGGTGAGCCCACGCGGGGGGTGAGCAATAGCCTCCGACAGCGTCAGGTTGTGAAGACCAGAAACGACGGAGGAGCTGAGGGCCTGGCGGAGAGGTAACCACTACGTGCCACGGGCGTCGCGGACGTCGGGGAGGCTGGCTGAGAGTCGAGCGAGGTCTTGCTCAGTGAGGAGCGTGGGATTGGTGCTGGTCACCGGGCTCCGGGCCTCACGCTGTAGCCGTGTCCCGCGCTACCGCAGGGGGAAACCGGGAGCTGCTATGTTGAAACTCACGGTGCTATTTTTGGGACTTCTCTGGAAGTCTAAAATTAGCCTAAAAACCTTTTAAGACAGCTCCGAAACAATCTTGACAGTTTTCTGAGCTCCTTAAAAATGAAGTGAACTGGCCCAAAATAGCCAGAGAAAATGTAATAAACCATTCCTGGCTCGTCCAAAGGACGTCTCTCTAGGGAGCGAGCTCCAGGGACCCGAAAACCACATTTCGATCTTCCCGGTTCACTGACAGTCCAGCTATTGGGGACCACTCGGACCACTCCCCAGTGGCCACCGCTCGGACTCAATGCCCAAGGCCGGCCTGTCTCACTGAAGACGGAAAAGGGGGAGCCCACTGGCTTCTCACCGCTCCAAGGGCACAGACCCCGGAACTCTACCCCGACAGACTCTGCCTTTAGTGCCCGCCGCCGATCTGGGCCCGTCCTCAGCGGCGGGGAGAGCGTGTTCTAACGTAGACCTTCCTGCACTGCTCTGGGTTGTTGGTTTTTCCTAGAAACACACAAATCTAACAGGATTGTGCATTTCCTGAGGGTGTGGATGGGCAGAAAACCTCTGTTCCAAGCCACACACACCCCTGACCGGTTCATGACCCCACTGGCTAGCACGCAAAGCCATCCGGCGCCAGCACCGAGCGCCACGGCCAAAGTGAGCCCACCTCCTGCGGTGCGGGGGTGTGTTTGGGGAACTAGGCGTCCACCTCTCCTCGTGAGCTCCAGCTCTCTGCTGTCACCAAGGTCTAGCCAGTACCAGACACGCGTTCACCTGAGCTCGAGAGGTTACCTTAGCAGAAATCCAAGACTCGGTCCTTGGCCTCAACAACTTGCAGGCTGGTAGGATTTAAACTGCCAATTCTAAATAGTTAGTCCTAAACGAGAAGGACTGACTACCTAATATTTGGGGCAACTGAAATCCAGAGAAAGGAGAGCTGAGCAGTGAGAGAAACGCCTCTAGGAGGGAGAATTCATCCACTCGCACAATCGATATTTCAGTTCGTTTTCTCTGCCAGACTCCGTTCTAAGAGCTAGGGTCTCAGCAGGAAACAGGTAATAAAAATAAAAACAAAGAAATAAGTGACTTTGTGTCCGACAGTAAGAAATGGCCTGGACGATGTGGCTCAGTGGTTGAGTGTTGACCCTGCACCAAGAGGTCGCTGGTTTGATTCCGATCAGGGCACATGCCCAGGTTGTGGGCCTGATCCCCAGTGAGGGGCGTGCAGGAGGCGGCCAGTCGATGTTCTCTCTCATCAATGTCTCTCTCTCTCTCTCTCTCTCTCTCTCTCTCTCTCTCCCTCCCCTTCCTCTCGCTCTAAAAATCATAAAGAAAAAAATTTTTTTAAAGAAATAAATGCAGAAAAAATAAATTAAAAAAAAACTTAACATTGCCTGGCCAGTGGCTCAGTGGTTAGAGCATCAGCCCGAGGACTGAAGAGTCTTGGGTCTGATTCCCCATCAAGGGTATGCATCTCGGTTGCAGGTGTGTCCCCAGCCCCAGTCAGAGTCGGAGGGAAGGCAACCAATAGATCTGTCTCTCTCACATGGCTGTCTCTCTCTCCCTCCCACCTTCCACTCTATTTGGAAATCAATGGAAAAATATCTGTGTGTGGACACCATGTTCTATCTTTGCACAGACACCGAACTTGCACCCAGTTAGATCCAAACCGATCTCACCCAACTGTGGCAGTTTTCTTTGAAAACCCCAGAAATGTGGCAGTTTTCTTTGAAAACCCCAGAAATGTGGCAGTTTTCTTTGAAAACCCCAGAAATGAAGGGCCAGTGCGATTTTTTGTTTGCCATCATTTCTAGAAAGAGAAAAAGGAAATACCGCGTTGCATGATCACAGGCCTCTCTTGTCATTTTCTTGGCTAAGTGAATCTAAGCCTGTTCTTTCAACAGTCAATAATACCGAGCGCCTGCCGTGAACATGGTCTGTTCAGCACCTGGGACAGCTCCTGGAACACAGTAGGCACTCAGGAGCCGTTTGTCAGAGTCCCTTAGAATTCTGGCTTTCACGGCATTTAACATAACATCGGATGTAAAAACGCAGCGAGACCGTTTCTTTTATACATTATGGATCCATTCATTAACATGACAAACAGCTTTAAAAATAGAAAGTGCAGCCTAGAGGCAAATGCACGTGTCATTATTACTCATGGACGTCGTGAGGTGACGCATCGGCCGCCAAGTGAGTTAATGAAAAGTGTCCACTGCAGAGAAAATGATCCTTGGACACCCAAGGAAACCCTTACAGCGGTATCAATTAATGTCTGCAGCAATGATCATTAAAGCAAGCCTTCGAGTAAAAGGAGTTCCTGAGCCTTTGCTGTTCAGTCAGAAGCCCCCCCTCCCTCGCTGTGCTCCCCCAGCCAGCCTGCTACAGTGCGAAGCATTTACCTGTGGTGAACCCACCTTTGAAACAAACACACTGGACCCTCCTGGTTGGTCATGCCCGGACTCTAAGGGCTCCTGCACGATTCTTTGCTCTCCCTCCTGATTTCTACAGTGTTTCTCAAATTTATTTCCTTCTATCCCTCTGCCACAGGCCACCACGGTGCCGAGCCTGAGCGGATCCCGGGGGTCCCTTCCCCTCGCCAGGGGCCAGCTCTCCCCTAGCGATGCGCAGCTGAGCAAGTGCGAGAGAAACCTGCCAGGGTCCTGGGAGAGAGCCCACGCCAGGGAAAGTCTCTCGGGTAAACGGCCTTTGCTTCAACTGGACTCTGTCAGTTCTAGAAGTGACACCTGCGCTCCCGGCAGCCCTGTGGTCCCTGTGAGAGGAGTCAGTCCAGGGACAAAGCCAGCACTTGGAGCCAGGCAGAGCGGGGACACAGAGAGCAGGGGTCCTGACGGCAGTGACGAGCTGCCGGATCAACTGCCCCCAGAGCCACCCACCCCTGGCTTCTCACAAGGTAAGAATAAAGGTCCTTATTATATAAGCCCGTTTGGGGTGGGAATTTCAGACACTTGCAGCTAAGTGCATTCTGACCGACTCGGCCTCAAAGGTTCACCTTGGCTACTTTTGGGCACTTACTAGAAATTACTCTTCCTGTAGCAAACAGAGTGGTTTCTTTTGCTTTTTTGTTTATGTTTTGTTTTAGAGAGAGGAAGGGAGAGGGAGAGAGAGAGATAGAAACATTGATGAGAGAGAATATCGACTGGCTGCCTCCTGCATGCCCCCCACTGGGGATGGGCCCACAACCTGGGCATGTGCCCTGACCAGGAATCGAACTGGTGACCTCTAGGTGCAGGGTTGATGATCAACAACTGAGCCATATTGGTCGGGTGCAAACAGAGTGATTTTTAAAAGAAAAAAATATGATCATGTAATTACCCTGATCAAGTTGTCCAGTGACTCTTGTTTCCACTTCCAAAACATAAGTTGCTGAACATGGTCTACCAAGCTGTACCAGGTAGTCATTGCCCCATAACAAACTACCCCCAAAACGTAGCTGCTTACAAATCTATCACCTGACCTTTCTGTGGGTCTGGATTCGGGCGTGTCTCCACTAGGAGACGGGTCGCAGGCTCACACAAGGTCACCATCAAGCCATCGGCTGGGACTCGGCCGCGCAGGGGATCTGCTTCCAAGGTGGTCCACTTGGCGGCTGCTGAGGGAGGCCGCAGCCACGGGCCCGGCTCCAGGGCCCACGGATTCTCTTCACCACCCAGAGCAGCTCAGCCGCGGCGAGTGATCCAAGACCAGGAAGCTGCAGGGTCTTTCTCTCCTGATTTGATCGTCACACACCATCACCTCCACACCGTTCTGGGCACAGACGGCACTTCGTGGGAGGGGCCTTCGGGGATTTGTACCAAAGACTCTGTGTGGACAAATTCAAAAATCACCCCATGAGCCCAGCTGGTGCGGCTCAGTGGTGGAGCGTCGGCCCTGCACCAAGAGTCACCGGGTGGGATTCCCGGTCAGGGCACATGCCCAGGTTGTGGGCCAGATCCCCAGTGGGGGCCTGCAGGAGGCGGCCAGTCGATGTTCTCTCATTGACATTTGATGTCTCTCTCCCTCTCCCTTCCTCTCTCTCTAAAATCAATAAAGAAAAAAAAATTAACCCACGAGCTTTGCATGATCTGACCGATGCCTGCCTGTGACCTCACATGACATCACTTTTTTCTTGGAGGAGCCGTGACCCAGGCCCATGGGTTCCCCTTACTCCTGAACATCAAGCAGCTGCCCACCTCACAGTTTGGCACATTCGGTTCCCTCGCCCCAATTCCTTGCCCATCTGGAAACTCAATCGCTAGATCTCACTCGAATGGCACCCCTTCAGAGAGAGGCCTGTTCCCACGGCCTGATACTGTAAAGCACCTGCTATGAACTGACAATGGCTTTTCACACCTTCCCTCGGGGCACCTGCCAGTTTCAAGTCGACAACGTAGGTATCAGCACCTTCAAAGCTTTGGGGGAGTGGTGATGACAGCGTCCGCTGCTGTACCTCCAGGGACAGGGAGGAGCCCGGCACAGAGCAGGCTGTACGGGGGTACAACCTGCTGACTGAGTGAGTGAGTGAGGGAGACAGAGAGAGAGTGAGGGAGGGAGAGAGGATGCCAGGCAGGTGCACCTCCTCGTGCACACTGACGTGTGCGTGCAGACTGCCCGTGTGCATTCACAACCTCCGTTTCGGGAGGACACTGAGCATGAGCAGAGTCGAGATGTTTCCTCCATGCGTAGGGCTTGGGGTCCCAGACAGGAGAGCTGAGCCAGGCTTGGGAAAGGGGACATGGTCTTGCCACCCACTGTGAGCGCCCGGGAGGTGGGACACGGAGCCGCCCGGCGCGGATGGTTTCTGGACGTGGCCTTCCACTGCCTCCTCTTCAGACCCGTGGTCCTGCTCCCACTGGTGACCACGACACCAGCAACAGCAGGGCCAGAGCGGGGCTGGCAACGGGCACTTAGCCTGGGCGGTGAGGTCAGTCAAAGGGGCAGCAGTAGGGGCCTGTGGGCGCAGCTGTTCCTGGGGCTGGCCTTCCAGGGGGTGCTCTGGGCAGGGAGCACCTACAGACATCTTCGAAGACCAAGGGCTCCGTCCTCGCCCCCCAGCCAGGGGTTCTGGGCACCTCCGGGTCCCAGGACTGCACCAGGAAGGTGTCTGTCAGGTGTAGAAACCGGCAGGTGGATCTGCCTGGCTGCTTGGCGGGAAGCTTGAAGGGGTCTCTCAGCCCGGAGGCCACAGAAGCGACCACGGGCCCATGTTCCTGCTCGGTGGGCAAACGTCAGGCGGGGATCCTTCTCGCCCCCGATGGCCGAGTCAGAATCAGCCGGGGTTCCAGTGAAGATGTCACTGTCTCGTCACGGACAGGAAAGTGTACTTCTGGGAAGGACGTATTTTTTAAAAAACAGCAGACAATCTATGTTCTACATCGGCTGGGAGGCACTGGACTTCCGTGCACTCTCACTGGGAATGTCACGTGCCTGGGACTCCGCCTGCAGCCCAGCTGGTCAGAGCATCACCTGGAGAAGCTAAGGTTGCAGATTTGATCCCCGGTCAGGGCACATACAAGAATCAAGCAAAAATGTGTAAAAAAATAGAATTCTCTTTAGAGAAGTAGCAGTCAGACCTCATGTGGCTACAGCTGGAGGAGAGACAGGTTCCCCAGCCCCCTGTTAAAAATAAATTCTTTATAGCGTCCTTCTTGTTAACCTTTAATGAACATAATAGCTTACATAACATAACCATGCACACAATTCCAAGAAAACCAAACCAATTCAGTGCTCTAACATCAAGAGAAGCGAAACGTTAAAAATGAGTATGAAACGTGTTTCCCGAGGTAAGTGCTGGGTTCCTCTACCAGCGAGAAGCAATGGGGGACCAGCAACTCATGTTACGAATACATTTGGATCGAAGAGAAGTGGGTGCTGATACATCCCTGCACATTTAACTTTAAAATCTAAGCTCTGCAGCTACGTCCACAAAGATGCGTTGGACTGGCCTGGACGACCCTAAACTCCGACCTCACAGGTGTTTGGGGACTTGGACGCCATGAACCCTGCAGCCATGGGTGACGCGATTTCCGGGACACTGAGCGGCTCCCGGGAGAGTCTGAACAAAACCAGGACCGTCGCCCCCATTTTACTTGGTTAGCTGTGTTCCTCCGAGCTCCGTGCACATTAAACCCGTGCACAAAACACTGTGTGTTCCTGTGCAAGGTAGACGGCCGCCGGTGGGTCCTTCCCCTCTGTGTATCTCCAGGCCTCGGCCACAGACCGTGGGTCAGGTCACCTGCCATCCCTGAGCACCCCTCCCCCAACGCCAGCGATGCCAGGGATGCCCACACATGACTCCGCCAGACAGAACCTTCCCTGGGCCTCTGTTAGGACCCGAGAAGGACACGGTCTGATATGGAACCAAACTTCCGAAAGCTCCAAATCTCTTCCTTAGAAATGGACGAGGGCCTGCCAGGTGCCAGGGTCTGTGCTGGGCACTACATGTGGGTCAGGCGGTAAGTCCAGATTGGAAGGTGTGCCCATGAGAAACGGGATAAGTGTGATGGACCATATGGCCCCCAGCTCAGGGCAGCACCCCGTAAACACATGCTCTCAGCTCCCAGCGCCCCCTCCTTCCCAGGTCCTGCACACCGACCTCCGCGTCAGCCTTGAACCCCACATTTGATCCTTGGTTCCAATGTCAAATAGTGTTCCTCCACCCCCGCCCCGCTCCCCTCCTCAGAGTGGCCATGGGTCCAGCCCCCGTGGTCATTCCCCTTCTGCTCCAGCCTCTTCCCTGAGCCCCCACTGGCCCCTGGGGCAGACTCTCCACCAGGCTTCACCCAGCCCCGGAGACACATGAACGACCCAGACAAAGGGGCACCGCCAGCCCGCGCCCAAGCTCTGTCTCAGAGGGCTGTCCAAGGGGCACTGATTAAGCAGGTGTGGAAAAGGGCAGAAAACGGTTCATTTGAACATTTCCTTTCAAAGGTAGGAAGTCCATGCCCACGGAGGCCGGGCTGATAGGAAAATGAGGCAGAAATCATCTTCCCGGGCAACCAGGATCCCGAGACTGGAGTCTGGGTCCCTGTCTCCCGGGTCCCTGTCGCCCAACCACGGGCTCTGAAGGCTGGAAGTTGAGTCAACTTGGTGGTCGGCAGCTCCCAGTCACAGGGTAGGTCAGTGGCCAGGACGGGAAATGGAAGCACCTTTGGGGACGGGCCCTCAGCTCCTCTGGTCAGCCACTTCCCTTGGTGACTCCCGCTGCTGGAGCCGCTGACCGCCCCCCAGGGAAGGCTCCTCCCCAGCACACCGCCGGCCGTGCTGCCTCTCCCTGGTCCCCCGCCGGACGGAGGACGCCAGCCACAAAGCCCCCTCCACCTGAGGCTCAAGGGGGTGACCAGGCCGGCAGGGGACTCTCCACAGACCACGGCGCACACGAGGGTCAATTGGCACCAGCTCTGTGTTGACCTGGGAGGGTTTTCAGAACCTGGTCGGGAGCCAGGTTTGCAGACGGCAGGAGGAGGACGTGTTCAGGGCAGGAACCGGGCCTGTAATGAAGACGGAACAACCAGGACCGTTAGCTCTCAGCCAGAGGGGTGGGCAGGGGTGGTCCTGGAGCAGAGCGAGCGGCTAGCCCGCGGTGCACCCTGAGGTGCTCTGGGCGGCCGGGGGCCCTGGATGCTGGGAGGTGGGGGTTGGGGTCGGCCTCAGCACCGTCCGGCTTGGGGGGGCTGACTGGAGCCCCTCTGCACACTCAGCACTCACACTCCAAGCCCGCTCTCCACGCTCAGTTCTCGGGGCTGAGACCCGGCGTCTCTGTGGTGGGTAAATGGGCCCTGACGCGGGGGCCGACCGCCACACCTCATCACCATCCTCTGGGATCCACAGGACGTGTGCCAGCATCCTTCACGAGCCTCGGAGACATTTTACATAAAGTTAAATCAATCGTATCCCTAATTTTCATAGTCATCAATCTTAAATAAGAAAGAATATCTTGACAAATTTAATGAACTGTTATTGGCTGCCTTTCATCATTCAAAGTATAAAAGAACATGTTGTTAGAGTGTCTTCCGGCCTCAGGAAGTTAAACTCCAGGCAGAAACCTACATCCAAGAAGCAGAAACGACCCACAGCTCCGGAAAGCGCTCTGTTCGCCGGCTGCTCTTTGCAGACTTTCAGGAGGAAGAGGCGATGATGGCGAGGGTGTGTGGTGGGGCAGGAAGGGGGTGTTCTTGCCCGTATCATGCCTGAAGTTCAAGCACTTTCCACCAATGTCTGTGTAATCATGGCCGCTACCTTCTGTTCTTATTTTTTAAACATCGGCCTGGTGTGGCGAGGGCGGCACAGACCTTCGCGGAGACCGAGACAGGTGAGCACTCCCTTCCGAAGGTCATGGCACGGTCAAGGAGGAGGTTTCGACAGATCTTGGCACTGTGACGGTCAGGGCCTTGGGAGCAGCCAGGCCCTGGGAATACGCCCTCCTCCCCATTGGTCCCCCTTCCCAGCCTCCTCCTGTTGGCTCCGTCCACACTGGACCCTCAACCAGCCTCTCCCAAAGCCCCTGCTCCAACCAGTGCCCCCCTCCATCAGACACCCACCCCACGGGACCCCCTCTCTGTCCAGCTTATTCCTCACCAGCCCCTCACCCTGCAGGCTGCCGGGTGACCTGTGTTAAAGGGACAAGGGCAGTAGCAGGAGCAGAAAGCAGAAGCTCTCAGTGTGACAGCCCCTTGAAGCACCTGCACAGCCCCCCGAAACATCTGCACAGCCCCCTGAAACATCTGCCCAGCCCCCTGAAACATCTGCATAGCCCCCGAAGCATCTGCCCAGCCCCCTGACGCATCTTCCCAGCCCCCTGACACATCCACACAGCCCCCCGAAGCATCTGCCCAGCCCCCTGAAGCATCTGCACAGCCCCCTGACGCATCTGCCCAGCCCCCGAAACATCTGCACAGCCCCCTGACGCATCTGCCCAGCCCCCCGAAACATCTGCACAGCCCCCCGAAGCATCTGCACAGCCCCCCTGAAACATCTGCACAGCCCCCTGACGCATCTGCACAGCCCCCCGACGCATCCGCACAGCCCCCCAACGCATCTGCACAGCCCCCTGAAACATCTGCACAGCCCCCCGACGCATCTGCACAGCCCCCCGACGCATCTGCACAGCCCCCCGACGCATCTGGACCAGAGGGTCTGGGACAGGTGGCCCAGGGCGAGGCCCTGACGAAGCTCCTCCCCACTCCCAGTCTCGGGACCTTATCTTCCGGGAGGGGAGGACCTAGGAACTGGATGTTGACCTAACCCCTCCCCCAGATGCCCGCGTGAAGGGGCGCAGAGGCGAAGAACGTGTGGATGTCTCACCCGGTGGGGGCTGGGCCGAGGCGGCCTGGGGTACGAGAGGAAGCCGAAGGGCCTGTCCCTGGCACTAAGCCCGGAGCACCAAGCATGCTAACCTCGAAGAATTTCTTCCTCGAGAACGTGCGTATGAGTCGGAGTTCTGTTTCTCACGGTTTCTGCGGCCCTCAAGCCGGTGAGCCCCCGGACACCGACGGGACGGGACGGGAGCTGGGGTTTCAGTTGCACTTTTAGCACAAACACCAGCTGATTTTGCAGAAACCTTTGAAGAAAGGCTAATTCTTGAGTATAATTTAATGTCGGTGTTATTAGTTCCGAACTGCTGCCCATCTTAACTCCGAGTTAGAAACGCTGCACCTGCCTGTCTTGCGCCCAGATTTCATTAGAAGAACCTGCACCGCCGGCGCCTCAGGCCGGTGCCCTGGCGAGGAAGCAGGCAGGAGGTAGGTGGCGGCGGGCTGCGCGGCTGGTTGCTGACATGATGGTGCGGAGATGCTTCCGTTTTCTTGTTCTGTGAAAGTCAAGTCCACAAGCACAGGGGTCCATGGAGGACAACTCTCTGCTCTTCGAGCGCCTCCGGTCACTCTTCCGCCCGTCTCGGTGCCGTGCAGAGCGAGAGCCTGTCAGTGGTCCGACCTGGGTTAGTTGGGCCCACACCCCCCGTGTGCGGGGACCGGGCACAGGCTTCATGGAACCTCCATGGACGGAACCACCCACCTGGGCTTTTCTCTCCGCTGCCTGTCCCCATCCTCACGGAAGTGGTTTCCATTATTCGGAAGATAAGCGGCCAGAGCCACTCCTACAGGAGGCCGCAGGCCGACCAGCACGGCTCCGAGTCAGTCCAAACACCAGGTGTGGCCGACGGTGGAGGGGACTGTGCCAGGGACACGCAAAAGCCCAGGAGAGCGCGAGGCGCGTCTGTGGGTCGGAAACCATGTATCAGCCTCTTAACAGGAAAGCGTTAGGGAGCAGACCCTGGGTTCTCATCTCCCGTGAGCTTTCGGCCTGGATGTGGGGAGATTATCATTTTCAAACCATCTCGCCCTGGTGGTTTGGCTCAGCGGTTGGAGAGTGGGCCCTCGGACCAAAGAGTCCCGGGTTCGATTCTGGTCAAGGGCAGGTACCTCGGCTGCAGCTCAGTCCGGCCCTGGTTGGGGTCGTGCGGGCGGCAACCACTCGGTG
This sequence comes from Molossus molossus, assembly GCF_014108415.1. Lineage (NCBI taxonomy): Eukaryota > Metazoa > Chordata > Mammalia > Chiroptera > Molossidae > Molossus > Molossus molossus. The sequence goes on from NW_023425352.1 coordinate 645,187, forward strand.
TGTCTGTCTCACGTTGAGGTTTCTCTCTCTCCCCCTCCCTGCCTCCCACTCTATCTGAAGATAAATGGGAAAACAATCACAGAACAAGAAAAAAAATAAGCCAACCATTTTCTGAAAAGTTCCCCGAAGAAGGCAGCTCTTTATCCGACCAACTGCTGACGCTCGGGCAAAGGCGCGGGCATCCAGGGGCCCTGACGCTGAGCCCAGCGAGGCCCAAAGAAAGTCACAAATCTGGCGGAGGCTCGAGGTGGAGGCCATGCTCCTCTTCAGCTGCCGTTTCTCCTGGCTCCACCCCGTTTTCTCCTGACGTACCCCAATTCCTGGAGTAAGCACTCTGCTCCGTAACTCATAGCGCCGTAACTTGGAGATGCCCTCTGACGCCCTCATATTTGACAACTCCTTTGAATCCCCTGACCCCAACAGAAGGGCCACCACCTTCCCAAAGGACCGGGTCTGCCACTCCGCGGGAACGCGTCCCTGTGGGTGCTCCTGTCCCCCCGCAGCCGCTGAGCTGGGCGGCAGGACGGGCTCCACACAGACCTCCGAGTGGAGAGTTCCCCGTGGCAGCTGACCCCTCGCCTAACACCTCCGGAGCCCTCTGAGCACCTGCCACCTGTCAGAGAAGAGCACCTGTTCTCGCTCTGTTTATCTCTGCACCCTGGTCTGTGCAGCCCTTCCCTTGTTATTCAATAACCAGGACACGTGTGTATTCTGCTCTGGCCGAGAGCATGACACATGTCACAAAACAATAAAAGTGCCCGGAGCACCTGCCGCCAGGTCCGCCCGCTGTGCTCAGCGACGTCGTCCGTGTATCTCAGGGACGGTCACCTCGCCAGATCGGCAGCAGCTGGCCCCCCGACGCACACCCCCCTTTATGGTCCTTCTCTGGGCGCGCAGAGGTCACTGCCTCGACCGTCACCACAAAATCTCCACGTCTTCCCACGCGGCCCTCAGCTCGCCTGCCACCGACTGTTGTGTAGGAGAAGCGAGCGCCTCCGGCTGGCCTGGGGCAGGCCGGCGAGGCAGCCCGGCTCCGCTTTGCAGACAACAGAAACACAACTCGTTCTGCATTCTCCTGGTGGGAAACGTACCCTTCAGGCCACGGAACTTGCCACTGCCCCCTCGTGGGCACCCGCCGTGGCTGGGGAGCCGTTCGGACCTGCGTTCTCCAGCCCGTGGACCCCGAGGGGGACACTCCCCACGGAAGTCTGGGAGGAAGAGAGCGGCAGCAGGCTCCAGGATCTGCACCCAGTCACGCGTGGTGGGACCGAGTGGCTCTCGTTCCCAGATCAGAGGCCCGTCTGACACTAAGCCCAGGCAAGTGGTTACTGCAAACTGAACTTTTTTAAAAAAATTGTTTTCTTTATTGATTTTAGAAAGAGAGGAAGGGAGAGGGAGAGAGAGAGGTAGAAACATCGATGAGAGAACATCGACTGGCCGCCTCCTGCACGCCCCCCACTGGGGATGGGCCCACAACCTGGGCATGTGCCCTGACCAGGAATCGAACCGGCGACCTCTTGGTGCAGGGTCGATGCTCAACCCCTGAGCCACACCAGCCAGGCCAAACCGTACTTGTAAATGGAGCCGGACCACACGGACAACAGACCAGAGCTCCAGCTCCGACAGAAGACGCGGCTGGGGTCACGCCGCCACCCCCCGAAAGAGGGTTTGTCAGGAGGAGAAGGGGCAGGAGGACGTGGCCAGGCGCTGGCACAGCCTCCGACTTCACGGCGGGACTTCAGCGAGTCGCGCTCACAACTGCACACCGGCTTCAGGAAGAACCCGCGCCGTGCGGAACTGGGGGGCTGGCTGCCGGCAAAATTGAGTTTGGATGCCCCCCAGCTACATTCATGTGGCCCTGGTTACAAAGTTCTGAGACATAATTCTTCACTGGGTCCAAAATGTAACTAGAAACGTCCGAAAGGAGTCAACGGGGATCCACACCGGGATCACAGACTCCCCTGTCCTTGGGTCCCCGCGGTTCCGTCAGGAGGGAGGGGCCCCAGCAACCAGCCCAGTTCGCACAGAAGCACCAGGCTCCCACCGCCGGAGCCCGAGGACGCCCCTCCCGCGCTCTCTGTGAGTTCAGGAGGCGACAGGAGACAGGCAGCGAAAGGGCCGGGTCTGGGAAACATGCCCACGAGTGGCCGAGTGGCGCGGCCCACGCCCTCCGGCCCCCGGGAAAGGGCATCTTCGGAGCAGACGGTGCTGGCACCGTGGCAGGGACTTGCCGCGAACTCTGCGCAGGTCCCGGCCGGTGCTGTCCGGGCACTCAGACCCCTTCTCTCGGCCGTCCAGCAGCAGCGACCTCCCCGGCCAGGCCTGTGAACCCGCTGCTCTGAGGGCTGCTGTCCAGGGCCGCTGAGCAGGAGGCTCGTGTGACCCGTGTGGCCCGAGAGCAGCGCCCGAGGATACCCCTGCGCAGGCGCACCCTCCAGCTGCTGCGTCCAGATGGAACGGCGACCTCAGCCCACAGATCCCCCAGAACCCATGTCCACGCCTCGCACCGTCGTGTCCAGCTCGGGCTTCCGCACAGGTCCGAGGCCGGACTCCGTCCGCTGACCACAGACGGGGGCGGCGCAGTGGACGGTGAGGGTGAGCCCTCCTGCGGTCACCCTGCCAGTGCCCTCAGCCCTGACCCCGGCTGAGACGCGGCCCAGGAAGCTCACGTGAAAGGGGCCGGGCGTGGCCTTCCCACCCCTGGGAGCTTCCTCCTCCACGGGCCCCACGGCCAGAGCAGGAAGTGGCCAAGTGGTGGTGCAGTGAGGCCCAGAGGGTGTTCCCAGTGTCCTGGGTCTCGTGCTCTCGTCCCCTCAGCTCCGCTGCCGCAGAGCCGGCGGCCACAGGCAGCATGTGGACTACGGGACGGTGGTGCTGCCGTGAACGGTGCTGACAGTGGACAGGGACCAGGTGGGCCGGGGCCGCGTCCACTCCCTCCCTCAGCAAACCCGCCCGCCCGGGCTCAGGCGCTGTGATCCGCGAGGGTCTAGGCCCGGTCATGACGCAAGCCCTGCTCACCATCCGGGGGCGAAAGCCCCAATGCGTCCCCACCCCGGGGCCACGGGTGCAGCTATGAAGGTCTGGCTGCTCAGCCGGTCTCCAGGGACAGGCCTGGCCCCGGCCACTCTCACCCGTGAGAGCCGAGACGCTCGGGCACCTCTCCCCATCTCTTCTCCCGGATGGAGGACCTGTCCAGCCATGGTCCCGGGGCTCCATCCCTTCCGCTCCCCGTGACGAATGAAAAGGTCATACTACTGTATTTTATTTTAAATCCTCACCTGAGGATATTTTTCCATTTATCCTCAGATAGAGTGGTAGGGAGGAAGGAAGAGAGAGAGAGACATTGATTGGTTGCCACCCGCACAACCCCAACCAGGGCCAGGGACCGAACTGCAACCACGGTACGTGCCCTTGACCTGACTCGAACCCGAGACTCTTTGGTCCAAGGGCCGACGCTCCAACTGCTGAGCCAAACCAGCCAGGGCTCATGCTCCCTTTTACTGCTATTTGAAATGACCATAAGAGCAAACATCTGACCAACGGGTGTAATCACGCTTTGTTTTCAAACAGCCCACAGCCTGCCCATCCCCAACCACCGGCACCACCAGGGCCTCCAGGAAGGGCGACCCCAGTCCTTCCCTTGGGACGGCAGTTCTGGGTGCTGAGGCATTATTCACAGGAGCCCAGAGTCGTGACTGCTCACAGGACATTAGGGCGTGAAGAAATCAGCACACAGGGCAGAAACCCTCCTCATGTCCATCTAGAAACCCAGGTGTCCTCCAAGACCTGCTGGCCAGAGGGCCAACTAGGGCCACTGCTGTCTAGGCAACGGGCACCTCCTGGCCGATGCCCCAGGACGATGCCCTGGATGATACCCCAGGATGATGCCCTGGCCGATGCCCCAGGACGATGGCCTGGACGATGCCCCTGGCCCCTGGACGATGCCCCTGGCTGATGCCCCAGGATGATGGCCTGGCCGATGTCCCAGGACGATGCCCCTGGCCGATGGCCCAGGACGATGTCCCTGGCCGATGCCCCAGGACGATGCCCTGGACGATGCCCCTGGACGATGCCCCTGGACGATGCCCCTGGACGATGTCCCAGGACGATGCCCTGGACGATGTCCCAGGACGATGCCCTGGACGATGTCCCAGGACGATGCCCTGGACGATGCCCTGGACGATGTCCCAGGACGATGCCCTGGACGATGCCCCTGGACGATGTCCCAGGACGATGCCCTGGACGATGCCCATGGACGATGGAGTGGGGGACAGCAGTCAGTGTTCTGGGTAATTCAAACCACAGCTGTCCCCCGGTTTCGGAGCTGCGCCGCGCTTCTTAATCAGAAGGCATCTGGCCGGCAGGAAGGGTTTCCTATAAATCACAGGAAGTTTCAAGACGTCAACAAAAGGATTCCAAGGGGGAGGCAGTCAGAACGAGGGAAACCTGATCTTAGTCCGTTTTATTAAGTTAACATTTTTCTACTGCATTTGTCTTCTCCCCTCTGAAAACTCCCCGAGTGACCTGAAGGATAAAGAACATCTATTGTCAGCAAACCCGGGGTGGGTGGGCCACCATTGTCCGTCTCCCTCATGCACCAGCTTTAAGACGGAATATCATAACCCCCAAATTAGCTTCTCCTCGTGAGCCATAAATCACAAACAAGTTGAAATTCACAGCCAGAGAACTTGAGACAACCCTGATGCAGGTTAAGAAAAGGCACATCTCAAGTTACTCCGTGAAATCCCAGTCTCTCTGGGTGTTACAGTCGGTCGGATGGCAGGAGGTGTTCAGGACGCCCTCCTACTGTCTCAGGGAGCGCGCCACACGCCCCCAGTGGGAGTGGGGTCACGCAACGCTCTCCCCGCTCGGAGGAAAGCAGGCTGTTTGGGGTTTTAATGCCAACTCCTTGCATTTTTCACACCATGAAAATATACGGACTCCATCACTACTGCGCTTCCCTCGGAATGTCCCCAGGGGAGAGACCCCACAATGGTGATCACGCACCTGCCTGGGCCCGGGGACCGGAGGGCACCCACCCCCTCTGGGCACACTCCACACGGGGGCTCAGAATCATCGAAGATGAGGACATATCTCAGGGGCTCCTCTCCAACGTGCTCCACGCGAGACTTGCAAAGGAGCTGGGTGTGGGGACGTGGGATCTGACCACCAAGACACGGGACGCGGCTGTGAGCACCGTCGGACTGGTTTCTCCACATTTTTCTCCGGCTTTCTGGCTGGTTTCCTGGCTGGCTGGAGGCTAGAACCAGTCATGGGCTGGCAGAGACAGGTACCAACACGGGCCACTTGGGAGAGCTCTGTAAACAGTGGGGACGAGTGGGGAGCATGTAGCAGGCCCCCTGCTGCTGGCCGGCCTGGCCGAGGCCTCCCCACCCACCTGCCACAAGCAGGCTGTGTCTTGCCCCAGGCCAGCTCCCGGCTGCCGGTGAGCAGCTTTGGGCCTAAATAGTAACTTTAAAGGACCCAAGAGAGAGAAGAATGCAACTGATTTATAATTAATTACCTGTCTCGTTTTAGAAAGGTTTTCAGACCCGTAAGTATCAAATTGTGTACACGAGAGCAGAAATGGGCAAACCACAGTCCAAGGGCCAAATTCTGTATGAGAAAATACAGTTTCATTGAAACCCAACCCCGCCCACTTGTCTACCTGTGTCTGTGGCTAATAAAGTTTCATTGAAACCCAGCCCCGCCCACTTATCTGCCTGTATCTGTGGCTAATAAAGTTTCATTGAAACCCAGCCCCGCCCACTTGTCTGCCTGTGTCTGTGGCTAATACAGTTTCATTAAAACCCAGCCCCGCCCACTTGTCTGCCTGTATCTGTGGCTAATAAAGTTTCATTGAAACCTAGCCCCTATTTGTCTGCCTGTGTCTGAGGCTAATAAAGTTTCATTGAAACCCAGCCCCGCCCACTTGTCTGCCTGTGTCTGTGGCTGCTTTTCATCTGCACGGAGCTGAGCAGTTGTAAGACACCGTGAGGCCTGAAGTATTTACTGCCTGGACCTCTACCAGAGTCTGCAGACCCCGCACTAGGGAAAGATATAGACATAAAACGCTGACCATGATTTATTGCCCACGGCAGTTATTACATATTAATTCACACACAGAACTAAAAAGTAGATTCAGGAAGTGGGGTACAGACTGACAATCCCCAGAAGAGGGGTTGGGGGGAGAGATAAACCACAGAACTTATATGCGTGTGTGCATGAACAATGGACATGGACAACAAAGCTGGGACAGGGCAGGGAGGGAGGGGGAGGGGGGAATCAGTGGTGGGGAGGACATCTACAACAAAAATAAATTAAATAAATAAATAAAATTTTTTAAGGCAAAAATAAAATAATGGCTGAAACCAGACTAAGCTTTGAACAAAGAAATTTATCCTAAAGTTGCCACTAGATTTTTTTATTGTGTGAGGGGATACATAAAAGATAGTTTGTGGTACAAAACCAGCAACAGCTGACAAATTGAGGGCATACAGATACCAAACTAAATAAGTCCTGATGTTTGCGATTCCATGGCTTTGTTACCAGCACTGCCTGGACCAGAATGGTCAGCAGTTTGAAAACAGGCATTGTGAAAAATATCACTTTTTTTTTGTAGACTCTTTTAAATTTTGATAATGTACTATATATTAATAAACACTGGCTTTATACTAATTTAAAAAGTAGATTCAGCCTGATGGCCAACAGCAAGACCCTGGCAGAATAGTACACAGCCATCAAAAATGTTGTTTATAAATCATTTTAATAGCACATGGAAAGATTGACTACTTTTTGTTAAGTGAAAAGTGTACAATACAAAATACATTAGCGCCCTGGCCGGTTTGGCTCAGCGGTTAGAGCGTCGGCCTGCGGTCCAGAGAGACCCGGGTTCGGTTCCCGCTAAGGGCATGTACCTCGGTTGCAGTTTGTCCCCGGCCCTGGTTGGTCGTGCGGGTGGCAGCCACTCGATGTGTCCCTTCACGTCGATGTTTCTCTCTCTCTTCCTTTCTCTCCCTCCCGCTCTATCTGAACAAAAAAAATGGAAAAATGTCCTCGGGTGAGGATAAAAAATAAAATAAAATTCACAAAATACATTAGCAATTCATCTCCACTAAGCAAAAAAAAAAATCCATCTCTCTCTCTCTCTCTCTCTCTCTCTCTCTCTTTTTCTTACTTTCTTTCTTTCTTTCTTATTTTGGTATGTGCCCCTAGCGGGAACTGAACCAGGGACTCTCTGGTCCGCAGGCCGATGCTCCAACCGCTGAGCCAAACCGGCCAGGGCAAAATATTTTTTTAGTAAAAAAAAAAACTACCAGATGGAAACAATCCACCGAGAAGTGGGAATTTGGATTTTATTTTCTTCTTTATATATTTAGGGTTTTTAAAAGCGATTTCTACAACAAATATTACTCGTATAAAAAGAAAAAGATTATTGTCAGGATAAAATTAAATAAAGTTCATAAACGATATATTATGGTAGAAGCTGTTTCTGGAATAAAATGATCTCTTTGCTGGGCTGCTGGTCACCACATTTTTTTAAGAGAGAGAAAGGGGGGGGCGGAGGGAGAAAGACAGACAAAGGTCCTTGTGATTCTCTGTCTTTTACTAAAAAGAGCATTTCAGATTTCAGCAGCAAGAAAATATTTTTCTGGCAAAAATTTCCAGGGCAGGTCTCCCGTTCACATGAGCGGGTCCTCAGAGGTGCCGTGAGGGGCCGAGAGCTGATTTCCAGCTGCCCCTCGGGTTGGAGATGTTCTCCACGAGGGTGACCATGAAGGCTCTTAGCAAGACTCGTCCCTCTGGGTTTAGGGGGGAAAATACACCAGATGTCCCCCAAACCTCTTATATACATTAACCAAACATCCGCGCAAGAACCATGACCTGGGGTGCTCAGCCAAAGCGACCGGACGGAAAACAGCGCTGGCATCTCCGCTGGAATTCACTGCACATTTTTCGCCGTGTTTGTCATCGTGAAAAGCTAGATACAAAGCAACACCAAGCAGAAAGAAGTCCCTGACCTAAGTGCTAAAATACGGATTTGCTGCTTCTCCCAGACCGAACCCTGAAACGCCGCACCGTGAAGGGACAGTCGCAGGCTCCGTGGTGAAGCCAACCTTTCCGCAGAGAACGCTTTTACCTTCATTTACTCCTACACGGAGCTTTCGACCAAAGACACAGAAAAGAAAGCGAAGGTTATTAAGTTATGCCAACAATTTCAAACACCAAGAAAAGAGAAAGACAAAACACTCTGCGCCACCGAAGCCCATCAGCTTCCGCCATCCGTGCGAGCCGAGCAGCACGGTCCTCGCTCTCAGGCTTCGCAGGGAACCCTCCAGCCCCCCACAAGCTCTCGGCCAAATCAGGGAGGCCGAGGTTCGAAGACGGAAAAGCAGAAAGGAAGGCGAACTCAGAGGCAGTCATATATCAGCGAGTTTCCCGAGCCTGGAGGAGCGAGGCTTTGAACTTGGAGAACGACGACCCAGAATGAGAAACAGAAGGAAGATGTGTTGGAAGCATTTGAACCGCGAGTCGCACCCTCTGCTCTGCTCCCCTGAGACCCGGCACGGGGAGTGAGGGCTCCTCCACCTCCGGCTCAAGTGCAGATGACTTTTTACCGGCAAGTTGAACCCGAGTCTCCTGGTCTTGATTGAGATGAAAAGAGCCTTTGAGAATTCCTATCCAGCCAGTCTGTGAGTTAGCAGTTGACCAGAAAATAACAACTTTTATCTAAATATATATGTGTGTGTGTGTGTGTGTGTGTGTGTGTGTGTGTGTAGATAGATAGATAGATAGATATAGATAGAGATAGATAGATAGATAGATAGATAGATAGATAGATAGATAGATAGATAGATAATGTTCATCTAGCCTCTTTCGTACACGGCAAGAAAGTGTGCCGATAAAGAAAGAGAGTTTTAGAGGTTGTTTCAATAAAATGCAAAGCCAGCCCGGCCGGTGTGGCTCAGTGGTTGAGTGTTGACCAAGATGCTCCAAGAGGTCGCCGATTCGATTCCCGGTCAGGACACAGGCCCAGGTTATGGGCCTGATCCCCAGTGGGGGGCATGTAGGAGGCAGCTCATCGATGTTTCCATCTCTCTCTCTCTCCCTCTCACTTCCTCTTTCTCTGAAATCAATAAAGAAAAAAATATTTTTTGTAAATGCAAAGACAGCCCTGGCCGGTGTGGCTCAGCAGTTAGCCCTTGGCCCAAAGGGTTGCAGGTTCGAGTCCCGGTCAAGGGCCCGTGCCTGGGTGGCAGGTTCCATCGCAGTTGTGATCAGGGTCGTGCAGGAGGTGACCAATCCATGTGTCTCTCTCGCATCAATGTTTTTTCCTCTCTCCCTCCTCCCGTCCTTCCGCTGTGTCTACAAAACATCAATGGAACAATATCCTCAGGTGAGGATTAGCAGCAACAACAAACGCAAAGACGTACTTGAAATAAAGCCGCCTGTGTCAGAGAACACGGCTGATTTCCTAAGGTCTGGCTCTGGTGGCACAGGAGGTCTTCAAGTCCCAGCTGCACCGCAAACATGTTCTCACCTCAAAGTACATCTTTCCCTTAATAGCATTTCCCATCGATAAAATAGAGTATTTTTTAATGAACTATTTGAATCTTCATGGTGGGAACCATGGGGGTGGTTTGATAGGCAGCCATAATCTCTCTCACCCTCTTCCCAAAGCTACTTCAAATGAAAATAACAATATTTCTTAACATGCTTTCTTGACCTTATATAAAACACAAATGAAAGCATCTTTTTTATTTGTAGCAGAAACTCTAAGTAAAAGAACAACAACAGAAGTACGTTAGCAGATGATGTAGGGCCCATTGTACTTCTGAAAGATTCTCATCAGAAATTAGGAATTTCCAAGACGGTGGACCCAGGACCTGTCCAGCTGCATCTCCTGCTGCCCCGGGAGGTACTTGTCGGGGGAGGACACTGCTCTGCCCTCTATCAGCCTCGGTCCGAGTCACAGATCCTCGCGGCAGCCGCTTGTTGTCTCATGACCCACGTGCTTTTCCAGCCCCTGTGCCCCACTCTCCTGGGCGCCACGGCTCGTGACGAAGGGGGGGCCTCGGCAGCCACCCAGCCTCGCCCGCCACAGCAGCCCGGGAACGTGCCGCTCCGTCGCAAGTCTGGCACAGAGCAGCCCCCACAGACAGCGGGGGCTGAGGGGCTCCATGGTTTCTGCACCTACACTCGAGGTGGGCCTGACCTGCCCAGGGAAGAGATGGGGGCCGTGCTTGGACTTCAGTTCTGTGATTCACGTTGGCTCCGCGGGGTCGGCCGAGACCCCAGACAAGACGCGGCCCGTCCGGCCGTGGGTCTGGTCCTTGGAACCCGGAAGCTTTGTCTCCTCAGGCAGAGGCGCGTGGCCCTGGGAGCCGGGCTGAGCCGATGAGCACAGACCGGCTGCCGGGGCCGGATGAGCGTCTGCTGGACGGACAGACGGATGCGCACGTCCCGTCACGCTGCATCCTCGTGCGTCTGCTCCACCGTGTAGGTCGCCAAGGTTCCTGGGGACCCAGAGCCCATGGTCAGCTGCGGTCGGGTCCTCCCAGCAGGACGGCAGAGAGCAGCCCGGGCCAGGGCCAGCCCACGAGCGGAGCCTGGCTCTCCCTTTTCAAACAGTTGGAGGGTGGAGGGGGCGTCCAGAGATGCAAACTATTTCATGGCAAATGAAAATAAGCTGAAATTCAAGTCTTTGCGTCCAAGAATAAAGTTCTAGGGGAGACAGCCGCACCCCTGGTTGACGTCTGGATCGGCGGCTCTTCTGAACACGGCGGCCCTGAGCAGTCACACCAGAGGCAGGAGAGCCCGACACTTCACCGCGGCCGTGCCCAGAGCGCGCGATGCGCACCCCGTCTGTGCAGCCACTGAGCCGGCCTCCCCGGCACTCAGCACGCAGACCAGCACGGAGCAGGGCCCCGCGCTCCGCAGATGCTCTGGGCTCCTCCACCAGCACCAGCCCTCGGCTGTGCTTCGCCTCGGCCCGGACCCCCGACGCCCGCGGCCCCCTGTGTCCTCGCGTCCCCACAGGCTCACGGGGGGTGCTGGAATCCAGGAGGCCTGCGGGCTCAGCAGGTGAGAAACCTGAGCGCTCGTGACCACCACATGCGAGAACACAGCTCAGTCCCTCAGGTGTCCCACCGAACACAAGCCCCGCTCTGCTCCCCGTCACGTGCTGGGCCTCGAAGAACGGGCCGCACTGCGGGCCCCACCTGGTCTCGTCCCTGCACGCGGGCTCGCCCTCCGGCTCACCCACACCCTGCTTGGCTCTCCTGCCCCAACGGGCTGCCTCCCCGCCGGAGCCTCACCCTCCTGAAAGAACTACTCCTGAGGCTGAACGACGCCCCGAGTTGGCATCAGCCGCCCACAGCCCCCTTCGGACCCCAAGGACAAGGGCGGTGGGGAACCCCCTCCACGGGGCTACAGAGAGGAGACGCACTGATGCTCTGAATCGGTCATCTTCCATTTCTCTCAAGTAACTTATCATTTGGTTTCCATCAAGTTCTGGCCTCTGCCTTGTGGAAAATGCACGGAGCCAACAAGAGAAAGGGAGGAAATGATGAAGAAGAATTTTCTCTCAACGCCGCTAATTCGCTGAAACCCCGTCAGAGCGCTGAGCTGTGGCCGGAGCGCGGGGTCCGGCTCTGCCGGAAAGCCGCGGTGTGGGGCGGGGACAGGGTGCGGGTGTCGCTCTGGGTGGCAAAGGTCCAAAGGAGAAGCAAGGCTGGGAAGACGTCCCGGGACACCTCTGGGCACCGGAGACTTGCGTGGGGATAAACCACAGAAGTGGCCTTTGCCGCCAAGTCCCGTCAGAGCACAGAAGCGAAGGAGGAGGAAGAGCCGGTGGAAATTATGAAGCCAAAGTGGGCACCACTCGCTGAGGTCGACAGCTGCTGTGCCCGGCACCGCTCTGGAACCTCCCTCCCAGGCAGCCCTCCGGCCGGGCCCCACCTCTCCGATCCCCCACCAGCCTCCGGCAGCCCGTAGCTTCTACCCTTATGTCCCCGGACTGGTGAGCTCAGTCTTGGCTGCTCCCTGGAGTGTTGCGTTGTTGGAGTCGCTACGGATAATGTTTCAGATTCTTGTGTAACCCTCAGGACACCTGAACACACACAGGACGTAAATACCTTTTATCGAAAGAATGTGAATGGGGAACACGACCACTTTTTCCTTCAATAAATCTGAAGGAGGCACTTTGTAAGGGTGAGGTGGCCTCTGACAGACGTCACCCCCGCCTTTCCTGCTGTGATTCGCAGCTTTTAGTACACTTTTTTTTTTTTGGTACGTGCCCCTAGCGGGAACCGAAGCCGGAACTATCTGGTCCGCAGGCCGACGCTCAACCGCTGAGCCAAACCGGCCAGGATTCGGCAGCTTTTAAAGGCGCTGCCCACTGAAAATGGGGCGTCCCCGTCCGAGGCCCACATGGGTGACTGGCAGCTGCGGGCCTCCTGGGCTCCGAGACAGTACGAGGCGGTGGGAAGGGCGGGCTGAGTCTGGGCCGGGCAGCACCGGAACCACAGCAACCTGCCCAGGTGACCTGACCGCCTCAGCCACGCCGGCCCCTCCCACAGCCAGGGACCCCCCGGAGCAGCTCCCGGGTGCCAGGGGCCTTTCATGCAGACAAATGTTCAAGCGACATTTCAATCTTCCTTGTCTCACTGAACAGAAACATAGAAGACCACCACCCGCACAACCACGGCTTCCCATCATGCCTCACAACAAACAGGGAAAACGTCCATATATTTAAATGTCTTTCCTTTATTGATTTTAGAGAGAGAGGAAGGGAGAGGGAGAGAGAGAAACATTGATGAGAGAGAACATCGACTGGCCGCCTCCTGCACGCCCCCCACTGGGGATCAGGCCCACAACCTGGGCATGTGCCCTGACCAGGAATCGAACTGGCGACCTCTTGGTGCAGGGTCGACGCTCAGCCACTGAGCCACACCAGCCGGGCTCAGTGAAACAATTATAAACACAGTCATTGGTTACAGGCCGCACTGGGTTCTCATGCTCCGGGCTGGTTGCGACCGTCACACGTGGTCACTAACGTCGGGAGACGGCAAAGGCTCTCCAGCCATGGACTCGCTCACAGTGGACCCCCAGGGGCATCTCCTAGAAAAGCTGGGGAAATGCAGAACCAACGGGTGTGAAGGCGCCGGTGCTCTGCCCGGGCACCCGGGCCCTGAGAGGGCCCCGCGCGAGGGGAGCATACGGGTGACCCGCACTTCTGCACACTGCTTTGCTCCGTGGAGGCTGGCTGAGCGGCGCATCGGCGGCTACAGGCAGAGACGCCAGCACAGCGCAGGCAACGGCACCGGCTGCAGAGCCGCCCGGGAGCCGACCAGGGGAGGAGCAACGTGCGGAGCTGAGCCCAGCCAACACTCAGAGGTTCTTGTAGACGCACCTTCTGTCCAAGACGCACAGAAAGCGAAGGTGCAACGCCCAGCACAGAGGCGCCGAAGAGCTGAAGTGTTGGCCACCTCGGAGTGTAGGCAATCCAAGAGTCTGCATTCCAGACCCACCAAAGAGGAAGGGTTCAAGGAACACCGGCAGCATTTGTTCAGACGGCGCCAGGCTGGGCGTGGGAACCACCCGGGAGAGAGCCACGCACTGCGGACACACGGACCAGGCTCCGTCAGCTCCCTGTGAGCTGAAATTATCAGCCTCTGCCGCTCGCCCGAGGATAAGGCGTGTTCTCTCGGGAGTGACATACGGCGCACACAGCTTCTGCGCAAGCCGCAGAGGGGTACCTGGCATACACCTTTAAGTTACCCGACCACACCAAGAAACAGACCCAGACTGAAGTTCACAACAGAAACGGAATACACTTCATCCACATAGTAGAGCCAACAGACACGGACTGTAAAATAACCACCATCAATATGCTCAAGAAAACAGAACTGGAATGGACACCAAAAGGTGAAAATTCTAGATCAGAAATACATGGAAATTCCGGGAAAATGCAGTGTCTGGAATTCAGAACTCAACAGAGGGCTTGAACAGCAGAGGAGATGCAGCTGAAGAGAGGAGAGACCTGCCGGGAGGCAGAACGCACGATGCCACAGCCTGGTCCTGCCTGCACAGGTCATCCATACGTGAGAATGAATCAGCTGTAAACGTAAGATCCGCGCTCTTTACTGTATGTAACTCGACCTCCATCAAAAAAAAAAACAACAACTTAAAAAGTAAAGACAGAATAAAGACATTTCTAGAATAACAAGAATTAAGAGAAGAATCGCGTGCAGACCTGAACTGAAGGAAATACTAGAGAGCATTGTTTTTGCTTTGTCTTCAGACAGACGAGAAATGATCCCAGACGGAAACCCAGCTGTGCAGGAAGACGTGGAAAGGGTCATTTGTGTCACGTGGGTGAACCCAAATAAATATAAAAATAATAATATATTTTGGAAACTAACGTGTGGAATTAAAATGCATGACAACGGGCCCTGGCCGGTTTGGCTCAGCGGTTAGAGCGTCCGCCTGCGGTCCGGAGAGACCCGGGTTCGGTTCCCGCTAAGGGCACGTACCTCGGTTGCAGTTTGTCCCCGGCCCTGGTTGGTTGTGTGGGTGGCAGCCACTCGATGTGTCCCTTTCACGTCGATGTTTCTCTCTCTCTCTCTCCCTTCCACACTCTATCTAAACAAAAGACGAGGGAATGTCCTCGGGTGAGGATTAAAATAAAATAAAATAAAATAAAATAAAATAAAATAAAATATAAAATAAAATAAAAGCATGACAACGGCCCTGGCCAGTTTGGCTCAGCGGTTAGAGCGTCGGCCTGCGGTCCGCAGAGACCCAGGTTCGGTTCCCGCTAAGGGCATGTACTTCGGTTGCAGTTTGTCCCCGGCCCTGGTTGGTTGTGCGGGTGGCAGCCACTTGATGTGTCTCTTTCACGTCGATGTTTCTCTCTCTCTCTCCCTTCCTCTCTCTCCCTCCCGCTCTATCTGTACAAAAAATGGAAAAATGTCCTCGGGTGAGGATAAAAAAAAAAAAAAAAAAGCATGACAACGGTAAGAGGAGAAAGGGAGATAAGTAGAGTTTTCAAAGGCTCAGAAATCCTAACATTGACTAGAGGAGAAGAAGCAACCACTTCACACTAGACTCTGAAAGATGCATGTGATCCTCTCTGCATTCGTGCAGAATGTACATGTAATGGGCTGACAGAGAAGAAAATGTGGTATGAGTTCAAAAAGAGTCACGAAACACTTAAAACAGGTGTGCAAAATACAAAACAGTGACGGACATCCAAACACATCAAAAATCACATTAAACAGAAAAGGTCTACATTTTTTCATCAAGAGAGACATATTCATATGTATAATATATATAAGATCTTATAAGAGATACACCTTAACTATAAGCCCATGGAAAACCTATAGTAAATGTTGGAAACTATACTATGCAGAAGTCGCCGAAGGAAGTGGATTTACTGGTATCAGACAAGATGGACTTCAAGACAAGAAACATCGCTGAAGAGGGCTAGTCCACAGTGATAAACGTATCAATCCAAAAGGAAGGTGTGATCAGTCTAAATCTGCAAGCACCTAATAATATAGCTTCGAATATATGAAGCGAAAATTGATACACCTAAAGGGAGAAATATCCAAATCCATAATCATAGTAGACACTAACAGACTGTAACTGGGATTCATCACGTCTTTCTCAGTAACAGGCCAGACCCCATCCCCCACCCCCACCCCCAAAAATCTGTAAGAACATAGGCAGCCTATCAAAACGATGAACTAACTTGACCAAAACAGATATACATACAGACACAGAGAATATCTGTGTATTAATTGACACGTATAAAACACTGAACCCAGAAATAGAATACGGCTACACTCAAATGGGTGATTGAGTTTCATCGTCAGAATGAAGTCATAGGCAAATGAACACATGTTGTATGAATCCAATTATAGGACGTTCGAAAGCAGGAAAAAATTAACTGAGAGTGACAGCCATCAGGGTAATTGACCTTGGGAGGGTAAGCTTGGGAAGGGGCCAGAGGGGATTTTCTGGGGGTGTTAATACTCCATTTTTTGACCTGGGTATTAGTTATAGCTGTGCTGGTTACATGGGTGTGTTCACGTGGTAAAAATTGATCAAACTATACACTTCTGACTCGTGCATTTTTCTGTATGTAGTTTCAATGAAAAGTATACTTAAAAACACCCCAAAAACTATAAAGAAGATAGCTGTCAGTCTACGAAATAACACTTTTCACCTGTGATCACTGACATGCACCGGAGGTTCTCACATGTTTGCAAACCAGTTTTGGGTGAGGATAGACTCTTTTGATTCCTTTATATTACAATCCATATTTCATAGCTCACAACAAGTTAAATAATGTATACTTATTTTAATTTTAAATGATGGTTTTAAAGTTTATAATGAGATTCAGCTTGAAGATGTCTGAGGCCTCAAGATACTTCTGTTTTAGAGCGAGCTTCACAGACAGAAGAAATCTGGTTCAGACACTAATTAAGTTGAGGCATTTGAAGTATTAATTCACAACAAGTTGTTTCTCCTCCAACAATATTTTCATTTTTAAATAACTACCAGAGGAGAGAAACTCTTACATTACCAAAAGGTTTTTCATTACTAACTGTGGGATTTCTAGCCGAGAAATAAGAGAATAATCTTTCCCATCTGAGAGGGTGAAGGTCTGCACGCGCACACACACACACACACGTATACCCCATGTGAAAACAGATACCCATCATCATGACATTTTCCTGATGTTCTGGTAATTGTTTTATACAACTTCCCTAACATACGTACCTCCCGCCAAAACGGCCACACGCACCGGAGATCAGTGTAGTTAGCGGTGTAAGTCATGAATTCTGCAGCCAGGCTGCTGGGTCCCCGCCCCGGGGCCCCTCCTACAAAGAGGACCTGTGCCGGCCGCCTCGCCTCTCTGGGCCTCAGTTTCGTGACGTGTACAGTAAGACGCTGGTTTTAACCGGAAGGGCTGCTGTGCCGACTGAATGAATGGACCTGTGAAGCCGGGGATCCACGCCTGACCCGGGGAAAGCCCCGTGTGCTAACTACTCCGTCACTGTTCCAGCTGTGTCCCGTCTGTGCACAGCCCGTCTGTCCAGTTAGCAGCCGGACAGTTCCAGGAACCAGTGTCGTCAGAACGCTGACTGGTGCTCAGAACGAAGCGTGTACACGATGCTGAGCACCTTCGTCCTCTCTGAGTTAGCAATGAAATTCCGTTCAGCAGGGTTTCATGTGCCGTGGGTTTCACTGGGCACAGACCCTGAATGTTCAGAATCTGCACAGGGTCCATGTGGCCACTCGGCAAACCAGACCCCTCAATTCAGCAGGACACTAACTGCCGAGAGCCTGGCCGTCAGCGCCCACGGAGAAGGGCACTGGGCTATCCCGGTCACTCAGCTCGGGGGTGACTAGCTAAATGCTGTCATCAGGGAACGAGGCGGGTCCCAGAACCACAGCCCCGACATCATCACATGCTGACCACATGGACTAACACTCAGCCCTTAGCTCACAGGCCTCTGCTCAGCTCAAGCTCACCGGTGGACGGCATCCCCGAACACGCCTCCTCTCGCAGGACGTCACCTGTGGCCAACGACGGTCTGCGCGTCTTCTCAGCGTCTCCTATTTAAACAGAAAACGTCCTTCTCTCTGCGTGAAGCTGCTCAGCGGGCGGCACCCCCAGGACGGTCACAGTGCTCGTCTGTGTTGTCAGCACCGGCCACACCCACACGGTCAGCTCCCTGGTCGCCTCTCGTTATGTCGAACTAACAAATAATTAAATCATAGGAATGGCCAGTTTTTCAGAGATTAAGTCAGACCACCTGAACTCAGTTGTTTTATGCACATGAGCCCACCGATCACGAAAATCTCGGGCGAGGGAGGTACATGCCTTCCCCTAATTCCGAATCTTCTTACATGTTATACAGGAAAATCTCCTCCTTGGCCATAGTTATGGCCGAAGATGCTCCACTCAGTGCAAATATTTCATGGGGGTTGAGGATAAGTCAAGGCCAGATCTACTTGCAAATACAAAATTTTGGAAAGAAATAGATAAAACAATGTACCAAATGTTGCGACGTTTTCTGTGGATTAGCACAGTCTGCTTCTAGCTGTCACTACGTCGCTGCTTTATGAAGGAGATGGTCCGAAGTCAAGAAAGACCTATGGGATTACTGACTAAAGAGTTTCATTAAACTGATATGAAAACAGAAACTACTGTTATTGTTCCCATTTTACAGATGAAGCAGTGGAGGGAATGAGGCTAAAACACAGCCAGGGAAGGGGAGGGGAGGGGCAGGACATGCAGCCAGGCAGTGTGACCTTAGAGCTCACATTTTTTTTTCCTTTATTGATTTCGGAGAGAGAGGAAGGGAGAGGGAGAGAGAGGTAGAAACATCAATGAGGGAGAACATCGACTGGCCGCCTCCTGCACGCCCTCCACTGGGGATCTGAGCACAACCTGGGCGTGTGTCCCGACTGGGAATCGAACCGGCGACCTCTTGGTATGCGGGTCGACGCTTAGCCACTGAGCTGCTCCGGCCGGACAGAGCTCACATCTGAACAAGTGTTCTCTTCTGGGCAAACAAAACAACTGCAAGTGGTGGTGGGGTCTCTAAAGAAAAACCATAGAGTGAGTCGGGTCAAGATGTAAGAGTTACTGTTACTAGGGCTGTCTTTTGGATCCCCAGAGAGGAAATCTACTCCAGAAGGGGTGGTTAGGAATGGCCTTTGAGACCTAAAGGAAGAGACAGGTGCTACTGTGTGACGAGCAAGAGGAAGAACATTTCAAGAGAGGCGACCTGTGCAAAGGCCCTGAGGCCAGTGTGGCTGCAGCCCCGAAGGAATGCTGCGAGGTCCGACTGGACGGGCCAGCGAAGACCAGGCACGCCTGGGACTCAGCCTGGTGAAAGAGAAGACCGTCCGCCCGTATCCCCAGGGCCAGGCACGGCGCCCAACACAGAGCAGGCGCTCAGGTACAGACGGATGGACTCTTCAGGTGAGTTACAATTAAACTTGCTCAGAGGCTGAATCGTTGTTGTTGGGGGTTGGGGCAAGGCGAGCAGAGCAGATCTACCTGAACCCAGTCGGTCATTGGCTCTGACCAGCCCCCACAGCTGCCGGGAGCAGCCTCATGCGGACGGGGAGCCACACGGACAGCCAGGTGCATGCTCAACACCTGGTTCCCTTGCAGCCCAGACAGGACATTTGCACTGGTCACTGGAAACCTAGTCCCCCAGGGACCTCCGCAGACCGGGCGTGCTGACCGGATCAAGGCAGAAATGAAGGCTCCGGAGGTGAAGCTGTTCTCCCTGACAGCCCCACAGCCGTGTCCAGCAGGTGGGTTCACCTGACACCAGCACCCAGGGGACAGCATTCCTTTATTTTTCAAAGCCAGTCGGGGGTCCAGTTGGATTTTCATGCAGATACACGCTGGTATTGCTATGCTGAAGCTTCCCAGGCCGAATGGTGTCATTCATGGTGTTCACCCCACGCCCCCCCAAAATTAAACTGCCTGGACCCTTCAAACATCCCCCTGCGGACAGTGACCGTGAGCCGCCTTGGACCACGGCCTTGACCTCGAACGCACACAGCCGTCTGCTCTCAGAGCCTTCATCACGGGGTTCATGACTCTTCGGGGCTTTCTTTCCCCCTGGGCTCCCACAAAGTGCCTGGAACACCCCAGATCTGGGCAACGAGTGGCTGTGGCCCCAGCGCCACACAGAACCACAGCCCCTCCTGACCACCACCTCTCACCACAAACAGCTCCGCGAGGGAAGCTCAGCGCCCGCTACGGTGCCTGGTTCCTCGTTTCCGAACGGGGGGCGGGGGGGGGGCGGCGTGAGGAGTTAGTTGCCACTGTCTTGATTTATGGGACTTGTACCTGCACCTGACTGTTGAGTCCTCACAGAGTAAAAGCAAACGTAAGCCAGCGATCACGGGGCTCGTGGAGAGCTTTGCGCCCCTTCACCGGGGCTCCTGGAGGCTGGGGGCGCGAGGGCCATGCCCCCTCCTGCTGCTGGGCGCCCCTGGGTGAGTCCGGCCGGCTCAGCAGGAGCGTCTCAGTCACAGGATGATTTTGACCACGATGAACCTTGACAGCGACCGTGCCCCGGGAGAGAGTGTGCAGAGCCCCTCTCTGCTCCACCGATCCGTTTAAATGCACCCCCGCTGCTGCTGTAACTCATTTTCCTTCTTCAGCAGCTCGGCTGTTCCTGGGTTTCCGCTCAGCCGTCCTCCAAAGGCCTCATATGTTGCTAGCAGGGCAGGGCTGTTGAAAGATTTGGGGAGCAATAGCTACATGTTATTTTAAACTGTTCGGCAGGGAAAATCCTTCATTGTTCTCGGGAATTAGGTAAATTGGGCTCAGAAACAGTCTTCCGTAAAAAAAAAAAAAAAAAAAAAACCTGGCGCATCTGAAGAATGCCGGAGAGCGCTGCTCTGACGGGCGGCGGGCGCGGGCTTGTCGGTCCGCGTGGGCCCTCCTCCCCGGGGACGGGCCTGTGCGCCGCGACATTCCTCACCGATTTCTGTAATTGCTGTCAGAGAACCCCCATTTCAGCACCAGGCACTTCAACTCCCACTTCTGCCACACGGATCATTGGCGTCTTTGTGTGGAGAGAACGCTGTCCTCCTTCGCCCCGTGAAGAACATTCCTGGTCCCCTAAAAACCCATAATGACTTAATAGCGTCTAAAGCACAGCCCACTGAGTCCTTAATTACATCAGGCTACCGTCGTAGTGAAATTAACTAAATTGCAACTCCGACAGGCTGACCTGGGAGACAAGCGGGTGGGTTTCAGACATCTGGCCGGCTCTGCCCGCGATTTATGATGGATGAAGGTTTATTAATAAAAACCAGCTGACCGGCAGGGACTTGCCTTTGATCGTTATTTTGTGTCCTGGATGCACAACAACACCGGCTGCCCGCGCGGCGTGATCACACAGGTGAGGGCCCATTCTTCTTGGCAAACCTCGGATTTGCACATGAAATTCACTGGGACCCTTGAACGAGTTACCTGTGCTGGGCTCTAACCAGATAGTAAGCCCCACGCTGGTACATGAGTAACCAGTTTGAAGGCTCCTGTCCGATTTTTAATGCAGGCTTCCCTCCTGGCGTGGTGGTATACGTAACAGAAGCACACACGAGAAAGATCACGTTATTAAAAATATATTTAAAAGAAAGAAGTGAGGTTGGGCACTTGAATACGACGCGGTGACAACGGGGCCGAGACGCGTTCCTCTGTCAGCTAAGACCATACGCGGGGTGTAGTGAAGTGTACACGGCTTGGAATAGAATAAACGTAACAAATACAGAACATAAAATCCAAAAATACTAAAGCAAAGAATTCCCTAGGTTGCTTGGATTTTATAAAAGATCCGAAGATTTGTAAGTACAGCGCTATCTGGGGGGTTGTTTTCCCTCCAAATCTTGCCGGAGAGAAGGTGGTTTTTCTTTTCTCAGACACCAAAGGCGGATCTGCTCACGGAAACGTCTCCACAGTCACTCACTCCATCAGCACGTCTAGCGCATGGTCACTCACATCAGCACGTCTAGGACATGGTCACTCCATCAGCACATCTAGGGCATGGTCACTCCATCAGCACGTCTAGGACATGGTCACTCCATCAGCACGTCTAGGGCATGGTCACTCCATCAGCATGTCTAGGACATGGTCACTCACATCAGCACGTCTAGGACATGGTCACTCACTCCATCAGCACGTCTAGGACATGGTCACTCCATCAGCACATCTAGGGCATGGTCACTCCATCAGCACGTCTAGCACATGGTCACTCCATCAGCACGTCTAGCACATGGTCACTCCATCAGCACGTCTAGGACATGGTCATTCCATCAGCACGTCTAGGGCATGGTCACTCCATCAGCACGTCTAGCACATGGTCACTCCATCAGCACGTCTAGCGCATGGTCACTCCATCAGCACGTCTAGCGCATGGTCACTCCATCAGCTCGTCTAGGACATGGTCACTCACATCAGCACGTCTAGGACATGGTCACTCACATCAGCACGTCTAGGACATGGTCACTCACATCAGCACGTCTAGGACATGGTCACTCACTCCATCAGCACGTCTAGGACATGGTCACTCCATCAGCACATCTAGGGCATGGTCACTCCATCAGCACGTCTAGCGCATGGTCACTCCATCAGCACGTCTAGGACATGGTCACTCCATCAGCACGTCTAGGGCATGGTCACTCCATCAGCACGTCTAGCGCATGGTCACTCCATCAGCACGTCTAGCGCATGGTCACTCCATCAGCATGTCTAGGGCATGGTCACTCACTCCATCAGCACGTCTAGGGCATGGTCACTCCATCAGCACGTCTAGGGCATGGTCACTCACTCCATCAGCACGTCTAGGACATGGTCACTCCATCAGCACGTCTAGGGCATGGACACTCCATCAGCACGTCTAGGGCATGGTCACTCCATCAGCACGTCTAGGGCATGGTCACTCACTCCATCAGCACGTCTAGGACATGGTCACTCCATCAGCACGTCTAGGGCATGGACACTCCATCAGCATGTCTAGGGCATGGTCACTCCATCAGCACGTCTAGGGCATGGTCACTCCATCAGCACGTCTAGGGCATGGTCACTCCATCAGCACGTCTAGGACATGGTCACTCACATCAGCACGTCTAGGGCATGGTCACTCCATCAGCACGTCTGGGACAGAGAATGTCACCCATCGAGTGGGAAGAGAAGACTGCTGTGTATCACGGGAGCCTCGAAGTGTCCGCTGAGGCCCAGACACCCCACTTACCGTAGTGAACACATGTGTAGCTGCACCTACACCCAAACAGCAGAACTGACTGCAAACTGGCTGGAGGCACCCCCATTCGTCCAAGGTGTGGCCCGAACACGCCGACTCCTACCTCGTCACAGAACACCCCGCCTGGATCCCTGTACGGGACGTTATACGGGCCATCCAGGTAATTCGTCATGTAGATACTCCAAGTGTCTAAAAGTTCCATTTGCCCCAGTTACTTGGCTCTCACAGGACAATAGAGACGGACTCGCCAGGAAAATTATTTCACCATTTTATTCCCCTTGGGCCCTGCACACCCAGGGAATACCCAGGGCTTATCTTGAATTTATTTTCTCAAGTCCTTCACCGAGAGCAGCAGTGTGAACATCTGTCTCGACATCGAGTCACAGGCTCTGTTTTCACTGGGAGACACTCGCATCACCGAGAGGTGGGCGTTTTCCGAGCTCCGGGACGTGCGGGAACCTGTCAGCTTACTTGGACTGCGTGACTGGAGCGATGCTGTCCAGGTCGGCTCCGGGCAGTGGCCCTGGGCAGGGGGCGCTGTTGTCCACAACAGGGTAGCTCTGCTCTGCGGGTGGAGACGGCTCTCGGCCCCGCCCGCTCGGGAGGAGAAGGTGGCGCTGGGCGGTGAGCAGACCTCTGAGCGGCTCTGCTCTCTGCAGGAGGCCCAGCAGGGAGCCCGGGTCACGCGGAGTCTTGCAGGATCACAGAGGATCACAGGCGGGTGGCACACCTTCATGCAACTAACGATGCCGGTGGCTTATGATTTTAACAGAACCGAGATGCAGTCGACGAACAGGCTCCGCGCCCGACGCGGATGGAAGCGGAGCCCGCACTGCGACGCGGTGCGAAGAATCGCAGGGAAGGTTGTTGAAGGACAGGTTCTCCGGGCCCAGACACGAGGCTCAGCGGGGTGAGGCCCCAGGTGGTTCTCAGACAGGTGGCCCCGGACCACACACGGACGCAGAGGGAGCCTCAGAGATGAAAGATGAATTTGCTTTTATTTGTTTACGTCTGTCTCCCTCCTCCAGACTGTGAGACCCTCCAGACCAGGGGTCGGCCACCTTTTCCTGCAAAAGGCCAGGTAGTGAGTGCTCCAGCCGGGCCTCACTGCCCACCCTGCTCTCAGACGGGCCCCCTCCCGGTCAGCGCCAGGCTCCGGGACAGAGTGAGGGCACAGCACAGTTCTCGCCTCGGGTACGTCTTCTGATAGCAAAGCAGTCGGTGCAACAACAAATCACCAGATGTAAGAAGTCACACGAGGTCTGCAGAAGTGCGGAGGCAGAGGGCGTCGTCATAGGCGACAGAGACAGCAAATTAAGCAACAAAACGAAACGGGACACCATTAATTTTGCATTTCAGATAAACAGTGACAAAATAATTTGACTTAATGCTCAAAAAGGATTTGTGGTTGATCTGAAATTCGCGTTTCACAGGGCACCCCACCTGCTCTCTGACGGTCCCGGCAGGACTGACTTTTGAGCAACACTGAACAAGTTGGGGGACGCAGGGCGACGTGTTCCAGGCAGAATGGACGTGCACCGGTGAGCCCCGGAGCCACCCCGGCCACGGCGGGGGGGGGGGGGGCACGGCCGGAGGGGACTGAGGTCCAACGTGAGAGGCTCTGACCCCTGCACGCGGGTCAGAGTCCACCCTGTAAACCCGGGGAGGGCTGAGGTTTCCAGGCCGAGGCTGGCTGCTCCCCGTGGTTCCCGTCCGACAGCCTGGTCTTCTCTCCGGGGTTTTGCTCACAGACTAAGTCCTGGTCTAATTTTGATCTGGTCGCTCTCTTCCAAGCCATGCAGGTTGGATTTTCCTCACTAGGAATTTTCTGATTAAAACACACACCCTCACCCATGCTCACACTCACACTCATGCACACTCAGTCACACACAGGTCTACACAGTCGCCATATAGTCCTTTTGACCAAAGAGAGAAAACACGTTACACCAGGAAGACCGCCTGCACTGGCCAGAGAGAAGGGTCCCGCGCAGCAGGTGGCAAGTGTCCTGGGCCCCCTTCTGTATCAACACTGACCTGAGGGCCACCCCAGGGGGAGGGGGGGACGGACGCCCAGGATACCGACTTGTTTCTGGGTCCCGGCGTGTCTTCCGGGTCCTGCCCACTGGAAGCTTGTCCCAGGTCACTCCCTCGGGGCCAGCGTGAACACGGGCACCCACAGCCCGGCTCGCCCGCAGTCTGGAGGAGGTGGAAGTCAGCCGCCGCTTCCTTACTCGGACAGGTCTGAGACGGCCACTGCTGCTGGCCATCCCGCGGCCCGCGACCCTCTGGCTGGGGCCCGTGCGGGAGGACTCTGCGGAGGGAACACACGCAGAGCCCAGGAGGCGCAAGGGCTGGCTCCGTGGGACATTCCTGGGGTAGAACCACCAGGACTTAGCGACTAACTGGACAGCGATAGGAGAACAGAGAGAGGAAGAGAGGCGTCCGGACAACTGCGCAGTGTCCAGAGGAGACCTGGCGATACCTTCAGCCGCCCTGGAAAACCACAGGAAGCGCAAGTTAGGGGTCGGGGAGAACTGAGAAGCTGATTAAGAAAATGTTCCTTTTGCAGGACTTGGTAACCAGGGGGAAACACGTGGTAAGTAGTTGGATATATGTTTCCCCAACTTGAAAGACATTTGGACTTAGGCACTGTCACCCTGACACCGTTCCAGGGGTCCCGTGACCAGAGCCGACCCCCGAGAGGGGAGAGAATGTACGAGAAGGGGCCACGGCGAGAGCAGGAAAGAACAACATTTATGGGACACAGTTATGTCCTGGTCTCACCCATGGGGGGGTGCAGGGGAAGAGAGAGACGAGAGAGGCGAGGAGGCTAAGGGTGCTGGGTTCAGCCACGTTCACGCGGAGGCAGTGGTGGGGCCGAGGCTCAGGGACCCGAGCGCTTCAGCCCCGTCCCGGTCGGCTTGTTGTTCCTGCCACCGACGAGCACAGTGCTTCACGTACCAACACTCAGCGCGCAGACTCCGCGCCCGTCACGTCCTCCACGCAGGCTCAGCAAACCGGTGGCTGAGATCAAGCGGGAGGGGCCGAGTGAGTTCCGCTGGCGGGAGCTGCACCCATCAGCCTAACTGATCAGGAGAGACGGGGCGCAGGGAGCCTACCGGCGAGCCAGACGGTCGCTTCGTGGCCCAGTGAATTAGCAAACGACGGTACGTGCCGACTCTGTCTCCTTCCAGGGAACGACCGGACTGAACGAGCAGAAAGTCTGCGTAAGTAATTATTTTTAATGACAAGTGGTTTAATAACTCTCAAGTGCTAAACTAATTCATGCTTTGCTCACATCGCTGTCGCAATAGAAGTCTTTCGGGAAACGCTTTATGGAAAATGCAAGCGGACTTATAACTAATTTTTCAATCAGCTAGCAGTAAATTTTGTTTTTATGCTGCTGAAGGACTCGTGTGCCTTAGCAGACCGAGCCCTCTGTGTGACACTGTTCACAGTAGGAATGTGCTTCGTCGTCGGGTCCCCGGAAAAGAGTCCGAGCTCCGGAGTCACGGGTTCGAGTCCTGGCTGCCTGCTTACCAGGGACATAAATCCGGGGATGACTCCATGTTTGAGCCCCAGTTTTCTGCACGGTAAATAGATACAGCACTATTTCTCTCAAACAATTACGAAAATGAAATAAGACAGTAGTTAGCACAGAGCCCAGCCCAGACGTTCTCATAATGAATGGCAGCTGTTGAGTCTCAGCTACTAAGGCAGCCTCAGCCCCGTGCTCGGTGAAGTCTCCCCGCAGATCCAAAGACAACGCTGCACCCAGAGCTCGGGCAGTAGAGGAGAAATGAGAGTAACACGGGGGGACGCCGCGTCACCGTGAACCCTGCCGGGAGATCTCACCTCAGCCACTAGAGCCCTGGCTGGCTCGGCCTGTCCGCCTCCCTCACACGCACCAGGAGCTCGGGTGGCCAGGGGTCACAAGGAAGCCACCCCACAGCGCAGACTGAGCGCTGCCTGAGGAGGCAAGGTCACCCGGCACGTTCTCTCCTGGGAGGGGCGGGGGGCGGAGATTCCTGGCAGCCAGGTGTCCGAGAACAAGGAGACACACCTGGTTCCGGGTTCAAGACCTCAGGACAAGGGAGCTGCTGCTCATGGGCATCACGGGGCCGAGCCCGCCCCAGCAAAGGCATCTGCCCCTGGCTGGAAGGGGAAGGTTGGGGAGGGAGCAAGTCATCCTTCTGTTGTCGATGAAGCGACCCAAATCCTCCTGGGCAGGGTCCTGGGGGCATTCTGGCTTCAAGTTTTAAATTTTTGTTTTTGTAATCATCTCGACATAAGCCTCGGGAATCTAAGATGTGCAGGGGGGAGGGGAGAGAGAGAGAGAGGCTCCACTCTCAAGGAATTGCTCGTCTAGTCAGGTGATGGGACAACCCCACGGAGAGAGTGTAACCAAGACCCACAGACAGCGGCAGGCATGAGTCAGCCTCTGGGGTTTCTGGTGAATCCAGGACCTGTCTGGGCAGGGAAGGGCCAGCCGCACTCAACCACTGAGCAGGACCCGCCGTGAACCGGTACAGGGTGGTCACCTGGGCCATGACAGTCCCTACTTCGTCCTGGACACCAGAGGAGAGGAAGCAAATCCAGGTGGTCCCCCTCAGGAGCTCCCCACACTGGGGGAGTCTGTGAGAAGACCGGGGTGGGGGCTGATGTCTACTGTCAGAAGCTGGGAGCACAGTCTAAACTTATTGTTACTCCGATTTGCCTTTAGTCACAAGAGTTACGTTTGTTTTCTTGTTTCGACCAATGATAAAGGGGACGCGAGTTGTTCTGTGTTGATGCCGCACGAGTTCAGGGGGCAGGGGCTTCCTGTGCTGGCTTCCAGGCAGAAGGCCAGCCGCCGCGGCCGCGGAGACCCGGGCACGCAGTGGGCGCCGGCTGAGTGGGTGCATGAGGGGAGTAAACGCAATGCGCAGACGCAACGATCCAGAGACGGGTGCGTGGATAGGGGGGTCCTGCCTCTGGAGATGGAGTAAGGAGACGGGGGTCGGGCTCCCCCGGACCAGCCAGTCAGAGCGCCCTTCACAGACAGGGTCTCAGCGGGGTCAGGACCCCGGTGCCCAACAAGTGACGTGAGCGGCGGAGCACGGGCTGCGGTCCCTGCTGAGGGGTCAGAGGCTCGCTGTGTGCCGGGCCGGCAGGTCCTGGAGCAGCACCCCTGTCAGGAGCGCGGCAGGAAGCCCATCGGCTCCTGGAGCGCCTCCACTTTTAACAGAAGACATTCTGTCTTCACTGAGGCGCTGAGCCCCGAGCAGAGCAGCTTGGACCACCATCGAAACCAAGGCCCCACGCCCCGGAGGAAGGCGACGCTCAGCATGCACCCCCGGGTCCGGGGCGCGCCCGGCAGCACTCAGTCCCACTGCGGCGGAGCCCACACGCAGCCACAGGTCTGCGTGCCAACCCGCAGCACGGGCCCGGTCCCTGCTGGCGGAACGGTGCCAACTGCTCACAACCTCTTTCATCTCCTTCGCGAACATGCTTTGGAGCAGGTGATGCCGAAGGTGCAGAGGAGAAGCTGCCAGGCACGAGGGGCGGCCCCGGGCAGGCCAGCAAGGGAGCGTGTCAGCCACCTGGTAACGGCCGCTGAGGGTGCTCGTGTAGCCCAGAAACGGCCTGACAGGACAGCAGACAAGAAGCGACTCCCAGACCCGGCCTCCGGCACAGCACCCAGGGGACGTGTTAAGATCCCAGGCCTCGCCGAGGGGCTGGCTGGAGCCGGAGTGAGCGTCTACAAAAGTGACGGGTTAGCCCTCAAGTGGCCGGCTCTCCGCCCAGACAGGGCGCCCAGGACGGAAGGCCTGTGTCCCCATCAGGAAGGTTGAGGCAGAGCCTGGATGACCCTGTGAGCCCCTCCCCCAATACTCCATGGTCCACAGCTGTCACCGGTGCACTAAGTACCCCACCGGGCGGGACAGCCCGACCCCACAGTGTGCTGGCGGGAAGTGGAGGGGGGACGTCAGCTTCCGTGAACACTTCCGTAAGGTGTCCTGTCCCCTTCTCCTGCCTGGAGCAGCCTGGGAGTCACCGGGGCTCATGCGGTGGGCTTGGGGCGGGGAGACGGGGGGCAGGCCCGCCGGGTTCACAGGCCGCAGCTGACCCGCAGTGCTCACCATGTTGACGTGGGGCATGCTGAGAGGGGGTTCGTGTCCCCGCAGCCACAGCGAGGAACGAGGACACCATGTCACAAGGCTCTGAACGGACAGTGGTTGTGGTGCCGGACGGCTCTCTAATCTGCTGGCCAAAGTGCTTCCCTTCCAAGAAAGGTGGAGGCTGGAAGAATAACTTCACACTCACGTTTTCTACCACAGAGAAGCAGCAAGGTGACCTGGGCGCAGCCTCTCAGGAAACATCGAACGAATAAGGGAGAGAATGAGTCCGTGCCTGCAGGACCTCGCAGGGCTAGCTGAGCTGTGTGTGCAGGGGCGAGGTCACAGACACCCCGCGTGTGGTGCGGGTGTGTCTCTTTGTGTGTGTCTGTGTGTGTGTGCCCACGTGTGTCTGTGTCCGTGTGTAAGTCCATGTGTGTGTCTATGTGTCTGTGTCTGTGTGTGTCCATGTGTATGTCCATGTGTGCATGTCCATGTGTGTGCCCATGTATGTGTGTGTGTCCATGTGTGTCCATGTATGTGTCTGTGTGTATGTGTCCGTGTGTGTATGTCTGTGTCTGTTCGTGTGTGTCTGTGTGTGTCTGTGTATGTGTCCGTGTATGTCTGTGTCTGTTCGTGTGTGTGTCTGTGTATGTGTCCATGTATATCTGTGTCTGTTCGTGTGTGTGTGTCTGTGTATGTGTCCGTGTGTGTATGTCTGTGTCTGTTCGTGTGTGTATGTGTGTGTATGTGTATGTGTCCGTGTATGTCTGTGTCTGTTCGTATGTGTGTGTATGTGTATGTGTCCATGTATGTCTGTGTCTGTTCGTGTGTGTGTGTGTCTGTGTATGTGTCTGTGTATGTCTGTGTCTGTTCGTATGTGTGTGTATGTCTGTGTCTGTGTCCGTGTGTGTATGCCTGTGTCTGTTCGTGTGTGTATGTGTGTGTCTGTGTATGTGTCCGTGTATGTCTGTGTCTGTTCATGTGTGTATGTGTCTGTCTGTTCGCGTGTGTGTATGTGTGTGTGTGTGTCTATGTCCGTGTATGTCTGTGTCTGTTCGTGTGTGTGTGTGTGTCTGTGTATGTGTCCGTGTATGTCTGTGTCTGTTTGTGTGTGTGTGTCTGTGTATGTGTCCATGTATGTCTGTGTCTGTTCGTGTGTGTGTCTGTGTATGTGTCCATGTATGTCTGTGTCTGTTCGTGTGTGTGTGTGTCTATGTATGTGTCCATGTATGTCTGTGTCTGTTCATGTGTGTGTGTATGTCTGTGTCTGTTCGTGTGTGTCTGTGTGTGTCTGTGTATGTGTCCGTGTATGTCTGTGTCTGTTTGTGTGTGTATGTGTCTGTCTGTTCGCGTGTGTATGTGTGTGTGTGTCTGTGTCCGTGTGTGTCTGTGTCTGTTCGTGTGTGTGTATGTGTGTGTGTGTCTGTTCGTGTGTGTGTGTGTGCACAGGATGCGGGCAGGCAGGAGCTTGCTCCCTTGAAGAGCCGCCGGGAGAAATGTGTCAACAAGAGACTGCTCTCCGCCCGGCACTGGGGGCTGCGGCTGATGGTCCTTGGTCGGGGGCCGTCCTGGGAGGTGCGGGTGTTCACTCGGCAGCCCCGGCCCCCACCCAGCGACACTGTGTGCACCACCCTCCACCCTCCGGCTGGGCCCAGGCTGTGTCTCCAGGCCCCGCCCCGGGTGCCCTGGGCAAGCAGGGTCCCTGCTGAGGGCCCGGCTCAGGCTGCTGCCGGCTGCCTCTCTGTCCGACTTCTGGGCTGGGAGGGTCGAGGAGGAGTTTCTGCTCTGAACCAGCCGGGAACAGCCGCTCACTAGCCCCTAACTCTGCGCATGGTCTTCTTCCACTTGCAACAGAAGGGCGGCACGTTTGGCGGAGCAACGGGGGACATGAGCTGCAGCCGGGTGGCCCTGCGCCGGCTCTGCCTTCCCAGCTCCAGAGCTCGGGACCCTCGTGGGCGCCACGGCGCAGCCTTCCTCGCGAGGCGGCGTTGCTGCGACTCTTTTAAAAGTCAGGCAGAGCTGGGCAGCCACAGAAAACACAGGCTTTCTGCAAGGAGCAATTATGCAAAACCCAAAGACGGGGAAAAGGAGCACGTTGAGTCATGTCCGCTACCGCACGTCAGATGGCTGGGTCCCCACGTGGGAGCCACGGGACGGTCCGGGCTTGCTGTCTCTTGCCAACTTGATTCCTTAGAGGTGGGACCCAAGCTGCTCAAAACTCTTGCTGTTGGTTTGCTGACCTTTTCATTTAAAAACAAGAGGGTCCAGGCTGAGCCTTCAGGCTTTGGCTTGAAATGTCCGCCGATCGTACATCCATATTTAGACCTGGGCCGGAACGTCCCAACTCTGCCCCAGATCACCGGCAGGGTCGGCAGAAGCCACGAGAGAGTCCACACGGCTGGTACGAAAACCTGGCCGTGGAGTATGAACCAGGAACCCGCACTCCGGTCTCCCTCCCCACGCAGCGTGGCTGATCAGCGTCCGGCAGATGCCGAGGCCTGTCTGCCGGAAGGAAGCCGACCCCCAGCTCCGTGGTCAGTGCCACGGAGGGCGGTCACGACAGCCTCTGATCTCACCTTTCCACTGATGAAGAGGAAGAGGGATCCTCCGGGCCCGTGCTCATGAGAATTAACCGTTTCAGGTTTACTACCAAGGCTGATGTGAAATTCCTAAGAAATTCCTATTCAAACTTTTAAAAGGGAAAAACATCTGAGAGTCACATGACGCGTTTACAGTGCTGCTACTTCAACACATTAAACGTCCATTTCAGAAATGTTCCCCAAACGCTGCCTCCGTGTTATTAAAGGGATTTTGCTTAAAAGACACCAACTGTCCTTATAACCTCCACGTACGCGGCAGAATCGAGGGTCCCGCATGCGGGGAGCTGCTGGTTCCCTCTCTGTGTGGGAGGGATCACCATGAGCACCTTCAGCCCCAGGCGGGCACAGACATCGTTTTCACCACGAGACCCAGGCAGGATGCTGACAGAGAAATCTGGGGCACGTGATGTCTGCTCTCGAACCCAAAAGGTGATGCCCGGAAGGCACATTCGCATTCAGGGGGCTTCCTAGAGGCTCCGTCAAGTCTTTCAGACTCGATGTCGTCCACAACCACACACGCAAACACGCTCAGAACCAAACCGCACTGTCCCGAGGGGCCAGTTCCTCGTGAACACCGTCCTGTCCCTGAGGCCTCCTCCGCCGCGTGACTCTCCCCCTCTCTCCGGTCACTCCCTTCGCACACCCGACACGAGCGTGAGCGAGCCCACAAAAACATGTTTCCTTTTTTCTTTTAATCCTCACCCAAGGACACTTTTCCATTTTTTTATTCAGACAGAGTGGGAGGGAGAGAGAGAGAAACATCGACGTGAAAGGGACACATCGAGTGGCTGCCTCCTGCACGACCCAACCAGGGCCGGGAACGAACCACAGCTGAGGCACGTGCCCTTGACCAGCATCGAACCCGTGACTCATTGGTCTGCGAGCTGATGCTCTACCCCTGAGCCAAACCGGCCGGGGCCAAACACCTGTTTCTTAAACCGCGAACAGGAGTCACCCGACGACTCAGAGATTCCACCCCAGATATGACGCCAGAGAAGGGAGAATTCATCCCTCCAGGACTTGCATGTGAATATTCACAGCAGCCAGAAGGGGGCGGCAGTCCCGCCGCCGGAGGGGTAAGAACCGCGCGGCCCACAGTAAACTGTTACTCGACTGTGAAGGAAAAGCCCTGACACGGGCCACAGGGGGTGGACCTCGGGGACGTGATGCCGAGGGCAGGGGGCCGGTCACGGAAGGCCGCCGAGTGCAGCCTCGTCTGTACCAGAGGCCCAAGGACATGTGGTTCAAGTGTAAACAACTGTCCCAGAGCATCCGTAGCCCACGCCTCCTGTGTGCAGCTGGCACCACCCAGTTAGATTCGCTTCCTCGGCTGGCGTGAGGCCGGCCAGCAGGCGCCAGCAGACACCGCGGCCAGCCCGGACCCCAAACCCGCCGCAAAAAGGAACGTGAGCTCTTTGACGAGATGACAGTACCACCAGCTCCGTCTGCTAACACGTTTGCTCCAAACTCTACCTACTGGTCCGTGACATTCTCAACGTGGATTCTTCCTCAATCATGTGGACGAAATGAGATGTTCAGCCTTTTAGACGCTTCCTGAATTATCAAAGAGCCAAAAATAAATCCCAAATTGCTTCTTTTAAGTGTGAAATGTGTTTTTTTTTTCCCCACTCTCCGTTGAAAAATGGCTGAAGTCATCCTCAGACTTTCCAGCCGACCAGTCTCTCCACGGGGACGCGGAGAGGACGCTCTGAGGCCGGAAGGACATTTCTGCAGGACGAGGTGGCCGAAGGAGCCGGGGAAATCTGGGCGTCGCCTGGGCGCAGAGTGGTTGTTGGCACCAGAGGGGGTGGACGCTCGTTATCAACGAAACGAAGACAAAGAAACAGCAGCAGCGAACCAGAGAGACGAGCAAACAACAGACTGGGGCCCACGATCCCAGCGGAGCCACGAAGTCGTCGCACGTGGTGCCATCAGGCTCCGTGCCTGCTCTCGGGACTGGATCCCAAAGGAAAGCAAACACCGACGTGGTGACAGCCGCAGGAGACGCAGGGCCGCGCGCACCATCAGAAGGCCGGCCAGGTCCCGGCCTCCCTTTGGGGGGATGGGTGGCTCCATGAAGACTGACTGCTCAGGACACGGGGTGCACGCGACCCAGAGCTCCCGGGAGAGGGTGGAACAGACCTGCACTGTCACGACTGAGCGAGCGAACGCGCGTCCACGGAAGGCGGCGGGGCTGCAGGCGCCCCCTGCTGTGACGAGCCGGCTCCTTTATTTGTCCACGTTCCCGCGTTCATTCCGGACACGAGGAGCCTGCGGTGCTCCATTCAGTGTGCCCGCTCTACACCACGGTGCCCAGGTGTGTGGTCCGAGGTGACTCTAGATGTTTCCGTGAAGGTATTTTGTAGGTGACGTTGCCATTGAATCAGCAGACGCTGAGGAAGGCAGAGGCCCCTCCAGGACGTGGTGTCGCCATCCCGCCAGGGGAGGCCCCACAGAGACAAGATCGCGTGGGAGGAGGGCCGAGGCCGGGTGCCTTCCCTGGGCCGGGAGGTGCCGCCCCGGGGTCTCGGGCCTGCGGTCTACCTGCGGTCCCGGCTCTGCAGCCTCCCAGCTGGGGGCGGATTCTCTCCCTCAGACACACAGGATGCTTCACGGAGAGTGGGAACCGCGGTCGTTGCGGGGCCTCCCCAGTAACCAGTGAGTCATTTGTAAACACGAAGTCTGATCTCGCCGGCGTCCGCAGCCGTGCAGCCAGGGATCTGGATCAAGGGAAGCCGACCTACAGGAATGACCTGCACACGTGTGTTACATGTGCACACGGAGACAGTGCACATGCACCTCGTGACTCCGGACAGAAATAGAGGCGGGGGAGGGGGAAGTTGGGGAGGGGGCAGGTGACCCTGGTTCTGCCCCTCCAGGGATGCCAGCACAGACCCTGCTCCCTAACTGCTCCACGTGGGGTCCGCAGGCACACAGTGGGCTCCCCACTGAGGACATCTGCTCTGGGGGGAGGGAGCCGTGAACAGCCCTGGAGTGGACCTCGGGCCGCTCATTCAGCTGCCTCTGTGGAAAGTCGTGGAAAGTGAAACAGGTGCACAATTATCAGCCACACACTCAGGAGCTCCTGTCTCTGCACACCAATGTTTTGTTGGCACTTACATGTTTGTTACGAAGGAATGCTGCCACCTGACGTTCCCTCCGCCGGGCCCGAGACCCTCGCTGCACCTGAGCAGACAAGCAGTGGTCCTGTCCTCCAGCGAGGTCACGAGCTGGACATTCACAGACTCCGTGGTCCCACGTGAAGTCAGAGCGGTTACTCGATGCGCACTTTCCGCGTGACCATCCGGCCCCGGACGCCACGCCCATGGCTCCCAGACGCGGGGTGGACGTGGTCCGCGCAGACGGGCTCCTCCTTTTCCGTGTCTTCCCGAGGAGCCCCGTCCATCAGGATCTGTTTCTAAAACCACCCTTTTCGAGATGTAATAGCTTACGTCTGAGTTACTATTTACTTTTCTGCTCCTACTTTTTGAAGATTTACATCCTGCAGTTTGATCTAAATTACACATTTTTGGTATTAAAAAAAAAATGTGTGACCTTATAAAGTTTTTTTTAGTGGCGCAAACAAAGGTCTAATTTTAACACAACCTTTTCCATCCCACTTTGGCTTAAATGCACTCAAAGCAGCGGACGGCCGGCTCCATGCATTTCTGTTGAAACGGATCGTTGCTGATTTCAGTCGTTAATGGCTCCATTGCTTGGACCAACCGAAAGCAGCTGCCCAACAGGCATTCAGACCCAGGGCCCCGAGGAGGACACAGTCGAGCCCCAGCTGAGGCTCGGGGGTCAGACAGAGCGTCGTGCTCAGTGAAATAAGTCCGACGGCGAAGGTCAGACACCACAGACTCCACTTCTATGTGCGAAGAACAGAGCAAATGAGCAGACACAACAGAAGCAGACTCCTCGTCACAGAGAGCTATCGGGTGGTTGTGGGGGGGCTGGGGGGAGTGGAGGGATCACAGGTACAAAGTGGAGGTCACAGCGGTCACAGGGTGTCGAGTACAGAGCAGGGCACAGTCGGCAGCCCCCAGCTAACTGCGGGCACAGTGGGGTCCGGAAACATTGTGGGGAACCCACGTCAAGCACGTCGCTGTCTAACCCTAAGCTGTCCACCTGAACCCGTACAAAATAAACCTGGAAGAAAAGAAAGAGGGTCAAGAGCCCCTCCTTCAGGCCGTCTGACTCGGGGTCACATTCCACTGAAGCTTGGAGGAGGCCGGTCTCGGGGTGGACGGCACTAGAAAAACCACCAGATCCGCAGCTCGCCGGGGACCCCCCCCCCCCCACGGACCAATAGGATGAGTCAGTGCCCAGTGCGGACCCCCACCTACAACCTCCGGGGGCCTTGCCTCCTTCCCTCTCACGTGGCTTAGGTCAGGTCCCTGAACCTCGGCCATCAGCCCCGCCCTTAACCATGTCTGCTACTAGACGGGGCGCTCGCTCCTGACTGCAGTCCTCACATTGCAGGCCTCGGGGGGCTTCCAGAGGGCAGGCCCCAAGCCCAGTTCCTGACCAGCTAAATCAGCATGGACGGATGGGCCCGGCCGGCGGCGGCGTGCAGCCGGGCAGAGGGACTACACAGAGGGCTGACGACCCGTTGAAACCCACCCTCCCCTCGGAAAGCTGCCCCCAAATTACTCCGGGCTCCATGCTTCACTGCCCAGGTAACTGAGAGGCCCTGGGCCCCCGACGTTCACCCCCTGCACCCTGAGCGAGCTCTTGTAAAATAACAAAACTTCCGAAGAATTCTCCAGAGTTTCACGTGTGCGACAGTTGAAACTATGTTGTGTTGGGTTTTTTCCTGAAAACACATGTGTCCCTTTGTTTCCCGGTCTCACTTGGCATGGAGCGCCCCGCTCCTGTGCCCATCAGATTAGCTCGGATTACATGCTTTTACCGCTCCTACAAGCTAATGCAAGAGACCCACAATTAACTGCGGGCTGGTTTAAGCCCTAAATGGAACTAATGTCTGCCCCAACCGAATGCCTCAGGACCTGCTTTTTCCCCTGTAAATTGCTGTTTTTGTAGGCGGTCTTCCAGAAGCGTAGCCCCAAAACAAGTCGGGACTGTAAGCCTACTGCCTCCACTCCCAGCAACTGTCGACCCCGCGCCGCGTGTGCCACCCCGACGCTCCCCACCACGCACGGTCCTGCAGAGGGAGACAGGCCACCACGCAGAGCGTGGCCGCGTCCGTTCACGGGACAGCACGAGGGAGCGGAGCCACGATGCCACCGTCTCCCGTGGGCGGCTGCCGACGTCAAGACGCAGGAAGACACGGCCGCCTGTGTGGATCTCGCGTGGAAGCGCTCATGCGGAAGAACACATCCGTTCGGCACTCGAGTTGAAAATGCCAGGGATGTCGAAAACGTCCAGCTCCGTGAATTCTAAAGAGATGACGGAGGACGCGGATCAGTTCTGGCTGGTTCCATTCTGCAAACTCAGGAAGAGAAAGATGGATGGATAACAAGCCCGATCCTTCCTTCGGGGCCTCGCGACGAAGGTGCGGGCGTCACATGACCTGTCCTCCCAGCAGGGAGCCGGCTCGTCAGTCCCGGAGGGATGATCAGATAAAACCCGACCAAGCGCCTGTGGAATGTGCTGCTCCTGGCGTCAGGACCAGCAGAGTGAGCTCGGCGGAGCCAACCTGCTCCCGCAGGGGGAGGGGACCCGTCCACGCCGCTGCCCCGAGAGCCGCAGGCTCATGCTCACGGCTCCCATCCCCCCAGGTGCGGCCGTGACCCGGGGAGGCCCTCAGTGCCGGGCTGGCGGCGGGTACTGGGCCCTGAACGTCGGGCTTCACCCACCTGCCGCTGACGCCAGGTCTCCGGACGACTTTGACGGACTGAGTCGTGCCCATGACTTCACTTAGCCCGACGGCCTTACTGGTCCAGTCAGACCCCCTCTCCTCCGGCTCGGCTGTCATCCTGGAACAAGTCCTGCTGGGTGGGAAGACGTCGGACTATACGGAAAGTCAGGAGCTAAAGGAACGGACACTGTGTGCCACCTGGCAAGCACGCTTCTCCTCTCGTTTCGGGATTGAACCTCCCCAACCACCTTGCCTGGGCAGCATGGCCTGTGTCCTAAGTACTGTGATCGGCTCCTCCGTGCACGTGACTGTTCTCACAGATGCGCAGGTACTGTCGCAGCGTCCAGGCTGGTTCTCCGGCTCTGACACGCTCCAGCCGCCCCGGGCGCATGGCCTGCGGCCCCGCGGACGCCGGACACCAATCTGGAGCCCCCACGATGGGAACCGCCGCCCGACAGGACCGTCCGATTCCTCTGGTGTCTGAAGTCACTTTCAGGGCCCCCCAAGTACCTCTTGAGATGAAAATAAATACATTTCCTTGAAACCTCAGAATGCTACGACCTTGTCATCCTGTTCCACACTTTGGCGGAGACAGATGGCGAAAGTGTCTTAGCCACGACGCTGGGAAGACCAGACAAAAATAGTGGCGGCTCGCCCAACGCTGCGGAGGCCTCTGTCTCCCGCGGGGGTTCTCTCCTCCAGGCCTCTGTCGTCCACGGGCCGGGGTCCCTCTTCCTGAGCACTGACTCGGAGCCGAGCTGTGCAGGTTCCAGCCCCAGCCCTGCCCCAGGCGACTTCACGTCCCTCCTCAGAGCGCTCATCCGGAACCTGGGTCCATGAAGGGGGCCTACAGCGGCACGGCCATGGAAGGAAGGCCTCCCCGAGCCTGGCCGAGGTCTGCCTTGCACGCTGGCCATTCTTCTAACTCCCTCCAGTCCGTTGATTGTACATCCCTCCAGACCCTTTCAGAAGTGCCCCACACCAGGCACTCAAGACGCCCCACACCTCGGTTTCCCTTCCCCTGACCCTTGCACATTTCAAGGCTGCACCCTTGTTCCTAACACAACACTTGTTCTGAATCTGTATTTATGAGTCCATGTTGCCCAGCGATGGAGTATGGAATATGTTGCAGTTACCCAGTGCACACACACACATACACACGCACACACACATGCACACACAGGCATGCACACACACCTGCACATGCATACACACAGACACGCACATGCGCACACCCGCACATGCATACACACAGGTGCATACACACAGGCACTGCACATACACACACAGGCACACACAGGCACGCACACACACATGCACGCACACACACACAGGCACGTGCACACACACAGGCACACACAGGCACGTGCACACACAGGCACAGGCACACACACGCACCCATCCAGGTATCCATCAGATACCTGTCAGCAGGTAATTAATTACCTTTCGAGACTGGTGCCTTCCAGCTGCGTCTCCTGTCCTGCGAGCAGCTGTCTCTGGCTCGGGCGCCCTGAGGCCACAGGCCTGCCCAGCACTCGCAGTCTTGCCTCTTCCTGCCCTGCAAGGAGCGGCCGCCCTGAGCGACACGTTTCCAGAGCGAACATGAAAGGTTCCTCACAACCTGCCCAGGCCGGGAGCAGGAAGCTGTCTTTCTGTAAAGTCACTCCGAGTTGTCTGATTAATGCGTATCCCAGCCACCGAGCAGAGCTTGTCCGGACACAGGGGGCTATTTTCACCCAGACTGTCGCCCTGAGGCTGTGGCAGAAGACGCCACCTGGGCCTGCGGGTGTCATCAGTGTGGGGACCGAGGGCTGGTGAGCTCTGCCGCCCAGGGGACCCCGGCCCTCTGCCATGGACCCCGTGCGGTCCCCGCTGTGCACGAGCACCCCCGCAGGTGGGCGGTGTGTGGGTGGGGGGAAAGGTGTGTGGCTGGAACTCCCAGGAAGAGGGACCGTTCCCCTTGCACTTCCTGAGGGCACAGTGAGAAGGGACACGCTGGACGAGGGAGCTGACACCCAGGGGCCCTCTTAGGGCGAGGGATCCCCGCCCTCACGGCTAACCCTCAGCGCCTGCAGCATGGCCGCGTGCCTCGAGCGTGGCCTCGGCGCGGCAGAGCCGTCCTCGCCGGGCACTTGGAAGGCACGGTGACCGGGGTGTGAGCCCGTTGCAACTGCTTTGAAATCCCATTAGCGGAAACTCACTCACAAATGCTTCTGTGAGTCTCCCTCTCTCTCCCCTCCTCCTCCAGATCCCACACAACCAGCCGAGTGAGCACTGTCTTCTCATGCCCTCAGCAATCTCTGCTAAAAAGCTGGGTGTGTGCTCATGACAAATACACCCCTGCGGCCACTCGCAGGGAAGCCAACCCCAGCAGGAACATACCAAGGCTTCCCCTCCTCTATGTACATAACCCTCCAGATGGCTCTGGGCACGGCTGTGTTTACTGAGTCTTGTTTTCTTTCTAGACAATCTGTTCCCGGTAACGTTCTGTCCTGGAAACGAGGCGATGCCTCAGCCTCGTTTCATGAAAGTCTATCGGAAGACGCGGCTGACGGGATGGAGGGCTGCCAAAGCCACACACACAAAGCTCCAGGAAGGACTCACGATCTGTGTGCTGCTGGTGTCGTCGTTGGACGGGAGAGACTTTTCACTGGAGTCAGAAGAGAACAGTTCATTGCAGACTCGTTAGGATATGAGAGCTGGAAGGGACCAGAGGCCCACGCACTCACTTCCCAGGCCTCCCGTCGGGTGCCCATGGCAGACATCGCCAGTCCCCCGTGGAGCCCTCTCCCTCTGACATGTCGACATGCTCACTAAGTCGCTATTAGTCCGTCGCAGTTGCCGTGGAAGATGATACACACTGACCACCACTCAGCCTTCACTTTACAGATCCGGAGACTAAGACGTAGAGGGAGGAACCCTATCACCCCACATCTCACAGTGAGGCGAAGGCCAGTCCTCAGCCAGGGAAACTCAGACAGGGAGCTCTGACACCGGACGAGAGAACTTACATCTTTATTTTCAGCACCCCTAAGTATAATTTGGCATTTTCTTCCCTCAGGATGGAAGGCAGCAAACCACAGCGGTGTGAGCACGCGGAACTCTGCCGCCAACAGGAATCCCGGCACCTTCGCGGAACACCCCGCTGGTGCGGACTTCTCACAACATCACTTCGCTCTCTGCTCATTTTAAATGACAGCAATTAGACCTTGAGCTGGAGTGTGTATTTTCATGTATCCATGAAGAAGCATGTATGTAAAACTAGATCGAATTTGTTTTTTAGAATATTTTGATGGCTATATTTCAATATATTTGGCCTGCAATTTCATTTCATTTCATGTATTTAAAGCATTGTTCTGAGAAGCGGCCCAAAGCCCGCCTTGAACTGTCAGGAGGCCCACAGCCAGAGATTTAAAGCCCGTGGTTCAGGGAAAGCCCAGCCCCCCGACGTTCACCCTCATGTCCCTCCCCACAAAGCAGCAACGGCCCCACCACAAGCCCCTGACATCTTGGCCTGACATCCATGTCCATGATGCTGTTGAAAAGTATTCATGTTTATGACGGGAAGGGGGGGGAGGAGAACAGAGATACATGAAGTAAAAACCACAAGTTTCCAAGCTCCCGGCCCCTGAGGTAACTCCTGTTCGCAGTCTGGTACACGGCACCCCAGGCGTATACACTCATTATGTAATAAACATGGAGTCACACGAGCCCTGCCCTCCTGGTGTTTTTCACTTGGCGAAGTACAGGAGTACGGGAGAGGACCACGGCATCTTTCTTTCCTTCGTCCCTGCGTTCTTTCTCGTGCCTACATGGCGTTCTGCTACAGAAATGTATCCCACTTCCTCGTCTAAGGCCCAGTACAGGAGAGTCAGAATCCAATGTTCTCTTGGCAAAAGATAACAGAGGGAAGACTTATCATCTGAACCGGAGAAGATTAGAAATTTGGCTTTAACAGCTACGAGGCGCTCGGATAGAGCAGCGTCCGCGGGGATGGAGGCAGCGGCCAATGTGGTCACCGCTGGGAAAAGGAGGGGAAAACGCAGCGTGCTGCTCCCCGGACGGAGGAAGGCCTTGCTGGCAGGGCTGGCCTTCCACCGGACACGGCCATTCTAGGGGGCGAGTGTGAAGCCGGGCTGGGGCGGAGCAGGGGGATCCGTGCCCCTGGCGTGGTGGCCCCGGGGGGAGTGGCCCAGCCCCAGAGCAGAGGGGAGCCTCCGGGCCCTGCTCCGTCACAGGGACGCTCCTTCGGCCGAAGCTGCCCACCCTTCGCGGGGTCGGTGCTGAGCTGCCAGACCAGGGCCAGGCTGGCACAGAGGCTCACCCTGGCCGGGGGGCAAGTCCCTCCTCACCCGCCTCCCACGGCCTTGCGTGTGTCCCACAGAGCCCTGGAGCCCAGTTGCCTGGGGTCTGAAGGTTTGGGGAGCCATCGATTCCATGGGGAGCCATGGAAGGGACGAGAAGAAAAACACTTTAGTCATAATCAGTGAAAACGTGACCTGGTGGACATGTGCCAAACACTGATTCAAACAGAACCAGAAAACCCACATCAGGCCGGTCAAGGCTGGAGCTGCAAATAAGAGAAGAAAACCTGTTTTTAGAAAGTCAAGTTAGGAGGCAGCGAGGCAGCCCGGGGCACAGGGCGAGACCGGGACAGGCCAGCTCCCACCTCCTGCTCGGGCCCCAGGCGCAGAGAGTGGGCTGGCAGGCGGCCCGGGTCCCCCGGCCTCGGGACATCAGCACACTCCGACCAAAGCAGCCCCTGCGCCCCTGCTCCCCGCGGGTCCCCCACCCAGCTGGCCCGGCTCCAGGGTAAAGCAGGATCAGAGAGGAGGACCTGTCGGCTTCTCTCCCCCACCTCCTCCGGTGGGTGGCTCTCTCTTCCTCAGACGCCGGCTTCGCTCGTCTGCAGCCCAGCCTGGGCGAGACCGCCTTCGCCTCTCGCACGGGCCTGTCCCTTCCCTCACATCTTGCTGTCTCCGCTCTGCCTTGGGTTTCAGCAGTGCTGAATTCCTGGCCGCGAGTCAGCTCCTCTATCAGAACCAGCACGGCTCCAGACGGTTCTGCCCCCGTTCGTGCAGGAAATGGAACAAAGCCGGGCTTGTTCCCAGTCCGATAGGCTGCAAGTCCGGGGACGGGGCTTCCAATCTTCGCACAGTGTTGTTTTGGCACCAGCGCGTCTGTGTTTAATTCCGCGTCTCCTGCCAGACTTGGGAAGCCAGAGTGATAACATCAACATGCAGAGAGGTGGGGAGCACTGCCGCCATCTTCTCCCTCACGGGCTGGAGCTGGGTCCCTCACACACACGCACACACATGCACACCCGACAAACACGCTCACAAACATACAGCGTGTGTGCACACTCACACACAAACACCCAAATATAGACACACATGCACGCACTGTACACACACGTCTTCGAACACAGTCACGTGTTCACACAGTTATCTATATATGCACGCACTGTACACACACGTCCGCAGTCACATGTTCACACAGTTATCTATACGTGCACACACTGTACACACATGCCCACAGTCACGTGTTCTCACAGTCATCTATATATGCACACACTGTACACACATGCCCACAGTCACGTGTTCACACAGTCATCTACACATGCACGCACTGTACACACATGCCCACAGTCACGTGTTCACACAGTCATCTATACATGCACACACTGTACACACATGCCCACAGTCACGTGTTCTCACAGTCATCTATACATGCACACACTGTACACACACGTCCGCAGTCACATGTTCTCACAGTCATCTATACGTGCACACACTGTACACACACGTCCGCAGTCACATGTTCTCACAGTCATCTATACGTGCACACACTGTACACACATGCCCACAGTCACGTGTTCTCACAGTCATCTATACATGCACACACTGTACACACATGCCCACAGTCACGTGTTCTCACAGTCATCTATACGTGCACACACTGTACACACATGCCCACAGTCACGTGTTCTCACAGTCATCTATACATGCACACACTGTACACACATGCCCACAGTCACGTGTTCTCACAGTCATCTATACATGCACACACTGTACA
Organism: Molossus molossus; assembly: GCF_014108415.1. NCBI lineage: Eukaryota > Metazoa > Chordata > Mammalia > Chiroptera > Molossidae > Molossus > Molossus molossus. Next base: position 688,598 of record NW_023425352.1, read on the forward strand.
CACACGTCCGCAGTCACGTGTTCTCACAGTTATCTATACATGCACACACTGTACACACACGTCCGCAGTCACGTGTTCTCACAGTTATCTATACATGCACACACTGTACACACACGTCCGCAGTCACGTGTTCACACAGTTATCTATACGTGCACACACTGTACACACATGCCCACAGTCACGTGTTCACACAGTTATCTATACATGCACACACTGTACACACATGCCCACAGTCACATGTTCTCACAGTCATCTATACATGCACACACTGTACACACACGTCCGCAGTCACATGTTCTCACAGTCATCTATACATGCACACACTGTACACACATGCCCACAGTCACGTGTTCTCACAGTCATCTATACATGCACACACTGTACACACACGTCCGCAGTCACGTGTTCACACAGTTATCTATACATGCACACACTGTACACACATGCCCACAGTCACGTGTTCTCACAGTTATCTATACATGCACACACTGTACACACACGTCCGCAGTCACGTGTTCTCACAGTTATCTATACATGCACACACTGTACACACACGTCCGCAGTCACGTGTTCACACAGTTATCTATACGTGCACACACTGTACACACATGCCCACAGTCACGTGTTCACACAGTTATCTATACATGCACACACTGTACACACATGCCCACAGTCACATGTTCTCACAGTCATCTATACATGCACACACTGTACACACACGTCCGCAGTCACATGTTCTCACAGTCATCTATACATGCACACACTGTACACACATGCCCACAGTCACGTGTTCTCACAGTCATCTATATATGCACACACTGTACACACATGCCCACAGTCACGTGTTCACACAGTCATCTACACATGCACGCACTGTACACACATGCCCACAGTCACGTGTTCACACAGTCATCTATACATGCACACACTGTACACACATGCCCACAGTCACGTGTTCTCACAGTCATCTATACATGCACACACTGTACACACACGTCCGCAGTCACATGTTCTCACAGTCATCTATACGTGCACACACTGTACACACACGTCCGCAGTCACATGTTCTCACAGTCATCTATACGTGCACACACTGTACACACATGCCCACAGTCACGTGTTCTCACAGTCATCTATACATGCACACACTGTACACACATGCCCACAGTCACGTGTTCTCACAGTCATCTATACGTGCACACACTGTACACACATGCCCACAGTCACGTGTTCTCACAGTCATCTATACATGCACACACTGTACACACATGCCCGCAGTCACATGTTCTCACAGTTATCTATACATGCACACACTGTACACACACGTCCGCAGTCACGTGTTCTCACAGTTATCTATACATGCACACACTGTACACACATGCCCACAGTCACGTGTTCACACAGTTATCTATACATGCACACACTGTACACACACGTCCGCAGTCACGTGTTCTCACAGTTATCTATACATGCACACACTGTACACACACGTCCGCAGTCACGTGTTCTCACAGTTATCTATACATGCACACACTGTACACACACGTCCGCAGTCACGTGTTCACACAGTTATCTATACGTGCACACACTGTACACACATGCCCACAGTCACGTGTTCACACAGTTATCTATACATGCACACACTGTACACACATGCCCACAGTCACATGTTCTCACAGTCATCTATACATGCACACACTGTACACACACGTCCGCAGTCACATGTTCTCACAGTCATCTATACATGCACACACTGTACACACATGCCCACAGTCACGTGTTCTCACAGTCATCTATACATGCACACACTGTACACACACGTCCGCAGTCACGTGTTCACACAGTTATCTATACATGCACACACTGTACACACATGCCCACAGTCACGTGTTCTCACAGTTATCTATACATGCACACACTGTACACACACGTCCGCAGTCACGTGTTCTCACAGTTATCTATACATGCACACATGTACACACACATCCGCAGTCACGTGTTCTCACAGTCATCTATATATGCACACACTGTACACACATGTCCGCAGTCACGTGTTCTCACAGTCATCTATACATGCACACACTGTACACACATGCCCACAGTCACGTGTTCTCACAGTCATCTATACATGCACACACTGTACACACACGTCCGCATCACGTGTTCACACAGTTATCTATACATGCACACACTGTACACACATGCCCACAGTCACGTGTTCTCACAGTTATCTATACATGCACACACTGTACACACACGTCCGCAGTCACGTGTTCTCACAGTTATCTATACATGCACACATGTACACACACATCCGCAGTCACGTGTTCTCACAGTCATCTATATATGCACACACTGTACACACATGTCCGCAGTCACGTGTTCTCACAGTCATCTATACATGCACACACTGTACACACATGCCCACAGTCACGTGTTCTCACAGTCATCTATATATGCACACACTGTACACACACGTCCGCAGTCACGTGTTCACACAGTTATCTATACGTGCACACACTGTACACACATGCCCACGTCACGTGTTCACACAGTTATCTATACATGCACACACTGTACACACATGCCCACAGTCACATGTTCTCACAGTCATCTATACATGCACACACTGTACACACACGTCCGCAGTCACATGTTCTCACAGCCATCTATACATGCACACACTGTACACACATGCCCACAGTCACGTGTTCTCACAGTCATCTATACATGCACACACTGTACACACACGTCCGCAGTCACGTGTTCACACAGTTATCTATACATGCACACACTGTACACACATGCCCACAGTCACGTGTTCTCACAGTTATCTATACATGCACACACTGTACACACACGTCCGCAGTCACGTGTTCTCACAGTTATCTATACATGCACACACTGTACACACACGTCCGCAGTCACGTGTTCACACAGTTATCTATACGTGCACACACTGTACACACATGCCCACAGTCACGTGTTCACACAGTTATCTATACATGCACACACTGTACACACACGTCCGCAGTCACGTGTTCACACAGTTATCTATACATGCACACACTGTACACACATGCCCACAGTCACGTGTTCTCACAGTCATCTATACGTGCACACACTGTACACACATGCCCACAGTCACGTGTTCTCACAGTCATCTATACATGCACACACTGTACACACATGCCCACAGTCACGTGTTCTCACAGTCATCTATACATGCACACACTGTACACACACGTCCGCAGTCACGTGTTCACAGTCATCTATACATGCACACACTGTACACACATGCCCACAGTCACATGTTCTCACAGTCATCTATACATGCACACACTGTACACACATGCCCACAGTCACGTGTTCTCACAGTCATCTATACGTGCACACACTGTACACACATGCCCACAGTCACATGTTCACACAGTTATCTATACATGCACACACTGTACACACATGCCCACAGTCACGTGTTCTCACAGTCATCTATACATGCACACACTGTACACACACATCCGCAGTCACGTGTTCTCACAGTCATCTATATATGCACACACTGTACACACATGTCCGCAGTCACGTGTTCTCACAGTCATCTATACATGCACACATGTACACACACATCCGCAGTCACGTGTTCTCACAGTCATCTATATATGCACACACTGTACACACATGTCCGCAGTCACGTGTTCTCACAGTCATCTATACATGCACACACTGTACACACATGCCCACAGTCACGTGTTCTCACAGTCATCTATATATGCACACACTGTACACACATGCCCACAGTCACGTGTTCTCACAGTCATCTACGCATGCACACACTGTACATACAGGTCCGCAGTCACGTGTTCTCACAGTTATCTATACATGCACACACTGTACACACACATCCGCAGTCACGTGTTCTCACAGTCATCTATATATGCACACACTGTACACACATGTCCGCAGTCACGTGTTCTCACAGTCATCTATACATGCACACACTGTACACACATGCCCACAGTCACGTGTTCACACAGTTATCTATACATGCACACACTGTACACACACATCCGCAGTCACGTGTTCTCACAGTCATCTATATATGCACACACTGTACACACATGTCTGCAGTCACGTGTTCTCACAGTCATCTATACATGCACACACTGTACACACATGCCCACAGTCACGTGTTCTCACAGTTATCTATACATGCACACACTGTACACACACGTCCGCAGTCACGTGTTCACACAGTTATCTATACATGCACACACTGTACACACACGTCCGCAGTCACGTGTTCACACAGTTATCTATACATGCACACACTGTACACACACGTCCGCAGTCACGTGTTCACAGTCATCTATACATGCACACACTGTACACACACGTCCGCAGTCACGTGTTCTCACAGTTATCTATACATGCACACACTGTACACACACGTCCGCAGTCACGTGTTCACACAGTTATCTATACGTGCACACACTGTACACACATGCCCACAGTCACGTGTTCACACAGTTATCTATACATGCACACACTGTACACACACGTCCGCAGTCACGTGTTCACACAGTTATCTATACATGCACACACTGTACACACACGTCCGCAGTCACGTGTTCACACAGTTATCTATACATGCACACACTGTACACACACGTCCGCAGTCACGTGTTCACAGTCATCTATACATGCACACACTGTACACACACGTCCGCAGTCACGTGTTCTCACAGTTATCTATACATGCACACACTGTACACACACGTCCGCAGTCACGTGTTCACACAGTTATCTATACGTGCACACACTGTACACACATGCCCACAGTCACGTGTTCACACAGTTATCTATACATGCACACACTGTACACACACGTCCGCAGTCACGTGTTCACACAGTTATCTATACATGCACACACTGTACACACACGTCCGCAGTCACGTGTTCACACAGTATCTATACATGCACACACTGTACACACACGTCCGCAGTCACGTGTTCACAGTCATCTATACATGCACACACTGTACACACACGTCCGCAGTCACGTGTTCTCACAGTTATCTATACATGCACACCACTGTACACACACGTCCGCAGTCACGTGTTCACACAGTTATCTATACGTGCACACACTGTACACACATGCCCACAGTCACGTGTTCACACAGTTATCTATACATGCACACACTGTACACACACGTCCGCAGTCACGTGTTCACACAGTTATCTATACATGCACACCACTGTACACACATGCCCACAGTCACGGTCTCACAGTCATCTATACGTGCACACACTGTACACACATGCCCACAGTCACGTGTTCTCACAGTCATCTATACATGCACACACTGTACACACATGCCCACAGTCACGTGTTCTCACAGTCATCTATACATGCAACACCTGTACACACACGTCCGCAGTCACGTGTTCACAGTCATCTATACATGCACACACTGTACACACATGCCCACAGTCACATGTTCTCACAGTCATCTATACATGCACACACTGTACACACATGCCCACAGTCACGTGTTCTCACAGTCATCTACACATGCACACACTGTACACACATGCCCACAGTCACATGTTCTCACAGTCATCTATACATGCACACACTGTACACACATGCCCACAGTCACGTGTTCTCACAGTCATCTATACATGCACACACTGTACACACATGCCCACAGTCACATGTTCTCACAGTCATCTATACATGCACACACTGTACACACATGCCCACAGTCACGTGTTCTCACAGTCATCTACACATGCACACACTGTACACACATGCCCACAGTCACGTGTTCTCACAGTCATCTATACATGCACACACTGTACACACATGCCCACAGTCACATGTTCTCACAGTCATCTATACATGCACACACTGTACACACATGCCCACAGTCACGTGTTCTCACAGTCATCTACACATGCACACACTGTACACACATGCCCACAGTCACATGTTCACACAGTTATCTATACATGCACACACTGTACACACATGCCCACAGTCACGTGTTCTCACAGTCATCTACGCATGCACACACTGTACATACAGGTCCGCAGTCACGTGTTCACACAGTTATCTATACATGCACACACTGTACACACATGCCCACAGTCACATGTTCACACAGTTATCTATACATGCACACACTGTACACACATGCCCACAGTCACGTGTTCTCACAGTCATCTATACATGCACACACTGTACACACACATCCGCAGTCACGTGTTCTCACAGTCATCTATATATGCACACACTGTACACACATGTCCGCAGTCACGTGTTCTCACAGTCATCTATACATGCACACATGTACACACACATCCGCAGTCACGTGTTCTCACAGTATCTATATATGCACACACTGTACACACATGTCCGCAGTCACGTGTTCTCACAGTCATCTATACATGCACACACTGTACACACATGCCCACAGTCACGTGTTCTCACAGTCATCTATATATGCACACACTGTACACACATGCCCACAGTCACGTGTTCTCACAGTCATCTACGCATGCACACACTGTACATACAGGTCCGCAGTCACGTGTTCTCACAGTCATCTATATATGCACACACTGTACACACATGTCCGCAGTCACGTGTTCTCACAGTCATCTATACATGCACACATGTACACACACATCCGCAGTCACGTGTTCTCACAGTCATCTATATATGCACACACTGTACACACATGTCCGCAGTCACGTGTTCTCACAGTCATCTATACATGCACACACTGTACACACATGCCCACAGTCACGTGTTCTCACAGTCATCTATATATGCACACACTGTACACACATGCCCACAGTCACGTGTTCTCACAGTCATCTACGCATGCACACACTGTACATACAGGTCCGCAGTCACGTGTTCTCACAGTTATCTATACATGCACACACTGTACACACACATCCGCAGTCACGTGTTCTCACAGTCATCTATATATGCACACACTGTACACACATGTCCGCAGTCACGTGTTCTCACAGTCATCTATACATGCACACACTGTACACACATGCCCACAGTCACGTGTTCACACAGTTATCTATACATGCACACACTGTACACACACATCCGCAGTCACGTGTTCTCACAGTCATCTATATATGCACACACTGTACACACATGTCCGCAGTCACGTGTTCTCACAGTCATCTATACATGCACACATGTACACACACATCCGCAGTCACGTGTTCTCACAGTCATCTATATATGCACACACTGTACACACATGTCCGCAGTCACGTGTTCTCTCAGTCATCTATATATGCACACACTGTACACACATGTCCGCAGTCACGTGTTCTCACAGTCATCTATACATGCACACACTGTACACACACATCCGCAGTCACGTGTTCTCACAGTCATCTATATATGCACACACTGTACACACATGTCCGCAGTCACGTGTTCTCACAGTCATCTATACATGCACACACTGTACACACACATCCGCAGTCACGTGTTCTCACAGTCATCTATATATGCACACACTGTACACACATGTCCGCAGTCACGTGTTCTCACAGTCATCTATACATGCACACATGTACACACACATCCGCAGTCACGTGTTCTCACAGTCATCTATATATGCACACACTGTACACACATGTCCGCAGTCACGTGTTCTCACAGTCATCTATACATGCACACACTGTACACACATGCCCACAGTCACGTGTTCTCACAGTCATCTATATATGCACACACTGTACACACATGCCCACAGTCACGTGTTCTCACAGTCATCTACGCATGCACACACTGTACATACAGGTCCGCCAGTCACGTGTTCTCACAGTCATCTATATATGCACACACTGTACACACATGTCCGCAGTCACGTGTTCTCACAGTCATCTATACATGCACACATGTACACACACATCCGCAGTCACGTGTTCTCACAGTCATCTATATATGCACACACTGTACACACATGTCCGCAGTCACGTGTTCTCACAGTCATCTATACATGCACACACTGTACACACACATCCGCAGTCACGTGTTCTCACAGTCATCTATATATGCAACACACTGTACACACATGTCCGCAGTCACGTGTTCTCACAGTCATCTATACATGCACACATGTACACACACATCCGCAGTCACGTGTTCTCACAGTCATCTATATGCACACACTGTACACACATGTCCGCAGTCACGTGTTCTCACAGTCATCTATACATGCACACACTGTACACACATGCCCACAGTCACGTGTTCTCACAGTCATCTATATATGCACACACTGTACACACATGCCCACAGTCACGTGTTCTCACAGTCATCTACGCATGCACACACTGTACATACAGGTCCGCAGTCACGTGTTCTCACAGTCATCTATATATGCACACACTGTACACACATGTCCGCAGTCACGTGTTCTCACAGTCATCTATACATGCACACATGTACACACACATCCGCAGTCACGTGTTCTCACAGTCATCTATATATGCACACACTGTACACACATGTCCCGCAGTCACGTGTTCTCACAGTCATCTATACATGCACACATGTACACACACATCCGCAGTCACGTGTTCTCACAGTCATCTATATATGCACACACTGTACACACATGCCCACAGTCACGTGTTCTCACAGTCATCTATATATGCACACACTGTACACACATGCCCACAGTCACGTGTTCTCACAGTCATCTACGCATGCACACACTGTACATACAGGTCCGCAGTCACGTGTTCTCACAGTTATCTATACATGCACACACTGTACACACACATCCGCAGTCACGTGTTCTCACAGTCATCTATATATGCACACACTGTACACACATGTCCGCAGGTCACGTGTTCTCACAGTCATCTCTACATGCACACACTGTACACACATGCCCACAGTCACGTGTTCACACAGTTATCTATACATGCACACACTGTACACACACATCCGCAGTCACGTGTTCTCACAGTCATCTATATATGCACACACTGTACACACATGTCCGCAGTCACGTGTTCTCACAGTCATCTATACATGCACACACTGTACACACATGCCCACAGTCACGTGTTCTCACAGTTATCTATACATGCACACACTGTACACACACGTCCGCAGTCACGTGTTCACACAGTTATCTATACATGCACACACTGTACACACACGTCCGCAGTCACGTGTTCACACAGTTATCTATACATGCACACACTGTACACACACGTCCGCAGTCACGTGTTCACAGTCATCTATACATGCACACACTGTACACACACGTCCGCAGTCACGTGTTCTCACAGTTATCTATACATGCACACACTGTACACACACGTCCGCAGTCACGTGTTCACAGTCATCTATACATGCACACACTGTACACACACGTCCGCAGTCACGTGTTCACACAGTTATCTATACATGCACACACTGTACACACACGTCCGCAGTCACGTGTTCACAGTCATCTATATATGCACACACTGTACACACACGTCTGCAGTCACGTGTTCACACAGTTATCTATACATGCACACACTGTACACACATGCCCACAAACAGTCACGTGTTCACAGTCATCTATACATGCACACACTGTGCATATACTTCCACACAGTCACATGCACAATCACAAATGCACACAAACACACATTCATGTGTGCACACAGGCACACATAGGGACACACCTATACCCAGACACGTAAATTCATCCTAGTACACACATATGCACAGACACACGCATGCACACACTGATAAATGCATTTCCACACAAGTCATGTGCACAATCACAAATACACACACACACAGTCACCATGCCCACACAGACACGCACACACCCAGACATGTATGTTCACCCCATGCAGTTACATATAGACACACTGACACACTCCGCAGAGCTGCTTGCACACCCACACAGACACACACTCATGCACAGACACACGAGGAAGGGTCAGGGTGCATGGAAGGCAAATCAGAGGTGAGATGTCCCAGCAGACGCCCTGCCCAGACCTGAGAGAACAGTCACCCATGGCCTCTCAGGATGCCCGTCAGAAAGCCCCTCCAGAGAAGCCAACGGTGTCTGGGGAGACAGCTCCTCCCCTCAGCCCTGGCCTGGCAGAGAGGGTGTGAGTGACGTGTCCACGGGAGGCAGACGCAGTGGCCCCGTCTTCACCGAGAACCGAGCTGTCTCCATCCCTGCATGAGACGTGGGAACGAGATGGCGTCAGCTGACCGAGAGCATGGGACAGAGGCCCAGGAAGGATCTGCGAGGCCCGAGCAAGGCTGTCCCGACACAAACTGTCCACTGGTCACTCACAGGCTCACCCACTCCGCTCACCATCCTGAGGGCCAGCGGGACCACAGACACAGCCGGGTAAAGCGTGTGCTTGTCTAGCGACTGGGCTTACTCCTGAACCGAACACAAAGCGTACGGGTGTCAGCTGTGACTGGGACAGAGAGGCAGCCAGCCCCGGGGGGGCCCTGGTGGGCCGGCAAAGTGATTGTCCTCCCAGATCAGAGGACAGAGGACTCAGAGGTCGATGCGTAAACACAGGGGGTGGAAAACAAGGACCGTGACGAGGGTCCGGCCCCCTCAGGGCCGACAGGGGAACATGGTGGTCGCAGCGGCAGGAGGCTGGGGACCCGGAGCGAGCACGGGGCAGGTCCACCTGGCAGGTTACGTGGGGAGCTGTCGACGGCCCAGAACCCAGGGGAGCAGCGAACTCTGACCTCAGACCGTGGTCACACGTGCGCCTGCTGCGTGTGCGTGCATGTGTGCCTGTGTAGCACTGCACACGTCTTACAGCGTTTCAGCGGGAGGAACCAACATGGGGGAGCCGCTTGCTGGGAGGGTAAACGGATGATAACGTGCAGCGGCCACTCCAGTCCCGGCACCGCGAAGCGGCTGATGAAGGAGCCCGTTCTCTGTCACGTCACCATCAGGGTCCGTCACGCTGGGCTCCGGGTCTCCAGCAGAGGTCCGCATGCCTCAGAGCAGAACCTGCAGTGAAGGTGGGAGGGGGCACAGCGCCCGGGGAGGGGCAGGGACGGGGGCCGGCGGCTGGTGGAGGTGACCCCGGGACGGCCCAGGAGACAATATCTGAGCTGGTCAACTCCCCTGTTCTACACGATGCTTCACACCCATTTTAATACATTGTATAAAGTGTGCGAAGGAGAGGCCCTGGCCGGGGGCTCGGTTGGGTGGAGCGTTGTCCCATACGCCAGGGTTGGGGGTTCAGTCCCCAGTCAGGGCACATACAGGAATCAACCCATGAATGCACGAATAAGTGGGACAGACTGATGTCTCCCTCTCTCTCTTGTCAATTTAAACAATGCGGAAAGGAGAACGCTATAGAAAGACGTCGGACAATGTTCACGACCAACGGTGGAGTCAAGACGGCTGCCTTTTCCGAACAAAACCCTCGGCCAGCAGTTAGCATGCCCGCCCCAAAGCTGCAAGCCCAGTGCTGGGAGGGAGGGACAGCCCGGACAACCGGCGCCCAGGGTCCTCGGCAGCTCCCCCACCGAGCCCCCAGCTTGTGTTCACGGGGCTTCTGCTCCGAACCTGCCCTGTGTCCTCCTGGAGGTCAGGCCTGTCCTGAATGTCAGGCCACCGTGATCCTTGCCTTGACACCGTCCCCGCTTATCCACGCAGAACAGAACACACTGCGTCTGAATTCGGACCACCCCCATGTGAACCCACTTCTCCGGGTACTCGCTGGGGACTGGGGCAAGTCATCAACCACGGGGCCTTGGTCTCCTCTTCTGCAGAATGGGGAGAACCATCAGGCCTGCCCTGGAAGGATGGAGAGAGGGACAGAGACACCACCTGACACAGGAGAGCTCTCTCCGTGTTCGCTGTCGTCTGTTCACACCCCACGTCCCTTCGGAGGAGTGTGAGTGAGGGGTGTGTCTGCGTGGGTCTGGGTGGGCGGCAGGAGTAAGAGCCAGTGCACACGCCGTGATGCGTCCCACGAGGACCCGGGCCGCCACCCACACAGCTGACGGGTTGTTCGACAGCTGCCCTTCAGGCCTTCAGAAGTGATACATTTGTTACTGGGAGATCAGATAGAAGTTTTTCCCAGGGACACATTGTTGTTCTTTTAATTATAAACATATTCCAGTCCATGCCTTACAATCAAAATGGAATTCAAGCGATCTCCTGTGATCATCATTTAAAGCGTATTAATCGCTATAAATTATCTTGACACCCACGTGAAAAGTTCTCTGTCACGCTTTTAGAATCCCATTTTCATTTAACATTAATTAAAGGCCACTAGACGTGAAGTATTAATAAAATTCGATTCCCTGAAGGAGCTCCCCGCTGACGGGCCTTGGCTCTCGGCGAGTTGTGAGACTTTGCTAACCAGAGGCCCTGATTAGATGTTACCCATGGAAATGCAATCAGCCCACCGAGGACAGAGAGGGCTCTCCCAGGAAGAGAACAGAGCCCCTCAGTCAGACGCAGTATGGTCACCACCAGCCTGTCTCCAGCAGTGTGCGGCGGTGATGGCCATTTAGGGAAAGACCTTCCGATCAAACCCCCTTGCTGATACTCCGCACAGCGGCGTGGTGGCGCTATCTGATGAGCCTGTAATGATCAGGCCCAGGATATATATTGGGGGCTGAGGGTGGTGGCCCTGAGGTTATCAGAGCAGAGGAATGGGAGGGCTGAGACCAAAGAAAAAAAGGTCTATGTCACTGTCACCAGGGGTATGTTCCCAAAAAGTCAAGGCCACCCCCTGACTCCCTTCTTTAAGAAAGAATGAAGGCCCGGCCGGTGTGGCTCAGTGGTTGAGCGTCGACCCTGCACCAAGAGGTCTCCAGTTCGATTCCCGGTCAGGGCACATGCTGGGTTGTGGGCCCGATCCCCAGTGGGGGGCGTGCAGGAGGCGGCCAATCGATGTTCTCTCTCATCAATGTTTCTACCTCTCTCTCTCCCTCTCACTTCCTCTCTCTCTAAAGTCAATAAAGACAGAAAATTAAAATAAAAAAAAGATGCCAAGTGGGGAAACTTAATTTTGAGCTGGCCTGCGTCTCGGAGTCCAGCCAAGCACTAGTGTTTCTGAGCAAGAGCAGACCAACGCGAGACGCGAACCTGAGGCCACGTGTCCGAGGTCCTCGTGTGTTAGACGAGGGCCAGGGTCCTCGTCTCGCGCCTGCGGTCAGCTCTACCCTCTCCGTTTGGCCTCGATTCCAAAGTGAAGGTGAGAAGGTGGACCCGGCGCTCTGTGTCCAGGGCAGGCCCAGGTGGCCCCAGCGGCCCCTTCGCTGCCCGTGCCCCTGAAAACCCGCTTCGCGGGCGACGCCGCACCGTCAGGACCTGCCTGAAGCCGAACGAAAGTGAAGTGAAGAGAGACAAGCAAACAGGAGGCGATCATACCTCCAGGGAAGCTGCCCCCTCGCCGCGGGGCCGAGCTTCCCACGTCCTGGGCGGAAGGACCTGCGTTCGGTACAGAAGGTGTGAGAACCACCTTGGAGAAGGGACGAACATTGTTCTCTCATCCAGCGCAGGACAGTTCAAACCCTGACCGAAGTCAAAAAGGGCGGTTTCCGGACTGTTTCTACCCAACTAACTAACACAAGGCTGTACCGTGGTGCTGTCGTGAAGGGGGTGCTGTCCACTTGCAGGTTCCCGAGCACAGGTGTCCCTGCTTTGGAACATCTGCTTTGTGCCACGTGGTTTTTACGCAGGACCTACGTCTGTTTTTTTTACCACCCAAAAGAAATTGGGAGAAGACTTTTTTTTAATGTTGTTTTTCTTTATTGATTTTTTTAGAGAGAGAGAGAGAAACATCGACGAGAGATGCAGGCCCTCCTGCATGCCCCCCACTGGGGATGGGCCCACAACCCGGGCATGTGCCCTGACCGGGAATCGAACCAGGACCTCTTGGTGCAGGGTCGATGCTCAACCACTGAGCCACACCGGCCGGGCTGGAAGAGGATTTTCACATCTACAAAAACACAGTGAAAAGCAGCCCCGGCCAGTGTGGCTCAGTGATTAGAGTGTCGGCCTGCGGAGCAAAGAGTGTTGGGTTCGATTCCCGTCAAGGGCACGTACCTCAGTTGCAGTCTGTCCCCGGCCCTGGTCAGGACCCTGCAGGAGGCAACCAACTGATGTGTCTCTCACATCCATGTTGCTCTCTCTCTCCCCCTCCCACTGTCTGAAAAGAAATGACAGAATATCCTCAGGTCAGAATTTAAATAAAATTTAAAAAGTACAGTGAAAAGGAAAACAGTGGTCCAGTGTCTGCGCCACAGAGCGGCCGGGGGGCAGCGCACAGCCCAGGCAGCTCCTCCCCGGGGATCACCCTCAGCATCTCCGCATCCAGGTGTCCTCCGGAGCTCTGAATGGTGTCCGAGCATCTGGGCTGTCCCTCCACGTATCATGTGCCCCCGTTAGCAAGCTGTGTCCTCAGGTAACTCTTCTTCACTGACCCCACTTCCGTTTCCGAAGGGGTCACAGGACCTCTGTGCCTTCAGACAGCAGGACCTGCGGTTGGCCACCGACAGGACGCTGGGCCCTGGAGAAGAGGCTCCAGGCGGAAGAAGCTCAGACCGGAAACAGGCTGCGTCCCCTCTTCCCGAGGTGGGAGCGCGGGCGGGCTGGAGGGAGGGGCCCGCCGCGTCTGGTCCCTGATGCCTACTGGGCGGGACGGAACTGTATCCCACAAGGACCCTATTCCTCAAACCCAATCCCGTCTACACAACTCAGGGTGGGGGTGGCCCCCCAAAAGATACGTCTGCATCCTAATCCCCAGAACCTGCAAACGGGACCTTACTTAAGAAAAGGGTTTTGCAGATGCGGTGAAGTTAATGACCTAAGACGAGACCACCACAGGCCACGCGGGCAGGCCCCAGGGCCAATGGCAGGTGTCTTTCTAAGAGGCAGAAGACAAGACCACGAGGAAAGCCCACATGAAGACGGAGCAGAGATTAAAGTGAGCAGCTATAAGCCAGGGGACACTTGAGCCACGAGAACCTGGAAGAGATAAGGAAGGATCCCCCAGACCCTTCAGAGGGACAGCGGCCCCGCCATCAGCTTCATCGTGGACTCCGGCCTCCGGAGCTGGGAGGGACCCATCCCTGTTGCTTTCAGCTGCCCAGCTGGTGGTCACTGGGTGTGGCAGCTGCAGGGAGCAAAGAGGGGAGGACAAGAAGGCCCAGGACTCCCTGCGAACCTCCTCACCTCCGACCAGGAGGTCACTGGCCCTTCTCTCTGCACAGAGCCCCTGGGGGACCTTCCCCGACTCGTGATCAAGGTGTCTCTCGACCCTCCTCCCGTTGCCAGTTCCGCAGAGGAGGCAGCCTGCATGAAAATGAGCACAGGATAAGGAAGCAGGGAGGGAACATGATTTCGGGGAGACAGGGGGTGCTCAGTTCCAATGCATCCCATTTATCCCCAAGGCCCCACTGGGGATGGACGTTGCTTCTGAGCCCAGGACGCCGGAGCTGTGAGCAATACGCCCACGGCGAACCCCCCTCTCCCACCCGCGCAGGGTCTGGGCGGGGAGGCTGTGTGCTGGTCTCTGTGGAGGGCGCCGGGCTCAGGTCCACTCAGAATGTTCTCCCAGGTCTTGGGTCAGAACCAGAACTGCCACCGACACTGTCCAGGCGCGAGTACCTGTCATGCCCTCTCACACCGGGGAGGCAGGATCCCAACACTTGCAGGGAGCGGCCTGCGGGAGGGGGCCAGCACAGGACAGCCCCCCATCGGTGCCCCGTCTCACACGGCCCTCAAATCCGCAGGAGGGCGGCCGGGGAGAAACCCCCCAGAAAAGCCACACTTTCCACTCGGTTTTCCTCAGACGGGAGATGAATGGCTCGTTATAAGCGGCTGAAAATAAACTGTTCAAGGAGTTTGCAGAGTCTCAGTGTGGAAACTCCGATGTTGCAACCGAAGGGCACGAGGATGTTTAATGTAACCAGAAAAGAGCCACGCTGCAGAACAATTAGGATTCAAGGAGTGTGCTTCTGCGACAGGAAACCGCGGAGTTTAACGTTGAAACGTTCATTCAGAAATCCAAAGTGTTGGTTTTTTATGGCTCGAGTCCTTAAAAAATAACGGCAGGAGCCAGACAGCAGGCATGGAGACCGGAGGCTTGAGAGCGGAGACCTGACATGGCAGATGCCTTCGAGACAAGCAGGGTCCAGCCCACGTCAGGTCCGAGGTCAGCAACCCCACGTGAAACCGCACAACTGGTGGGCAGCCTTCGCCTGCAGCCAGTTCTGGGAAAGGAACGGTCCCCCCTGGAAATGTTTACGCCGCGGACTGGCTCCGTCCTTGTCTGCTCTCCAAGGAGGGCTGACTCCGTTTTGCTCGACACAGCAGTTTTAGACAATGTGGGTTTTATGGTTTTTGTGAAACAGAGCGGGGAATGAATTGCAAAACCAAATATAACTGGAAATGCCTTTGTAATTTTAAAATAAAATAAATGAACACAGTTGAGACCAAGGACTGCCCTCCAAGAGTGGAAACCAAACACAACCCCTTTTTGCTGAAATACCAGGAAGGAGAAGTCAGTCCAAAAAGACTGAGATCCAGAACTGAGACCCCGTGGTAGGAATTAACTACAAAGTATTACGACGTTACCAACGCTAGAGGGTAGGAGCAAAACAATCTATTGTTCTCTCCGAGCTCAGTGCAGGCACGGAGGGATGTCATGCCTCCCACGCGGGGCTGCAGATACTGATGACAAGTCACTGCCGCGGAGCAATCCCGGGGCTGGTAGCCCAAGAACCAAATAAACCCGAACACTCTGTACACCCCCCTCCGAGGCCGTCCTGGAGCTGTTTGCCTCGTGCCTCCACCAGGGCAAGTGCAGGTATTCAATCTGAGTCTCCTCTGTTTACTCGACCGGTCTCAACACCCAGAAGGGAACTGGCTGAGTACCTACAGATCGAGCACTTAGCAGAGTGACACGCCGCCCCTCAGAAGCTGGTTGTGAAACTTCTGTTACCACGCAGACTGCTCGTTACGTAACCTGAGTGAGAATGGAGATGGAAGTGTGTGCGCAGTGCCCGCGATACCACATTCAGTCCGCAAGAGGAGCCACACTGGAACGTGGACAGGAGCTGTCTTTCGGTGCCAGGGTTAGGTGTGGTGTGTTTGTTTTTCTTATTTTCCAAATTTAATAATGTGATTATAATGAAGAACAGTGATCGACAAATAGAAAGAAGCTCTGGAAACAGACACTGCTGAACTGTTCCCTGCGAGGTCACCTTTCTGGTAAGGAGGCCAGGTGACAAGCTGCATCAGGATAGGCATAAGGACTCGGTTCGAACTCTGAACTCTCTGCACTTTGGCTTTTTGGGGAGACAGTGTGGGGGGGGCTGGGTCTTTGGGAAAATCTGGGACCGAAGTGCCTGTGATTTGCACAGTGGCAACGCCGACTGCGAGGCTGCATCTGTAATCGACACGGAAGAGGCGTGTGCACATTGATGTTAGGACCGGGGGACACGGTATTCGTACTCTGTAGATAGTGGTTGTTTTGGCCACTTTTAACCAGGAAACTGGGGCGTAATGAAGGAGCTTGGCCCACCTTCCAGTCTCACTCCGAGCCTCTCGCCAGGTTCCAGCCCCTGAAGTTTGCGCTTCCCAGGCAGCGGCGACCAGCTGTGCTCACGCGGGACGCGGGCGCAGGTAACAGGAACTGGCCGGACTCCGGCGAAGCACAGAGAATGAACGGAAGGAAGGAAAGGGGGGACACCACACACCCGCAGGGGAAGAACCGAGACCCTTCAGAAGTCAGGGAGGCAGAAAAGAAGGCCATGTCCCTAGGCCCCACCTGCCAAGGAGAATCCACTCCCAGCGCCCGCCCTGACGGTCCAGGTGCGGACGACCAGGAGGAAGGTTCTGATTGGCTCAGCGTGGTCACATGCTCGTATCTTGGCCAAGACAAGGCATCTCCACGGAAAGTCCCACGTCATGGCACGTGGTGTGGGCAGGAGGGCACCTCTGAGAGGGAGTGGATGGCAGGACAGGAAGGATCCCGGTGCCCCTCTGACTCCAAACCTGACGACAGTGCTCCACACGCGTGTTTTATGCAGATGTGAGGCAGAAGGGACACACGCAGGGTTCCTAACGGGGATCTGGAAGCCTCTCCAGCCAAGGCCGTGTGCGTGACCCCTGATGCAGACCAGGCCCGAAGGAGGTTTTGCATAAACACACCACACTCCAAATCTCTAGTTCGGAGCTGTATAGAATCAACAAGAAACAAATAACAAGGACAGTGACCTCGCATGTCTGTTTACAAGCCCAGAGTTCAAAACTAGATGAGCCCCTGGGGGGGGACAGCAACCCCAGCTCTTCTGAGTGAAGCGCCTGGAGGGGTCAGACGGACACACAGCCACCCCACTGCGCCCCCGGGCTGCCCTGTTGGCCTGTGTTCCAACTGCACTTGGAACACAAGGCAATTTGTATGGTTTTTTTTTTTTCAACTAGAACAGAATTGGTTTTTTTTTTTCTTTTCCCAGGGCAAACCAAAGTGAAACCTCGTTAGTTCAGATGCCACTCATTCCAAAGTTATAATCATTTGGCCTGGCGTCTGTGCACTCTCCTCGAGCCGCGGTTTTGCTAAACAAATCAATCACACAAACACGATTGCGCGGCGTCACGTCTGAGCCACTCGAGGGCCCCAGCCGCAGTTCACACGCAGGCGACAGATGTTTGTGGCAGAGGCATGTGCGGGTCATGAAGGCAGAGCCGGCCGGCGCTTCCCGGCCGTTCAAATCTCCACAGGCCCGTGTTTCTCCAGACCCTCCTTCCAGAATCTTCCCCTGTGGTTTCACAATCCTAATCTCATCAAGTGGTATTTGACCAGCCTGTGTTTAGGTGCAAAAGGCTAAAGGAGGAAGAACCTGCCCCAACCGGGTGGCTCTGTGGTTGAGCGTCATCCCACACACCAGGAGGTCCCTGGCTGGATTCCAGCCGGGGCACATGCCCAGGTTATGGGTTTGATCCCTGGTCAGAGGCGTGCAGGAGGCAACCAATCAATGTTTCTCTCTTACATTCATGTTTCTCTCTTTCTCTCCCCCTCTCCCTTCCTCTCTCTCAAAAAAAAAAATTCAATAAAAAAAATATTTAAAAAAAATATCTTTAAAGAGCCCTGGCTGGTTTGGCTTAGTGGTTAGAGAGTTGGCCCCTGGACCAAAGAGTTGAGGATTCAATTCTGGTCAAGGGCATGTACCTCGGTTGTAGTTTGGGCCCTGGCCCTGGTCGGGTTGTGCGGGAGGCAACCAATCAATGTGTCTCTGCCTCTCCCTCCCTCCCACTCTCTCTGAAGATAAGTGGGAAAATATCCTTGGGTGAGGATTCAGGAACAGAAAAGAACTATAATCCCATTAACGTGCGGTGAATGATTTGCCATGTGACTGAGTCCGTAGTCTCACCCGAGCATCACAGAGCCGCAGGCCGGCGGCCCAGACAGGCCGTGCGCACAGAGCCTGTGCTCCCAGCCTCGGCGGGGCCGGTGACGCGCTCACGCAGACGGTGAGCAGCCGTGAGGGCGTCCCTTCCCAGGCAGGGCAGCTAACAGGCCCTGTGCTCCCTCCGTCCCCCACGTTCCCCGACACGGCGACTCTGAAGCCCATGGACCCCATGAACAGACCTTGGCTCTCTGAGTCACCGGTGGAGGAGAGGTACTGAGACCGGCAAGGGACAGACGGGAACTCAATGCACTGCTCAGGGAAAAGTTTGGCTTTGTGGCTGAGCCACGAAGACCTGAAGTCGCACTGCTACTTCGGGAGACCTCCGCCTGCTCCAACTTGCCAGCTCTCACTGTTCCCGCCTACAGATGAGAAGACCAGACTCGCAGGGAGGACAGGGCGCGCTGAACATCATCCTGACACCGGCGCAGGGCCCCGAACAGAACCCACGCCTTCCGAGTCCCGCGCCCTTTCCCCACACCCCGCGCCAAGGCTCCGTGTGCAGACGCGGTGGCCAGCTGGCCTCCGATGACGACCTGCACGAATGACACGCAGCTTCAGGAACGCGGCCCGTCCCCAGTGTGGTTGGTGACGGGGCCTCCTCGCATCTTCCGTCGCGAGCCCTGGAGCAAGAGGCCCCACACCCCGGTGCTGCGAGAACACGCCACGGGCCTCCGGTGCAGTTCATTCTTTTTTGTAAAATCAAAAGAGTATTGTTAGTGGTAAGTGGAGAGAACAGCCTTGGGAACAAAAAAAAAAAAAAGAAAATACAAGTTCAATTTTTCATTCTGCCAAATTCAAACAAACATCATTTTAATGACTTGGCAGCCCCCACAAATTCAGCAGCAACAGTTAAATAAAAAGCCCATTCATTTAAGACAAGAGGCATCAACACAGACATTGAACATAAGTCAGGTCCACACTCCGTGACCTGTGCACAGGGACAGGCACACATGGGCCCCTCGCCCAAAGGAGACGCCAGGAACACGGAGG
The DNA here is from genome assembly GCF_014108415.1 of Molossus molossus. Taxonomy (NCBI): domain Eukaryota; kingdom Metazoa; phylum Chordata; class Mammalia; order Chiroptera; family Molossidae; genus Molossus; species Molossus molossus. The sequence goes on from NW_023425352.1 coordinate 709,068, forward strand.
GGGCAGTTCGCCATCCCCGACCCCAATCACGTACCATCTCAGGAGCTGAGCTGGACGTAAATAGGGGGGATTGAGTCGGGGTTTTCAAAGGTTTCTATCATCCATCCGCCTGCGTAGTAATGTCGGCATCCAGAGGTAATAAAAAGCACCGACTACCGACCTCCCTCGGTAAGAAACGTAAGTGGGCACAGACGGTCCAGAGCAACCCACCACATGCCCCGTAAAACTACAAAGTTCCTGCGAGAAAACGCACGAATCCATCTTTACGACCTGGGAACGGGCGGAGACGGTGCAGAGAGGACACAGAAGCACACGACATCAAAGAAGGAAACAATTATTGAACAAAGTCAAAATTTTACATTTCTGCCTGCCAGTCAGCACTGCTCGGAAAACGGACGAGCCACGGGCGGGAACATCTGCCGCGCACACGGCCGGCGCAGGGCTCGGGGCTGGGGTACGCAAGAATTCGTAGAACTCCACAATAAAAAGGGAAACAACCCAATAAAAAATGAGCAAAAGATGTGAACAGACATTGACCAAAGAAAATATTCAAATGACCAATAAGCACATGAAAGAGCACCTACCGCCCTCAGTCACGGGGAAGCGTGGATTTGAACGGCAGGGAGACGCTGCTCCTGCAGCCCCTGGAAAGGACCACGGCGGGAAGGACCACGAGCATCCGCCGGCGGCAGGGCGGGGCAGCTTCCAGACCTGATACATTGCAGGGGGAGTTACAATGTTACAACCACTTTGGTTACATAGTTAAATAGACGCTCCTGTGACCCAGCAGTCTCCCAGGTATTTAGCGAAGGGAAGTGAAGACACATGCCCGGAAAGACAAGCCCCACAGCTGTGTTTGTAGCAGCTGCACACTGAAACCACTCGCGTGTCGGTCGATAAACAGGAGAACGGATAAACACGCTGTGGTCGACGCGTACACCACCACCCGGCCGTAAAAAGGCGCGAACTCAGAGACGTGCACCAAGGTCTGGATGACTTTCCAGAACACTGTGCTGAGTGAAAGAAGCCAAGTACAAGACAGTGCGCATCGGGCTACCATTTATGTGGTTTTCAACGTGAGAAGATTAACAGGCGGTGATGGACATCAGGCCGGTGACTGCGCCAGAGCTGGGCTGGCAGGATGGACGGGGAAGGGGTCCAAGGGGAGTCCGGGAAGATGCGAATATTCTGTGGGGTGTGAATTACACAGGTACCACACTTATCAAAACCCGTCCAACTAAACGCTGAGAGTCTGTGCACGTCACCGTACGTGAATTATCCTTCGACTGTTAAAACGCGTTGGGGAAGGAAAGGTCCTTTCTGTTCTAGGCCGAGACTGAGAACAGACCCCTAAGAGAGCCCCCGAAACACTGGCGGACAGAACCCACCGGAAGCAAAGGCCTCATGCAGACTTGGAGAGGTGGCAGGTGCTTCTCTTCGGCGGAGGTGCGGTCTTGGCTCGGGCAGCGTACATCAATGAAACGAGGCCACCCCCAAGTCACGGTCACAGTGTCAGACACCTCCAGTGCCCCCGGACAACTCCACTGGAGCTCCCCGTCCAGGCATGGGCAGTCAGGGCGGGCTCAGGCCAGCTCCCCGCAATCCTACCCATGCCCGCGCGATGCTCCCCCGTCTGCCCTGGAGCCTCTCTGAGGCCCCGAGTGGGACCCAGACACACAGTAAGTACATCCCGGAGGTGCAGAAGAGTTAGAGCCCTTGGGACGACCTTGGCCGGGGCTGGGCGGGAGCTGGTGGCCAGAGTCCCCCTGTCAGGCTTGTGCAGAGACTCCTGAGACGTACCCTAAGCTCCTCAGCAGGTCCCACGGGATGGAGCCCACGCAGTGTTCAGCCCAGGAACACAGCCCTTCGCTGCCTTGTGGTCCTTCCCTCCCCCCCCCATCCTCCACGCCTGCTGCCTCCCGTCACGTGTTAAAGGCCCATCTGCACATCCTTGGCTCGAGCTCTGCGTTCAAGAGGACGGAGGCCAGACAAGGCTGTGCGTGTACACTCCAGAAATACACAGCTGCGTACGGCGATGCTTCCCTGGGCACTGAGACCCACGGAGCACAGGCCCCAAGCCTCTGGCCGCCGGCCTGCAGTGCCGGCCGAGTACAAGCCAGAGCCTGCGGGCCTGACCCGTCAGCACCTGCTACGAGACACCCGAGAGGCCACCCCACGGCACCGCCTTCCTGGGCATGGCGAGTGCCCCCCCGAGCCGAATCCCGCCCAGGAGCGTGGGGTCCCCAGGAGCGTGGGGTCCCCGGGCTGCACCACACACCCCGCTGCACGGACTGGACAGCCACGGGGAACATGGGGAAGCTCAAACCAGTGCTGGAAAGAGACAGACGGTGGCCCCACAGGCCGTTCCCAGCGGTGCCTCTGTTGGGTCTGTGGTCCGGTCCTTCCTCAACCACCACAGTGGAGGACACGGTTTAAAATGTATTTACTTGTGGGTCTAAAACCACCTTGTAAAAGGGGAGGCTGCTCCTGAGGGGCCGGGAGAGTCCGCGTCCTCAGGGCTCACGTGTCCCTTGTCCCTTCGTCTTCCGTCGCCGGTGCAGATCGCGTGGCTCCCGGAACCCCTTTGGAGCAGGGAATTTCGTCCTTGTACTTTACTGTCTGTATCCCGGGAAGTAACTCACTTTTTGTTCTTTTTTTTCTTTTCGACTTAAAAGGAAACTAGTTAGGTCCGGCCGGTGTGGCTCAGGGGTTGAGCGTCGACCCTGCACCAAGAGGTCGCCGGTTCGGTTCCCGGTCAGGGCACAGGCCCAGGTTGTGGGCCGGATCCCCAGTGGGGGGCGTGCAGGAGGCAGCCAATTGATGTTCTGTCTCATTGATGTTTCTGCCTCTCTCTCCCTCTTTCTTCCTCTCTCTCTAAAATCAATAAAGAAAAATAAATAAAGAGGAAACTAGCTAGTGAAAGACAAAGTGTAAATACGACAGAGCCCTCAGTGCAGACAGTTCTTTAAGTAAATGGTTTGTTGCAACAGGCTCTCAGCTGAGCTGCTTAATGGGTGTTTCATACGATGACATGAGGCGTCTGCCAACGTTTAACCAGCCTGGCGGGCTGGCGTGTGGACTTCCCTCCTCAGGGGAGGGCCTAGGACACAGCCATGGGACACGAAGACGGGGGGTGCGGAGCAGGTGGAAGAAGACAGAAAACAAACAAGGAGCTATTAAACCGGCCGGAGTCGGGGCCAGGCTCTCACGGGGAGGCGGACACGCCTGGCTCCGTCGAGGCCATCGGGACCAAGGACAGAAGAAGTCACCAGCTGTCCCCTCACCTGCACCCACTGCTCTGCGACCCACGCGGCTCCAGCCCAGCACGGGGGGGCCGCAGCACCGCGGTGCCCACGTGAGTGTCCCAGGGTGCTGGAGGGGGCGCGACGTGTCCTGGCTCTGACGGGTTTCCTGTGTTCACGGGTGAGTCTGGGAGCGAGTCTGGGTATCACTGCTGACGGGACAGATCTCTCCTGGGGGAGAATCTGCTATCAGGTGCTCGAAGTGAAATGGTAAGTGGTGGCCTGGGTGGGGCACCCCACGCTGTCTCTGTGCACCCCAGCCACTGCACGATTCCACGCCCGCGCTCCTGCCGCCCTCCACCCCGAAACGCCACACGTGTCTCCCTCTCTCCAGCCGGCGGCTCCTCCTGGCCCCTGACACAGCCCTGGGGGTGTTCTCCAGATGTCCCACCGAAGCCCTTGCACTTGGACCAGACTGTCCCTCCCCCCGGAGCCCCTGTGTCTTACACGCGTCCACGTCGCAGCCCGCACGGCCAGAAGGCGAAGGCCTTGGGGACAGAGGCCGTCTGACTCACTCCGCGTCTGCCCTGCTCAGCGCAATATTGGACACGCGGCAGGTTTCGTGGCGGAAGGAATGAACGTTCTGTAAGGCGATGTGATTCCCTGAGAAAAGTATTCGGGCAGCACTGACCTGCAGACCCCGGAACACTGCACCCCGAGCCCCGATAACACCGCAGGGGGCAGGCGCTCGCGGAATCACAGGACACCCCTCCCCGGGGCTCGGGTGACGCGCCCCACCAGCAGCTGCCCCCGCCCCTCGTTTCCTGCTCCAGCGCACCCCGGGTTTCCGGAAGAAACACGCGGCCGGGACAGATGCACACGGCAGGTTCGGGGAAGCCGTTCAGGGAGCACAGGACCGAGTCTCTGCGAGCTGGGCAACTATTCCTGCTGGAAGAATCTTTGAGGCAAGTGCACTCTGACCCCAAGCATGACTGGAACCCTAAGGGTGATCTTTGAAACCACAAAGTTCCTGGCCACCCACAGACCCACGGACCTTCGTGACCTTTCCGCTTGTGGTGTTGTCATCTCGACCCAGGGGAATACACAGTGAGGCTCATCCGAAGACTAAAAATTTACCTCGAGAAAATTCAGAGGCAAACTAAGGAAGGAAAAGGCACAGAGAAGCGTGTGAGTCAGAAATACTTTCCTCCAGCGCAGAGAACAACTAGCAACTTCGCCACATTGAAAACAATAGTGTCGCCCAGCAGGTGTGGCTCAGTGGCTGAACATCGACCCACGTACCAGGAGGTCGCAGGTTGTGGGCCCGATCCCAGTGGGGGGCATGCAGGAGGCGGCCAACCAATGTTCTCTCATCAACATTTTTATCTCTCTCTCCCTCCCCATTCCTCTCTCTCTAAAATCAATAAAGAAAAAAAATTAAAAAAACAAAAACAGTGGTGTCACCCAGCCAGTGTGGCTCAGTGGATGGAGCACCATCCCATGGACTGAGAGGTCCCGGTTCGATTCCCAGTCAGGGCACGTGCCTGGTTACAGGCTCGGTCCCCAGTGGGGGGCGTGCAGGGGGCAGCCGATCCGTGTTTCTCTCTCACATTGATATTTCTAGCTCTCTCTCCCTTCTTCTCTCTCAAAAAAAAAAATCAATGAAAATTTAAAAACAAAAACAAAAAACAACGGTGTCTTGCAATTCATCAGAGAGTGCGCGGCCATGCCAGGCCCCTTCACGGCCCCCGTGGTCTGACCAACCCGAGGACAGAGGGAGCCCAGGTCAGAGCTGCAAGGGACACGCCCCCCCCCGCCCCCGCAGGGGAGAGGGAGCTGATTCAGCCGGGAAGGCAGCGCAGCCCGGGATGCAGCGCGCAGACCAGCGTGAGTCACTCGGCTCCCAGCGCAGCCGACTGACCACGAAGCTGTCACCTTTTATCGAGCTCGTGACCGAGAAACCACAGTCGTCCTCCAAGCACGCGTACGAGGAAGCCCAGGAGCCGGGGCCGGGGGGGCGGGGGGGGGGCTGTGAGGAGCAGCGGACGGGGCGACGGGCGAGCGGCACACGCGGACCCCTGCAGGGAGGCCAGCGCGAGGAGGGGACAGAACAGGGGAGAAGCAGGAGGAAGAGGACAAGCCCGGAGGGAGGCAAAGGGACGACCACGATTTATTCACACGGCCAACGGCGTTCAGGGCCACACAAGCCCGGCTTTGAGGACAGAGAGAGCTGAGGGGAGGTGGAGCCTGCGTCTCTCTCTCCTCGTCTCCCCCTGCACAGGGAGAGTACCCCAGCTCACTCTGCGTCCCCCCTGCCTTGCCAACGCCGGGCTCAGGCAGCAGCACGCGGTTCTCCGGGGCTCAGCCCAAAGTGGGACCACCTCTGAACACGGTACGTGTCCCTGATGCTCACCGCCGTGTTTGGGGTCATTCCGATAATGAACCGTTTACATTCTGCACATTCCTTGGAAACTTTTGCAAAGGCGTCACCCCTGAGGGCGGCCCCTAGTTTCGGAAGCACGGACGACTCCTGTCCCCACTTGTCCCCACAGCTGCTGGGTTTCCGTGGGGAAGGACAGGCGGGAAAACCCTGTGCGCCCTCACCACCGCGTGATTCTACCACCTGCGCCCACGTCGACACCGCGAACGCAAACCGCGCACTCTCCCCTTGACCGTCAGCGCGTTGCTGTGTGTGGCCATTTTGAACCTGGGGGCTTGATAGATCGGGGTGCTGGTTCACTCTCCGAGACTTACACTCAAGGCATTCTTGGGGCGAGGCAAAAGGCTCAGGTGCCGGTGTCTGCAAATGACACCAGTCGTTAAACACCTGCTGGCGCCAGACACTGAAAACCTCAGGTGGCAAGAGGGGCGCTGAACTCTGCGAGCTGCTCCCCAGGAACAGGCGACGTTTCTGTGGATGAGGCAGGGCTGAGGGCTGGGGCAGACCGACAAGGGGCAGAGTCCGGGGGACCCTCCTAGAATCCAGGACATGGTGAGGCACCAGGCCCAGGATTCTCCCCCGAGTGCCCTGGGCGAGACCCAGAGCCTCTCCTCACTGAGGGGCCCTCCTTCCTGCCCCAGGGACCCCACTGCAAGGAAATACGTCCCTGACTTCACAGAAGAAGCCACTAAGCAAATGGGGTTCATTTGTATTTTGTTCGTTTGTCCATTCATTTGTTGAAATACCTCTGTTCTAGCCGGCTGGTGTGGCTCAGTGGCTGAGCGTCGACCCTGCACCAAGAGGTCACCGGTTTGATTCCCTGTCCGGGCGCATGCCCAGGCTGTGGGTTCGATCCCCAGTGGGGGGCATGCGGGAGGCGGCCGATCGATGTTCTCTCTCATCGATGTTTCTCTCTCTCTCTCCCTCTCCCGTCCTCTCTCTCTAAAATCAATAAAGAAAAAAACTTTAAAAAGAAAAAAGAACGAAGCAAGAATATCTGTGTTCCCATTTAAGTCATCAACAAAATCACTCTTCACCCCGTCTTCGCCCGGGCAGGGCAGGAGGCTGGGTGGCAGATCCAGCACGGAACTCGGCCCGTCCCCTGGGCCTCACTGATCTCGCCGGCTCCCGAGACTCGCCCGCACCCCTGGGAACTTGGAACCCCCACACCCAGGCCCGAGTGGGCGGAGGGGCCGCAGGAAACCAGTCCTCCCCGTGATTCCAATGCCCACTGAGGCCGCAAGGGCCTCCCTTCTTGGGTATCCCCACCCCTCACAGACGCCCGTGGCTCCTTCGTGGGCACTGAGGTGAACGCCCGCCGTCAGGGTCCCCCGCCTCCCTTCTTGGGTATCCCCACCCCTCACAGACGCCTGTGGCTCCTTCATGGGCACTGAGGTGAACGCCCGCCGTCAGGGTCCCCCGCCTCCCTTCTGGGGTATCCCCACCCCTCACAGACGCCTGTGGCTCCTTCATGGGCACTGAGGTGAACGCCCGCCGTCGGGGTCCCCCGCCTCCCTTCTTGGGTATCCCCACCCCTCACAGACGCCTGTGGCTCCTTCATGGGCACTGAGGTGAACGCCCGCCGTCGGGGTCCCCCGCCTCCCTTCTTGGGTATCCCCACCCCTCACAGACGCCTGTAGCTCCTTCGTGGGCACTGAGGTGAACGCCCGCCGTCGGGGTCCCCCATCTATTTCCGGGGCTGCTCTTTACTCCCCGTTTATTCGACGGGTCCGTGCAGAGCATAGAACCCTATTTGTCTACGAAGCGCCAGCGCCGTGCAGTGACCCCTTTGAGCCGTTCCAGGTAAGAACCCCACGGGGCCTGGACACCAGAACCCGGCGACCGTCACGCCTGTTCAGCGGACAGGAAGTGACCGCGGGTGGACACTGTCCAGAGCGAGGGTGAGAAGCTCTGGCCTGGCTGCAGGGCAGAGACCCAGCACCAGAGGCCAGGAACTCAGAAGACACCGCAGGGCTCACCCCCGTGCACGACGGCGCGGCTCACAGAAGCCTCACTCCTGCCGTCCGTGAACAAGAGAGGGTTCGAGCGAGAGTCTTGGGCCCCGACAAGCACCGTGGAATGAGATAAGACGCTTCCTCCCGCGTGTGAACAGGCGGCCTGTGTCGGCGCCCATTACGAAGGCATTTCAAATATCCGTTAATGATTTAATTGACAAAGTCCCGTCCCTCCCTGACGGCCGCGCTGCGTTCTTCTCTGCAGAACTTCCTGCCATTATCTGAGGTCTCTGGCAGCTTAATGAAGCCTGGATGTCAGCAAACACGAACTTTTTTTAAAATCGGAGGATAAACTTACAAGGAGTAAACGCTCCCTTGGATGTGAGGGGTCACGCCTGCCCCGACTTGACTCGAACGTCTCACACAGCTGCTCCGGGGTCCACGTGGCTGCGGGCTGCTGACTCACGTCCGCCGTGGACATTCCTCGTCCGCCGGGCACACAATCTGGGTGATGAATTTACCTGCCGGGGCCGGTCAGACCGCGCACCCTGCGAATCTCCGTGCTGAGCACCTCCAGGTCCCATCACATCGGATTCCTACAGGAAAGACAGTGTCTTTCTCTCTTAACAAGGAATCTTCGCTTCCAGGCTGTTGTGCCGTTTGTGACGTTCCTGAACCCCAGGCCCGGGGTGCGTGTTCCAGGGGCCATCACTGGGGAGCCCTGAGGCAGCACGTGCCCCCTGCCGAGTCAGGGGACCGGCCCGTGGGGGGGGGCCGGGCCTTCGGCTCCAAGGCCAGGCCGGCGCAGGCTCGGCTGGGCAGCGGGAGAAGGCGTCCGTCTCCCCCACGCACCCACCCAGCGGCAGCGCCAGGGCCGTCCACGGGTGGCTCGCGGTAGGGAAACAAAAGCCAGTGACCCCAGAACGAACGTCCCCAAGAGAAAGGTCAGTAGGCTACAGTGTTGTAATGGGTGTAACAAATATTTAAACAAGGATAATATAAAAATGTGCTTGCTCCTGTTCCAGAGGCTTGGTTACCACTTCGCCGAGTGGCGCACAGATTCCCACTTGAGTTCTGCTGACCACGGCTCCTCCCTCCCTCCTCCCTCCTCCCTCCTCCCTCCTCCCTCCTTCCCTCCTTCCTCCCCTCCTCCCTCCTTCCCTCCTCCCTCCTCCCTCCTCCCTCCTTCCCTCCTCCCTCCTCCCTCCTTCCTCCTTGCTCTTTTCAATCACATTTCACCGCCCCTTCCGAAAGGACCACAAATGACCGCGCCGGAGATAGTCCCAGTCTAGCAAGTGACTACATACTAAGTAGCTGGATAGAGCAGGGACCCGGCCGGGGGAGACCGGTCCAGCCTCGGTGAACGACCAGGCCCAGCTCCGTCCCAGTCGTCCAAGGAGCTTCTCCCCTTCCCAACGCTTGAGTCCTACGAGGACGAAGACAACGAGAGCCTCCTCGAATTTAGAATCGCAATGTGTCTCCACTGAGGGACCTCCAAGAGACCCCCCGCTTAGCCCCAGGAAGCAGAAGCTGGACCGTGACAGCGAGGATTGCCCGGGATCCTCGACGGGGACACAGGGAGGAAGAGCACGGGCCTGGGGGTGCCGACCCCTCGCTGGATTCACGCCGCTGCACCCACACACGCGTCCACTTCGCCCTCCGTGACCTCCAGCCAGAGCCGAGGCCTGTTCCGATGCTCCTGGGAAGGATCCCAGTGCCGCTGGGGGCAGAGTGAAGAATGCGGGGGGAGGGGGTCGCCCCCACATGCACTGCCACACCCTCTGTCTCAGGCAGCCAGCGTTTCCCATGGACACTTCTGTGGGCCCCCCAGCAGGACGTCGAGGTGATGGTCTGCACCCTGGTCCCCACACCCACGGGTCTCAGAGAGGACAGCCAGCCACGCCATCGACCACAGTTCTTTGAGCTCGAATAACCACCTTTGACAGAGCACAGACCGCGCTCAGGAGCTCTCGGGGACGTTGCATCTCTGACTCTCACCAGGCACTGTGTTTGTGCTGTGTCGCCACTTCGTCTGTTTGGTTCCTGTGTGTACTTTAGATTTCAGCGAGAGCGAGTCCCACGGAGAGGGGCCTTGCTTCTTACTCGCAGTCTTACTCCCAGCTCCTGCCTGGTGCCCCCCACGCACTGGGCGTTCAGTCAGTGTTTGCCGCGTGGAGAGAGGCCCCTGGCCCCACAGGTGAGGGACTGAGGCTCGGGGAGGTGCGTTGATTCATTCGAGGCCACCCAACTAACGAGAGGTGAAGTTGCTTCAAGCACAGGTCTGCGTTCATAAGGATAATTAGGCGCAGAGACGTGCTCCTGATCAAGGGACTGGAAAACGTCGAGATTCCCAATTCTGCCAGCCAAGGTCGGTGCCCTGCAGGAGTCCCGACGTCTGTGAGCCCTGCACTTGTCCTACGGAGAAGCAGCGACTTGAATACTTCTAATCGATGGAAGCGTCTGCCTTGATGACATGTTCCCACTGCTCGGGAGACTGGAAATCTGTGGAGAGACAGCATCTGCTCCTACTGATCTTACTTGGATGACAAAGGCTGAGTCAACACCAAAGCTGGAGAGAACATGCATCGTTTGGATGGACGGTCCACTGTGACAGATTCCACGTGTGCCCATAAGGACGAAATGGGTTCTTATCAGGAACCTGCTAAATGCCCACAGTGACAACCTTCGGCCCTGGTATCACTGTTAGAGATGTTGATATCACTAAAATCGATCACAGAGGGAAATAAAGGCGTTTGGGGAGCTGCTAATAGGCTGAGATTCATGAGCAGTTATTGAACAAAGGGTACTTTCCACACGCCTGTGTCTTCATGGGGCCGAACAGTAACCAGAGCAGAAGCCTGCCTCTCGGAGGGTGTGGGGGCAACCGCGAAGGGGAGTCCCCTCAGGAGGGGCTGGTGGAGGTGGGCAGACATCGTGACCAAGAGTCCCTGAGAGAGCGTCCATACACAAGCCGCTGTGACCGAAGCCACGGCAGGCGCAGGTGAGCGGGCGCACCGGGGGCCACAACTGCTCACTTTCCACTGTAGGGGGATAAGGGCCACCTCGGAGGAGAACGTCCCTGACATTCGTGACTCTGCTTTGTACCATGGTTCAAACAGAATGTAAATAATTTAACAGACTCTTAATGAAAATAAACAGGTCTTGAGGAGTTACCTGGGAAGCCCGGACACCGTCTGAGGACCTGTTGCCTGTGCCTGTGTTTGCCGGAGGGACGGCCAGGGCGTGGCGCTCGGACCATCGGGTCGCTGTAACTGACGCGGTCGTATGGGGTGGAAAAGTGCCCACTGGGGGACGTTGTGGGCAAGCAGAGGTGGGTGGGAGGAGCCTGCTCTAAGCCTCGATTCTGAAAACAGCAGGTCCCTGCGGGATGTCTCTGTCCCCTCCCTGGGACGCCCAGTAGACCAGGGGCCAGAGCGGGACACAAGCGCTTGGCGGGACCTGCAGGTTAGGGGTGTCGACCCCTCTTTCCTCCAGGCACAGCCTGGGGGTTCAGTTCTTTCCACAGTGACTTCGACGTCCAGAGGCCTCCCGTTTCACGTTGTCATGCTTGATGGTAAACAGGGAAATTTTAAAAATACACATGGAGATGTATAAACAGCCGTTTTGCCTTGCTTTCTGGATTTCAGAGACACAAGGTTAAATTTATCTTAAACCCGAGGACGGGCTGTTACCATCCCCTTCCGGGAAGGCCTCGCTGTGTCTGTCACGGAGGTTTTTCCTTCCCATGGCCCTCCCCACCCCCACCCCGCCGCGCCTACAGTCCTCAAATGTGCAGGTATCCCGCTAAAATACGGACGTGTGTGTGTGTGTGTGTGTGTGTGTGTATTTTTTTAATCTGCGTGCATGGCCCTGGGCACTCCCCACATTGTTCACTTCTGTTCCCCGGCACATGCTGTAAAGCCATGTGCACCTCGACTCTGCGGCCGCCACCTGCTGGGCAGTGTTTTTGGGGATCCAGCCCCCACTTGTTACTGACTGTTCCCCCTCCAATGACGCACAAGTAGACTTCATTTACCGCCACACGAAGAGTGAGCACGAGACATCGCGTCCGTCTTCCTCTGGACTCAGGCAGCGGGTTTTCTGGAGGTCACCCACCGTGGCCTTCGGAGCCCCTGTGGACACTCATCACTGGGGAAGCCCGCCTCCACGCTCTGCTGAGGGCCTGACAGCCCCCCACCCCCCAGGAGGACAGGACGGTCCCTATTACTCCCTATCCCGCCCACCACGCATCGTCCTATTCGAATGATTATAATTTTGCCAGTTAAGGTGGGATACAATGTTGCCCCAGTTCTTACTGTAACTGTCATGCGCCTGCATTGCTGAGTGTGCGCATCTCTCCACGCACCTGCCCGCCACGCAAGCTGCCCCGCGGTGCGTCGCTCTCCCGATCTTTGTTCACGATGTTCCATCGACTTGTCTCTCTTGTGTGTTGGCAGCGTTCTTTGTGTTCTGTGTACTGGTCTCTCGCTGGTCTCAGACACTGCAGATATGTTTCCTAATCTCTCGTCTGTCTGTCAACTTTGTGTCTTTTTTTTTAATCCTCACAGGCGGATATTTTTTCATGTATCTTTAGATCGAGCGGGAGGGAGAGAGAGAGACACATCGATGTGAGAGAGAGACAGCGATCAGTTGCCTCCTGCATGATCCCCACCAGGGCCGGGGACCAAACCACAACCAAGGTACGTGCCCTTGACCTGAATTGAACCCGTGACTCTTGAGTCTGCAGGCTGACGCTCTAACTGCTGAGCCAAACTGGCCAGGGCTGCTGTCTTTTTTTACTAGAACTCTTTGCTTAGAATAACCAGAACCACCCAGCTTTTGAGCTCATGTTGAAGGAAGTCTTTCCCCTTCCCTAGGTCCTGTTTCCTCCTGTTAGCATCCAGTTTTGCGTCTGCATTTTGGCTTTCCCTGCACCCAGGGTCCGCTCTGTGTAGGGTGTAAGGTAGATCTAGCTCTGTTTCCTGTTCCATCACTAAGCCACACTGGCCAGGCTGAAGTCTTGTTTTGGTTGGTTTATCTTACAGATTGGTGGGGACTTCTGATCGCATGCTATACAGCAGCTGTGCTCCAATCGTGAGCGGAGAGTCCAGCGTTTCTGTGAAGTACGTTGTCTGCCACAGGTTGGGCCCATAAGCCTTCCCTGTATTATGAAAGTTCCTTCTAGACATAATTTTCTTTTTTTTTTTTTTTTATCCTCACCCAAGGACATTTTTCCTTTTTTTTTTTTTTTTTTTTTTGTACAGATAGAGTGGGAGGGAGAGAGAGGAAGAGAGAGAGAGAGAAACATCGATGTGAAAGGGACACATCGAGTGGCTGCCACCCGCACGACCAACCAGGGCCGGGGACAAACTGCAACCGAAGTACATGTCCTTAGCGGGAACCAAACCCGGGTCTCTCTGGACCGCAGGTGGGCGCTCTTACCGCTGAGCCAAACCGGCCAGGGCTAGACATAATTTTCAAGAAATTTTATCATAAATGAATGGTGAACTTTATAAAATGCTTTTTAAAAAAATATATCTGAGATGATCAAGTGATTGTTCTTGGAATTAATGTAGCAGCACAGTTTCTGAGATCAAACCATCTTTGCTTTTCCGGCCCAAACTCTCCATGATCATCTTGACTTTCACAGTCATAGTTAATGTTCATTCTGTAGTTTTACATCCGTGTTCAAAAATCAAACGGGCCTTTTGTACTGAACTTGACAGAATTTTGAATCGAGAACGCACTGGTCTCGTAAAACGATTTATAACGCTTTGACTCCTTTCCTGTTAGAGTCGTCTCTGTTTTTAAAACTTTGGTGGAACTGAACTATAAAAGCAGCCAGGTCTGGGCTCTTGTGGAAGAACAGAGCTTCATTTTAATTTCGCTATTACTGACTGGTCTATTCGGTTTTTCCAGTTTTTCTTATGCTTTCTTGGCATTTTGTATTTTTACAGAAATGTATCCATGCCACGCAGTTTTCAGACGTATTGATGAATGCTCATTCGTAATGTTCTTTCATAACTTCTCAGCGGCGTCTACTCCATTTCCCTGCTTTTCCTTCTGTGTCTCTGGTATTTGCTTTTTCTCTCCTGACCCTGATTGTGCTGGCCAGGGGGGTCCTTCCTTATGGTGTTTGTAAAGCACCAGATTCGGGATGTGCTAATGTTCTCTGCGGTGCTTAGTATCCCTTAAATGCATTATCTGAAGTTCCCTACAAAACTCTCCTTGTTTCTCCGGGCTTGTTCTTTTTGTGACGTCTCCCCTTGCACCTTTAGGTGGCTTGTTTTCCGTCTTTCTCGTTTTCAAGAAATCTGGCAAATTCTGATGGGTAGTTTTTCGTTTCTGTTTGGTTCTCAGTGTTTTATAATTTTACAATTTACAAAATCTTATTTTGTAATTTTTGTTTTAACCTAGGTTAGGTTTCATACATCTGAGCTACTTTTAGCTTTCTCTCGACACTGATTTCTCATTTTGTTGCATTTTGACTTGAGAACATAATCTGCATTAAATAGTATTCTTTGGAATACAGAAGCTTCCTTTGTGGGCTAGAAAATTGTCATTCTTTTGTGAATGATCCAGTTTAAAAATGTACCTTTACTGTTTGTTGAATACAGAATTCTACACATATCTACGAGATTCTCAGTTTAATGTACTGTTCAGATCTTCTATATCTTTGCTTACTTTCGTGCTATACCTACCGGTTTGAGACAGCTGTTCCAACATTCTGCCCACATTTGCTAACTTATTTCTTTCTTTCCACCATTGCGTCATTGTATACATTTCAAGATACTGTTATCAGGTGCACTGATATTCACTGTGACGGTACATTCTTACCCTGTGGGTACACTTGCAAGTCACACCCCTATTTGCCCCTGATGGTTTCCACCTTTAATTCTGTGTATTCGGATGTTAACATAGCTGTTTCAGTTCCCTCTGGGTTCACATTTGCCTGGTAACATGCTTGTTCACGTTTCTGCTATTAGCCTGACCAAACCCTTTCTTTCTCTGGTCTCTTATGGACAAAATTTTGCCAGAGTTTATGTTCTGTACTCAGTCTGTACTTGCGTCTTTCACTTGGCGGGTTCAGATCACTGTGATTGCTGCTACATTGGAACTCTCTCTGCCATATTAAGTTACTTTTTTCCCAGTTACTGAAAGACACACGCTCTGTTTTCCTTTTCTGGTCGCTGCTCCTAACGTACTGAGATCCACAATCATGTTTCCCCCACATTCGCGTCTTAAACTCACCAATAGTTACAACTTGTTGGGAACCAAGCAAGCTGCTTGGCCTGCCTGATCCCGCCCTCCTCCCCAGGCGCGTCCGCGCGGCAGTTCGGGGACGAGTGTCCGTCTCTCTCCTGGGGCCGGTGACTTCAAAGACGCTCTCTCGGCTTTTCATTCTCCGCGTCAAGAAACTTGAAAGTGCGCACGCTGGAGAGGAGGCTGCGGTCTCCGGGTGAACGAGGTGCGGTTGCTGACTCGCAGGCAATTAGCAAAAATAAACTTCACCACATGAATGAACATCAGATCATCACAAGAACACTTGAGCCTTGGGAACCTCAGGGTGAGAAGGGAAAATTGCAGCATTCCCAGGAGACGAGCGGTCCCAGCTCCCTGCGTAACAAAGGCCAAGGGCGCCTCGCGATTCAAGTCCCACACCATGCTCTCTAAACAGCAGGGCACTCCGTCCACAGCGAGCCCCGAGCAGACGGCACCCACGGGGCGCAGATGCGTCCCCAGGACACGCCCACTACACAGAGCCGCACACACGCCCGCCATGGCTCGGAGACACCTCAATACAGCGCGAAATGTAACACGTGTGTCTACACACACACTCTCTCTAAGCAGTACTTCAGCTCACAAGATAGTAATTAAACACGCCATCCAGCGTTCAGTTCATCTGTTATCTTCCGGGTCAGTTCTGCATCTACACGGGGGCTGAACAGCCACCTGAAGCTGCTCTGCTGGAGGGAAGCCAACATCTGCCGTAAAGGCCTCCTGAGGCCCAGTCCGCGGAGCCTCCCGCCCGCGGCCCTGTGTGGTACCGTGCGCCCCGTCTACACGCCCACTCAGCTCTTTCTCAAAGCCTCACGTAGCTGCCATCGCCCCAGTTTCACAAGCCTCTGGGTATTAATGAGATGATATTTCATTAACGCCCAGACTCCTCTGGCTCAGAACATTAGCCGCTTGTCTTTAGGAGATGAGCCCTCTGCTTCAGTCATCCCCAGTGACTTCTGGGGGCCACCGGGACTCTCGCCTGCTTCCCAGCTCCTGTGGGTGCCCACTGCCCGCACGCCACGCCGTCACCACCAGGATGACGCCGTGCCCGCTTCGACAGGACCTCGCTGTGGGTGTGAGGGAGGAGGAGGTGCGTCCCTCTCCTCCACGGTGCCCCCTCATCAGGACGTCCACGCCACCACTCATGTCCAGAACCATGCAGTGGGCTTTGCCGAGACAGCTCCGGCCAGGTGCCAACAGAACAATTCTTGACCACGTATGACATGGGCCCAGGGAAGACAGTGACCCCCTCAGAGACACAGAGGCACCCGTGATCGGTCCAACAGGACTGAACAGCTTCCCATAAGATCCTTTGAGCAGTGGTTTTCAAACTGTTGAACCCAAGCCACCCCCAGAAACCTGGTCTAGACCTGCTTCAATACACTTTAAGTCATTTTAAAACTGTAATAAAAAGCAACACAATCTCACGACTGTCTTCCGTAACTCAGCACAGAAGAGATCAGTAACACGTGTGGCGGTTAGTTTTATGTGTCGACTTGACTGGATCCCAGGGTGCCCAGAGAGCTGGCCGAACATGACTTTTTAGCGTGTCTGTGGGCGTGTTCCCAGACGAGATCAGCATGTGCACCAGTGGTCTCGGTAAAGTGGGGTTGCCCTCCCCAGTGTGGGTGGGCATCATCTAATCGGTTGAGGGTCTGAAGAGAAGGCGAAGGGAGAGGAAGAACTTACCCCTTCCCGCCAAAATGAGTGAGCGGGACGTGGATCTTCTGCTTCAGCCTCCCTGGTTCTCAGTATCAACTCAGACGGAACCCCACCACCAGCTCTCCTGCGTCCCCAGCTGGCACAACTTCTCAGACTCCATGTGAGCCAGGTCCTATTCCAGACCTGTTTCTGATGGATGGATGGATGGATGGATGGATGGATGGATAGATGATGGATGGATAGATAGATGGATGGATGGATGGATAGATAGATAGATAGATAGATAGATAGATAGATGATGGATGGATAGATGATGGATAGATAGATGATGGATGGATAGATAGATAGATAGATGATGGATGGATAGATAGATAGATAGATAGATAGATGATGGATGGATAGATGGATAGATAGATAGATAGATAGATAGATGATGGATGGATGGATGGATGGATGGATGGATAGATAGATAGATAGATAGATAGATAGGTGATGGATGGATAGATAGATAGATAATAGATGATGGGTGGATGGATAGATAGATAGATGATGGATGGATAGATAGATAGATAGATAGATAGATAGATGATGGATGGATAGATAGACAGACAGACAGACAGATAGATGATGGATGGATGGATGGATAGATAGATGGATAGATGGTCCTACTGGTCATGTTTCACTAAGAACGCCGACACAAATGCAAGCTTACACTGGTTCCAAGAACAAAACCTCTCTTGCAGCCCGGAGTACACTTTGAACACTGTGTACAGAGGCATTAATTAGGAGGGATGGAGTATCAGGCTTCTTAAAAGCTCCCAACTGTGTCCTCTTGACGTCATCGTGAAGGGGAGATTCCACACAACGCCAGGCAAATAGCCTCCTCACGCTCAGGTCATCACGGCTAAGACTGGACAAACGTCTGAGTTGCTGGGAGAACTGACTGCCTTGGTGACGCAGAGCCCTGAGCAGGCTGCCTGGCGCACAGTATGTGATAAAAACATTTGCTCTTTTTTTTTTCCAATTACACTACAGTTGGCCCTCGTTGATGGCGGCTAATCAGTTCCAGACTCTATCGTGATGCGTGAATTTCCGCGAAGTAGGATTCTTTATTTATACACGGTCGCCCCTCCCCGCTTTGCGCTCCGACTTTCGCGGCTTCACGCCGTCGCGTTACTTTTCTGTACCGTGTTTGAAAACTCAGCGATAGAGGGGAGCCGCGGAAGTCGAGGCGCGAAGTGGCGAGGGGCGACGGTACTCCCAGCCTGTCCTGCTCACCGACCTGCAGGAAGATCCATGGGCCCCACACAAGGCCCGCTGGTCAGACCACGTCTCTGCCGGCCGGGCTCCCGCTGCCTGCAGCTCACTCCCTTCCCCTCCGAGATGCCGCTTGGATGAGGCCACCTCCTCCACACACTGGTCCCACCCAGCACCTCAGAAGGAGCAGTCTCTCCCCGGGTTCCTAGGCGCTGGGACCACGTGCCTCTTCCCGCCCTCATTACGTCATGCAGAGTTTCCCTTAACTATTTATTTTCACTGGGGTAAGAGCCTTTACCAGAAAGTGAGCCATGAAAAGTGTACAGTTCGACGGTGTTCAGCGCTGTCACAATGCTCCGCGCCCACTGTCCCATTCTGCATCGTCCCGGAGGAAACCTGTGCCCACAAAGCAGCCCTCCCACCCCTTCCTCCCTCACCCGGGACAGTGATCGGTCTGTCTTGGGGATTACTGCGCCCTGACATGTTATGTGGACGGAACCACTCACCAGCTGGCTTCTGTGTCCTATCTCTCAGCGGACCTGTTTTGGGTCCCCCGTGCTTAGCATGTGTCTGCGCTTCATCCCCCTCCGTGGCTGTTACTCCACGGAATGGACACCCCGCATTCTGCTCGCTCACTCGTCAGCTGACAGGCACTTAGGATGTTTCCGTCTTTCAGCTACTGTAACTGGTGCTGCTACAAACATTCACGTACACGTTTGTGTCTGAACATCTGTTTTTAACACTTCTTGTTATCCTCACCCGAAGGTATTTTTCCATTTATCTTCAGATAGAGAGGGAGGGAGGGAGGGAGAGAGAAACATCGATGTGAGAGGGACACATCGACTGGCTGCCTCCCTCACGACCCTGACCAGGGCCGGGGACAAATGGCAACCGAGGTACGTGCCCTTGACCAGAACTGAACCCGCGACTCATAGGTTCGCGGGCTGACGCTCTACCGCTGAGCCAAACCGGCCAGGGCTGTTTTTCACTCTCCAGGGTCCGTACTTCGGGGTGGAATGGCTGGGCCACAGGCTAATTCTGTGTTTAACTTTGGAGGATTCCCCGAACTGTCTTCCACAGACGCCGCACCATGTGACATCCCCGTGGCCATGCCCGAGCTGCCAGGCCCTGCGCCCTCACCAACATCTGCGCTTCTCTGTTGGCTTCAGCACAGCCATCCTGCTGGGTCCACGTGGCGTCTCGTGGTGCGTTCAGTGTGTGGCTTCTCCACGACCGAACACATGGACCATCTTCTCGTGAGCTTTGGGGCTCTTTGTGAATGTCTTTGGGGAAATGTGGTCATTATTGTGGCATCTGTCCTCCCCTCCAGCTGTGAACACGACAGCACTGGATGACTCGCTGTTCGTGGGGTCAGGTACCTGGGCAGCCCCAGAAAAACCAAACCAAACCAAACTTATTTTAAAAATAGGCTAAATGGAGGCATGGCCTGGAGACTTGAGTGAAGAATGGCCCACGGGGTTTTCCCCAGGGGCAGAGGCGGTGAGAAGCGGGGTGAAAGCGAACCCGCCGGGAGAGAAGACCACACAGACGAGCTGGGACCCCAGCGGGGGCCTGGAGGAGGAGCAGAGTTTTATCCTAGACCCTCAGCTCCTCTGTCAGCTGGGGTTCATCGGTTCACCGGTACAACACGCCGCTCCCTAGTAATGATGTCCGGCCAGGAGCCTTGCTGAGGTCCTATGTACAGTGGGGTGTGTACCCCAGAGACCTCGCACCTGCCTGCGCCCAGGGCCCCTTGCCTCTAGCTGCGCCCGCTCATCCAATGTTTCTCTTTCTGTCAAGGGAACTGTTTATCATCCCCAGCCGACAGGCCTATAATCGGTGGAAATAAGAACAAAGTGTTTTATTGGCTTATGAGATTCAGGAGAACACCAGACTCAAACCTGGTGCGGATTTGTCCTCATTGTACTTTTCCTCGCTGTTGGTCACAGTCGGCTCCCTACCGTCCCCCCATCCACTCCCCTGGAGTCACTGAAAACATGTGCCCCAGCTTCTTTCTTTGATTATTCAATTAAACAGCCCTGGGAATTTTCCAAAACGTCCACGTCCTCGTTCCTCAGCTCTTCGCTGTCCGGGCGCTCGGTGACGACCCTCGCTCCGCCGTCAGGGAAAGTGACCGCGCGTGCAGATGTGCGCGTCCGAGAGGCCTTTCACGAGCGGGATCTCGTGTTCTTCTTGGAGACCCACAGGTGCCCACGGTCACTCCACCTGCAGACCAGGGAACAGGTACAAAGAAGTACCTTGTGCCCAAGCTCACGCCATCCACAAGTGACGAAGACGCCGCTTAGCCCTTTGCTTTTACAGCCGCTGACGTTTCTACTTCTCTATGGGTGTTATAGAAAGCAGGGCCAAGGAGCGACCGATCCACGTCCACGTGACAGGATTACTCAGCTCTCTTATTTTTGAGCAGGTCAGTAAGAGTTAACAGCTGGTGAGCAGGGTTCACTGCCCTGGTTTCTAGCTCCCTTCACATTGTTCATATTTATCCTCTGGACGCCAATTTCTTGGCAAGGGATCCAAACAAAATTTCAAACCTAAGCTGCACCCTTGAAGAAATGACTGTTTTTTCCCAAAATAGTCCCTGGACAAATGGTTCCACGTTGTCTCAATGACCAGGGACACAGCTGGAGGAAAAGCTCCATATAAAGTCGCTCTACTTGCCGAGAGGTTTTCGTGCTTGGTCCTGGTGGGCCGCGTTAGTAACTCAGGCACGCACGCCGCCTCCACGGCGCTAATCTAAACCATGCCCGTGTGCCTGCAACATGACCGGCAATAGCCAACATGTTCAACAAAAACAGATCTATTCTTCAGAGTCAGCGTATACTACTCATCTGTGAACTCCGAGCTTGAGTTGCCGGTTAAAAATTCTCTCGGCCCCTTGCTCTCCTGTCTCCTTCCTTCACCCTCTTCCTCCTCTCTCACTTTCTCCCCCCCCCCCCCATGCGTGTGCACACACAGTGCCCACTGGACAGTTTCCAAGCCTCTAGCGTAGTCTGTCCTGACACAGGCTGGCTTGGACCACACACACTAGCAAACTGCCTAAATAAGTCAGATGTATAAGCAACAGCCACTCAAGTGCAGAGAATGTTTAAACTGTAGGGGAAGAAAAACAATAAATTAAAGCACAGCCTTTCTTCTAAAGTGATTCCTTATTGAGGCTTCTGCTCTGAATTAGGGGTCTGTGTCAAGTGGTATCTGGCCCACCCGGAACTCTGTCTCTAGGACAAGTCGAGTGGCTCCCCGGGGAGGTGCAGTCCTGGGAACCGGGGTCTCCGCCCGCCCGTGGGGTGAAGGAACCGAGCTCGGGCTGTGTGAGCCTGTCATTTTCTGGGGTAGCTTTCAACCCTTTGAGACACGCCTCGGGACTGCAGGTCATCCTTCTGGTAGGGGTTCAAAGCTGACCTGCGCTGCCTGCCTCCCTGCCGACCGCAGACCCCAGACACAGCCGGTTGCCGCGTGAAACGCAGGTAGACGTGCCACATCCTCTCTTCCCACTGCAAACCCAGGCCCTCATGGACCCGCACGGCCCCTGCCATCGGGCCCCTGCCACCCCTCCACCCCCTGCACCCACACTTGATTCTTTTCTGTTTCGTCCAGTCCTTCAGCCTGTTGCTGCCAGGGGACCTCACTCCAGCTGGGCCCTCTGCCTGGAACCCTTCCTCAAGGTCACGGCGGGCTGGGTGCTTCTCTTGGGTAGGTCTGAGCCAGAACGTCACCTACTGTGGGGGTGCCCACGCTCTCTGGGTTCCTCACTCTCTGTTCCCCATAACAGGACCCTACATCCACACTCCTGCCAGGGCCTTCCGGTGCCCGTCACTGTGGGCAGAGCGACGACTTCTCTCCGCCGGTGCCAGTCACCTGGTTTGCTCTGGCCAGTGAAGTCGGGTGTGGGTGACGGTGGGCCAGGTGCGAGCTGAGGCCCTAAGAACCTTACATGTTCCCAGGCACCCCCTTGCTCTGCTGCGATCCGGTTAGTCTGCTGAGAAGAATCTGCTCAGGTTATCACCAGTCCAGAGCAAACGAAGACCCGTAAATAAATGAGGAACTTCTAACTAAACCCTTGTCGTCACAGCAACTGAGATTTAGTGCTGCTTGCTCCGCCGCAGGACAGAGAATGCGCGGTTCCCTCTCATGGAGCCCCTCGGGCTCCACTGTGCCACTTTGTTTCCATTACAGTGTTTACATTCCTAACATATTTTATTTATTTCTTTATTCCGCTTTCCTTCCACTGTAAGGTCCATGAGGGCACTATATTCCCAGCCTCTGATACACATTCGCCTCACACACATCAGACCCTCAATAAATATTTGTTAAATGAATACATGAAACCCCAATTCTCACTTTTAGAAGGATTTGTATGTTTTCCAGTCCGAAGACCTATGCTCTCGAAGGCCTAAAGCAATGTTTTGAAACAGACCAACTGACAATATAATACCAATATCTGATCACTGGGAGTCTAGATGTTCTCAAGAAGATCATGAACAACTGGCTATGCCCATGATGGGAAAATGCCAACTTGTCTTATTGTGATGGTGGTGATGGTGGTGGTGGTGGTGGTGGTGGTGATGATGGTGGTGGTGGTGGTGGTGGTGATGGTGGTGGTGGTGGTGGTGGTGGTGGTGGTGGTGGTGATGGTGGTGGTGGTGGTGGTGGTGGTGGTGATGGTGGTGGTGGTGGTGGTGGTGGTGGTGGTGGTTGTGATGATGATGGTAGTGGTGGTGGTGGTGATGGTGGTGGTGGTGGTGGTGGTGGTGATGGTGGTGGTGGTGGTGGTGGTGGTGGTGGTGGTGATGGTGGTGGTGGTGGTGGTGGTGGTTGTGATGATGATGGTGGTGGTGGTGGTGGTGATGGTGGTGGTGGTGGTGGTGGTGGTGGTGGTGATGGTGGTGGTGGTGGTGGTGGTGGTGATGGTGGTGGTGGTGGTGGTGGTGGTGGTGGTTGTGATGATGATGGTGGTGGTGGTGGTGGTGATGGTGGTGGTGGTGGTGGTGGTGGTGATGGTGGTGGTGGTAATGGTGATGGTGGTGGTGATGGTGGTTGTGATGATGATGGTGGTGGTGGTGGTGGTGGTGATGGTGGTGGTGGTGGTGGTGGTGATGGTGGTGGTGGTAATGGTGATGGTGGTGATGATGGTGGTGGTGGTGGTGGTGGTGGTGGTGGTGATGGTGGTGGTGGTGGTGGTGGTGATGGTGGTGGTGGTGGTGGTGGTGGTGGTGATGGTGGTGATGATGGTGGTGGTGGTGGTGGTGATGATTTGGGTGGTGGTGGTGGTAATGATGGTGGTGGTGGTGGTAATGATGGTGGTGTGGTGGTGGTGGTAATGATGGTGGTGGTGGTGGTAATGGTGGTGGTGATGGTGGTAATGATGGTGGTGGTGGTGGTAATGATGGTGGTGGTGGTGATGATGGTGGTGGTGATGATGGTGGTAGTAATGATGGTGGTGGTGATGGTGGTGGTGGTGGTGGTGGTGGTGGTGGTGATGGTAACTCAGGCCAGTTACGCCAACCCAGCCAACTGAGATTGATGCCCTCCTACCCGGAAACTTGCAGGGTATCCACTGACTGCTCCTGGTAAGAAGACCTCCACTGTCTACAGTGACAACTGCTAGATTGACAGAAGTAGGCCAGGCCCCTGAACTCATGAAAACCACAGGCTTGTGGAGGAGAGATCAACAATCACGTGCACAAACATTTAAAATCACAAGGTGCTAAAGGGGCTTCGAAGCAGCAGCACAACGTCAGAGGGTGTGAGACAGACACTCACCCAGGACAGCTCTGAGCCGTGACGAGACACTGGGGGCGACAAGCGACTGTGACCCAATCAGCAGGGAGTGAGAGGGTAGCAGATCGAGGGAGTGTGCAGAGAGCCTGCGGCGTGCGGTCGGCACGGCGGGAGTGGGGAGGACAGGACCCATCTGTGGCGTGCGGTCGGCACGGCAGGAGTGGGGAGGACATGAACCCATGCATATTGAGATGAGGTCACCGAAGGCAGAAGAGCCCCAACTCCACAGGCCCTCAGGTCCAGCCAAGGAACTCCATCTTAGTTAGATGAGAGACGACTGGGGAGTTCTAAGCCAGGGAACCGCGTGATCAGACCTGCCTCCCAGAGGCCCAGTCTGTTTGCTGCGTGGCGGGTGGGCGCAGGGGAAGATGGTGTCTAGAGCGGCTCGGACCAGAGTGGTGGCGGTCGGCACGGCGGGGCGGGGCACTCACCGTGGCTCTTCAGAAGCCAAACGGTGGACTAGATGTGGGGTGGAGATGAACAGCTAACTCCCCGTCGCTGGCTTGCGAAATGAGACAGAAAACACCAGGTTTGGGGCGGGGACCTCTGTGTGGACAAGCTCAGGCTGCGTGTCCGTTGAGGGACCGAGGGGAGATGTCAAGGAGACGGTCGGTCCTCTGGGAGAGGCGAGGCCTGACCGGGAGAAGGAAGGGGTGACCCCTGCTCAGGGGCGCCGTGGTTGGAAGCTGTGGTGCGAATGAGCAGCCCCGGGCGGAGGGCAGAGAGGCTGGCACCGCGCAACTTGACATCCCCCGGACAGGAGCAGCTCAGCCTCCGAGCGACGGCGAGCGTCTGCCCGATGACAAGGGGAACACAGGAAGGAGTTGGTGCCTGGCGACCGGGGACAGGAGGGAGGGTGAACATCCCCCAGGGGTCTCCACCTCCACCCCTCCTCAGACCCACTGCACACTGAGGAGTCCTCTTCGTTTGTTTCAGATTTTAAAAACAATACGAATAATAAACCCTTCAGGAGCCATAGGTCTGGGTGAGATGAGCTCGCATGACCTCCCGCTACCTGGAGAGAGGCTCCCTGGTCACAGTCTTCCTCGCGTCCTGGAGGAAGCGGCGGGTGTCCAAATGCCACCCCCACAGAAAAGGCAAGTCACCAACTCAAGTCAGAAGTGGCGTCAACTGCTGAGATTAGATCTTACCCTGCAATTAGCAAACCCCTACCACCAAAACGGATTTATGAGGCTGTGCCACTCCCAAGTACAGTGATACCTCGGTTCTCGAACGCCTCGGTTTTCGACCAAATCGGTATTCGACCAGGAGATTCGAGAAACTTTTGTCTCGGAATCCGAACAAATATTTGGAACTCGAACTTCCGAGATGAGCCGAGTTGAGCCGAATGGCGTTCATTCGGCCCAGCGCGCCTTGCTCGCGGCATCAGTGTGAGTGCAGAGAGAGAGTCACGCTTTGTGGAGAGAGTCACGCTTTACACTGAATTGAACCCTTAGACATACTGTACACTTTTATTTCTTGTTGAGACTTATGTTTTTCTACATATTATATACAAATTAGGCCAGTAAATAGGCATTTTCTGGGGCTTGGAACGAATTAATCCGGTTTCCATTATTTCCTATTGGGTTTCATTGCTTCGGTTCTCGAACAATTTGGTTCTTGACCGTCCTCCTGGAACGAATTATGTTCGAGAACCGAGGTATCACGTAGTCTCCTAGGAGCAGAGGGTGGGGAGGAGGAGGGACTCTGGAGGTCGGGAGGACCCCGGGAGAAAGACGGTAAATCGAGTGAGACTGTGACGACCACGTTCAAGTCTCGTCCCAGCCCCTTGGCATCGGCACAGCTCAGGAGGGTCACGTCCCTCGTCTGCAGAATCCTGAGGCTCTGAACAGGTGGTGACGTTTCTGCGGAAGGTGGGATCGCATCAGGTGGGCAAGAACGTGCTCTGGAAGCCGCGAAGGTCAGAACAGGTGGTGGTAACCGTGCAGGGGCGCCCTGAGGCCACGGGCTGGGCACGGGGCTGGCTGCGCCCCCGGCCCCAGGCCACGTTAGCAGCCACGTCATTCAACACGGTGCAGGGAAGCCCAGCACCAAGCAGCTACCTGATGGTCCGGGCGGTCGTTCTCAGTCCTCAGATATCAGCCATCCAGACAAAATAAACAAATATCCAACTGACATGTTCCCCTTCACAGGAGCAAAATCAACAATTATGGAGAACAAAGACGGTGGGACCAAGCAGAGCGCTTTGGTTTCTGTTCCACCTCTTAGGTGCAGTGTGGCCTCGAGCTAGTACTTCCCTGCCCTTCGAGGCCCCGGAGGTGAGAGGACAGCTACTAAGTCGGGGAGCTCCCCCCATCTGTTGCTCTGCGTCTTGTCTTCACAGCACTGACCACAGCCTGACTCCACTACCTGAACTGCCGATACTGCTTCTCACCAACCGAACGTCACCACCAAGACCAGAGGCTCCACAAAAGCAGGCAAACGTCATCTGTTCTATTCATGGAACTATCTCCAGGGCCTGGTCCCCAGTAAGAATGGAACACGTATTTGTGGGCGAATGAGCCAAGGAAGGAATCAATCACACGGAGGGCATCAATCCTACTGCAAGCTAAAATCTGAGCTCGGAGAAATGGGAGAATCACTTCAGAGTACGCTTGGTGGGAGGTAGAGAGATGATTCAAACCAAGGTGCATTTAATTCTCAAACCCGCCATTTCTCCAGGACACCCCTCTGTCTGCCCAGAGAAGTCTGGGGTGTGCCTGGCTGGAAAGGAACACACTCCTTGGAATAAAACCCCTGCTCCCACGCAATCTGTGGGGTGCTGCCTGCTGTTCCGGGTCATCACACACCACGCCCCTCATTCAAGTTCCAGCTGCATCAGCCTGGTGGTCTTTGCGCCTCAAACACACAAAGCCTGTGCTCACCCCAGGGCCTTTGCGCTTGCTCTTTGCTGTAACTGGAGCACACGTCCCCTACACCGACATACATCGCCGTGTGATTGTTTGATGTGTACACATTGTGAAATGATTACAACAGGTTCCATTAACATCCTTCTTCTCCTACAGATACAATAAAAATATACATATAGTCAAAAAGAAAACACCCTTCCCCCTGTGATGAGAACTCGGGATGTGCCGACAACCCTCCTGGGTGACAAGTGTCAGCTATGGTCATCCTGGCCTCTCACCCCTGGTCCTCACCTTATCTTCTAACGAGTCTGTGCACTTTGACCACCTTCCTCCACGCCCCCCCCCCCACCCGCTGCCTCTGGCAAACACAAGTCCCCTCTCTTTTTCTAGGACTTCTTTTTCTTTTTAAGATTTCACATACAAGTGAATCATACAGTATTTATCTCTCCTCTGTCTGACTTATTTCACTTAGTATAATGCCTCGAGGTCCGTCCACGTAGCTGCAAATGGCAGGGTCTCTCCTTTCTGTGGCTGAATAACATTTGCGCACGCACATGCACACACACGTGCACACACATGCACACACACATGCACGCACACACGTACACAACTCCTTTGTCTATTCATCCATCGATGGACACTTGGGTTGCTTGCTTATCTTGGTTATTGTAAATAATGCTGCCATGAGCAGATATTTTTTTCAACAGTTTTGTTTTTGTTTTCTGGACATGTTCCCAGATGCAGAGTTGCTGGATCGAATGAGAGTCCTATTTTTAACTTTTCGAGGCTCCTGCATACTGTTCTCCACAGTGACTGTAGGAGTAAAATTCTCTTATTCAAAGCTCGGTTCAAACAGGTCAAGGGAAAGGCATCCCTGACCCGTCAGCTGCCGGACCTCTTATCTCCGCCCACAGCCTCCATCACTCTGAGTCCAGCCCTGTTCTAGCTGCCTCATGGTGTGTATCTATCTCGGCCTGGGGTGCTCACGGCCCGGACCTCCCCTAGCCCACTGCAGCAAGAGTCTCACGAGAGACCGACACCTCCGCACACGGGGACCAGCACCTGCCCAGAGCGGGTGCTCCGCGAACACTCAGTACGTGGATGGCATCGTCCCTATGACAACGGCGCGAACAATTTCTGTTCCCGAGCTAAAAGAGGAAAAGGTCCTCCGTGAGAAACAGCCCTTCTAGGCCGAAAGCTACGAATGCACTGGGAAGCTTGGTCAAAGGCTTGGATGAAGTGGAATCACATTTTATGTTCAGTCACGCACCAGATTGCAGTGATGTCACCCACTGTTTGAAGAAAACCGCCGACACCTCCTGTGTCCTCAAATCGGGTCACAGCGATGAAAAGACGGTTCCTGAAGTTGGGCAACTGAGGTCCGAGGCAGACGGGCACCCAGGAGTCGCAAGGAGGCAGCAGTTGGGCCCGGCGAAGCTGCACAGAGCCGGGCCCCCTGACCCAACGCAGGGACCAGGGAAGGTGGGGCGAGCTCAAAGGAAGGCCACGGGGGTCACTCCAAGCCGAGGGGACCCACGTGAAGATCAAAATGCCGATGAATCTCGGGGCCCCTGGGAACGACCTGGCCACCGCGTTCGGTCCAGCCCACGGCCGCCTGGGACAGCTCCCACGTCTCCACGTTGATAAAGACGAGTGCAGAGGAAGACGTCTCTTCTCCGAAAGACGCAGCCACACTATGACGAATCACAAACTGGCGCCGGCAGGGAGACAGGAGGGCGCCGTGCGGACTGTGACTGGGGCGCCCGCTCGGGCAGACGCACAGCTGCGAGATCTTTCGCTATTTCAAGGAAAACTGCAAATCCAGATTCTTATTTTAAAAATATTTTTTATGTTGACTCAGAAAATATTTAAACAGCATATAAACCAAGCTAAACACCCTTACGAAGAAGGCCAGGCCTGCGGGTCTATTCACAGAGGAAAAGAATTTCTAAACGTGCTCACTTGACAGGATTCAGACGACTTGATCACCCTTCCTGCCGAAAGTGCCCACCAGGTCGCAGTGACCATCACCCGCCCAGCGGCAGAGGGCAGGCGGCCAGCAGGAATCTTCCTGAACGTTTTCAGTAACGGCCCGATTCTGCTCTTCCGGGTCCCCCAAAGCACCGTGCTCCCTCCCCTGCGCAAGCCAAACCCAGGGACAGTTGTGAGAATTCTACGGCCCACGACGGGTCTAAAGTTTGTGGGACGCTTCTGACTGCAGACGCGAAGATTCGGAGAAACCCCCCTTTGATGTCGTGCTAACCGTCGTCCGGCATCACGAATCTGAACACGACGTGGGTGCCACGAAGCCCGTGGCGAAGCCCTCCCGACCCCAGAACGGGGTCCTCGCTTCTCACCTAGTTCCCCCGATTTGCGAGTATGAACCCCACTGGGCAAGTGGCTGCTGCCCAGCCGTCCACCTCGAACGCTCCTGTCATTTCTCGGCAGGAGCTTCATGGAGAAGCTCCCGGGGTGCGCAGACCTGGTCCCTACAGGGATGGCTGGAAAGTGCTCCACTAATCCGGCCGCCGGGCGAGAAAGTCAGCAAAGCCCGGTCGGTGACGTGCTCTGTCCGGCCTGTCCTCCCGGCGCTGCGACAGGAGGTGTGCGAGGCCCGCTCACGGCACACCCCCGGCTCAGCTCTGCGGACTCTGGAACAACGCCCCCTTTCAGGTCATCCCGCCACGAAGACGTCGTGCCCGGCTTGCGGCGACACAGCGGGCCTTCATGTCAGGTGCTGCCGTGCCTGTGTGGTCCTGGCGGCCGTTCATCTGACTCCCCGTACCCTCTTCTCTGCCGGCAGAACGAGCGGGGGCGGGGGGAGCACCTGCGGCCACACCCTCTGTGCCTGTCCCAGGAGCTCGGAGACCTGAACCCTCACTTCATGGCAGGCTGAGCGGCAGGCTGGGCGGCAGCCGCCACTCGGCCAACGGGGCACCAGCCAGTGCACAAAGCCTGGGGCTGCCTGGACTCGGGGATCCCCACAACCCCGCTCTCTGGACCAGTGTGGGGAGGTCGGAGGAGGGGAGCTGAGAGGGGCCAGGGGTCCTGAGTTATAAAGCCTCTGCCCTCTGTTCCCAGTGCCAGCCCCTCGCCGCCCCCTCGGGCATGGCCAGTCCCCCACGGCCCCTTGGGCACCTCGCAGCTCTGAACGGCTCGGGCGTCCACCCCACGCAAAGCTGTGGGAAGGTATTTGGGTTCCCTGAGGCAAAGGTCCAAGCAGCTCAGCGCCGTAGAAATGGACACCAGACAAGAGAAGAGCCAGCCTGTCCCAGAGCCTCGTCTGCTTGGAAATAAAGTCCACAGCAGCTGCCTCCCTTTGGGTGTTCAGGCAAGTGGGCTCCGCGTGGCCCCCCAGGCAGCTGCTGGGGAGGGGGACCCAGGTGTGGCTGCACCACTGCCCTCTGGCCGGGAGGGAGGCCCGGAGGAGGGGCAGGGTCCCGACTCCACTGCCCCGGGAGGGTCACGAGGGATGTGAGCGGCGAGGCCCAGCCTCCGGGAACGGCAGGCAAACCCCGCAAAGCCTTCCAACCTTTCAGGGTGCAGGTCACCAGAGGGGGACACAGTGGCGTCTTTTGGAAGGGGCTTTGTGAAGGGTCCTGTTGGGTTGGAGACGGATGCTGGTGCTCAGGCTGAGTTGTTACAAACGGTAATGTTGGGAATAATCAATAGATCCTGGGAGCATTCAAACTCCTACCGCGAACCAGGAGCGAATGTCCTGTTGGTTCTCGGATTTCTCTCCCGACAAAGTTTTTTGTTTTAATTCTCACCCAAGGATATGTTTTTGTTGGTTTTAGAGAGAGGAAGGGAGAGAGAGAGAGAGAGAAACATCGATCGGTTGCCTCCCATACACGCCCCAACCAGGGATGGAGACACAACCTGGGCTTGTGCCTGACTGGGAATTGAACCCATGACCTTCCGTGCACAGACTGATACTACACCCAACAGAGCCACACTGGTCAGGGCAAAAAGAAGTCTTTATCAGAGAGAAAAAATAGGGAAAACACACACACACACACACACACGACTTGTCAGGTCACAAAATTCCTGCTGACTCTAGAACAAAGTTAACTTGCTTTGTCCAAACCCCCAGAAAGCTGAGGGGCAAAGGCAGAGCTCATGGTGGGGCTGCCCCGAGCCGGCTGACTCCCTGGAGTGACCCTCTTCCACCCATTGCCCTTTGCTGGGCACAGACCCCAAGAGAGCAACACTGGGGTGACTCAGAGGGGCGTCCTGGGATGTGACTGGACGTGAGCCTGGGACGGACCCCGGGGCCTTCTGTCTGGACCTCGCCGCCTGTGGCCAGCCGGCCTGTGAACGGCCCAGGAGCCAGGTGATGCCCCAGAGCGAGCGAGCGGCTGGGGGACAGAGAGCACCGTCGGGCACACGGTCCGCGTCGGCTACCGCGGAGCAGCCGGAACTGGACACGGAGCCTGCAACTCGGTCCCGCAAACCCACGCGAAACAGAACGCGAGTCAGAGTGATCCGGGACAGGCAGGCCTCACCCCAGCGACGCCTCGGGAGGGCAGCTGCGACGTCTGAGCCCCGAGCACAGAGCCGTCGGGGACCCGCCTCCGTGCGGACACCCGGAGAGCGGCCACGTCGGGTTTGCTTTCTCCGCGGTGGTCTCATTCTGCCGGTGACGTGACTGTTTTTATTGAAGTCCACACTGACTCATCTCCTTTCAGGAGGGGCATCGTCCAGCTAATGCCATTTCTCCAAGCCTCCCCAGGTGAACACTGGCTCCACACGCTGAATTGGCAGCTGCCTGGACGGCAGGTGTCTGCGTTCCAGAAGATGACCAGGCGGACCGGTCGCTCACATCCTGCCCATTCTCTGGGGGCAGAGGCAGGAGGAGGGGCCTGTGCCGTCGCCCTGAGCCCTCGCCCCAGCACAGCGGGCTGACCCTGTGGGGAGGCCGGGCGGGCACTTCCTGCTAGTGAGCCCCGCAGCCATGTGAGATGAATTAACCGTTTGGGGCGAGGTAACCCGACACTGGTAGTTGCTTCTCACAGGGAGAGGGATTGTCACGTTGGCGCGGAGGGCAAGGCAATGACCCATATAATTTAGAGCTGGCGGGGGAGGGGAGGACCGTTTGGATATGTATTTTATGACCGACTACCAAACAGACCGCCGTCCAAGGCAGCTCGGAGCCACGGGAGTGAAGGGACAGAGGCGCTGTCTGTCCTTCTGGTCTGAAGAGAGAACTTCTCTCAGGAAACAGAGCCCTGGGCAGAAACCTCAGCACCTGAGAACGTTGACTGAGCCGGCTCAGCTGCAGACTGGGGTACGGGTCTGGGAAGACAGATGAGGTTCCCTCTCCCGTGATCGCCGCTGTCCTCACAAAGAAGCCCACCAGCAGGTCGGTCTCTGGGTCTCGGAGGCGGCACGGTGCAGAGTGAATGTTGGGGTGCAGAGAACCCACGACTTGCTTTCCGTTGCAGGTGCTCCAGTTCGTGGCCACGTGGTCTATGACCACACGTCACTGCCCTCTGTGTCTCCGGAAAGCCCCCATCCTCCGCGCTGCCCACGGGTGTCCCCGTCTTTGAGGAGCATCCTTTTCCGGGCCCACATCCCTTCTCCCCAGAGAATGAGCCACACCCTCTCTGCACTCTTACGGCAACTTGCATTAGCGACAGACCGTGACTGGACGGCTGAGACTCGGCTCCGCCGCCGGTGGGGGGAGCATCCCTGCCCAGGTGAGGGAGCCGCGTTCGTCACGTGGAAGACAAGACACAGTGACGTGCCTCCTGGGTGTTTGACACGCGTGGTTTCTTCTCGCCTTCACCATCATCAAATACACGTTTCACGTGTCCTTTCCCGTCTCCCAGCACGAGTTCCTGTCTTGGGTGCAGAGAACATGTCTTTTATTCCGTTTTATGCCCAGAATCTGGCGGGAACCCTGACAGTACACGGTGTCTGAGGGACAAATGGAAGAATGACCATGAGTTAGTGGACTCACGTGATAAATACCGATTTAGAACCTACTGCGTACCGGATGGTTTCCTCGTTATTGGGGACACGGCTGCACCCATGGGAGGTCAAGTCTGAGGGGTGTGGGGGAGGGGGACAATGGGACAAAAGCGTAGGTGATACTTCACCGGGGTGGCCATTACTACAGACGTGTTCAGGGGTGGGAGGGAGGGAGGGAGGGGGATGGAAGGGGGAGGGAAGGAAAGGCAAATGAGAATTTTGGAAGGAGGTTTTATTATTTTATTTATTTATTTATTTTGGTTACAGATGTCTCTCCCCTTTCCCCCCACTGATTCCCCCCTCCCCCTCCCTCCCCGCCCTGTCCCCAACTTTGTTGTCCATGTGCATTGTTCAGGCACACATGCATATAAGTTCTGTGATTTATCTCTCCCCCACCACCCCCTCTTCTGGGGATTGCCAGTCTGTACCCCACTTCCACGTCTCTGACTCAGACTGTCCTCAGACTGTTATGTTCATTATATTCCACAAATAAGTGAGATCATATGATACTTGTCTTTCTCTGTTTGGCTTGTTTCACTTAGGATAATACTTTCCAGGTCCTTCCATGTTGTCTCAAAGGATAAGAGATCTTTCTTTCTTACAGCTGCGTAGTACTCCATTGTGTACATGTACCACAGCTTTGTTATCCATTCGTCTACTGATGGACACTTGGGCTGTTTCCAGATCTTGGCTATTGTAAATAGTGCTGCTACAAACATGGGGGTACATATATTCTTTCTGATTGGTGTCTCAGGCTCCTCATGGTATATTCCTAGAAGTGGGATCACTGGGGTCAAATGGCAGCTCCATTTTTAATTTTTTGAGGTAACACCATAGTGTTTTGCATAGTGGCTGCACCAGTGGAAGGAAGTTTTTGTTTTTTGTTTTTTCTTGTTGTTTTTTTTTTTATCCTCACCCGAGGACATTTTTCCATTTTTTGTTCAGGTAGAGTGGGAGGGAGAGAGAGGAACAGAGAGAGAGAGAGAAACATCGATGTGAAAGGGACACATCGAGTGGCTGCCACCCGCATGACTGACCAGAGCCGGGGACAAACTGCAACCGAGGTACATGCCCTTAGCGGGAACTGAACCCGGGTCTCTCAGGACCGCAGGCCGACGCTTTAACCGCTGAGGCAAACCGGCCAGGGCTGGAAGGAAGTTTTAAACGGACCTACCAGTGACCCCACTTGGGCCCAAGCAAAGTGAACGGTAAATGTGGATCCTCACGTGTCCCCTCCACCCCGTCTGCTGCAATTTCTGACACTATTTACACCTGCTGCCGTTACAGACTCACAGCTGCCCGGCCGTGTGGTTCAGTGGATGGAGCGCCGTCCCAGGGACCGAGAGGTCCAGGTTTGATTCCCGGTCAGGGCACGTGACGGGGTGGTGGGCTCGACCCCCAGTGGGGGGCAAGGACAGAGCCCTGCTGGTCCCCTGCGGCTACTGCAGTGTCCAGCCCACCACCCGCTTGCTCTGGCCTTCAGCTCACCTTCTAGGTGCCCTTCCTACTCCCCTGGCTCAAGAAGCCCCCTGTCCCGGGACCCTCTGCCCCGGGACCCTCTGCCCCGGGACCCAAAGCTCATCTTCACCACACTGGCCAGTTCGAGTTACATGGGTAACACTTCCCCCAACAGAGGTTTTTGAGATCAAATTTCCTGGGTGTCAGCCTAGCTCCCCCCACTTGGCTTTCGGTCACCAGATGATGGATGGGTCCACTACTTCGCGTCCTGCAACAGACCAGGAATCAGCCCGCGTACAGTGAGAAGGGCTTTGCTTTGGTTGTAATGAAAGAAGTGCTCTCAGAACAGGGCATGTTCCTCCCTCCGCAGGAGGGCTTGGTTGGGGGGCAGGAGAAATGGGGACACAAGGTGCTCCAGCAAGGGCACAGCCTGTGTTCTTCGCAGACCCAGCTGACCCCTCTCGGGGGCCACGCCCACTGCTCCCATCGGCCTCGGCCCTGCGTGGTCCGGCACCTGCTCCGTGCTCAGGCGACGCGCACCTCTGCCTGTCTGCGCTCTCTCCCCACCCTCGGGGACGCCAGCAACTGTGAGCAGCCACTGTCCTCGGCCACCACTCACCTCCATCCTCACACACGGCCGTTGGTCCCACAAAACGCCCTCTTCGTCTTTGCCCGTCGAAAGGCCCTCCACCTGTCAATGGCAAACTCCGCAGGCATTTTCTCTACGAAATCTTCTCAAATTTCCCCAGCAAGTAAGCACATTTCCCCCCGTGTGGCCCGGGTTATACGTGTATCCCCCCTGCTCTGCGTCAATCTTACCAACCTACGTGCCCCGAATTATCCACAGGAACCTTGACGTCACACAGTCTTGGTATCCATGGAGCTTAGCGTGACCAAGGAGGTGGACACCACTCAGTGGTCACTGAGCCAAGGAAGGAAGGGACGGAGGGAGGGAGGAAGGGAGTCACTGTGTGGGGGGGCTCATCTTTGACACAGGTTTTCCTCCATCACAAATCTCGTAACTGCATAGACAAGGAAGCTCATTTTTTTCCATCTTTGGAGTTTAATTATAAGTCTCTCGAGCTGGGTTTTTCTATTAAAACACCTTTCAAAAGTCCCCCAGGCTTTCTTAATGAGACTAATGGAGACCCATTCCCTCTAATGGAACGTTCCGGAATCCCTCTCTCCTTCTCCACTTTTCCAGGCAAAAATGGCTGCTTTTATCTGAAGCAATAGCTTAAACATCCGGAAACACTGGTTCTCATACATAAGCAAAAACAAAACTATCAGAAGAAACCCTCAGTCTCCGAGACAGAACGAGGTTCGGGGCCGTTCCCCTACAATTAGGAGGTTTCCAATGAGCTAGCACTTGGCAGCTCTTAAAGAGAGATGTGAATGTATTTTGCTTCTGAAAATTGAGGCCAGGTGAGCTAATTATTCATTTACATTCAGGTTTCAATTCCCAGGGGCTCTCTCTGGCCCGCGTTATAGTCACTGACTCATTCTCACAAAGCGAGTGACTGCGGGACCGGGAGAGGTTTAATGTGGATGAGTCTACGACGCGGGCTGGGTCCTCTCCGCGGGACACGGCGCCTGCCGTCCTATCGGAGTAGCAGACAGCCAGCTGTCCTTACATTTTCTTTGAGAACATTAAGTCTTGTCCTGTTAAAAGTCTCTTTGAAAGAAGAAATTAAACACGGCGAGTAAGGTGCTTTATCTAAGTTCCCCTCGGCACTGACTGCGTGGTCATCTACCGGAACCCAAGCTTCGACCTACTGCCTGCTTCCAGCAGGAAGGTGCATCCCCTCGGACGGCCTGGACCGAGGACACTGACCCACAGGGAGGGCCCTGCGTTCCCTTGTCCAGTTCCCTGGGCAGTGACGCCCACCAGCTGGGGCTCTTGTGTCCGCTGAGGTGAAAGTCACATAAATACACTTGACCATCTTAGCGACCTCAACGTGTACCATTCAGCGACATCGAGTCCATTCACAGTGTTGTGACAGTCACCTCCCCCAGTTCCAAATGTCTTCGTCACCCCCAAGGGGAACTCTACACCCACTAAGTAATTGTTCCCCATTTCTTCCCCTGACAACCCCGGGCGACCATGAACCCCACATCCCTACGGATCAGCCTATTCTGAACACGTCCTATAAAGGGAATCAGACAATCCGTGGCCCTTGGTTTCTGGCTTTTTTTCACTTAGCGTAACATTTCCAAGTTCATCCACACGGTAGCCTGTGTCTATACTCCATCCCTTTTCATGGCTGAATAATATTCCACGGTGCAGCCCACATTTTGTTTACCCATCACGCCAGGTATTTCTGTCCTGTGATCTGTTAATAGGACCTTGGAATACATCCCTGGTTTGGGAAATTGGGGAAAGGCTTACAAAGGATGCCCCTAAATGCAGAAACATTCGCTCGAGTCCGTGAGCCCAGACAAGCTGATGCTGCACCTCCACACCTAGGCAGGTGTGTA
The DNA here is from genome assembly GCF_014108415.1 of Molossus molossus. NCBI lineage: Eukaryota > Metazoa > Chordata > Mammalia > Chiroptera > Molossidae > Molossus > Molossus molossus. The sequence continues at coordinate 745,483 of NW_023425352.1, forward strand.
CTGCTCGGCCCGGTGACTGCACACCCAGGAATGTACACTAAGGGAATAACAAGGGATGAACACGGATGTTACATTGTTTCCGAGTGTGTTCGTCTGGCCATTCATCAGCAAAAATGTGAAAGTAACATTAATGCCTAACAAGGACTGAAGAGGTTTGGCTCTGCAGTAGAATTACCTGCAGCTATTAAAATAATATTCTCCGAGACCGTTTCAGGCAGTAAACCAATGCTCACGGTACACACAGGGTGTGGCAAAAGGTGTGTTTACCGTTGTTCATGTGGAAAATAACACAGTAATTAATAAATAAGAATACAAGAATAAACTGTTTGGTGTACTCACAACTGTAAACCTACTTTTGCCCCACCCTGGAATTAAACAACATAAAAAACTTTAGTACTATAAACACATTTTTTCAAATAAATACACATATGATTATGAATAAACATACTCTGTCATGCACACAGGAGTCACCTCTGCACAGCAGGGTTATGGGCTATTCCTGTTCTTTATCATCCCTGTATTTTCCCTATTCCCACATGGTATGTGCACGACCTCTAGGGCCGATGAAAGTCAACAGATGTGTGTGGAACCAACAGAGACACGTCCCCCGAGCTACCATACCCCCCATCCAGAGCTTGGTACCCTGCAGTCTCTCCTCCCCAGCCCCCCATCCCAGCTGCAGCACCCCCTCATCCCCAAGCAGCCACTTTCCAAATAAAATATGGGCTCAGATGATTCTGAGGAAATAACACGGGGTTCCCCCAAGCAGCGTCGTGCTCTAAGCTTCTACGCTCCCACCCCCTGTGCCCCTCGTCCCCGCCTGCCCCCCTGTGAATGCTCCCCTGACATTCCAGGCCAGCCCCTTCCTCCCCTCAACCCCCCATTTCCAGACCCCCCTACTGAGGCATCTGAACTCTTGGACCTCTGGGTGCCTTTCTGCCGGAACTGTCCACGTGAGGGTTCCCTAACATTGCTCCGGGCGGAAACTTAGACCCGCGAGTCCTTAGATCACGAGCTCTCGAGGACAGGGATCCCTCCCTGGGAGGGCGAGTCCGTTAGGAACCCGGACCTAGCGCGTGGCCCACAGCGAAAGCCACTACGCGATGTCGAAGGGACGCGGAGGAAGATCTTGGCAGCCAGCTCCGTGACCTCCTAAAACTCACTGGGAAGGACGTTCGGCAGAGTCAGCTTTTCTTTTATTCCATCACCCAGGAGGCTGCTCACAGACTCAGCACCAGGCTGCTCTCCACAGCTTGTCAGAGGCTCCTTCTTCTGGGGGGTCTGGCCGAGCTCCCGGGGGCCGACCACACGCGGGGAGGACACACACGGGGAGCTGCCCTTGACTCCCACTTCCCGCTTGGAGTCTGGCAGCCGCCACGGTGAAGGCCTCCGTCTGAAAAGCTTGAGAATGGCATTTGCTTCTAGGATTTGAAGAAGAAAAATATTTTTTTCTGAAATCCATGTATTTCCAGTAACTGAAGGGATGTGTGCAGAAATGTATTTACATGGCAGAGATTTGTTGACACGAGCGTCTGTCAAGACAAAACCGAAGCAGGTGTGTTACGCCTTCCAGAAGGAGACTCCAGCAGGGGTCTGGTGCCTTCGTGGGCGATGCCCGCACAGCCACCGTCCACACAGGTGACCGGGACGGGGAGACAGAGCCCCACTGCACTCCGCCCAGTGATTCATGTCCGCGATCCATCCAGAATTCCCATTTGGGTCCAGGAGACAGGGGTGTTTTATAACATCACCTTAAGGATATTTTACTTTTCCAGAGTCTCAGAGGAACAATAGGAGGTCCCCCCCCCACTCTGGTGGAGGTGAGAAATGGACTCTCCCTGAAGCAGGTGCATCGGTTCCAGCTGACCTGTTCTCCTGGCCCGGCCCGGCCCAGCTCTGGCCTCGCCCACCCTCTCTCTACACCTCTCCCTCCGGGTCCAGCCGAGACCTTCAACAGGTCAAGCTCTTCCCTGTACCACGGCCTCTCTCTGCATGTGTCCTGCCTCGTGCCCAGAAAGTGTCCACCTCTCTTCCCTGGCCAGTGATGACTTCAAGTCTTCATTGAAATGTCACTTGCTGGGAGGGAGCCCCCCAAACCTGACCATCTAAATAGGGTTCTGTGACTTTGCTCCTCAGAGCATCCTGTTCGTAATTTAACAGCAGTTACCACACTTTATAATCCTGTGTTTGTGTGATCGCTTCTTTAAAGTCTGGCCTCCACCCCCCCCCCGCACACCCCTCCCCCGATAGAAGAGGACATTTGTGAACATAAGTCTTCCTGCTTTGCCCATCACAGGGGCTGACAAGCAGAAGGCGCTCAGTAAATATTTGTAGCGTGGAAGGATCCATGACCACGTCCCAGACCTGGCTCAGACAGTCTGACCTGCCGTCGCTTTATCCAAACAGTCGGGTGGCTTCTGACTCTTTCAGCCTCCTGTCCTCACATTTAAAAGAAGGACAGACGTTGCCCACCCTGCCTGGGCGTCGCTGGACTCCCAGTGTGTTGACTGGGAGACTCTGAGGTGTGCAGAGCGGCTCCGGTTTTATTAACGTGCTTCTGAGTTTTCCAAAAGAAAAGTATGACCACACCGTGATGTCATCATACCCATGTGTGTGTTGGAGCAGAGAGGCCCTCCCTGGTGTCTGTTATTTCCTGGATTTTATGGTGCTTTTGGAAACTCGGATGAGTAGTGGACTGAACGTGGAAACGGCCTGAGAGGGGCCACATGTGACCGTGCCGCCAGGCGGGGGACGCGTCAGCGTCGCAGTGTGGCTGTGAGTTCGAGGTGGCTGCCCCGGGGTGGCCACACTGCACCACCAGAAAGTCAGGCACTGATTTTAAAATGGTTTTTGCCAACAGTTGTGTTTCCAGCCCACTCTGATTCACTGAATAACCCCTCTGAATAACCCCTCGTGTCAGCTGCGGGCAGTTCGATGTCCCCTCTGACAACGTTCTCAGACAGAGCTCTGAGCTTGGCTCTCAGTTCAGTGATGGTCATCCATCGCCACACTTTGGGGACGGTCCCCTTGCAAGCCCATCCACAAACTGGAATATTTACATGGCGAGCGTTCAAACGTGGTCAGACTCGAAGGCCCCTGCCTACACACAGGCCTGGACGGCTCCCACTGAACAGGGCCAGATTCCTGACCGAAAAGCCACCCACCCCCCTACTGCCCCCTCCTCCTCCAATCTGTGCCTGACCCCTCGAAAAGCAAAAGGAAGAAAAGATTGCTCCTCTGCCAAAGTCTCTCGAGAGCCCCGCAAGGAGCCGCGGACAAGCTGGCTCGTAAGAGGACAGCGTACAGGCGACTCTCATATCTCAGTGACGTGCGTGCACGTCTCACAGAGACTGAGGTTTGCGTCTCGGGATCTCTCCGCCGTTAACCACAACTGCAGAGAACGGCACCACAACCGTTGAGTTCAATGTGGCAGCAATTACTCCGCTAGCAAAGGAGAAAGGAGGGGGTCCTGATGGCCTGCGGCCTACGAGTCGGGATTAAATCGTGTCTGTCAGAGTTTCCCTGATCACGTGGAATGCTCCGTCCACACTGCCGGTTTGGTGCGGGACCTGCCGGGGACCCAGCATTTCCCACAGACAAGCCCGCTCCAACCTGGCCAGAGGCGTGCGGGATGGGTTTAGAATAAAACCAATTGGAAGAAAACAGCAACACACGCCTACGTGTGCACGCACACACCGACACCGCACACCTAAGTATGCACGCACACACAGACCCCGCACGCCTACGTGTGCACGCACACACAGACCCCGCACGCCTACGTGTGCACGTACACACAGACCCCGCACGCCTACGTGTGCACACAGACACCACACGCCTACATGTGCACACACACACAGACCCCGCACGCCTACGTGTGCACACAGACACCACACGCCTACATGTGCACACACACACAGACCCCGCACGCCTACGTGTGCACGCACACACAGACCCCGCACGCCTACGTGTGCACGTACACACAGACCCTGCACGCCTACGTGTGCACGCACACACAGACCCCGCACGCCTACGTGTGCACACAGACACCACACGCCTACATGTGCACACACACACAGACCCCGCACGCCTACGTGTGCACACAGACACCACACGCCTACATGTGCACACACACACAGACCCCGCACGCCTACGTGTGCACGCACACACAGACCCCGCACGCCTACGTGTGCACGCAGACACCACACGCCTACATGTGCACACACACACAGACCCCGCACGCCTACGTGTGCACACAGACACCACACGCCTACATGTGCACACACACACAGACCCCGCACGCCTACGTGTGCACACAGACACCACACGCCTACATGTGCACACACACACAGACCCCGCACGCCTACATGTGCACGTACACACAGACCCTGCACGCCTACGTGTGCATGCACACACAGACCCCGCACGCCTACGTGTGCACGTACACACAGACACCGCACACTAGCTGAGAAAGCTACTCCCGAATCGTCTCGAACCTGTAGATTATTAAACGCTCTCAGGTATCAGGAAATAACTTGGAAATTGCTTCCCTGTATCGTATTTACTAAAACGGGGCTATCGCACACTCCGGGGAGGGACAGGCACGGGTCGGTAACCTGAGTGGTGTTTGATGGTCACTGATTTCACTGACGGCCGGCCACTGTCTCTGGTTTCACCGGCGCACAAGAATGGCTGAGATTCCTGCGAGCGCGATAAAGCCCGAGGGCCCTTCTCGAACGCGTGACGGTTACATCTGAGGTCCCGGTTCTGGTCGGGACAGAGCGCGATTTCCTTTCCCTCTGTCCCCCAGCGGCTAGAACACCCACACGTAACTCAGACGCAGGGCCTCCCGAGTCAGCAAAGCATAAGCAAGGCACAGATCACATCACCTCTTTTAGTGTCGACGCCACACTCCTCGGCGGGGACGGGAGGCCGCGTGTAGCGGACAGCGGGGAGCACGTCAAGGAGGAGCCTTTCCCAGCGAGAGTGTGCGGAGAACCCAGCAGAGACACCAAGTTCAGAAACCCAGTAACCTCACAAATTCAGCAGCGTGCCGAACAGTGTCGGCCGCGGGTCTAACGATAAGAAGTAACCTGTTAGAAGAATGCCCCGAAGGAAACAATGAGGTGACTGTGAAGGCAAGAAGGGTGCATAGAGCAGAAGCATTTCTTAGAGGAAGAATAATGTCCTAAGAAAGTATTTTTAAACAGGTAGATAGGCAGGTACGTACGTAGGTAGGTGGCTGGCTGGGTGGACGATGGGTAGATGGATGGATGACGGAAAGAAAGAAATATAGACCACCTATCACCTCTTACACAGATGGACAGACAGGTTTAGATACAGATAAAAACATAAGCTTAATTCATTTCTACTCTACCCCAGACTTGGAGAGGTAGACCTGTGTTTATTGTGTTGACAAGATCTGGGTCCAAACCCTACTTCCCACAACCCCTTTCAAGATCAAGTGGCCACGACAAACTCTCCCACTTACAGGACCTGGAGACCCCTGCACCATGAGTCTAAGCACCGGGAAGTCATGGATCACTGTCACAAACTGTTCCACACAATGACTAATGTCCTCCTACCTGGACAAACAGCACTGCACAGTGACTTGGAAGACCAGGTTCAAATGCAGAATTCCCAGAGCCTCCGGCCAGAATGGTCAGGTCTGTGCCAGGCCAGGGGCTGACCCTCTTCTCTCCTCGTCAGCGCTGTGCCAGCTGGAGGCCCCCAGCCCACAGGTAGACACCCCAGACCACACTTTGCAGATCCACCCACATCCTCAAGAAGACTCATCCCCGCAGACCTGGGTTTACCTCCGACGACAGTCCACGCTCGAGGGTGAAGCCCAGGGATGATGTCACCCGGTCCTGGAGCAGGTCTGGGTATGTGGTCAGAGAGTCCCAGGAACGTGGACAGTTGCCCTGTGGGGAAGGAGGCCGAGCAGGTGACCGTCCTCTGGGCCCTGCAGGTTCTCAGCCCACAAAGAGCTGGGGCAGGGAGGCAGCCAGAGTCGAGCCGCGAACACACGGGGCCTGGTCCAGGCCATGTCCCACCCGAATCTAGGAGCAGGACTCTCACCGGCCATGCTCCTGTTGGCCAGTGGACAGTTAGAGTAGGCGCAGGAAGGTGAGTGAGGATAAGAGAAGGCAGCTTTTGTATTAGTTATCTTTTGCTATATAACAAATATTCCCAACATTTGGAGATTCAACAGTAAGCATGGATCAGATGCGGTCTCTCTGGGTCAGGAATCGGGGAGCAGCTGGGCTGGGTGGTCCTGATAAGGAGGCTGCAAGGCTGCAGGCAAACTGCTGGCCGGGCTGCAGTCTCATCTGCAGGCTCGAGGAGGGGGTGGGGTCGGCCTCCAGGTTTGCTCCTGCCACAGCGGTGGCCTTAAGTCCCCACCGCTGGGAAACTGTTCCTCACCGCGGGATCTCTCCACGGGTTGCATGAGTGTTCTCGTGACATCTGCACCCCCCCCCCCATCCCAAGCAAGGGATCCTATCCTCAGACGTGTCCATCTGTCATCTCTGCCACATGCAATTGGCCCCACAGACCAATGGCAGAGTGGGGGGGGCACTGCCCAGGGGTGCACCACCCGCAGAGGGGCACGGCGGAAGCCACTGTTCCACTCTCGTGAAGTGAGCACTCAGGCTATAGCTTTGGACCAAAGCAGCCCCTCGATGAATTATTTTGGAAGAAAGGTGTTGGAGGAGAAGGGAGGAACAAGGACAATTGAGGAATCATGACGTTCCCTTGGTCTGTCTGACTCCACTGTCCACACCTAAAAGTGGTCTGAGGGGTCACGTGGCCCTTTCCCTACTCTCCTCCGGGAACTAGTGTTCAGAGCACAGACCTGGAGGGGACATGGCTTTTCCTCCCTCCCCCCCCCACCCACATCCTTCAAACTGCTCAGCCCACAGGTCCAGCTCCAATGTCCCACAGTTTGACCCAATCCTAGCCGGTCTCCACCCTGTCAATGACCATACCCCTGCATCACTTTTCACGTTCTTTATCATTGTTGGGGGCTTTTTGGTTTTGCTCCCTTATTAAGCTCTTCGGCAAGGAGCACTTTCCAAATGAATTTGGGGATACTATCACGACACCATTCTCACTGAGAAGCCTTCTCCAAGTGGGGTCCAAACCCCCCATCCATGAGCTCTCCAGTCCTCTGTTCTGTGCAGCCAGCCCTGCAGGGCACCTTCCCGTCTGCTCCCTCCTGAGCCCAGCCTCCCTGAGCCAGAGAAGGGATGCAGAAAATCTTCAAAGCCTTTGGAGCAATTCCCAGAACAGGCAGGCCTAGCCACACCCCACTCCCCATGGCCCTCAAGATTTTAGCCTAAAGAAAAAGATCAACTTTCTCTTTTCCTCAAATTCCCTGCTATCTAGCCCTGCAACCCTCCTCCCTGAATCACACTGGAGCACAACCTCGAACTTCTGGGGAGTCCCACCAACGGCACTACAACCTGTCCACGTTAAAGCCACATTCTGTGTGCAGCTTGGTACTGAAGCAACACCACAGAAACCTGAGTTCATGCATAGAAACCACTTTAAGACATTTCTTTTCACTAGAACCTTTAAAAATACAGTCACTTAAAAGCTTTTTTCTCTCTTAAAAGGATCACCCTCCGCCCCACCCACTCCCAGTACGGCAGCTGACTGCAGCAGAAGTGACCCCTTATGTAGGCACGGTGGCTATGGCATTTATTGATTCTCTCCTTAGTCTCTACTTCATTATGTTCGTAAAATCTGTTATAATTTTAAATAAAATCTCAGGCAACTTAGGACCACAACTGACTCCGTAGCAGTTAGTAAATCATTTCTTATTTCTAAAGGGGCTCAGTGTGAGTATCAGTTCAGTGGACTCAGAACCAGTTTAAATCAGAGTTAAGATGCAGTGTAACTGTTGCCGTCTCTCCCATCCCAGGAGTTAAGATACAGTGTAACTGTTGCCGTCTCCCCCATCCCAGGAGTTAAGATGCAGTGTAACTGTTGCCATCTCCCCCATCCCAGGAGTTAAGATACAGTGTAACTGTTGCCATCTCTCCCATCCCAGGAGTTAAGATACAGTGTAACTGTTGCCATCTCTCCCTCCCAGGAGTTAAGATACAGTGTAACTGTTGCCATCTCTCCCATCCCAGGAGTTAAGATACAGTGTAACTGTTGCCATCTCTCCCATCCCAGGAGTTAAGATGCAGTGTAACTGTTGCCATCTCTCCCTCCCAGGAGTTGAGATGCAGTGTAACTGTTGCTGTCTCTCCCATCCCAGGAGTTAAGATGCAGTGTAACTGTTGCCATCTCCCCCATCCCAGGAGTTAAGATGCAGTGTAACTGTTGCTGTCTCTCCCATCCCAGGAGTTAAGATACAGTGTAACTGTTGCCATCTCTCCCATCCCAGGAGTTAAGATGCAGTGTAACTGTTGCCATCTCTCCCATCCCAGGAGTTAAGATACAGTGTAACTGTTGCCATCTCTCCCATCCCAGGAGTTAAGATACAGTGTAACTGTTGCCATCTCTCCCATCCCAGGAGTTAAGATGCAGTGTAACTGTTGCCATCTCTCCCTCCCAGGAGTTGAGATGCAGTGTAACTGTTGCTGTCTCTCCCATCCCAGGAGTTAAGATGCAGTGTAACTGTTGCCGTCTCTCCCTCCTAGGAGTTAAAATAGTGTAACTGTTGCCATCACTCCCGTCCCAGCTGATGGGCAACAGAAGCAAGCCTGTGTCTGAGAGCTGTGTTCCATCTGGTTCAGTCTGCTAAATGGCCCACAGTGGCCCACATGCATTACCCTCTGATCGCAGCTTGGCCTTTGTCAGGGCTGAAGCCTGGTACCCACATCTGCTGCAGAGGTCAGAATCCCTGCCCTTGGGACCTTCTGGCGGCTGCCGCCCTGTCCAATGCATGGAAGTCAAAGGACAACGATCTGCCTTAGTCCCAGATGTCAGCTGAAGGGGACGGTGGGTGAAACTGCCTGGACCGCGGCCCCTCGTGCAGGAGAGTAGCCAAGAGGGTCTGTCTGGGCACAGGGGGTGTGGGGAACCTCAAAGTTTGGGGGATAAGAATTTAGATTCCGCCAGACAGCTTGGGCTGGAGAGCCGGGTCTGCCCAAACCAGCACCCGACTCCTCCGCGCCTCCCAGTCCACACCGCAGAATGGAGGCAACAGCAGCCCCTACCACTTAGAGGTTGTGAAGGTCGAATGAGTTTATGTTTGCGACACCCTTAGACTAGAGCCTGGCATCTTGGAAATGCTATAGGTGTTTGATGAATAAATAGAGAAAAGACCCTTTTAAATGTAACAGTGTTTCGAATGTTTCTTTGCTAAAAGCAAAGAATGATTCCCTTGAACTAACTCTCACAGGAAGCCATGTAGGTGTATGTTGCACACACTGGGCACCGATATAACCACGGCCTTCACGCGGTGAGAATCAGATCTACGTACACAGCGTCTTTGGAGACTTCACGCCACTTTGTCGGATGGAAGCAAAGCTCCTTCAGTCAAGGTGTTGGCTCAGGGCGTCTCCTGCTGAGAACTGTCCACGGAAACCCTGGCCCCGTGCGCCAGGCCCGGTGCACAGGACGCAGCGCCGACCCGGAGGCCAGGACCAGCACATGCTCCAACCTGACCGGCCAGGGAAGTTCTGGGGGGAACAACCTCGATCACCCCTGGAGTTCCCGCAGACACCGCTGGAGGACACGGCTGCGGTCACAGCGCCTGTGGGCAGCACGGCCACTGGAGAGAGAGCAAGGAGTGTTTACCCTATTTCCAAAGCCCCACCATCATGCTCCCCACAGACCACAGAGGGCCTCTGGGTGAGGCTGGGCTCAGTGTGTCACTGGGGAGCAGGACGGTCTTCCAGCCGGAGGTCCGGGGTGCCGGGGGGGCCTGGATCTCAGAGGTGGTCTGCACAGCACCTTGAGCAAGTCATCTAGTCCTTCTTTCTCGTTCTTTCTTGAATATAATGTAAAACGATGGGAAAATCAAATTAAATGTTTTGTTTTGTTTTTTTATCCTCACCCGAGGACATTTTTCCATTTTTTGTTCAGATAGAGTGGGAGGGAGAGAGAGGAAGAGAGAGAGAGAGAAACATCGATGTGAAAGGGACACATCGAGTGGCTGCCACCCACACGACCAACCAGGGCCGGGGACAAACTGCAACCGAGGTACATGCCCTTAGCGGGAACCGAACCCGGGTCTCTCTAGACCGCAGGCCGACGCTCTAACCCCTGAGCCAAACCAGCCAGGGCAAATTAAATGTTTTCTAAGTTAAAAAATGTAAAAAGGAAAAACCTAGGAATTTTTACTAATGGTTTTGTTCATTTGTGTGTGGGTTTTTTGTTGTTTTTTTGTTTGTTTGTTTTTGTTTTTTTGGCGACATGGTTCAGGGTCATTACTTCAGCTCCTACTAAAACTCCAGGATAATCCAGAGCAAACTGCGTCTAAAACCAACCCGAGCCTCGTTCGCCAGAACGGGAGGAGGCTGAGCAAGCACAGGCCTTGCTCCTGGGCCTCGAACCCACTCCCGCTCGCGAAGATGTCACTGGTGGCCCCTGGATGGTGGCGATCTGCGTCGCAGACCCCCCCACGTAAGAGTGAAGCCGAGCGCGTGGCCTTCTGGCACAGCCGAGCTGACCCGCCCACGGGCTGCGGCGGGCGGACCACCCCCAGCACTGCGGCGGTGAGTGTGCATCACGCGGGCGTTACTCCATGGCTGCGGGACCCACAGGCTACGGACAGGCCGCCTCCCGGGGCAGCCAGGCGCCTGGCCCAGCACGGGCCTTTGCCATCTGGTCCTCAGGGCCATCATCCCTCCTCGGAGGCCACCGTCATTTATTCTACACGTGTTTGAAAGATCGTTAGACATTATCCCATGAACATCTGAGCACCTACAAAGGCCAAAGTAAAGACAGAGAAGAGGAAGACGGAGGTACGCTCCCTCCCCCAAAAGGCCCCAGCTCCAGGGACACCGGGCCAACGGCGACCTGCAGGTGCCTGAGCCTGAGCGAGGCCCCAACCGCCTCAGACACGCCAGCAGGAAGGGAGCGTGTGACCCTCTCAGAGAAAGCGAGTCTGAACACTGGCCTCAGGGACAGGAAGACGTTCGTTTAGAATTCCGAACCCGAAGTAGTTACGGGAGAACGTTCGCCAGGGAGCAAGGTGAACGCTCCCCCAGCGCACAGTAGGTGCTCACAGCATCGCGCTGAACCGACGCCAAAAGGCCTTCTCCGCTCCAACGGTGGCCCCTGTCCACCGCTCAGGAAGCCTGGAAGTTCACTGAAAAATGGCAAATCAATATCCGAAAGAATGACTCATTAAAACTTTGTCAGGAAAGCGTTTTAACGTCCTACTCACCAGGAGTAAAAACCTAATTCAGATTCCACTTTATCACTGTTCCATTAAATATCTGAACGGAGCATCCATCAGCAGGGCAAGCATCTCTTCAGACAGCAGGAGACAGTATAATGTCACGTGAGCCAGACGGAGATGAGGCCGTGGTGACACCTGATGTCCTTAGATTTCCGATAGAGGTTTCTTTCCAATAAGATTGACTGGGAGATTGGAAGATGGGTTTGTTTAAGTATCAGGAAAAAGCCATGGCATCAGGAGTCATGTAGAACATTCCCGCTAGGAACCAAAGAACAGAGTCATTCTTGGCTCCACTCCAAAGGAAATTGTTCCACCCAGATTTCATTATAAAAATGCACAGCTCCCGGGCCCGCGGATCTCCCAGGCCGCAGCCTACCCCTAGGCCACCGAGTGCTCGCAGGAGGCCCCTGAGAGCCACATCACTGCGTTCCACAGAGGTCTCCTCGGAAGCACCCACTGGAAGTCCTACGAGGACGGGGTACAGGGAATCATACCCGGTGCCTCGGGATTTTATGTGGAAAGAGAGAGAACCTTTCGAATGACGGCGTGGGAAAGTGTGTGCGTGGCCCCGAGAAGCACAGGGTTGCATCACCCAGCACCAGGAGCAGGGTCCTCCCCACGGACGGGAACGCCAGCCCGGGATTCACTGCCCAAGGTCTGAAATGAACCCAAACAAAAAATATTGAGATTCAGAAAGTATCCCTAACTCCTTCCCTATTGTGCTTGAGCCCCACTCCTCCCAGTTTCCCTGTTCGGGCCAAGCCCCGCCCAGCCCCGCCCAGCCCGGCCAAGCCCCGCCCCGCCCAGCCCAGCCCGGCCAAGCACACAGGGAGCCTGTTCTCGCCAGCTGTCCAGTGGAGCAGGAAGTTCCAGGAAGGCTTCTTGTGAAATCGAAGCTCCGTGGGCAAACCCAGGAGATTGAGAACAAGGTCATGTGATGTCCTCAAGTTGAGGTGCTTCTCGGAAGCCCCACTTGACACGCTGGGGACTGCCCCGAAGTCCTCGGTCCCATCTCCCGCCCGCTGCCTGGGCAGCTCCGGGGGACTTGAGTGCCATCCTCCAGGGACGCAATGGAACCCCACCAGCCCCAGTGCTCCGTTCGCCAAGGCCTTGCCTGTGCGCCGCTCTCGTTGGGGGGCGGGGTTGGGGTGACCGACGGGCTGACTGCAGACGCAGGAGGGTTCTCCAGCCCTCAGCTCATGCCCACGGTGGACACCACCACTCGAGGAGGGTCTGAGTTAACCCTCAGATCACCCCAGGAGGCTGGCGGGATCGTGATCAGCAACGAGCAAACCGAAGCCGAGAGCTGTTCCGCATGACTCCCCGAAGTGCGGAGCTAGAGCCGGAGCCCCTAGCGCAGCCACCGACCCCGAGGCACTGGGCCCCTGCGTGGTCCAGGCCCTCACTGTCCACACATGTACAACGGCAACAGGACCTGAATCCATGAGCTGTGAGTGGACCAGAACTGCTTTCATTTCACTTTGGGGTTTTCGTGTGCGTTTCTTAATTAATTAATTCTTATTACAGATGTCTCTCCTTATCCCCCCACTGACACCCTCCTGCCCACTCCACCCCCACCCCCGCCTTCCCCACACCGGTGTCTGTGTCCATGGGCTGCGCTCACATGCACGTAAGTTCCTCGGTTTATCTCTGTGGCCCCCACCCCTCCCCTGAGGCTGGTCAGTCTGTTCCCTACTCCCACGTCTCTAGGTCTATTCTGACCATCAGCTTATTTTGTTCACTCGATTCCACAATGAGTGAGACCAGATTCCATTGTGTTCCTCACCCTGTGCCATCAGGAAAGAGATCCAACGATCGCAGAACGATTCTCCAGCAAGAACCTGTTTCACAGGCTTCCCGGACGACCCTCAGAAGCGGGGTTACCAGAGCCCTCGGGTGCCAAGCCCTCCTGCCCCTGGACGTTCGCGTCTATCACGGACCTTCATGGCGATCGCTGCCCATCTCGATGGGCACTGCCCTGGGGCTGAGCCTCCCTCGCCCGTCAGCAGGGCCACCAGACCACTGGCCCACGAGGACTGGTCCCAGCCCTGCGCTTGGCAGCAGACCCTGGGACAGACGGCCCAGGGCACACAAAGAGGTCGTCGGTTTTCCTGGCCCCGAATGGTGAAGCCCAGCCTCTCGGGCCGGCATGCTCTCTCCCAGGACCCAGGGGAGATGTCCTCGTGTCACTGTGAGGAGCAGAGGACATCTGGCCTTGAATCCCCGCCGGGAGCACGGACCCCTCCCTGCAGACTCCCAAACATAGACAGAGGACCCAGAGACAAAAGCCACAGCGCTGCGATGACAGCAGGGACCACAGACTGGGGAGGGTAAAACCTCTGTCCGCCTTCCCACACGTCCCCACCGTGGGAATGACAGCCAGGCCAGGCCGCGCCCACCGGGGACCCAAAGGACCTCGACCTAGAACAAGTGGGTAGAGAGGGGCTCCGTCCACCTGTAAGCTGTGGGCATCGGACCGTTTCTGCTTCTGCCTGTGTTGTCAGCGTCCAGTGAAGGGTTAGGTGCACCAAGAGGTCCCCGGTTCCATTCCCGGTCAGGGCACATGGCCAGGCTGTGTGGGCCCATCCCCAGCGGGGGGCGTGCAGGAGGCGGCCAATCATGTTCTCTCTCATCCATGTTTCTGTCTCTCTCTCTCTCAAATCAATAAAGAAAATAAATTTTTTAAACAGATCCCATTGTTTCTCGAGTCCTTGAAATAGCTGTTTATCTGGCTCAAGCTCCACGCAGGTCCCCACACGCTCACAGAGGCCACGCAGGTGGGCGTCCGGCTGCAGCTCACGCTTCCCTGTCGCTTCGACCCACCGATCCGGCTTCGGTCCTCTGTCACCAAAGCAGGAGGCGTTTGGCCCCGTGGCCAGGAGGCTGGTTTCTGGTCTCTGTCCACCGGGACGGAGCCGGTCCAGCCTCGTCTGGGGAGACGTCTGTGGTCAGGTCGGACAAGGTGGACGGCTTATAAATAAACACTGGGCCCCTGGCCGGTTTGCTCAGCGGTTAGAGCGTCAGCCTGCGGTACAGAGAGACCCGGGTTCGGTTCCCGCTAAGGGCACGTACCTCGGTTGCAGTTTGTTCCCGGCCCTGGTCGGTCGTGCGGGTGGCAGCCACTCGATGTGTCCCTTTCACGTCGATGTTTCTCCCTCTCTCTGTTCCTCTCTCTCCCTCCCACTCTACCTGAACAAAAAATGGAAAAATGTCCTCGGGTGAGGATAAAATAAATAAATAAACAAACACTGGGGAGGAAACCACTCACCATGCATCTCGCTCACCCTATTCCCCCACGGACACTGGGCACCGAGAGACGGGACCTGAGGTCTTGCCTTCTGTCTCTAACAATGCAGGTCTGCAGCAGAGGGGACCGTCGAGCACACGGACAGGGAAGGGAGACCGAGGCACAGGCCCGAACGTTTCGCCCGAAGTCACACCCTTAGGCATCGGCAAGGCCAGGAACAGAATCCAGACGCGAACCCCCAGACCCAGGCTGTTCTCCACCCACCGCGTTGCCGTCTCAGCAGCATGGACGGCGCTGGTCCGGAACCCTGCCTCACAGGGCATCAGCGATGGGACGTCCTGGGCCCGAGGACCCTGCTTCCCAGACCAGAGGGGGCCTGACAGGCGTGAGCAAGCGTGGGGAGGCGACGGCGAGCGTGTGACACGAGCTCCTCCACGTCGGCTGGGGCTGCGTTCACGCTGCGGGAACCGCGACGAGGAGCCACAGTCCCCCTACGGCAGGGCTGTGAGCCCAGGGCGGCGTGAGCACGTGAAGAGGGGGCAAAGCTGAGGCACGACTCCTCCCCGAGCCTGACCGCGGCCGCCTGGCCCTCTGCCCTCGCGCCTGGGGCACCTCCGGTCCCCCTTCCGTGTCTCCACGCCTGGGATTCCGCCGCCAGAGCGCGTTCAATGTCCCCTGGTCTGCGTCCGAACCTCAGCTCCGCCTTTAGCAGTCACCCAACCTCCGCAAACCCCCTTCCTGAGACCGTCTCCTCGCCGACGAAAGGGACAATCATGGTTGTCTAAGAACTAAACGAGCAAATCCAGCGTTCACGGAGGACACACTGTGGTTCCTTCCCTGGGCTGTTTCCCCACTTCGTCAGCAGCCGGCACAGCCCAGCGGCGCTGAGGGAGGACGCTCTGCACCTCCAGCCATCCGTCCCCTCCGGCCATCCCTCCCCTCCGGCCATGCGCCCCCTCCGGCCATGCCCCTCTGAGTGGGCAGCGTGAGAAGGGTGGACCAGTCGAGGGAAACGAAAGGCAAGTCCAATGAGTGAATAAATACTTCAGTGCTGGTGGAATAAAAACTGATCATGAGATGGACACTGTGGAAGGACAGCGGACTGGAGGCAGGGACGCAGAGAAAAGCAGGCCGGGCACCCCAAGTTGAGGGCTGCGTGGGCCACACGCCAACTCCAGCGCAGCGGTGGGGCGATGGGCAGCGTGGGTCCTGGGAGCTCCGCACACGAGGAGAGCAGCCGACGGAAGGGTCTTGGGCAGCGTCATACGGTGTGATGGGTGCGGTCCCCCAGGGCCCCGCACTCGGAGGGCCCCACGTTGGGTTCACGCTCAGCTGCTTGGCATCTTGAAATCCTCACGACTTTCCAGCCGCCAGCCTCGTCGTTTTGCAGCGGACCTGGCGACGGCGTCGACGGTTAAGACACAGCAGCCGTCTCTCCTCTTACCCAGAAGGACACAGATTGAGTCAAATGTCTGAGATACTGACGCGGCCTCGTCACCCCCGACGGCGCAGGGAGCAAGGTCACGCACAGACGTGAAGCCCTGACTGCCCGACGGGCAGCGGAGCCACCGGGTGGGGTCGAGGGGGGACCGAGTCTCATTTTCCTGCAGAGACTTCTTCCTGCAGGAAAACAGTTTGCACCAGGTGACAAGTGAGTTATTCATTAGAAGCTGGGTAAATCCCTGTCACGGGATAAAAAGCCACAGGGTTAGTGACTTGGTGACATTCCAAGAGGCATTCAAAGGAAGGTCACGCCGACGGCCGGGACCTCAGGAGTTAACTCTGTTGCACACAGAACAGTAGGGTCTGCGAGTTTCGCAGGGAACAAAACATGTATATAGAACACGCCGGCGCAGGACGGCTTTCAAGTCTCTGTGTAAACATCACCCTGACTGGGAGTTCTGGGTCTCCTGAAAACCTTATATTTTATTTTCAAATGGCAGCCCCCCTGCCGAGAAGTTACATTTTTTCCCTTCTTTAAATAAGCAGCAAGGGTAATGGCACGATGAACAAATTTCATTGCTTTGGTTCAGCTTTTTCCACCCCGAGCGCGGCCTCCGCGGGGCCAGATGGCACCGAAGCGTCTGCTAGTAAGTCCATACATCTGGCGACATTCCTGAAATGACAAATCTGACGGAGTGACGTCCAGCTCCTACACAAAGCCTCTTTTCAGACCGTTTTCACTGGGACTTGTCTGCAAGGAGCAGAACCTAACGTGCGAAAACAAAATAAAATAGACCTCCTCCCCGCCCCTCGCCGGTCTCCTTCCCCCACGCTCGTCAGTGGGCGCCCCCGCCCCACGGCCCACCGCGCCCAAGCCTGCTGCCGCCTGCCCACGCCACGGAGAGCTCGGGCCAGGCTACAGTGACTGCAGCCTTCTACGCCACCAGCCTGTAGCTCGGTGAGCAAGTTCTGTGCAGCAGGGGACCAGGGGTGAGGTGAGCTCAGGACGCAGCGGGAACCCGCCCCCACGCCAGCCTTCCACCGGCAGCGCCGCGCAGGCCTGTGAGCGACCTCTGATCCTCAGCAGGACCTTGATCTTTAAGGAGCTGCTAGCAAGACCGCCAGGGAAAAGGTCTGCGGAATCAGGGGTTTGTAAAAAAAAAAATCACTTCCCCAAAACCACTCAGGCAGGTCCACCCAATTCAACCTACTTCCACCATCATCCTCGGTGAGGTCTCAGCCTGACGCAGAAGCGGTCACGTGGCCCACTTTTTTTGTTTTGTTTTTTGTTTTAATTTTTTTCTTTATTGATTTGAGAGACAGAGAGGAAGGGAAAGGAAGGGACAGACAGAAACATCGATGAGACAGAACATCGACTGGCTGCCTCCCACTGGGGATGGGCCCACAGCCTGGGCATGTGCCCTGACCGGGAATCAAACCGGTGACCTCTTGGTGCAGGGTCGATGCTCAGCCACTGAGCCGCACCGGCCGGGCTGATCTGCTTCTTTAGCCAACTTTTTCTCATGATGCCAAGAAACTAAAATTCACTGAGTGCCAACAAGGTGTTAGACTCCGGGACAGAGCAACGAGATAAAACAGTTCCTGTCCTCAGAAGCTTGCTGTCCCGTAAGGCACAGACGAGACATAAGAAAACAAAGGAATGTACTGGGCCACCCTAGCAGGGGCGCAGAGGAACGTCACTGACAGGGAGCGCACAGGCTGGTGAGGTGGGTGGCTTCAGAGGGGAGCTCAGGGGAGGCTCCTGACCGGCCCTGAAGGAGGAGGAACCCGCCAAGGGCTGAGCACACAGCCCTCGGAGCCGAACACCTGCCCACCGCAGAGACCCTGCGGAGGGGAAGGGCTCAGCCAGGGAACCGGGGCACAGTGAGCCAGGCCGACAGCAGGAGGAGAGGTCAGAGGGGACTTGGGGTTCTGTTGCCCACTGGGAGGGGTTCAGGTATCATTCTGTCTCCATAGGAGTCAGCTTGTCCCTCGGGGTGCACGTGGCGGTATCTGGAGACGTTGCTGGTTGTCATGACAGCAGGCTGGAAGAAGGGGGGTCCGTGGCACCGTCATCTGGTGGGTAGAACCAGAAACGCTGCTGAACATCTTACAAAGTACAGACAGACCCCACGCTAAAGAATCACGGGGCCCAAAATGTCCATGGTGGCGACATTCAGTAACCCCATTATAAGAGGCGTGGTGGTGGGGTGGGGTGGGGGTGGGGTGAATGATTTAATCGGGGAAGCAGAGCGGTGTTGTGAAAATTCTGGAAAGCAAAGTCGGATATGAAACTCATCGATCGCCCTGAAATGTTAGCTCGTCGGAGGGAACGTTTGTTCTCCTGGGGGGAGAAACTCCAGAAACATCTTGGTGCCACATTGTCATTCCCAGGCGTCCCCAGGCACGGCCACCACCAGAGACCGAGTGTCCAGGAGCAGCGGCCAGCTTGGCCTCGCTTCGGGTCTTGATCCGTTGGCCACACTCCTCTGGTACACACGGCTTCGAGTCTTAATTCTAAGTGACATGTGAGCTCCACGCAGGTTGTCGAAACTGTTGAAACGGTAAATGGCAGGAGGCCCTTCCAGGCTTCCCCTTGGTCCCGGGGGTGGGCTCAGATGCCCCCACAGTGATGCCCGGCAGGAAGTCTGTCCCCAGGGGTAACAGGGAGTGAGAAATCCTGGCCAGGGCCAAGCCTATTGATTCCACTCAGTAAAAGAAGGCAAAGGTCACCCTGAAAAGGGGTCAACCCCAGCCACGCCCCATCTCTTTCGTCAGGGAGGTGCGGGTTTAGAATTGTCCCGCATCACCAGCACCTATTCATCACCTGAACCGAAGATGATAAATAGCATTTCCGATTCTGCCATGTGAGTTTCCTTCCACGGCTGTTAATTTCCTACCAGATCCTTCCCAGCTCTTTCTCCTCTGCGGTACCTCTCATGTTCCTATTTCCTGTCATAAAATACAGAAAGTGTGTCCTCTGCAGACGTGCCAAGGCCTGACGAGGAGGCTGCTGTGCCTCGTTCATGCTGACGAGTCTCCCGCCCACAACGACACTGCAAGTCCTTTCAAAGCAGCAGCGGGTCCCCGGCTACCTCTGAAATGCTTCCACCCCCTTGCACTCCCGGGCCGTGCCCTGTCCTCCGCTCTGGCTGTGCAAGGGTTAAGCGCTCTCCAGCCCAGATTTGTTTTATTAATATGAAGCACTTCCCTCTTTGAAGTCAAACACTGGAAGAATTTACTAAGGCATATTTAGCATCTGAGCACTAAATGGAAAACATATTCAGAAGTCACAGCAGTTGGAGGCTAGGACTCCGGGCCCCGCACAGTCAGAGCTGGGGTGTAAACCGAGGGGCATCCACTCCTGCGTCTGACCCCGAGTTAGGGTGCTACCTGGAGGTCAAGAATGCAACTTTGTCATGTTTCTGTTCTGACTTTGCTAAATGCATGTTTTCCTCAATTCATTTCATCCATCCTGAAAGACTCGGTGGTTTTTGGATACCAGCACAGCCTCAGTCTAAAGGCACAAACTGTGACAACACCAGTTTGGAGAATAATGTATCCAAGCTCAGCACAGGGAAAGACAGCTTCCTTCTGTATCCACATGGAAAACAATGTATCCATGCTCAGCACAGGGGAAGAGCTTCCTTCTGTATCCACACGGAAAACAATGTATCCAAGCTCAGCACAGGGGAAGATGCTTCCTTCTGTATCCACATGGAAAACAATGTATCCATGCTCAGCACAGGGGAAGAGCTTCCTTCTGTATCCACACGGAAAACAATGTATCCAAGCTCAGCACAGGGGAAGAGCTTCCTTCTGTATCCACATGGAAAACAATGTATCCAAGCTCAGCACAGGGGAAGAGCTTCCTTCTGTATCCACATGGAAAACAATGTATCCATGCTCAGCACAGGGGAAGAGCTTCCTTCTGTATCCACACGGAAAACAATGTATCCAAGCTCAGCACAGGGGAAGAACTTCCT
The DNA here is from genome assembly GCF_014108415.1 of Molossus molossus. NCBI lineage: Eukaryota > Metazoa > Chordata > Mammalia > Chiroptera > Molossidae > Molossus > Molossus molossus. The sequence goes on from NW_023425352.1 coordinate 765,521, forward strand.
TCTGTATCCACACGGAAAACAAAGTATCCATGCTCAGCACAGGGGAAGAGCTTCCTTCTGTATCCACACGCTGAGAATTGCCCGCCGCCCACACACTGTCCCTGCAGGGTCCAGGGGCCTCGCTACAGCCCACAGGGGGAACCACCAAACTGTCCCTGGGGAAGTGTGCAGCTAAATGAACTAAATCTTAGTCATGTCGCCGAATTCCATTTCGCAATTAAAATGAACTAACTGGATTTACGTGTATCAACATCACTCAGATACAATTTAAAAGCGCGTGCAGATTCATTGCTCATGGATACACGCATGTTAAAAACATACAGAAACAGACACGGGAACAACATGCATCACGTCGAAGAGGCAGACCACGGTCTGCAGGGACCGAGTGCCATCCGACAACATCGATGCCCAAAACCAAGGGACGCCGCCGTCACAGGCGACCGCGGGCCGCACGCAGACAGAGGCCCAAACCCACCCACGTCGGGTAGGTTCTTTCCTCTCCACAGCGTCAGAAGCCAGTTTGATCAAGTTTACCTTTGATGTTGGTATGTAAGTAACTTTGTCGTTTTCTGTGCTCCTCTATCTTTTAAAAGGAGTAATAAAGTTTTTAAAGCTGAAGCCAAAGCCAAGTTCGGAAAGTTAAATGATGCCCTTGTACCAGCGGGAGCGAAGGCGCTACCTCCGCTGACTGTAACGTGTACTGCCCTGGTCCCCTCAGCCGATCCGCAGACCCCGCTCACCCCAGCCTGTGGCTTCCACCTGAAACAAATCGGCTCATCATCCGTCCCAGGGGGTCAGCCGGAACATAAGTGATCTGAGAAAACACAGACCTCCCCACCCTTGGCCTTCTTAAAACCAGACGGAGCCAAAGTCCCCGAGACGCCCGGGGTGAGCTCTGCCAGGCCCTGGCCCAGGGGCTTCGCCTCCATTGGGCATCTGAACCACACACCTGATGGGAAGTTCTTCTAATTATCCCTCTATCTCTGGTGGGGGATCTGAGGCACAGAGAGGTTACGTCACCCGTCCAAGGTCACACATGGTAACTGTGGCAAAATCCTATGGATGATCCTGCGGGGAATGAGCCACACGGGCTGCCACCCCTGCCTCTCACCCTGAGCTCCCGGTTGACTCCTGACTCAGCCGCGGTGTTGACCTTGAAGGGCATCCGGGAGGTCGGCCGAGCCCAGGATGTGCGCTTTGGGTGCTGATGCCGACCGCCTGTCCCACCGTGTTGGAGCACAGGCTTGTTTTCCTCACCACCGGCTCAGCCCGGGGCCTGGGTCGGACACGGATGAGGGTCCAGGGCTCGTACGGGGCGCCATGCCCGAGCACCAGAGACCACTGGACGTGCCGGAAGAGGGACCGCACCAAGTCCACACGCCGCTGCCCCTCTGGGCGCAGGGAAAAGGACCAGACCCGCTCCCCACGCTCTGGCCTTAAAAACAGTGAGAACAGTTACCAGCTTGACCTCATCTCCCTTAATCACCTGGAGACCCGTGAGCGCGAGTCATTATCTGCGTGTCACAGATGAGAACCGGCAGCTCAGACGGCGAAATGGTTTGCAGAGCCTGCAAGTGGTGGAGCGGGGATTCGAAGCAGGTGCTGGAATTCTGTCCCCCACCCCCTCCCCTTCGTGAGGCATGTGGTGAAGGAAGCCCCCTCCCCCAAATATCCCCAAGTCCTAACCCCTGGCACCTATGAAGAGGACCTTGTTCGGAAAAAGAGTCTTTGCAGCTATAATTAATGAAGACTCTCCCGCTAAGACCACCTTGGGTGGGGGTGGACCCTAAACCCACGGGCTGTGTCCCTGCAGACAAGGAAGCAGAGTTGACCTTGGAGAGACCTTGCGAAGATGGACACAGAGGTTGCAGTGACGCTGCCACAAGCCGGGGACTCACCAGAACTGGGAGGCAGGCAGGGAACTGGGTCTCCCTCCAGCCCGGAGAGCAAACCCATCTCCGCTGTTCTGAGCTGCGCGTGGCAGAGATTCGTGTGGCTCCTCTAGGGGACGGGCACCCAGCTCCTGCGGGTCTGGGCTCTTGGCGAGTCTCTGCACGAAATCCCCCGACAGCCCCGGAGGGAACGTCCAGCCGGCACCTGAAGCCCCAGGGCGGCCACCAGGGTGGGGGGTGGGAGTTAGGAGGCCCCATCTGTGGGGAGGTGTCACCAGGGTGCACAGAGCACGGGGGTCTCCTCTCCAGAACTATTGGAAGGGACCGGGAGCCCGGCTGTTTCTAAGCACCAGACACGTCTTCCTCGGCCACATTCTAGCCACGTCAGTCACGTTCCGTCGGTCACGTTCGTTTGGCTCGTAGCTGCCCTTGAATTCCCGCACCCACGCGGCTCACCATCCCTGCCGTGCTGCGCCCCACGCCTCGGAGACCGACCAGTCCCACCTGCCCGGTCAGACCACGGCCCGCTGGGAGCCCCCACTGGCTGCGCCCTCCTAAGGAAGCCCCGATCGCCCCTGCTCCAGCTGTCGTCTTCCTGTGGACGAGGGCTGCGGGGCCAGCCCGCACGCAGGGGTCAGCAGAGACGGGTGCTCACCAGCGGCCACCGCCTCTGCTGTGACAGCAGAGACTGCGTTCTCACCGTCTACACCAGTGGTTCTCAACCTTCCTGACGCCGCGACCCTTCAAGACAGCTCATGTTGTGGCGGCAACCATAACGTCGCTTTGGTTGCTGCCTCATAACTGTAACTTTGCTCCTGTTACGTCTTAGGCGACCCCTGTGAAAGGGTCGTTCAACCCCCAAAGGGGTCGCGACCCACAGGTTGAGAACTGCTGGTAAACACTTTTCAAATTGCTGTCTTCCTGACATTTTCTCGCATCTTTATGAGGTGCCAGGTTATTAAGTGAGGGAACCTTTATATATACACACACACGCACACATATATACACACACACATACACATACACACACACGTACGTATGTTTTTATTAGTTTTAGAGAGAGAGGGAGAGAGAGAGAAACATCGATGATAAAGAAACATCAACATCAATTGGCCTCCTGCACACCCCCCACTGGGGATCCAGCCTGCACCCCGGGCATGTGCCCTGACCAGGAATCGAACCGGCGACCTCTTGGTGCAGGGTCGACGCTCAACCCCTGAGCCACACCGGCCGGGCAAGTGAGGGAATCGTTAACAACATTCAAGCTGTGGACAAGTGTTTTGCCCAAAGTAGACTTTGGATACGGTTTCTACACAAGAACATGGTCACCAGAAGGCATTTCACTTACATCCCAGAAACCCGGGAACGCGGCCTCTCTCTGAAAACTCACTGAGACAGATTCCCCAAATCCAATGTCCGCAGATCCTCACATCAAACACAGGTGCTTCCCAGAATGCCCTGCGGCAGGAGGACCCCTGGAGAGGCTCCTTGTCCCCCCGCCTCTGCACGCCTGCCCTGTGCCCCCCAAGCCGGTCCTGCCCGGCGCCCTGTCCTCCAGCGCCTGCCTTCGTTCCCACAGATTCTGGCTGAACCCACCTTCCCGCCACCTGGAATCAAAGGCACTGTCACTGTTCTCAACGTATCTGGTTAGTGCCAGGAGCAGCCAAGGTTGATGGCCGCCCTCCCCACACCCCAAAGTCTACGGAGCGGCCTGGGCTGAGATTCCAGGGGCTGAACCCACCCCCACCCACCGCCTCCCCACCCCCACCCACCGCCTCCCCACCCCTCTCGTGGCCCTTCCACGTCACACGGGCTCCAAGGGCCTTGCTCCACGCTGCATCCCTGTGCCCACTGACAGGGCCCCCAGCGACCTGGTTGCTCCCGCCCACCCCACCTCCCCCCTCCAGCAGACTCTCAGGACGTGCGCTCACTTCACACCACCTGCAGAGACGGCAGAGGTAGAGCCTTGGGAAGGGCACACAGGTCGCCCTCTGCACGCCCCCTTCCCTCACCCATACCCCAGAGGCCAGGGGCAGTCTCTCTGTCTTTTCCTAGCTGGGCCCACGGGGGTCCCCAGTTCCCCACACCCAACCTGTCAGTCACACCTTCCTCCAAGGCCTGTCTCCCTTCCCCACTCCAGAAAGACGGCCCCAACCTCCTGTTTGGAAGTCATGTCTCCGTGCCCCGAGCTCCCCTGGCCCTTCGGGCATGTCTCCCCTCCAGCGCCGGGCTTCATGCAGCACTATCACCGCACAAGGCCAGTAACTCCTCGGCCCGGCATCAACCCGAAAATACACACGGGGACGCAGGGGAGAAGTGGAAGAGACAGAGCGGGGAACTCCCACCCCGGCGCCTCGCTGGGCGTCTGTCTCCGCGGAAGCACGGCAGGACACCCTCCGCTGTCCCCACCGCCTCCTGGCCGTGGGCGTCCTCCCTCTCTGGGGGTCATCCTGGTTTCGCCACCTGGACTTTTAGAACCACGTGGCCCCAAATGCAAGGCAACGTCTCCCGCCGGAGCCTCACAGAGAGTGTTGGTCTGGTCTGGCTCCGGAGGACACGGCGGAGCTGGATTTGTGGCGATGACACCGCTCACTCTGCGGTGTCTGTGGACTAACTGGAACCTCAGGGCTTCTGGGACATGACTCCCTCTCATCTATCATCCTCCGTCCCAGGCTTTGATCTCTGAGTCCCCTGGGGAGCTCAGCACTTTGGAAACGAAAACCTTGGGGTGTCTCCTGCTGAGCAAAGGGATCAAACATATAAACACGGCCCAGTGAACAAACCGTGGTCTTATTTAACTCATCTTTTCCGACCAGAAATATAGACTTCCTAAAAATACTTCGGATGATAGGCATTTGGATCAGCAAAATTTTCAATTTTCTCAAATTCCCGAATCCGACATCGCATTTTCTCCTCCTGTGTTAGCCTATCAAGAATTACAACTTCTTGCCCTGGCCGGTTTGGCTCAGCGGTTAGAGCGTCGGCCTGCGGTCCAGAGAGACCCGGGTTCGGTTCCCGCTAAGGGCATGTACCTCGGTTGCAGTTTGTCCCCGGCCCTGGTCGGTCGTGCGGGTGGCAGCCACTCGATGTGCCCCTTCACGTCGATGTTTCTCTCTCTCTCTCTTCCTCTCTCTCCCTCCCGCTCTATCTGAACAAAAAATGGAGGAATGTCCTCAGGTGAGGATAAAAAAAAAAGAAAGAATTACATCTTCTTGATAAATAGACTGATCAAGCCTGCTATTGAGGCCTCCTTGGAAGCTTTAAACTTATTTTCAAACTCGGTTCTTATCTACCTCTCCCTGCCTTTCAAACAGCAGGTCCTCGTCCATCTGAAGCCTCGGCTCTAAAGGAAACGCCAACCAAGCAACGGTCCCCGTGGAACGTCACCGCCCGAACGGCAAAAGGAAATGAGCTTCACACAAGCAGATCCTGCGGGCATTTCAAAGGACAAAACAGAAAATTGGAAAAGATCCGTACGAAGGCAGCAGCGATCTGCAACCGTGATAAATACGGACGTCTGTCAAGGCCCAATGACCACCGATCACATCGTGGATCAAAACTAGCAGAACAGCCCCGGCTGTTTGAAGGGGCGGCCGTGGGTTCGACCTGGACAGCCAGTGGGCAGTCCTGGACCATTTCACGGTGACGGCGCCTCCACGGATTGGGTTGCGGGTGAGCGGGCGGAGGGCTCCCTTCCCACCGGCAATCACGTGGCACCTCACAGAGCAGACGCCCTCGGAGAGAAGCCAGTGGGGACAGTCTGCAAATGTCTGACCCGTACATCTCAGAACATCCAGGTCCCAGAGAACGAGGAAAGGCTGACACGGTCACAGCCACGGGCCTGAGCAGACAAGGCTGGACGCGATGTGGTGTCCGGAACCGAAAAGGGACATCCGGTGAAGACCACTCAAGGATGTACCAACGAAGTATGGACTCTAAAAATACCGACTTTCAACTTGTAACAAAGGTGTCTTTGTAAGATGTTCATGTTGGGGGACACTGGTCTGGGGTATTTGAGAACTCTCTTTACTATCCTTGCATTTTTCCAGGGGGTCTAAAATTTTTCTTAAATAAAAGATCATTAAAAATACAATGAAATAAAAATAAAGACATGGTCAGATGCACAGTTGAAAGAATGTGTCACCAGCAGCGCCCCACTCTGAGCGACGTTTAAGAACGTCGCCAAGGCGAAGGAAATGGCACCCGGTGAAAATCTGAATGGACACAGAGGGTGTTGAGTCATCCGCAGTCAGCACTGCGTGTGTGGCTGAGCAAGAAGTGTTCTAAATCTCTTTCAAAGAGAACTGACTTTCAGTTCCAACGACATGGAGCAGCCCGTTCCTCCGACGCCTGCAACACTACGTGAGACCTACCAGCATGGCCAGAAGAGCCCAGGCTGCTCAGCGGGTAGAGCACCGGGCTGAGGACCGAAGGGTCGCAGGTTGGATTCCTGGCCACCGCATGTACCTGAGTTGCAGGTTCGGTCCCAGCCCCAGCGGGCTCGTGCAGGAGGCAACCAATCCATGTGTCTCTCTCACACTGATGTTTCTCTCTCTCTCTCTAACGCCTCTCCCACGCTATCAAAAAATCGAAGGAAAAACATTCTTGGGTGAGGATTAACAAAAAGCACAATGGCCCAAGTAGAGAGTAGTGATGTCACCCTGTCCCAGCAAGATCGTGGGGAAACAGGATCATTCGTACCCTGCGGGTAGGAACAGAAAATAGTAGAGCCATTCCGGAAAACAGTGTGGCCGTTTTTATAAAACAAAACATTTATCTCAGAGAAATTTTTTAATGGATCACAGTCCTAAATGTGAGACCTAAAACGAGAAAACTTCTAGAAGAAAACATAGAAGACAGTCTTTGGGATTGAGTTAGCAAATCTTCCTAAGAGTGTACAGGACAGACTGACAGAGTGGACTTCCCCCAAGATGAGCTTCAGCCCTTCCCGGCTTCGCTGACAGAGTGAAGGGCAACTCACCGACGGGGAGCAAAACTCCGCAAACACACCTAATAAAGGACTTGTATCAAGAATGAATATATACAAATATATATAGCTCAATTTGTTACTATATACAGCTCAATTTGTTAAGATAAGCAATAGATTTAAATAGAAATTGATCAAGCCCAGCCGGTGTGGCTCAGTGGTTGAGCATCGTCCCATGAACCAAAGGTCACAGGTTCAACTCCCGGTCAGGGCGCATGCCTGGTTTCGGGCTTGCAGCCGATGGATGTTTCTCTCTCATCGATGTTTCCATCTCTCTCTCCCTCTCCCTTCCTCTCTCTCCAAAAGTCAATAAAAATACAGTTTTTAAAAAGAAACTGATCAAGTGATATGCACGAGTTTCCCATGAAAGACGCACAGGATCACTAGTGATCAGGGAATGCACGTCAGACCCCCACGGAGGTGCCCCCACCTGGCACAGCGGCTAAAATTACACGACCGACCACCGCAAGTGCTGACGAGAACGGGAGAAGCCACACTCTGCGGGGGGATGTGGGGAACAGGTCAGCGGTCCCTAAAAGTGAGACACGCCTGCTATGTAGCAGCTCTCCCACTCGCGGACATTCCCTCAGAGGGGAGGGAGGGCGTGTCCACCTCGGAACCGCGCAGCGATCACAGCGGCTTCGTCTGCAAGAGCCCAGAGTGGGGAGCAGCCCACACGTCCGTCGACAGTGAATGGACAAGCACCGTGGTGTACCCAGAGGACAGAGCTCTGCAATAATGAAACAAGAGTAAACTACTGATACCCACAACAGCAGAGATGAATCTCGAGATAATCATGCTGAAAAAAGCTAGCAAGAAAGACACTACCGGCTGTGTGACTCAACTTACTATCTGAAACCCCACCGGGCGTAAGCTAACGCCTAGTGACAGTGGCGGATCCGTGGCTGTGGGTGTGGGGCGCAAGGGAGAGGAGCACAAAGGGGCACCAGGAAGCTCGGGGGGGGGGGGGAGAGACACAAATATGCCGTGACGTGATTTCTGTCACACAGTCCAATCGTCCACTTTGAACACGTAGACTTGATCAAACATCAGCTGCAACTCAATGAAGCTGTTGAGAAGAGAGACAACCTAGTTTTCTCATGAAATATCATTTGTGTTAACATATATTGGGCTTATTATCATTTCCATAAATTAAAAATTGAGGAGGCTAAACAGTTCTCCATATTTCTAATGTGGTCAATAGTGATAGATATAACCCTCAAACAAATGTTTTTTGAGGTCCGTGATTTGTAAGAGTATAAAGGGACCTAAGACTAGAAAGTTTGGGGTCCGCTGTCCTGGGGGATCCTGCCTTACCTCACCCTCAGCACCACCAGCACCAAAACAGCGCCGGGCACGAGGTGGGCGCCCGGGGTGCCGGCCGAGTGACCAGATGGATCGACTAGCAGCTGGTCAATCGTCCTATTTCTTTCGCTGGCTTCACTGGGAAATGATCGCAAAGAGCAAGGGACCCTGTCACTTCTGACAGTAAGAAAGAGATGCTCTGTGAAGCGTTCCCCCAAGTTCCAGCCTGTGGGGGGCAGGGTGCTGTGAGCCCCACTCCCAGAGTATCCTCCTCACTGCTTGCTCAGGACAAACAGACACACCCCGGGAAAGGCCGATCCTGGGCCCCACACGGGTGCCACATGCTGCACACGGCGGGATAAGGGACACCGAGACCCCGGAAGAAAAGGAAACAGCACAGCATTCCCGAATGCACCGCAGCCCGGAGCCTGGCCACACTCCAGTGCCCTCACCTGTCCCCTCCGGGGACGGCTGGCTCCTCGGCCTCCCCCCAGGCGTCCCCCCCCCAAGCACAGCCCACCCCCTGAACAGATAAGGCCAGGAGGCTCCACGCTGGGCTCACGAGTCCCAAGGAGAATGGGAGGAGCGGCCGGGTGGCCTTAAGATCGCAAAGCGCTTGCAGATAAGCTGGCCCTGAACAAAGAGTCTTTCTCTCCAGGGGCGCGCGGCTCTGACAGGCGCTGCTCTCGTCCGCAGGCTACAGGTGGGGAGATGGTCACCGGATCGTGTCCTTTCAGTGGCTCCTGGGCCACCGGTCGGAGGGCAAATTATCTGGAGGGGAGAGAGATTAAAGGGGCAGCACCTTCCCGTGGCAGGTGGGCTAGAATCTCGTCGCAGTGTCTTCTCCAGACGGCGCTGCCGTCCACCACCCTCCAGCCCCACAGCCAGCACACTGCCCGCTGGAGCTGCCAAACATCACGTCGCCGGGGCAGTGGGTGGAGAAGCCAGACAGACCCACGCACGCCGGGTCCATTACTCGACCGCAAAGGAGGCAGGACATCCAGTGGGGTCAAGACAGTCTCCTCAATAACTGACGCTGGACACACTGGACGGTCACATGCAAAAGGATGAAAGGGAACCCCTGTCTTGTACCACATGCAGAAGTGAATTCAAAAGGGTTAAAGGCGTCAGTGTAAGACCTGAAACCATGAAACTCCTAGACGAAATCACGGCGGCAAGTTCTTCGTGTTCGTCTCAGCAACGTGCTTTCTGAGCCCGTCTCCTCAGACGAGGGCAACCAAAGCGAACGTGAACGGACGGAGCGACGTCAAACTCGTCCGCTTTGGCGCAGGCGGAAACCATCACCAAAGCAGAGGCAGCCCGCTGAGTGGAGCAGGTATGCAGACTCGACGAGAAGGGATTAATATCCAAAACATACAAAGAACTTACACTACTCGGTATTTAAAAAACAACCCAGACTGGCAAACCTGGGGGGGGGGGTGAGATAAACCTAAGAACTTCTATGCATGTGCGTCACCAACAGACATAGACCGCAGTGCCTGGCGGGGGGCGGGACAGGGAGGAGGGTGTCTGCAGGGGAAAAGGAGAAACATCTGTAACAAACATAAATTAATAATAATAAAAAAAAAAACAATGAAAAAACGGGCAGAGGACCTGAACAGACATCTCACCGAAGAAGACATGTGCAGGGCCATCGGGCACATGGGAAGAAGCGGGATGTCGCTAAGAACCAGGGAATGCAAATCCACACCGCAAGGAGCAATCAGCTCACACCTGCCGGAGTGGCTACAATCAAAAAGACAACAAACAACAAGTGTTCGCAACAATGTGACCACAGGGAGCCTCGGGCACTGCCGGGGAGCATGGGGAATGGTCCAGCCTGTGGACCACAGTACGGAGGCTCCTCGGGAAATGAAAAATAGAGCTGCCCGATGACCCACAACTCGCCGCTGAGGATTTAGCTGAAGAAAACAGATTCAGACAGACACCTGCCCGGTTGGGTTCGTGGCAGCCTTGTCTACAAAAGCCAAGATATAGCCCTGGCCGGTTTGGCTCAGCGGTTAGAGCGTCCACCTGCGGTCCGGAGAGACCCGGGTTCGGTTCCCGCTAAGGGCACGTACCTCGGTTGCAGTTTGTCCCCGCCCCTGGTTGGTCGTGCGGGTGGCAGCCACTCGATGTGTCCCTTTCACGTCGATGTTTCCCTCTCTCTCTCTCTCTTCCGTTCTCTCCCTCCCACTCTATCTGTGCAAAAAATGGAAAAATGTCCTTGGGTGAGGATTAAAAAAAAAAAAAATAACCAAGATATGGAAGCAACCGAGGTGTCCACTGGTGGACACACAGACCCAGAAGCTGTGTTCGTACACAAGGAAATGTTCTTCAGCCACACAAAAAAAGAATGAAATCTGGCCATTTGAGACCAGATGGATGGATCATGGGGGTATTATGCTCAGGGAAATGACAAACACTGTGTGACTTCACTTATATATGTTATCTGAACATCACAACAGACTCAGAGATTCAGGGGACAAGCTGGTGGTTACTGGACGGGGCAGCTGGGGGGAAGGGAAATGGGAAGGGAATTAAGAGGAGCACACTCCTAGTGGGGTAAACACGAGGAGGCGGGGATGTGATGCGCAGCACAGGGCGCACACTCAGTAGCACTGTCACGACTTTGAATGGTGGCAGAGTATCTGGGGATTGCTGTCCATAAATACTGAGTCACTGTGATGTGCACCTGAAATGGACAGGATACTATATGTCAACGACATGCCAATTAAAAAGAAAGAAAAACAAACAGCAATGAAGTCTGTGCCCCGGGTTTCGGAAGCTCCTGCGGTGTAGCCTCTGCAGCCAGGCCCCCCCCCCCCCCCGGAGTCTCCGCCAGCTCCTCACACCTGCCACAGTCCCAGACGCCCCCTGGCACCCAGTCTGGACAGGTGTCTGAGCTGTGCTGACAGGTGTCTTCTCTGGGCCCTGGGGGCACAGCCCAGCCTCCTCCAGGGAAGGGGAGCAGGTGTAGGGGCTCCCTGTCCGGTACCGGCATGATGGCCAGAGGAAGGGAACGGAAGCAAGGTGGGCGGCAAGAGCAGGCCTCTGCCCGGCCGCGAAGCCATCCACGCTTCCCCCGCGCAAGGCGCCAGCCAGCCAGCAGCAGGGAGGCCGCTGGACAACCCCTCGGCCCTGAGCTCATAGGCAAATGCTCAGGTGCGGAGTGGACGCAGGGAAGAGACGGTGCAGGTGCGGGAGGAGGTGGAGAAGGTGAGAACATCATGTCGCCTCCAGGAAAGCGACTCTGCTTTAGGGTGTGGTCCCCAGAGCACGGTCTCAGATGGCGGCAGCAGCCCCTGGGCCCTGTGAGAAATGAGTCTCGGACCCCCACCCGCTGCCCGAGGCTTCTGACCTGCCCTCCAGCGCCAGCCGGAGCACAGGCGTGGTTCCGAGCCCGGGCCAGCACAGCCCGGCCTGTTCTCCCCCAGGGTCCGATTGGAAGGGGCGGGGGGTGGGGCCCATGCGCACCTGCCATTCAGACCTGGCTCTGGGTCAGGCACCTGGGAGCTGCCCCTGGACTTCAGGCATCAGAACACTCAGGGGGGCTCCCATTTCTAAGGAGTACCTTCCACCCACGGGATTCTAATGTATTTCCTGCTTCTGAGAATCATTACTCTGGAAATCTGCCCAAAAGATTGGTTTGCCTGAGCTTTGCCAGACAGACCTAAACTTCCCACATGGCTCCCACCCCGTTCACCCCACATAATGTCGTCTGTCAGCAGCAACGGACATCTTGAGGGCCTTCTACGCCCCATACACTGATCCCTAAAAGATATAAAGCAAGTGAGAGACTAGCTGGAGGTTGGCCGCATTTCGTAAGGGAAGGGCATGGCAGAGAGGGGCGGGTGAGGAAGAGCCAGAGGTGGGTTGGTGGTGGTGGCTGTTTGGGTTTTTTCTTTCTACTGCAACGGGGAACAAAACCAGGTGAGTCAGGCCGACTTTGGAAATACCCAGGAAGGTCTGCCCACAAGAATAATAAGTCTGCTTCCCTTCCCACGCCACCCCCGGCCCACTTATTCCCTGGGAGGTTAAACAAACAATTTGTTTTGTCTTTTGGAAAGGGGTGTAGAAATCCATCACGGGGGAGAAAAATGAAATAGCCATGAGCCAGCTGAGACGCGTCCAATAAAGATAAAGGCCAAAACCAGGGAGCAGACAAGGACGTGGAGGGAGCGCTGACCGAGGTGAACCTGTGAGTGACCGGCCAGCCCAGCCCGAGAGGGGGAGGCAGGTGAGCCGGGAGAGCTGCCCCACCCCCCACGCGCGAAGCCAACAGCTGTGGAAGCATCGCCCTGGACGGAGGCCTGGGCACGCACCCGCCTCATAAACAGGGATGTTGTAATTATCTGTGTACACGTCTTCTCCTCCGCTCGACCACGGGCCCCGGGGGCTGGGACGCTCTCACCGCCCTCCTGGCTCCCAGCGCCTGGCACGGCGTCACCCGGCCAGCGGTTCTACAAGACACTGTCCTTATGCAAACAGCTTGCTCTCCAGAGAGGACTCGGGCACAGCCTTCTCGGCGTGGCTCAGGGAACCCCGTTCTGGGAAAGCCAGCCCTGCGCCGCAGGCCACGTGGTGGACGCAGCAGTGTCCCCCAGAAATGCATGTCTGCCGGGAACCTCACAAGGAGACCTTGTGTGGACAGAAGGTCTTTGCAGATGAACGAAAGATAAGGATGAAGAGGAGATCGTGGTGGATAAGAGAGCCCCAGCGCAGCTGCCCTGCACGAAACGGAAAAGGACACCCAGGGACGGAGAGAGAAGGCCACGGGGGACAGCAGCACAAGCCACAGAGTGCCCCGGCCACCAGAGCTGGACATGGCCGGAAGGCATCTCCTCCGGAGCCTGCAGAGGGAGCAAGGCCTGGACGAGACGCCGACTTCGGCCCCCCCGCCTCCTGAGCTGTGAGAGAATCGGTTGCCGCTGCGCCAGAGCCCCCACTAGAAGACTCTGCCGAGGCAGCCCCAGAAACACCAAGCCGCCTACACTCGGGTCGATGCTCAAAGCAACCCTCAGGGGTCGCTGTTTCCACCCCCGCTCCCAGGGCAGGAAGGGAGGGCTGAGAGGGGTTGAGTGCCCCCAGTTGACACGCCGGGAACAGGACACGAGATTACACACGAGGGGAAGGGCTCCGTGTGATGCAGCCGGTGGGGACGGAGCACAGCCGCACAGGGAGCCCCCGACGCCCGCCCGGACCGCAGCGCTGGAGACGCGCGGCCGGGCGGCCCATCCACGCCGTGTCTGCAGGACGTGGTGTTTATAAGGAAAAGCCTCACCTTCCCCAGTACAGAGACCTGGAGAGACAGGGCATGTAATCAAAGGGAGCACATGAAAGGGAGGCGCACATATGCTAACCATAACGTGCCGCTTCCACTTAGGGAAGAAGGGAAAATCGTCGGCATTTTTCTGGAGTGCGCGCCTCACCGCGCCGTTTCAAGATGAGCGTGAAGGGTGACTGGCCCCCACGCAGGCAGCTGAGACTGAAGGAGGCCAGGGCCCAGGACCAGGAGACTTAAAAACAACTTCTCCTCCTGGCACTCTCTTTGAAGAGGATCTGAGGCGCAGGCTGGAGAAAGGCTCCCATATTTGGAAACCTCCTGCGGTGGCCCCAGGGAACCGCTTACAACTGAGCGACTCCCTCCTTGCCCCCAGGCTGTCTGTAAGGATTTTTAACGCTCCTCAGACAAAAGGAACCAAAAAAGACGAAATGATCCTGGTTGTGAAAGAGCCGGCTTCCCTGTCCCCTGGTCTGTGCGTGAAGTTGGAGAGCCCCCGCTTGGCACCCGGGATAACGGGGTACGGGGCCATAGCTCTGCTCACTTTCAACCCCAGCTCCCCGCCACACACACCTGGGAAGACTTGCATTTTCAAACGTCTGTTTAAATTGCAAGTCTGCAAATTCTAGACCTTTCTTTCTCCTGGTCCCACAGGTTATCCATTTCCTACCTCCCAGGGGACCTCCGAGAACAGAGGGGCGTTAACCGTGGCGCACCATCTCCAACAAGAGAAAGGGCAGGGCTTTGGGAGAGAGATGGTCAGATTTAGCAAATAAAAATGCAGGATGTCCACTTAAATTTGAATTGCATATAAGCAACAGCTCATTTTAAGTATAACTATATCCTAAATTAATCATGCAACATGCTTACCCTTTAAAAACGTATTTCTTGTTTGTCTGAAAGTCAAATTGCTCTGGGCATCCTCGGGTTGTCTTTGCTGAGTCTGCAGTCCTCAGTGGGAGCTGAGCACATCTGGACTTACACACCTAGACTTGCACCCCTGGGCTTGCACACCTGACTTGCACCCCTGGGCTTGCACACCTGGACCTGCACGCCTGGGCCTGCACACCTGGACCTGCACACCTGACTTGCACACCTGCACTTACACGCTGGTTCTGCTCCCAACTGACTGGTCAGACTTGGGCAGGTGAGTTAACCTCTGAGAGCCAGACCCCCTGGCTGTGTAATGTGGACAATCCCTCACCACCTACTGGGTGATGCCCAGCCAGGAAAACAGGCAGTCCCCACAGGAAGTCCTCCAGCTGAACCCCCATGCTGTACAGTGTGGCCGTCGAAAGGTGCTGACAAGTTCCTGTGTGCCGAGCATCTCACCTCCGTGCTTTGTTCTCGTGGTTACACTGCCTGGAATACTTCCTCACCCCGTGCACACACACACCCTCACACCCTCACACACATATAGTCATACACATATATACCCACACACCCTCATACACACATACACTCACACATATACACACACTCACACATACACATATATTTATACTCATATACACTCACACACATACACACACACATATATATTCATACACATACACACTCACACACACATATATATTCATACACATATGCACTCACACACATACTCATACACATATACACCCACACACACACTCACACACATACACTCACACACACACACACACATACACTCACACACACACACACACACATGCACACTCACTGACCTACATTCCCGCCCTCTGCTGGGCTAACTTCTGTTGATCCTCGGCACCCATTCCTCCAGGAAGTCTCCCCAGCTTCCTCTCCCATGCCCTGTGGGTAGAGACCCACCACCCCCCGCCAGTCCCTGTGCGAACTGCAGGGCTCTCTGTCATGCTCTTCTCTTCGGGGCCTGTGTCCCCTCGCACCTTGGGCTCCTCTGAGCTCCCTTGGCTGCACCGGAAATCAGCGCTCCTGGGCAGCAAGCCTCAGTGGCCAGTGCCACCCCCAGACACAGGCAGGGGCCTTCCCTCCCAGACAGGCGCTCAGCTGTCCGGCTGTCAGTCACCCACCTTCCCTGCGCCCCTCCCCATGCTGTCTACCCGACCCTGCCAGCCGCCAACGCCGGTTCACGCAGGTGGCTGTGGACTCACAAGTACACAAACATTCAAAAACAATCAGGAACGAAGAGGACAAGAGCAGAGGTGAGAGTGCGGGTCTTTCCTAAGAGCAGGGCAGCCACACAGGTCCCAGCCTCCTCGGTTCTGCCCGAGGGGCTGTGCGAGGTCACTCGCCTGGCGTCTGCGTCTCCTGCCGCTACCCTGAGAGTGTCCCTGGGAAACCCCTGGGGCCCGCCTGTTCCGTCACCACAGGGGCCGTCACAGACAGGGACGCGGGGATGCCCGTGGAGCGGGGGTGGGGAGGGTGACCGCAGAGAAGCCACACACTTTGGTCAACAATTTCAAGTTCCTCTGGACAGATGAGAACGTGTCAGACACACACTCCGTGGTGAGAGGCCAAGAGGCAGGCGGGGCCCTTCCCAGCTCCCTGTCTCCAACCAGAACCAGCCCCGACTCGGGCCAGGGGTGGCAGAACCCAGTGGGGGTGGACCTCATCCAGTGCACTGAGGCCTGAGCAGGATGGAAAGGTGACCAAGCAAGACGCTCTCCCTCTGCGTGACCAGGAGCTGGGGCGTGTTCTCCTGGTCTGGCTCTCGGCCCCATGACCACAGGAGCCCCACAGGGGTGCATATAGGAGGCTCTGTACAGTGTAGACATCCGCCATCCAGAAACACGCTCACAGACACCCCAGAAATGCTGTTGACTCGGGTGCCTGGGTATCCCATGGCCAGTCACACTGGTGACGTGAAAGTCACCACCCGAGAGAGAAGTCACCGCTGAGGCAGGCGGAACTCCAACCGGCCCCCAGTCCTGGTCTGCTGTCCGCTCGCCCAGCGTGACCCCACTCTCAACCACGGCGGGACCAGAGGACATGAAGAGACGTCATTCCCTTAACCAGTTACGCACCAGCAGAGATGATGGGGAGTCACCCTCTCGTTAGGTCGCTCGGAACGCTGTCCACCTCAGCAGGCTGAGGGCCTCCTCCTGGCGCTGGCCTTACGAGGGAGCCGGCACGCTGGGGGACCTGGGGGCCACGCGCAAGGTCGACAGGTGGCGTTAAGGGTCCCCAGACGACAGCAGAGACCTCAGCGCCACGTCCTCCAGGAACTGAATTCCACCAGCTACCTGTGAGCTCAGGAAGGGACGGAGCCCGGCCGCCACCTTGAGGAGCCCAGCCCAGGACCCGGGTCAGCCGCGCCCAGTATCCAGATCCACAGAAACCTCGGATACAGATGGGAGTTGTCCTAAGCTGCTAGGCTCGTGATTTGTTCCTGTTCCTCCGCAGCAGAAAACGGATGCACTGGCAGGCTTGCATCTTTAATGAGGCTTTGAAGAGCTGTGTCCCCGAACCTCCGCCTGGGGCAGCCCACCACCTGGCTGCGCCCCGTGCCCCGGCCACTGGGCCTCTCGGACAGGATGAGGTCCATGCGCCGTGGACCAGAGAGGATGCTCCAGTCTCTGTCCAGCAGCCACGTCCGTCCACTCAGAGCCTGCTGTGCTGGCCGTGTGGGTGCTTTTACAACTTACTACAGCCCTGGCCGGTTTGGCTCAGCGGTTAGAGCATCGGCCCGAGGACCAGAGGGTCCAGGGTTCGGTTCCCCCTAGGGGCACGTACCTTGGCGGTGGTTTGTCCCCGGCCCCGGTTGTGTCGTGTGGGTGGCAGCTACTCGATGTGTCTCTTTCTCTCTTCCTCCCTCTCTCCCTCCCGCTCTATCTGAAGATGAATGCAAAACATCCTCAGGTGAGGATAAAAAAATAAAAATAAAAATAAAACAGCAGCCCTGGCCGGTTTGGCTCAGCGGTTAGAGCGTCCGCCTGCGGTCCAGAGAGACCCGGGTTCGGTTCCCGCTAAGGGCACGTACCTCGGTTGCAGTTTGTCCCCGGCCCTGGATGGTCGTGTGGGTGGCAGCCACTCGATGTGTCCCTTTCGCATCGATGTTTCTCTCTCTCTCTCTTCCTCTCTCTCCCTCCCACTCTATCTGTACAAAAAATGGAAAAATGTCCTCGGGTGAGGATAAAAAAAAAATGAAAAATAAATAAATAAATAAAACAGCACACAAGAGTGATGCATTCATCGCTGCCAGAGTGAAGTGCTCATTTGTGCTGCCCTGATGTCATGATGTGTTTTCTCCCCGCACGGGCCCCACATCCCGGAAGACACCCCAGTGCAGGGAGCAGCACTGTCACAGTGTCCTGCTAGCTCGTGACAGTGGAGCCAGAAATAGGTCACTCGCCAGCCGTCTGCCCTTCCCAGGTCTTCTGTCCCGTAAAAGTGATGCACTGGCAGGCTTGCATCCCGTAAAAGTCCCTCACTGAGTCGGTCACGCCCCACACTTCCCCCGACGATGACGGGAGAGCAGACGGAGCTGTGGGCCTGCGCCTGCCTGTGGCGCTCCTGGCGCAGGACGTGCCCGCAGGACGCGCCCACGAGGGGCGAGGGTCTCAGCGGAGCTCCTGCGCACACCTGTCCGGGGGTCGTGCTCAGCTCGTCACCTGAAGACGCCAAGAAGGTGACACTGCAAAGGAAGCTGGTTGCTGATGCGCGTGATGAATTTTTTAAAATACGTTTTTATTGATTCTTTTACAGAGAGAGAGAAACATCGATGTGAGGGAGAAACATCCATCAGTTGCCTCCCGTATGTGCCCCAACCAGAGACAGAACCTGTAACCTAGATATGTGCCCTGACCGGGACTTGAACTGGCCGCCTTTCGGTGCACAGGACAATGCTCCAGCCGACTGAACCCCCAGGCCAGGGCTGTGATGGAATTTTAAAATGTGTGTGTTTAAAACTGAGAAGGTTGGTCCGGCCAGTGTGGCCCACACACCAAGTGCAGGCGGGTGCTGGAGGCCTAAAGCAAGGCGTCTCCTTCTCTGGGGACTCAGCCCCGTTAGAGTCGATGGAAACAGTGGGTCTTGCCAGGACCTTTCAGAGAACTGACCCGTTTACTGCTGGCCCTGAACATGTTGTCCGCAGACCTACAGCTGATGGCAGCCCTTTCGCCGGATCCTGAACAACACTCAGACGAGCAGAACTGAGTGACTCAGAGACTAGGCCTTAATAACCTCATTGACCCTGGATCGAGCCATTACTGAAGCTTTCTTTTTCACCTTTCACTTACTGGGCCAATAGTTTCTTTTCATTGTTTTTCTCAGTCATTTGCAACCAACACATCCCTTCTAAGGACAAGGAGTCCCTTCGGTTGTTCAGTCGTACTTTGCTGCCTTGTAGGGGCCTCTCGCTGGATTGTGAACATGGAATTAACTGAGGTCTCAAGACAGGACTTCCATGAACATCAGAGATGACTGTTCCTTCAGAAAATCAGTCCCCTTGTCTTGTTCTTTAATAATTAATCATTATTCAGTCAGGAATGCTTTCAGATACAAGCAACAGAATACCCAACTGAACATGACTTAAACTATTGATTTCCCATAGCAACTGGGATACAAAGTAGCCTTCCCAGGGTTGGCTAAGTAGGTCAGGAACCCTCCAGCCCCCAGCTCCTGTCCTCCTTCTTCCCAGCCTTCCTCACATGTTGGTGCGTCTCCCCTCATGGTCACAGAATGACTGCCGAAGCACCGAACATCACGTCCTCACGTCAGTGCCCATCCGGGCAAGAAGGAAAAGGATGAGAGCAAAGGGCTTTCTCCCCATAATGCTCTTTGCCTTTCATCAGGAAGGAGAACCCCACATCACACACAAACTCCCATCGTTGGCCAGGATGGGGACGTGGCCCCCCAGAAAGCACTTATCCGCAAAGGAGGGTGGCATGTCCTCGACGGCTTGGAGCTTACATGGTCTCAGCCTGGTCAAGGAAGGAGACCGGCTCCGGGGAGGCGCCCACCACAGCCATCTCGTCAATGTGCCTCCTGGAACCAGGACTGACCACCAGCCCAGCTCCACGCTCTCCTTCGCCCTCAGAGTACGATCACACTAAGCCGGGGGCAGGCACCGGTGCCGCAAACTGTACTCGGAAGCCCTGGAGCTGGGGGAGAGGGGCACGAGCAGGGGCTGGGCCTGTGCACGGGTCCATCTGCACCCCCGGCGGTGATTCCAAAAATACAGACTTGCCAGTCGTGGGTTTTAAACAGCCAACCCCACTGGTATCAGCTCCTCGCCTCCCTGCTGCGGAGGCTTTCGCGGCGGGAAACGAGCCACAGATACGCTGCGCTTTAGCGGAACAAGTGAAGGTGACGTTTTGAACGTTGGCGCTAGCGTCCCCCGGCTGTGTGGCCTTGGGCGAGCGAGACCCTTCTCCGCGCCTCTGTTTTCTCGTGTGTCACAGGAAGGGACGGTGACACCGGCCTCACAGGTGAGGTGGAAAGCTCACGCAGGTCAGCTCGGCCACTCCCAACCACGACATTCTTGGGGTACGTGGCAGTAGCCTCCAACAGTCAGACGTGGGTGGGCTGTGGTCGGCCCCCCTGGCCCTTCTGGGTGCAGCCCTGAGAGTCCCAGCTGACCTCCTCGCGGGTGCTGACTGCCCTGGCGTGACAGGTCAGTTGTCACTCAAGGTCGATGTCACAATGTCCAGGCCTTGAACACAGGCTGGGCGGGTTTGGGAGGCAGCCTGGGGCCCGCTGCAAAGGGCACGGGGGGGGGGGGTGGCTGAACAGGCTCCCCCCTGCTCGTGCCGCGGGGATGCGTCGGTTTAACACACAGGCCATCCGTACACGTCGAACACACAATCACCGTGAGGAGTGACGCCAGCCACCTGTCATGTGACGAACCGAAGCCCTGGGTTTGCTTGTAGATGAAGGAAGCCACCTGAGGGGGGAAGGGGGCGTCCTGCGTGACATGTTTCAGTGATCACCTCTGAGAGGTCTCAAGTGGAGTGACAGGTTGTCCCTGGAGCGTAGTCGAAACTGTCCGGTCCACACGTCCCCCGTCTAGACTGTAGTGTTTCGACTGTGCAGAGACCACAGCCAAGGGGACTCGCCAGACAGTGACGACAGCTGCACATAGAGAGGCCGGCTGAGGCCTCCCACCTCCCTGTCCACCTCCCTCCCCCCGGGGCTGGGGGGAGACAGCTTCTCCGGCCTTCACTGCTCCCTCTGGAAAGTGGACACGATGGACCCACCAGGCACTGGGGGTCGTACGAGGCAATTCGTGGGATACGTGTAGCACGGCCCCTGCAGGTGCACGCACCCTTCCACCGGCAGCCCCGCCTCTGCTGGCCTGCCCCCCGTTCCCCGTTCCCCACCCCCCGTTCCCCGCCCCCTGTTCCCCAGCCCCCCGTTCTCCACCCGCCCCGTTCCCAGGCCCCCGTTCCCCGCCCCCCGTTCCCCGTTCCCCACCCCCCGTTCCCTAGCCCCCCCGTTCCCCGGCCCCCCGTTCCTCTCCCCCCGTTCCCTGCCCCCCATTCCCCAGCCCCCCATTCCCCGGCCCCCCATTCCCCGGCCCCCCGTTCCCCGCCCCCCGTTCCCCGGCCCCCCGTTCCCTGCCCCCATTCCCCAGCCCCCCGTTCCCCGCCCCCATTCCCCGGCCCCCGTTCCCCGGCCCCCGTTCTCCGGCCCCCCGTTCCCCGGCCCCCCGTTCCCCGCCCCCCGTTCCCCGCCCCCCGTTCCCTAGCCCCCTGTTCCCCGCCCTCCCTCCACAGGCAGTATTCTTCATCCTCTCTTTGACACGTGTTTTTCTCGACTCCTCAGTAAATCGAAAACGAAATGCATATTTATACACAGAAACAATCCCAATGAATCAGCAAGACTCTCATAACCAAGCACATTTCAGGCCTTCCTCTCTTTTATGAGCCGTCCAATAAAAAATATAAATCTGACCCTGGCTGGTTTGGCTCAGTGGTTAGAGCGTCGGCCCACAGACCAAAGGGTCACGGGTTCGATTCCAGTCAAGGACACATACCTCAGTGGTGGTTCGGTCTCCAGCCCGGGTCGGGGTCATGCAGGAGGCAGCCAGTCGATGTGTCCCTCTCACGTCGATGTCTCTCTCTCCCCCTCCCGCTCTGTCTGGGCATAAATGGAGAACACCTCAGGTGAGGATAAATATATATTGACCCGCCTGCAGGTCCATGGGCGCTGGGACCAGCTGCCTGGGTGCAGGTCCAGCACTGAGACTCCGTGTACCTCGGTGTCCTCATCTCTAAACTGGAGACGCCAACAGACCAGGTTTCAACGGGACGACAGGGCTTCAGAGCCCCAGGCGAGCAGCACACAGCTCGCGAACCCCGCGGCCGGCTTCCCCCACAGGACCACCTCTTGACTTCATGCCAAGGTGGAGAAACTTCCAGGGGGGGCTCAGGGGCACTTGGGACAAAGTCTGATCTTGGCCACCACCTTGCTCTGTGTCCTACAAGTCACCTCGGCCTTCAGGTTCCTCCTAATACAAGGACACTGGACTGTGCAACAAGACTACCTGGACCTACGGGTCTCTGTCCACGAGCCAAGAACTGCGGACGGTCTGGGATGTCGTACTTACAGCTAACGCACTGGCCGGTTTCGTGGATCCTGGAAGAGACACGGGACCCCTGGGCCAGAGACCAAGGACACACGGCCATGGTGCGCAGGTGCACGGGCTCCGAGCTCCCTGGCCTGTGGGGTGGGAGTCGTTTTACTGAACAGCAAACGCATTTCTGCTCTGGAAGAAAACGCTGCCTCTCCCCCTCCACGGCTGTTCACCAGACACACATCCTTGAAAGGAAAGTAGGGGTCTGCTCACAAGCTGTGTGGACACCCCGGAAACCCACGGGGAGGACCTCGCTGTGTCCCCTTCTCCTCTCAAGCTCGACAACCCAACGGAGCTCGTTGCTGCCCTCAGCATAGCTCCTCCTCACCTTCACGCTCCCCTCTGCGAGGCCACCCACCCTGCTCCTGGCCGGTCTTCCCTCCCCCCACCTCCAGCTGCGGTGGCCACGGTGCCCTCTGTCCTGAACCGGACAAACCTTTCTCAGGGCCTCCCGCCCACCGTCCTGCCCGCTGCATCCCAGGAGCACAGGTCTTACCGTCCCGCCCTGACAGCAACTGCCTGTGCCGCCCCACCCCCGCCTCGCGCTCCAGCCCCGCAAAACCTCACTGAGCACCCCCGGGAGATGAAGACGGGGTCTTGTTTGTTCTCCCAACGCTCAGCAGTAAATACACGGAGCATAGACGCATAATGCGCTTCCCAGCTGTTCCGTCCTAGGATCTGACAGACACGCACGTCCACTGAGCACGGGGAAAACTGGAGAAAGAAGTGAGCACAAAGAAGCCATTAACGTAGCAGGTTCTTCGTCTTAGAGTGTTTTTTTGTTTGTTGTTTTGTTTTGTTCTCAGTTCGGCGTGTCTTTTTGCAGGGTGGGGGTATGTGCGTATTTCGAACTTTTGATCATTCGTGTATTCATTCTATACACAAACCTTTGCTCAATTAAAATCTACTTGAGACACCTAAAAATGTGGGGCTACTTGCAGGAGGTTCCAGGGACGCCCACGTGGAGCCCCTTTCCCAGGTCTTCGGGGGGACAAGGGCCCTTCATCCTCCTGGACCCTCCCGCAGAGCCAGGGGGGCTGCCCGGCGCACGCTGGGCCGGACACGGCGGCTGTACGTCCAGGAATAAAAGGGCAGCAGGCTTTAACTCGGGTCTGGTCTTTTACAAACACCACTCCCTCCTAGGCCACCTTCGCCGTCGCACTGGCTGACCCGTGGCCCCCGTGACCCCGTCACCCCGGGTCAGCTCGCACATCATCACTCGCCTCACGTGCTGCTCAGAACCCTCTGGGCTGCCTGGGATTTCTCCGAAGCCTTTAGATTCCTCAGGGACCGTCTATAACATTAGGATTTTAATCAGCATTTCGGGACAGAGTGGCCTGTGTCTGGCTTCCCTCCAGCCCTCGCCCTGTGCCACCCGGAGCAGCGCGGCCGCCTTCCCGAAGCAGGTTGTGTGCCCACTGAGGAGGGCAACCGGATCCGCTGCCCCTCCGCCCGCTCCACTCCACCTGCCCCCCTCCCCCTTATGCCTGCCCCCCCTCCGCCATCCCCCCTCCGCCTGCCCCCCTCCGCCTGCCCCCCTCTCCCTCCGCATGACCCCCTCCGCCTGCCCCCCCTCCACCTGACCCCCTCCGCCTGACCCCCTCCACCTGAATCCCCCGCCTGACCCCCTCTCCCTCCGCCTGACCCCCTCTCCCTCCGCCTGACCCCCTCTCCCTCCGCCTGAACCCCTCTCCCTCCGCCTGACCCCCTCCGCCTGAACCCCCTCTGCCTGAACCCCTCCGCCTGACCCCTCTCCGCCTGACCCCCCTCCGCCTGACCCCCTCTCCCTCCGCCTGACCCCCTCTCCCTCCGCCTGACCCCCTCCGCCTGACCCCCTTCCGCCTGACCCCCCTCCGCCTGACCCCCCTCCGCCTGACCCCTCCGCCTGACCCCCCCCGCCTGAACCCCCTCCGCCTGAACCCCTCCGCCTGACCCCCTCCCCCTCCGCCTGACCCCCCTCCGCCTGCCCCCTCCCCCTCCACCTGACCCCCCTCCGCCTGAACCCCTCCCCCTCCGCCTGACCCCCCTCCACCTGACCCCCCTCCACCTGACCCCCCTCCGCTTGACCCCCTCTCCCTCCGCCTGACCCCCTCCGCCTGAACCCCTCCGCCTGACCCCCTCCCCCTCCGCCTGACCCCCCTCCGCCTGCCCCCTCCCCCTCCACCTGACCCCCCTCCGCCTGACCCCCTCCGCCTGACCCCTCCCCGCCTGAACCCCCTCTGCCTGAACCCCTCCGCCTGAACCCCTCCCCCTCCGCCTGACCCCCTCCGCCTGACCCCCCTCCGCCTGACCCCCTCCACCTGACCCCCTTCCGCCTGCCCCCCCTTTTCTGTGTCATCACATCAAACCCACAAAAGCAAGTGCCTGGCAGGAGTTGGCACCACCCTGCATGTCTCTGTCCAGGGCGCCCTGTCCGAAGCTTGAACTCAGCCGCGGGAGCACTCACCCCACAGATACGGGCGAACAGCGCAGCTCAGGGCTTCTCTCCGCGCGGCCCGGGCCTGGTGCTGAGCATGTGCCCGGTGGCACCGCTGGTCTGACAATGGCCGCAGCCTTTTCCCGTCTCTGCTTCGTCGGCACCGGTGCACAGAAGCCCCCACAGCCCGTGGCCCCTGCTGCGCCGGCTACAGCAGCACCCCACGAATCCCAACAAACTGAAGACGCGCGACCTCTCCCGTTGAGAACGCGGTGCCTTCCTCCCATCAAGCTTTGTGCTCTAGAACCATCTCGTTTCAGCCATGAAGGCACCTCCTCGGCCTCCCCTCCAGACCTGCAGTGAACAAACCGTCTTTACCGCTGCCTCTCCCCAGGCCCCTGGAACTACATTGTCCAGCCTGTGGCCGCGCTCCGCCCGCGGACGCTGAGACAGCCGGTTCGATCGGGTTTTGCTCTGTGCGTCGTCTGCAGTCTTGGTGGACTCGCACTCCGCACGGCCTGCTCCACCTCCGCTGCCGTCTCCGGGTTCTGCAATGTCAGGCCCGCCAGGGGTCACGGCCGGACGCGTCCCCGGTTCTCAGCGCCTCTGTGCAAAGCGAGGACACCGAACAGCGTCCCCAAAGTTCACCGTCTCTCGGGATGAGGCCAACCCGGAACGCGCCTGCTTCTCCCCAGAGAAGTAAACAGGTGGGGGCTCCCCTGAGGTAGCCGCGGCACTGACCGGCACAGCACTGACCGCACGGCACTGACCGGACGGCACTGACCGCACGGCACTGACCGGCACGGCACTGACCGCACGGCACTGACCGGCACTGCACTGACCGGCACGGCGCTGACCGCACGGCACTGACCGGCACGGCGCTGACCGGCACGGCGCTGACCGGCACGGCGCTGACCGGCACTGCGCTGACCGGCACGGCGCTGACCGGCACGGCGCTGACCGCACGGCACTGACCGGCACGGCGCTGACCGGCACGGCGCTGACCGGCACGGCACTGACCGGCACGGCGCTGACCGGCACGGCGCTGACCGGCACGGCACTGACCGGCACTGCACGGCGCTGACCGGCACGGCGCTGACCGGCACGGCGCTGACCGCACGGCACTGACCGCACGGCACTGACCGGCACGGCACTGACCGGCACGGCGCTGACCGGCACTGGCACCGTGATGACACCTTTGGCAGACCTGTCCCACCACCAGCCCGTCGCGAGACCACGGGGACCGTAGCCAGCCCTTACCTGGGCGCAGGACGGCCCCTTGGCAGGGGCGGCACTGACACTGGACAGTCCACACACCCGCTAAGGGGCAAACGGGCCCGGCCAGCCCTCCTCACGGCTGGCTGTCTGGCCTCTGCCAGGCCTCCGCTCGTAAAGGTCAGAGGCAGGCCTCTGGCGGAGAACGTCCTGATGCCCAAACCCTTTCGTAGCCACAGGCCTGGAGCCAAGGGGGTGGGCACTGGTCACTGTGACAGGCGGGACAGAGAAAGGGGCCCAAGGCAGGGGCTGGGACCTCTCCACTCCTCAAGTCATGTGACCTCAGTAACCTCCTCTGCGAGTCCACGTGAGGCGCCCCCAGGGGAAGATGCCCAGGCTGAGGGTGATTTAAGCCACAGGGGGAGGACGCGGAGCCCGACCTCAGCTCAGCAGAGGCCTTGTCTGCAGCTGGGGGTCAGAAGGTTCCAACCAGCAGGCTGTGGGTCAGCCCAGGCTGGACCCCCTTCTGATGGGTGGGCAGCAGTGGTGGGCACGGGGATGGAGCACAGGTGAGGGCAGCGGGGGTGTGCGTGGTGGGTGTGTCCGGGTGGGCGCGTGTGCAAGTGGCGTGCTGGGTGTGCGCGGTGGGTGTGTCCGGGTGTGCGCGTGTGCAAGCGGCGTGCTGGGTGTGCATGGTGGGTGTGTCCGGGTGTGCGCGTGTGCAAGCCGTGTGCTGGGTGTGTGCGGTGGGTGTGTCCGGGTGTGCGCGTGTGCAAGCGGCGTGCTGGGTGTGCGCGGTGGGTGTGTCCGGGTGTGCGCGTGTGCAAGCGGCATGCTGGGTGTGCGCGGTGGGTGTGTCCGGGTGGGCGCGTGTGCAAGCGGCGTGCTGGGTGTGCATGGTGGGTGTGTCCGGGTGGGCGCGTGTGCAAGTGGCGTGCTGGATGTGCGCGGTGGGTGTGTCCGGGTGTGCGCGTGTGCGAGTGGTGTGCTGGGTGTGCACGGCGGGTGTGTCCGGGTGTGCGCGTGTGCAAGCGGTGTGCTGGGTGTGCGCGGTGGGTGTGTCCGGGTGTGCGCGTGTGCAAGCGGTGTGCTGGGTGTGGAGCCGGGAGCACGTGGGCAGGAAGGACCCAAGGAGAGCGGAGCTGACGGACAGATGAGTGAGACCGATGAGCGAGACCACGGACACTCACTCCCCAGCGCGGCTTCAGAGGTCGCGTCTGCGTCACTGCGGAAAGAGCTCAGAAACCTCTAATGGAGTGAAAGCCACAGTGAAATGCGCTGAGCCTGGCTGGAAACCATCTCCTCAGCAGAGCCTCACGGACTCGTTGTCTCTGAACCGCATCCAGCCCCACTTTTTCCACTCAGAGTTTTCAAACCCGTTTCCTTTTGCAAACACCTTTTGAATGGGTGCATCATGGGCCCCGCCAGCAGGCCCTGCTCCTGGGGTGTGCGTGTGTGAACACGGTGCCTGCCCCTTTCCCGGGCTTCGACGGCCTTGTATGGGCATGAGCACGCACGCCGCGTCCCGGCAGTTCTGAGAACCCTGAGCACCACGGGGTCCCCACCCGGCCGATTCTGTGCCACTAGAAAAAAATAGCTCTGTACTTGGTGCTGAGCCTTGGGAGGGAAGCAGGAATGTTCTGACCCGCAGAACAGCCTCAGAACCACAGTGCCAAGCACACAGAGGAAAGAGCAGACACAGAAACTTGACTGGTCGTCTTCAGTTGTATAAAAAAACGAGCGTCCTGATGGTGGAAAAGCAATCCAGGCCCCCAGCCTCTGTGTCGCAAACTACTTCAAAGAACCCGGATGACGGCGTTTTAGACTTGAACAGCTTTGGCCAGGGCCGCGGGGATTTCTGTCCGGGGTGGTCATGTCCAGTCGCCACGTTAGAGCTGAAGGGGGTCAGACCGTGGAGACCGTCCCGGTGGCCTCAGGGGGAGGGGCAAAGATCAGGAGGGATCGAAGGTGCCTCGGGGGCTGGAATTCTTCGGCTGCGTCACCTGACGCCCCGCCCGCTCCAATATTTACTCTGTGGACACGCATGTGCTCTGGGCACATTCCTGCTGCGGTTCTTCCCAGTCTTGAAAAGGTTTGTTAACTGTTCGGTTCCAGCCCTTCGCCTGACAGAATAGCACCTGAGGCCACAGCCACGGTTAGAACTGGCCGTTTACCACTGTGGTCCCGTCCACCATAACTGAGCACTTACACACGGCCGCCGGGTCACAGGGCTCACTGCGTGTTTCACGTGCGTGGAAAGTGATCAGTAAGGACTGTGCCTGAAGCTTCATGTGACTCAGGCTCCTGCAACACACACACACACTCACACACACATATTCACACACTCGCACACACGCACACTCACACACAAACATGTACACCCACACTCGCATGTACGCTCACTCACATACACTCACACATACTCTTATATACATACACACACACATTCACACACTCGCACACACTCACACACAAACATGTACACTCACACTCGCATGTACGCTCACTCACATACACTCACACATACACTCACACACATACTCTTATACACACACACACACACACTGAGATCACAGTAGATGCTGTTCGTTCATCCCTGGGCTGTAACCAGGCTGAGCCCCCACTTGCTCTGGTCAGCATGACAGGGTGACCTGTTCTAGACAAGACACAGGCCTGTCCTCTGGTCTCACTGCCCAGTCTCCTGCCCTCCCCTCTGATGGGGTCCAGGGGGGTGGGCCCACACCACGCTCTGTCCCCTCTCCACCGGCAGCCTCGCGCCCTGGGTGAGAAAGTGCTCACACTGGTCCCAGCCCCCAGCCCCCGGCCCCTGGTCCAGCCACGAACCATGCACCTCCGGGAGGGGGTGTGCATGGAGGCCGAGGGAAGAGGGGTCCGTCAGGCAGTGGTCAGTGACTGCGGATGGTCCGACTCAGAAGCTAAGCTGCGCTGGGTAACTTCAAAGCTAATTAAGTGAAGTGCCCAGGGTGCTGGCCCACGGGGAAGTTCCCCAGAAACAGCTTGGGTTGCTTAAGGAGGAAAAGGCTGGGGAGCAGGCTGGGAGGGGCTGGCGGACTCACAGCACCGTGGGGTCCAGGAGGCGGGCAGAGTGCATGGCTGGCTAAGGAAGGGGGGGTGTCGCACGGGGCTGACGACCGGAGGACAGCCCAGAGCCCCCCCACGGCTTCCCCACTTCGACTTCCTCAAACACCTCCCTCTAACTCGGGGTTCCCCCCTTCACAGCATGAAGGTCCCTGGATCTTCGTGACCCAGCTAAGAACATAAAACAAGTAGAAAAAAGACCACCAGCCACCAAGAACACACATGTTCCCAGACAGGAGGTCTGGGGGCACCATGCCCCATAAAGGATGGTCTCTGCAGGGCCGAGAGAGATGTATTCATGCAAAACACAGGAGGGAGCTGCCTGGTACGAGACTCGGGGTGTTCCCAGGCAGACACCCCCATGCAAAGCCCCTGATCCAACTCGTGTGCATTTGGGCTTCTTCAACCAGGCTTTGCTTACACTTAGGAAGGTCACCTCGGCTGCTAGAAGTTCTTCAAGGGAATTGAAATGTTGGCTCTCACATGTAGGTATTTATATGCATATTCAGCTTTTTTAAATGGCTCCAGTCCTTGGAAACGTCAGGCTAATAGAAGCCAGGAATTCACTCCTGACCTCCACAGAGCCAAAGACCAGGGCCCAGTTAGGGCCTGGGTTCCAACAGTAAAATTCTGCATCAATATTGACACTCTGATGCCCCATTCCACTTTCTGTTTTCTTAGCAATGAAACCCACAAACCTTTGTTTCTGAACCTTTGCCCAGTTTGGGAAGCCGAGCCATCAAACCGATCGCTATCTCGTGAGGGCCAACAGGTTTGCATCCAAATATAGTAGTCCTGGATACCGATCGAGATTTATTATCTCCTTCAGTCCACGCTTGCCCTGACATCGCTGTAACAGCCTCTGTTTTACCAGAAACCAGGCAGCCCCAGAATCTGTGGTTTTGACAGCGTTGATATTGAGAAGAAATATGCTGTTTCTCCGAAGCGGCTCTGGAATGAAGTGACCGCACGGCAGTCTGTTTCTTATAACTGCAGAGGTGGTTCAGCAGGACGAGAAGCCGTGGCCAGCCCTCGTTCACAGGCGGGGACCGTACCCCACACACCACCGTGCCGGTGCAGAGGGGAGCAGAAGCCCTCCCTCCGCCTCACACGCCGCCCTCTCTCTCCGCTGAGCGTGGGGACACAGAGCGAGGTCCGCAGACGGTGCTGTACAGCCGGCGTGCTCAGTGGTTCTGTCCGGACCTCCATTCAGCACCCGACACGCAGCCCTTCAGGGCCACTCTGCTGTGTCGACTGGTCCCTCCCCCTACCACCCCCCTTCGATGCCTACTTGAGTTGCAGAAGCTAGGAAGCTAAAGCCCCATTTCCCAGACTCCCCTGCAGCTGGGTCCGGCCGTGAGTCAGTCTCAGGCACCAGAGGCAGCACGTGTGTCCGGTCAGGAAGGAGGGAGGCAGCACAGGGCACTCGGCCCTGCCGCCCCTCAGCGCCTGTGACAGTGCTCGGCTCCGAGGCCTCACGGGTGTCAGAGAGCAGAGTGTGGGTGTGTGTTTCATGGTGCAGGTCAGGGCAACTGGGATCCTGGAGCTGGTGGGGTCCTGGAGCCAGTGGGGTCCTGGAGCTGGTGGGGTCATAGAGCTGGTGGGGTCCCGGAGCTGGTGGGGTCCTGGAGCTGGTGGGGTCCCGGAGCTGGTGGGGTCCCGGAGCTGGTGGGGTCATAGAGCTGGTGGGGTCCCAGAGCTGGTGGGGTTCCAGAGCTGGTGGGGTCATAGAGCTGGTGGGGTCCCGGAGCTGGTGGGGTCCCGGAGCTGGTGAAGTCATAGAGCTGGTGGGGTCCCGGAGCTGGTGGGGTCATAGAGCTGGTGGGGTCATAGAGCTGGTGGGGTCCCGGAGCTGATGAGGTCATAGAGCTGGTGGGGTCCCGGAGCTGGTGGGGTCCCGGAGCTGGTGAAGTCATAGAGCTGGTGGGGTCCCGGAGCTGGTGGGGTCATAGAGCTGGTGGGGTCCCGGAGCTGGTGGGGTCATAGAGCTGGTGGGGTCCCGGAGCTGGTGGGGTCCCGGAGCTGGTGGGGTCCCGGAGCTGGTGGGGTCCCGGAGCTGGTGAAGTCATAGAGCTGGTGGGGTCCTGGAGCTGGTGGGGTCATAGAGCTGGTGGGGTCCCGGAGCTGGTGGGAGCAGGGCTCCAGGACAGCAAGGGCCTGCGGCTTCCTCTCCACAGGACGGCCTGTGTGTCCTCGGCCTCAGTTCTGCACTGGACTGGGACCTTGTTCCTGAGTGGTCCACCTGGAGTCTGTCTCCTCGTCCCTGTCACAATACTACCAGCCACTGAGCACGTTCAGAGAAACAAAATGACCAAAGCCCTCCCTGCATAAACAGCACAAGTCAATTCTGTTTTCTGCGACTGAAACCTGAGCGACAAACGGGGAGCAGGCCTAGGCAGGAGTCCCCCATTACTGAGCACTTGCCGTGAGCCAGGAACCTAAACTGACCGCCTACCCATAACGCTCCCATTGAGCCCCGCGAGACGGAGAAAGGAAAGGAAGGTCGAAGGGGGGAATGGCCTCCCCAAACCCTTGGCAGCCGTACGGGAGAAAGCAGAACACGCCTGACTCCAGCCTGGTTTCAGGATCGTCAGAGGCTCTGAAGTGATCGAGTGCAGCGCCGCAAAGCCACACGCCTGTTACACGCCTACCACACGCCTGCCATACACCTGCCACATGCCTGCATGCCTCGGCCCAACCCTGCCACCTGTCAGCACGTTGCTCCGCTTCTCTGCACCTGGGTCCCCACACCTGTGCGCTGGGGTCACTGTGGAGATCGATAGGCTCCCACGTGGAAACACTGGGCCCGGCACATGCGGGAGAACCATCAGCTGCCAGGGGGAGTCCCCCACAGAGGGTGGGAGCTGGACGTTGAGGACGGAGTCAGGCTGGCCGGTGGGCCCCCGGACGTGCCGGTGAACGTCTGGAGTAGATGGACAACCCCGCACCCGCCGTGTGCGCAGACTCCACGGCCACCGCAGGGGGAGCCGGGGTGCGGCAATCACACTGAACTTGGGGTCTCTGCTCCTAGGGTTAGGGTTAGGGTTAGGCTCTGCGTCTTTCTACGTGAGTGACCTTGACCCTCGGTCTCTTAACTTCTTTGCGTCTGCCTTTCTTCTTTTGTTTTTAATCCTCCCCCAAGGATATTTTTCTATTTATCTTCAGACAGAGTAGGAGGGGGAGAGGGAGAGAGAGGGAGACAGAAAGAGAAACACGGACGTGAGGAGGACACAGCGACGGGCTGCCTCCCACACGACCCGACCAGGGCCAGTCAGACCTCAGCCGAGGCACACGCCCTTGACCGGAGTCTAACCCGCTGGTCTGCGGACCGACGCTCCACCGCTGAGCCACACCGGCCGGGGCTGCACCTGCCTTTATCTGTAGAGGCCGACAGGTCACAGGTTGCTCTCGGACGGCATGAGAAGGAAAGGCCAGCCCTGGGCTGAGCACTCCAGGGACCAGGCGACGGCCCCATTTACAGCGCCCAGCAAAGAGGGTGGACAGGGCCGGCGGCTGGGGGAGGGGCAGAGAGCACAGGAAGCACCGGGGCGAGACTGGCCCCTTCCCGGCTCCCTTCTGGGCCGGGGTTTCCACCTCAGCACATCCTCTCTGGCTGGAGACTCCCTCAGAGCTCCAACCGGAGTGACCGGGGACGGCCAGCCCCTGGCCCTGCTGCGGCCGGAGGGTCTCCCAGCAGGTGGGATTCGGGGCACGTCCAGGCCAAGCCGGGACACGCTGGCCACACTCCTCCACTCCCAAACCCAAAGTGAGGGAAGATTAGCACAGCCTGCGTCAGGGGCCACCCCGTGCCGACCGGCCGTGGCCAGCAGTGCAGGCCCCACTAGAACATGTTAGTTCCTGCGGTGGCTGTGTGAATGTGGGGGGCAAAACACCCCCAAGAGAATAAGGGGGGATCCCAGGCAGAGAATCTCATAAATGTTCACCGTGGACCCAGAGTGAAGATTCGGTGAAATTTTTTATTAAATATGCATCATTCAATAAAAATGAAACAATGCATATGCCAGTGTGTCCCCACAAGACAACGCTAAGGGACTCAATGGCTCCTGACACCAGGAAGGAAAAGTAATACAACGGATTTGCATCGGAGATTCGAGGCTCAAGGTCAGAGCAGAAAGTGATAACAACCAACAGTCGAACTGCTCACTTGCCTCTGAGCGTGGCAACCTCCTTAGCTGGGAGACGCCCCCAACACAGGAGCGTGGCCACCTCTCCTCCTGAGGTCCCCTGGGGAACGCCCTGGGACGCCGGCGGCCAGCCCCCCGATCGAGGTGGCTGCTTCTCCCTGGCCCAGAAGCACAAGCGGGGTGCTGGCTTCGGACCTGGGGGTGCCAAATGTGCTTCCACAGATCGGGCCGAGAGGGACAGACAGGGAAGTTAGATGGCACTCGGCCGTCAGAGACGGAATCGTGTAGGTGGGTGACAAGGCTCGTTCGTCCTCCACAAAACAAGAGCACTTTTTCTGGGCGGGGGTGTCCTGCTACGAAGGGTTCCAGCAGTGACTGTCACCCCGCGGCCGTCACGGGGGCACACTGGTGACAGGGACAGCGTTGGGCCTGGGTGGTGGCACCTTCCGTCTAAACCGCCTGGGGCAGCAGGTACCAGAGGCCGAGGGCAGAAAAGCATCCTGATCTCCATTCCCTTCCTGCCCCGCAGTTCCCTCCCCCCTCCCCTCCCCCAGCTCTTCAACCCCTGGCTGAGCTGCTGCTTTTCAGAAACAGCGGATGGCGATTTGCCCCTGGGATTGATTTGGCTCGTCACCCCAATTTACCCGAACAGGTAGGAGGTAGGGTCACAGGTAGGAGGTAGGAGGGAGGGTCAGAGGTAGGAGGGAGGGTCAGAGATAGGAGGAAGGGTCAGAGGTAGGAGGGAGGGTCAGAGGTAGGAGGAGGGTCACAGGTAGAGGGAGGGTCAGAGGTAGGAGGGAGGGTCAGAGGTAGGAGGGAGGGTCAGAGGTAGGAGGGAGGGTCACAGGTAGGAGGAGGGTCACAGGTAGGAGGGAGGGTCACAGGTAAGAGGGAGGGTCACAGGTAAGAGGGAGGGTCACAGGTAAGAGGGAGGGTCACAGGTAAGAGGGAGGGTCCAGGTAGGAGGGAGGGTCCAGGTAGGAGGGAGGGTCCAGGTAGGAGGGAGGGTCACAGGTAGAGGGAGGGTCACAGGTAGGAGGAGGGTCACAGGTAGGAGGAGGGTCACAGGTAGGAGGAGGGTCACAGATAGGAGGAGGGTCACAGGTAGGAGGAGGGTCACAGGTAGGAGGAGGGTCACAGGTAGGAGGGTCACAGGTAGGAGGGTCACAGGTAGGAGGGAGGGTCACAGGTAGAGGGAGGGTCACAGGTAGAGGGAGGGTCACAGGTAGGGGGAGGGTCACAGGTAGGAGGAGGGTCACAGGTAGAGGGAGGGTCACAGGTAGGGGGAGGGTCACAGGTAGGAGGAGGGTCACAGGTAAGAGGAGGGTCACAGGTAGAGGGAGGGTCACAGGTAGGGGGAGGGTCACAGGTAGGGGGAGGGTCACAGGTAGGGGGAGGGTCACAGGTAGGAGGAGGGTCACAGGTAGGAGGGAGGGTCACAGGTAGGGGGAGGGTCACAGGTAGGGGGAGGGTCACAGGTAGGGGGAGGGTCACAGGTAGGAGGAGGGTCACAGGTAGGAGGAGGGTCACAGGTAGGAGGGAGGGTCACAGGTAGAGGGAGGGTCACAGGTAGAGGGAGGGTCACAGGTAGGGGGAGGGTCACAGGTAGGAGGAGGGTCACAGGTAGGAGGAGGGTCACAGGTAGGAGAGAGGGTCACAGGTAGAGGGAGGGTCACAGGTAGGGGGAGGGTCACAGGTAGGAGGAGGGTCACAGGTAGGAGGAGGGTCACAGGTAGGAGGAGGGTCACAGGTAGGAGGGTCACAGGTAGGAGGGAGGGTCACAGGTAGGAGGGAGGGTCACAGGTAGGAGGAGGGTCACAGGTAGGAGGAGGGTCACAGGTAGGAGGAGGGTCACAGGCAGGAGGGAGGGTCACAGGTAGAGGGAGGGTCACAGGTAGGGGGAGGGTCACAGGTAGGGGGAGGGTCACAGGTAGGAGGAGGGTCACAGGTAGGAGGGAGGGTCACAGGTAGAGGGAGGGTCACAGGTAGAGGGAGGGTCACAAGTAGGAGGAGGGTCACAGGTAGAGGGAGGGTCACAGGTAGAGGGAGGGTCACAGGTAGGGGGAGGGTCACAGGTAGGAGGAGGGTCACAGGTAGGAGGAGGGTCACAGGTAGGAGGGTCACAGGTAGGAGGGAGGGTCACAGGTAGGAGGGAGGGTCACAGGTAGGAGGAGGGTCACAGGTAGGAGGAGGGTCACAGGTAGGAGGGAGGGTCACAGGTAGAGGGAGGGTCACAGGTAGGGGGAGGGTCACAGGTAGGAGGAGGGTCACAGGTAGGAGGAGGGTCACAGGTAGGAGGGAGGGTCACAGGTAGGAGGAGGGTCACAGGTAGGAGGGTCACAGGTAGGAGGGAGGGTCACAGGTAGAGGGAGGGTCACAGGTAGAGGGAGGGTCACAAGTAGGAGGAGGGTCACAGGTAGAGGGAGGGTCACAGGTAGAGGGAGGGTCACAGGTAGGGGGAGGGTCACAGGTAGGAGGGTCACAGGTAGAGGGAGGGTCACAGGTAGAGGGAGGGTCACAGGTAGAGGGAGGGTCACAGGTAGGAGGAGGGTCACAGGTAGGAGGGAGGGTCACAGGTAGAGGGAGGGTCACAGGTAGAGGGAGGGTCACAGGTAGGGGGAGGGTCACAGGTAGAGGGAGGGTCACAGGTAGAGGGAGGGTCACAGGTAGGAGGAGGGTCAGAGGTAGGAGGGAGGGTCCAGGTAGGAGGGAGGGTCAGAGGTAGGAGGAGGGTCACAGGTAGGAGGGTCAGAGGTAGGAGGATGGTCCAGGTAGGAGGATGGTCACAGGTAGGAGGAGGGTCACAGGTAGGAGGAGGGTCACAGGTAGGAGGAGGGTCACAGGTAGGAGGGAGGGTCACAGGTAGGAGGGAGGGTCACAGGTAGGAGGGTCAGAGGTAGGAGGATGGTCCAGGTAGGAGGATGGTCACAGGTAGGAGGAGGGTCAGAGGTAGGAGGATGGTCACAGGTAGGAGGAGGGTCACAGGTAGGAGGGAGGGTCACAGGTAGGAGGAGGGTCACAGGTAGGAGGGAGGGTCACAGGTAGGAGGAGGGTCACAGGTAGGAGGGTCACAGGTAGGAGGGTCACAGGTAGGAGGGAGGGTCACAGGTAGAGGGAGGGTCACAGGTAGGAGGAGGGTCACAGGTAGGAGGAGGGTCACAGGTAGGAGGGAGGGTCACAGGTAGGAGGAGGGTCACAGGTAGGAGGGTCACAGGTAGAGGGAGGGTCACAGGTAGAGGGAGGGTCACAGGTAGGAGGAGGGTCACAGGTAGGAGGAGGGCTCCAGGTAGCAGGCGGTCCACAGGTAGGAGGGAGGGTCCAGGTACCGTCACCGGTAGCATCTCTGCCACAAGGACTGACCACACACATTTCTGGGCGTATGAGAGCCACAGGCAATTCTGCCGTGAGAGGGGAGACGGAATCACAACCAGCCGAAGGCAGATGTGAGGCGCACAGGGAGCGATGGGAGACAGTGGGCCTGAGACGGCGCACAGGAGGCTGGGGCGCGGCAGTTCGCCACAGCGCCAGGTCACCCTGGGTCGTGCCTCAGGCTCCTCTGCAGTCTGGGGCTGTGGGCTCACCTCCAGGCCAGGAGGAGGGCGGGCTGAGTCTATGGATCACACGGAAACGGGAGCAACTGTGGGAACTTGGGCAAAGGAGAAACAACACCAAACAAGAACGAGGAACAGAAATGTCCACCAGTTATTTTCTCTTTTTTAACAGCAAAATCACCTGATAGCCCATTACTTATGTGGCAGAAATATCTGCAGCGAAAACATCTGCAGTCGACACGCACGGTGCGGGTGCAGGGACGGGGAGGGTGCCAGCAAGCTCCCCCCCACCCCAGCTCCGCCCTCTGGCCCCCACTGAGGCTCTGCCCACCCCAGCCTCGGCCCAGACCATGTGGCTCAGCCCACGCCTCGCCGGCTCAGCGACCACTCGCCCTCCTGAGGTCCCCAGACCACCATCCCTCCGGCGCCTGGTTTGCTGCCTTCACCCGGCCTGTCCCTCATGAGCAGCCCCCTGTGCTCCCTTCCGCCCGACCTCACCGCCACCCTGGGGACGCAGCCCTCCTGCTCCTGCCCCACAGGTCCTGACGTATCTCCACCGGCCTCCCCCACCCCATCCAGCCACTGGGGGGGGCGAGGCGGCACCCGGACCCACAGACCCAGGCAGGTCCTCGGGCTTGTCCTTCCGCCGACTCCCAGCTCTCCATCCATCTGCCCTCAGCACACCCCTGACCTGCCGATTCCCACACGCTCTTCCCCGTCTTCCCCTCTCTGTTCAACGTGGGTTTGTGGATGTGTTCAGACTTCCTCCTGTCCACCTGCTCAACTCCTCACCGACGCTTCCTCCGCTCACCAAGCTAAGCGCAGACGTCACAGCCCCTCCTCCTCCCGGTGCCCGCTGGGTCCACGGCAAACCCACGCAGGTCGGTGCCCCCGTGAGGTCACGCTCCTCCCGCTCCGCCGGTCTCCTTGGTCAGCTCAGCCTCCCACCATCACCCCAGGGCACCCCAGGGCACCCCGCTCCAACGTCCCACCTGCTCACTGCCCTCCCAGCACGAAGCCCAATGCCCAGCGACGCCCCCCACCCCCATCCTCCCCACAGTCCCCTCCCTCTCTCCCCGCACTTCAGCTTCTCGAGTCTCTTCCACCTTGAAACAAATGGGTCCTCCCTCAGCCTTGGTCATGGCCAGACGCCGGGACTGCAGCCTCCTCACGTGACCCTCCCTCAGGGACCCTGCTTCCCAGCCTTCGTCACCAGCCTGCCAGGACCATCGTCCTCGGGGGGTCTGCGTGGGCATGAGGACTCTCCCCGCACGGCACTTCCAGACATGAGGGCCAGGAGCAGGTGAGCGGTGCCCGGGTCCTGGGCGGCCGGACGGAGCCGGAGAGGGTAGAAAGGCTCCGCGCACCTTCCACGGACACTCACGGAACTGCGTGTCCGACGGGCGAATTCCGCGACGGGCAGGAGACCGCTGCTGCGGCAGCTCTTCCCACGGGGGCCGAGGGGAGGAGCCCAGAAGCTGGCGCCTGAGACCAGGCCCAGCAAGAATGGAAACAGGATGGGCCCCACCTTCCTGCTGAACAAGGACCCCCAGGTTGGGAGAACGGAGATCAGAAGGTACTGAGGTAACAGTGGGTTGGCAGAGCCCCCCCCCAAGGACCCAGTACGGCAGGAAGAGGGGCGGGGCCCATGCCCATGTCCTGGGTGGAGACCCCAGAATGTGGCCCAACGCCCACGCAGAAGAGGACGGCACTGTGCCCGGGCCGGCGGAGCCCAGCCCCGCAGAAGCATCCCCTGGCCTGGTGTGAGAGCAGCAGGAGTCTCCGGGGCACCCTGAAGGGGCACCAGGGCCCGTCACACTCGGGGAGTTTCAGGAAGGGAATGAGGGGGGCCCGCAGCACTGTCCCGTCGGCGTGGGCTGGTGGCCGAGAGGGGCTCCGCCAGCTCGTGACCTCGGCGCCTGATGAGCTCCCGACTGTCAGGCTCAGCCCAGAAACGTTTCCCGAATTGGTGAAGATGTGATTCTGCCGTTCCGGGGTCCCCGCGGGGCGCTACACTGAGAACTCAGCTCGCTGGGGGAGCCCACTCGGGGCGCTGGGCTGATGAACCGCTCGTGGCACAGAGGCCGAGGGTCCCCCCCAGGGGGCAGGAGGAGACCCGGAGCCTGGATGAGCCCGGCGCACAGGAGTCGTGCTGAGCACCGAGGCCGCCCCCTTTCCTTCCCCGTCAGGGCTCACACGGGGCACCAGAGATGGGCCTTCTCTGGGCGAGATAAGGCCGAGCATGAGAAAGCGGAGCTGGAACAGGAGTGGAGACGGCTGTGGTTAAGTCCCACCCGCACCCAGGGCTCCCGACGAGTGGCCTGCGGGGAGTTCTCCCCAGGGAGCCCGGCCCTCCCCTTGCAGCCGCGAGGGCAACCTGGTCCTGAGGGTTCTGAGAGGGCTGGACCTCGGGGTCCCCGAGCCACAGGGGAAACCGGGCAGACTGGGGCTCGGCACCATTCAGTCACGTGACTCTGGGCCAGCGACTCCCCCGGCACCGGCAGGGACGCAGGGACAGTGATGGAGGTCGGCCAGTTCTGGGGGCTGGAGTTCCGATTCCATTTCAGACACATCAGCCCGGCCTCCGCTGAGTCTACTCCACCTGAAGAGGAGTTTGCTGCCCCCCAGACCCATCGCCCTCCCAGGCCTGAGATGCCCGCCCAGCTCAGAGCCAGGCCACGCGGGCACGGCTCCCCCACCCCCAGCCACGCGGGCACGGCTCCCCCACCCCCAGCCACGCGGGCACGGCTCCCCCACCCCCATCACGCGGGCACGGCTCCCCCACCCCCAGCCACGCGGGCACGGCTCCCCCACCCCCAGCCACGCGGGCACGGCTCCCCCACCCCCAGCCACGCGGGCACGGCTCCCCTCTACCCCCAGCCACGCGGGCACGGCTCCCCCACCCCCAGCCACGCGGGCACGGCTCCCCTCCACCCCCAGCCACGCGGGCACGGCTCCCCCACCCCCATCACGCGGGCACGGCTCCCCCACCCCCAGCCACGCGGGCACGGCTCCCCCACCCCCAGCCACGCGGGCACGGCTCCCCCACCCCCAGCCACGCGGGCACGGCTCCCCTCTACCCCCAGCCACGCGGGCATGGCTCCCCCACCCCCAGCCACGCGGGCACGGCTCCCCTCTACCCCCAGCCACGCGGGCACGGCTCCCCCACCCCAGCCATGCGGCACAGCAACCTCCTTTCCTCCCCACCCTTTCTCGTCACACTGTTCTCCGCAGCCAGACACTGACAACGCGGCCTTCCCTCCGTGAAGACCTCGATTACAACGTTCATTTACTCTGAGCACCGAAAATTGCACATGTAACCAAAATAATACAAAATCGACCGGTGGCATCGCCGCTGAGGAAAACAACTGCCCCAGCAAATAATTTCCTTTTTCTCTTATGAGAAAGTTCAAGGCAGCATCAATCTACACCCTGGGCCTTAGCAGTTCATTAGCAGGACCCGCCGAGCCTGTCTCCCGTGATGTAAAAATCAATGAAGAATCAGGAACCGGGCCACCAGGCTTCCGGGGAGGGCAGAGCGGCATCGGCCAGCGTACGCTGGGGAGCCAGCGCCGGGCCGGAGCCCCACTCGAACCCAAACCCCAAGCTTAGAGGGCACACCTCTGGCATTTCCCCTTCTGCCTCCTCTGATTATTTTTTCTCCAGTTCTACTATGTATTGGTTTCAGATTCAAAGCTTCTTCTCCCTCCAGACCGGCGCTGCTCCGCGGAGAACACCCTGCAGCTGCGGCCGGGCCGTGTTCTCTGACCTGCAGACACACACACACCGGCTGACTTCGCGTTCGGCGATGGCGTTCACTCCACTCCACGCGACCCGAGGCACCGAGTCAGTCCAGCACTCACTTCGCGGACACGAGGGCTAATTTCTCCTGAAGGGAGTTTGACGCCTCCAGGGGTCGATTCGAGGTGGGGGTCAGTAGGTCTGTTCGCCTCTGTGGGTCAGAACTGCCTTCACAGAACAAAGACGTCTCTGAAGTGCCCCCGCCTTGTGCGAAACGTCTCGAAATGTCGTGATCAACCCCAAAAACGCAGTGAGCGGAGGGGCTGGGCACTAAGTTGTTTCTAAAAGCCGAAAAGGGGGTCCATGGAGGCCGGTAGTGAGAACTGACATGGGGGAGTCAGGAGGGCGGGGCGGGCGGAGGGTTAGCGGGAGCCCCCTTCAGCCTCTGGACCAGGCTCCATTCTAACCCCGTGCCGATTGGGTTGCTCCGGTTGCTTAGCAACCCCCAGGCCAGTAGCATCTGGTTTTCAAATGCCAACACCGCAGCCTGTTGCAAGTAGGATTTGTAATTCAAACACTTATGGCTGCAGATAGGGGAGAAGTTGTATCTTTTTTGTTTTTTAATTTATTTTCCTTTATTGATTTGAGAGAGAGAGGAAGTAAGAGGGAGAGAGAGATAGAAACATCAATGAGAGAGGACATCAATTGGCCGCCTCCTGCACGCCCCCCACTGGGGATCGTGCCCACAACCTGGGCATGTGCCCTGACCGGGAATCGAACCAGTGACGTATTGGTGCAGGGTCGATGCTCAGCCAGTGAGCCACACCAGCCAGGCTACAATGCTCCTTTTCACAACACCAGTGTCTATAATGCTATGCCGCCCTGGCCGGTGTGGCTCAGTGGTGAGAGTGTTGGTCCACGGACCAATAAGTCTCGGGTTCAATTCCGGCCGAGGTCATGTACCTTGGTTACGGTTCATCCCCGGCCCTGGTCAGGGTTGTGCCAAAGGCAACCAGTCGATGTGCCTCTCACATCAATGTTTCTCTCTTTCTCTCCCTCCCACTCTGCCTGAAGATAAATAGAAAAATATCCTCAGGTGAGGATTAAAATAAAATAAAATGCTATTTAGACAGGTCTTGCCCATTTCCAGTTTCTTTGGGGGTAGAGGTGAGTAGAAGGGGGGATGAAGTGGGACGGTCCGTCAGGGTCCGGAAGGAAGGCAGCAAACCACGCGTTCCTCGTCCAAGTCGTCAGGAGCGCCTGAGAACGAGACGAAACTCCGCTTGGTTTCCATTTTGTTGCAGAGAAGGTCACTGTGGATGCGGGTTCCAGCCCAAGGCAGGTAAGAGGGGGGTGTGGGTTGACGGTTGTCCCACGACAGGGCGCTGGGTCTCTACTGTTCGCTGCATCTGGAGAAGCCAGCAGCACCACCTCCCCGAAAGTAATCCAACCGCAGCCCCACAATGAAATCAGAGAAACTCAGAGACCTGACGTTCAACAGAGTTAAGTTCACGATCTCTGAACACCGGCCCCGTGTTCAGGATCTTGGTCTCCGATATCAAACCCGCACACGCCAGGGCTCAGTCTTTTGTCTGCTGTCCCTGGGCAAGTGCAACCTCCCGTTCTTGCCCAGTGGCAAAGGTCCCAGGTGCCCGTATGTTTGCATGTTGTTTGAGTAACTGCAGCAGAAACCCCCCGAGGGAAATCGGATTGGGGGAGAAGGGCAACCCCGAAAGAACACCTTTCTTTCAAAAACTCCAAACGGCATCGCCAACTGATGCCGTCCTTCAGCCGGCCTCTGCTTGAGTGAGTTCCTCAGCCTCGCCCCTCCCACGCCGAGGTCAGGTTACCTGC
The DNA here is from genome assembly GCF_014108415.1 of Molossus molossus. Lineage (NCBI taxonomy): Eukaryota > Metazoa > Chordata > Mammalia > Chiroptera > Molossidae > Molossus > Molossus molossus. The sequence continues at coordinate 807,549 of NW_023425352.1, forward strand.
GGGAAGCAAAGGAGCCCTGAACCCCGACACGCTGGGCCGGAGAGCCCGGCAGGGTCCCCTGAACTGGACAACCTCCGACGTCGCTCTTCACCAGGACCTGGCCGAAAAAGGCCCTTGGTACCCCGATAAACAAAAGCACACGGCCACGGCCCCCGCCTCTCAGCACCCCGGCCTGCTGTGAGGGTTCTGGCCCGGGGCCTCTGGCAAGAGCATGACATCTGATTACTGTTATCTCCTCTTGCGTAACTACAAATGTTATCAGGACCGCCCCGCTGATCGCTGATCGGGTCTGTTCCGCAGACACAAAGGGAGACTGTATGCACACTGGCCCTCGCCAGAGGGGCTGGTTTAGGAGAGGAGGAGAGGGGGCTGGGCAGGGAGGGAGCGGCTGAATGAGCCTTTCAGAAAGAACCACGTGATCGGCGCTGTGTGTGCTTCCTCCGCACGCCCCTGCCAGAGCTGAAAAGTGTTCAATGGGCATCATGTCAGAAACACAGGGATTTATTTTGCTGGTTCATTTTCAAATATGAGCTTGCTCCTCCTTCCCTGAAATGTGTTTTGGGCCCGAATCTTCAAAATAGGAGGAACAGAAGTTAGGCAGACGCCAGGCGCGTTCAAGATAAAGGAGGATGCGCCCATGACTACGGCAGAGGTGTTCCCTGGTCTCCGAGCAGCCGCGTCGGTTTGCTCAGACTCCGGCGCCTTCTCCACCCAGAGCGGCGCGGGGTCCCTCCGGCGGCCCCCAGCCCAGAGGTGTGGGTTCGAGCCCCCCAGCCCCTCATCGCCTGCCCCGCCTCAGTGAGGCCCGGCCCTCTGGCCGGAGCTGAGACACACAAGGCAGCCTCGAGTCTCATCCATCGAGTCCCGGGTACGAGGAATGTGCTCCTGTCTTTCCCTGGTGCCACCCCCACAAAGCTGAAGCCTGGTCCCCATTAATTCCCACTCTTCCTCCAGGACCGCGTCCAAGTTCCTAGAGGCTCGGCAGCCTGGGTGTGGGAGGCAGGCCCGGGAGGAGGGGTCGGCCCTGTCCCCTGCGGCTCCTTCACCTCCTTGTTTGTAACCGTGCGTTTTTTAAATGGAGATCCAATCCACGTGCCCGAAACCCGCCGCTGTGAGTGCGCGGCCTGGGGTTTGTGTGTGAGTCGAGTTGTGTCCTCACCGTCGCTTGTTCCAGAACATTCCATCACCTCCCACAAAACCCGCCTGCCCCTAACTTCCAACTGGTCCTTCGGAATCCTGTTTTCTAAAGAAGGTCCCAAATTGGTTAAGCCTCAAGCTCCATAAAAATTAAGTCCACCCGTGGATTCAGAGACCTCCTGCAGAGAGACCTCCGGCAGAGCCCCGGCGGGGGGCTGCGTGGGGGGCGGGGGGCAGAGGCCCAGGAACTGAGATCCCGCCCCTGGGAGGTGGCCCCTTCAGAAGGACCCAACTGATCCTAATCTCCCTCCCCTGGGGTCTCTCCCAGGCCCTGAAAACCAGGCCCTATCTCTTCATCAGCTTCTCCTTTTAACCGAAAGGCAAGACCTGGCCTGTCCTGTTCCCTGAACTGACTCAGTCTTCCCTCAGGCTGGGAGAGGAGGCAGCAGCTGCCTCATCAAAGACGATGAAACAACAGAAATAATTGTTCCCCAAATCCCACCAGGCTTAGTTCACCCCATTACTGCCTGGGCGCTTCTCCGCGGAGGGGTGCCGGTGCTGATGCGGGGTGACCCTACAGCAGGGCCCCCCTCGGGAATGGTGCCGCCTCTGTCAATAAGGAGGAGACTTGATTATCTGTCTTTACAAAGGAGAAGCCAGGGCCTGGCCCCCAGCGCTGCGGGGGGCCGGGGGCTGTGTCTGAGTGGCCCAGAGGGGCAGGGTCTCGGGTCCACTCTACCATGAAGCTGTTCCTTTGGGTATTTATTTACCTGCTCACTCCGGACCTCAGTGTACCACCTGCAGGTCACCGAGCTCCGGTGCCAAGCCTCCTCCCCTCAGGGCCACACTGGGTTGATGTTTCGATTGGATTTCACCTCATTAAAAGGACTAAGCATCGACGGGGCACAAAAGAGCCCAGAAACACGCCGGGGTGTTCTAGCCTGCACCCGAGTCACAGCCTACTCCCTGGGAAGGAGCCGGTGCGGACGGAGACCCCAGGTCCTTCTGCGTCAGGCAGGGCAGCGCTGAGGTCGGGGCCATCACAAGGGTCCAGACAGGGCGACGGCGGGGGCCGCAGCTCCGCTGTGTTGGCTGCTGGCGGGGGCCCCGTGTGAGGTGTCTCCAGGCCAGGCTTTGGGAAACACCCGGACAGAGGCTGACCGTGGAGGAGGGTGCGGCCCTGCAGCTCGGGGCTGAGAAAGCAGCACCCCCATCCTGTGGGGTCTGGCTCTGCACCACTGCCCTGCACGTCCGCTGCAGCTCAGCCGAGAACGGTCACCCTTGGGTTCCAGGCAAAGGGAGCCCCCCACCCCGGTCCTTCAGGTCAGGACTGAGCTTTTCCTGCTTCGTTTGCTGGAAGAAACTGAGGTGTGTGACCTCAGAAACCACCACCCCAACTCCCCAGAGAGGAACATGAACCCCCACCTCACACCACATGACCCCATAAAGTCCAGGTGCACCACAGCTAAACCATATATTGAAATCATCTATATGATTTCAAAAAGATAATGTTATAGTATTGGAATAGGACAGGCTACTTAGCCACTTAACCCCAAAACCTTACAAAGAAAGATTTTTCCTGGAGAAGGAAAGGAACATCATTAATGAAGCCACGAGGTCAATGACAAGCAAGTCACGGACACAGTCCTCATTTGATGCATAAGTATCTTCAACAAAACAAGACCAACAATGCGACAGAAGCGATAGGCAAAGGCCATGAAGAGTTCGTAGCAAAGAAGTTACAAGAAGCTCTTTAAAGAGAGACATCGAAAGGTGTACAACGCGCTCCGAGTAAGAACATTCCCGACGAGAACAACTCTGGTGGTCAGCCGAGACCTGCACGGCCCAGCGAGCCCGGGCGGGAAGGAGTGTGCCCGTCCGCCCCCGCAGAGTGGCCGCTGGGCCGGCCTTGCCTCGCAAGTCCACTTGTGGGAACGCAGCCCAGCACAGGCCCAGACAGACGGGGTGACACACCAGAATATCTGTTACACGGTTGTTCTTAGCAGTGAAAGACTGGAAGTACCCCAAATATCCGATTGAAAACTGGTTGCATGAACAATGGACCAGAACGCTGGGCAGACAGATATTTGAAAGGCTGCAACGGAATGAAGTTGGATTATCGCCTCACACTGTATACAAAAGTCATATCAAAATGGCTCAAAGACCTACATGTAAGAGCTACAATAATTAATCTCTTAAAGAAAACATAGGGATACATTTTTATTACCTTCGTTTGCGATACGTGTTTAGATATTACACCAAAAGCAAAACGACGAAGGAAAAACGAGAAGACAAGTGAGACTTCACCGACATTAAGAACTTCTGCATATCAAAGAATATTATCAAGAAAGTGAAAAGACAACCCACAGAATGGGAGAAAATACTTGCGAATCATATAGCTGATAAGGGCCCAATATGCAGAATATATAAAGAACTCGTAACTCAATAACAACAAAAACAACAAACAAACAAACCAATTCAAAAAGGGGCAAGCATCTGAGTAGACATTCCTCCCAAGAAGGGACACAGATGGCCAATAGGCTCATGAAAAGATGCTCAGTATTATTAAAGCTATTTCATTAGAGAAATGCAAATCAAAACCACAAGAATCCCCTTTTATCCTCTGGTATGGCTCTTACTAAGTAAAAAAAAAAAAAAAAACGGAAAATATGTTTAGAGGATGTCGAAAATTTGGAAACCTCAAGCATCGCTGGTGGGACCGAAATCCTGCAGCGTGTTTGGAAAACAGTTTGATGGGCCCTGCAAAGTGAAACACAGAAATGCACATGACCCAGCGGCTCTACTCCTGGGTCACCAAGAGAGTGGAAAACAGGTGTCAAATAAACTCTCGCATATAAATGTTCATGGCAACATTATTCATAACAGCCCGAAAGCGAGAACACCCCACCTGTGCCTCCGTGGAGAACGGAGAAACTGTGTGGTGAGGACGCACAACCGAGCGGGACTTGGTGCTGTGAAGGAAAGAAGTTCTTGCCCTGGCCCATTTGACCCAGTGGTTAGAGCACCGGCCTGAGGACCAAACAGGTGCGAGTTCGAGTCCAGTCCAGGGCACGTACCTTGGTTGCAGTTCCGTCCCCGGCCCTGCTTGGGGCCGTGCAGGAGGCAACCAATCGATGTGTGTCTGTCACATCTCTCTCTCTCTCTCTCTCTCTCTCTCTCTCTCTCTCTCTCTCCTTCCCTCCCACTCTTCTGAAGATAAATGCAGAAATATCCTCGGGTGAGGATTAAGAAAAAGGATGCAGCACTGATACTACTACAACACAGAGGAGCCGTAGGGCCATGTGCAACGGAGCCAAAGTCAACGCCACTGTGGGCTGCATGTCTGTGTCCCCAGATCTGGACGTTGAAGCCCGAACCCAGTGGGACGGTATTAGGGGGGAGGGTCTTAGGGAGGTGATGAGTTTAGAGGAGGCTGGGGGAGGGGCAGAGTGGGATTCGTGTCCCTCTGAGAACAGAAAGAAACGAGAGCTCTTGCTCTGTGCCCGCGAGCACACAGCCAGAGACAGCACCTGAGAATCCAAAAGCAGCCTCTCCCCCAGGCTCCCATCAGCCAGCGCATCCATCTCGGGCTTTCTACTTCGCGAGCAGCGTGTAAGCCGCAGTCTGTGTGTCTGGTGACAGCGGCCCAAGGAGACCGAGGTCTCCGAGAGGGGCCCGGGAGAGCACAGGGGCACCGTGGCACCTCCCACCCCGCCGTGGCGTCGGCAGGGCTGGGCTCCTCCCCCGCGTGGGCACCCTACCATCCCTGTGCCGCCTTGGTTAGAAGACCATCTCGCTCACTGAGGTGGCCCCTGAGTGCAAGCCGACCACTTCAGCAGGTGCTCCGCGGGGGCCGTGACTGTCCCAACCTGGAGGAAACACCCGCTGAGGAGGACTTTCTGAGACCGGCCAAGTGCCGTGTGTCGTGGGCGCCCTCGGGGATGCTCATGGACAATCCTGACCGCACGTGCTTCGCGCTTCACGGAATGGCTTTAAAATCAGCCCGTGAGCTGCGGCTGCAGCGTGGGGAAGTGGGGACCGAGACAGAGCGGCCGTCGGACAGATGCTGGCCGGAGTTCCCCCAAGGGCCTCCCCGCCCCCTCCTGCAAACGAGCACATTCGTCTGCAGCACTGGGGACCACACGCATCTCTTCCAACTTACACCCGGGGAAGGTGGGCGGTCTTGTCCTCATGTTACAGTGGGGAAACCGAGGCTCAGAGAGGCTAAGGGTGGGGGAGTCAGTGAAGGGCCCCAGCTGCAGAGACACGAGCTCTCCTGTGTACCAACCGGCTGCCTCCCTGCTCGGTCCAATCACACGATTGGATCGACTTCAGTTCACTTCCAACTTAGTCCCTTCAACTCGGGCAATGTCCCGTCTGCACATGTTCGCTGGGGAGATCTTAGGACCACGCTTACCCCAATACTGTCAGCTCTGGCACGTGTACCCCGCAGACCGGTGGGTCCCCGAAACCCTGCCAAGGCCCCATGGATCCCTTTCTCTGGTGGCTTCTTAACCATTCTGACATTTCCCGTCTCTTCCCAGCCCGGAGACTGCTGGCTTCCAAGACGACCCGCCGCCCTTGTTATTTTCCCGTCATCGATTTCGCCGAGGGTCCTAACTGCTCGCTGCTCAGCCCTGCGCCCCTTTGTCTCTCTGTCTTTGGAATCTGAAACATCTCCCAATTTACTGCCATCTGCTGCCTTAATTAATAGGCTGTTCGCCTCCCGGTAGGACCATGTGGGGTCCTCTTGGACACCGTCCCCAGCTCGGGGCGCACGGCAGCCTCTCAGCCGGCTGCGCCATCCGCTTGTCTGGTGACAGCGCCCTTCCCCAAGCTGATCACATTTTTCTCATCGGATCCGCACAACACAAGTGCATGTTTCCAAACCTGGAACAAACAGCATCCACCGCCTTCCCTCGTCGGCTCCTTCTGTCATTTGAAGGGCACAGGCACAGAGAAGAGCATCAGCCTGGCTCGCTGGATCCAAACTCACGGGTTCTTTCTCCGCAGGGAGGTCTCAGGGCTGGGTGACCTCTTCTACACAACACGACTCTTCCTCGGGGCTCCCTTCGCCCACACCCCACTGGCAGACCTGAACTGCACACAGCGCCGCCGTGCCCGGATGCGTACCCAAACACAGACGCGGAGACGCCCAAACCGCCAACACCACCGACACTTAGAGGTGACGGGCTAGTTGCTAGAACAGAAACCACCCATCACTCGACCTTTTTCCGTTATTAATGAAATGCGCATTGTTGCAAGTGTCCCTAAAAATGCAGTCGCCCCGTTCTTTCATAGGCAGAGTGTAAGGAAGTGGGGTGGGGAGGGGAGGAGGACAGCGTCCCACTCATCAAACTCCCAGCCTGTGTCAAGCCCCGAGCTAGGCGCTGGCTTTATGGCCTTGACTTCAGTGACGAGGGTTAAATCTGGCGTCACCTGAAGAAGAGCTTGGTCACGGCGCACTTGCAGACCACAGTCTGGGAGCTCCGGGGTCGCTGTTTCGGGGTGGGCTCGGACATCTGGGCGTCGCAGCAGTGCGACAGGCGCTCGTGACTGCTGAGTGAACCTGGGAAGCACTGGATTCGCAGAGCAGCCAGGAAGTCGACGAGGAAATCGCAAGCCCTTCTTGACAGACGAGGCTGGAGGATCCTGGGCCTGTCCTTTCTCCACCACCCCACAGAGCTCCATCCCGACGGGGACGTCACCTTCGCTGTAACTGGAGAGACCCCAGCCTCGTTTTCGTGGAAACGAGCATCTACTCAGCGTTGCCGACAGGCGTCGGGTGTACGCGACTGCTCATCGCTGCGTCTTCGCAACAGCCAATGTGGAAGCAACCCCGTGTCCAGCACCGTGGACGGACTGTCTAGATGAACTCAGCCATCGAAAGGAATCCCTGACCTGCTCCAGGGAGGAGCCCCGAAAACACTGTGCCCAGTGAAATACGTCAGACCCAAAGGACTGTCGTCATTGGACGCCACTTGGATGAAGCATGTGGATCAGACCAACCGCAGGGACAGGAACCGACTGGAGGTCAGCAGGGGCTGGGGAGGGTGGGCAGTTTCGATGACCAAACAGATGGTGGAGCTGATGGCACAGGCTGTGAATGTGCTCGATGCCACCGAATTACCCACAGGACAGGGTTAATGGTAAGTTCTACGTTAGGTATGTGTCCCCACACAGAAGAGACTAAGCCATGTATTTATGCCCACAACATACTACATGAGTGAGCTTGTGAAGTAAGCCCCCCGAGACTTTCTTCGCCTCCCCCCAAAGTCCAATGGAACACAGACAGCTGGTCCATCGAGGGCTCCAGCTGGTCACCGCCTTGCCCTCGCTTTTCCCGCGAGAAGCGGGAGGGGGGCATTTGGGCAAGCGAGGGGTGAAGTGCACCTGTGTGGGGGCCTCAGGAGGGGAGAGGCCCACGTGAGTGGCTTTGGACAGAGATCTCTGCCTGCGAGGGGGAGTCGGTGCCGCTCCCTCCGTGCCGGCCCTCGTAGCAGCCTGGAGCCAGCAAAGGGGCCACCCCAGAGGTATGGGCAGCGCTGCATCCAGGGTGGAGACGCTTGAGGTTGTGGGTGGGCTACAGGGAGCCTGAGTGGGCGAAGCACCCCTGGCACCTGCCCGAGACCCCAGGCTGCTGGGCACCCCTCAGTCCTGGAGTGCACCCCCATCTTTCCTCTGGAGTCACCTTCTGGAGCAAGTATCTGGTACCTGTGAGACTAGGAGTCCTGACCACCGCAGCACGCAGTGACATACGTGGTTATTGATTGAATGACTGCTAACATTTCTTTAAACGTTTGTTTCAGCTTTACTGAGGCACAACTGACAAATAAAAACTGTATGTATTGCCCTGGCCGGTTTGGCTCAGTGGTTAGAGCACTGGCCTGTGGGCCAGAGAGTCCCAGGTTCGGTTCCCACTAAGGGCACGTACCTCAGTTGCAGTTTGTCCCTGGCTCCGGTTGGGGTCGTGTGGGAGGCAGCCACTCGATGTGTCTCTCACATCCATGTTTCTCTTTCTCTCGTCCCCCCTCTCTCCCTCCCACTCTGTCTGAAAATAAATGCAAAAATATATCCTCGGGTGAGGATTAAAAAAAAAAACAACTATGTATTTAAGATTACTACGATGTTTGGTATACGTATATGATCACCACAATGGAGCAGATTAACATCACTTCACCTTCCCTGTGTGTGTGTGTGTGTGTGTGTGTGTGTGTGTGTGTGTGTACCCTCTTCACAAATGCTAAAAAGAACTAGGGAATAATCCAAAATAATTCATTTATGTCATTCATTCGACTTGAGGAGTTTTTAAAGCATTTCCTCCTCTTCTGTGTTCTTCTAGGTGATTGATATTTTCAAGGAAGAGGTGACTGCGCCCCCGGATCAGAGACTGAGAAAGGAAGGAAAGTTGCAGGCACGGAAGCTGTGGTCTGCGTGCTTCTGCAATGGAAACGCAGTCTTCCTTCTGAGAAAGAACGTCCGACTGCGGCCCGGTGGCTGGTTCTGGCAGAGGGAGTCCCAGGTGGAGAAGAAAGGCAGTGAGGTTGGTCCCCGCTGGCCCTGGGGCCGCCGTCTGTGCGATCACAGTGGACCTCGGGGCGGAAGACACTCCTCCACCACAGAAAATGAGCTAATTTACCATCACAATGAGGTCAGACACCCAAACCCCATGGATCTGGGCAGGGATGGGAATCCACAGAGACCCCCTGGAGCCAAGGGTGGGGGGGCGGCTGAGGCTCAAAGCAAGACCAACCCAAGCAGCAGGAATGGGGGAGGCTTGAAACACACCTCGGGGTTTGTGAGAAATACCTTCTGTCCTCTTTTAATAGTTAACCTGACCCCAGCTCAAGAATCCAAGATACTGAGTCGTGTACGTGCACCTGGAGAAATCTCCCAGACCCGATCGCGTGTGATCTCGGTTTCAGCAGCCGCCCCGGCGGTGCTGGCGCAACCGCCCCTCCCCCGCGCGGCTCCCAGATGCTCCTGCCCGTGCCTCTTATCTCCAGCAGGAGACTCTGTGTTTTATGATTTGAAAATATAGCTCGAAAACGTCTCCACCTTATCTCGGAGCAGAAGTGGCAGCCCAAATATTCCTGCGAGTGTCCCTCCCTTTCGGCTGCCACAGATGTTTCTTTCTTTCCAGCCAGACTCCTGCTGAGATAAAACTACAACTCATTTAAGGCAATGATTAAACCGAAAGTTATAATATTACCAATTAAGTTCGAGCAAGGAGAGAACCAAAAAAAAAAAAAAAGGGAAGAAAAACAAATAAATTCTTTCGGAGGGTCCCCGCAGTACCTGTCCTCACATACCACCCTGCCCCCCGCCCAAGGCTGAAAGCACCCGAGAAAGCCTACCTGTGCCTTGTCACTGGGGTCTCCACTTTCAGCCTCAGAACAACTACTTATTGTCTCCTAAGCACATTTTTATCTGGGCGCCTGTGTGTTCACTGGGCTGTGGAGAGAACCTTCCAGAGTCGAGTGCATTTGCTGAGACGGCCGACTCCGAAGGAGCTGGGGAAGAAGGGGCGCCCTGGAGAAGAAACGGAGGCGACCACTGAGATCATTCCTAGTGCGTGTAACTCAGGTGTGGGAACTCAGGTAACACCTCTGAACGTTAAGAGCAATGGGGGTAAGAAGCCTCCTTACGGTGCCTCCCCAAGAGCCAAGGATGGCAGTAACAGGTCCTTTCTCCAGGCTGTGCTTGTTAAAAAGACCGGGGGGCAGAGCCTGAGATCAGAGCAAACCCAGGCTCGGCTGCCTGAGTTGGTGATGGACGACAAGTCTGCACCCTCGGCCAGGCACGTCTTCTGTATCCCACCGTCGCAAACGCCTTCCCTTCGGATTCCCAACCCTAGGAAGTCGCCAGTGGCCGGGACAGAGAGGGGAGACCCTCCCCAGAACGCGCTGCAGGAAGGCCCCAGCTGTAGACACTCAGGATTCTTGCCTCATTGTGCTGGAGAGAACCTATTATCCCTGTGATGATGGGCTGATAGTTCGCAAGTAATTAAACAATGCCAGGAGTCTTTCAAACAATCCTCTAATTACTAGTCTCACCGCCTGAATTACACCCTCCAAATCCTCACTGTTGCTACTGTAGACTTGCGGGAGCTATAGACAAAGGGAGAAAGAGCCCAGAGAAGGTCTCGGGTGGGACCAGGATGCGTGAGTGGGTAGTTTCCCAGCATCGTGGCACAAAGACAGTGGTTCAGGGTTCCCACTGGACACCCCAGGCCCCAAGCCCCAGAGAGCCCCTGGCTATGGCCCAGACTGGCAGGAATGTTTTGTTTTAACAGCAGTTTTAGGGATACAGGGAAATGAGGGGAAAGTACAGAGAGCTCCCCCATCCCTCTATCATTTCCCCCCTACAATCAACATCTTGCATCAGTGTGGTTCATTGGAACGGCTGATGCACGGATCCGATACATTGTTATTAACTGCAGTCGTCGAGCACGTTAGAATTCACTCTTGGTGATGTACATTCTGTGGGTTTTGGCAAATGTGTAATGACATGTATCCACTGTTCTAGACTCATAGAAAATAGTTTTACTGCCTGAAATAGGCCCTCTACTCCACCTATTCATTTCCCCAACCACCAGGGATGTATTTTCATTCCCAATTCACTGGAGAAATGTGTGTATTTTTCTTTTCTCCGTTGAAAATAAACGGTGGTAATTCATTCAGGCCACAGGACCATCAGAACGCTGAGCTCACAGATTCTCGTGAAGCCTGACCTCCCGGGGCCCACAGTGAGAAGGGGCGCTCACTGCGCCCCAGCAGCCCCTGCCAGGAGCCCACGGCCGCCACGCTCGAACCCTGGCGTTCCCCAACAACAGATGGGCATGAAGAAGACAGACACGGTGTGCCCAGAAACTTCGAGAACACAAAGACAAGACCGAGCTTATCAACTTAGAGCAAGGGTTCCCGAAGTATCACCGGGGCACCCCCGAGGGTCCCTGAGACCCAGGGAAGGTTCACAATGATTTCCACAACGGTACTCAAGAAGTGTTTGCCTTATACTCTTCCTGTCTTAGAAGTACATGGCCTCGGTCTCCAGAGCCAAACACAAACAAGGTAGAAGAACCCAGCTGTCTTCTATTAAGACAACAATAAAGTTTTGCGAAATGTAAAATAATACCACTTTTCACTATTTTTGTTTTGGAAAACATAGTTAATTTTCATTTAAGAACTCATATGTTTTATATGTGATGAGCTTCTTGTTTTATGGGAAATAGATACTTGTATGTGTTTCCCAGTTTTAATTTTTAATGTGATAAGTAAAAGCCTTCTGGAATCCGCGATCATTTTCAAGAATGTAAAGGAGTCTGAGACCAAAGGGTTTGAGAATTACCATTTACAGCAAAAGATTCAGAGTCAGACCTAGAAACCCGATTCTGCCATTTGGGCGAGTTATCCGCCCCCCCACACACGCCCCCTCCCACCCGCCTGCACAGAGCTGTGGCTTCTTATCTGTAAAATGGTGACGATGACGTTTCCTTCACGAGGTGACTGCAGACAGTGATGCCTTGACGTGCGGAAAGCAGCCCGCACGGTCCCAGGCACAGGTGAGCCAGTCAACACACAGCCGGCGAAGAAGAAAGACCACCTGAAACTCAGACCCTGTCCTCACACGGGGACGGTTCCGCTGGGCGTGAAGCAACCGGAAGTTACGGGCCCCTCCCCTCCCTCCGTGCTACAAGCAGCAGTGGGCCGAGGTCAGAGGCCCCGACGGGCGCTCCCGTGAGCAGAAGGAAGGGCATGTCTGTTCTCGCAGGGGAACAGCTGCAAACTCGGGAGCAGGGAGCCGAGTCCTTCCCCAGGACACCGGCAGACCGCCCGGCCGGCTCACGCACACTCACCGCACACACGTCCACGCTCAGTGAGTCGAGATGGAGGAGGGTGCCCACGCCCACAACCACGCTTCTCCCACAGCCGTAAGGTCCAGGGAACCGCAGTGCACGAACCTCACGAGCAGTCACCAGCCTCGGCTCTGCCACCGTGTGACCCTGGGTGACCCTGGGTGACATCGTGTGACCCCGGGCCACCCCGAGATCCGGGACACAGCAGGTCTGGGGCAGAACCCTGGCGTCTGAATTCACACAAAGTCCAGACGAGCAACCAGGAGAGCCCTCCAGGCCACTCTGGACAAGCAAGAAGGGGCCGAGAGTCCCCGCCCTGGGAGCATGAGGTGACGGAACCGGAAAGACGCCACACAGAGAGGTGGCCGAGTCCTTCTGCCACGAGCGGAGAGGCCATGACCAACGGAAGCAAGACCGGAGAGAGGAGCCCAGGACTGGGGCAGGGCAGGAGCGAGCGTCGTAGACGGAGGCGAGCTCAGCAGGGACCAGGAGGCAGATGAGGGTCATTCCAGAGGGGCTGCGGTGCAGAAGGGGGCCCACACGGCCCCGACCATCAGGGCCCACACGGCCCTGTCACCAGAGGAGCCTGCACGGTGAGGCCACCTTGAGGGGAGCTGGAACCTGGGGTCAAGAGGCAATGCCAGCCTGAGGTGACTTTATGGGAGGTAGCTGGGACACCTTGGAAGGAGTAGGTCCCCAAACTCTCTCTTCCCTTTCTCTGGTCCCAAACCCAAAGGAGCCAGTGGCCTGCTTACGCGCCCACACATGCCGGCCTGTGGGGCAGAGGGAGCTGGGAGGCTGGAGACGTGGTCCAGAGGGGCCAAGGGAAGGTGGGAGCCCCGCTCGGAGGGCGCAGAAGGACACCAGCCATGATCACACATCTGGACCCCGGTCGCTGCACAAATACGTCTCGAGCAGGGACCCAGGGGAGGCCCTGGGGACACAGCTCAGGTGCAGGGCCGAAGGCCCTGTGCTGCGGGTGCTCGGGCACCGGAGTGTGGGTTCAGGGGAGTCCAGCTTCATGACTCACTGTCAGGCTGTAACCCCAGATCCCAGTGCCCCTCTGTCCCACCTTCTGCCCCCCTCCTCCCCTGTCAGCCGTCCTTCCTCTCTGGGGACAGCCTGGCTGGCCACACCTCCCTCTAGTGCCGAGCACTCGGTATCCCCATCCTCGGGCCAGAGGGACCTGGAGTGACCCCCTTCCTCGTGGCCTTCCGAACGGTCACCACGTTCTCCGGGTAAAAGAGAGGTCAGGGAACAGTTTTCAAATGCCCCATCCTGCTCTGGAATGTGGCGGCGTCTCTAAGAAAAACAAAGTCCCGGTGTTTCCAGCCGGGCTGCCACATGGCTGCCTTCCCCGTCTCTGCCTCGGCGCCCCCCCCCCCCCACCGCGGGCACACCCGCCGGGAGAGCTTTCCTGTGGGTAGGGGACTCCGCACTGCAAGGCCACGCCTCGGGCTGCGTACTGTGCCCAGCCTCCTGGGACAGGGCGCCACCCCGGCAGGATCACCTGAGCAGTTCGGGCTCCCCAGGCCCTTCTTGTTGGGTTCTGACCTCATTTTCAGAGAAAACAGCCCAGGACCCCAGGTTGCTACCTCTCCTTTCTTTTAACCCTTTCTATCACGAAGGTGAGGCCTATTTTTTGTTTGTTCTTTTTTTAGGACATTTTTGCATTTATCTTCAGGTACAGCAGGAGGGAGGGAGGGGAGAAGAGAGAGAGAGAAATATCAGCATGAGAGAGAGACACATCCACTGGCTGCCACTCACACGACCCCAACCGGGACCGGGGACAAACTGCAAACGACGTACGTGCCCTTCGCGGGAACCGACCCTGGGACCCTCTGGTCCACAGGCCGACGTGCTAACCGCTGAGCCAAACCGGCCAGGGCACGAGGCGTGTTTTCAAGTGGACCGTCTCAAAGAGCATGTAATCGTAACAGCAGTACTCGCTCAGTGCTTTGAGGCTTACCGGGTACTTTCACAGAGACTCCTACTGGATCCTCAGATCCTTTGAGGGAGGTAGGCATCCGAATTCTACCCACTTTACAGACCGGTGCACTGAGGCTCAGGGGGTTCCGTAGCTGGCCCGGCGGGAAAGCTGGGCTGGCATCCAGCCCAAACCCCCCTGCTGCCACCGCGCTCACCACACCCACCTCCACAGAGCGAGGGTCCCCGGCTAGTGACTGTGACCCCAGAGGGGGACGAAGATGTGTGTTCAGCAAGTGTGTAATGCATTTCTGCGCTGGTGCTATTGGAGAGTTGGCCTGAAAAATAAAAGTGGGGGGCCAAATGCTGGGGGGCAATGGAGAGAGGACAGAGCCATCCTTTCTCCTCGCTGCACGCAGGGTGTTCGTGCTGAGCCTCACGCCTGCGCCGGCCCTGGGGCTGGGCTCCAGATCTGCAGAGAGGGGCTCTGGGGAGGGGCGGCAAACAGGCCCATGAGCTGGGATGTGGAGGACCTGGGGGAGGGTCCGGACAAGGGGGGGACTGAGGGGAGGGTCCGGACAAGGGGGGGACCAGGGGGAGGGTCCGGACAAGCGGGGGACCAGGGGGAGGGTCCGGACAAGGGGGACCAGGGGGAGGGTCCGGACAAGCGGGGGACCAGGGGGAGGGTCCGGACAAGGGGGGGACCAGGGGGAGGGTCCGGACAAGCAGGGGACCAGGGGGACGGTTCTGACAAGTATCAAGGTCACTGAGCTGCTGGGCACCGGTCAGAACGCTTTGCAGGGAATTTTTAATTTTCATTCTTAAAAACTTGGGCCAAGGCGAGACATGAGCACCCCCCCCACCAGGCACCACCGTGAACATGTACCCCCACGCAGCAGGCACTCCCCACCCGGCTCCCAGCAGCACCTGCCGGGGAGGGAGAGGGGTGGGGAGACCTCAGCCACCTGCCCCCTGTGCGCACCAGCCCCCCCCCTCTGCAGCCACGGTCCAGCCCAGACCCTTGGCGGAGCACTGTTCTCAGGACAGAGCTGCCTTTGGGTCCGTCAGAGGCCAGAGAGGTGCCCACTTGAGTCGCTGGGTTAAAGCCCTTCCGGGAGCCTTACATCACTGTGTGCTTCGTCCCCACAGAGAAGTTATAAGTCCTGGTGTGTACAGAGAACTGCGCGCACAGGGCTTAGTGGACAGCGGCTGGGAGGGGACCCGGAGTCGGCCGACGGTCACCACACCAGCCCTCTCACAGAGCTGCCTTCAGTGTGACAGGTCAGCCTGGACAGACGGGGTCAGGCCGGCCACACTTGCAAGTGCAGCGGGGCTCGCGGACGTCCGTGCAAGGGAGACGAAGCTCAGCCACAGCCAGGGGACCGACCTCCCGCTTCCCCACGGCACCGGGTCTCACGTGCCTCCCCGCCCTTCCTGCTACCCTGGTGGAAACTGGGGTGCGGTCTGAGGACACCAACATCCAAGGTGCCCTGCCCTCCTCAAGCCAGGAGAGCGGCACCTGAGCCCGGCAGGGCCCACAGCCGTTTGCCCTGGCATCTGGGTCACACAGACGGCGGAGCAGGGAATGGTCAGTGCCCCTGCTCCAGGAGCAGTGTGGGGCGCTCCCCTTGGCTCCTCCCGGGAGGCTCAGAGCAGCCGGGGCTCCAGGCCTTTCGCCCCCACTGGTCCCCCTTCTCTCTGGTCCAGCCCCTCATGTCTCGTTTCCTGTGATGATGCCCACACCCAGAAAGTCCCATCTGACTCACACTCTAAATCCCAGGGCAGAGGGGTGGAGACTGCACACCTCCAGCACCCCCACTTCATTCGGAGAACCAGGCCCACAGCGGGGCAAGACCGAAGGGCACCGGAGCTCCGGTCCCAATGCACCTCCCAGCCGTGTGGCCTCGGGATTGGGCCCTGACTTCTCTGAACCCGTGTCCTCAACCCTAATGTGAGAGAGTGTCCACCTGGTGGGCCCGGGCGGGGCCGGTAAGATGCACAGAGGGCACCTGGCACCAGGTGCAGCAGCAGCAGGACCCTGGTGGGGGGCGGTTGGGGTTTTGTCCTCATTCTGACGAGGGCCTCTCCTGCTTCTCCTCCCCGAAGGCCGGGGTGCTGGAGATACCACCAGTCTCTTTCCGACGCGTGCGCCCTGAAATCACTACGCTTTTGGCGGCACAGAACCCAAGGCCGCCACGGACAGCCGTCCTGAGCCCCTTTTGGATAGGACTTCTTTTTCTGACTTGAAACCAGGAGCTATTTGCCAAACTGAAATAGCACATAACCCTCAGAACCCGCAGATTTGAGTGAAATCTAATCTTAGCCAAAACTGGCAGGAGCAAGGGGGTGGGGGGAGGATGAGTCAGAGATTCCACCCTTCAGAGGGGGCAGCCTAATATGGCATTGGGGAGCCACAGGGAAGACTCAGTTATGCCTGGACTTTCCGACTGGAGCCACAACTCTGGCCGCGAACCAGCTCCCCCGTACATGCGGCACAGAGCTTGGGGTGGCCACCACGGGGAGCTCGGAGCAGGGTGCAAGGAGCCAGCGAGGAACCCACAGCTTGACCCCCAGGAAAGAGGGCATCACCATCCTCCCCACCTCCTGGGTTCAGGGCCAAGGTGGACCTGCCTTTTCAGGCTGAGCATGGTCCTCGCTGACCCTAAGCTCCCCCAAGTTTGCTGACAATGTCTGAGGGAGGGCACCTGCAAAAGAGGGGGGGCCCCACCCCACAGAGCCTCAGAGCAAACAAACTCATCTTCCTCCCTGGAGACAAGGACCAGGTCGGGGGCCGTCGGAAGGCGGGAAGCGATCTCTGTTGTTAGAACAGCCCTACAACGTAATGAAAATAGACGCCACCTTACATGGTGCGGGTGCCCGCAAAGCCAGGCCCGGCTCCTCACCAGCGTGTGGCTTCGGGCCAGCGACTTTGCTGCTTTGTGCCTGTTTTGTTTGCCTGCTTTGGGTTTTTTAAATCATCTGTGAACTCAAAGAAATTGAGCAGAGGTTCTTACACTGGAGGGCCCGTTCCGGGGCTCTGGCTTGGAGTGTGACTCCGGAGGTGTAGCTGGGGCCCGGGTACAGGCATTCCTAAGCACCCAGGGCTACCGGACTCCCCCAGGACACTCAGAGGGGAAGAGTCCTTGTCCCGACTCCCAGCAAAAATCCTGATTGGACCGGCTGAGGTCCCGCATCCTCTCCTGACCAGTCACGGACTGCAGCTGGGGGGCCAGAGGTGCCGATCGGCCTGGCCTCGGGTCCACTCTCCCAGGCCACACAGATCTCGAAAACTGAGCGTGGGGACTGTTCAGGGGCGGACATTATGCTGGGCGGACAAGCAACAAATGTCCACCAGCCCAGGTGAGGCTGCCCCTGGCCAGACCCCTTTACCCTCTGTGTCGGGCTGTCTGCCCGATCCAGGCTCCTGTGGCCAGCGGACTCCATCTGGAAAGAGCCCGAGTTCAGGTCCCCACATCCAGAGATGACTGTACCTCAACCTTCCAGCAGATGAATCCCTTCGGATCCTTCGGGCCGGAGGCGGTCACTGCTGTCCTCCTGGGTGTTGTTCCCGCAGACCCTGCAGCCACACGATCGGCGTGGTCACCCTGGGTCACTTGTGCCCTGGACGGAAGCACAGAAAACATCCTTCACACTTGGGCTGCAGACCAGCCACAACCAACCTCTGACCTCAGAGAGACTCCCAAGTAACGAGCGTGGTGATGAAGGGGGTCAGTGTGTCCGTGACTTTGTTCCTCACTCCCCGGAAAGCGTTTGTTAGATCCGGAGTTTGGGTTTTAGGTGATGTCCCCAAGGTGAGCCAGCCCCGTATCAGCCTTGCTTCCCAAGCCCTCTGTGGCTCCCCGGGGTCTAGTGGCCCAGGCGGCAAGGAGCCCAGAGGGGAGCCTTCGGCCCACAGTCTGAGACGGAAACCTCGGGGCCAGGACTGGCTTCCAGGTCTGAGTGTCTTGACTGGGGACGCGGTCACTGGAAAACCGACTAAGGTCAGGATTCGGCCAGCAGGCAGGCTCTGTGCTCGGGCAGTTTGAACGCAACGCAAGCTGTGTGACCTTGGGTGACTCTCACCTCCTCTGTGCCTCAGGCTCCCCGGCAAATGGGGTCCTACGAGCCTTACCCCTCAGAGGTGTCTGGGAACATGGAACCCTGCTCCGCACTTGAGACGGTGCGTTCACAAGACGCCAAGGGGCACCTCTGGGGTCGGCCACTGTGTAGTGACAGAAACTGTGAGCTCAGTGAAGACCACCGAGCAGAAGACAGGACCCACGGAAGATGAACCGCGGTGCATTCCGACCCCCTCCCTGCCCTTCGGGTAGATCACAGCCCCACCGGGAAAGCCTTCCGGGGCGGCCTAGGCCTGGGCTGGGAGTGAGCGGGGAGGGTGTGCCGGCCGAGCCCTCCCCGCTGGAGGACGGGGTGCTGGCGTGAGGAAGGGGCCCGGCGGCCTGTGCAGCGACGGGCTCGGGGCCCAGCAACAGGAGGCACCTGAGGGGCACATGCGACCGGCCTGGAGCCGTAGGATGTCCCGCTGCCGAGTCTGGACTCCGTGCCGGCAGCAGGAGCCGCCAGAGAACCGGATGGGACGTGACCGTCTTGGGCCTGGAGCTGGGGGCCGAGCGAAGGCCGGAGGCCCTGGGACAGCCCGGCCGTCCGGAGGCTGAGCCCGCGGATGCTGAGGACACGGCCGTGGGGCTGGGGCAGAGGGAGACGGAGTCCGGTCCTTCCACCAGGGCAGCGGGCGGAAGCGGCTAAGCGGACCCTGGACAGGAGGGAGGAGGCGAGGCCGTGTCTCCAGGTCCCTCCTGAGAGGCTGGGGGGGGGGGGTGTCGGCCGAGGGGGGAGCAGAGCAGATGCCAACTCGAGGAGGAAGGTGTGAGCGGGATGAAGGGCGCGTCCACCCTGGGGGCGGGGCGGGGGGAGCGTCCACGCTGGGGGCGGGGCGGGGGGGCGTCCACGCTGGGGGCGGGGCGGGGGGGCGTCCACGCTGGGGGCGGGGCGGGGGGAGCGTCCACGCTGGGGGCGGGGCGGGGGGGGGGCGTCCACGCTGGGGGCGGGGCGGGGGGGGGGGGCGTCCACGCTGGGGGCGGGGCGGGGGGGGGGCGTCCACGCTGGGGGCGGGGCGGGGGGGTGTCCACGCTGGGGGCGGGGCGGGGGGGGCGTCCACGCTGGGGGCGGGGCGGGCGGGGCGTCCACGCTGGGGGCGGGGCGGGGGGGTGTCCACGCTGGGGGCGGGGCGGGGGGAGCGTCCACGCTGGGGGCGGGGCGGGCGGGGCGTCCACGCTGGGGGCGGGGCGGGGGGGTGTCCACGCTGGGGGCGGGGCGGGGGGGGTGTCCACGCTGGGGGCGGGGCGGGGGGGTGTCCACGCTGGGGGCGGGGCGGGGGGGGGGGCGGGGGGGTGTCCACGCTGGGGGCGGGGCGGGGGGGTGTCCACGCTGGGGGCGGGGCGGGCGGGGCGTCCACGCTGGGGGCGGGGCGGGGGGGGTGTCCACGCTGGGGGCGGGGCGGGGGGGGTGTCCACGCTGGGGGCGGGGCAGGGGGGTGTCCACGCTGGGGGCGGGGCGGGGGGGCGTCCACGCTGGGGGCGGGGTGAGGGGGCGCGTCCACGCTGGGGGCGGGGCGGGGGGAGTGTCCACGCTGGGGGCGGGGCGGGAGGGGGTGTCCACGCTGGGGGCGGGGCGGGGGGGGTGTCCACGCTGGGGGCGGGGCGGGGGGAGCGTCCACGCTGGGGGCGGGGCGGGGGGAGCGTCCACGCTGGGGGCGGGGCGGGGCGGGGCGGGGGGGGTGTCCACGCTGGGGGCGGGGCGCGGGCCGCCTCCTCACACCCGCGAGGTGCGCTGCGTGGACAGAGTGAGCGTCGTGTTTCCTGGACGAAGCCCGTCGAGCCCGGACAGTCCACACAGACCAACTCAACCAGCAGATCCTCCCGCGTGGGCCGCGGCCACCAGCCGAGGGGAGCAGCAGAGCTACGCGGGGGGCGCACCCTAATTCCTCCTTCAACCGGGGCGCTCCGCTTCGTCGGGCCGCGTGTACGAGCACGCGCGGGGCAGCCCCGGGAACTGCAGGGGCCGGAACACAGGCAGGGCCCCTAAGGCCCCTCCTCGTAGAAGGAGCGAGAACACCCGTCTGGCCACGGACACGGGGGGGCGGGGGGGTGGAGGGAGCGGCTGGAAGCAAGTCAGGCGGCAGAATCCACCCCAGCGTGGCCGGGGAGCCGCAAACCACACATATTTGCACTTCAAGAGGGAAACAGCTTAAAAAGTCCTTGAAATAAAGATTCCCAGGTTCCACTGGTGGGCGGGGGGGCAATTTTGGTTCAAAACACATCTCCGTGGCTGGGTTTCAAAGCCCGGGAAAGTGCTCCTAATGGAAACGCTGACCAGCCTGTCCACACACACACTCGGCTTTTTAAGAAAATAAGACTTTCCTTTGCAAGTAGGTCGACTGGGAAAGAAAACAAGAGATTCCTCTGGAAAGTCTGTGCTCCTCAAATGGACGGCAGGGAAAGAACTCCCCGGGGACGAGATGCCCCGGCTTTTCCGTCCACCTGGAGCCAGGTGAGCTGCTGGAGAAGGAAGAGGCGGGCGGACAGGAGCCGCCTGCTGTCCTGCGTGTCTGCCGGGCTGAGCGTCCGGGGTGGCAAGGCCTACCCAGGCAGGCCGAGGAGAGGCCTCCCCGCGAGCCCCCGACCTGGGCTGAAGGGGAAAGTGCTGATCCACCCTAGCGACTATGGCCAACACCTGCATTTCTAGGAGAGCTTGACATCTGCATGTTGTGTGAGCTCAATCTTAGCATCGAAGACCGTTGCAGAAATCGTGAACACAACCAAGGCAACCACGGCCCGGCTCCCGCCGCGGTGGGGGTGGGGGGTGCTCTGAATGTCGCAGGTCAGGGGGAGAGGGGACCCATCTGCTGTGCAGTCGCTCCTGGAGGACAGGGGACTGGGGTTCCTGTCCCAGCCTCTGGGTGTCATTGCGCCAGTGTGCACCCCTTCTCCGGCTTCGCCCCTCTGAGAAGAGGGGATGAGACAAGGTGAACTGCGAGGGTCCTGCACCCCCAGGCTGGGAGCCTGCTCTCAGCTGACAGGAATGAGCCCCGCAGGGGACTGGAGTTGAGGAATTCAGGTAGGTGGAGCCCTCCGGGCGCCCTCAGGTTTCAGGTGACTGCTCAGGATGACCCTCCCTGACCTCCGCAGGAAGGAGCCGGCAGGAGGCCTCGGGCTGGGGAGCTGTCTCTCGCCGTGCCCAGGCGGGCTTGCAAAGGTGCCAACCCCCGCCCCCCCCAGCCCTGCCACCACGGACATCATCCACGAGCGGTGAGGTGGGCACCCTCGGCGAGTTCCTAGCCTGCCTCTTGGAAGGAAGAAGCAGAGGCTCAGAAGCGCTGAGCATCTTCTCCGAGGTCACACAGCACGGAGGGGCCGTGGCAAACGTGAGCCTCCGTGAGCAGAGGCGGCCCATTCTGGGCAATACACACCCAAGTGGGCCATTATCGGCACCTTCCCCTTCTCACGGGGCCCCTTCTCCAGCCCCCGGGGCCCCTTCGAGACAGCGGGTGGCTCTGCCCTGGGCGACCCAACCTGAACCACGGTTGTTTTTCTGAGACTGTCTCCAACCACCGCTCCACCCCCTCCACAGAACTCCGCTTCAAAACAAAGCAGATTTATTACCTGGAAGGAAGATGGGTTCTTCTCCTTCCCTTTGAAGGCTTTTCTTTCAGAGCCCAGATGTGGAAAATACAGAGTGTTGTCTGTGTCTGCTGGGCACCTGCCAGGCCAGCCTGCGGGCCCCTCATCCCCGGGCATCCTGGTGTCAGCGAGGACACAGTCCGCATGTCCTTGCTGCAGAGGAACGAGTCTCCCCAGTGCCGAGGGAGCTGGGCTCCTCTCCTCCGGAACCATGTGCCCCAGCAGCCTTCCAGCACCGTGTCTGCAGCAGCGAACCCTCCCTCGGGGTGCACTGGCCGGGCCCCGCCCTCGCCCTCGCCCTCGGGGTGCACTGGCTGGGCCCCGACCACCGGCTGCACTGGCCGGGCCCCGCCCTCGCCCTCGCCCTCGGGGTGCACTGGCCGAGCCCCGCCCTCGCCCTCGCCCTCGGGGTGCACTGGCTGGGCCCCGACCACCGGCTGCACTGGCCGGGCCCGCCCTCGCCCTCGCCCTCGGGGTGCACTGGCCGAGCCCCGCCCTCGCCCTCGCCCTCGGGGTGCACTGGCCGGGCCCCGCCCTCGGCCCCCTGCTGCCAGCAGCCCCGCTGGGAACCTGGGTCTGGGCAGAGGCATCTTCACGGCGGTTTCTCATTCACACGCAGTTACCTCTTCCACCTGTACCTCGTTTTCCCTCTTTCCAGGGTTTTCCCAGAGTCACCTGACTACAGCTGCACCAGGGGGCCGGCCCAAACGTTGTAGGTGAGAAACCAGAGGACCACGGGGACCAGGGACTTGCCAGGGCCGTGGGGCCGATCGGGGCCGAGCCAGGTGGGAAGTCGGCTCCTGGGCTGGGCTGGGCTGGGCTGCCTGGCCTCCCGTGTGCCTTCTCGGCCTCCCCGAAGGCTGGGGGGCTGTGTAGGAGCGGCAGGCCCGCTCAGAGAGATGGTTTAGCACCTACAGCCCCCCTGTGGTCTGGGGAGAAATCCAGCCCTCAGATCTTGTTGGACGACGTCTGTGGGCTGAACACGAGCCGGGACCAAGGACCGAGAGGGAGGGAAGGGCCGCGCGGACCTAGCTGTATTCCCCCCGACCCGGCCCTGTTCCTGCCCTGCCTGTGCAGGCCCTTCGGGGGTCGTTACAGTTAAATAACGTTGTGAGGGTGAGGACCTAATCCAACAGGGTTGGTGGCCTTCTAAGGGAAAAGAGGGCTCTGTCTCTCCATCCCTGCTCCCCAGGGAAAGGCCACCTACCAGTCCGGAAGAGCTCTGAGCAGAAACCAGACCAACCTGGATCTTGGATCCTGGACTCCAGACTGAGAGATGCAAACGTCTGACGCTCAAGCCCCTGGTCTGCGGTGGTTCCAGCAACCCGAGTGGTCGGGGCAAGTGCACCCTCAGAGGGGGAGGGAGCAAGGGCAGGTCATGGCGGCCAGCCTCCACCCCGGGTGCACCTGTCACCCCTCAGTTTCCCTGCCTAACACCCCCCCAAGTTTCTGACACCTCAAGAGGCCACAGGGGACCCTGTTCACATCCACAGAGACCTGGGCTGAGGTCTGTCCTGCTCAGCTTAGGGAACCATCTCTTCCTTAAAAACTTACCTTCCCGTGGGCAGATTTAGTCATGGTTTCCTTCCCGCGGGGGGACCGTGCCTGTTGCTGTCGTCCACTAGGGTGTGAAGCCTTCCTCTGACCTGGGTCACTCGTCCTCCTCGACCTCGGCTGTCCTGCAGGAGGTCCAAGTGCGGCCACCGCCAACCGAGCTCAGCACGGGGAGGTGCTGCGTACGGAGCCGCCGCGGGACGTGTGGATGCTGAGGAGGGGCCCCAGGCCGAGTATCGGGCCAGCGGGGTCCCAGCCCCCTCATGGCAACTGTGTGGCTGTGAGGGTGTCGCCTGACCGGTCTCAGATGTGTGGTGAGATGAGGTGCGAGAAGATGCTAGGAAGACCCACCGAAGCTGAGTTCCCTTCTTCACGGGCCGAGCAGGGATGGCTCGCCCTGCTCCTGCCTGGTCAGTACCTGGCCAGAGGCCTGGATAAATGGAAGTGTCCAGCCATGTTCTCTGTGAACTGCCTGTAAAACTGTGACAAGGGCCACCACGTCTCAGATAGCCTGCCTCCCAGGTACACAGCAGGTCAGATAGCAGCCCCTCCTACAGGTGTGTCCGCGTCTGCGCCTGGGAACCTGAGTGAACTTCTGGGGAAACGGGGTCTTTGCAGACGTCACTACGTTAAGGACCTCGAGACGAGGTCGTCCTGGGTCAGGCAGGTTGTCCCTACGTGCGATGACAGCTGTCCTCAGCAGAGACACCGGCGACGAGGAGACGGGGGCAGAGACTCGGGGCTGAGCCACCAGGACACGGAACAAGCGCAGGTCCTGCCCCGGAGCCTGGAGGAGGGGCCTCGCCCGGGAGACACTTCAGTTCGGGGCCCCCCGGCCTTCAGAACGGTGACGGAAGTTTCTGTTGTGCGAAGTCTGGGGTGATCCGTCACTGCAGCCGTGCGTCACGACGTGTCACCCTGTACCGCACAGCGAGGGCCACATCCTCCCACCCCGAGTGCAGCTGGGCCCATGGCGCTGGGCTCGGGGCCACCAACTTGCCGGAACGCGGTCAAATGAGCAGACGTGTCCCAGAGGTCCCCTGGCAGGGCAGCCTCACACGCTGGCTTCGGGACGGGCTCAAGGAGCCGCTTCTCCTCACCCATCGACAACTCTACCCAAATAGCCCCCCAAAAAAACCAGGGTAGGGCTCCACATCTCTGGAATGCGCCCCGATCCCTGGCTTTGCAGAGTCGAAGCACCTGCCGCCCGGGAAACCCTGTCCTTCCTGCTGGGAGGGGGGGCGGGGGCAGCCAGCACTCTGCCTGGCGAGAGGGCTCAGCGAGGAGACTCTGGGCAGTGGCGGGCGGGGAGGGGCGGGGAGTGTCGATGCTCCGGGTCCAGTCGTCCAGCTGGAAACCCTCAAAGGCACCAACAAGGCAGTGAGAGCGTCGATTTGCATAAAAGCAGTGCCCCGGCCGCAATGACGGTCTCTGAGTCAGTCCCCAGCCCTGCCCGCCGACTCCAGCCCCCAGCCCCCCAAATTCCTGATCTCTCCACCCACCCCTCCTTCTTTCCTAGTAGCGGGCGTGGCCCTGCAGGTCTGAACCCTCCTTCTAGGACACCCTGGGCCTCCTGCGATCTTAAATAACCAGGGATCACAGGGGGCCGGGTCCCTGGCCACCGGAGACTCTAAATATTCGTGCTGTCGCGAGAGCCTGTGAGCTCCGCTCAACGACACCTGGTGCACACTCTCAACCGCAAGTACCTGCCGCCGCCCCCGGGCCCTCTCGGGTTCCCTGCGGGTCCACAGGTGCCATGTAAGTCAGGTCAGGCCACACGTGAACCTGTCCAGGGCACCAGGACATCCTTGCTGGCTCCTCACCCTCCCCGCCTTCGAGCTGGGCTGGGCTCCCCAGGGGCTCAGCTTCCCCGGCACCCGCCCCCTCCGGGTGCCCTTCCCGGGGTCCCCTCCACCTCACACCTCCTGCTGTCACCCCACTCACCTGCCTTCAGGTCAGAAGGTAAGGGCTTGCAGCTCGACTGGCTCTGAACCTCACGTAGAAGACGAGGGAAAAGCTGAAACTGGATCCCGGCGTTTTTATCTCCAGTCTCCATGACCTGCTCACATTTACCCACGTGGAGATTCTCTTCCGACCTGTTTCGGGGGGCGGGGGGGCTGATTTATGGAGCAGGGGCTGTGTCTAGAGGTGATTGTAACCAGTTACTGGGGAGCAAACCGGAGTCACATGGAGTCGTGTGCTCGGTGAACTGAGGCAGCTCCAGCGTCCCAGTCCTGGGGTGGTCTGTGTTCAGAGAGGGGTTCGGACGCGCCAGGACACCGGGACGATGGGGAAGAAAACCCGGCGACAGGGCCGAAGCGAGCCACCCTGCCCGCAGCCGTGTTGCCGCGTCACGTGGGACAAAGTGCTCCTTCGCTGCAAGAGACACGGCGCACCTCCTGCCGGGCGGGCATCACTCAGCTCCCAGTGCCACCTCCCCCATCGCTGCTCCGGGGAGGACCCGAGTATTTATGTAGCTTTGGTGTGCGGATCTCTGTGGAACCTTCCGGGGCGCGCGGCGAGCAGGTTGCTCCCCGGCGCTTAGGGAGAACCGGCGTCAGGAAGGCCCTTTAGACAGCACGTTGGCCGCTGTCTCCAAAGGACCTTGAAACTTCCCGCTTGGCCAGAGCGCATTATCTTTATGGCTTTGAACCCTACTATCCCCACCCCCGAGGCCTCTCTTCCGTGGGTGCCATTCTTGAACACGTCACCCAGTTCAGGACCGCGCTATCTGCTGCCGTCCCGCCACGGTCACCTGCGCGGCCTGGCCCCGCACGGCCCCCTTGGCCGAAGCTGGGGTCTCGGGCTCCTTGTGGAAGGCAGTAGAGCGGGGTGCCTTCCAGCTTGGCGGACCGCCGTGTCCGTCACAACCACCGACGTGGGACGCGGGTGGGCGGGGCCGGGTGCCAAGGGCGCTTCACTAGTGGCCACGGAGATGTGTTTTGTATAATTTTCACACGTCACCGGATGTACCTCTTGTTTTCTGTCAGCCATTTACACGTGTAACAGCCTCAGCTCCAGAAGCAGGCCGGGCTGGGTTTGGTCTGTGGGCCGTGGCATGTGCCCTCGTCCCGTCTGCCCGTGCCCACGTCCATCTGCCCGTGCCCACGTCCAGTCTGCTTGTACCGACCTCACAGGAGCGTCCCGGGCAAACCTGGCTTTGGCGTCCATACTGGGCACTCTCCCTGCGGTTCTGAAACCTTTCAGCAGCCGGTCGGTGCCGTTCTCAGCGTGTCGGCCCTTAAAGCTCAGGTGGGGTGTCCTGGCCGGTGTGGCCCAGCGGTTGGAGCGTCATCCCCTGGACCAAAGAGTCGTGGGTTTGACTCCAGTCAAGGGCACGTACCTCGGTTTTGGTTCGGTCCCCAGCCCTGGTCGGGGTCGCGCAGGAGGCAACCGATTGGTGTGTCCCTCTCACATCGACGTTTCTCTCCCTCCCTCCCTTCGACTCTATCTGAAAATACGTGGAAAAATATCCTGAGGTGGGGATTTTAAAAATCAATTTAAAAAGTGAAAAGCTCGGATAGGCATTGCCTGCGTTGTCTATGCAGCAGCCCTCGTAGGGAAAAGGGGGCAGGTTAAATACTGTAAACACAATTTCACGACTTTTCAACATTTTGATCATTATCTTTACTGACTTAAAATGTATTAAATATTTTTGTATGGGGGGAGGGGCAGACATGACCCTAGTGAGTTCTAGAAGGTTCTCTGCCCCTTTCCAACTGCATCCTGTGACCGGGGAGGGACGCAGGCGGGATCCAGGTCAGTGCCCTCAGCAGTGGAGTCAGGAGACCCACTGAGCACACATCCCAATGTCCTGGCCAGTTGGCTCCGCGGTTAGAGCGTCAGCCTGCGGTCCAGAGACCCGGGTTCGGTTCCCACTAAGGGCACGTACCTCGGTTGCAGTTTGTCCCCGGCCCTGGTTGGGTCATGTGGGTGGCAGCCACTCGATGTGTCCCTTTCACATCGATGTTTCTCTCTCTTCCTCCCTCCCGCTCTGAGGATAAATGCAAACAAACAAAAACAAACAACAACAAAACACACACAACCCAAGAGGAGGCAGGTGCTGAGCCGCAGGAGGAGGACTCCTACCTGTGAGGTTCTCCCAGCCCCGATCCCCACACACCGGGGGTCGGCTGTGCACGTGAGGGAGCCACCGTCACACAGGTCCCCACCTGACCGTCTCAGGCCTGCTGTCCTGTCCAGCACCTCATGTGACCTCTGAGCAGGACTGGGGGGCAGTTTTAAGGAGCCCATCAACCCCCCACTGGTGATCCCAAGGAAAAGAGGACCAAAGGGCCCCGTTGCGGGGTGTCACCTAGGACTGGAAGGCTTCACCCGTCCCCCCAGCCCGGTCGTTTCAAGGCTCCTTGGGGGTGAAATGTGAGAGAGGATGAACTTGGCATTCATCTTTAAAAACCACAAAATAAGTCTCCAGATGCAGGCTGGACGAGGAGGACCCCGAAGTGCAGGCCTAAGCGATGGTGCGTCCACGGGTCCCGCTGGACTTTCTCGGCAATGAAGCCGGGGACGTGGGGTGGAGACCCACTCACGGATCCCAGCCACGGAGCAAGGCTCACCCTTTGCATGGCCGGACCCTGCTCCTTCACTCCCCGAGAGGACAATGGACCCCCACGCAGCTCCTCTGCCCAACTGTCCACTGAGCCCGTCCGCTGTCCTGGGAAGTGCAAAGGCCAAATCAAGTATCTGGTTCTGGAAAAGCCAGTGAGGTACCACGTGTCTGATCCAGGACCCAGATGGCGTCTCAGCTATGAAACTCTCAGGAAGACACTCACACCCACTGGGCTGACTCTGACAAAAAATGAGGGCGCACAAGTGTGGCAAGGACATGGGACACCGGGGTCCTCTCCGTGGCAGCACACTGGGGGGACAGCCTGAGCTCCTCCAGCGGCTGCCCCGTGACCAGACCCCAGAAGAACAAACACACATGTCCACACGAGAACCTGACAGAGACGTCCACGCAGCACCCGCCCAGAAGCCAGAACAGGACTCAACCCACTGGCCATGGCTGGTGAGCAGAGGAACACAGTGTTGTGTCCACACACGGGCAGGACCTGGCCATCGCTGGTGAGCAGCGTCGTGTCCACACACGGGCAGGACCTGGCCATCGCTGGTGAGCAGTGTTGTGTCCACACACGGGCAGGACCTGGCCATCGCTGGTGAGCAGCGTCATGTCCACACACGGGCAGGACCTGGCCATCGCTGTGAACAGTGTTGTGTCCACACACGGGCAGGACCTGGCCATCGCTGGTGAGCAGCGTCGTGTCCACACACGGGCAGGACCTGGCCATCGCTGGTGAGCAGTGTTGTGTCCACACACGGGCAGGACCTGGCCATCGCTGGTGAGCAGCGTCATGTCCACACACGGGCAGGACCTGGCCATCGCTGTGAACAGCGTTGTGTCCACACACGGGCAGGACCTGGCCATCGCTGGTGAGCAGCGTCATGTCCACACACGGGCAGGACCTGGCCATCGCTGGTGAGCAGTGTCGTGTCCACACACGGGCAGGACCTGGCCATCGCTGGTGAGCAGCGTCGTGTCCACACACGGGCAGGACCTGGCCATCGCTGTGAACAGTGTTGTGTCCACACACGGGCAGGACCTGGCCATCGCTGGTGAGCAGCGTCGTGTCCACACACGGGCAGGACCTGGCCATCGCTGGTGAGCAGCGTCGTGTCCACACACGGGCAGGACCTGGCCATCGCTGGTGAGCAGTGTTGTGTCCACACACGGGCAGGACCTGGCCATCGCTGGTGAGCAGCGTCGTGTCCACACACGGGCAGGACCTGGCCATCGCTGTGAACAGTGTTGTGTCCACACACGGGCAGGACCTGGCCATCGCTGGTGAGCAGCGTTGTGTCCACACACGGGCAGGACCTGGCCATCGCTGGTGAGCAGCGTCGTGTCCACACACGGGCAGGACCTGGCCATGGCTGTGAACAGTGTTGTGTCCACACACGGGCAGGACCTGGCCATCGCTGGTGAGCAGCGTCGTGTCCACACACGGGCAGGACCTGGCCATCGCTGGTGAGCAGCGTCGTGTCCACACACGGGCAGGACCTGGCCATCGCTGGTGAACAGTGTTGTGTCCACACACGGGCAGGACCTGGCCATCGCTGTGAACAGCGTCGTGTCCACACACGGGCAGGACCTGGCCATCGCTGTGAACAGTGTTGTGTCCACACACGGGCAGGACCTGGCCATCGCTGGTGAGCAGCGTCGTGTCCACACACGGGCAGGGCCTGGCCATCGCTGGTGAGCAGCGTCGTGTCCACACACGGGCAGGACCTGGCCATCGCTGGTGAGCAGCGTCGTGTCCACACACGGGCAGGACCTGGCCATCGCTGGTGAACAGTGTTGTGTCCACACACGGGCAGGACCTGGCCATCGCTGTGAACAGTGTCGTGTCCACACACGGGCAGGGCCTGGCCATTGCTGTGAACAGTGTCGTGTCCACACACGGGCAGGACCTGGCCATTGCTGTGAACAGCGTCGTGTCCACACACGGGCAGGACCTGGCCATCGCTGGTGAGCAGCGTCGTGTCCACACACGGGCAGGACCTGGCCATCGCTGGTGAACAGTGTTGTGTCCACACACGGGCAGGACCTGGCCATCGCTGTGAACAGTGTCGTGTCCACACACGGGCAGGGCCTGGCCATTGCTGTGAACAGTGTTGTGTCCACACACGGGCAGGACCTGGCCATCGCTGGTGAGCAGCGTCGTGTCCACACACGGGCAGGACCTGGCCATCGCTGGTGAACAGTGTTGTGTCCACACACGGGCAGGACCTGGCCATCGCTGTGAACAGTGTCGTGTCCACACACGGGCAGGGCCTGGCCATTGCTGTGAACAGTGTCGTGTCCACACACGGGCAGGACCTGGCCATTGCTGTGAACAGCGTCGTGTCCACACACGGGCAGGACCTGGCCATCGCTGGTGAGCAGCGTCGTGTCCACACACGGGCAGGACCTGGCCATCGCTGGTGAGCAGCGTCGTGTCCACACACGGGCAGGGCCTGGCCATCGCTGTGAACAGCGTCGTGTCCACACACGGGCAGGACCTGGCCATCGCTGGTGAACAGTGTTGTGTCCACACACGGGCAGGGCCTGGCCATCGCTGGTGAACAGCGTTGTGTCCACACACGGGCAGGGCCTGGCCATCGCTGTGAACAGCGTCGTGTCCACACACGGGCAGGACCTGGCCATCGCTGGTGAACAGTGTTGTGTCCACACACGGGCAGGACCTGGCCATCGCTGGTGAGCAGCGTTGTGTCCACACACGGGCAGGGCCTGGCCATCGCTGTGAACAGTGTCGTGTCCACACACGGGCAGGACCTGGCCATCGCTGGTGAGCAGCGTCGTGTCCACACACGGGCAGGACCTGGCCATCGCTGTGAACAGCGTTGTGTCCACACACGGGCAGGACCTGGCCATCGCTGGTGAGCAGCGTTGTGTCCACACACGGGCAGGACCTGGCCATCGCTGTGAACAGTGTTGTGTCCACACACGGGCAGGACCTGGCCATCGCTGGTGAGCAGCGTTGTGTCCACACACGGGCAGGACCTGGCCATGGCTGTGAACAGTGTTGTGTCCACACACGGGCAGGACCTGGCCATGGCTGTGAACAGCGTTGTGTCCACACACGGGCAGGACCTGGCCATCGCTGTGAACAGCGTTGTGTCCACACACGGGCAGGACCTGGCCATTGCTGGTGAGCAGCGTCGTGTCCACACACGGGCAGGACCTGGCCATTGCTGGTGAGCAGCGTCGTGTCCACACACGGGCAGGACCTGGCCATCGCTGGTGAGCAGCGTCGTGTCCACACACGGGCAGGACCTGGCCATCGCTGTGAACAGTGTTGTGTCCACACACGGGCAGGACCTGGCCATCGCTGGTGAGCAGCGTTGTGTCCACACACGGGCAGGACCTGGCCATGGCTGTGAACAGTGTTGTGTCCACACACGGGCAGGACCTGGCCATGGCTGTGAACAGCGTTGTGTCCACACACGGGCAGGACCTGGCCATCGCTGTGAACAGCGTTGTGTCCACACACGGGCAGGACCTGGCCATTGCTGGTGAGCAGCGTCGTGTCCACACACGGGCAGGACCTGGCCATTGCTGGTGAGCAGCGTCGTGTCCACACACGGGCAGGACCTGGCCATCGCTGGTGAGCAGCGTCGTGTCCACACACGGGCAGGACCTGGCCATCGCTGTGAACAGCGTTGTGTCCACACACGGGCAGGACCTGGCCATCGCTGTGAACAGCGTTGTGTCCACACACGGGCAGGACCTGGCCATTGCTGGTGAGCAGCGTCGTGTCCACACACGGGCAGGACCTGGCCATCGCTGGTGAGCAGCGTCGTGTCCACACACGGGCAGGACCTGGCCATCGCTGGTGAACAGTGTTGTGTCCACACACGGGCAGGACCTGGCCATCGCTGTGAACAGTGTCGTGTCCACACACGGGCAGGGCCTGGCCATTGCTGTGAACAGTGTTGTGTCCACACACGGGCAGGACCTGGCCATCGCTGGTGAGCAGCGTCGTGTCCACACACGGGCAGGACCTGGCCATCGCTGTGAACAGCGTCGTGTCCACACACGGGCAGGACCTGGCCATCGCTGGTGAGCAGCGTCGTGTCCACACACGGGCAGGACCTGGCCATCGCTGGTGAGCAGCGTCGTGTCCACACACGGGCAGGACCTGGCCATCGCTGGTGAGCAGCGTTGTGTCCACACACGGGCAGGGCCTGGCCATCGCTGGTGAACAGTGTCGTGTCCACACACGGGCAGGGCCTGGCCATCGCTGGTGAGCAGCGTCGTGTCCACACACGGGCAGGACCTGGCCATCGCTGGTGAACAGTGTTGTGTCCACACACGGGCAGGACCTGGCCATGGCTGTGAACAGTGTTGTGTCCACACACGGGCAGGACCTGGCCATGGCTGTGAACAGTGTTGTGTCCACACACGGGCAGGACCTGGCCATCGCTGGTGAGCAGCGTCGTGTCCACACACGGGCAGGACCTGGCCATCGCTGGTGAACAGTGTTGTGTCCACACACGGGCAGGACCTGGCCATCGCTGTGAACAGTGTCGTGTCCACACACGGGCAGGGCCTGGCCATTGCTGTGAACAGTGTCGTGTCCACACACGGGCAGGACCTGGCCATTGCTGTGAACAGCGTCGTGTCCACACACGGGCAGGACCTGGCCATCGCTGGTGAGCAGCGTCGTGTCCACACACGGGCAGGACCTGGCCATCGCTGGTGAGCAGCGTCGTGTCCACACACGGGCAGGGCCTGGCCATCGCTGGTGAACAGCGTTGTGTCCACACACGGGCAGGGCCTGGCCATCGCTGTGAACAGCGTCGTGTCCACACACGGGCAGGACCTGGCCATCGCTGGTGAGCAGCGTTGTGTCCACACACGGGCAGGGCCTGGCCATCGCTGGTGAACAGTGTTGTGTCCACACACGGGCAGGGCCTGGCCATCGCTGGTGAGCAGCGTCGTGTCCACACACGGGCAGGACCTGGCCATCGCTGTGAACAGCGTTGTGTCCACACACGGGCAGGACCTGGCCATCGCTGGTGAGCAGCGTTGTGTCCACACACGGGCAGGACCTGGCCATCGCTGGTGAGCAGCGTCGTGTCCACACACGAGCAGGGCCTGGCCATCGCTGGTGAGCAGCGTTGTGTCCACACACGGGCAGGACCTGGCCATCGCTGTGAACAGCGTTGTGTCCACACACGGGCAGGACCTGGCCATCGCTGGTGAGCAGCGTTGTGTCCACACACGGGCAGGACCTGGCCATGGCTGTGAACAGTGTTGTGTCCACACACGGGCAGGACCTGGCCATGGCTGTGAACAGCGTTGTGTCCACACACGGGCAGGACCTGGCCATCGCTGTGAACAGCGTTGTGTCCACACACGGGCAGGACCTGGCCATCGCTGGTGAGCAGCGTTGTGTCCACACACGGGCAGGACCTGGCCATGGCTGTGAACAGTGTTGTGTCCACACATGGGCAGGGCCTGGCCATCGCTGGTGAACAGTGTTGTGTCCACACACGGGCAGGACCTGGCCATCGCTGTGAACAGCGTTGTGTCCACACACGGGCAGGACCTGGCCATCGCTGGTGAGCAGCGTTGTGTCCACACACGGGCAGGACCTGGCCATGGCTGTGAACAGTGTTGTGTCCACACACGGGCAGGACCTGGCCATGGCTGGTGAGCAGCGTCGTGTCCACACACGGGCAGGGCCTGGCCATCGCTGGTGAGCAGCGTCGTGTCCACACACGGGCAGGACCTGGCCATCGCTGTGAACAGCGTTGTGTCCACACACGGGCAGGACCTGGCCATGGAAAGGGAACGAGGTGCCGGCAGGTGCTGCCCCACGGACAGACCTTGAAAGCCAGGCCACGTGAAAAGACCCAGACACGAGACCGCCCGTCCTGGAGGACCCCAGGTGTGTGAAATGGCCGGACAGGCAAACCCGCAGACAGCACACAGACGCGTGGTCCCAGGGCTGGGGGACGGGGGACGGGGGACGGGGGACGGGGGCGGCTGCTGGTTGGCACGGACGCCTCCGTGGAGTGGCGGAATGTTCCTGGATTACTGGGTGGTGCTGGTTGCACAACCTGTGAATATACCACTTTAGAACATCACTCCTGTACAAATTCTTAGGAAGAAGAATCGCGGGCGTAGGGAGCAGACTGACAAACCTCCGAGGGAGGGGGTGGGAGGAGGGAAGAGATAAACCAAAGAACTTCTATGCACAGCCAATGGACACGGACACTAGGCTGGGGAAGGCAGGAGGGGGTGGGAGTGGGAAGGAGGGGGTCAATGGAGGAAAAAGGGGGACATCTGTAATAGTTTCAACAATAAAAAATAATAACAATAAAAGAGAAAACTACTGAGTGTGTCGGCCAGAGCTGAGCGCGGCTCCTGCAGGTAGCCCTCCTGGTGTGACCACGAGGTGACCCGTTTCACAGCTGAGAAAGTGAAGGTCTCCGTGGGGTCCATGACTTGCCACCGTCACAGCTGAAAGACGGAACGAATCCAACTCTGTCCCGACCCACCGTGCGTCGTCCTCCTCCTCCTCGGAAGGCTGCCACCCTGTTCGTTTAGCCCGATTCCCAGCTGCATGGCCCTCGGGGGTCTCCGCTTCCTAGCAGACACCCCCACCCCACCCCCTAGAGCCTCCATGTGCAGTTCAAGCCAGCAGACCAGTGTCTTGACCAGAATTGGTGGTTGGGCCCTTAGTCCCCAGCTGTTTGCTTCTGCCACACGGTTTTGCTCCTGGGTGGGACCAGACCTTCCCACAGGACCTGGTGGAGGGAGGTCCGGAGCGGGGAGATGGAGGCTGAGCAGTGGGTAAGACACCTGGTCCTGAGTCTGCAGCCCTCCCCTCAACCCTCTCTGCTCCTGTCCTCCCCACCCTGCCCGAGGCCACCACCGCTGAGCTTTCTGAGGTAGCCCCTTGAACACGCCCTCCCCTGTTGCAGACAGCGGGGCCAGGCACCCCAATCTCATGTCCAGTGACAGTCACGTGGTGTGTCATCATCACCTGACCCCCGTGCTCTCTCAGGTCTAGGGATGGGGGCGGGGCACGAGCTCCAGGATTCCCATCATGCCCGGCTTCTGCTGATTTGGGCAGTTCCCCCCCTTCTCAAGGACCTGCCACCTTCTCTCCCTCGATGGCAAGTTTCTCGGAAGCCTTGCAACACTAAAACGGCACCAGTCAGCCGAGGACTGCAACCTGCATGGCCTCCTACAGCCATGTCCTGCCCTTCGGTCTCGGGAGCATAAGTAGGCACCGTCGGTCTTCAGAGAACCGCACGGACGGGGACCTGCTCCAAACACCTGCCCCTGGCCAAGGGGGTCGCCGTGGCGGGCAGGCTGCAGTCACCACGCTGTGCACTTGATCCACGGCTGCGCTCACTTCTAAAACCACGCACTTGGGCGGGCGTGACCCTGCTCTGCCCAGGACGAAGGGCAGCTCCGGGGGCTGGTAGACGCGGCCCAGGACTGCAGACCACTGTCCAGATGCCAGCACGACCCAGACCCCGGGGCAGACCCTTCTGAACCACCGATGACCCCCCGGGGGCCTGGCGTGGGGACGGGCAGCAGGTATGATGAGACCCCGAGTCCTGGGCTCGCATTTGATAACAGGCCGAATGCTGCTTCTCCCTGCAGATTGGTGGTGGCGTGAAAACGAGTAAAATTGTTTAAAATTTTGCTCACGTCCTTTCTGCCACTTCAGAGGCAACGTCTCCTCTGCGTACAGGACAAGGGAGCGAGCTGCGGGTTCCAAGGTCCCCAGTGCCAGGACCTTCTGACCATGTGCCCGCTCACCTGACCCGTCCGGACAGCAGCCCCCCGCAGGCTCTCCCCACCCATCCCTCCCGCTCCTCTGGGGGCAGTAGGCCTGGAAGGCACGGGGACCCCGTAAGCAAGAGCCAGGCTCCGACCCCGCCCCAGACCCCCCACGCGTCCTCGGCACTGGGTCCCCCCCAGTGACACACGGAGCCCCGCCTCCCTCTGACCACCCGGCAGCACCCGGTCCACACCTCCGAGCACAGGAGACACTCGACGAGACAGGAGTATTAAAAAAATAAGCTGCAGGACATTTATTCTGTCTTGTTAACATTAATATCCGTAGAAACATTTTTATTGTCAGTATAAAAATTAACAGGCTTTATTAAATACTTTCTCCAATGTCAACACACACAAAATCAGTGTATTCTGCATCCAGCTATGGCGTGAGCAGGTGTCTGGGAAGCGACACGCCCGCAGCCGAAGGGACGCTCCGCCGCCTGACCCGGCGTGGGGCCGGTCTGTGGGGCGTCCTGCCCGGAGACGGAAGCAATCCCTTAAAAAGATGGACGTCTCCCCCAGACTATCAGCAGAACAACGCAGTGTTTCAGTTTCCTGTGACGAGCCGTGATGATCCCAAAAGGCTTCTCCAAGGCCAGTGAACGCGATCCAAGTCCGCTGGAGAGAACACAGGCTGGTCCCGGGACCACGGGACTCGGGGGCAGGAGGCCAGCTGCCGCGAGAGGTGCGTTCAGCTTCGGTCTCAGCTAAGGGCCCCCTCGAGGAGCGGGTTAAGGCATCTTTTTAAGAGAACGCTGGTCCCACTGGGCTGGGGAAGTCCGGTCGACGGCCACACGGGCCACGGGAGAGCCGCGTATCACACGGGACACACCGCGGCCGGCCTTCCCACACGGGCGCGTAGGGCTACCTGACAGCGAGGTTCAAACACAGTCTGAGCCTCATCCCCCCAACCAGTCACATCTGCAAATATTTCTCTTTCCAAAGGATCCGATAACTAGTTAAGTCTGAGCAATAGGTTATCTAATCCAACGCACTGCCCACGTAGAAACGCCACTTAAATTACCAAAAAAACCAACTATACTGATTAATTGCTTTGTCTATTACCAATCCATTAATAAATTAATGTTACACCATTTTCCCTGAAAGCAAAGTGTCTTTTCACCTCTGCTCGGTGAGAATTAAACTCTGGGTGAGGACAGCACTTAGCAAATAGCTATTTAAAAAAACAAAAAAACAAAAACCAATTTTCTAGGCATCGGGGCATCCATTTAAAATCAATACAAAAAATAATTCCTTGTAAATATATAATATATATCTATACATAATTTGAATATATTTACACACATCCAGCACCTCTATACTGCAACTGTGCTCCGTTAAGTGTGTGCTGACATATACTTTCTCCAATTATTACAAAATTCACAAGGAAGGCCAGACACCCCCGGCCTCGAGCCCAGCTGGTCCACAGCCGGCGCCCGCGGCCGTCCACCGCCCACAAACAGCCTCCTTCTCCTGGCGAGGATGACAAGTCTCCAGCCGTATACATTCTTTACACGTGTGCCGATTCCTGTGCCCACCGCTCGCTCCGTGGACCCATATATACAGGCAGCCCCGGAGGCCTTGCCGCCCAGTGTGGCAGGTTCCCGGAGCCCCCATGCGGAGCCCCCTCATGTCTGGACACTGCCGTTCGCGTGTGCACACTGAGGAAGGCAGGGTTCGTAGGGCAGGGGGTCCGGGGAGAACACAGAGTCGTCCCCTGACGAGCACGAGCTCCTCGTGTAGCTGGGCGAGTACTGTTCCAGGGGCCGGCTCAGGTCCAAGTAGTCCTGCAAGAGGGGAGAGACGTTTTATTTCATCTCAGGTCAGGATAACAAGGCGAGTACGGTTCGAGGGGCCGACGGAGGTCCAAGTAGTCCTGCAAGAGGGGAGAGACGTTTCGTTTCACACACAGGCTCCTGACATGCTGACGTGGCGCTGGGACAAGACGGGGCACCCCCTGGAGGCTGGGAGGCCCAGGTGCCCACCCTGCTTTCTCTGGCTGCCTCTTGCTTTTCCTTCCCAGCCTGTCGGACAAACGACGGGCCAGTGGGGAGCGTGAGGACCTGGTGGACAAAGGGGCTCCCACCCAGACGGCCCGTTTGCTCTCCGCCTCCCACGCGAGCACAGGGTTCGGATCCGTGCCCAGCACAGTGAAGCACAAGGTGTGGGTTCCAGGGCCTGGACCACGGAGACCACTGGTTTCAGGGGTCACTCAGGGAGCACGTCCCTGTGCGGCAGACACGTCCACACGAACTCGTCCCTCTCAGAGGATTCGACCTCGAGATGCACCCAGGTCCTGAGCCTCAGAGGGGCCTGGACGTTACATCCACAATGAACTTCGGGGGACATTTAGGAAAACAGAGGTTCAAGTTTCAAAGCTGTGAGGGCCTGAAGCCCTCCTCGCCCTGGCCGGTGCTGCCCACCGGGTGGCCCTGGGGGACAGCCCGAGCGTGGATGGACGTGAGCCAAGAGCACTTTTTAACATTGTTAAGTGGTGAGGGATTAAAACAAGAATTAAAAGCCAATGGCTCCCTCCCGGCATTTGAAATGATACAAAACGGCACATGCGCACATCACCCAGGTACGGCCGGCCCGTGTCCTGGGAGACACGTCGTGTACGCGCTGCCTGAGGCCGAGCTGAGCCGGCCCAGAGTTGAGGGTCTGCCCCTGCCCCTCCCGAAAGGTCTGCAGACCTGCTCTGGAGCCGGGGAAGGGCTTCCAGACTGGGGACCCCGGGGCTCCCGGCCTCACCTGGGCCGGCACAGGGTGCTCTGCTCACACCCCCAGGAGCCAGCGACTTGCTCTGCCACGTGGCTTTGCCGTGGCGGGGAGAACCGTGGAGCCCAGCAGCCCGCCGCAGGGCTATCACCGGGGCCCACAGAATGCTGGCGGCTACACATGAGAAAAGACACGCACACAAACCCCACTGTAATTCATCACCAGCGTTGGCAAGAGAGAGCGTCCCTGTCCAAGAATGGGGGGGGGGGGGGGTCCGTCAGTTCCAACAACATCAGCATGAACCACACAACTGGAAACCAACACACCCACCGCATCAAAGGGCGCTTTTTGCTTACAGTGATAAAAATGAAATTCTGTCCTAAATGGAACCATTTTTCTTGAGCATATGGTAATGATTTTCAGAAGGAAAGAAACTTCGATTTTTATATCCGTTAGACAATATGGCATTCTGCTCTTGTATTTCAGGACGCTGGCTGTACATTCAGTGTGCCCGGGCCGCTCTACGTGTAAACATAAACACAGAGCGTGGAGCACGGGCCGAAGAGCGTTGAAACGGACCAGTCGTGCGTCCCAGTTTCTAAATGAAGCCATAAATGCTCAGATCCGACAGGAGAAAATAGGAGTGTCAGTAGATTCCGAGTCTAGGGTTAAAGGAACTTATATTGGAAACAACAATTTTGGCAGGAGAAGAAAGTTGTGTTTTTTCCCTTGAACTGTTCCTTTCCTTTCAACTTCTGAAGGTCAGCTGTGTTCATTTAAATGCAAACTCTCCCTTTATCACCCTCCGTCAGACTCGCGAGATAAGGCTGCTGGCTTGCAGCTTCCTATCACGACGTTGGACTATTTCTCTAAAACCGCTCTACAATTACATGTATTATTCAAAAATGTAAATGTATCGTTTTCTTTCCAAAATATTGAGGCAATTTTAACTTTGGTTGCTGTTAAGACAACTGTGGGTTTCAGGGTGTGTTTTTTTCCTGTGTGAAGGAACCCTGCCCTGACCCTCACTGAGCATCTCACTTCGTCCAGGAACAGCTCCTCTGGATTGTGGGTCTCTCTGGCCTTGCTGGTGCGTCTTCCCTGCTCGGACCCACACCCCAGTCCACCCCGTGTGCACCCTGGAGCGGCCGCTGACCCGGCTGGATCCGGACAGTGAGTGGCAGTGGCTAGATTCCACAGTTTCTAGAAAGTAACTATTTTAGCAAAAGGTACAAGTTTTCCCTTAAAACTCATGCAAGTTACTCCTTATCAGAAACTGTGCCGGTGTGGCTCAGTGGTTGAGCGTCGACCCTGCACCAAGAGGTCGCCGGTTCGATTCCCGGCCAGAACACATGCCCGGGTTGTGGGCCCCATCCCCAGTGGGGGGCACGCAGGGGGCGGCCAACTGATGTTTCCTCTCATCATGTTTCTATCTCTCTCTCCCTTTCACTTCCTGTGTCTCTAAAAAATCAATAAAGAAAAATAATAAAATAACATTTTTAAAAAAGAAACTGCCCCCACGTACGAGCCGTGACCGGCAGGGCCATGAAGGACGGCAGCTCTGTGCCCATGGGAAGCGGGAGGGGCGGGACCTGCGGTGTGTCCAGGCCCCTGGTCCCCGAACACCAGCAGCTCCCACACCTCGACCAGAACCGCCCGAGCTCCTTCCACACAACCCAGATGCTGAGCTGACGGCTTCCGTGCCTCCCTGCTCACCTACCACGCGCTGGGCCCAGCACCCGAACGCCGGCGTGGGGCAGCCCCCCGCAGGGCCCTCGGGCTGGGGTTTCAGGAGTCAGACCTCGAAGCGCAGTTCTGGGCCAGTCGGGACTGGGGAAGAGCAGCGTGCAGCTCCGTCTGGCCCCCGGGGGAGTCGGACCACTAGACGCAGACCCCAGCGGGGCACGTGCGTTTACCAAGTCGAGCGGTCGCCGGGCTGCACCCGGGCTCCCGGGAGCCTCCTACCTCATTGGTCGTGAGAGTGAGGATCCGATCGAGGTCCTCGACCAGCTGCTTGAAGGTGGGTCTCTGCGCGGGCACGGCGTGCCAACAGTCCCGCATCATCATGTACCTGCCAAGACAACGTCCCTGCTGCGGTGACGCTCGCCTGCCGGGGCGCCACCGGCCGTTTCCACGGCAACACGCGGGCGCCCTGCCTACGGGAGTGTGTCAGGACGTTCACGCAACTGAGTTCCAGGCGGCTGTTCACTTGCCCAAACCGTCATGCTCGGGGCCTCCGAGGCTATTTGATTTGCAAACATCGGCCCCGAGAAAGGCGTGTCGCAGGGATCTCGGCATCCGTACCCGATGCTTCGGGTTTCTCTCAACGATTCTAGTGGACAAAGGTCCTCAGTGTTTTTTAAAACGATGCCTGAAAACCACAACTCTGAGGTAAGGCTCCTCTGAGCTAATCCACCACCCCTGGGCTCCCACTCACTTCCTGACTGGCTCCAGGACGGGCCCGGGTTCCCAGGCCTTATCTCGATCACGGGTTTCGACAGACCTTCTCTGTCGTGTGCGACAAAGAGCCACGGCAACGACCAGGAGCTCAACGGTGGCCCTTACATAACACGCTATGAAACGTGGCCACTCGCAGGATTAGACATGAGATCCTCATGAAACAAGACACAACCACCGCGGTCTCCGGGACACCCACCCTTCTTTGTTAATCCTGGGGGGGCCTCCTTCTCAAAGCGCTGATTTTACTGTGAAAGACACAGGGCACAAACACGACAGACTTCCACGGACCGTGAGGAGAAGCCAGCTCACGGTTTTATAGTCAGAGCTGTACCGAGGACGGTGCGTGGACACCTCTGCAACTCTCTGCACTAAAGCAGGGGTCGGACTACAGGTGACCAGACCCCGCTGGTCGGCTGAGGAACCGCGGTCGATGTCAAATTAAACAGCCGCTTTCGGTGGCACCAAGAGGTCGCAGAAGCACCTGCTCTCTACGTGCCGGGGGGGGCACAAGCCGGGGTGGGGGGCTCTCTGGCTCTTAGGTCCTACACTGTGCCGGGCAGCCCCAGGCTCCCTACCGGGTGTGTGAGGGGGGCCGGTACCATCCTGCCACTCTGAGCTGACAGCGGCAGGGCCCGCACGGGGCCCGGGAAGGCCAGCCCGACACCCTCCCGACTGCAAGCCCCATACACCCCGGAAAGACGTTCTCCCCCAGACAGGCTCGCTGTCGCCGGGGCTCGGGGCCTCGCTTCTGCGATGGAGCCCAGACAGCTTCGGCAACTCATGGAGCATATTTACAAAATCAGGGGCCTCGGGAAACCGACACGAGTCAGAGCACTATTGGCGGGGGGGGTCTCTGAGCTTCGGGACAAACAGCAGCCTTACAGTTCGTTGGTGCAGTTTGCCGGCTTATCCATCCTGTGTCCTTCCTTAAGCAGCTTAAAAAGTTCCTCCACAGGAATCCCTGGGTAGGGCGAGCCCCCGAGGGTGAAGATCTCCCACATCAGCACCCCGAAGGACCAGCTGTGAGGGAGAGAACAGAGCGTCACCAGCCGCCTGCACCCCAGAAAGCCAGACAAGCCCCCTTCATCAGTGAACACCCTTCATCTTCTGATCACAGACCAAGGACCCGCACCCCCTTGCGGGTCACCCCCACACCCCTGCCTGCACCCCGGGAGCATCTCCAAAAGATGACAACGTGGACAAGCTCCCACGGAATTTTGCATCCACGGACAACAGGCAAGGGATGGAAAACCACCACTGGGTTTTTCTTTATGGTGGAGGTTTGGGATCATTGGTCTTTTTCTTCGGCTAGTCTCAGAGTTACTTGTCTTCAACGCAGCGTTAGCAGCATGATCTCAGCTCCTAAGCTTCTGCCCACCTCTCCCTTCGCCTCCGTGACTGACCCCAGGGCTGTGACCTGCCAGAGTGGGCCATGGGCAAGACGAGGCTAGCAATTGATTTCGAGAGGTCACGAATGTCCAGTGTGGCCAGTGGAGTCTCGGGGCACAGAGGTTCCTCACTGGCTAAGGCCGTGAAGGGAGCTGGCGCCAGCCGCGTTAGGATGGGGGAATCCTGTGCCCTGGTGAGTTTCCACAGGGAACTGGAAACGGCTCTGGGCGTTTACACCTGGTGTGCAGAGACCCCCCGCGGACTTTCTGAGCCCGTTCAGGGGCCGACCCCGGGCTGAGCAAGCCCAGAGCCCTGCACTCATCTGCATGTACCCACATCACCATGGCCCAGAGACACGCCCGCTGACTCTTCCGGGGCTTTCTGAATGGAACTGCCCCCAGAGTCCGCAGAGCCGAAGCTGGACGGCACCCACCCGAGCCGTGCGGCTCGCTGCGAATTGGGGACCCAGACGCCTCCTCCGGGACGGCCCATGAGGCTCTTCTGAGAGCGGGGGCGCCCCCGACCCCAAAACCCTCCCGCTCACACACAAGATAGCTCAACCGATTTTCTAAAAGCTTTTTATTCTGGAGCAACTGTAGACTCGGGGACGCTTGCGGACGGGCCTCTGACCTGTCACCCAGCTCCCCACCACGAGGACAGCTCTCAGCCGAACTTCCAAACCCATCGTCCTAAAGCACCACCAGAGCCTGACCCGGGCACCTGTCAGTGCCTCACAGCAGGAACAGCACCGTGTCCGCCGTCGCTCTGTGAGCACCAGGACGCTAAGACGAGATCAGGTCTGCTGGGGACACACAGGGGTACGGCCCTGCGGGATCTCCTGAGCAGGACCTCACCCCCTCAGCCACCCTGGAAGGACAGACCCGGAATGGGGGTGTTGTTCAGACCACCCTCGAGGAGCAGTGTCAGGGCTCCCTCGTTAAGGGGG
The DNA here is from genome assembly GCF_014108415.1 of Molossus molossus. Classification (NCBI taxonomy): domain Eukaryota; kingdom Metazoa; phylum Chordata; class Mammalia; order Chiroptera; family Molossidae; genus Molossus; species Molossus molossus. The sequence continues at coordinate 850,622 of NW_023425352.1, forward strand.
CGCAAGGAGGGCCGACAGCTTGGCAAGTTAAACAGCGGCTCTGGACTGGTGGGTGAGCTCTGGGGGCCTCCTGCTCGCAGGGGGAGGTGGAGCCTCCAGCCGGCTCGGCGAATGAGCAGGTGAGTGACAGCCTGGACCGGCCCCACGGACGTCCTTCCCCCACCGGCTCCGGTGCCACCCACACGGGAAGAGCACACACGGTCCGACGCCAAGGAGGGGCCAGGGGAGGGGCTACTCACACGTCGCTCTGGTGGGTGTACACTCGGTCGAAAAGGGCCTCTGGCGCCATCCACTTGACGGGAAGCCGCCCCTGTGAGCGCGGGAGAAACGGGGCCATCACATCGAGCCCGTCCCCGAGCAGGGCACGGGCCACCCCGACTGACAGCCAGCGAGGACCTCCCCGCAGCCAGGAGCACGCCAAGCAGTTGGGGTGCAGGGCGCCCAGACCTGGGCCCATTCCCAGTGCTGTTTCCGCGGGGCGGTCTCCTGAGCGCCCCCAAACGACTTCCAGACTAAAGGGGCGCAGAAGGCCCACGGCTCATCTCTGCCGGGAAGGCCCAGAGGCCCCCGAGCTTCTGGTCTGCAGCCTGAACCTGCCCGGGAGGCGTCTGTGCGGAATCAGGCGAAGGCCCGGCCGCGGGGGCCCACGAACAAGCCCCAAGCTGGGAGCACCCACCACCTTCCTTCTGGAACCTTCCGCGCCAGCCCTGCCCACCCGTCCCTGCCACCGACTCACATTTGTGGTCTTCTTGTAATAGTCTATGTTGTTGATGTCTCTGGCCAGTCCAAAGTCCGCTATTTTCATCACGTTGTTCTCTGTCACCAGAACATTTCTGGCGGCTAAATCGCGGTGAATACACTGGAATGGGAAAAAAACACTTACAACGCTTCGGGGACAGGTGCCCTCGTGTCTTATACATCTGGAGTCGAAAACCTGTATTTCCTTTGTAATTAAAAATAAATGTAAAAAACCGAGGCCCCAACCCCTTCAAAGAGCACAGGTGTCCTCGCACAGGCTCCAAATCAGATGGTCCGAAATCTCCTCACCTTTGGGAGGGGCTTCCCGTCAGACCCCAACGTCCCCTGCTACAGGCTCAGGTTCTCCCTCTGCAGCGCCATCCCCCCACCCCCCTCACCCCCCAGATTCCTCTGCCCTAGACAGACGATCCTCCCGTCGACTTTGTCTATTTCCCTATGTTCTCCTGGCCTCACTTCTTAAATCCGTATAGAGAATCTGCGATGCCCTCAGAGCCACGACACCTCTCCCGGGACCCATGCTACGGGCACCTCCTCACTGACGTCTCTTCGGCACCTGGATTCAGTCTCCACGCCCCGAGTTCTCACCCTCTTGGTCCCTCCTGGTCGGAGGAGCCTACACCAGAATTCTTTACACAATCCTCCCAAGTTCTGTCGATTTCAACCCCAAATGCCTCTCCGATCTGTCCACCCCACGGCACCCCCACGGCTAACTGCTTACCCCAGGCCATCATCGGCCCCTCACCCAGACGGCCACCCGCCCGCCCACCAGGTCCCCAGGCTCCCAGACCCAGCCCTGCGGTGCCCCCGAGGCTTCGCAGGTGGTACTTCTGAAAGAACCGATCGGGTCCTGCTGGGTTCGTGCTGTGGCCAGTGCCCGTCCGCCCGCGTCCCCCCAGGCCCAGCCCAGCAAACAGCACTGCAGGCTCGCCCAGGGCAGCGGCCCCAGGCCTGTCTCAGAAGGGCTGGTTATCATAACTTCAGTTTTCCTTTCTGCGGGTGATACGCTTTGTGCGCTGCTCTGAGCGTTGTAGCTGCACTACTGTGATGCCCTACATTTCATCGGCTACATGGCGAAGCATCACCCCCTATTTTGGGAAAAGGGATAAAGAAATGCTTTCACACAGGTCCCTGGCAAAGGTCAGCGATCAGGCAAAGGGGAGTCCCTCCGGCGTCCGTGGAGTGGGGCTGATCTCCAACAGGCGCCCCACGAATAGCCCATTTTTTTTAAAAAGCCAAACTCTCTCTGAAGAATAAATCAGGAATGATTTTCTGCCCACCCCACCCCACACGTCCTTGTTTTCACGTGCTTCCATGGTCCCCCGAACGGTGGGCTAAGATCAGAAAAGGAAACACAGGACGCGCCACACGCCGCCCGTGCCCAGCCGGAACGGAGCAGGACACGTGAGAGCCCCGTGCCTGCTGGGGGGCCGTGCTCCTGGTTCCGGGGGTCTCTTCCAACTGCACCTGCCAGCCTGGCCCACACTCTGGGAGGTGACGCCCGCTCCGTGCGTCTGGCCAGCGTGTGGCCAGTAGAATCCGGCTTCCCGTGCGCTGGGCTCCCACACACTAGGCCCAGCTCAGAGACACCAGGACAGCGACCGCCACCATCTTCCCGGCGAGAGCCAACCTAGCACCCCCACATCCCAGGGCATGAGGAGACGCCAAAGCCCACCCTCCAGGCTGAGCAAGAAGAGGCTTGGAACCAAACTCAAAACAAGGGAAATGAACTCAAGGCAAGTTCCCATCCTGTGGGAAATCTGAGTGGTTCCGAGGCAGAGAGCTGACCACTTCACCCAGTGAGGGCCTTCGGGCTGTAGGGTGTTCCGTCTCTTTAAGGCAAGGTCGCGGGTCATGGGTCGCTAAGAGACGATGACCATCACCTTCTGAGCAGCATGTTGGGTGCACGACCACATGGAAAACCCACGGAGACGGAGCAGCCTGGGGAGCTGGGGCTTAGAAAAGAGATCTGCCCGGCCGGTGTGGCTCAGTGGTTGGGCATCGACCCTGCACCAAGAGGTCACCGGTTTGATTCCGGTCGGGGCACATGCCCAGGCTGTGGGTCCGATCCCCAGTGGGGGGCCTGCAGGAGGTAGACAATCCATGTTCTCTCTCATCGATGTTTCTGTGTGTGTCTCTCTCTCTCCCCCTTCCTCTCTCTCTCAAACCTATAAAGAAAAAATTTTAAAAAAAAAGAAATCTGCTCAGTGTAACACCTTGGAGGTTCAACTGCTTTGGGGATTTGGTAAAGAAAAAAAAAAAGAAAGAAAGAAAAATTAGTGTACTTTGAACTAAAAATAGGAAGGCTCTCGCAATCCGTATCAGGCTCAGATACCCACTGGAACCCGGGGCGGCAGGTCCCGGTCCCTCGCTGGTCCGCCCCTCCCCCACACCCGAGGTGGCTGGAACACAGCGTTTCCCACAACATCCCGGCTCTGGGCGCGGCGCCTGGCCCGGGAGTGCACGGAGCTAGATTTGTAATTACCCGCCCTCCGCGCTGAGCCAGGGAGCTTGCTCGTCGGGTTTTGCTGTTCCTTGTGCCCTTTCTTTCCAGATGGTCTAACAAGCTCACTGCTGCCCCGTGTGAGGGCCCAGGTGGGGGAGGCCAGGCGCTGACTCTGGCCTGGCTTCTTCCTTCTGCACCTTCAGGAGTAAGACCTGCCTTGTGGGAAGTAGGTTCCCCTCCAAGGCACCACGCAGATCTCCATCCACCGCTTCAAACCCGTTCTAGGTCCCAGCACTGCAGGTGCCAGGAGCAAGGGGGCGGGAGCCCGCTAAGACCTAGTGTCCTGAGTCATCTACATGCCCCGGGGGACATCGGAGCACCTGGCTCCCTGCTCTCTCCCGGATGACTCGGATGTTTCGAGTTCCAGTGCAGGTGGCATTCCTGGAATGCAGGGGCTCACCTCAGGGGACCTGGCCCACGGCTGCCTGCAGAGGGTCACCCTGCTCCTCAGACAGAAAAGCCCAGGTCGTACCCGGGACTCGATGTTACCAAAATACCCCTTCCCTTGATCTTTATTCTCAGCAGATTTAGACTCAAAACCATGAACACAACACCCAAAGTCTACACCACACTCAGCAACCAGGACACCGACAAAGCCCCTGCAGCATCGGAACCACAGGCTGCCCTCTGCCTGGGGCGGGCTCCCGGTGGTCACCCAGCCTTGTCCCGGACGGAGCGTCTCCTGCTCAGCTCCCCGTGTCACGAAGGCGTATGAGCTGCTCTCCACCCCGAGGTGAATAATGCAACCGCATTCCCAGGTTGCCCAGACAGGCGAGGGCTTGACTGAGCGAATGAGCACGTCCCAACTGCCTGCGTTCTTCCAAGACACTGACACTGAAATCCACCCAACTGGGGAGAAGGCGAAGACTCACCTTTTGGGAAGCCAGGTACTCCATGCCCCTGGCCAGCTGGTAGGTGCACGACACCAAGTCCTTGAAGGTCATCTGCTCCTCGGGGACGCGGTTGATGTCGTAGGAGTACTCCATCCCGGGCGGCCTCCGGGCTCGCAGGTACTCGCGGAGGTTGCCTTTCGAGGCGTATTCGACAATGACGTAGAGGGGCCCTGGGTGGACAGGACGAGCTCCCTCAGCGACGAGCCCAGGACGAGCCTCGGGCAGCTCGGCAGGGCAGTGCTGGTCATTCCCCCCCGGGCCGTTGGCTTCGGCTTGTTTTCATTTAAACACAGAGACAGACACCTGCTTTTTCATCTCCCCCAAATGATAAAGAGACCCTCAAATGTCTTCAAGAAACTAGCCAGAGACACTGAGTGCCCTTCCTGGCCCTTCCCGTCCTCACACCTGGCACCTCTGGGAAGCAGCGCTACAAGCTTGCTCCTGGCTCGTTGTAGCTACTTTACATGCATAAATGTATCAGTCAGCGCCGTGATATTTTTAATCGCATAAATGAATAATAAAGGTACACAGCTCTACGTTTCTCCCTGAATGTTACCCTTGTGAAACCTGGCGGGGCTGATAAAAACAAATCTAAACCATTCCTCTTACAGCTGCAAACAGGCACACCCCACCTGCTCGGGCCCCCCTGGCCTGCGCCTTGGACCCTTCCCGCCACAGAAGGTCCGGGCAACGGCGTGGAGCGGGTCTCTCGGCGGCATCTGCCGACACGTCCACTCACTTTCTGTCACATCTTGGAAATCCTTGCCTCTTGCAAACGTTTCGTTGGTATTGCATTGTCACGGGGTTCTGTGACCAGCAACCTTTGCTGCTGCAAATGTGACTTTCGGGGTGCCCCACACCACGCCAACACGACATGGCACATGCAATCAATAACCTGACCAGCCATCCCCCCAAACCTCGCTCTGCTCGAGCTCCCTGTCCCCCAAGACACGATAATACTGAAATCGGGCCAATGAATAACCCGACGGTGGGCCTGAGGTCCCCGGGAAAGGGAGGGCCCGTCCACCCAGCGAGCTTCACCGCCGTCTCCCAGCCTCCCCAGCCCCCAGACCAGCCGGCGGCCATCCAGGTAGGACCCTCCTGACAGTAAAACAGTGTGTCTCGCTGGAGGCTCAGGTGACGGGAGCATTCTTAGCACTACGGCGCTCTTTAATTCATGCACGCGTGTTGTTTTTAGACACGATGCTGTTGCACACGGACCAGGCCCAGTCTGTGTGAACGTCATGGGGAAACCAACACCACATGAGGCTTACTTCCTCGCGGGGTCGAGCATCTCTGGCATAAGCCCGACGTTCTAGCTATAAACACGCCCACTGGACCGGTCCACGTCCCGACAGCGTGCTCCCCGGTTCTGCCCATCACACACCGTGGGCAAGGACCATGGCTGCCCATGCCTGCTCACCCACACGCGTGCCTTCTCCACACGCCGGGGCTGGCACACCACGGCCCACAGGCCCGTCCTGCCCACCGCCTGTGTCCGTGATTGAACTCTCTGGCACACAGCCAGGCCACTCGCTGCTGTGGCTGCTCTCACACCACAACGGCCACAGACCCAAGAATATGGACCATCACCCTCCACAGACCCATTAGAGACGTTCATGAATTATTGTCAAGCTGATCCCAAGGGGCCAGGAGTCCTTCGAGGAGAGGAGCGGAGGTCTGCGCCCTGCGGGGATGAGGCGCCCCTTCATCGCGTTCTGGGAGCCCCTCCACCCGCAGCCCCACCCACTCCCCAGTCCCCACTCGGACAGACTCGCCCACGGAAACGCAGGACCTCACTCTGAGAAACCTCAGCGCTTGCAAAACAAAACCCGCAGAGGCCGCCTTCTCCAAACGCTTGCTGGGCTGCGCCTGCCACACACAGGACCCAGCAGCCTCCCCCACCGTCACCCAGCCCCCAGCCCCCAGCCCCCAGCCCAGCCCCCAGCCCCCTCTGTGCTCAGGGCCAGAACATCCTCCTTAGGAGATTGTGGAGAACTTTACACTCGTCCTTGCGATGCCCTAGGGGCGGGCCCCTGAGTCCAGCCGCCTCAGCAACCACGCGCGGCCCGCGGGGCGTCAGCCTGCCCCCCCACTCACCGTCCTGAGTGCAAGCTCCAAGGAGGTTGATGATGTTTTTGTGTTTCCCGATCATCTTCATCATCTCCATCTCTGACACCAGGTCGGAAAGGTCCTTCTCCGTGGCATCGTCTGCAAACGTCACGCGTGTTAGAAAAACCAGCCCATTCCCTCCAACCCAGCGGCAGCACAGTGAGTCGAAACAGCATGAAATCGAATAGCAGAACCAGAGGAGACGCAAAACCTTCTCCCTCATTCTACTGGTCGGAGGCAAAGGCCCAGACTGGGGGAGCTTCCCTGCCCCGTGTCCAGCAGCTAATTTGGGGTCAACAGGGTCGGAAGTCAGAACTGGAATGAATACAGGCCCTGAGTCTGAGGCCAGTTCTCTCCAGAAAACCCCACACATGCAGGGTGTTACCTCCACGGCGACACGAACCCACCCTCTGGCAGACCCGAGGTGCCTCGGGAACCACACCCCATTCACGGGCTGAACGCGACAGGAGGCACCTGGGGAGGGGATGGGGCGTCTCCGTTCTCTGTAGCCATCTCTGGGCCCTCACAGCCTCAGGGCACAACAGACGGGGCGGGGGACAGAGTGTGCCCCTGTTCTGAGCGGGCGAAGGTCTGTGCCTTCTGTGGGCCTCTCAAAGCGGGTTATGGTTCCGTCCCCAAAAAGCCCTCGGCGCTGTGTCCGTGGGCTCCACTAGCTTCCAAAAGGCAACAAGCTCCTCCCAAACTCCTCCCTGTGGCCCCCTTCGAGGGGGGTCAGGGTGGAAACCTGGGCCTCCTAAGATAGCGAGGCAAGGGCATGGGTGGGGCCACTGCACAGAGCCCTGGGGCTCAAGGGGAGAGCAACCCGACTGTCTGGATGGAGGGTGACGACCACACGGGTGCTGTGTGGGGAGAGCTGAGCTCCCACGGGGGCCAACCCTGTGCACCCCGCTCGGGGTCCCCCCTCCAGGCTCAGAGTGCCCGCTGGCTAAGAAAGGGGCAGGTCACCGGGGCTCTGGCCGAGGCCCCCCTCACCCTAACAGGGAAGGCTGGCTGGGGCACCCCCCTCCCTTTCTGCTCCACCTCAGGCCAAGTCGGTTCTGCCTCCCCCCACGCACCCCTGCTTCAGGCCAGGGCCTCCCCCCACGACTCCTGTCCCCCAGGAGGGCAGGCCCAGGGCAGCTGGGCACCAGCAGGCGGCTGCTCCGGTGTTAAAGCCAACACGGGGTGCGAGGTCCCCAAGGTGGGGAGCAGCTCAAAACACCCTGGTCTCCCTTAGGAGCCGTTCAGATGAATCACTTCAAAACTCAGCATCTTTTTGACCGTTTGCTGCGCTCCCTCAGGGAGGGACATGACGACGACCCGGGAGGGCCCACGGAGAAAGAAAACGTCTAACCCCACATCCGAGAACAGACCTCTCTGCCGGACCCGTGGGGAGAACTCAGGGTGACGCAGAGTGTGCAGGCCCCTCAGCGTGTAGGTCTCGGGGCAGCCGCTTACACGTCCCGAGGCTCTGCACCTCCCGGTGCGACGGCCCCTCTGCCTGCCGGGTGACATTCCTCTCGTTCCTGCTACAGCCGAGGCTGGCGTGTGGTCTCGACCCCCCGAGCCTCCTTGCTCCCTCCGAAAGCGCCAACTTTCCTCACGCTGCACGTGAAGAGCTGGGCCTGGAGACCAGCACCCCCAACCACCTCAACGAGCCAGTTGTGTGGCTGGTACTTTCTAAGCACCTGCACAACCCGGGCGGGGCAGAAGGAGGCGGCTTGCAGGTGAGCCCCGGAGACACAGAGCTCACCCCTTATTATTTCTGATTCCGTACGAACAACTGCAAACCTGCTCTCGCCTGGTCTGCGTGGAGGGAACGGTCACCAGGAGTCCAGGGGGACAGGCCAGCAGCCACCACATGGACAGAGCTGGCTTTTCTTTTGCAAAAGTGCACCCGGCTCAAGATAAACAGTCTGTCCGAGATGCTGACTTAGACGGAAAGCCCCTGACCCCTGTCAGCTATGTGCACTCTAACCCCTGCCAGACAGAGTTCACAGGCCACAAAAGGAGCATTCTTGATAAGACTTCCCACCCCCCGCCCCGCCCCCGCCGCCCCGCCCCCGCCCCCCCTGCCCACTCACCTTTCAACATCTTCACAGCCACAGTGACGGCCTCCCTGGGCTTCTCCTTGTCGATTCCCACCGCTTCGGCCATGACCACTTGCCCAAAGCAGCCTTCCCCGAGGGGTTTGCCCAGCGTCAGCCTAAACGTGTAAAGAGGGATTAGCACACGGCGTCTGGTGCAGGACTGCACGGGAAATTCCAGAGCTAAATATAAAAATCTCTCCGTGGCTGGCAGACTTTTCCCGGAGGGGCTAACGAGACCTGGGTCCCACACGGCCTGAGCATCTGCTCGGTGACGTTTCGGGGGGTGTCAATTGCTGGTGGGCGGCTATGGGTTCCGCATCTGTATTCTGGGGGTGTTTCCTTTACGAAGGCACCTCGCTGGGGAGCGGCTCGGCCTCCCCAAGAGCCGGCCAAGAGGAGCTGGTCATGAGGCACCCGTAACCCAGAGGGTCTCAGAGAACCCGGGTGCTGCTCTTACACTTTGTCTCCGTGAGCTGATGTCTCAAAAATCGCTATTATTCCAACACCAAAGGATTTCATGGTCATGTTCTGGGGCCGAGACACACGATATGAATCTTAGATGTATTTCGAGGAACCTCTAACTTTTCACGAAAGGGAAAAACGCAATCTAAACATTGGGGGGAATTTTTTTTTTCTGACAGCCCAGAAATCCTATGACTGCCCAAAATTAATAATGAAGACAATCCAAAGCGGACACAGCACACTGTCTAAGCTCAGACGCTCAGATACGTCCTGTTACTGAGCCACGCCCTGACCTTGGGCTCAGAAACCCAGGGAACGGGCCGGGGACGTGGACTTTCACGTCAGCACCGCACCGCCGACCTTGCTCAGCGGTGTCCGTGGCTAGCGCTCCACGGTTTGCAAACGCCAAGCAAAGGCCGAGGGTGGCGTGTGCTGCGCTGAGGTCATTCCGCTTCTGTGCCGAACAGAAATTAAATTTAACGTCTTGGCGGAAAACAAACATTTGCGTTGGAAAAATGGCTAATTTATGTCCTACGGCCGCTACTACAAGCAAAACAATCCTTCCTTTGTATGGCGTCCGCCTCTGATCTCATAAACCGCTCCTAAATAGCCTTCATTCACGGGCGCCGTCCCCCGACATTTGTGCTAAATACTGTTTTGAAAAGTGCAGCACTCAGATTTTCCGCACGCAGGGGACCCCCGGGTGGGAGCGAGCAGTTGGGCACACAGACTCCCACTGTTGACGGCGGCGTCACAGGTGGCAACACTGGGACTGAACCGAGGGCTGCAGCCTCTCACCATGTGGTCACAGCCCCCGCTCGGCCCACACGCACAGGACTGTGCCCACGAAGCCACCTACTGCATCAGCCCAGGGGGCCGGGAGGCTCTGGACAAACCCCCTCTTTCTCTCTCCACGTGCTTCAGGTCAAGACACCTCCGAGTCTCCTCTGGTGCCCACCTGGTGCCCACCTGGTGCCCACCTGGTGCCCACCTGGTGCCCACCTGGTGCCCACCTGCACCGGTTCGGGAAACAAGTCCCGAATGAGCGAACGAGTGGACGGTGTTCTCGCCACAGGACACCAGCCCCCCGAAGGACCCCCAACACCTCTAACGGAACGGCACCTGTGCCAGCTTACGGGGCACGAGGGTCTGTCTGCCTCGGGGCTGGGCAGTGGAGCTGGCGCAGCTCCGGAGCTCACTGGTCGGTCCCTGGAAACGCTAATCTTCGTAGGATGCCCAGAGGTGTGCGAGAGTCGCGTCTCCGCCGACTCAACACTGCCCTGCAGACGCTCAGGGTGGCACTGCACATGCCCGCCCGGTGGGCACAGGCGCTCGCTCCGGCCGATCTGGAGTTTGGACTCCAGTGACCCAAGGAGAAGCCCAGGAGAGAGCAGATGGCCCTACAGCGACCGTCGGACTGCACGTCAGAAGGTGGATCCGGGAGTTGTGCCCGGCCTAGAAGACAGACCGTCCCCACTGACCCCGTGCCCAGCACCACCACCCTGCTGAGGTCGGTGTCCAGAGCTTCAGAGTCACCAACACATGAGGGGAGAGGAAAGGGGGAAACACACTCCCAGGGGCCCCAGAGGTCGGCACCACGACCTTCATTTCGTAGGAATCAAGTCGGGGCATCGGGGATCCCAGTTGGTGCCCAGCCACTGGCTGGCAGAGCAAGGGTTCAGGCCTGGCCCACAGAGCCCAGGTACCCGGACCTGGAGCCAGACCAGAATGCACGGTTCCCAACCACGGCTCCGAAGGACTGAACACGGCTGAGCACCTGTCACCCAATAAGGAGAATCCATGAATCACGTCCAAGTCTGTGTCCGCCCCTTGCCGGAAGCGTTGCAGCCTCCTAGTACACTAGTAACCATGAGAAACAGGGACCCTGGATAAGACTGCAGACGACTTCTACTCTGCACGGAACTTCTCCGCAGAAATGAACCTGGAACAGGCTTGTCCCAGCACCCGAAGGCAGAAGCCAGAACGTTTCTCCTAACTGGTTTCTCACAACCTTTACTCCACCTGACTGGGTTTGAGTTGTTGAGAAAGTAAAAAGAACAAAAGCCAACAAGGTGCCCCCCGTTGGGGGGCCCGCCACGGCCCCGCAGCTCTCTCGGGAAAAGGACTATTTACACCAGGAGAGAGGAGAGCGCTGACTCGCAGATCTGAGAGCGGGTCATCTAGACACAGAACCTCGCTGGCTTCGGTGGCGTCACCCCAGCACGAGCTCTGCGGTGAAGGTCGTTAGAAGGAGCTATCAAGGCCAGATCCCCGTTCACACCCAAGTCTCCACCCCCTCGGGGGTGCCCAGCAGGAGCACTCACTTATCTCTCGGGAACTCCCACTTGGGGTCTTCGGGCAGTTCGTACTCGGAGACCCCGGCCAGCATGGGGGTGTCTGCCGTGGAGGAGAGGCGAGTGGTTATCCGCACCAGCGGGGTGCTGGAGTTCATGGAGGAGCTGGACTCGGCGGAGACCTGGATACAAAATGCAGACACAGATGTAATCCTGGCTCCGCACAGAAGGCCGGAAGCGGCCCAGGGCCCAGCCAGTCAGTCTCTCATAGAAAGGGGGAAGGAAGGGCTGGCCAAAGTCACCGGTTTGAGACTAAAATGACCAGGATTCCACCTCCTCCGTCCCGACTCTGCAGGACTAACTTTCATTCGATGACATGTCCCTCAGGTCAGGTTTTCGGACACGTGAACTCAGCACCTGGTCAAAATCCGAGTCTTCCCTCCGTTCTGATTCCTCAAGACAGTGGCCCGAGGACTGGAGACCGCCCCTGGGCTCCGTGACCGTCGCCTCTCCGGGAGCCCCAGGTGGTCAGCCTCCTGCAGACCAGCTCAGGTCGGGAATCAGTGCCACGCTCAGGAAGCCCAGGGACACGTGGCCGATCCACGCTTCACTGCTGCTTCCTGCCTCGTGGAACGAGCAGGAAGTCTCCAGGCACGAGCCTGGGGTCGGCTCTGGAGGCCAAAGGCCCCCAGTGACCCCAGAGCCTCTGCTCAAGGTCAGCAGAGCCCCATGCGCGGGCGGGGCCTGCTTCTCCCCCGTCCTGCTGGGAGCTGGCGGAAGCCCAGGCCACCCGGTGAAAGTCGACCACCTCGCGTCAACTGTGGTCTCAGGAACCGGTGGATGGAGCTCAGGGGGCGCAGAGTCAAGGGAAAGAAAAGTCCACCTGGACTCATGTAGCCAGGGCAGGCCCTCTCCTTCCGGGGGCTGCGGGCTTCTCACCAAGCCCCCCCCCCCCCCGTTTCAGTCTGCGGCTGACGGAGCGGCCATTCCTTAGATACAGCCTCCTCCCCGTGCTGGCTTCCATGGGGTCAGGGGTCAGGTGCAGAGCCCCCCGGAAGGCCACCTCCAAGGACCGCTGCACCCGAGGGCCCATCCCGGGCGGCCCGAACAAGACTCTGGCCGAGGACAGTCGGAACGTGAGGTCGAACATGACTCGTCCTAGCAGCTCCCTGCCCGCCTGGTCCTGTCCCCTGCACCACCACCCAGGTCACCATCTTCCCGGTGTGCCTGCAACACTGTCCAAGCAAGGAGCGCGGACGGCGTGGACGAGCAGCCTGAGGACATGAGGATGCACTGCACAGGGGGAGCCGGGGCCTGTCCCACGGGAGACCTGTGCGTCTCGGGGGTCACCCTCCCGCAAACCCTCGACTCTCCTTTGCAAACCCAGACGGCCAAGAATAGGTGGGGGTGGGGTCATCTACGGAAAGAACGCCCATTTCACCCTGGCAAGTTTGGCTCAGCGGTTAGAGCGTCAGCCTGCGGTCCGGAGAGACCCGGGTTCGGTTCCCGCTAAGGGCACGTACCTCGGTTGCAGTTTGTCCCCGGCCCTGGTTGGTCGTGCGGGTGGCAGCCACTCGATGTGTCCCTTTCACATCGATGTTTCCCTCTCTCTCTCCCTTCCTCTCTCTCCCTCCCACTCTATCTGTACAAAAAATGGAAAAATGTCCTCGGGTGAGGATAAAAAAAAAAAAGAACGCCCATTTCACTGTTAAAACCAAGAAGTAGGCAGTTTCTCATGCAGAATTTCGTTTCACTCTTTTTCTTAGTGCCTTACTTTATTTATTATTATAATTTTGTTAATCCTCACCCATGGATATTTTCAGATAGAGTGGCAGGGACAGAGGGAGAGAGAGAGACACGCTGACTGGCTGCCTGCCGCACGACTCCAGCCGGGGCCGGGGATCGAACCTGCAACCCCTCTGTCCGCGGACGATGCTCTAGCCGCTGAGCCAGATCGGCTGGGGCTCGATCACGGTGCACGATGTGCAGTGCCCACTGCCCAGTCCCCTGCGAAGTCTCTGGGCGGGGGAGGGAGTCGGCCCCGGACTGGATCGTGCACAGTGAACGCGTGGCCGACGGTGTCGAAGGACCTGGAGTGGCTCACGTGGCAGCTAGCAGAGGCCTCGTGGGCAGAGGCCCCAGGGCGCCCGGGCCTCACAGCCGGGCATCTGGGCACAGCCGGCAGAAGCAAGGAGGCCAGAGTGGAGAGACAACTGAATTCCAGGGGAGCCACCCGACCCCACTAAGGACACGGGAATAGGGCCCCATCCTCGCCAACAGAGCCCTGAGCACACCCAGGGGCCCCGTCTCACCAGAGTGCACCAACCTCGGCGGCGGGCCCATCAGAGACCCGCATAGCGCCACAGCGCCCACCGACCCCGGAGACACCGCGAGCCCTCCACAAACACTCGGCGACAGGTGTGGCCCAAGATCGTCCCCAAATCTGCTGCCCCGTGTCGGACCACACGTGGCAGATGCAAAAGGAGGCCGGTGTTGTCAAAGACCAACGAGCCTCTGGAAAGTTCTCCCACAAAGAGACAAGAAGCCCGCTCGCCGCCTTGGGAACCTGCTTGAAGATCACAGGCCAGAAAAGCCGTGGAAGTCGGCCTCCCCGAAGGACAGGACAGAACCCCAAGGGGCGGAGGCCCGGCCGGGACCACCTCTGCAGGGCCCACAGGGCCGCTCGTCCTCACGGGGTCCCCGAACCCCAGCTGGCGCGTGGGCCGCCGCGATCCCCAGAGAGGAGCAACCCAGGGGGAAAACGGGCACGGCTCTGGGTGAAGAGCTGTGTCTGGGCTTTGGGACGGGACGGGGAGGGAGGCAGCCTCCCCCAGCAACGGACAAGGCTAGGAGGACACGTAATGACCCCAGCGGTTTAGGAGGGGAAATGAGGAGCAGGGGGAGGGTTAGGGTGTGTCTACGTCAGAACTTTCCAGACCATTCACAGTTTATTACTGTGCATACGTCTCATGTTAATTTTAAAAACGTAGTTGCTTCACAAACACGTCGTTTAAAATAATAAAGATCTGAACTGAGGCGTGTCTGGGGGGTCGAGAACATGTGCTAAAACACACTGACTTCTCGAACGAGTCACGAATGACCGTTGTTTCGTCCCTTCCCTGGGCACCCCGGGGCCTGCACCTCGCCAGGCAGCCAGCCCAGCCGCCCCTTCGTCTGCTAACTGCTGACGAGGCGGGACCCCGCGCTGGGCGGCAGCACCCTGACCAGCTGCACCCATGGGTCTGACGGTTGGGGTCCCCGCCCCAGTTCCTAATCTCCTCCCTCGAGCTCCCTCATCTGCCCACAGGAGAGCAGAACCACTCCCCAGTCTCTGCGGGACGGGAGGTGGTCACGCCGGCCCGTCCGCTGCGGGGTCGGCCCTTGCTCAGGACTCGGTGACTATTGCCACCAACACCTCCACCCTTTTTCTTAGCAGCTTTGCAAGATCACCCGCTACCCAGATTCAGGGCACCTACGCGGGCGAGGAGCCGAGGGCTGACCTGAGTGAGATGCGGTCGCACGGTGAGACGCGGGGAAGACCCGCTGGACTCCCGGGACTGCGGGGGGACACGCCTCCCTGGTCTGAAAGACGAGACCCCCAGGCACAGCCGGGAAGGTCTGGGACTCCAGCCTAAACCCGAGACAGAAACATCCAGGACGCAGGGGACAGAGGACCTGAGTGGGTCCCAGGACGGGAGGAGAGGCAGCGTCAGGTCGTCCCAGGGACAGGGGTGGCTCGGGGCACCTACGTCCCCGGTGAACGACGCGGTGCCCACCAGGGACCCAAAGGGACTGTCCACCCACACACCCCGGCAGGGGCTCACACAGCACATCTCTCCCCATAACAGAGGGTCTCAACAAGGTTTGCCTGTGGGAGTTGTTTTTTCTTTCTTTTATTGATTTTAGAGAGGTCGGGAGGGGGAAAAGAGAGAGAGATAGAAACACTGATGGGAGAGAACACCGACTGGCCGCCTCCTGCACGCCCCCCCCTGGGGATCAGGCCTGGGCATGTGCCCTGACGGGGAATCGAACCAGCGACCTCCTGGTGCAGGGTCGACGCTCCTCCGCGGAGCCACACCGGCCGGGCCGTGGGCGCTGTTAAAGTGGAAACTCTTTACGGACTTGGCTGCTGTCATTATTATTAAAATTCGAAAACCGTGTTTACGAAAAGGATGACCTTTAGAAATGCTGTTCAGATTCAATGGGCAAATCTGGGAAATACGCCTATAAAAACACAGAGGGGGGAAGAAGGTAAGAAGAGCCCCAAGTATGAGAACCGACAGGACTCAACGCTCCGTCTCGGAGGGGCATCTTCATCCCCCCTGCGTTTTCACTGCCTGTCAAACCCGGCCATGAAGGCCAGGGGCCCCTTCGCTCCACGTTACCCTGGGCGCAGCCTGGGGCCGCTCGGCAGGGTCCCTGGAGGGGGCTCTCCAACGGCTCAGGCCGCGTCCCTCCGGAACATCTTCCCCCCAACCCAGGCCCCTCGAGGGACCCCCAAATCCTGAGACTAATTTGGCCCTATCAGATTATCCCTGTTTTTGGCACAAAATCACCTTCCCTGTCAGATACTCTCTATCAATTCTGGGGTTTCCTGTTTATCTAATTTAAAAATACCCCATTGATGGCAGTAATTAAGTTATTTATAAACAGCCAGTGCTCACACGGTCATAAACTGGCTTCCCACCCACAGGCCTGGCAGGCCCTGCTCGGACAGACCGCATTTCCACAGCCCGGACTCGGCCCCCCCGAACCGCTGTACCACGTGCCGTAAATAAGCTGTTCACTGAATGGCTCCTTGTGTCTCCACAGCGCGTGTGGGAGACGGAGCAAGGAAGTGGGTGGTTTTTCCTTTTCTTTGCAAAGGGCCACCAAGAAGCTCTGTCGTGTCCACTCAGTGGCATGAACCACAAGCGGGGACCTCAGAGACCTGGGCGGGCAGAGGCCGAGGCGCCAGGCCGAGGGGTGAGGAATACCTACCTGTGCACTTACTCCCGAGGACGCACACCCTGCCTCGGGCTGCGACCTCCGTCCCCACCAGCCGAAGGCGTGGAGCCGGCGTGTGCTCACCGTAAGCCCACCACCCACCTCCAGCCGAACCGGACGCGCTCGCCGCCTCGGCCAGGCGACTGAGGGTCAAGGGACGCGGCAGTGTCTCAGACACTCGCTCTTCCCGCCGCATGTCTGCCTCCCTGGGACCCCAGCAGCCCTGCCTGGCGAGGGCAGCGCTGGACGGACGGGCTGTTTCCCGGCCGGGGCTCCAGCTAGGTCTGTCCAGGGCTGGGAGGAGAGAGGACCCCCGGGCGGGCAGAGCAAGGTGCCCACACACAAGGGCGGCTTTCAGTGAGGCCATCCAGGACCACGCTGGTCATCCCGTGTTCCTTGTTCCTGGAACCGGCGCGATTTCTGGACCACAGGACGGACCAAAGTGCGGAAATGTCCTGAGATCAGGGTGTTTCAGCTGCTGGGCACTAACCCGGCTTCTAGACGTGGAACTGGCCTCCGTGGTGGTCGGTGCTTCAGAACCATCAATGCACGACCCCAAGACGGGCTCCTGAGCCACCCCCCACCCCCCCACCTGTCCACGACGCCCTGGGGAACATGTGACTGTCATAAGACAGGACCTTGACTGCCTTGATTTTTCTCTGGTTTTCAACCTCCCGTGTCCGCCAGCAAGCGGTGAAACGACACTGAGGAAGAAAATGCCTGCGGCCCCTTCTGAAGTGCCTGCCCGCTGCACGCACACGGGTGCCGCCCCCCGGGTGGGTGTCTGTGCGGAGAGTTGAGACTCTACCCTGCCCTACGGAAACCTCTGGCCCGAGGGGAAGAACCTGATGAACTCATGGGGACACTGATGCAGGGGGCCCAGCAGCGCCACACGCCCGGAACACCCCACCCCCTCATGACTGGTCCTGCACAGGGGCCGCACCTGCCCGCAGCCCTGGGGACCCTCCTGGGGGCCAGAGCTCACGGAGACGCCCGTGGACACGCTGGGGGCAGAGCCCTGGGAACGGACCAGTGAGCGGCTGCAGGGCGTCTGAGCCCACGCTGACAGGAGACGCCCCAGGCCCCACCCCCAAGAAGTCGCTTCTTTCCCCAAGTACCAAAGCCCAGGGCTCTCAAAGAACTCGGGGTAACTGGGCACTGAGCACAAGGAGTGCTTCTCCGGCACCGAAGACTCGACAAAGGAGGAATGAAACGTCGCAGTCCTGCTCGGGGGAGTCCGGTGAGATTAGCAAATGTCAAGAAGGAGAATTCACAACCGGATCGAGGAAAAACATCTCGTTCGGAGAACAATCGCTGACTGAGTCGTGGGACTCCGTCTGATGGGCGCTGGGGAGGGCGGGGTCAGGGCGAGGAGGTGAGGAGGTGAGGCGCAGACCCCACCTGCACAGAGCGCCCCCCGTGGGCGGGAGGCCGGGCGAGCACGCGTGAACCGTGACGGGGTCAGGCCCCGCCGGGCTCCTGCTCACAGCCAGGTTCCAGCGCGCTCGGCCCCCTGTGGTTTGCTCCCTTCCGTCAACACCTCTGCGGCCCCTCTGAGGCCGTCATTCCACCCAACGCCTCCCGGCTCCTCCTCCTCCACCCGGGGCCGACTCCCGGACCGAGCTCCGTGCAGACGTCGACCGCCCGCTCTTGTCTACGAGGGGCTGGGCCTGTCAACATCCCCCAAACACACGGACCTCCCAGGGGCGACCTCTCCGGGGCCTGGAACCTGCCCACCTCTCGCTTCTTTGTGCCGCCTGGCCCGACGGGAACACAGGCGACGACGTTTCAGAGGACACTCCACCCCGAATGGAGCCGCGGGCCAGGGTGACGGGGCGTGTCTCCAAGGACGGGGGCGGCCGAGCACCCAGAACACAGCGAGGACAGGCAGGCGGGAGGAGGGAATGTGAGGCCCTGCGCGGAGGACAAGGTGCAGTGTAGGTGGAGACCGAGGAACAAGGCCAGTCACTAGCCCGAGAGGAACGGAAACATGAGCAGGGTCAAGTCAAGGGCACTTCAAGGGCATCTGCCTCCTTCACAGGCAGTAAGAGGAGGAGCCCTGCAGGGAGATGCAGTCACGGTCAGCGGTCCGGCCACACCAGGTGCGGGGCCCGGGCAGCCTCTCCCCTCGGAGAAGCAGATGGGACACCGTCGTGCCCACCTTCCCAGGGCCCGGGTCTCAGAAGCATGGCTGGTGGGATGCGCAGCACAGACTGGGGGAGGGGCGGGGGGAGGGTGGGGGAGGGGCGGGGAGGGGCAGGGAGGGGCGGCGACCACCTGCAGGTCACTGGCCACGTCAGAGTCGCTGCAGGGTGGACTCTCCCAGAGAAGGACAAGTGGCCCCGTCATTGCTTCCCTGGCCTCAAGAATGATGGTGGTGTCGTTTTACTTTACTTATTTATTTTTATAAATTTTCTTAATTGATTTTAGAGAGAGAGGAAGGGAGAGGAGGAGAGAGAAACATCGATGAGAGAGAACATCGACGGGCCGCCTCCTGCACGCCCCCCACTGAGGACGAGGCCCACAACCTGGGCATGTGCCCTGACCGGAAATCGAACCCAGACCTCTTAGTGCAGGGTCAACGCTCAACCCCTGAGCCACACGGGCCGGGCAATAGTGGTGTCATTTTAGTAACAGCAGCATTCTTGGGGGTGAGGGGTCCCAGCAGACACCTTTTTCCCTCGCTCTTCCACGGAGAGAGCCCCTGAGCACCTCACGGACACCAGCGAGGACCCCACCGGCCCGAGTCTGGAGCTGGGTGGAGAACAGCCAGAGGCTGCAACTCTCTGGTTCCCAACCCCTCCCACTACCCTGGCCCAGAAAATGCCACCTCAGTCCCGGGAGGGGCAGGGCTGCGACCGGCCCAGAGTTTCCCAAAGTCCACTTTGGGTCTTGCTTACGTTGCAGATTCCGGGCCCCATTCAAGACCGCTGGGGCCGAGGCTAAAGACACCCCGATTTTAACAAGCGCCCCGTGGATTCTGCTACAGCACACGGACTGAACCGTTTCACTTGCTGGCCCGAAAAAATAACCCCCTGGAACCAAGTCCCAAATGGTTCTGTCAACACTTTCCTCACCTCTGTCCCCTCCCACCCTCGAAACAAGAGGACGAGACCACGGCTTCCCGCCCGCTCGGCTCGGCAGGGCTCTGGGTTGAGGCAGAGGCCCAGGCTCTGCCTTCCCCCACCCCCCCGGAGTAAACTACATGGGCCAGGAGGCAAGTACGAGCAGAGGGGACCAGTCTGCTGCCCGTGCGCGGAGCCGTCACCCCAGCACCGCGCCTGCGGCCACGCTCATCAGTGACGGACAATAACACAAAACACGGAGAAATGCTATTTTAAGACTCCGCAGATGAGCCCGAATTCAGTTTGGAAAGACATCAGGGGCCGGTTTAAATCAAGGGGTGGCTCAGAGACACCCCTGGGACACAGGTTTCTGACCCTGATTTAAAAATCATAGGTCAAAGGGAACCCCAGTCCCGCCCTTTCCGACTAGGGGCCTGAGCCCGTCTCACAGAAAAGAGCATCAGACCCCAGAGGACACAGCAGCCGGGGCTTCAACGACAATGCTGCCCTCGGGCTCGTCAAACAGGCAGGGCCCTGCCGATCAGCTCTCCGGGCCTCCCCCCTCGCGCTCTCGTCCCGGGACCCCCACGCGGTTGACCCCCGCGGCGCATCAGGGCTGGACTCGCCGAGCTCCAAAGGCTCAGTGGAGGGTCCCACAGAGGCACCTCGGACCCCACGCACGGCAAGCTCACGGGAGCAGGGACAGACCCGAGGGCTGGCTGGGGCACGGGGAGGAGTAAACGTCTTCAAACTCTTTATCTACTTTCTGTTACCTGTCTCCGCAAGGGGATGCGCTTGGTGAGCTTGTGCACAGCCGGCTGGCTGCTGAGGTCGGGCTTCTTGGTGGTGGTCTTCATTCGGCACACGATGACCGTCACCACCATGCAGGCGATCAAGAAGACGCCTATGCAGTAGATGGCTATCTCCAGGTAGTCTGGGGACGCGGAGAACTCCTTCTCCCGGACGGGCGCTGGATGGTGGATCGCGGGGAGGAACAGATAAGCAGACCACACAGTTAGGACACCGGAGTGGCGCAGGAGGCGTAACTAACGGGCATTCACGGGGACGGCCCAACGCGGCCACGCGGCCTGGGCCGTGGGCCCCCCTGCACCTCTCTGACATGAAGGTGGACAGCCAAGGGCTCCTCACTTCACC
This sequence comes from Molossus molossus, assembly GCF_014108415.1. NCBI lineage: Eukaryota > Metazoa > Chordata > Mammalia > Chiroptera > Molossidae > Molossus > Molossus molossus. The sequence continues at coordinate 870,941 of NW_023425352.1, forward strand.
GCCAGGGCCAGGCGGTCACTGTCTAGGGTGTCAGTGGGCCTCTAAGACCCAGTGACCGTGGGCTGGCTGCTGCCGACACATAAAGGTCAGACTGTGAGAATGAACACCTTCGGGCGGACAGTCAACCGCACCCGCAGCGTAAGGCCTGTGCTCATGACGGTCTTTGGTGCGGACCAAATCCTCGACTGCGAGTGGCGTCCACCTTGTCTCCGAAGGGACAACACCTCCGTCTTATCTGGGCCGGCTCTTCCGAGGGAAGTGGGGTGGGTGATTCACCCCAGGTGAGCCCAGTTCCATATGAAATGGAATAAAGACTCATCGCGTAGGCGGGACCGAAAAAAGTGTCCAATTCCTTAACACAGCCCAGCATTCTATTTAACTGAACAAGCAGATGCGTTTAGCATGCAGAGGAGTTGCTACAATCACTGTGTGCGCACCGTAAGGAGTTTGCAATACCCCCGAATCAATCACCATTAAATTTGATGCATCCCTACAACTTTCCTCTTAAAGAAAAAACAGGAACGTGTCGAGTGTACGTATAATTACTCAAGTCCGTTCTTATATTAACTCCCGATGATGCGCCCTCCTCAGTCCCCAGCGCTCAGCCCACAGGCGGTGGTTCCGCACACGGTACTTTCCTCAAACTGCGCTCAGTTAATGGGCTAGCGCTGCCAGGCAGACTGGTTAAGGGGTGCCGGCCGGGCACCTGCACATGGGGTGCGGCACGTGAAAGCAAGCTCAGGGCCGGAGGCATCTCACGGTTCGGAGGCGAATATTCAGAGCAGGCTCATGATGAAAGGGGACATGAATGCAATGGTATTATTACTGAAAGCTCACACATTTTAATCAGAAAAATATGCTTGCAAGACCGTCAACACTCTGAGCAGCACAGCACGCATGAAACCACGCGTTCACTTTTACGAGACAGGAAGTAGGCATGCAGGTAGGCACCACACTCTCACAACAGGCATGAGTCGCTGCGGAGGGACAGGAGGCAGCCGGCCAGTCGGGCAGTCTCCCAGCGGAAATGAGGAGGAGGCGGACGCACCCCGGCAGACAGTGATGCCGAGAACGTTCGCCCAGGACAGAGATATCGGTTAGGCTCAGACAGCAGCGATATCTAGGCAGCAGGGTCTCGCTGATGCTGATTTCTCCGGAGGGCAGAGATCGCATCAGGCCCCAGGAGGCCAGAGCAAGCCGTGCAGTGAAGCAGACAGACCGCCCGTCCCCTCGCGCGTGCAGCAAGCCACCGAGACCCAAGGCAGGCACCACACCGCTTCTGTTCGCCCTCGCACAGGGGCTCCTCCCCCGGCCCCTCGCCGTCCCCCCTCTATTCACATCTCGTGAAAAATAGGACGTGGAGTCAAGGTGCCCAGGAGATTTTAACAAAATGGAATTTGAAATGATAAAAAAAAAATTACTTTGAATTTTACAAAGTAACTTCAACTTCTCGAGAGAAGCGGGGTGACACGGACCCACGAGTGGCTAAAACGTGAGGTCCTTCGGGGTCCCCAGGACGCGCGGCCGTGGGATCTCGCTGTGGGCGAGTTTCCAGGGCAACTTTGTCGCCCCGGGGGTGGTTGGGACATTTTGAAGGGCTTTGTGCCGGGAGGAGGGCCGCTGCGGGGCAGGAGCTGTGCTCGCTCATAGCTCTGGACCGAGAGGGGAGCGGGGGAGGGGCGGGAGCGGCGCTCGCGCACGGCTGGCCGGGAGCGGAACCGGGGAGAGGGGGTATGTACCTGGCAGCACCGTCAACCATGCAGAGTGAAAGGAGATCCCGATAGAATTACCCGCCAAGCAAGTGTACTCCCCAGCGTCCTCAAGGGTCGCATTCCGCACATACAGAACCTCAATCTCCTTGTCCGTGGTGTTGACACCCGCCGCCTAGAAGAGAAGGGAGCAGGAGGGCTAGGAAGCACAGGAGTGACGGGGCCACGGACCACCGGGCGGGCGCGGGCTCCGGCGGCAGCCCGGCCGCAGCACCCGCAGATGAGCAGCTCACCTCCAAGCCCATCACCACACCGCCTGCAGGCATGCAACCACACTCATGGAAAAATCGGCCCACAGACAGCGTCCTCTCGGCACCGCTGGCTTGGCTTTGGGTTTAGGGTGGCTCCCCCAAGGGACCGCACCCGGAAGTTGGGTTCGGGTTCTGGTTCTGTTGGCTGCAGACTCCCACCTTGAGAAAAGCATGGTTCTGTCTCGACGGCAGGACTGCGAAACGACACGCTCGGGCGCCGGAACGGGCACCTGCACACCCCTCGGCCCCGTGGGAGCCAGCCAGGGTGGAGGGCCGTCCTGGGACCAGGCTCTGGAGACTTCGACGCCTGCGTGACCGTCCCGGCCGACAGCCAGTGAAACAGCACGGAAGCCGGCTGGTTGTGGCGGCAGAGGGACCGGGCTCCCCTCTTTTCAACGTGAGCGTTTGCACGGGAGGCGAAGACGGGAGCCCACCTGCTGCCTCCGCAGCTTCAGTTACGTGTGCTGCCCCCGGCTGCGGCCAGCGAGGTCAGGGCCGGCAAGGGCATGAGTTCCACCTCCAAGGAAACGGTGCCTTGTCGGGCACACCACGCCGGGCCAGTGCGTCTCTAAGGACTGGGGGCCGAAGGGGGCGGGCGTCCCGCTGCTCCGCAGTGCCGCCAACGGCGGGCACGCGCGCGTGTGTTTGAAACGGCGTCCCTGTGCCGTCAGGTGGGAGCCATGCAGCCCAAACAACATAAGCAGAAGGAAGGATTTCCACGCTGGGTGGGGTGCCCTTAGAAGTCAGAGCGAGCACTTTGAACATTGTGGGCATTTTTCCATGGCTGCTGGCACCCTACCAGCCGCACCACCAGAGAGAGAGTATGATGAGTATACCGAGGCCACAGAGTCACCCTATAAGCTGCCTGCAGTCTCCCAAAGCACCAAGTCTTTCAGCTTCTATATCCAGCCTTCTTAAAAAAAAACAAAAAACAAAGAACAAAAAACAGAAACGTTGTTACCTTGCTCTTTGGGCAGGACAGTGAGCCAAGCGGACTGGTTGGCCTGCCCTATATAATTGGAGACCTTACACACATACTCCCCAGCGTCCGCCTCGGTCACATTGAGCAAAGCCAGCACTTCCGCATTGGAACTATTTATCCCCGAGTGCTGGAACAGACACAGAGAACAGTGTAGGCTTGCTGTGCCCGGCTCCACCACCGACACAGCGCCGGAGAGCAACCCAGCCTCCATCACGCGCACAGCAGGCCTGAGCGCTGCGGGTCTGCGAAGAACCACGTAGCTCCCCGGGGACGGGGGGAGGGGCAGAGGCTGTGACCGACACCTAGAAGGGGCCAGGGCTCCCCCAGGTCAGCCCCCTCAGACACCTTGTGGGCTGGGGCTTCTTAGTGGAACCGCCTATGGTTTTATTTGGAAGGCGGTTCTTTTTAAGGAACTTCTCTACGCGCAACTCGGTGCGGGAGGCCGTGGTGAGCGGGGGCCTCGTGTGCCGTCACCTCCTGAACAGCCAGAGCTAAGAAATACGGAGGCCAGCGCTGGAACTCGGGGACCTGCAAGGAACCAGGTGAGAAACACAAGGAGACGGGCCCGGGGCTCACGTCCCTGCGCGCAGAACCACCTTCTCGAGTTTACTGTCCGAACCGCACGTGAATGAGTGTCGATGGCTAAGGGGTCTCTGTAAAGAGGAGAACCTAACGTGTGTCTGAGAGGCGGCTACGAGAGTCGGGCCCTAATGTCGAAGGAAGAGAAGACAACATCAGCGTGATGAGCATGGGTCCAACGCCCGGCGCTCACTGCACTCTCTCTGGAGACTCCCCCTTGCTCGGCACAAGGCCCCTGGGGGGAGATGCTCCCCTGCTCCCCACTCTTGCAGACGTGCAGCTGAGCCAACATCTCCCCAAAGTCTCGGGCCGACGACTGACTGGACTATCCTGACTCCGACTTCAGCAGCCCCTCCCGCCCCGAAGCCCCCACCGGGATGCCGACTCGCAGACCTACGCCCTCCTCGCTCCCCAACTCGCTCTGTCCTGGCCGAACAAGAGAATCCTCTCCTCTCACATCCAACGGGAAGTCTAGGACCCCGGGCCGCGCCCACTCCGGAGACCCGCTGGGGCCCCTTCGGACCCAGAAAGCCCTCACCTTCAGGACCTTGAGGTAGGGCAGCCCGTCCGGCCCGTACTTGCTGCCGTTCTTCTCCACGTGCTTGATCCACTGGATGTGGGGCTGGGCGTCGCTGTACACCTTGCAGACAAACTCCACGTCCCCTCCGACCACGGTGGAGGCGTTCGCGGGCAGCCCCGCTTGGAGGATGGGCCGGTGTGGCGATCGCTCTGGCGGAGGGGGAGGGCGGAAGGGGGAGAGACGGATGAATAAGGCGAGTTGTCCAGAAGGACGTCTGTGAGCTCCGGCCAAGAAGGTCCCGAGTCTGCTGGCTGACTCCTCTGAAAACACACGGCCGCCCAGCACAGAACAAGAGACTTCAAAGGAGCCGGCAGCGCGCGACCCTCATGAAGAGGGCCCTTATTTAGAGAACCGAGCAAAGAACTTTTTGTATCTCAAGTTGCTGGCTGTCCAAGGCCACCTCATGAATAAGGGGAAATGTCACTTTGACCGTCTGAGAGACAGATGGGGGACGAGGCCACCTCTCCTCGTCCCCCGTGTGGGGCGACACCGGAAAGTCACCTGGACCAGAGCTTAGCATGAGGGGCAACAGCCCCTTGGCAAACCCTGTCCCCTCGGACACGGAAAGCGGCGCCCACAGGGCCTCCCGGCACATTTCTCAGACCCCCACTTGTTTCCGAGAGAAAAGACACTCAACGCTGGAGCCCAGGGTGAGGGACAGACCCCGGGAACAGAGGGTCTTCTCTGCACGGAGGACTTCGCTCCGTGCTCTTGTTTCTTTACTCTTGAAATAGCTGCTTGATAAATACTGTGTCACTGGGAGCCCAACGCCAGGTGCACAAGGATCCCTGGGTTTATTCAGATGTGGTGCAGAGACATCAGCTCCCAAGTCCCGGCAGCGTGTGGACGGTCCCGCAGGTGGCCGAGCAGGAGGCCAGCTCTGCTTCCCACCCTCACCCACCTCACCACTCCACAGGGGACAGCCCCCTCTTGTCCTCTGTCTGGAAAGGTCCCTCTGGATCGAGAAGTGACCTCTGCAGAGGTGACCTCTGGCCACCACGTCAGGTGTGTGAGCACTAAACCCAAGGGTTCTCGAGGTCAAGTAACAGACCACCTGCTGCGTGATGTCGACCACACGGCCCTGCAATCACAGACCAATGGCAACCTTCCAAGGTGGCGGCTGGGTCAGCAGCCCCCACACACCCCCACCTGCCCGTCTATTCACAGGTGTCACCCCCTTCCCACAGGCTGCAGGTACCAGTGTCTTCCCCCCCATGAAGTGGGCACCACTGTCTTCACCCCACTCGGGAAGTTGCCGAGGGACATGAAGAGAACCCACAGGGCGCCTCCGCACTGCACCCGAGTCTCCTGGGCCCCAGGCAGGGGACACCCCTCAGAATGACAGACATCTCAGCCCACCGTCCCTGAGGCCTTTCCGACCGAACTGTCATCTGGCGGCATTTGCTGGCGAGAGCCAGACCACGTGCAAACTGCTTCTCTGAGGGCCTGCTGCTGGTCAGGACACAGACACAGGGCGCCAGGGTCACCCTGACACGCCGCCTGCCCAGAACTGCCCCCCGCGCCCGACACCTCCCTAGTTTTGGCATGAAAGAAAGAAGGACTGCAGACCCCCAAAGAAGTCATTCGTGTTCCCCAATATCTTCACCCAGACGCCCTGAGCAGAGAACCCAGACTGAGAGCCCTAAATTCTGTGGGCAGTGGGGAGCCCAGAAACCCTCAGGCTCTGGCTAATGCAGCGTCCCAGCGACGGGCCGCCGGGACCCTCCTGGTCAGGCCTGGGTGCCCCTGGGACCTGCCCGTGGCTGGCAGGGACGGAGGTCTGGGTCCACCCCGGCTGCCCAGCCACATGAGAAGAACAGAGTGAAGTCCATACACACTGCCCTCCTCCCCAGAGACTTCGCAGCACAAGGGGGGCCATCCTCTGGCCGGGTGCTGCCAGCCGAGCCCATGAACTACGCCCCTCCGTACCTGTCAGATCGTGGGGCGTTCGCTCCTTCCCCCAGAGGAGTGAACCCGAGGCCCCGTTCATTCTCGGGCTCCGTTTCCACTCCTGGGCCATGTGCTGGTGTCCAAAGATAAATATTTACAGTGGACCTAAATATTTACCCTCAGAAACAAAGGTACTATGAAATCTTAAATGTCATAAGCCAGATCAACGGGCTTTCAAACCACGTCTTTCTTAAACATACTTGTTTCTAATAAATCTTTTCACAAGCAAACATTGTGCATGTAACACCGAATCACGGTGCCCGCGAACAATGGGTGCTTTCATGCCCCTCTGCCCGCACCAGCCTCCGGCAGGGAGCTGAGTCACTGGGGCAACCCTGGCAGGGCCCTGTTTTACTTGTGGTCAGCTCGCTGCTGAGCTCCAGCTACTAAGTTATTGCTCCCCGGACTTCTTTCTGCTGAATAGTTTAATGTTATGCGTTTGCATGCCAGAGGCCGGCCGCCCGCTCCGCCTGGAATCCATCCTTTCAACTTCTCTCACCTTCCGCAGAGTGCCCTCTGACCCTCCCCCGCGCAGCCCCCTCTCACTTCGGGCACCGAAACCGGGCGCGGGGTCCCTCTGTAATCGAAACCTGACACGTCCTCCAGAGCTTATTACAGCTGCCTTCGGTATAAAATGAAACCTTAGAGAACGTTATTTAAAATGTTTTTAAAAAGTCAGTAGGCCTCATGTTTCGTTTCTCCACATCAGGCTTTGATTTCCGTCGCAACCTCATTCTCTGCCCAACGTCTTGGAAAAGGCCCCGGTGCCGGCGCTGGCAGGCAGGGCGCGCCTCGTCCCCGGTCCCCGGCGGCCAGCCCTCCCTGGCGTCCAGCAGCCCCTCAGAGTGATCAGGAGCAGGAACGATGGGCTCCTGTTCTAACTTCCGTGAAACTGGGGTGAACGCAGGGGGCAGCTGGGAGCTGGCTGGGTGGCGGGTCCTTTGGAGACGGGCAGAGCAGGTAGCGCCCGTGGCCGGGCCCAGTGGGCGCAGGGGGCATGAAGCCCCCCAGTAGCTAACGTGCTTCCCGCCACCTCACAAGGCCCTGGGCAAACGGAACCCCTCCGGCCTGCAGTGCTTTGGGGCAGCAGCAGACATAAGGAGATTGGTCCGTGAATTATCTCTGGATGAGAGAATAAAACCCAGAGCTGGCTCTCCTCTTGCTGTTCTGCGTGATCACAAAAATCGCATCTTCTCCGCCAGGATTTACAGTCTTCAGCAAGGTTCTCTCCTAACAACTCTCAGATGTCATGTAGAACAGATTTTTCTTTTTCCAGGGGGGTGAAATAAATGGGTGGCGAACAGGTAAGCCAACGAGCCCCTCACCTGTGATCTCTACTGCAGTTTCCAGAAACGTGTTCTGCCGACGTAGGGCCCGGGGACCCGAGGAGGACGGGACCCTTCTCAACGGTGGCCCTAAGGTCCCTGTGTGAATTCCAAGTGAAGACAGAATGGAAAGCGGCCCGAAGGGTGTGGCCGCTGCTGAGGGGACACTTGGCTGCACAGACGGAATGAGGTTCCACCAAATAAACGCGTAGTAAACACAGACCGAGAGCTGGAAAAACATTTCCCTCCCCCGCGCTCTCTCACGCCCGTGGGTCAAGTGTCCGGAGCGAATCCACTTTCCTAAAGCAGAAGGCCCAGCTGCTAAGTCTAAACATGGAGACTGATCTCCCAAGTCCTGCTGAGAGAGAGGCAGAGACAGAGAGACAGACACAGAGAGAGAGAGAGAGACAGCAAATGCCTGAGCGACACAGAATAAATCTTCGTTAATTGGCCACTGAAACTTTGTAACAGGCCAGTCCTCCTCTGGAGGTAATAATACGTCTGCTCGTAAGAGATCTACAGCTTTTACTCTGACACAGCAAAGACCATAAACAACGTCCGCCGAGCCCGTCCTCACGACCAGGTAACTAACGTCCCCGGGACCAGGAGAACCAGGTTCTTAAGTTACACTATAAACTCATCAAGCCCAGCGCACCCTGTTCTTCCAACGATTTCTCCCCAAAAAGTTAGGCAGCGTCCGGCACAAAGAACCATTTCCAAGTGGCTCCGTCCGGCAGGGAGACGCCCCGAGACGCGGATCACACCGCGTGCCCACACTGATCGGGTAACAACGCCCGTCTCCTGCTCTCGGCCACCATTCGTTCAAGGAGCGTGGAGACCCCTGCCCGCCCTGTCTTTAAATTAAAATCAAAATGTAATTACCCTTCCCCGAAAACGGCAGTTTCTCAGAAACTCCCGGGGGCTGAATGGAGAGAGAACACTTCAGTTTGGAGACAAGGAGAACCACCGAGAACCTTTGCCTGAAGCACCGCCCAGCGTTTCGCCTCAAGAGTAGGCGGTGGCTGCTTCTGTTGCATGAAACCAAACCCCTCAGCACGAGGCGGGCTGCTCTGGCGGGGGGCTGATCCAAGGCTGAAGCACGAGGAGCCCCGAAACCTGCTGAAGACCTCACGCCAATACGAGGAGAATGAGGTCACCGCCCTGTCAAGATTCCACCCGACACACTCAGACCGGACAGGCTGACTCCAGGCGGCCCCTGGCGATGAGCTGCCGGCAGCCTCCAGAGATGGGCATGAACGGAGCCCAGAACTAGAACTGACCAGGGCGGGGAGGGAGGTCCGGGTACGGAGGGGAAGGAGCCTGGCTTTCGGGAAGCACCCCGTCCCCGTCCCCGTCCCCCAGATGCTGTCTGTTCTGTCTCCCAGAACAGACAGAAGTGGGTCAGGATGCTCAGCATCTGCACCTTGGTTTTTTGTTGTTTTTTTTTAAGAAAAAAGGCACTTTTGTAGAAGGTGCCTGGCTGGCTGGTCCTTCTCTGTCCTGGGCTTAGCCTCATCTCCCTCCTGCCTGGACACTGACTCCGGACAGTCTCGTGGATCTGGGCTGGGGACGCAGCCCAAAGCCTGGAACAAGCACTCTGCGGCCGAAGTGTGTCCCCTCCGGCGTGGGGTCCCCCTGACTCGCTAATGGAGGCTGCGCCGTGTGAGATGCAGAAGCGAAGCACCCGACTCGCTGTGTCTGTGCGACGAGGCCGGGCGGCCAGTGCCTCCCCTGAGCACCGCCGTCGGCTGTCCTCTGCTGGGGGCCGAGTGGCTTCGAGCAGCTGGGTGTCCATTCGGGGCTTCTCGGGCGAACTGCAGGAGCAGGGCTGTGTGTACTGACACCCCAAACGTTCACGCCATCCTGGGCACTGTGCCTCCCAAAGTGAACCCGTTCCTGCACACGCTCGGGTGACCACCAAGTCACGCCTGGGGTGGGTTCAGAAGTGCTTCCCTTTTGCTGACAGGACAGGGCTCTGGGGGGTGAAGCGTTCTGGGGTGGACGGTGGCAAAGGACACACAACCCGTGTCCTGGATGCCACTGAACTGTACACCCAGTGGTTAAAGTGCCATGTTTTCTATCATGTATCGTCTACTGTTAAAAGAAAAGGGAGCCCTGGCCGGTTTGCTCAGTGGTTAGAGCGTCGGCCCACGGAGCAAAGAGTCTCGGGTTCAGTTCCAGTCAAGGGCACGGACCTCGGTTGCAGTTTGATCCCTGGCCCTGGTCGGGGTCACGCAGGAGGCAACCACTCGATGTGTCTCTCTCACGTTGATGCTTCTCTCCCTCCCTCCCTCCCTCCCTCCCTCCCTCCCTCCCGCTCTACTTGAAAACCAATGATAAAATAAATGTATAAATAAAAAGAAAGAAAAAGGAGACGCGGCCAAGGTGATGTGCTCAGAGTGAAAAGATATATTCCCGGGTCGTGGAGAACCTGCCCTCCCAATGACTTAAGAGCATAGACCTTGGCCCTGGCCGGTTCGCTCAATGGTTAGAGCGTCAGCCTGCCGTCCACAAAGACCCGGGTTCAGTTCCCGCTAAGGGCATGTACCTTGGCTGCAGTTTGTCCCCGGCCCTGGTTGAGTCGTGTGGGTGGCGGCCACTCGATGTGTCCCTTTCACGTCGATGTTTCTCTCTTTCCCTTCCTCTCTCTCCCTCCTGCTCTATCTGAATGAAAAATGGAAAAATGTCCTCAGGTGAGGATAAAAAAAAAAGAGCATTGACTTTGTACATTTACTAAATGAGAGCTTTTCTCTCCTGACACCAGCCCCCCCCCCACCCCGTGCTGGGTCTTCCCTGAGGTACAGCTCCGAGGGCCCACCCCCCCGGGGAGCTGGGGTAAACACAGCTGGGGGAACCCCAGCGCCCTGCCACGTGCCGCTGGGGCACTGTCCCCCCGGAATGCAGCTTTCACAGCTGCTGTCTGCATCACTGCCTCCCTCGTAGGAAGAAGATGCTGGGAACATTAAAAGAAACAGCCCAGGAATTAAACGTACCCTCCGGTTACCAAGGCTGAACTCGGAATTAAGAGTCTCTTCTCTCTGACCATTTGCAAAGAAGCGAAAAACCAGACCACTGGGGAGCCCTCGAAACAGCAGCTCCCAGGAGGCCCTGTAGGTCGCAAGCCTTGTGCTGACGTCTACGAAAGAGGACCCTGTCGGTCCACCTCCAGAAATCTGTGCGAGGCCAATGAGGCCAACAAAGACGGTGAGCAAGGCTGTCGGTGTGGCCTCTTTTGTCACCGGAAAGCCAAAGATGCCCACAGCCCAGGATCCACCAGCAGGGCAGCCTTTAAAGAAGTTACACTGAATAAAGAAGTTACACTGTGTCCGTGACCGAGCAGCGTGTGGCCACCAGGACTGAAGCAGAGACGAGGGCGGGCAGACGTGGGGAGACATTAATGTGGGCAGGTTTCACCAACCTTCCCCACTGAGGAAGTCTTATTTCCAGAGGACGTTCAGAAACATCCATCACCCTGATCTCGCTCCCTCTGCTCCCAGGGCGGCTGGAGCAGAAGCGAAAGCTTCCAGCCCGTCTGAGCAAACAAAAATGCCTCCTTTTGGTCGGAGGCGCATAAAAACTCATGTTTTCTCAGAAGCAAACTCAGAGGCTGAAAAGAAAAGTGACTCTAGATACCCCGGCTGTGGGCGTCCCCTGAGGAGACGCTTCTAGAGAGACCCCTGTTCACAGGAGGCCGCTCACCGTCCAGGCCGCGGGGAGGCCCCAGCCCCCCTGAGCCCACCCCCTCCCCACCGCATCTGCAGGCAGCCTTCCGTACAGAATGGTTTCTTGCTTTCTTCTGGCCAAAATGTTTAAAGAAATTTTTTAGAAGACATTTGACTATCTTTTATTGATTTGAGAGAGAGAGGGAGAGAGAAACATGGACTGGCCGCCTCCTGCACACCCCCCACTGGGGATCGAGCCCACAACCCGGGCATGTGCCCTGACCTGGAATCGAACCGGCGACCTCTTGGTGCAGGGGTCGATGTTCAACCACCGAGCCACACCGACCGGGCCAAAATGTAAAATCTAAAGGGACTAAATCCTTCACCTTTCTTCTGCCTCAGCCCAGAGAATATACTAAACCAAACAAAATGAGAACTTCCTTTTCCAAATAAAGAACAACTTCCAAAGGTCCTTCCAGAACAGCGGCAATGCCTCCCTCCAAGCTCACTCTCGCCCTGGGGTGATGGGGCCGGGTCTGGGCACAGTCTGCCCGCCGTGGTTGGGCCGTGGTTGGGCCGTGGTTGGGCCGGACAGAATTCCTGCAGGCCTTGTTCAGAGAACCCTCTCGGGGAAAGAACGAAGCGGGAAAAGTTCTCCCGAGATCCAGGCACCGCGGTCCCTCATCTTCTCACGGTGCCCGTTTGGGGTCTTTTGTGCTGTGACGCGAGAACCCCACAAAGGCGAGGCCTGTGTTTCATTCACTGCCTCTCCCGTCACCCTCCAGGCCGAGGACAGGGCACCGCAGACAGGTGGTTCCTGCTACAGGGCTCCGCCCTACTTCCTCCCTCCAAACCCAGGCAATGATGTTCTCGCCTCCTCGTCTCCCTTCCCAGAACTGACAGCCGTCGTCCCCATAGTCCCCACAGCAACACCGACACCCTGCCCTCCGCCGTCAGTCCCGCCCCCCTCCTGCCCTTGACCTCACTGTGGTGAAAGAAGCCACCTTTCCAACTCACCTGACCTCTAGCGGGGCCACACCCCTCTCCCCACACTGGGTCATTCCCGCCCTGCCTTCCCCTTGACTGTGACGTTAAGACCATGGGTACCACAGTGGGGGGCTCTGAGGGAAGGGGTCCGTCCATCCACCTGCTCCGGTGGATGAACCATTTGAAAAGTGTGTGAAAAACTGACCTCGTGTAGGTCACTGCTACCCACGCGTCAGCCCGTCACACAGAAACCAAAGCTTTGTCCAGAAGCCACAGGGTGACGGAACCCAGGACAGAGGGGTCTTCCCTGAGGACAAAGGAGCAGTTATGGTCTAAGTCTGACAGCTTCTGGAACAAGCCAACCGATGAATGAACAGGCCCCCATTTCTCCATTTACTTAAATGCTACTTGGTCCCAAAGCCAAACGTCATGCTGCAGCCACGTGGCCGAGGCCACGAGCTCACCTCGGCCCCTCTCCTCCTGCTCGGGCCACACTGGAGCCTTTGTCCACCCAGGGCAGAGGCCGCCCCAGCTGTAAGCAATTCACGCAACTTCTCCTTCTCCGACTGGGGACGGGCTGCCCAAGCTCCGTGCCAGGCAGTCCCTCAGCCAGGCTCATCAGGCAGTGCCCAAAATACGACACTCCAACCCTGCCCACACAGCTGAGGGCAGGTCCCATCAATCCCGAGCTGAGTCCGGCAGCTCCACGGCCCAGCGGGCACGGCAGGGCTGGGGGAGGCCCGAGCGGTCTCTGCACGGGCCCTGACTGCTCCCAGCCGGCCCTGAGACCCTGTCCACCCCGCACAGCTCTGGTCCCCGGGGAGGACACACCTCTGGAAGGTAGACTGTTAGAAGGAGCTGGCCTGGGCACCCCAGAGGCACCGTCTCCACCCGCACTGTGCTCTGCACCCTGAAATCCCCAATGGCAGGCAAAACGTTCACAAGTGACCATGGTCTTGGGGAACACAGCACTGAGCACCCCACAAAGAAAGAGTTCATAGTTAAAGCCAGAGACTCCATGAGTAAGAAGAAGCAACTGATGTTCTGAACACCCCCACCCCCACCTCTCTCTCACTTTCTTCATTTTCTGCCCCAAGAGCGGACATGGGGCAGAGGCAACATCAGACCCTGCAGAGTCCAGCGGGTCCTCACCCAGTGGAGCGAAAACACCGACGTCAGCCTGCAGTACACAGGGCGCTAATCTGGGCTTTGAGAGAACCCGGGGGGAGGCCCCTCGAGCGCCGTCTAGCCCTTAGCAAATCACACCCCCAAACCCGAACCCCCCAACTGGAAACGGAGTGAGAGATGGAGATGGAGCCAGGCAACGACCCTGGAGCTCTCGGAGCCTGCGGTGCTCTGTGAGCCCAGCAACCGCGTCGGTCCTGGGGCGGCCTTGGCACCCGTGGAAACCGCCATGGGCCACGGGAACGTCGGCCACTGGCCACTTCTGTGGCCCCAATACAGCCTTCGGTTTAAGAAACTTCGCACTGAGTCTAAGAAGAGTCATTGAAGATGTGGGTGTCACATGGGTACTAGACAGATTGAGGGGATTACTCCGTAAGTTAAATGAATGTTGAATCACTATGTTAAAACTGATATAATATTGCATGTCAACTGGAACTAGAAAATTTAAAAATTATTTGAAAAGATTCCTACAGACCTTTCCCCAAAAACAGCATCCAGGTCTGGCAGGGGGGACCCGCCATCACTGGCCACCGAGGTGCCAATTTGATGGTTTCATCTGCTAACCCAGTGGAGTCCTCATAACCATGGTCATGGCTTGAACTGTGGCCCCCAAAGGCAAGTCCTCATCCTAAACCCTGCAATGTGACCCTATTTAGAAAACGAGTCCCTATCACTGGGCCTGCAGGTGGTCCCTGCGCCCAGCGGCAGGTGTCCTTCAGGAGAGCACTGGGGAGAGGAGGCCGCAGGACGGTGGAGGCAGGACGGAGGGACGTGCCTGCAGCCAAGGGCTGACAACAGCCACCGGGAGCTGGGCGGGAGGCGTGTCCGGTTCTCCCTCGGGGTCTCCGGAAGGAAGCAACCCTGCGACACCGTGACTTCAGATGTCTGGCCTCCAGAACCGAGGCAGAATGCATTTCTGTTGCTGTCAGCCACCGGCTCGTGGCCATTGGCACGGGGCCGAGGACAGCGGTAATGTCGTCACTCCACTTTCACAGAGGAGGCACCACAGCCTCGAAGAGCTAAGTGTCCAGTGCACGTGGCAGCCAGGGTGCGGGTGGACAGGCCCCTCTCTCCACAAGACCGGCTGCCTTTTCCCGGCGCCTTCACTTCTGAGACACGGGGATCACGAAGCCCGAAGGTAAAGGACGTGTCTCGGTGGCAGCCCCTCAGAATCCAGCGCTCCGTCCTTCCCGCAGAAGCAGCAGGGCTCGGGCTCAGCACCTCCCGGAGTTGCGCTCTGGGGGGCCCGTTGCACCGAAACGTGGCGCTCACGCTAAGCCCCCCTCCCCTCCCCCCGCAGGTAAGTGGCTAAAAAGTAATGGTGTCTGTTTTAACGAGGATCATGCAAGGATCCTGAAGGGCTCCCCCAAACAGAGGCATTTCCCTCACACACAACAGCGGAGCCCCATCGAATTCCAGACACAAGAATGTCACTTGCGTGTCACGGCTTTGACCTGGGACTGCAACGCCGAGGAGACTCACTAAACAATCTCCCCGTCCTGATGCTCCGTCAATACCTGAACCACAGACCTACGTGTCACAGCGACAGAAAGAAGAGCTGTGGAGAAGCGCTCGGCTGGGACAGCCTGGCTTTCTGTGCAGCAAAGACAGTGAGGAGCTGCGACGGCACAGCCGAGTATTGAACGTGGACCCGCGGGCCACCGGCGATCACCGTGCCAGCCCCGGGATCCCTTGTTTCCATGCACCGCAACGCTCCCAGCGACCGCCTGCCAGCCCCGTGCGTGTGCAGGAGGCTCCGGCTTGCTCAATTCTTAGGTCATTAGCGCTTCGCGAAGCAATTACTAGGGTTCCGAGCGAAAGCAGAGCCTCTCAGGCCTCCACCTTTCCTGAAAGCGTCTTACACTCCACTGACTTTTGGCTTCTATTTATAAAGAGGGTTCAAGACTTGGAAAATTATTGGGGTTGAGCTTTAATGGATATTCCCAACCAGCATTGTGTCATTATTGGCCCACGGTTTGCTGGGCGAACTCCCAACTGCGTGACGTAACCAGGCCTCTCTCCGCATTGCTCCGGACGCTCCGGCTCCCTGGGCATCACAGCCACCGAGTCATCTGCGCTTGTCAGCGAGCCTGGCCGCCAGGGGATTAGCATTAGCGCGACCCCATTATTCAGCAGCCCCGTTCAAACCCGAGCCTCCACTCCAAGAGATCTCAGGGCTTCACGGGGAACTGAGCTGCCAGAGCTCGAGGGGGTGGTGGGTGAGGGGCTTTTGAATGTTTTACGTAACGACCCACCCTAAGGCCGCTAGAAGCAGGAGCCTGGCTGAAGTGGCCGAGATGTGACTCTGGGCCCTGGAACGGCCCCAGCCAACCCAAGGGATGACGGCTAGACCTCAGCAAGGCCGTGATCCCCCAACACTGCTACGGCACAGTTGCTGTATTCCCACAATAAACTACTTATTTTAGAGATTAGGTATTTAGAATGTTTAGCCCCCAAATCGTTCTTTCCTGAAATAGAAACATTTTCTTGTCAAAACCAGGATACGGGAGCCCCAAAGTGAGAAGTACACCCTGTGCTCTCTGAACAATCGACCTGTGAGACATCGACGCCAAAACCCACGTGGAGCTTTTCTTCTCATACTGAGGGTCACTTCCCCCATGTTTCGTAAAATATCTGCTCGTAGCCCGGCCAGTGCGGCTCCGTGGGTGAGCGACAACCCTGCACCAAGAGGTCGCCGGTTCGATTCCCGGTCAGGGCACATGCCCAGGTTGGGGGCCTGATCCCCAATGGGGGGCATGCAGGAGGCGGCCAATAGATGTTCTCTCTCATCGATGGTTTTATCTTTCTCTCCTTCTCCCTTCCTCTCTCTCTAAAATTGATCAAGAAAAAATATTTTAAAAATATATCTGGCCCTGGTTGGTTTGGCTCAGTGCTTAGCGCATCAGCCCGCAGACCAGAGAGTCCCGGGTTCAGCTAAGGGCATGTACCTCGGTTGCAGTTTGTCCCCGGCCCCAGTTGGGGTCATGTGGGTGGTAACCACGCAATGTGTCTCTCTCACGTGGATGTTTCTCTCTCTCTCTTCCTCCCTCTCTCCCTCCCGCTCTATCTGAAGATAAATGCAAAAGTGTCCTCAGATGAGGATAAAAAATAAAATGAAAAAATATATATATACATATATATATCTGCACATAGTAATTCCCACTAAGAAACATTCATAAATGTCCCCAATACTTCTGTTTTTCCCACTGCAGACTGACATACACATGGCAATAAAGATCACATCATGATAGAAAATCAAAATGGTTCCCTGTTTAATTTCCAGTTAACCTAAAACTTCTATTAACCCAAACTCTGTAATTTGGTTCAAGCTTTGGAAAGTTTTCAGGGGCTCTTTGGGCAGTTCGAGTATCTGGAGGCCTCTGTCTGTGGAGAGTTTTTGTTCCACTGAAGGAGAAACAAGTGCACAGCTGCCTCGGGAACACTGGAGGGAGCTGTGGGTGGGCACGGGTTTGCAGAACCACCAGGGAAGCCCCTTGGCAAAGGAGTCGAGGGGGCTCTGCACTGACACCCCAGTCGGGTCAGCAACCTGCACTTGGAGAAGGACAATCTGATCGGTGGCCTGCAGCAAGGACCCGGGCAGGTGGCGGCATGGAGAGTCGGGAGGGAGGACAGAGAAAATGGCCTCGACAAGGACAGTCCCAGCCCAGCACCCCTGCGACAACGGGGCACACCCCCACGCAGTCCTCACGGCTCAAGACCGAGCACGGCCCTCCGCGGTCGTCTGCGACAAGACCCAGCATCACAGGCCACGCGGGAGGAATCTGAGTTTCCCAGACAACGGGCTACGGAGGTGTTTAAGTAAAACAGCACTTTGATAAAAGGTATTTATAAGCCATGCGCACGGTTCCCTCCCACAGAGGACGTGGCGTCCGTGGACGTGCGGTGACATCTCCGTCCAGCCAGCGTGGGGCTTTCCTTCCCTTTCAGCCAGCACCTGCGCCCGGCTTCAGCTGATGTTGCCTCTCTTTGAGAAACAATGTATCTATCTGTCCCCTGCGCACACGACTCAGAGTCATGTCAGCATCTCAGCTTCCAGACGGCAGCGGGTTTCAAACCACATCCATTCCCACAAGACGACGCTGGTGGGCTGCGCGGCTCACGCAGCCAGAACCCCTGGCTCAGCCGGACACGGACACCGTCAACCGACAGGACACGCCTTCCCGGGTGACAGCTTGTATTTCGAAAGAATGAGAACACACCGACTCTCCTTTAAACCCCAGGGAGAGGACCCACTTTCGAAGTGTCCGGAGCCGCGCGGAGCAGCTCCGGGGAGCAAACTCACCCACAACGTCCAGGTGGTAGGTGTGGTTGATGGACCCGTGCGCGTTCTCCACCACGCAGGTGTAGTTCCCCTTGTCGGACGGCACCACGCTCTCCATGATCAGGCTCCAGTGCTGGGTGCGAACCTGCAAACATCGAAGTCCAGGTGGTCAGTTCACACTCGGCACGACCCCCGGAGGTGGGGAAGGTGGAGGATTTCCTGATTCTAAGTCGTCCCGGCAGGGCGACAACTAGAAACAGTCATTATCGCCATGGTCAGCGTCAAGCAAGCGGACCTGGACAGGCCCGGACACCCGAGCGTGTGTGGACTGACTCTTACAGTCAGCTTTGAGGTTCCCTCAAGAGCAGCCCGCGGCGGGACCCTGGGTGCCCAGGGTGGGCACGCTCCCAGGCCGCTCAGCCCTGGGGCACCAGGGAGAGGTCCGTCTGTGCGCCAGGCCCTGCTGACACTCCTTCCGCCCCAGCTCCCTGAACCCTCCCAAGGAGCCAGGGGGGTGCTTGGATTGTTTCTGGAGCCTTCTGGTCCAAAGCCCCTCATTTCCCCCCACGGCCCCCAGAGGCTGTCTGGGAGTCTCCAGGAGTTTAGCTCTCGTCTCTGGTGCAGCTGACTAGATGCTCCCTATCACTGAGAAACACACTTGGAATCCCCAACGGGGGAGCCAGGAGCCCTCGGGACACTGAGGGTGTACATCCATCTATGTACAAACTCCTCGAGACTTCCAAAGACAAGAGCACATGTGAAAATAAGTTATCACGACTCCTCCCCATGGTCGGGTCGACAGGCACACAGACTCGACTCTCCGCTCCCAACTGGCTTCCAAAACCTTTGACCAGACTCAGATCCACAAGCAGCACCCTCTTCACACAAGGACCAAGTGCGCCTCAGGGGAGGCTGCAGTGTTTCCCTCGGATCCCAAAGCGGTCTCTGGAGGTATTTTGGACAAGGCGTTCTGGAGAAAGGAAAGGAAAAAAGCCAAGTCCTGACTGGTGTGCACAGTGGTTAGTGCATCAGCCCGAGGTCCAAAGGGTCACATTCCAGTCCAGGGCACATACCTGGGTTGCAGGTTCAATCCTTGGCCCCATACGGGGTCATGTGGGAGGCAACCAATCAAGGTATCTCTTCCCCATCGATGTTTGTCTCTCTTTTTCCCTCCCTCCCTCTCTATCTAAAAATCAATGGAAAAAATATCCTTGGGTGAGGAGTAACAAAAAAATAAAAAATTAAATGAATGAATGAATGAATGAAGCAAGGGCTGGCTCATTTTAACTATGTTTCAGGAATTTCAGGCGACCTTCGGAAAGGCTCCCTGAGCTGGTTTTCTGCCTTAATCTCAGGGAGCCAAGCCCCAAGCTCACACGACGACCCACGGAGCCGAGGACGCAGTCATCCCTGAGCCCGTCAGAGCAGCTGTGTGCCTGGAGGGCAGCGCCGTGCGGGCTGACAGGGCGTGCCACCGTGCGACCCTCCTCACGCCGGCACCGGCTCTGCACCAGCCCCTGCTGTGGAGGGGAGCCGCTGGCGCGGAGCTCAAACACGAGATCACTGCAGATTGCGACAGTCCTAGGAAGGGTCGGGGGTGGAGGACGGACCCTCCCTCACGAAAGCACGGGCCCTGAATGCAGACTGAATCTGAGCTGCCCGTCAGCTCCCTGCGTAACCAGGGAGGCAGTTCCAGACCATCGCCCCCGAGCGGATGCCGGCCGGGCCTCCTCACTGCCACAGGTGGACGGTCTGGGGGCAGACGACTCTGAGGGCTTTGGGCCCACCGGGGGAGGCTGCACTCTCCAGGGGAGAGGCTCCCTCGCTGCTCCTGGCTGGGCCACGGGACTAAAACAAGAGGCTGCGTCTGCTCGTGGGAAGAAGTTCCTTCCGTGCAGCGAGCACCCAGAGATGTGGGTGCTAAGCTTTCCAGGGCAATGAACAGTCTCTGTCTCAGTGGGGCACCCGGGTGCAGCCCTGGAGCTCCCCGACTTCACTCGGGGCAAAGGGGCCACAACGAAACCCTCTCCTCCCCCAGCACCCAGGGGCCCCAGGAACGGACTCAGCCTCTGAGCAGCCAGTCACATGGAGGGAGACTCGGGGACGAAGCCACAGGCCCCACGTCACCGAGCCCCGTAATCCGGCACTTAGCCCTGCCGCAAACACTCCGTTCTCTGAGCCCCTGCTCAAATGTCATGCCCGTAAGCCCTTAATCACGGCCAGTGCCTGGCTCTGGACCTCAGCCAAACTGCCGATGTCTTTCTCGATCCAGATCTGGCACGTGGGCTGGTCTGGCGGGGAGGGCGCCGCCCGCCTGTGCCTGGGACGTGCCTCTTGGCCTGGCAGCCAAACTCACACTGCCGCCTCTGTCCCGGGCCACAGGCAGGCCGCTGGGGCCACAACCTTCCGCGTGGGGCCCCTCCTCACGAGCACCTGCTCCTGAATAGTTACTACCTGGAGATGCCCAACAGATAGTAATAAGTGAACATTTACAAAATGCTTTCACAACGAGAATACATTTCCAAAGCAGGTGTCCAGGCCCTTCCGGAGACCTTGTACCCAATCAATACGGCCCCACGCAGGGCTGTTCATGTTTATTCTCTTACGCCACGGCTCCAGCGTGACGCCTGCCACCAAGCCCAAATGTCACCCACTGTGGCACTGTCCAGCTGGATGCCCCGAGGAGCCGCCCAGGGGACCGCTGGTAACTTTGGAGGGGGTATCCTACCATTAACCACTGCGGCTTCATGAGAATCTAAGGCTACAAAAACAGCAACCCCATAGAGGACGACAAAGGCATAACGATTTGGGTGTTTTTGGTGTTGTGTGATGCTGTCTCCCTCCCATGATTCAGTGTGAACCTGGAAAACCACCCTTCCAGCAGAAATATAAGACCTTCTTCAGGTCTGAGCTCCTCAGCTTTCGGTGCTGGTTTTTAGCCAGTTTGTCAAACGTACACACACCCCAAGGAGGGAACGTACAGACCCGACCCACAGGAAAAGATGCTCAGCCTCCTCAACGCCAGGGAAATGCAAATTAAAACAGTAATGAGACACTGTTATTCACCAGCTGATTAACAGAAATTAGGAAGATCAACCCCACCGAGCCCTCGAGCAACAGACTGAAGCACAGGATGGGAGCGCAAGTGGAGAGACCCTTTCTGGGAAGTAATCTGGCGGTGCCTATTAAAATCAGCAACGCACTTTTTTTTTTCAACCCAATTAATTCTACTTCCAGAAAATCTAACCCACACCAAAAATAGCGAGATGGCGTCAAGGCGCATGGGCACGGTCTGCAACGGCAGAAGACAGGACTCCGCCGAGGAGAACCTTATAAACGCCCAGTTCACCCAACTGAATACCATCCACTCACTAAAATGCGAGGTATTCTTATGTTCCCCCCTGGTAAGATATCCACAGTTACCGATAAACGGAAAAAAGGGGGGACGAATACAAATATGTACATTCATGGCCCCATTTTGTTAAAAATACACCCAGGCACGGCCCCACAGGTGCATATAGGTCCCAATCGATGAGCATGTCTGTATTAGACGCAGCAAAAATCAGAAAGAAAACGTCCTCAGTTGTCAGCCACACTTTCTATAACTAAGCGGTGGGATTATAAACATTTACTTTCTTCTCGTTTTCACTTTTCAAATGTAAACGGAAATCTCGGGCACACACTCCACCCCCCCACCGCACCCCTCAAAGGGAACTGAGCGGGCTCCCCGGGCCCCTCCCTTCAGTCTGGTTACTGCTCTGCAGACTCTGTCCCCTGGCAGAGACACGAAAGCCGGAGGGGACCAAATCCTGAGCCTGTCAGCACAGGCAGGACTCTCCTCGTCCCTGCCCGGGGCCGAATCTTCGTGGAGTCTCCGTGGCTTTCATCTGCCAAGCCTCTTGAGAACAGGAGGCTTCAGAACTCTGCTCGCTGAAGACTCAACGATAACGCGTCAGTGCCGAGCAGAGCAGATGGAAGCTCAGGGCCCGGCCGCTCCTCTGTGAAACAGAAGCTGGATCCCTCCAACATTCCACACCCTGCCCGTCACCAAGACAAAAGGCGGCCCAGACGGGTCTCCTCGGAATCCTTCTGTTACCTAAACCCTCCAAGGTGCCCGGCACCCCCCGGCTGCCGTCACGTGACAACTGGGAATGCAGACCTTGTCTGTGATGACACATGACACCTGGGTGAGAGGTTGAAGTTTGGTTTCCACATTGCAAAAAAGTCCAGGCATTTCCAAATACCCGGGTGTTCGGTAAGCAGCAGGTAAACACCCAGAAGCGGGAGAGAAAGCTTGACTGTGCCAGGCTGACGGCTGCCGAGCCCACGTGCGCATCAGCACTGCCAAGGCCTCCTTCCTCCGGCGTCCCGAGCCACCCAGGGACAGCATCCCTACCACCCCGGCCTTCAGCAACACGCCCCCGAAATACAGCTCAGCACAGACCAACTGTCCTCAGGACCATAAAATCCGACCACCCCACGCCAGGCCAGCAGGGTCCGGGGGGCTCCCAGCCCCCTTCTGGACGTGTGCTCGGACTGAGCAGCTCGCGTCAAGGGCTGTGGACTCGCTGCGGTCCACCTCCGCCCGCTTCAGGCTCAACCGCCAAGGAGTTTGCTTTGCGGGTGTCCGGCGAGCAGGGCTGGGCAAGCGGGGTCCTCTGGGCTGTGGGAGACTCTCCCCTCCCCCAGGTCACGATCCATGGGTCCGAGGGGAGTGAACTTCCAAGTGCCAGTGCTGTCTCAGAGGTCAGCCCTGCAGACGGAGAAGGGCGCCCTGGGGGCAGGGCTGGGGGGGCTTCCCTGCCCTTTGAATTCAACCTGGCAGATCTCAGGACCTCCCTCAACAGGAAGAATCACCTTGTCACCGAATGACGACCCAGCAATTCCACTCCTAGGCATGTGCCCAGAGGCACTGGGAGCAAGGGTTCAGACACACGCTGTTCACGGCACCGCGAGGGGCCCAAGGCAGGACCAGGCTGCTGCTGCCCACCAGCAATGCCCGCCACCATCGGGCCCACCCGCAGAACACACCGTCGCTCCGCCAGATGAGGACTGCAGGCTGAGTCACGCCCGCACCTGTGGGAACCTGAACGCAATGAGCCCGACACCAGGGCACAAATACCTCCCGTTCCACCTGAGACCCTACAGCAGAGACAGAGCGCGAACCAGGGGTTTCTGGGGCCTGGACGGGAGGGGGGACGAGGAACAATTGCTTCATCGATACAGAGGTTCTGTTTGGGGCGATGAAAAGGTTTTAAAAATCAATGACACAGTTTCTGTTTTACTCCCAGGTTCGCTCTCGACAGCCACCTGGGCCATCTGACAGCAGAAGCTCTCGGGAAGCCAGGACGATCCACGTGTCTCTCGATTCTCCTAACTGTTCTTATCACACACAGACCGCACGTGAGGAAAGCAATTTGGTGAGTGCACGAATGTGGCACAAACCCGCAGGAGCGCAAGGGCGGCGCCACCACCGGCCGTGTGACAAGCCTCGTCCATAAAAGGGGCGGAATGAGAGTGGCCGCCCCTTTGGGCTGCACAGGGGACCCAGGGCCCAGAGCACAGCTGCACACAGGCAGACAGTCCCTCTGGGCCGGCGGCAGCATCACAGGCTGCTTGATCCGGGGTTAAAGCTGAAAGTCTTGGCTGAGAAAAAGCTCAACAGAATATAAAAATATGAGTAAGGGCCTGGCTGGCATGGCTCAGTAGTTAGAGTGTTGGCCCAAGGACCAAAGGGTCATGGGTTCGATTCCCAGTCAAGGGCACATACCTGGGTTGCAGGTTTGATCCCTGGCCCTGGTTGGGTCATATACAGGAGGCAACCAGTCAATGTGTCTCTCACATCAATGTTTCTCTCTCTCTCTCTCTTCCTCCCCAAATAAGCATACTATGGGGTTAAGCATAATATTTAATCAAAATTCTTTAAAATGACGTTTAAGTAACCTAGACGATACAAATCTAATTAACCTAGTCAGCGAAACAACCAGCTGAGCGGTGATTATAAGAAAATGTTTTTTTGTAAGTTGTCTTTTCTTAGATCTGAAACATACTCAGAAAGGGACAGTCCGCACACCAGAATGCCCCCCTCTGCTGAGGGGCTCCGTGGGAACCCCAACCTCCAGGGGGCCCAGAGCCGTGGGCTCGTGGGCCAATTCCACGGAGGGCTTCATCTTGCGATCCTCTCGCCTCGTATGCAGTAAGTGGCGTGAAGGATGGTTTCTGAGAAGATGCTCCCTCCCCACACCCGAGTCATCACCGAAGAGCTGGGAATTGAGCTGGTCTATTAATTATCTCAGTCCCCTTCCTGCTTTTCTGCATTAAACTGTAATCACTGTTCAGAGCCCTATGAAATATCTAACTATAAAGGTAACCTACTAGAAAAGTCTGTGCCGCGTTTAAGATGAAAAATGGTCGGTGCTGCATCATGGTTATGATGCCGCTAAATCCGTTTTCGGGCTGGAGGGGATCAGGTGTTCAAGATGACCGAGCCAATCTTCCAGTGTGAAGGACGGGGACCTGGGGCTGGGAGAGGTCAACAATGTGCCCCCCGCAGAGCTCGGGCACCGGGACAGTTAGGGAAACACCGTTTTTGCGGCGAGTGGGGCTTTGTCATTCCACATAAATTCATGCCGCCAACCAGCCTCTGCCCACAGGCTACAGAAAACAATAATCTGACTCTTAATCACCCAGGTTGGCTCAGCGTGAGTCCTCTGATAAATAAGACTGGACTGCAGAACCCAACTAGCTCTATCGCTCATTTTAATTAGATAAAATGAGCTTTCATCCGGCCGGTGTGGCTCAGTGGTTGAGCGTCGACCCTGCACCAAGAGGTTGACAGTTCGATTCCCGGGCAGGGCACAGGCCCAGGTTGTGGGCCCATCCCCAGTGGGGGGGCGTGCAGGAGGCAGCCAGTCAATGTTCTCTCTCATTGATGTTTCCATCTCTCTCTCTCTCTCTGTTCCTCTCTCTCCCTCCCGCTCTACCTGAACAAAAAATGGGAAAAGTGTCCTCGGGTGAGGATAAAAAAAAAAAAAAAAAAAGATCCGCAGGCCCCCTGGGTGGACAGAGGCCCATTTACTCAGCAGTGATGGACGGGCTTAGGGCCAGCCCAGGGATGCTGGCCGCCCACCCAGGGGAGAGGAGCCCAGGGAACCCTTGCAGGTGCCTCTGCCACCAAGAAACCTCCCGCCCTGGTCCTCAGGACCTGTGGTGTGAGCTGAGGTGCTCTTCACTTCACTCAGGGGCTCCCCGTGGCCCCCAGGTCTCCTGACAGCCGTGCCCTCAGGTCTCTCCTCCGCTCGGGACTTGCGTAGTCCCTAAGGCAGCGGAGTGGGGAGCCTTCCGTGACGAGGTTCCAAAGGCTGCAGCTTGTCTCCTTCGCACTCTCGCCGGGCTCTGGGGCTGCTCACCCCGAGAGCCAGCTGCCACATGGAGAGGCCCGCGTGGCAAAGAACCGAAGCCAGTGAGGAACCGAGGCTGCCCGAGTCCACAGCCTGCAGGGCAGTGACCCCGACACCACATGGAGAGTCTGGACGCAGACCACCCCACCCCAGGTGACCCTGCAGACGACAACCAGCCTCGGCTGAAATCTAGTCCGGTCTGAGAGGCCTCGGTGGACACTCCTGGATCCCGGCCGTGGAAGCCTGCGAGGACACAGTGCTGTCTCGGGGGCCCCGTCAGGCAGCGACAGGCCACAATGACGCCCATTCACGTTCCAAACGCAGCAAAGAATTTCCTAACAGGGTTCCGGGAGTCTCCCCTGTACAATCCATTCTTAAAGCCCTCCCTTTCCATACTGAACAGTCTGGAGACCCCACACCTCTCGGGCCGAGACACCCTTCCTCCAGACTCAGCCCAGAATGCCTCCCCGCTGTCCCTGACCCCACGTCTCCCGAGCAGCCAGGACCTTCTCCCGGCACATCCGGCAGGCCGCACACACCCTCTCACCTTGCCCACATCAGTGTCCCGCGGCCAGCTGTGGGTCTGCCTGCCCTGCTGGACGAGGAGCCCTGGGGGCTGCACCCGAGCTTCACCCAGAGCCCGGGACGCTGCTTGGCCGCCGTGTGCTGAATGGACGAACCAGGGCCCTAACGGTGTCTACAGACACCAAGGACACAGTCGCCCATTTCAGCCCCAGCACGAGTGCTCGATCGTTTCCGTCAGAAGGGCTGTCTGGGACCCCGCAGACGGACAGGGAGACGGGCCGCTGCCGGCCCCCGCCGCCTGGTCGCCCGACGGAACAGGGCGCCGGCAGTCCGCGGGCCGGCCGGAGTGTGCGCACACCCTGCCCAGCACATTCCGCCGCCGTCTTCGTTTTATAGACCATAAAGCATATAGAAAACAGGCTCTCAACTTTCGACCCCTCTGCTATTAAATGCGCCTCATATACGGAACAATGCGAATGGGGATTGTGCCTCGGAACCCGAGCAAGTCCAGGCTGCCGTGCAAACGTGGAAATGACCGGCTTCGGTCACGGCTGGGCTGCTTCCCACCCCTCTGTCCCCACGCTCTCCCGACGACTGACTACACGGAGACAGAGGGCCCGACAGCGCAGTCCTACCTTATAGCCCCCGATACGATGCTCCTGCCTGAACTCCTTGCCGTTCTTCAGCCACCTCATGGTGGGAGTGGGGTTTCCGCCCGCCGGACAGCGGAACTTGACCGTGTTGGCCGCGGGCACCGCGTGAAGCCGCTTCTCCATCTTCTCCGTGCTGGTCCAGTACGGGGCTCCTGTTTCGGGAGACAGCGTTAGTGACGCTGGACAGACAGCCTCTCCCCGTGCCTCACCGCCTCCCGGGTACGGTCACTTTATTCTGCACGGGAACAATGTGACGTTCTCAAAACCCTGGGGTACGAGCCCCGTTCGGAAAAAGCTTCCGACCCTGGCCCAGCTGGTGGCCCCTGGGGACGGGCTGCTTGTTCGTTTACGTCTGTTAACAGGGGAAACACCTGTCTGAGGCTTCCTCTCCCTTGTTCTTGGTGCCAGATTTCAGCGCGTGTCGAATCGTGTTTTAAGGCTACTGTGTGCACCCTGACAACGCGCTCGGCACAGCTGAGCGCCCCCATGCACCGGCTCCGAGAGCCATGGCTCTGAAGCGGTCCCACGACACAGCAGTGAAGACGAGCTGCACGCGCCCTCCCGCCCATCGGGCCTCACAGCCCAGGGCGCCCACGCACAACCCCCGGCCGGGTACAGCCCACGCACAACCCCAGCCCACGCATAACCCCCAGCCAGATACAGCCCATGCACAACCCCGGCCAGACACAGCCCACGCACAACCCCCGGCCGGATACAGCCCACGCACAACCCCAGCCCATGCATAACCCCCAGCCAGATACAGCCCATGCACAACCCCGGCCAGATACAGCCCACACACAACCCCCGGCCGGATACAGCCCACACACAACCCCCGGCCAGATACAGCCCACACACAACCACGGCCAGGTACAGCCCATGCACAACCACGGCCAGATACAGCCCACGCACAACCCCGGCCGGGTACAGTCCAAGCACAACCCCGGCTGGGTACAGTCCACGCACAACCCCGGCCCACACACAACCCCAGCCGGGTACAGCCCACGCACACCCCCGGCCGGATACAGTCCAGAGGCATCATGACGTGCCCGGCACGCTTCACGGTAGCCCACTGACCACATTGTTAACTGTACGTCAGTTTCTGCACAGAGGACACGTCTCCCCTCTCCGCGGGTGGCCGAGAACGCCGCGGTTCACACCAGGTCTAAGCAGACAACGTCACAGCCGGTAAAATGTTACGTCGAGTTGTACCCTCCGAACAGCCCGCAACCTCACTGCGCAGGTGATTTATTTTTAAACTCGAGAAAAGTAAGTGTTCAGATTTGCCACATGAAGGACACAGCATCCATCGGGGACACCGCCATCAGCTCCTCATGCCGCTGACGACGGCTAATGACGCCACTGATGGACGCTCCTTACCGGACAAACAGCCCTCAACGCTCTCGTGTTAGACACATCAATCCTGACAACAGTCCAACCGAACGGCACTCCCGCGTGATCCCTGTGTACAGACAGGGAAACTGAGGCCCTGCGGAGGCAGGCGGAGGTGCAGCCTGTCCGGAGCCCAGGCACTGTCTCCACCCGGCTCTCGTCCACTGCCGGTGAGAACCAGCTCCTCCGTGGGGCTGGAATCCGTCCCTTCAGCCCCCACACATGACACCGCATGCAGGACACAGCCTGGGCCGCGGACACGCTGCCCCCTGTCACCGCCCAGAACACCCACTGAAATCCTGCACGGCATTTAACTGCGCATGTTTCTCTTAGGAAACAGAGAACCGACATCCCGGGGTTCCCCTAGAAAGCATCCATCAGCCGGGCCTTGAACAGTCTAGAACGTTCTAGAACACTGACATTGTGTGGACAGAGAACTGCTTATTCCCGATGACGGTTGAACTGAGCAGCAGCACACACTGCACAGACCGGAGGGAGGGGCCTGGGCAGGGGTGCATCTCTGACACGGACGTGAACAGCTCTGGCCCTGTGGGTCCCGCAGTTCATTCCTGGGCCCAACAGCCAGGCTCTGGGGCAGAATCAGGAACTGGAATAACTGCACCCAAAACTCCGACCCCTCTCTGCCTCACCCCTGCTCTTGAAGCTGCTATAACAGGTGGGGCTGGGGCCCTGGCGGGCTGCTCCGTCAGTTAGAGCATCACCCCGATATGCCAACATCATGGGTTCAATCCCCGGTCAGGGCACATACAAGAAGCAACCAATGAATGTATCAGTAAGTGGAACAACAAATCGATGTGTGTCTCTCTCGCAACTCTGTAAGTAAAAGTTTTAAATGAAAAGGTGGAGTGGCAGTCTCTGAACGGGCATGCGGTGTGCACTCCGCCCTTGTGCTGGCCTGTGTCTCAGTGCGTGAGTGTTGGTGGTGTCCACATGATCCAAGACAGAGCCAAGTGAGGGAACGCTGGTCAGCCGTGTATACTGGAGAGAGAGGTCACCGTGTACACCGGAGAGAGAGGTCAGCCGTGTACACCGGAGACAGAGGTCAGCCGTGTACACCGGAGAGAGAGGTCACCGTGTACACTGGAGAGAGAGGTCAGCCGTGTACACCGGAGAGAGAGGTCAGCCGTGTACACCGGAGAGAGAGGTCACCGTGTACACCGGAGAGAGAGGTCAGCCGTGTACACCGGAGAGAGAGGTCAGCCGTGTACACCGGAGACAGAGGTCAGCCGTGTACACCGGAGACAGAGGTCAGCCGTGTACACCGGAGACAGAGGTCAGCCGTGTACACCGGAGGGGTCAGCCGTGTACACCGGAGACAGGAGAGAGTGGCCGCAGGCAGGGAGGGAGAAGACGGGCCGAGGGAGGAGGAAGTCTGCATTCTTTCCCCAGAACCCAGGTACATCTGCAACCTGGTGGCCCGTCAGCCTGGGGGTCAAACGCCCACAGACACACCCATTCTTTTGCAGGGCTCACCAGGGAACACCCAGTTCTGTGTTATCACAAGACGCCGGGCCTGGCGTCCACTGAAACGATCCCAATCACCTTTTATGGAAAAGGTTCTACTTGAAAAGTCCATCCACAGCCACTAGACAGAAACCATTCAGAGCACGAAACGGAACATTGTCGTCACACGAAGCCTCTCACAGAGCTGACCTCGGCCGTCGGTCTGAGTGGACACGAAAGCCCGCGCGGAGGCCCGAGCCGAGTCCACGCAGAGCTCGTGGCGGCACAGGGGCCGGTCCCGTGGCGCCTGCTCCCTCCCGTGGAAGCAGACACGCACTCACCGCCGCAGGCATGACTCCGACAGTCCCAGAAATGTCAAACGTAGGATTTAGCTTAAGACATTGAGAACGTCGCTCTGTCCCTCTCTCGCCGGGCTGAGCCGACCGTGGACTGCAGCCCCTCAGGCATCGCCCGGGTCACGTGACCACCCCCAGGTCACGGCCATGCAGACCCTGCAAGCAGCACCTGTCTTGGCCCCTCAGGAATGGCTGAGGGACAACGGGGAGAGGGCTCTGCTGCGATTTCTGGCAGGTGGCCACTTCCCTGGGTGACAGTTCAGCCACGGCTACTGACCTACAAGATGGTTCATGCAAAAGCGACGGCCCGGCGGTGCCTCGGGTCTGGGGCCTCCTCTGACAAGAAGGGAGAGAGATCATCCACAGGGCTGACACCTGAACTCACGGCTCTCTCTTCCCCTGGACAACTGTCCGTCACGACGCAGCGGAAGGGCCGTCGAGCCAAGTTCTCGAGGGTTCCCGAGTGGCCGGGATTCCCGCCCAAGGCTGGGTGCGCAATGACGTCCCTCGGGCCCCTGGGAGGAGGCCTTCCCTCAGGGAGCACGATGCCGAAGGGGGGACTTATTTTATGATTTCCCAGCGGCTCTTCCGGAGACAAACCGGTGTCACGGGGACCCGACGAAGCGGGAGGGTCGAGGAAACTGACTGCAGTGTGGGCACAGCCTGTGGTGCCCTTCGGCGGCGGCCTGTGCCCTCTGCCAACGCCTCCTGTCGTCCTTCCTGCTACTGCAGCAGCCTGGGCACGTGGGAATGCCAGGGCTCCCCGGAGTCCGGTGCAGGGGTGTGAAACAGGCCCCGGGCCCTGAGAAACTCCCCTACCGGAGAGGCCCGCTCACCACTGCTGGTGGACAGCATCACAGCCTCCCCTGGAGGGGGAGCTCTCAGCTCGACGGCCCTTTGCCTGGTGGGTGCTCAGTGCCAACACCACACAGCTCGGCTTGCAATGGTCTGCGAGCGGGTCAGCTCCCTGCTCGAGAGGAGCACATCACTCTCAACCTCCCCTGGTGCGGCCTTAGGGACACGTGAGGAGGGGTCAGGGCTGGTCAACAGGAGGGACAGATGGATGGAGGGATAAAGAGAGGGAAGAAGGAAGGGAGGGAGTGATGGAGAGAGGGAGAGAAGGAAGGATGGAGGGAGAGATGGAGGGAGAGAGGGAGGGAGGGAAGGAAGGATGGAGGGAGAGATGGAGGGAGAGAGGGAGGGAGAGAAGGAAGGATGGAGGGAGAGATGGAGGGAGAGAGGGAGGGAGGGAAGGAAGGATGGAGGGAGAGATGGAGGGAGAGAGGGAGGGAGGGAGGGAGGGAGGGAAGGAAGGATGGAGGGAGAGATGGAGGGAGAGAGGGAGGGAGGGAAGGAAGGATGGAGGGAGAGATGGAGGGAGAGAGGGAAGGAGGGAGGGAGGGAGGGAAGGAAGGATGGAGGGAGAGATGGAGGGAGAGAGGGAAGGAGGGAGGGAGG
Organism: Molossus molossus; assembly: GCF_014108415.1. Taxonomy (NCBI): domain Eukaryota; kingdom Metazoa; phylum Chordata; class Mammalia; order Chiroptera; family Molossidae; genus Molossus; species Molossus molossus. The sequence continues at coordinate 901,738 of NW_023425352.1, forward strand.
GAGGGAAGGAAGGATGGAGGGAGAGATGGAGGGAGGGAGGGAAGGAGGGAGGGAGGGAGGGAAGAACCAGATGGACAATGGTTCCAAGCTCCAGCCATACAATGACGGGCTGGGCGTCTGATAAGCCCCCTCCTGGCTCTCACACTCTCTCCAGGTATCTGTACTCCAGGCAGACATTGGTTCTGCCAACAAATCGCAGGACGGGAGGGTTTATTGCAACCCTGCCATCTAAACTTAATGAGAAAATATGGGCTGCGGAGCCTGCTTATGAAGTCCCCTGCGTACCCCGATCCTGACATCGAAGGTTTATGGCCTTCTCCGCCTCTCTGAAACCGAAGAGAGAACGCAGCCCAACAGCTCAAAGGAAAACATGGACTCATATGACCACTGTACCAAGCGCAACCTTGGTGACCATCTGGCCCAGCGGCTGATGCGATCAATGTCATCCAAAAGGTCAAGTGATTTGATGGAGGTCACGGGCCAGGGGCCGGGCGGAGGCAGGACCTGGTCTCCAGCTCCCTGAGGGGTGCTGTTTCCCCCACTCCAGGCTGCCCTCTGACCTCTCCCACGGTCATTAATTCAGCAGCTCGAGACTTACGTGAGCTGTGGACACTGAGGGCTGCCAACTGTATTTTTGTTGATGCAAAAATAAAAAAACACAGTCTGTTTCAGCCCCAAGATTAAGTCTAGTAAACTCCCTAAAGCCCGCTAAGGCCTGTGTCTCAGTCTATAATTAGGACCTTTAAAAATATCACTAATCGGGACATTTGAATGCTCTGACGCCGGTGGTGGGCTGCCCCTGCCCGGCCTCGCGGCAGAACGCAGTGCGTCTGTTTTCGGTTCTTCATAAACGAAGAGCAAGCAAATCTAACAAAATAGGGAGACGTGCCGGGGGTGTGGCTTTGGGGGTGCTTTAGTAAAGGAATCTCATGCAAACAACTGACTTGCTGACCCGTGAGACATTCGATAAGAAAAACATGAGAACGAACCAGGCAAGTTCCTCACGTGTGAAATGCCCAGTCCGCTGGGAGGCCAGCCGCCCGTGGAGCCCTTCCAGAGAAGCCCTCCAATTGCCGGTGGTACTGTCTGACCAGGAGGGAGCCCTCTAAAGCAGTGATTCCAATCGAGCCTGCTGGGCGGGGCCCCAGCTCACCTTTGTGGCCAAACACCCAAACCAGCGGGCAATGAGCGTTCGTCAGCACAGGGCTTCAGAACACTCAGGAAGCCGGTACTTTGGTTTGGTTCTTAAAAATAACGAAGAAACCAACATTTACCAACGTAAGATGCCACCTCTACCCAGTGAAAATCCCAACTAGAGCAAAGGCGACTATAAAACACCATCATCAGCAGATGAATCAATGAACAGGGTTTGAACCTCCGCCATCTCCCTGGTTACTTCCCAAAAACATGGCCTTTGTCCCTGACACAGGTATGGGCATTGCTGAGGTCTCAGCAGGCACGAAACCCAAACAGAAAATGATGTCTGTCTCCTCCCTTGAAACAAACGGCCAGGCCCGCGGCAGGGCCTGGACACGGCTGTCTCACCACCAATCTGAGCTTTCCGTCCGTCGAGATCTCCCCAGAACCCAGGACGAAGTCTCAAGCTCTTCAGACACATTAATCCCCTAAACACAAGCTGCGAGTAGTCAGACTCAGTCCCCCCAGGGGGACACCCATGCCTACGTGTGTGCTGCCGGCGAAGCCACTCCAACACCCAGAATGAGGCCTAAATTACGCTTTGCGATGCTAAGGTACGAAACCGGGCCCTTTCGGAAGCCCTCGGCCTGATGCATTTTGAAAACGAGCGTTTGCAATGACAACGTTCTCTCCAGAGAAAGTCTGCAACACTCACGGGCACGCTAGCAGAGTCACCTCCTGGCAGCCAGGTGCATGGCGACATCACAGGACCATCCTGCGCGGGAAAGGTCTAGCACCGGGGGGGGGGGGGGGGCACCAGCCAGCCGGCTGCTGGAGTACGACCTGAGCATGCACACCTGTGACGGGAGGACCTGGCCTAAGAGGACGGGAGAGTCAGAGCAATCCCATCAGCCCACCGCAGGGGCTTCGGAGCCGGTGCCATCAGAGGGCGCAGACGCTGCTGTTACATGGGGTCCCAGGGTCAGTCAGCTCGGAAAACGAGAAAGGACAGAATTAAACATGACTCACTACAGAGCTTAGACCCTGCTGATGGGCATTTGTCAGTCTTCAAGAAAGGGTCCCAGCCCGGCCGGTGTGGCTCAGTGTCGACCCAACACCAGGAGGTCACCGGCTGGATCCCCAATCAGGACACACGCCCAGGTTGTGGGCCTGATCCCCAGTGGGGGGCATGCAGGAGGCGGCCAATCCATGTTCTCTCTCATCAATGTTTCTATTTCCCTCTCCCTCTCCCTCCCTCTCTCTCCCTAAAACCAGTAAAGAAAAAAACAAAGGGTCCCAGTAAGAGGTATTTTCCAAATTCATTTCAAAATATAATGCACTTTAGGCAGAGAACTACTGGGGCGTAGCTTAGCCTCTTCATGGGACACCTGTTCAGTGAGCTCCCACAAGATGTACGCGAGGACCTCATTCCACAAAACAGTCAGACACCAGGCGGGTCTTTCCCTCCGGAGCAGTGCACGGGGAAAGGCTGGTCTGAGACCCCGCGTGCGTGATGAGGCGCGTGAATTAGGAACAGAACACAATCCCGAAGACCGCGTGGCTCAGTCTACTTGTGGTGAGGCGGAAACCCGTCACAGAGGAGCCCAAACCCTCACCTGAGGACATTTTTGCATTTATCTTCAGATAGAGTGGGAGGGAGAGAGGGGAAAGAGAGAGAGAAACATTGATGTGAGAGAGACACATTGAGTGGCCACCACCCATATGACCCCAACTGGGGCCGGGGACAAATTGCAACTGCGGTACGTGCCCTTAGCGGGAACCGAACCTGGGACTCTCTGTTCCACGGGCCGACGCTCTAACCGCTGTGCCAAACCGGCCAGGGCGAGAAGCCCACTTCTGACCCAGGTTTCGTAGGAGGAGGCAGACATAATAAGATCAACCTGAAAACCGCCAAACACGCCTAACAGAGATCAACCAGGCCGTGACGTTAATGGACACGGCACGACTCACAGTCCTACCTTAATTTTCGACAGTTACTTTTACCACTCGTGGTACAGCTCTCCGTACTCCAGAGAATCTGAGAACCCTACCAGGCAGGTTAACCACCAACACGAACTAAGCAATAACCGAGCAAACAACAGAGGGGATCACCTGCGACGTAAGTTCAAGCCGTAGATGTAGATGACACCCACCCACCCAGAAAGGGCAGACACTCGGAAAGCCCCCAACACCCCGTCAGCACCACCGCGGGAGGCATCCTTTGCTAACTTCACCGGGAGGACTTTCAAACACCCCCGGTGGCATTTCCAGACGGTCAGAAGGCACCCAAGGAATCAAACTGGACACGTGGGTGGCATTTGCCATCTGGGGCGGCAAACACTGTTTCAGTGGCAACACCCCCTTCCCTGCCTCGCCGTCTCGCTGGCCTGGCATTCCTCGGCCCACGCCGGCCTAATCTCTGCGGCCCTGGCTGCACCTGTGAACCCGACCCGCCTAATCACACGGACAGATGGCAGGGGCCGAGCAGCAGCTGAGAACTGCCATCACTTTAAGTCGCGTCTCAGGTTTCACGGGCACCGTGCGGGCGGCGACCTGACAGCAGTGTCTCCGGGTACAGCTAACACCAGCCCTTAATCGCCGCCGAGCACCTACTCGGGGCGGAGCCGGTGTCATTCGAGAGCTGGTGACGGAGAACCTGGTTGGAGGTGAGGGCTGGCACCGTGAAATGGAGTGCTGTGCCACCCGGCCCTGCCACACGGCACCGGGCAGGCAGCTGGCACTGGGGGTGAAAACCCGCAGGTCCACGCAGGTAATCCTGAGCCGGGAGACAGAGACGCGGTTCCCTCCGCCTGCGGTCCCGTGGCCCCCACCTTGCTGCCACGTTATTCCCCAAAGACCGCATTGGGGTGTCGATGAGGATGAGCCGGACTGATGCCCAGGGCAGCGCAGTTCCCAGGCAGCCGAACTGGCGGGACCTGACGCCCCCCCCAGCAGCAATGACACCCACATCCTCGTGACTGACGGCGCCCGCTCCTCACTGCACCCCCACCCCTGGGCGCTGGCTGCGGGGCGCCGTGACTTGCACGCAGCTCCGCGTTCGCTCACGGATTCATGAGTTTCCACTCCGGACACAGGACTCGCTCTCCTCCACCCCGCGGGTGGCTGGGGACCCGACTGCTCCGGCCATTCGCTGGCCCTGCCGGGGCCAAAGAGCAACAGCAGCGGTGACGCTCCGGGGCGCTCGGCTCTATTCCTCACCGATAACGGCCTCCGCGGGCGGGCGCAGGTCAGAGGAAAGCCTTTCTCTCGCCTGTTACGCGGTTTCATGAGCAGCTTCCCTCACGGGCAACCTGTTCCCGGCGGACCCTGCCCGTGAATCCAGGGCCAGCGCTTCTCACACAGGAGCCCTTCCCATCGACTTCGGCGGTGTGGGTGGAGCCGAGGGTGTGGGCGGAGCCAGGGTGTGGGTGGAGCAGAGGATGTGGGCGGAGCCGAGGATGTGGGTGGAGCCGAGGATGTGGGTGGAACAGAGGATGTGGGTGGAGCCGAGGATGTGAGTGGAGCAGAGGATGTGGGTGGAGCCGAGGATGTGGGTGGAACAGAGGATGTGGGTGGAGCCGAGGGTGTGGGTGGAGCAGATGTGGGTGGAGTCAGGGTGTGGGTGGAGCAGAGAATGTGGGCGGAGCCGAGGATGTGGGTGGAGCCAAGGATGTGAGTGGAGCCGAGGGTGTGGGTGGAGCAGATGTGGGTGGAGCCAGGGTGTGGGTGGAGCAGAGAATGTGGGTGGAGCCGAGGATGTGGGTGGAACAGAGGATGTGGGTGGAGCCAAGGATGTGAGTAGAGCCGAGGGTGTGGGTGGAGCAGATGTGGGTGGAGCCAGGGTGTGGGTGGAGCAGAGAATGTGGGTGGAGCCGAGGATGTGGGTGGAGCCAAAAATGAGTGGAGCAGAGGGTGTGGCTGTAGCCAGGGTGTGGGTGGAGCCAAGGATGTGGGTGGGGCCGAGGATGTGGGTGGAGCCGAGGATGTGAGTGGAACAGAGGATGTGGGTGGAGCCGAAAATGTGAGTGGAGCAGAGGATGTGGGTGGAGCCAGGTATGGGTGGGGCCACAAGTATGGGTAGGTCTGAGGATGTGGGTGGAGCCGAGGATATGGGTGGAGCCAAAAATGTGAGTGGAGCAGAGTATGTGGGTGGAGTCGAGGCTGTAGGTGGAGCCAAGGATGTGGGCGGGGCCACAAGTGTGGGTGGGGCCGAGGATGTGAGTGGAGCAGAGAATGTGGGTGGAGCTGAGGCTGTGGGTGGAGCCGAGGATGTGGGTGGGGCTGACGATGTTCCCCTCCAACAAGTCCTCAGGTGAGGCTATGCCTGGAGCCGGCCTCAAGCTTTCTCTCGCAGGAAAGGCAAGTCTGTCTGAACCAGAACATTCCCCTTCTCCCCAGGCTGCCAGGAGGGTCGGGGCACAAACCCAACTCCCCCCTGAAGAAACACGTTACCCAGGTGCCTGACCAGGCAAATGTTCTCTTCCTCCCCTAAAAAGCCCTGGCCGATTTCGTAAGTAACTGTCTTCATTGAGGCCTTGTTTAACCGTGTTCAACTGACTGAAATCCTCTTGAGAAAATGTACACCCTTGTCCGAGCAAACAATGCCAGGGACTAACATGAAATCACTTTGGGAACATTCCAGCCATGTTATTGGAAAATACAAGTAACACTATATTTTATCTTTTTTTTTTTTTTTTTCAGTTGAGGATATTTTCACATTTATCTTCACATAGAGGGGAACGGAAGGAGGGAGGGAGAGAGACAGAGAGAGAGAGACAGAGAGAGACATCGACTGGTTGCCTCCCTCAGGACCCCGACCAGGGCCAGGGACTGAACCGCAACCAAGGTACATGCCCTTGGCTGGAATCGAACCTGAGACTCTGGTCCACAGGCCTACGCTCTAACCGCTGACCACACCGGCAAGGCCCTTTATCTCCTGTACTGAACGCTCACGAGTACTTTCCGAGCATCACGCAGACATGAGCTCACTGCTCGTAGCATCCCCAGCTGTTATTACTCCCGTGCCACAGCTGGAGAAACCAAGCACAGGATGAAATCGCTGGCCCGCGGCCGGCCAGCTCAGCAGGGGTGGTGCAGGGTCGGAGCCCAGGCTGCCTGGCGCTGAGCGGCGGAGCTCCTGCCACGGAAAGGCCTTGTGTGTCCGTGCTCGGTGCCACCTGCCTCCAAACAAGCGACAGCAGCCATGGGCCCGTCTGTCTGAGAGTAAGCACACTGTCCTCGTGCCCTCTCCGCAGGCGATGACTTTTCAAAAGCCGCCATTTCTCAGCCTCAGCACCGTCCCCATCGGTCTGTGCTGTGGGCCGTTCTCTACATTGCAGGATGCTTCGGCAACACGTCTGGCCTCCACCCGCGAGATGCCACTAGCACCCCCGCCCGTATGACACCAAACGTGGCCCGGTGGCCCTGGGGGGGGGGAGAAGAATCCTGCCCCCACACTGAGAACCACGGGGCACGCCAGGTACCACCCTGGTTATAAAGAAAACCAGGAAGGCACACGGTTCTCCGAACAGGGAGAAACAGGGAAAGAGAAATCCAAGGAGGAAAAGCCACAGCTGCTGCCCACAGAGAGCGGCCATTGACACGGTAAGAAAGGACACACAAGGAGAAGGGTGCAGACGTGGTTTATTCTCAGAGCTGAAGTCAGGGAAGCAGACACAGCAGAGAGGGGGAGGGGCGCAGCATCGCCAGGAGCGGACAGGACAGGTCAGATCGGTGCGGCCTCCCTCGGGGACGGCAGGGTGGCTGCTACTTACTGTTGTTACTGTTCTCGCCGACGAAGTCCTCAGGGCCGTCGGCATCGTCCTCATCGTCTCCGGACGCGATGGCATCTGTGTGCGAAAGAACATACCCGTCGCTGCGTTTCTGCCGAGCAAAAGGCTGCCGCCGCCGAGAGCTCAGTCCCTGGGAGGGTCAAGAACCCAGGAGCCCGCCAGGCAGAAAGTCTAAGGCCGTGTTTAGTTAAGACGGTCTTGATGGCTTCCAGAGTCTCTCCATGGTCACAGTTGGTCCGTGTTATGATTCTCGGTGTTTTCTGTTTTCACACTGTTTAAACATTGTGTAAAACGGGGTATACAGAAACTGGATTGGGATTCCAGTCCCCAGCAAATTTACGGATTGCATCCTCTCCAAAGACCCTGCCTGGCAAACCTCGTGGCGCTCAGGGTCCCCTTCAAGGAAGGAATTCGTCCCTAGAAAAACTCAGCCGCTGTGTGGCCTTCGAGCATTTACTAACATTCTGGAAACAAAACTTTAAACTCGGCCACCAGGAAGGGGGCCCGTGCAGTCCCCCCCACAGCACGAAAGAAAAATGGAGAGAAACGCAGATTTTAATAAAAGGAATCAGCAATCTTCAGCATCCAAATTTCGCTCCTATATTCTAAATGCCAAGGACGCCGGTGGCATGAGTGGGGAGTGTGCTTTTACTTATATAAAAGTGTGCCATCTTGAAAGAAAAATGTTACTGCGCACATGAGAATCACTATGATTTCAGTTGCCCAATAATTTTTTTTTTTTTTTATCTTGAGATAGAGCAGGAGGGGGAGAGGGAGGAAGACAGAGAGAGAAACATCGACGTGAGAGAAACACATCGAGTGGTTGCCACCCGCACAACCAGGGCCGGGGACAAACTGCAACCGAGGTACGTGCCCTTAGCGGGAAACTTGTCCAATAAAATTTGACTCAGCCCTGGTCGGATTTGCTCAGCAGTTAGAGCGTCGGCCCGCAGACCACAGAGTTGCGGGTTCGATTCTGGTCAAGGGCAGGTACCGGTTGCAGTTTGGTACCGTCCCTGGCCAGGGTGGTCGTGTGGGAGGCAACGCAGTCGATGTGTCTCTCTCACATCGATGTTTCTCTCCCCCCCCCCTTCTTCCTCCCTCCCACTATCTAAAAATCGATGGGAAAGCGTCCACGGTGAGGGTTAAGAAATAAACACATGCGAACTGACCCAGCACAGAGCAGAGGGCCCGCAGGCCGACTCACCTGTGACATTGACCACGAAGTACACGGTCTCACTGTCTACAGTCCTAGCGGCAGTACAAGCATAGAGGCCGGAGTCTCTAGGCGTGGCACCTTGTATCTGCAAGGACTCCCCAATGAGCACTGTCCTATTGTTGGGCCCCAAGTGCACCCCATCCTTAGTCCAACTGATCACGGCGGCATCTCGCAACCCGCAGCGCAACTCGAGCGGCTCCCCGGGCGCGGCCACGTAAACTTCTGGCTGGGAGATTTGGTATTTGGTTGGTGGCTCTGCAGAAGGCGGGAGAGAGAAGACGGAGACAGATGGGAAGGAGCAGGAGAGAGCGGCCAACAAAGGTCAGTGAGGCCCCCGTGCTCCCCGGAGAGCAGGCCTCTCCCACCACCCAGGAAGCCAGAAGGTGGCCCTGGGCACAGAGCTGAGTGTCTGAAGCGGGACCCGGAGGAAGCGCCCAGCAGAAGCTGCCCACGCGGTCACCACATAGTGCAGGCTGAGCCGAGCCCAGACTCAGGGTGGACGGGCATCGGACAAGGAAACCTCCCAGCCCGCGGCCAATCCACAGCCTGCTTGCGGTCCAGAGAGTCCATTGTGTGGCATTTTGATGGTGAGGACACATGTTTTACAAACTTTCTCATTCAACATGACTGCACGCCTGTGTCCACATGCACGCACACGCACACGCATTGTGCTAGACTTTGCCTGTTGTCACAAAGCTGAGCCTTAAAATGCCTCGAACTCGAGAGAAGCAAACGGGTCCTTCTACGACGCTGCCGGCAGAGTGTCCGCAAGCTCTCAGCTCAGACGTGAACTGCGCGGACTACAATGAGTTCTGGGCTGGGTAGGCCGGGACAAGACGTTGTTCTTAACACGATGAAACCCTAGAGAGCTTAGCACCAAGACACAAAGCAAACGCCCAGACAGCTGGGAGGCGGACTCCAGGGCTCCTGAAGGGGCCTGGACCAAGGCAGCAGCGCCCTACACACCCCACTCCATGCGCAGAGCTGGCCCCTCCCTGCCCACCTCCACCCCACGCCGGGCTCTGCCCCAGCCTCCACCCGTGTCCCCTCAGGGCTATTCCTCCCTTCTAGCCTCCCTCTAACCCCAAGTCATCCTTCAAGGCCCAAACCCCACAGCCCCTCCTGGGTGAGGCCATCGGTCACCTTGACCAGAAGGGAAGTGGAGCCGCCCTCCTCCTATGTCCCCACATCCCCAGCTCCTGGGGGCGCCACCTGCCTCGTGCTCCGTCTTGTGAGGAGACACCGAGGTCCCAGAGGAAGGACCTGGGCTGTCTGTGCACGCGCTGGCCTCCTGCGGGGCCCTCCTGTGCAGACACATGGAAGGTGGCTGTGCACATAACCACAGCCCCCGACACGCAGAGCAGGTGGCACCGCGCCTGTGCGCAGAGGTGAGAGGAACACAAGCCTTTGAGGGGAGCAGCAAGAGCCGCTGGCTGGGGCCCACGAGAGTCTGCGCCAAGCAGCTTCGTTCCCCCCGGTGAGGACTGTGAACGGTACCCGAGTCCCAGGCCCGGATGGATGGCTCCCAATCTGGGCGACATCGACAGGCAGCTGTTTTGTCCTCTGAGTGTGGTCTGCACAAGCCTCCCAGATAAGACAGAAACAAAGTCACTTCATGCTTCGGCCACTCCGGGTTCCAGAAACCCTCCTGCCCACAGCCCACACGGAAGGCCAGGGTCCCCAAAGGGCTGGGTGTTGAGCAGAAACGGATCACCCCAACGGAAGGAAGAAAATGGACGCCACACTTCACAGGGACAAACAGCCCCAAAAAGGGCAGAGAAAGCCCAAGCAGCTAGCCAGTCAAGTTCCACATTTCTTCTTCTCAGTCAACAGTTACGCACTGAACCCCACCTACGGGTCGCACATTATTCTGGGTGCTCAGGCCGCGACAGCCCGGGCAATGAATGTGTGGACTTTGCCCTGGCCGGCGCGGCTGGCTGCAGCGTCATCCCACCCACAGGTGTCAGGTCCGACCCCCCGGGAGAAAACCAACCAATCGCCGCTTCTCACGTCAATGTTTCTCTCCCTCCCTCTGCGGAAAGAACACACATGCACGTGAGGTGGGTGGACCTGCCAGCAGCCCCACAGAGATGGCGGGTGAGGGCTCCTCCTAGAGCAATGGGCACACTCCGGCCCCGGGCCAACCTGGCGCCGCCACCTGTTTTTGTAAACGAAGATGTCCCGGCCATGCCTGTCTGTCTGCCTGACGGATCCCGGTGCTGTCCCGTGTGGGGCTGGGCTGACCGCCGGAGACACAGACGGGCTCACCCTCCACAGCCTGCTCCCCAACGTCTGCACAGGGCGGCCAGGGACGTGCGGGTAGGGTGACCGTGGTACTCAGGCCACACCTCCTGAGGCCGTCTACACCTGGTGCAAATGAACTGAGCGACTACGACCCTGCCTCTCGGACCATCTCCAGCAGCCTCAAGGCACCAGGACTGAGGGTCCGAAGGCAGCTTGTTGAAGCCGAGATCAGATGTCATTTGGGCCCAACAACCACTTACTGAAACAGCACCCACAAGGTTAGAATGAATTTACACTGATGAGCCTGTGACATAAAATACTTGTTAGGACCACATTATGTCATCAGCAAGGCACCACCGAGGGTGTCATGGGACTTGCTTTCCTGAGTCAGAACTGGCGATGAGCAGGGACCCGCTGGACAAACACAGGAGCACGTCCCTCTCCGGACAGACTGGGACCCTCGGCGCCACCACCTGCCCTGTGCCCACCTGCCCTGAGTCTGCCTCCCCTGAGCCCGCCGGCCCACCCTGGGCCTGCCCGCCCTGCGCCCACCCTGGCCCGCCCTGTGCCCGCCTGCCCTGCGCCCTCCTGCCCTGTGCCCGCCTCCCCTGAGCCCGCCGGCCCACCCTGGGCCTGCCTGCCCTGTACCCTCCTGCCCTGCGCCCACCTGCCCTGAGCCCTCCTGCCCTGCGCCCTCCTGCCCTGCGCCCTCCCGCCCTGCGCCCTCCTGCCCTGCGCCCGCCTGCCCTGTGCCCGCCTGCCCACCCTGGGCCTGCCTGCCCTGTACCCTCCTGCCCTGCGCCCGCCTGCCCTGTGCCCTCCTGCCCTGAGCCCGCCTGCCCTGAGCCCGCCTGCCCTGAGCCCGCCTGCCCTGAGCCCTCCTCCTGCCCTGAGCCCTCCTGCCCTGAGCCCTCCTCCTGCCCTGCGCCCGCCTGCCCTGAGCCCTCCTGCCCTGCGCCCGCCTGCCCTGCGCCCGCCTGCCCTGAGCCCACCTGCCCTGCGCCCTCCTGCCCTGAGCCCATCTGCCCTAAGCCCACCCGCCCTGCGCCCTCCTGCCCTGCGCCCGCCCGCCCTGCGCCCTCCTGCCCTGCACCCTCCCACCCTGCGCCCTCCTGCCCTGAGCCCATCTGCCCTGCTCCGGCCTTCGGAGGCAGAAGCCGGGCTGTCGTGGGCTGCGGAATTGCTCTAGGACGGTTTAAAAAGTAAGAGAAGCAACACGCTTGCAATTTTGTTGCAGAAAAACAATCTCTGCCGACAAAAGCAGGGTTGTGGCTTCTCTCCTTTCAAAGAAAAGCATTTCACTGAGGATTTTCCTTCACGTGAAACAGGTAAACCACCAAGTCCTGCCGAAGCCAGTACCACCCAAGGACGGCACCCCTGAGGGCTGGGGGAGGAGCACAGCCCAGTGGGCCCTCCAGGACCCAACAAGCCGAACAGTGTGAGCCTGACCTGCCAACAGGCAACTCCAACCGCCCCGATCGCCGGGACCTGCAGCCTGCCTGCTCTGAAGAGGCCCAGGACCACGTGGGTCTGGCCCCCGCAGACACAGAACGACTTCCCCGGCAGGCTCCCAGCTCAGCGCGCCGGTAAGCTGCCTTGATGCACTGGAAGTGGCATTGTTTCCGTAAAACCCGGTCAAAACCGTTACCCAGTTTTCCAATTAGATTATAAGCTTCAAGGATAATAAACTGACTCCCCGAAACACACCGATAAGATGACGATGTTCACCCACAAAACTGAGCCATCCGCCTTCAAAGTTCGAAACCAGCAACTGTGGCCGTGGTGGATGCAGGTGTATGTTCTTCCCTCGCCCAATGATCATCACGCACAAGGCTCTGGGGGTCTGCGGAGCCCTGGGCGAACCTCAGAACCCAGCAGCATCCCCAGATCTCTCGGGAGGACGTCAGGGCATCTGGTGGGAAAGGACAAATGGGCCATTGGAAGCAAGAGAAAGGGAGGAGGGATGGAGAAGGGTTAAGGAGAAACACCACCAAGAAGAGAGTGGAAGGGCCAAGGGGCACATGGGGGGCAGAATGCCACCATGGTCCCCTCCAGCGCCAGCCAGCTCACAGGCTCCCGCAGGGAAGACCACTCCAGCCGAGAACACGGGCCGAGCCTGCCCCTGTGCCCCGTGAGGCTTTGGGGTTCCTCCCCTGTGCCTTCGGGTGATTCCCCTGCAGCTCCCTGGGTGGCTGCTGGCATTTACCTCCCGCTGTCAGTGGGGCACGAAGACAACATGCCAGCCCCTCTGACCTCCTGGTGCGGCGTCAGGCTCCCCACCTCGACCCCTCCCACTACCACAGGCACCTTACCTGGCCCAGCAAGGTGGGCGACCTGCCCTGCGGAAGGAAACAGCCACGCACTCCCCGGAGGTCTCGACAACGCCTGACAGCGTGTCCTCGGTTACTCTCTCCGGCGCCCTGGCAAGTGTCCAGCCTTTCTGATGCGGGGGTGTGGGGAGAACCCCCCAGGGCGCACAGTCCCACAGAGCATGCCCTCAGCCCTCCTCACCAAAACACGAGGAGGGTTGCACAGCCGCCTGCCTCACAGCGGACGCTCTCGCAGACAGACAGACAGAGAGCATGTCCCGGAACATCTCTCGCCGCGGAGGCTGACACGTGAGCAAACAGCAGCAGCGGGGACGCGGTCACCGAGCTGCTGGGCAAACAGGCGACGCGTTTACCTTCTGGGAGGGCCGCGCACCCCGGCTCCCCCTCGCCACGCCCGCCTGCCGGACCAGCCCTGCCCTGCAGCTGCGTCCCTTTGACCCGGACCCCCAGACGCTGCAAACACGGGACACGGGACAGGGGACAGGGGCCAGGGGCCAGCGGCACGGGGATCAGCTCCTTCATGAACTGAGCGCTCTGATAATTCAGCAGCAGAAGAAGGCACCTCCACTCCCGGCCACAGATGAAAGGCATGAGTCACCCACACAGTGTGTGACCCCTGCCCTGAGCCGGGTCCCCTCCCTCCCCTCAAAACGCCTCAGGTCATTATTCCTGGGAAGCTATTGGGAATGTGGAACTGAGGTGCCTCCGGGGGACAGCCAAGGAGCCGGAGACAGGGGCTGGCTACCCGACTTGCCAAGCCCCTCAGCAGATCAGAGCAGATGAGGTCATGGCCTCACGCCTCCCTGTGACGTCATGATGATGTCACGAGCGACCAGCGGCACGAATTTACCTCCCGGTGAATAGTCACAGGGGGACAAACTCTGGCTGTGTGAGTGGAGCCCTGAGGGGCTCCAGTGAAGTCCCGAAGAGACTGGTCCGTGAGGCTCCGCCGCACTCGCCCAGCTGAACGCCCACCAGCGCCTTCCCAGACGACCGCGGCGTCAGGGAGCGGGAGCAGCGAGCCGTTCCAGGTAACACTCCCCGCTGCCAAGCCGGCGACAGCAGTACCTCAGACTGTCACTTTTTATCATGTTTGCCTATAAACTCTTCCCGTGCGGTTTCTGAAATGGCGCCCAAACGCAAACAGAGAACAGATGGGAAAGCCGGGGCCGCCCCGTCCGATCGCGGCGAGGGGGGCGGACGACGGGTTTAAACTGTTACGGGAGGAGCAGCTGCCTGTGCCAACGGGGCAGCTCGCCGTATCGCATTTCACAGACTGAGCCTTTCTGGGCTTTCCCCAGGACGGTGTCTTTTTAGATGTCAGGATTGATCGCAGCTAAGCAGTGGTCACCCCGGAACATTCCCCCGAGGTCTCTCCCTCAGAGAGGCAGGGGTGCCCGAGCCCTCAGCACATCCCTGCGGAGAGGGGAGGGGAGGGACGGATCCAGAAACAGACTCCAGGCAGGTGTGTGTCCATGCAGGAGGCCCGGCCGGTCAGGGGGTGCGGGCTGCAGGGACAAGCACAGCTCAGGGTACCCACGGGACTCTGAGCATCTGGGCACTAGCAGAAAGACGGCCTGGCTTCCCGGTGCCCCCGATATTGTGCCACTGGGTGTGCGAGAAGCCACGTCCATACTGTGGGGCTGCCCAGAGGCTGCCGATGGCACTGTGATGTCACCGTCCTTGGGCCCCAGGGCAGACAAGTGACTGCTCCATCTGTTCCGGTTCACCTGCTCGCCCGCCGGGTCGTCATGGGGGCCCGGAGGGGCCGTGCCCCAAACCTGGGAGGAACATTCTACTCCGACACCCAATTTTCTCTTCGTCGGAATGGCGCACAGGACCCTCCCATCCACGGCACCCCCAGAGCATTGTTCACAAGCGTGAATGGCCGGAGTCCGGACAGACAGACAACAGACTCCTGGTCTTACACATCGGGGCTTCGGAAGAGAGGATCCGCACCACATTCCACTGGGACAGTTTCAATCTAATTGGCATCAAAACTCACCAACACAACAAGATAGAGGTATGAGGTCCCCACAGTCACACCAGACGTGGCCGCCCCGCCTGCCCGAGCTTGGGCTCTGCGGACACAGACAGTGGCGACGGCAGAGCTCGCTGACCCAGCTCAGACCCCTCAGAGCTTCCCCTTGGCGAGAACAGACCTGCGGACGAATCGCCGACATCAAGCAGCCTTATAAGGCGTAAGTACCACTGTTCTCTCGGGGACACGAGTACTCTGCACGGTGTGAACGACGGAAGGTCGTGCCTCAGGAAACACTGCCGACCTGAAGGTCGGGACAGAAGGAAGTGAGGGCGGCCCTGGCCGGGAGGCCCAGCTGGTTGGAGCATCGTCCCCATACGCCAAGGTTGTGGGTGCGATCCCTGGTCAGGGCACATACAAGAAGCAACCAATGGCCTGGCCGGTTTGGCTCAGCGGTTAGAGTGTCGGCCTGCGGTCCGGAGAGACTCAGGTTTGGTTCCCGCTAAGGGCATGTACCTTGGTTGCAGTTTGTCCCCGGCCCTGGTTGGGTCGTGTGGGTGGCAGCCACTCGATGTGTCCCTTTCACATCAATGTTTCTCTCTCTCTCCCCCTCCCACTCTATCTGAACAAAGTATATTAAAAAAATGTCCTCAGGTGAGGATAAAAAAAAGAAACAACCAATGATGCATCAGTAAGTGGAACAGCAAATCGATCTCTCGCTCTCTAAAAAAAAAATTCAATTAAAGAAATCAGAGCGATGAAACCCAGATCAATCAACGGGCTGAGACGTTGCCACTTCCTCTTCCCAACCAACCGTCAGGAGCCCCGTGGACACACGTCAGGACTCTAAGCCCTGTGTCCAGATCCCCTGGGCCGCCGCTCACCCCGCCCCCGTGGCCTGGCTGTCCCGAAACTGCAGACTGGCTGGCATTCCCAGGCCAGGGGGAGTCATGGCCAATACCCCCAGGGTGTCAACCGCTGTAAACTACGCCTCTAGCCACTTGTCACAGAGCTCAGGTCTGTCAGTGGGGGACAGTGAGCAGCTCTTCAAGTCTGAGAGAGAAAACAGAGCTGCAGAAACAGGACCAACAGTCGGCCGTGTGTCAGCTCCCTCCCCCGATTCTGCCGGTGCAGGGTTCTCCCGAGGGACAGGGCGGAGGGCGGCTTCTCTCCCGGGCACACGCGCGTCTCGCAGCACATTCGCCGTAGCAGCACCCCCAGGAGCAGCACCCCCCCAGAAGCATCACCCCCCCGGAGCAGCACCCCCCCAGAGCAGCACCCCCAGGAGCAGCACCCCCCCAGAGCAGCACCCCCAGGAGCATCACCCCCCCGGAGCAGCACCCCCAGGAACAGCACCCCCCGGAGCAGCACCCCCAGGAACAGCACCCCCCGAAGCAGCACCCCCCAGAGCAGCACCCCCAGGAGCATCACCCCCCCCCGGAGCAGCACCCCCCAGAACAGCACCCCCTCAGGAACAGCACCCTCCCAGAGCAGCACCCCCCCAGAGCAGCACCCCCCAGAACAGCACCCCCCAGAGCAGCACCCCCCCAGACCGCCAGGACGCGGGCGGCGAGTGGGTGTCCTCTGCAGGAATCCCACTATCAGTCGCTTTGCTTGAGCAAGAACTTCAGAAGGGAGTCCTCCACGTACAAAGCACTCCCCAAAACGAAGGGCCGTATCAGGTGCCCAGTGCCCAGGACACGGGGGGCCTGGCGCTGAGCGCTAAGGCAAGGGGGCCCCGCCCCTCCTGGGCCACCGTGCACAAACGAGGAGTCGGGTGCTGGCCGCCTGCTCACCCAGGCCCGGGCTCCCGTCTTGTGGAAACACATGGAAACACGCTCATACACACGGCGGGGAGCCTGGCACTTCTCGGGGCCCCCAGGACGCACTGTTCCAGGGAATGCCCAGCCGACCACAGGAGCCGCTGGAAACCCCCTTCTCAGGGGGAAGGTTCCAGGGTCACCCCACGCAGGGGAGAGCTGGGGGCGAGTGGGGCCTCACAGGAGTCGGAGGGGAAGAGGACGTGCCTGACCTTCATCAACACAATCTAAAGGTCAAGGGAGGTGGCACCCGCAAAACAAACACAGGTCCTCCCTGGTTCTGGGAACCTCCCCTCTACCTCAAAAACATTCCCGTCCCACCCCCCGAGTCCAGACCACAGCCTCCACTGCCCGGACTGTGGGGCGCCCCCTCTGCCCAGACGGCCCTTCGGTCCATGGCTGCTCCCGAGCCCCGCACAGGGGCCCGGCCTCCCTTCCGGCCGCCCCTGTCCACTCCAGAAAAGGCTGGCCTGTGCGAAGTACAGACTCAGAACACACCCGATCCAAAGGTGTCACCACACACTGTGACCTGGGACAGGCCCTCGACGTCCTCGTTACTTCACGTTTCGTCACCTACAAACCCGGGACAGGAACAGATGCAACTGTGACCGAAAGCACCCACCAGGGACCAGCCACCAGGAGCCTCGCGGCTGGAACCATGAGTCCTCGGCAGGGGAGAGAGAAAAGCCGCCTGCCCAACCTTCGGTCGGGTTCCAGAGCCTCGACTTACTGCTTTGTTACCTGGGGCCATTCTGTTTCCTGCGTGCATGTGTGTGTGTGTGCACATGTGTGTGCGCACGTATGTGTGAGTATGCGGGTGTGCATATGAGTGGATGTGTGCATGCCTGTGTGCATGTGTGTATGTGAGTGTGGGGGGGGTGCATGGGTGGATGTGTGTGCATGTGTGCGCGTGAGTGTGGCATGTGTGCATGTGTGTGTGTGCAGGTGTGCATGGGTGGATGTGTGTGTGAGTGTGCATGTGTGTGCATGGGTGGATGTGTGTGTGAGTGTGCATGTGTGTGTGAGTGTGTGCACGCACGTATGAGTGTGCAGGTGCAGGTGTGCATGGGTGGATGTGTGTGTGCATGTGCATGTGTGTGCATGGGTGGATGTGTGTGTGAGTGTGCACGTGTGTGCGTGAGTGTGTGCACACACGTATGAGTGTGCAGGTGCAGGTATGCATGGTGGAGGTGTGTGTGAGTGTGCACGTGTGTGCGTGAGTGTGTGCACACACGTATGAGTGTGCAGGTGTGCATGGTGGAGGTGTGTGTGAGTGTGCACGTGTGTGCGTGAGTGTGTGCACACACGTATGAGTGTGCAGGTGCAGGTGTGCATGGGTGGATGTGTGTGTGAGTGTGCATGTGTGTGAGTGTGTGCACACATGTATGAGTGTGCAGGTGCAGGTGTGCATGGGTGAGTGTGTGTGTGAGTGTGCATGTGTGTGCATGTGTTACGAACAGAATGTTTCATGGAGGTCTTTGTGCCCCTGGGGCCCTCCTCACCTGTCGGTATCTGTGGACATGCTCAGAACCGCCAACTCCCCAGGACCTGTCCCTACACCTGGTGGCCTCCGTGTCTGCAGCTCTCCCACCCTCCGTGTCAGCGCCACTCAAGTCTCTGCTTGCAGGTTCACATTTTTACCTGCCCAAGGGAACGATCTCCTGGCTGTCTACAGAGCGCCTCATCCAAGACAAGACCTTCGCCCTCCTCCGCCGCCTCCTGCTAGTGCAGGAGCTACAGCCGCCGAGCTCCCAGCCGCCCAAAGGCCCTCTTCTCCCTCTGCCGCCCGCCCGCCCACCTGTTCGCTCCACTCTGCGGCAGCCCTCAGGGGGAGCAAGGCCAGGCCCCGCCTCCCCCTCCCTCCACAGGCCCCTGCAAGCCCTCAGCCGTCACCACGGGCCCCCAACGGTCCACCCCGACCACCACAGTGACCTCGTAAGGAGCAGCTCTCACCTCCACTAAAAATGCACCCGGCCAGTGTGGCTCAGTGGGTTGAGCGCCGTCCCAGGGACTGAGAGGTTCCCGGTTCGATCCCCAGTCAGGGCACAGGCCTGGGGTGCGGGCTCAGTGGGTTGAGCACCATCCCAGGGACTGAGAGGTTCCCAGTTCGATCCCCAGTCAGGGCACAGGCCCGGAGTGTGGGATCAGTCCTGGCAGAGGGCATGTGGGAGGCAGCCAATCAATGTTTCTATCTCTCTAAAAAAAATCAATAAAAACATTTTTTTAAAAAACAACAGAGAAGGGCAGAGAGCCCCCCACACTCTGACGGGGTCCAGCCAAGGAGAAGCAGCCACACTGAGACCTCGGCTGCCGCTGCCCCGTCTGCCTGGGGCTTCCTGTGCACGGGTGCCAGCCCTCAGCCGCACCTCCTGTTGGCACTCTGCCTGGCAGACCCCTGGTCAGCCTGCAAAGCCCGCTTGAACATCACCCCGTGAAACCTCCGATTCCACGAGGACAGACCGCACGGCTCCATCTCCACGGCCGTGTCTCCATCCAGCAGGTACACAGCCAAACCCGTCTCCCTGCCCCCGTCCACCTATTCCAGCCGAGAGCTTCAGCAGGGGTCCCGCCATCAAGACCACCCGGCAGCTTGTTAAACCACAGCTTCCAATGGCCCCGGGCCCACAGGTTCCCAGATAACATCGATGGTGCTGGTCCAAGGGCCACACTGGGAAGTCAGCTCCAATGTCCAGGGACAAGAGTCTGTGATGAACGGTGTCCCCTTGGACGGTCCCTTCACGGAACCTCAGGGTCCTGGTTTACAGAACAGGAAAATACTGACAGGCTAGCCTACTGCCGTCAAGGTCACCACAAGGACAAAACCACAGGCTTCCCAGGAAGGCCTCTGTGCACCTTCACGCGAAGGGCACAGCGGAGAGAAGCGCCCCTCACCCAGCCGCCAGCCCCCTGCGGCCTGCAGCTCAGGCAGACCGGCTCCGTTCGCAGGGTGTAGATTTACACCGAATGTTCCGCTGTTTTCCAACCTCATGGGTCCCTCACTTTACATCCCTCTGACTTTAAAACAGGGTTTTCTTTCCAGGGAACAAATCTGCCACATCAAATATAGGTAAGTTCCATAAGTGGAGATTTCTGGAATGTCCCCCAGGAGAGCTAAATATCCAGGGATCTGTGAGAATGTCATTATCAACACCCATGTACAAGACCTGCTCGATTACTTCAGTAAGGAGAGAGGCTTGGGGCTTGTGAAAATACAGTCTCCTAGTCATCTGCCCAACAGATCTGAGATCCCCAGTATGTGTATGGGGGCACAACAGCCTTGCCAGAATCCCCCCGGGAACACAGCCCCAGCAGGCTCAGGTGACTGATCACAGCCCCACAGGCTGCCAGGAATAACTGCAGAAATAACCAGACCCGCAGATCACAGGCATCAGGACCGGGGTTACGGCGAGTGGGATGCTCGGCCCGCATTCCAGAGAGCACCCCAAGCCAGCAGTGTGACCCCTTCTGGAGAGGTTTCCGCTCCCACTGTCATCTGTGGCTCCTGGAAGCTACTGGGACCAACTGGCTCCCTGAAGCCAACAGGACTGGCCCAGGAAGGACACGCCCGCCGTGGACACGTGCGCCTGTACACGCCCTCAAGGTCAGACCACATCCAAATCCTCCTGGACGGTTTCCCCAAGCCCAGGGAACAAACAGGTCCCTCTTCAGTAAGAACTTTCTGAATAAATGAATACTCTTAAAGGGGCCCCAGGGACCCAAGGAAGGGGGCGGGCAGGCCGCCTCCAGCTTCTGCAGCTCGGGAACTTTGGGGCAAGTTGACTTAAAGGGGTAGGCCTTTCCCCTCGCAGCAGGACCCCAGTCCCCACACTCACTCAGACCCCGCAGATGTGTCCCAGAGGGCCCCCGGCAGCAGCCCAGCCATTTGCAAATGAAGGGACAGCAGCTGGGTGCTGGGAACAGATGGCCCTCCTCATTTGAATGGGTTTGATCCCGCAGCTCGGGCCTGGGCCTCTGCTTTCGGGCTGGCCGCCCTAACTCCTGCTCGGCGCACGGAAGGCGTAGCCCGAGGGGTCCGGAGCAAGCGGTTGGAATGACCTCTGGGGGAGGTTTCCCCAAGTCAGGCCGAGGGGCACCTTCCCAGCTGGCTTCGCCCCACAGGACCCAGAAAGGCGGGTCGCAGCCCAGGGATCGCTTTTCTCCTGGCAATTTGCAGAGAAAAGAAAAACTGCCCCTGGGGGACCCTCAGCCCCGAGGACTGAAACCACATTAATTCAGGAAATTCCAAATTAAGATAGGCGCCACCAGGGTCAACCTCTCTCCCGGCCCCAAGCCGCATATTTGCATAGAGGTAAAAGCTTGAGAAACAAACAAACTTTGAAGAGCCCCCAGCCCTCAGCCCAGCCCCCTTTAAACCCGCCAGAGGAACACTGGATCTGGAAGTCCAAGCAGGCCCAGAGGAGTGTCCCCGGGGGGGCCGCCAGGAGGGGAGCCAAATCACAACCCAGCCCAGGTCCATCTGGCCACCCTGCCCTCGGGCCTCCCCCAGCCCAAGAAAGAGCCGAAAGGACCCACGCACGTGCGGCTGCCTGTGGCACCTCCCCCCGGCCACGCCTGTCAGGGTGGACGCCCCGCAGTAGGAACAAGTGGCAGCGGACAGCAGAGAGGCCAGGCCCTGGACATCTCCCAACTAGGCACGGAGCAACCTAGGCGGCTGACTAGGCCCTCGGGGTGGGTTTGCTTAGGAATCAAGGTGAGTGCCCACCTCCACGAACACCAGCCTCATGGGAGCTCCCAGGAAACTCTCACCTGGCGCGGACCCCCAGCCTGGCCTCTCTCGTGCCCTCGGCCCTGCAGCAGCCTGGCCTCCCTGGGGGCCCTGTGCCTGCTTTCCTCCTGCCGCTCGCCACACCACGCTCTCCCGTGAGACCCCTCGCTGGGCTTGGCACTGCCCTCTTCTGCAGCTGTGCGGCAGAGGCCTGTGTCCCCCACGGCATGGGCCTGCCATTCTATCCCCACGCAGCCTGGCACACAGTAGGGCCTCAAAACCGTATCTGGGAGACAAACTCCAAGAAGCCACCGCGGTCACCCTGCAACCCGAACAGTGTGCTACCAGCGACATCTCGTCTCTGCCAAACTGTGGGTGCCGTCACCACGCCAGGTGACACAGGAGGGCTGCCGGGTCTCCTTCCAGCCAAACGCTCTCCTCTCCTCTCCACGGGGACCCCTTGCTGAACGCCGGGGATGCGGGGGACCCTGGGCAAAGTTCGCAGACCAAACCAGCCTCCTTCCCCTCTGCCGCAGCCACCTGAGTTCACCTCCGTCTAAAACCACCACTCCGAACTGTTGGCTTTAAAATGGGCTCTTCTCCCCTGGGGACACCCTGGCTGGCCAAGGCTGAGGCAGGGTGGGCACCGCCGTCTCTGCCCCTCCATTCCCGGGACAGGCCCCCCTCTTGTCCCTGCCTAGTCGCTGAGACCAGAACGGCCAGGTGTGCACTGGTGGTCGCCATGACTACAGGTGCGGGGGCGGGGGGGCCAGGTACACAGGTCTGTGAGGTGGGCCTCGACCCGTCTCAAGTCAGGACGCCCAGGAACAAAGCCTGACGTGGTACCGAAGCGACAGCCGCAAACGCCAACGCGGCAGGAGCCAGGCGGACCGCAGAAGCACGAGGACAAGAAGAGCCTGGGTGGCCAGCTCCTGGCCCTGCGTGTGGCAGCCTGGGAGCTGCCGGGCTCCGAGCAGCCTCCTGTGTCCTGGCAGCGGGGGGCCGTCTTCTTACCGGTCAGCGTCACACCACCAGAGGCCCATCCAGAAGAACCACAAAGTGGTCATTTTGGACCGTTTTTACTGCCTGTGACTTTCCTTGGAAGCTCTAAGGGAACAGTGTGGATGTGGGGGAACGACAGCTTTAGGAGAGGGAGCCACGCGAGACCCTGCCCAGGAACCAGGCCTGGGCCACGCTCACTGGCTGAAGTCTTGAAGGAATCGCTTCATCTGAGGGCCTCAGTTACCTCATCCCTAAAATGGGGCGAGCAAGGCCTGGGGTCAGCCAGACTACTGACATTAGAGACAATGCATGTCCAAGCGTCTGACACGTGGCACGTCATCCATGGTCCTGGGAGTCGGCGTGGCCATCGGAATGGGCTGAAAGAACATGAGCCCTCCACGCGGACCACCCCACTTGCATCCCCAGCCCGGTCTGTCCATCGGGGTAGAGCACCCACACGACTGCCCAGACCCCCCCCCCTGAAGTTCTGTGGGTCCCTGAACAATATCCTTGACCTCTCTTCCACACAGACTGGAAGGCCAGCTCTCTGCGCCCCTAGAACGGCCAGCAGGCTGACCAGGGGACGTCACCCCAGGCAAACACAGCAGGGTGATCTCAGTAAGCTGTGGGGCTGCTCAATGGTCAGGACCAAAGCAGAGCACCCGACACCCAGCTCACCCCAACCCACCCATACCCTTCTGTGCACACATCTCCCCGGGGCCCAAGGACAATCCGCAGAGACTTCCTTACCAAACATGCTGCTCCCCAGAAAGCTATGTCCCCCTATTACTGTGACGCCGCAACTGACCTTCCGCAGGGAGAAAATGTCCACCCTGAACCACCTGGACTGCAAGCAGCAAGGTGACCACGCCTCTGACGTCCGGCCTTGCAAATGCCCAAGGTGGTAAGAGGGGGTGGACAGGCCCAGGGACTTCAGCTCTGTTTTAATGAATCTAAATGCAGATTTATCTGTGTCCACTGCAGGGCAAACACCCATGAAAGGCTGGTTTTCATTCCTGTATCAGGTCTTTACCTTGATGGGGAAGTGGGTGGGGCAGAGAGGAAATGACCGTTTACTGAGCACCTACCCCAGGCTGGGGCTTCCTATTGCCCCTTCAAGACAGATATGATCAGCCCCATTTCTGATAAGGAAAGTGCGGCTCAGAGAGGTTATCTGACGTGTCCAAGGTCACAGCACCAGCAAACAGTGGGGAGAGTCAAACCCGACTTGCCCAGCTTCCAAAGGTCGAGTTCCTTTCTGAGTTTATGTCCCCAGAAAACGCATCACATGACATTCAAAATGACTGTGTGTGTGTGTATATATATATATATGTATACACACATATATATATACACACACACATATATACATACACACACACACACACACACACATATATATATATATATATATATATATATATATATGTACGTATGTCAGATGCAGAACTCAGGTGAATTTTCTAAGGGATTCTTGACCTTTGAAAGAGTTCAGCAATTTTAAATTTGAAACATTTGTAACATTTAAGATATAGACTTGGTTCTCTCTTTCAAGGCAAGGTGCTGTATAAATCACACCAATAAATACAGCCATGGTCCTCACTCCTGAATCCACCAGTATTTCCCCAGAAGCTATCTCGTGACCTCCTCATAGGACATGTTCACCGTAGCCTGAAATTCTACGTATTCCGCGTTCTACTCAGACACGACTGGGGAGGAACGGTTCTTAGTCGGACGGGAAAGGGCCCAGCTCAGCGGTCAAAGAGAATCTTTAATACTCAGCTCACAGGAGGTGGCAGACGTCCAGAGGGGCCTGGTCACGGGCGGCCTTCCTTCCGAGTGGGCTACAGGACGGGGCATCCCACCCAACGTGTGAAAAGCCACATCACAGAGCTTCTCCGAGCCAAAACCACTGGAGACCTGAGCCTGTCCCTTCGAGGATGACCGTGGTCTGCCCCAGGAATTAAACATCCTTTCGTAGGAACATGTAAAGCAAAAGCGTGACCTTACGTAACTGGAGGCCAGGGACAGTATTTCGGATTTCCCACCATGACCTGAAAAGGACGGTCACAGACCAGAGCAAGGGGTAAGACACACCTGGGAACAGGGGCCTCTGTTAATCCAGAAGGCGGCCCCTCCCAAACACGCGGGACCCTTCTCAGAAGCCCCGCCGCTGGCCACCCAGACCTCTGGCAGGAACTCGGCCTCGGCTCCCTTCCCTACCTCCCCCTCGGGTCCCCAACCAGCAAGGCCGGAGCTGCACCTGGTGGGTCACTCCAGGCTCACCTGGGTCGGCAGGTGGCCAGTCTGTGAAGACAAAAGCTGCCGGAGGCCTAAGGGTTCCCAGGAAGACAAACATTTTCCCCAAAACGGACACCAGTGACACGTGGCTTTAAAAACAGGTTCAAGGCCCCCTCCAGGTCGAAGCGGAGTTCTGACGGGCTTGTCCTTCTCAGATAATAATCAGAATCCATGTCTCTGGCTAAGGCCAAACTTCCAGCCCGCTATCTGTCAGGCTGATGTTCAGCCCTGCGTGGCCTCCAGCACCAGCAGTTACAAGAGGCCACACTAAGACCGCAAGGCCGGGCGGGGGGGGCCACACTAAGACCGCAAGGCCGGGGGGGGGGGGGGGGAGGCAGCACGTCAAGCGTGTCCATGCCAGGAGCTGTGGAAGCAGAGCCATCTGAAAACCTCACCTGGATACAGCGAAAGTATAAAAAATAAAATAAAAGCAAAACCTGCAGCTCAGTCATCCCTCGAGGAGAACGCAACGAGAATAAAGGCCGTGGACGTTCTAACCACAGAAAAGCCAGTGGGCCAGAGCCATCGGTGGGACGGTCAGACAGTCGCAAGAACTGAACTGCCTACCAGAACAGGTCACCTTGCTAAGGATCCACCCGGTCCCGTGGGGAGCAGCAAGCCAGCTGCACTGCCCACTGAGACACTGGCACCCCAAAACCAAAACATTGTCCCTGAAAGGCTGACATCAGACACCTTACACAGAAATGCAAAATTAAGTCACGTTCTCATGAAAGAGGGTAGCAGCCCCTTACCCAGTACCCGGGACAAAGTCAACACCACGCAGACTGCACACCAGAGGGTACTGGCTACACTGGACTGAGAACGTGAACATTAAACCAAACCTTTCCTGTTTAAACACCACCTCGGTTATTTCATAACCATGTAATTATTCATTAAGTCTAACACTGGAAACATGTTGGATCGGATTGCTCTGCTTATTTGAATTCTCACCCTTAACTGGGCCGGAAAAACTTGGAAGTCTTCGGTTAGGGCCTGGTGTGGGTGGGGCTGGTCACGTAGTAGGTACTCAAAGTTTCGTGGAGTTAAAAATAAACAGGCAAAACTCACACACCCACACTCGGTCACAGGGAGCCTGTCGAGAAAGTATACAAATACCAGTTCTCTGGGCGTGCCAAACTTTGCTCTAGAAATAATATTAAACACAGCTCTTTGTCTATGAATTGTGAAATACTTTATACACTAATAAAGAATGTGTACCTCATTGTGTGTTTAACTGCATACGCCTGCATTTGGTTTAACTGACCAAGAATAAGTCCTTGTTCTTAAGCTAACTATCAAGTTACAGTCAACTCTTAAATATTAACACTCAAACGGAGGAACAAAGATGCAGATAATACAAAACAGAAGATTATTTTAAATCATTCACTCTTGGTATGCGGACATATTCTTTTTTCTTTGCTTTTAACTTGCAATTAAATGCGTATGGCTGATACTTTGGCATTTGCAATCGTCTTACAAAGGACACCAACCATACTGGAATAGTCTGACCCGGGAGGGGGTTCCACGGACCCCTCACGCAACCTCTCTGCTACTGAACTTTGCACCAACTCTCACGGGTCCAGGACAGCATCACCTCTTAGAAGGTTGCCAAAAAACTGGTTTAAAGAAAACAAAACAAAACAAAAAACATGCAAACTACTTTCTTCCCAGGTTGATGCTTTTTCCGAATCACACTTTGCGGAGAGTGGGAAAGTAATTAAAGTTCTGGGGTTGGAAAAGCCCTTTTATTTCAGCCCCTACTGGGCTGGTGTAAACAAGGGTGTCATTAATGTCAACAATGACTTAATTAACCCGGAGGAGGTGACAAAGTCAGGAAGAACTTGAAAGTAAGAGCTGCCTCCGCCCCAGGGTGACCAAGCTTGACTATACTTCAAATAATTAGAATATTAATCAACGGAACAGCACTTGACATTGAGGACTACCCTCCGTTGCCTCAATAACTGAGTTTGTACCCTCCAGCTGGTCCCCTGCTCCCTTGGATGACCAGTTGACAATATCCATTTTTAATGTGGGATAATAACATTTAAAATCTTCTAGAGACCATTCTCGTATGTCCTCGTATTAACTCAGATGAGTAGACCCGACCCTACTGTTCCCACTTCAGAAAGTGTGGGGAAAACAGATGATTGGATGATACACTTTGTGCTATGACACGATACTGCACAAAGCCGAGTGACCAGGACAGGATCCTGGGGGTTGGGGCTCAGGCTCCTTCCTGGAACTTAGTCACATGTGTCTCTGGTCCAGCCCAACAGAATTATCTAAACTGAGCTTCCAAATGAACAAACCTCAAAGTCTTCCAAGATAAGGCCTTGTGCAATAAAAGGTCAAGGTTGGACGCACTGTTAACCAAAGCTACAGCGCGGGTACCCAGGGGGACCGACGGGCGCTGGCGGACTTCTGTGGACGGGGTCAGTGTCTCTCCCCCGCGCGGCACGACGCAGCCTGTGCCTTGGGCAGTCTGCTTCCAGTCCTCAAAAACTCCTTCCTCGTCTCTGACTACATTTCCTTCCTAATCACCCCGGACACCAGAGCAAAGCTCCCACAGTGGAGAACTCGTCTTAGGGCTCCCATCAGTTGTCAGTGTTGGGCTGACAGACAAGCCAAGTGCAGACCCTGCGGAAAACACACACGGCTGCCTGGAAACAGGGAGGACCTCCTGCATCAGACAGCAACTTTCTTCTGGATACATTGTATCCAATACTATGGCTGAGGCTCCGCCAGCCCCCAGCGCCCCCCCGGAGGACAGGAGACGCAGGCGCCCCACTCGCTCGGGAAAATGATAACGTGTCCTGAGAGTTTATTAAATGCCAGGCCCTGGGCTCACAGCTCTTCGTGCTCTGGCGACCTTTAGAGGGAGGTCATCAGAAGACTTCTGAGGATATGAACACTCGTTTAACATTAATGAACGGTCCCTGAAGATCACCTGATCGAACCCTCAGACGCAGGAAGAGAAATTGAGGCCCAGGGGTGCGTACGCTTTCCCAAAGCCGCTTTTTCACGGGGTTTTACATCTTCCACTAAAGCTTTTGTGTGTGTTTGTTTTAACCTCTCACAACCCTGGATGCAAACTTCATAGCGGCTGTGAACCCAGAAAAATGCACAGAAGGACGCCTGCAAAACAGGACCTGTAATTTTCGGGATTTCATGGACCTCCCCCTTAGGATGCACCCTCAGATCCCAGGTTGGGAAGACCTGCTTTCTTTCAGCAATCCACTGTTGGATACAAATTTACACAAAGAACCACTGGGGGGGACCCCACCCCTGCCCTGCCTGAGTCTCTGCCTCGGCTCCTCCTTCCGGCATGTACACACATATTTTAAACTTTCCTCAATAATTAAATGCGATAAACAAAGTCCTCCAGGACCGTTTTACATTTTATGTTGAAATAAACTCCCAATAACGCTGCCCTGAGCGTCCAAATGAAAAATGACAGTTTTTCCCAACCTGGGCCGCTGCTGGGCTCACGCTGCCGGAAAGCCCGGCTCCTCGGCCTCCGCGCTGAGCCGCACTCGGGGGAAAACCGGCAATTAGGGAAACATCCATTTTAATTATTAGCAAAATTAAAGAAGTACAGGCATGACTTTCAGAAACCGGTAACTTGTAAGCCCTTTAAAAAATGCATCAACATTGCCCTGGCTGGGTAGTTCAGCCGGTTAGTGTGGTCCCCTCGACGCCAAGGTTCTGGGTTCGATCCCCATCAAGCACATACAACGAGCAACCGATGAATGTATAAACCCATGTTTCTCTCCCTCTCTCCCTTCCTCTCTCTAAAAATCGATTTTTAAAGCAATGCTTCACCATCGCCAACTACATCTGTGCTGAGTCACAAGAGGGCAGTCCCCTGGGTAGAACCTCGGGGGCCAACCCCTCCGATTTCACTCCCCATGATGTCGCCACACCTGCTCATGACAAAGCCTCCGCACCTGAGCTAGAAAGAGAGCGCTCGGCCCCCCTCCGTGCCAGAAAAAGACCTGCCCCGCTGTCCTTTCGTGGCTTGTGACTCGGGGGCTCCTGGGGTCCCCACCTCAGCATGGCCCTCCTTCCCATCCTGTCCTGGGCAGGCCTTCCTGTCCTCCCCCAGCCTGCCTCTCGGGGTGCTCTTCCAGAACACTGAGCCGGCCCCGGACCACTCAGGACCGCGGCAGCCCCCAGAACTAAGCAGGCACCAGGTGGGCTCTCGGCAAACAGGTTCATTAAGTGGCGATGACTGCCGAGATCTGCCGTTTTATTCTCGGATTACCACTCGAAAAATAACTCAGCTCCCAATATACCCTACCGATGACAGATGTCCACGCTGCACCGAGTAGGCTTGGCTAATGTCACAGAGACTGGGAGGGAGGGGCCGACCTGCCCAGCAGGATAACTCGGCCTCCACCTGTGCTCACACTGGCCGCAGGCCTTTCAAACTAGGTTTCCGAGGCTGACCCACCCAGCAGCCCCGCTGGACCCCGGCGTTCCCACAGGGTGGGAGACGCCCCAAAACAGAACTGGCCGCTCTCTGACGTATCACTCAAGCATTATGAATCACAACAGCTTAAGAAAAGATCAACCACGTCAAGCATCCCTGGGCTAAACTTCAGAAGCTTGCTTTTGCCCTTACACAATGAAAATAAAATGTCAGCATTTCAGACGTTGGCAATTTCCCTTAGTGGCTCCTTTTGTCAGGAAACAGCAATTCTCGCCGTGGTGGGCGAGACTCCCGACCAGTGAGACCGCACTGCAGGGCTCCGGGGGGCACCCCTCGCCCCTCCCTTCCGCAGCTCTCCTGGGCACCGGAAAGGTGACGCGCCAGCCCCCCTGGCCCCGCACAGAGACACGCACCCCCGAGAAAACACCGACCACCCGGCGCTGCCTGCAGTCCAACAGGCACCCTAATCTGAGAAGACTGACTGCCAAGGCAAGGACAGCTGACTCCAAGCCAGGCCTCGACCTGGGGGTGCCACTTCCCCAGACAAACCCCCAGACCACCCCAGTACCCTGAACGTGAGATCAGAGAACTTACCTTCCGGCTCCAATGTGGTGTCCTTCACCAAACTGGAGGGCCGGGCCAGGGACAAGGTTGCCATGGTGACCACCACCAGGCAGATGCCGCGGCCCCAGCTGACCACGGTCACGGTGCCGGGGCCCCGTCCTCTCCCACATCTCCACGTGGACGGCAATCCCATCTGCACACCCAGTGAGCATGGACTGCCAGCAACCCTTCAGCCTGCGGTGGGCTCAGCAACCTCTGCGCCGCGGCCTCCGCTGCAGCCTCTGGAGGAAAGAGATTCTCCGGTCAGTGCCGTCCGCCCCACGCCCGTGCCTGAAACCCCAGTGGGCTCGGCCGGAGTCGGCTGCTCAGCCACTGCAAGCAGTTTTTCTCCAGCATCTGCAAGGGCCTCTCCTGCGCGCCTCGGGATCCCAGGTGTTTCCACCAGGCAGCGCCGCGGATCGTGTGAGGCGGATCTTGGCAAAAGCATACTTTTGAGAGACAGAGATAAAAAGCGCAGCTACAGGACACATATCCGCACGGCCACTCGAGGAAGGCAGGGTGGCCCTCTCTCCTCTCCAACATCGCCTTCCGCCCTCAGAAAGCAGAAGCCGCATGACCTTCGTTTCAAGGGCAAGTAGGAGAGTTAACAGTGCTCAGGTGGCATAACCAGCCTCCTGAACCTCGCTCAGGCCAAGTGGGCCTCGGAGAGCCGAACCCTGGAGGCAGCTGCGTGCAGACTGATGCCTGCAGGGCTGGGGCTGGCGGCGGGCTCCATCCTCACCGGCGGGCTAAGAAAGGAGGGCAGCAAAATAGAAAGAATCCCAGGAAAGCTACCAAAAATTCCCACCAGTTTACACTTGTCAAGATTCATTTTCCAACGCAGAAAGGGACTGCAGTCTTTCACCAAAAGTGCATTCAGAGCGGCTGATCGAGAGACGGGGAAGTGCACGGGATCCCCTTCCACGGCCCCCACGGCAGCCCGGGCCTAGCGAACGTCTCCCATCTGCCCGGCATGGGATAACCCCGGAGACTGGGGACCTCTGCCGAGCAACCAGGAGTGTGTTAATGACGATGATACGTGAATGACTGGTGAATGACTGTCACCGTCGTGATTGGGCCAATAACTTTGCACATGCTAATCTCTTGGCTACAATGTCAGAGCAGAAATTTTTACAAGGGGGCGCTCAACCTACTATTCTGTTCACCCATTTGATCCGAAGGCAGAGAGAATTCCCTGAGCTTAAAACATTCAAAGAACTTTACATGTGTTCGGTGTCCTCGGTTACTAAGTGGGGAGCCGAAAGGCACAACACGGAGCGAACTGGATGAAAACAATCAGGTTCTGGGAACACTGCGGATGAACCACATTTTATAACATTAGGGGTGGGGAGGTGAGGCCTTTCCCCCAAAACTGTCTCAAACCCCATGCTTTTTGCACGCCAACTTGATGTTTCAAATTATGACAGAGGATTTCAACACTGCCTGGGCCTCCCCAAAGCGGCACCAGAGAAACTGTGACCATGGGTTGAAATGGGGAAAAGAGGGAGCCCCATGACATCTCTGGCTCAAGGACAGCACATGTGAAATAGTGTGATTCACAGCAAAAGTGTGCGGGGTGTGTGTGGGGGTGTGTGTGTGTGTGTCTGTCTGTGTGTGTGTCTACACACCCTGTGTTTTCAGATCGCCTGAAGGATTATTTTCCCCCAACTTTTCTTTCCTCTTAAAGTTAAAAGCCTCAAAAGATAATGCCGTATCTATTTCTACATACATGTGGGAGGTAAGGACACAAACATTCTCATTGATTTACTAAGCATTTCCAGAATGCATGGGAATGTTCTGCCTCTGACAACTTCACCAACAATCTGAAATCCGTGCAGATTTCACCCCAGGCTGCGTCCTTCCCCAGCCGCCTCCCCCACCCGTGGCAGCCCAGAGGAGTCTCCTTTCTGTGGGCAGGGGAAGGTGGACAGTACCCTCCGCCCAGGCTCATGCCACTCATTCATCCTGTCAGGTTGCACCAGAACCTTGAACTGGAGGCCTTTCCAAGTCCAGGCCTCATGGCAGTCCCCTCCCGAATCTCCGATGAGGACGAACGCAGAGGGACCTCCTAGGCGGGAGAATTAGGTCCCGAGGCTCGGTGTTGGGAACACAGGCCCAGCAGGCCGCTGGCGGCCACAATCCCGGCTTCCTGCCTTCAATACCATAATCCTTCCTGGAGTCTGAGCCTCAGTGAAAGCCTGTTTATTTTTCCCCTTGAAAGGGAACTCTCTTCTCGGCTTGGCCCTGGGAGGAGTTGTCACCCTCCCCGTGACGGATGGCTCCTCATGACCACCCGCTCCCCTGGTCCATTTTCACCTCGGCACAAGCCTGCCCCCAAAGACGGGCGAAGTGACCATCGAGGGAGCCTGGCCGGGAGCAGTCCCCACACGAGCCCGGCCGGGAGCAGTCCCCACACGAGCCCTATCCTCGTCTCCTCCGTGTGCTAGAACATTCCCAAACTCCCTGGCTCCAGGAAGGCGAGCCAACGCACTGCCCGCCGTCATCAGCTTGCACCTCTGGTTAGCTGTCCGTCTGTCCGCGCGGCGTGCCCACTCTGAGCACTTGTGTGCTTTGTTCTTGGTACGCTTCACTTCAGGGAAGTCAACAGTGCCAAGTGTGGGCGGGAGGGGGGCATGCCCAGGTCCCCCCAGGGGGGCAGATCTATCTCCAGCTCAAGCCTCCCGGGCACTCCCTTCTCTCCAGGACAGAGTAGGAGTGGTAGCTATCAAGGGGTCTAATTGGGCCTGCGAGGATGGCGGGGGGGACTCCTCCACACACCGAAACCTCAAAAAATACACAACACAGGCTGACCCGGGACCACAGCCCTCTTCCCCAGCACTGGCCAGCAGAGGACCTGCAGCTCAGGAACCGTCCACCAAAACCCAGTCTCATTGTAGCATTTCTTTCATGCGTTTGCCTGGAATATCCTGTTTTTCCCCCTTCTCCGCGCGCTAAAGAACTCAAAGAAATCTGCATTTTAATTGACATTCCAGGGGAAGGGAGAGGGTCGCCTGATTGCTTTTCTATTCAAACTAAACAGGCTTTTCAGATGAAAATGAGTGGAGACCAGAGGAAGGTTTACAGGGATTTGGGACCGCGGGGACAATAGGGTTTTAAATGTTGATAGCGTTTCACACCAAACACATAATAGGTGCCCCGAGAGGCAGAGGAGGCTGCCTTTAAGAGCAGGAGCAGGTTTATTGACTCGGGCGAGCAGAAGGAAGGCCCGGAGAAGAGCCGCCGAGGGAGCGGCTGCGCGGGGAGCGGCGGGGACGCGGGGCCCCCGGGCCGGACCTCTGCGCCCGGCGTCAGGCCGAGGTCGGAGCCAGCGCCCGCGGGGCCCTCGGCGGATTCCCCAGGGCGGCCCGGACGCCGAAAGAATGAGCGCGCAAGTCAGAACTCGCCTGCGCTTTCGACATCCCGAGCGCAGCGGGCAGCGAACTCCAAGAAGTCGGTCCAGTCCGCCCCCTGGGCCCCGGCGCGCTGCGGCCGTGGGGCGCCGGCTCTGAACTCGGACCACCGAGCAGCCCCTCCCCAAAGGTGCCACCCGGAGCTCCAGCAACCTGCGCGATGTCGCCCGCCCCCCTCCAGTGGTTCCCTCCCGAGGAAGGGTCCCTTCCGAGGCCTGTGTGGCACAGGGCGGATGTTCCCCGGGCCCTGGAATGAGGGACCCCGCGGATGCCCCTCGGAGCCCCAGACCTGCGGGCTGTGCCACCAGCGAGGCAGCCCTGCTGCTCACCAGCCGGCTCTGGGGTCGGGGGTCGCGCCCGGCCGGGGGGACTGAGCCGCGGGAGTTTGACAGGGACGGGGCGTTGGGGCAGATGTCGGCATCTGGTCGGGGGTGGCAGAGGCAGAACTTCCCAAACCCCAGCCAGCAGCACGCACCCAGCTCCCCCATCACCTAGGCAGCGAAGAGGGAGGGACGGGGAGCGCCCGCTCCTTCAGCTCCGAGACGGTGCCCCCGGCCTCCCGGCTCCCACGCCGCCCACTCTCCCCGCTGGCGAGTCTCCCCGGGCGCCCGACACGGCGATTACCTTGAATGGCAACGCTCCTGGGCGGTCGGTTCCGTCCCCGCGCCGGCGTGGGTCGGGATGGGGCCAGCGACGAGCTCCGGGGGGAGCTCCCACAGGGAAGCAGTGGCTCTGGGGTCCTCGCCGGCGCCAAGGCTCCGAGGCGTCACGCGCGCCCCAGGCTGCGGAGGAGCGCGGGCATGACGCCCGCGGGCTGCCCTCGGGTTCGGGGAGCGAGAGGAAGAAAGGACTCAGGCTTGGCGTTCCCTCCGCCAAACTTTGCCCGGGACTCGCGGACGCGCCGGGAAGCTGCGGCCTCGGGGCTCCCGGGCCCCGCCAGCCTGGAGAGTCGCCGCCGCGCCGGGCCAGCTACGCCGCGCGCAGACCTCGCGGCGCCCCAGCTTTGTGGCGGCCGCGCTCGCTCGCCCGCTCGCCGCTGCGCACCCGCCGCCCGCCCGCCCGCTCGGCTCTGCGCGGCGCTCTCGCCGCCGCCCGCAACGCCGCCGCCGCCGCCGCCCCTCCCGCGGTCACGCCCCCGCTGAAACCCGAGCCGTTTCCTGGACGGCGGCGCCCGCTCTGCCAATCAGCCCGCGCGCCCGCCGCCCCGACTCCGCGCGGCTCCCGGTGCGCGAGCGGCCCGAGCGAGACGCCGGCGGGGCAGGCGAGGGGCCGGGCCTCGGTCCCCACCGGGCGAGGCGGCGGCCGCCTCCGTGGATCGGCGCGGGTCCCTTCCACTCCTGGCGGCTCAGACCGACCAAGGTTTACGGGGCGACTGCGTGACGTCCTTTCATTGCAAGTCGGTAAACACACGGCGCAGCCACACCCTCAGCGAGAGCGGCGCGCATCGCCGCGGTTTGGAGGGACCGCCGACGCCGGGGAGGCGAGGAAGCAGCGGTGTCTGCGGGACCCTGCTCTGCCCTGGCCCCCAACACAAGGGCGGGGAGGGAGGCGCGGGTGTTTCCAGGGAGGCCTGCTGCGGGCTTGGGGCGCTGAACAGGTCCTTCCCCTCCTTCGGCCCAACCGCCCTAGAGTCATCGTCTCCATCCCTGACAAGGACCCTGAGGACGAGCGACTTGTCCAGGGCCACACGGCTGGTCACCCGCAGATCCTGACCTTGAATCTGACTTCCTTGGACAAGGTCAAACACTGCAACCAGAGATGTGTGGTTTAGTGACGTGTATATATGGTTGGATTGCTCACAAGAAATTCGGAGGATCCTAAAGACTGAATCCTGCCGTTGACCCGTTGACCGTGGTGTGACCTTGAGCGCATCAGTCTGGTCTCTGGATCTTAGATTCTGCAACTCAAAATCGGATTCTTCCACTCCACGCCAAGCGGGAACTGCTTAAATTTCATCTTTTCCATTTACCTTTTTCACTTGGCTGTGTCTACCGGATAATTTATTTTTTAATACACTCTCTCTTGCTACTCACTCATCCAGCTCCTATACAGCCGTGCTTAGGTTCATGACAGGTAGGTGAACACCTTGCCCGGAGTTGTGGCTCGGTGGACGGAGCGTGGTCCCAGGGCCTGAGAGGTCCCGGTTTGCGGTTTGATTCCCGTCAGGACACCTCCCCTGGTTGGGGGCTCCATCCCCAGTAGGGGGCGTGCAGGAGGCGGCTGACGGACGTATCTCTTGCATTAGGTTTCTCTCTCCAAAATAAAAACATATTTAAAAAAAAAAAACATTTCACTACTTTTCCTCAGGCAAGCTCGTTAACCCACAAGTGTTTTAATGCTTTGGGGGCCTAAAGATAGATGAGGCCATGAGAACCAGACAGACCGAAAATCAAAGTTTGCTGCGTTTAGAAGGGCAGTTGACCTGGGTGGCTGACATGATACCGTTCCTGACATTTACAAAAACATGTTTTCAAGGTGCCACAGCATTAGAAAATTCCTTTTCTTCACAATGCATCGTCATAGACAGCTTTTTGTGTAAATGATGTAAAAGCCAGGAATATCAAAATCCACTGAAATACTTCAAGCAAACGGGTATGACATTATACTTTGGACATTTGACAGCACGAGAAATAACCTGATTCTCGAGTAAAATGATCAGTCTGTCTGCTTTCGGGAGAGGTATATTCCTGGTCAAGTCTTCTAATCTGCTTCAGCCCCGGACCTTTAATTAACTGACCCCCTCAGCCAAGGGACCCTCAGCCGTCCGCTCCCACCTGGGCAGTTCTGAGCGGACCAATCTTTTCCAAGTTCTCAGACCCCGGGTCACAAAAAGACATGTGAATGTCCACCTGCTGGGAACAGAGGCCAGCATTGACATCTCTATCTTTCCCACCGACAGGCAACTGGACAGACCCTGTCCCTGACCTGTGACAACGTATCCATCGGCTGCTGAAAATGCTGTGAACACCTTCTCACATTAATTACTGGTGCAGGAAGGCCTTGTCTCCGAGCCCAGGCCCCAGGAGCTCTGCATACCCAGCAAGACCAGGACGCCTTCCCCCAGGAATGACAGATAAGGCCGTCCACTGCAACGTCCAGGCACAGTTTGCACAACGGACACCACCTGCCCGGAGCCCCTTTGCCTCCCGAGTGCCCATGTTTAAGTGAGCAAAGGCCCCAGCAGCAAACTCCTCAGTTTTGAGAAAAATAAAAGCATGTTTGGAATTAAAAAACAAAACAAAACACTAATTCCGTCATCATATGTAGGCTTCAAGCAACCCCAGAGGGTCCAGGGAAGGTTTCACACGGGCCAGGCATCGGAATGAGAAAATCATCCCTTCATGTTTTTTCTCTTCCCTCTTCACGTGGCTGGAACCCCTGTGCCAATGGCCTCCCGTGAATAGTGTTGCTAATAAGCCTGTTAATGAGCTTCCACGGCCCAGTGTGAATAGTTAAATGAGCCCCAATCTACTGAGGCTCCGGGCCGAGGACAGAAAAGCCAGCGAGAACTGAAGGTGACAGTTTGGACAGAACTCAGCACACGCACCGGGTTTCAGCTGAAGGAGCAGCCAGACAAGGCCACATTCACGCGCCCCCCCTTCCCCCGGGGCCCCTTTCTCCGCGATTTCCCCCACTTTACCAAACAGCCTGAGTAGTCACCCTGTTTTTTCTTTCGTAAGCCCTGGAGAACCCTTCCTTTTCTTCACTCTAGAGATTACCCAGCAATGGCCGATCGGGGACGAATGTAGCAATGTCAGCAATGGAAGTGGTTTAATTCGGTTCATCAGTGTCACCCCCATGCAGTCAATTAACAATTATAAAGAAGGACTGAGGCTCCAGAACACCAGTGGCCCGGGGTTTCCAGACACGTTTGCCCCCAGCCCACTGGTCACGGAGGAGACACGGAAGGTGGGCCCCCCCTGCCTCTCCCCTTCAGAGACTTGAGCACGTGTTTGTTACACCTGGCTGGTCCTCGCCCTGGAGAGGAGTCAGATGAACCAAAGGCCACCTGAGTGCTAATGAGCCTTCGAATGTGGTTCTGAGCTCCCGCAACACTGGATTTCAGGCTCGAAGCCATGTCTCAGTAACGTCCAGAAAGTAAAGGCATCAGAGGGAGAAACATGGAACCGTCTGAGGATGAGGGTCAGAGTCCGTACTCTTGGGGGGCGGGGAGGGGCCTGAGCCCCCGACAGCTTGGTCCCATCTTCGGGGAGCTTGTGGCAGGTCACTGAGGCGAAACCGCGGGGCCCAACACTGAATGCCCGCGGTTCTGCATCTAGAACGGCGTCTCGAAGCCCGGAGACAAAGTCCTCGGAAGTTCTGCTTCCCTTTGAGGCCAAAGGGCTTGGGTTCCAGTCGGCAAGGTGTGGCTCTTGTCTCTCCAGGGCCGTGTGACCTCGAGCAAGTTACTTACGTTCTCTGAGTCGTCCATCTTCTCAGGTGTGAAGTGAGGACAATAATAGCACCTGTCCTGATTGACTAGGGTCACCAAGGGGATGCGGTGAATTAAGGTTGGACGAGAACTTTTTCATCCAGATGACCCTCTTGGTTCTAGGAAAACCCTTTGGCACATGGGAAACTCAGTGTGTTTTCTATGATTATTATGAGACCTTATTATTATCAGTGCCTATTATTCCCTCCTCCCAGAGCTGTAGGAAGAACTAAAGTGTGTCAGTGAAGATCCTAGGACCCACTGATGCCTCCTGGGTACTATGATGGACCTGGTTTTAACAACTCTGGGCCATTAACTTTGTAATTCCCCACACCCCCTGCCCCAGCCAGGGGCCTGGTGGTGTCCACCCGAGACCCACCTGAGGGGGCTGCGGCCTGAGCAGGGAGCCTGAGCTGAGCCAAATGGAAGACAATGCTCACTGGCACCCACTGCCCCCAGCAGCAGACCTGAGGGTGGCAAAGGAGACGGGGTGACGCAGGGGAAGGCAGTTTTAACACAGGTGAACAATTTAGCCCCAAAGAAAGAGCTTCTTTAAAACAAAAGGGGCATCTGAATAAACATGGCCTCCGTGCCCTGATCTTGGAGGTGAGTCTTGAGTGAGATGGCTGGGTCTCCCCAAGGACACCAGCCCCAAGGCGAGGAAGTGGGTGCTGAGCCATCACCCAACCCCCACATTTTACCAGGGAGGAGAGTGGGGCACAGGGGGGAACTGAAGGGGCGATTCAGGAATGTGGACCACATTCTGGTCCAAGAAAAGCAAAGATTGTTGTAAAGATAGTGGGGGGCCTTGGGGAACGTGCACCCTGGCTTCAGTACTGCCACCTGCCTCCCCACCCATGCTGCCAGCTCCCACCGGCATCTGCCCATCTGGACATCTGAGGGGAAACTGGCCACTTCCTGGCTGCCCACCCCAGCCGGGTGTCAGAGAGCACCAGACAGGGCTCCAGGACCAGAGCTTCATCCCGACACGGTCCGGGACCACAGTGCGACTCGGGGAGAGCCGCTGGCCATGCTCCCGCACCTTGGCCTCAACCTCTTTTGCATAACTGAGGTCTCCTTCTTCTCCTTTAAAAGATACACTTGCCGCCCTGGGTGGTTTTACTCAGCGGTTAGAGCATCAGCCCACAGACCAAAGAGTCACGGTTCGATTCCAGTCCAGGACACGAACCTCGGTTGTGGTTCATCCCCAGCCCTGGTCGGGGTCGTGCGGGAGGCAACCAGTCCATGTGTCCCTCTCACATCGGTGTTTCTCTCTCTCTCCCTCTCCTTCTCCCTCCATCTGAAGACAAATGGAAGAAAATATATCCTAAAAAAAATTAAAAATAAATTAGTTTATAAAAAGGTAAATGTGTCTATGATCCCCAGCCCCTCTGAGCCATCTCGGTCTCCAGAGAAACTGAAAAGTGGCCATTTATCCATCACCCGAGAGCGACCAGATTACAGGAAGTCAACATCCACTCAAAAGTATTCTGAAACCGTAGTCTGGGAGTCCCGCTGCTGACCCCTGTCCCCCGGAAAGGCCTCTAATCCCCGGCCCACTGCTGCTTAAGGGCAATTTATGGCTTGTCATTGCCTGGCTATGAGACCCGGTGGCCCCGCACCACCCCTAGTCTGCACTCAACCACCACCTCCTCCACCACAGCGCCTCCTACTGGACTGGAGAGGAAACACGCAGGTGGTTTCAGCTCCCGTGCTGCAAACTAGGCAGAGATGAACAATGATGTCCTGTGGCCACGGCTGCTCCCTCCCGGGCGCGCCCACCCTCACAGCACAGGGCTTTGCAGGCACCGTCCAATCTGGCAGGCTGTAGCCAATATAATTATTTCAAATTAGATTAATTAAGATTAAACCAAACTTAAGCGTCAGCTCCCCAGGGGCACCAGCCCCCATGGCTCTGTCCCGTGGCCTCTGAACTGGGCGGTGCAGGTGCTACAGGAAATTGTCGCTGTGGCCGAGCAGAATGGACTTCACTGGACAGCACCCGCTGCTTTCCCCTTCCTCCTCCAAGAAGATCTTGGCCAGGGGCACCCCGGGAACTGCTCCTGCCTTTCTCCCCCCAATGCACTGCCCTTTGTCTTGTGCCTCCAGCAGCGTTAGGGACCAGAACTCTGCAGCTCAGCAGGGGAAGCATGCAGGAGACACCCAGAGGAGGTCTTCAGGAGACAAATGCAATATTACTGCTGACGGACGGAAAGTGG
This sequence comes from Molossus molossus, assembly GCF_014108415.1. Taxonomy (NCBI): domain Eukaryota; kingdom Metazoa; phylum Chordata; class Mammalia; order Chiroptera; family Molossidae; genus Molossus; species Molossus molossus. The sequence goes on from NW_023425352.1 coordinate 941,386, forward strand.
TTTTGTACCTGGAGCATCACCTGGTCCTGGGGCCCGTGGCAGTACCTTAGGCTCCGGTTCCTCTCAGTGAGGACTGCAGCTCCCACAAACCTTGCGGCACTCACGTCTGTGCCCTCAGAGCCCTGAACCCAGAGGAAGAAAGGCTTTGCTGAACCAAAGTGGCGATGCCCATGGAGAAAGCCCTTGGACAACAATTTGGGGGGAATTAGGAACCACTAACTTATAACACCCAGAAATGCCCAGCCTGTCTGGGCCCCAGGGCCGGGCACACAGCCTGGCCAGCCCCGGGCGGTTTATCGAACTGCCTTTGTGCCTAACAGGTACTTGTTGGATGATGGGGGCTGTAACTTAGCTCTGTGGGTCTCCTAACCAAGGCCTCTGCACCCAGCCCACGAGCTGTGTTTAGAGGTTAGAGAGCAGAGCCGTTGGAGGGCAGGGCTGACCTAGCTGTGTGGTGGAGTTCCTTTTCCCGCATGACCTGATTCCCACGGTGTGTCCCTCCCTCTTGATTTCTGCGTCTGGTGTGTTACCGTTTCCCGAGGGTGTCCGCTCTGTGCAAACGTGGAAAGAAGTTCACTTTAATAAACCAAAGAGGGGGAAAATGATGCTTCCAAGATCCCGGTAAACGGGGGAAGGAGACGGAGAATACAGAGCAGGACGCATCGTAAAACCACAAAGCCAGTAACCCTTTTAGAGTCCCCAAGCTCTTGTATTCTGTCCCCAGGCTGGGAAGAAAGGCCATCGGGGAGAAGCAATTTCTTTAACAGATTTCTAAGAGCAACGCTGAGCAAAAATTAACTCCTTCGCGGGGGCTGGATGCCGGCGTGGCGCCTGGGCCCGCCGCCCCGGGGAGCAGGTGGCTCCAGGTGAGGGAGGTCCCAAGGGCTCCTTTGTTCTCCGGGCTCTGCGCGGGCAGCGCGCGGCGGGCGCCAGCGCCCCCGTGTGGCCGCGGGCGTCCGGCGCGCGCTCGGTGGTGGAGGTGGGGGCTCGCGGTGCCCTGGGCTTGGGGAGGCCCCGCGGGGTGCAGGAGGGGCGCCAGCCCTGTGGTGCAGGTGATGAGCCATCCGTGGAGGCGACCCCCTTCGCCCCCAGCACAGCTGGGACGGAATGCCTAGGCCCGAAAGCTAAGGCTCCACAGTAAACGATCAATACCTTTCAGCTGGTTTTGCTTCCAGACCGGAGGGAGTCAGACCTGACCCTTTGCAGCCCTGTGCTGACCTGGCCTTCTGGTTCCCTGCTGTGTGACTGTGGGCAAGTTCCTCAGCCCGTCTGAGCCCCTGTGTCCTGGTCATGGGCTGTGCATAGGGAATGTGACCACGTTCAGTATGCACCTCTAACAGCCTCGAGCCCCTCCAGCGTCTAGGGCAGAGTGTCTCTCACTTTCTGTGAAGAGCTCAGTAGCACGAAGAGATTCACTCCAGCGGTAGCTCCTCATGACCATCATGAGAATCTTTGTTTTATCCAACTGAGGCATCGTTCCATCCTGTCCTCTGGGGACCAGGAACGGACCCATCCATTGTCTTTGTAAAAACCCTCTGTGTGCATCAAAACAGGAACCAAGACATTTCTCAGCCTGATGTCCTCCAAGCAAGACAAGACGCCACTTCGTCTCAGTGCCGGGCAAGGGTGGTGCTAAGCTCAGCTACTGAGACAGGACACCCAGTGCAATCAGAATGTCGGGTGGGGAACAGACAGTTCTCTTAGGATGGGTATTCCCCAATGTCTCATGAACAAATTTTGCATGGGACATAGTTATATTAAGAAATTACTCACTGGCCTGGCTGGTGGGGCTCAGTGGTTGAGCGTCCACCCTGCACCAGGAGGTCTCGGGTCCGATTCCCGGTCAGGGCACATGCCCAGGTTGTGGGCTTGATCCCCAGTGGGGGGCGTGCAGGAGGCAGCCAATCGATGTCCTCTCTCATCGATGTTTCTATCTCTCTTTCCTTCTTCCCTCCTCTCTCTCTAAAATCAATAAAGAAAAAAAATATTTTAAAAAGAAACAGAAATGACTCACTGTTTACCTGGAATTCAGGTTGACTCACAGTCTAGGTTTCATACGGCAACCCTACACCAGGTAGAAACCAGTCCCACAGACAGGCTGCTTGGGACAAGTCCAAGGAAGGTGGGCTTCTAACCAGAGACCCCTGGGAACTAGCTGCCTCTTCCCATTCAACCTACACCGGAAAAGCCCCCAGTAGACATGAGGGGGCAGGCTCCGCCCAAAACTCTGTAATGTTCTCCTCTGGCTTGCTTTCCAGGGTCACTGACTGTGCGGCAGACTAGGGCCTGTTCCTAGTGATTCATCTGTGTGTGGACAGAGCTTCTCAAGGTCAGGTGTGGCTCAGTGGTTGAGCGTCCACCCTGCACCAGGAGGTCTCGGGTCCGATTCCCGGTCAGGGCACATGCCCAGGTTGTGGGCTTGATCCCCAGTGGGGGGGGTGCAGGAGGCGGCCACTCACGCTCCAAGTCCTGGCTTCGCCCTCTGCCTCCAGGTGCAGAAGGTTCTCTGCTTTTTGGGTTCATGAGATGCGACGGGTCCACCCCGCTCACCTCGTCTTCTCCCATCCACACGGAATTCCACCTGCAGAGCCCTTTCACCAGGCTGGGGGTCCAGAGAACGACATCTTTGGTGGGGGTGGCATGCTGCCTACCACAGACAGGGCAATGATGCTGCTGGGTAAAAGGAGGTGTGTGTTTCCTAGACTATTGTAACCAAGTTCGAACAGGGTGGCCTAAAACGACAAGAATGGCCCGGCCGGTGTGGCTCAGTGGTTGAGCGTCGACCCTGCACCAAGAGGTCACCAGTTTGATTCCCAGTCAGGGCACACACCCAGGTTGTGGCCCGATCCACAGTGGGGGGCAATCTATGTTCTCTCTCATCGATGTTTCTATCTCTCTCTCCCTCTCCCGTCCTCTCTCTCTAAAACCAATACAGAAAAAAAGGCAGTAGCAGCTGGCGTTGCACAGTCTAGCCTCACACACGCGGGGCCCCTGCGGGCAGGGCCAAGGGCAGCCGTGCGTGCCCGAGCCGGGAGCCCGGGAAGCGTGCCTCCTCGGTCCCGCCTTCCGCCTGCCCCTGTCCTGTCGGGAGCTCAGCTTCGCCTTCGCTTAGGCTCCCCCTTTCCCGCGACACCCTCTCCCTTCCCCGGGGCTGTCCACGTTCCCGTCGTGGCCACCGTCAGGCCCCCTTGTTCTGGAAGGCTGTCCCTCGGTGCTGTGCCCACAGGCAGGTTGGGCTGATGGAAGATGGAGAACAGAAAGGCCCTGGAAACCCGCTGCCCAGCGGGCGGGCAGAAGAGCCTTCCTGTAGGAAACGCAGATGAGAAGCTCAGCCCTGCCGGGGGACGGGGGCGAAGCAAGGCGCTGACTCAGCGGCTGGAGGTTTGGAAGAGTAATTTTCAGCGAGAAAGCCACCCTCTCCTGCGCTGGCCGGCTAACGTCCACCTTGTAAACGCGCCCCTCGTCCCAGGAGAAAGTGGCTTCCCGCACTCTGGCCGAGTCAGCCTTTCAGGGGCCGTCGTCCTTTGGGGTCTGGTTACCTGTGGGGCCTGGGGCCTGGCGGATTACCGCCCGCGCACAATGTTGTTCTTAGGTCGCCTGCCTCACGGGCCAGGGAGGCAGCCCGGAGCCTCACAACACATTGTAGTGCCTCCTCGTGCCGCCCAGAGCGGTCCCTGCCACGGCAGAGCCCCGTGGGGGGCAAAGGCCTCGGCAGACCCCTCCAGGACGACTCCCAAACTCCTCAGCATCCTGACCTCGCCTCGTTTCCAGAAACAGCCTTTAGGAACGTCCCTGCACAGAGGAGAACAGAGCAGAGGACAAGGGACAGCCGTCACTGCTGGAGAATGGGGGCGATGGCAGCCCGTCTGGGCTCAAAAGGTGCCCCTCAAGGTTGTCACCTACAGGTGAGGGCCTCCCAGGGGCCAGGCTGATCCTCTTCATGGCCAGCGTCCAGCCCAGGGCCTGGGGACGATCAATGTGGGTGTGTTCAACGAAGACCTGGACGTGATCCGAGGCCACAAGACAAGGTTCTGGAAGCCACCAACTCTTCCACAGAGACCTGGTCTCAGGCCCACCTGTTCCAGCAGTGTCCATCACCCCACAGGCAAGCCCTGAGCCTGGCCGAGGGCAGAGCGTGCAGAAAATGCAGCCGCCTCTCAGTGCAGAGCAGCCGGGAATCAGAGCAGAGAGCCACGCCGCGGGGGGGGGGGGGTTGCAGCCACGCCGCAGGGGGGGGTTGCAGCCACGGCCGCAGGGGGTGGGGGGTTGCAGCCACGGCCGCAGGGGGCGGGGGGTTGCAGCCACGGCCACAGGGGGCGGGGGGGTTGCAGCCACGGCCGCAGGGGGCGGGGGGGTTGCAGCCACGGCCACAGGGGTGGGGGGGGTTGCAGCCACGCCGCAGGGGGGGTTGCAGCCACGGCCGCAGGGGGTGGGGGGTTGCAGCCACGGCCACAGGGGTGGGGGGGGGGGTTGCAGCTGTTTATATGATATGTATCTGGTGGATAAATAAACTTCACTTTCCAGGGCTGCCAATCTCTAAACAGGCAGAAATACACACTCGCTCAGAAACTTAAAAAAAATAAACAAGTGTGGTGATGTTTGAATCTTCCTTGCATCAGGGCCGGGAGTCCCAAGCTACTCGCCTTTCAGCTGGTTCATAAAGCTGGTTTATGGGTCCCTTCCTCTGGGCCTGTGTGCAGGAGTTCCGCTCGGAGGAAACGCTCCCTGTTCGGAGGCGGGGGAGGGAGAGTCCAAGCAGCACCCCTCCCAGTGCACCACGCCCCGCACAGGCCAGGTGGCTCTTCAAGGGGTCCAGGAGTGGCCCCCAGGCCCGCTGGCGGCCTCTCCGCTCAGCCTAACCAGGTCAGGCCAGGTGAGAAGGCACCAGAGACTTTGAGCTGAGATTGTCTCTCGATCAGGACTCTGAGGCATCTGCCTACCTCTCCTGCCTCTGTCCTCTCGTACCAGAGGGGGGCCAGGGGTTTCCAGGTGACAGGTCACTGCCTGTGGAACGCAGGTGGGTGCCGAGGCCTGCCAGGACTCTCGTTCTGACACTGACGGGTTCTCCAACCAGGTGCGGCTTTCGTCGGAAATGGACAGTCCAGCCAAACACTGCACCTGTAAGAAAAGAGGAAAATCCCACCCTGGCCGGTTTGGCTCAGCGGTTAGAGCGTCGGCCTGCGGTCCAGAGAGACCCGGGTTCGGTTCCCGCTAAGGGCACATACCTCGGTTGCAGTTTGTCCCCGGCCCTGGTCGGTCGTGCGGGTGGCAGCCACTCTATGTGTCCCTTTCACATCGATGTTTCTCTCTCTCTCTCTCTCTCCCTTCTGCTCTATCTGAACAAAGAATGAAAAAGTGTCCTCGGGTGAGGATAAAAAAAAAAAGAAAGAAAGAAAAGAGGAAAATCCCAGCGTCAGAAAGCCTGTTAGCAAGCCGTCTCCGGTTTCTCCGTTATCCGCTGCTGCATAACCAGCCCTCCCCAAATACAGTGGCCGTGCTATTCTCACAGTTCTGCAGGCTGACCGGACTCAGCTGGGGGGCGTCCCGAGGGGCTGCACTCAGCCGGAAGCCTCACCGGCCGAAATGGTCACTCTCACCCACACTCGTGGCCAGCAGTCTGCATGGCTGTCCTCTGGGGGCTCCGGTGGGCTGTCCACACAAGCCCCACAGCGACCCTCCCCTTGGCCACTGCTCAGCACTTGAGCTTCTGCGGCACAGCCTGGGGGCCGCGCCGGGGTGTTCCCTGCAAGGAGCCCAGCAGCATCACTTCGGTCACATCTGACCATCAAAGCGACCCAGGCCAGCCCAGATCCAAGGGGCAGAGACTGTGCAGCGGTCTAACCCGCCCCAGGTGGCCGTGGGCAGGGGTGGAGAAGGCGCTGCTCCTTGGCTTGTCGTGAGGGTGTCGCAGACACCAGTGTGTGCTGCGGGCTCACACAGCCTGGAGGACACCAGCGGCTGGAGGTGGGGCAGCTGGCTTTGCTCTGGCCACGCCCCTTTTCTTCTCCTGAGTTTGGACGTACCTGGTGTAACCGGGAAGTCCTCACTGGTGGCCAAGCCTGCTTTAGTCCAGTGCGGAGACAGACAACGACACCACCGCCTGTCGGCACCGCTCAGCCACCTGCTCCACGGGCCGGGATCTGAGTACAGTGAGCTGGGTCTGGGGTTCTACTCACCTGTGGCAGTTGTCCCTCCGCCCAGACAGACCACGCGCAGGAGGTGGGGAGGCACACGCTTGCTCTCGTTTCTTCACTCATTTCTTGCATCCCTGTCGTCGGCTGCAGATGCTACCTTAGCCCAGCAGGGAGCTCGGAGCTCGGCCCCCGAGGCCCCCAGCACCCAGTCCTGTCAACTCCCAGGACGAGCAGGGAGACTGGGGGCAGGTGTCAGAAATAGCTTTAGCCCCGTCGGTGCGGCTCAGTGGCTGAGCGTCGACCCTGCACCAAGAGGTCGCCGGTTCGATTCCCAGTCAGGGCACCTGCCCAGGTTGTGGGCCTGATCCCCAGTGGGGGGCGTGCAGGCGGCGGCCGATTGATGTTTCTCTCTCATTGATGTTTCTAGCTCTCTCTCCCTCTCCCTTCTATTCTTTCTTAGATCAATAAAGAAAAAATAAATAAATAAAAAAGAAATAGCTTTAAATGCCTCCCAAACAAGTCATGTGAAAACCACCCCAGATTTTCATAACACTGTTTTCGCACCCACAGGGCGGTCCCAGAGTACACAAAGACAAAGCTGTGGACTGCCACCCCGGGCGCTGGGCAGCCAGGGGCCCACCCGTCCCTCTTTGTGGTGACAGACCGGGAGCCTGCAGCTACTCCAACACCTTCTTCTACTTTCCTGTGCAAGGTGTTCCCAAAGCAAATCTGAAACCACAATGAAACATCAGGCTGATGGGGGGCATTTGATAACAGGAAGTGTGCGCACAGACACAATAACCAAGAAACTCCAGATAGGAGGTGCACGTTTGTCACTCACTCAGCGCTCACCCAGACCAGGGACGCCAGGGCCGGCAGTGACCTGCGCCGCCCTGTCTGCTGGAGCGCGGGGCTCAGCACGTAACCGGAAGACGCCCTGGAGCAGACCCTACAGCAAAGGCGAATCAGGTTACTCTTCTGTGCGCCAGTGAAAAGTCCCAGCGATCTGGATTCTGCCAAGTCCTCCCTGAAGAAGTGACACCTTATGAGCAAATGGCTTGCGCATTAACGGTGGGTGCTGCTGGAGAAATGACCCAGCCACCAAACGCCACTCCAAGGAAACAGACGCTGGACCTCAGAGAACAAGCTGCCCCCGGTGACTCACCCGCCCGCCGTTCTGCTGACTCACTGTCTTCCAAGGTTCAGGCCCCAGGGGAAGCCCCACCTCCAAAAGCACCTGGTGGGGGACCTTGGGCTGGGCACGACTGTCCTCCTACAGGGCGGTGAGCACCCCGCTTACTTATGTCATCAAAGTTGGGTTTCTGCAATGGATTTCACTCACAGATGTTTCCGTGACAGAATAAATGTCACAGCTGCAGCTCTAGGTGAGTGGAGAACCTTCCGGCAAGGCTCACGCCTCCGGTCAAGGTGCGCACGGCACACATTTCTACCGATGGCAGCTTGTGACAGGCGCTTCGCAGGTGAGGTGAGAGTCGCCTTCAAGGGAGAGGAGGCCCCCCGTTAGCCTTCCCCTCCCTCCATGTTCACCCCTTCATTCCTTCATCCACGCGGCCAACCTACTAACATTTCTGCACACCTGCCTCATGAGCGCTCAGGGGCCAGCATTGAATAGACAACACCCCCCTCCTCCAATAATATTTACATTCTGGAGACAGGCAACAAACAAATAAACAAGACAATTTTGGTTGCAACAGGGGGAAAGAGAAAATGCAATGGTGGACGTCAGGAGCACCTCAGGGCCCGTCCTCATGGGCCCGGGAGCTCCCGCCTCTGCAGGGGGTCTACAGGTCCCCGCTCACACCTAGCAGAGCCCCTGAAACTGCTCTGTGCTCACGGAGCCCCTGGGAAGCTGGTCAGCGTGCGGGGCCGGACTCAGTGTGCTGGTCAGCGTGCTGGGCTGGCGCCTCAGATGCTGCATGTGTGACCGGCTCAGGTGTCTGAGGCTGCCGGGCCAGCACTTATTACCCCACCAAGGGGCTTGTGCTCAGTGGCCCCCTAACACAGGGACTGTGGGAGAGCTCAGAGGTGTCTCAGAGGTGCCAGGTGTGTGGTATGAGTGGACAGCAGGCCGACGGAAGGTGGGTCTGTGATGGACACACGCCATGTCTCTGCACCCAGCCATTTCACTCCCCTGGGTGCCCAGGGTGCTGCAGGAGGCTCCATGGTGCTCAAGCCCAGCTACAGCTCTGACAAGCACCTACTCTCTTGTCCCTGGTGACCCAGCCATGCAGACCAGTCATGCTCGCCCCGGTTTCTGACTGGAGAAAACAGACACTTCGTAGACTAAGCAGTCAGATCCTGAAGCCTGGCATTTACCCGGCCTCGAAATAAACAGACGAGGAACCCCCGCTGGGGATGGAAGGAAGCTGGGGAGAGCCAGCCCTGGCCTCTTGTAGTTCTAGGGACTGGATCCGGCAGAAATGGATCCGGCAGAAACGGATCAGCCGCTCGAGAGAGTGACAGGGACCAGGAGTCAGAGAGAAGTCTTGCTCAGACGTCACGCAAAACCAGCACAGGAACAGCGCCTGGCACACAGGGGTGCCCTCCACCGACAGTGGATGGACAGAACCTGCTGGCTCACCCGCCTCCCTCTCCCTCCTGCAGGCCCCTTATTTCCTCTTGATCTCCAAGTGCCCGCCTGGGGCGATCCAGTTACACCTGAAAAGACTGCGCTGTCTCTTTAAGGCCGGGGAGGGCTACCTGCTTTCTCGGGCACCGGGGTGGGGCACCGCTGGGAACCGGACCCACACCTGCGGACGAGCGGAAACATGCCTGCACCAAACACACCCGCCTAGTGGGCGCTGCACCTGAGCTCAGGTTCACACTGTTTGGCCTCCGCAAAGCACTGAGCTGAGGGACGCTCATTCCCGGCAGGACCCCTGAGCCCCACTGGCCTCCTCGGCCATGGGCACAGGACTAACTGATGACGCTTTTCCTTGTGGGTGATGAGAGCCCTGTGAAACTCTTCCGAGCCGGACCAGGAGAAGCCCAGGCGCTCGGCGAGGGGGGCCGAGTGCGGAGGCCGAGGGGCGCATGGAGCTGGGACGCAGTCCGGGCTCCAGGCCGACGGGTCTGTGCCTGCACCTGCTCTGTCGCTGTTCTCGTGACCTCACCTGTCCCCACACGTGTGTCCGTGTAAGTGTAGCTGATTAAATAGAGCAGCTCGAAGAGAAAAGCATGACCCAGGGAGGGCGCAGGATGGAGGTGGCCAAAGTGGGGGAGAAGACATCGGCAATAGCATCAAAGTAAAAAGTTAAATAAAAATAGCCCTGGCCGGTTTGGCTCAGTGTTGGAGCGTTGACCGCGGACCGGAGAGTCCTGGTTCGGTTCCCGCTAAGGGCACGAACCTCGGTTGCATTGTGTCCCCGGCACCGGTTGGGATCGTGTGGGTGGCAACTAGTCGATGTGTCTCTCACATCGATGTTTCTCTCTCTCTCTTTCCCCCTCTCTCCCTCCTGCTCTATCTGAAGACAAATGCAAAAATGTCCTCGGGTGAGGATAAAAAGTAAATAAAAAAAAGACTTAAAAAGAAAAAGAAAAGAAAAATAAACTCTGGCCAGTGTGGCTCAGGTGGTTGGAGCATTGTCCTGTGCACCAGGAGGTCTCGGGTTCGATTCCTAGTCAGAGCACATGCCCAGGGTGTGGGCCTGATCCCCAAGGGGGAGCATGCAGGAGGAGGCCAATGTCTGTTCTCTCTCATCGATGTTTCTATCTCCTCTCCCTTCCTCTCTCTCTAAAAAAATAAAGATTTTTTTTTTTAAAGAATTACCCGAAGTAGCTGCCTGTGAGCCGCATCCAGGCACAGGGCCAGGCTGGCTCCGGCCGGCCCCTCGCCCTCAACACCAGCGGAACTGAGAGGCACTGAGAAGGGCCGGTCTGTCCGCACGGTTCCCCAGGTCCCATTTGCAGAGACCAGCGCGAACCTCAGAGAGGGTAGCACACCTGCCCCAGGCCAGGAGCTGCAGGTGCAGGTGCGTGCACAGCAGGTGGCCCCGGGACTTCTTTCCACGGATGCGCAAGAGGCCGCCGCGTGGCTTCCGTGGTGCTCAGCATGCGGACGTGGGCGGGACACCAGCACTCCGTCCGTCCTCCCGGCCATCGCTCGCCCCTCGTCCTGACGTTGTGCCCACAGAGACGTCGGTGAGGACGCCCTGCCCTCGCCTTGCGCCCGCACACGCCTGGCAGCCAGTGTGGCCCGTTTCCGGGGACAGCCCTGCAGAAGGGGCCTTCCCTGCGCAGGGGCCGCCCCCGGACATTGTGCTCAGGGCTGGCCCGTTGCCGACGGCCCCTGGGGGCTGACTGTGCTCCACCTCTGCCGTCAGGACGGGAGGCTCTCCTGCAGCCTCACGCGGCCGCCTCACGTGCTCCTCAGCCCTGCCCACACCTGACCGTCACCACCCAGGCCTTTCCCTGTGCACACGGCCACCCTCTTCGGTCCTGGGCGATCCCTGTTCACCTCGCACGTGTGACGGCGGCTCCTCCTGCCCACGGGAGCCACCTGTGCGCCTCTCCGGCCACGGACTTCCCTGGACAGGTGCGTGGAGGGAGCGCTCACACCCAGAGACGGCAGACGCTGTCGATCCGGGCGCTTCCTTCTCCCTGGCGAGCAGGGGCTGCACGTGCACCGGCTCGTCCCAGGGTCCGTGGCGCAGGCCCTGCCCGGCGGCGCCTTGCCAAGCCTCTGACCCCTCGGTCCCCCAGTTTCTACCCATCCCCCTCACTCTTCTGTGCACCCCTGGTGACGCGGGCTGTCAGCACACACAGTCACAAAGACACACGTATCCTCTGGAACAGGCCCTCTTGTTGCGAGTTCCCCCAATGAGCCCACTTAACGTGCCCCTGGAACCGTATCCGGGAGTCTTTCACATCTAGCCTTCCGCAGGCTTCTCTGCAGAAAAGTTACCCAGGTCCCCCTCCCCCCACACCCCAAAGTGCGATCATCATGCTTTGATTTCCAGCAGGCCCTGGGGCTTGTGGGCGTTGGCATGTGGACTGAATGTCTCGGTTCCCGGTTTCGTGCACAAGGATCTGACTGCGGGAGGCACCCCACTCCCCGAGGCTGCGGGCGGAGCCGGGGACCGGCTGCTGGAGAAGGCTGGGTACCAGCGGAGCTCCGTCCTGAGGTCGAAGGGATGGTCGCAGAGGAGGCCCCTGGCGGAGCCGCTCTGGGCGCGGTCTGCTCCGGCAGTTCCCAGGTGAGGGCTCTGGGGTGATGCGCCTGCCCGGGCTCCGTCTGGCTTTCTTCGTGAGCCCGTCCTTACGATGCTGTTAAAGACCAGAGGTAACGTTTCTCCGCACCCCGAAGGGAAGTCTGTCCCCTCCTGTTCGACTGCTAGAATCGAGTGGCCGGGTCCTGACTCCGGCTCCAGGAGGAGTGAATGCACGGAGCCCCGGAAAGCACGGACGGGCCCCTCCTCGATGATTTAGCTGTCACACAAGTATTTTGGAAACAAGATTCAGAAACTGGAAAAGCTTACCAAAAACAGGAAGTCGCTGCATTCGAGTGGTTGTTTTTATTGTGTTTTTTTTCCTTCTGAAGACAGTCTTTTTTCTTAATTTTTAAAAAATTGCTGACACTATTACAGATGCCCCCCATTCCCCCCTTACCCACCGCCCGGCTCCCCCTGCCCCACAGCCATCCCCACATGTGTCTGAGTCCAAGGGCTGTGCATCCCTTCACCTTCCTCCACCCGGCCCCACTCCCATCTGTCGGTCTGTCCCGTGGCTCACACCTCTGGCTCTTCTGCTCGTCAGTCCATTCCGTTCATCAGATTCCACGTGTCAGTGAGAGCGCATGGTGTTGGCCTTTGGCTGAAGACAGTTGTACCCAGAACTGGAACCCAGTCATGAGAGGGAGTCACAACCTCTGCAGTGGCCTCTAGACCAAAGACAGTCAAAACCTTCTTTTGCAAACAGGACTGTTTAGCTTGAGTCCTTTGCGATGAATGTTTCCACTTGGTTCTCTATCTCCTAAAATCTCGTGTCTGGCTCCCAGGCCATCTCAGCTCTGCTCCAGGGCACGGAGGGAAAAGTCTTCTCTTCGCACTTGATTCCATTTGCAAACGTGGCCCGTGGCGAGTTAGTGAGACCCAGGAAGGGGAGTGCCCCCCGCCATCAGAGCTGGGCCTCAGGGACGGACAACCCACGGGCCAAGGCATCCCCACCAAGACTCTCCATCAGACTTGGAGGGCCCGGGTCTCATGTTCTTCAGGGAGACAACACTTCTTTATTTATTTATTTTTTATCCTCACCCGAGGACATTTTTCCTTTTTTTTTTTTTTTGTTCAGATAGAGTGGGAGGGAGAGAGAGGAAGAGAGAGAGAGAGAAACATCGACGTGAAAGGGACACATTGAGTGGTCGCCTCCCGCACAACCCCAACCAGGGCCGGGGACAAACTGCAACCGAGGTACATGCCCTTAGCGGGAACCGAACCCGGGTCTTTCTGTACCGCAGGCCGACGCTCTAACCGCTGAGCAGAACCGGCCAGGGCGAGACAACACTTCTTAACGGGCTGCCCGTGGTGACCAGATACAAGGCGTAGGAGCAGCTGCCTCAAAACGTCCGATCAACACCGGCCGTCGTTTTCCAAAGGCCCGCAAACCCGTAGCTGCCGCCCTGCCGCCCGCTCCGTCAGTTACGCAGCAGTGATGTTCGTCGTGGTCTCTAAAAGGAAACGTTTGCTAGTCGCACTAGAAGAAATCGAGCAGGGGTCTCACCAGCAACTTCTCGTCTAACTTCATCCTGCCGGACCAGAGAGGGCCGCCTGCCCCTGGAGTCTTGTCAGGAAGCGTTGGCGGGACGAAGGGTAGGGGGCCATAGTTTGACCACCGGGGGACCACGGAGCCGGAAGGATCAAGCACATTGCTTCCGTTGTCGGCTCCCTTCCGTGGCAGGGAGAACCCCAGCACCTCTCCGGCTCTTCCTGCTCAACGCTCAGCGAAAGCCTGGAGGGAACGCACAGTTGGGGAAATGCTGCCTTTGGAGCTGACGTGTGTGGAATAAATGTGGGACCCAAAGTGTGCAACCCACTCACATCCCGTGTCGCCAGGGTTCACTGCCACCTGCGTCGGCCCTTCGTTGCGTATCCGGTGTGCACTTGCGGGACGCGTGTTGCGTGCCAGGGTGACGCTGAGCCCTGCACACGCCCCGTCTGCCGCCGTGTCAAAGGTGCGTGACATGAACTCAGACATTTTAGGTGCATCGTTAATTCATCAGCATCAACTTCATTCACAGCTGAGAAACCATCCCCACCGCCACTCCCAGAATTTTCCGTCTCCCCAAACTGCGACTCCACACAACCCCTCCCTGGCCCCTGGCGACCGCGCTCCACGTTCTGTCTCTGAATGTGCGTTAGTTGACCTCATATAAGCGGGGTCCTAGAATAGTTGTTCTTTTGTGCCTGGCTCGTTTCACCGAGCATAATAAGAATTTCATATCGTTTCTGCACGTCATAAAATCTCCTCCTCCTTTTGACTTTTCAATGATTTAAAAATGTGAAAACCTTTCCTTCTCACCAGCTATACAAAGGCTGGACTTGTCACGCGGGCCAGTGTGTGATCCAGGATCTCAGGCAGCTTTGCACGGAGACAAGTCCAGCCCTCTGCTCTTCTTTATTATTATTTTATTTTTTTATCCTCACCCAAGGACATTTTTCGATACTTTGTTCAGATAGAGTGGGAGGGAGAGAGAAAGAGAGAAACATTGACGTGAAAGGGACACATCGAGTGGCTGCCACCTGCACGACCCAACCAGGGCCGGGGACAAACTGCAACCGAGGTACGTGCCCTCAGCGGGAACCGAACCCGGGTCTCTCGGAACCGCAGGCTGATGTTCTAACCGCTGAGCCAAACCGGCCAGCAGCCCTCTGCTCTTTACAGATGCTTGAACTGAGGCGCAGAGAGGCCAAGCGACCTGCCCCAGGTAGCACAGCGGCCTTCCCCAGGTCACGGGAATGAAGCTCAGTCTCCGGTTCACCAGCGAAGGCGGCTCGGTGCTGGGCGGCTCGGGCAGCCATGGCCGGGCAGCTGGCGAGCACAGGAGGCCTCTGCCAGCCTCCCGTCCCGGAGCCCAGCTGGTCGCACACTGGACGTCCCACTTGGAAGACGTGTCTCGGGTGCACTTGTCCCTCTAACAGCTATTCACGTCACACACACGGGCCGGACGTGAACAGCGGCTTTATTCCCTCGGACCCACCTCTCACGGGAGTGCGTCACGTTTGTACGTGGGCCCGCAGATGCAGAAAGACTCCAGGGAGCAACAGACACTCCTCTGTTCCTCTCCGGCAGCCGAGGGGCCGCAGCAAGCCCGGCCTTCCCCTGCCTGCCTTCTCCCGGGTCATCGGGACCTAGGCTCGTGGGCTGTTCTCCAGGCCGCTGCCCTTGGTGGGGGCGGGGGCGGGGGCAGAGGGGGAGGGTGGAGGTTGCCTTCAGCACGTGCATCGTTCGAGCGGGTTGGGAACGCCGTCGGACATCCTGCACTCCAAGGGCAGTGCCCGCAAGAAGGGCGCGCAGGACTTCTGTGCCGGAAGACCGAGTTCAGGTTGGTCTCCACTGCGGTCTTTCAACCCTGGAAACAGGAGCACAGGGCGGAGGCTACCGCCTGCTGCATCTCTGCAGGCCCCCTTCCTTCTCACCCCCTGGCGGCGTTGGGAGTCAGGGCGCTACCTGGAGGCCTCCCCGAGGTTGCGGCTTGGCCTCTGGTTTCGGGGCAGACTCCCCTCTGTGACAGCATGGAGTGTCCTGGGGGGCAGGGGGAGTGTCCTGGGGGGCAGGGGGAGCGTTCCGCAGGCTCCCCGTTCTGCTGAACCGCGGCCTCGGTTTTGATCCGGGATCCTGGCTGGACCTGCGGGAATGGACACAGAGTCTGTGGCCAGCTCCTGCCCGGATGTCTAGCCTCAGGAAGGCTGCAGAGAGAATAATTTTGAACCAGCTTTTCATAATCTGTCATCAAGAATCCTCATCTATGACAAACCTCATCTCTGGGACAAAAGCGAGGGGCTAAGAAAACCGTATGTCTTCAGATTTTAGTTCATTGTAACAATCAGTCAGTGACCAGTTCACTGCAATAGTCAATCAGTGACCAGTCCACTGTCACAGGCCGTCAGTGACCAGTCCACTGTCACAGTCAGTCAATCAGAGGAGCTTCATGGTCAGCGCAGCCCAGTCTGGGAGAACGACGGAGTCACCAGCACGGTCCTCGTGGGAGGAGGAGGGGTGTGGCCGCAGAGTGACACGGCCAAACCCTCCTGTAGGCAGGCATTCCACAGAGGCCTTCACAAGACGCGTACTACAGGGGTCACCCAAGGGACTCAGAGAGGAGACTTGTCCTCAGAAGGGCAGCCAGGAGGGAGACGATCCCTGTCCTTCAGTGACCATGAGACGCAGCAGAGAGAACTGAGGGCAGGCGGGCGGCACGCTTCGGGGGAGCGAGGCGCGAGAAGACTGCCGGAAGCCCAGGGTGAGTGAAGGAAGGTCAGAGCCGGGAGTGCTCGGGCCTCAAGCCCTTTCCCGGCTGCGCTCTGACCAGCCCTGGTGTCTGGGCCTGGATGGCGCTTTGTTCACAACCGAGCTTCCCCAAAGCTCACTGTCCAAGCCCTTGTCCCAGGGCTCTTAGCCGACTCCCCGGTTTCTCCATGACGGGAGCATCGCCTTGCCCCCCTCTGGTGTCCCAGGGGCGGAGTCCAGACCCAGAGCCACATCCCTGGGGCTGAAGCCTACACCTCTGGGGACAGGGCTCCCTATGCAGGACCCGTGGTGGGGCCTGGTGGCAGCCTGGGTCCAAACACCGGGACCCCAGGCACAGGTCTCACCTCTGACCTCTGCAGCTCAGGACTTGGTGCGGAGCAGGTGGCACAGGAAAGAACAGGTCGCCAGCGTGCGGGGGCGGGGGTGGAGGGAAGTGAGCGGAGCCAGGGGCTCACAAACCCCAGGTCAGGGCCTGAGCTCTCCCCTCCCCTCTGCCCAAACAGGCTCTTCCGTGGCCGACATGATACACCGTCCTGCTGTTTTCAAGGAGAATTTGCAAATTTGGATAAAGAGTCTACACAAGTAAGATCATAATAAAATTTCAATGTCAAAACTGGAAAAGGAGTTATAAAATATATATATAAAGTCCCTCTCTTTGTAACATAAACACTCACTCCAAAACAAGAAACAGATGCCCAGTTTTTGTAAATGGCAAAAATTATGAAGAGACAATCCTTTTTTTTTTTTTTTTTATCCTCACCCGAGGACATTTTTCCATTTCTTTGTACAGATAGAGTGGGAGGGAGAGAGAGAGAGAGAGAAACATCGACGTGAAAGAGACACATCGAGTGGCTGCCACCCGCACGACCAACCAGGGCCGGGGACAAACTGCAACCGAGGTACATGCCCTTGTCTCTCCGGAACTGAACCCAGGTCTCTCCGGACCGCAGGTCGACGCTCTAACCGCTGAGCCAAACCGGCCAGGGCTGAAGAGACAATTCTTAAAGAAGAAATGAAATTACCAATAAGTAGTCAAGCATCCACCTCCCTAGTAATCAAAGATTTTCATGAAAAGCAACTTTCAGGTACCATTTTTTTTTTTTTTTTTTTATCCTCACCCGAGGACATTTTTCTATTTTTTGTTCAGGTAGAGTGGGAGGGAGAGAGAGGAACAGAGAGAGAGAGAGAAACATCGATGTGA
Source organism: Molossus molossus (assembly GCF_014108415.1). Classification (NCBI taxonomy): domain Eukaryota; kingdom Metazoa; phylum Chordata; class Mammalia; order Chiroptera; family Molossidae; genus Molossus; species Molossus molossus. The sequence goes on from NW_023425352.1 coordinate 958,207, forward strand.
AGGGACACATCGAGTGGCTGCCACCCTCAAGACTGACCAGAGCCGGGGACAAACTGCAACCGAGGTACATGCCCTTAGCGGGAACCGAACCCGGGTCTCTCAGGACCGCAGGCCGACGCTCTAACCGCTGAGCCAAACCGGCCAGGGCTCAAGCATCCACCTCCCTAGTAATCAAAGATTTTCATGAAAAGCAACTTTCAGGTACCATTTCTCACCTATAAGAAAGCCGAGCAGCCCGGCCAGTGTGGCTCAGTGGTTGAGCGTCGACCCTGCACCAAGAGGTCGCTGGTTTGATTCCCGGTCAGGGCACATGCCCAGGTTGTGGGCCTGATCCCCAGTGGGGGGCGTGCAGGAGGCGGCCAATTGTTGTTCTCTCTCATCAATGTTTCCATCTCTCTCTCCCTCTCTCTTCCTCTCTCTCTAAAATCAATAAAGGGAAAAAAAATTGAGAAAGAAAGCCGAAGAAACCACAGGGTGCCTTTTGCAAGTTGCAGGGACAAGTCATCCACGTGTTTCTGGTGGACAGACGTCGGTCGGCCTCCCAGGCTGGCAGCCGCGGTGCGTGTCCCACGTCTTTAAAAGGCGGTTAGATTTTGTACCAGCAGCCTCTTGTGGGGAGAGGCAAGGGTGTGCCCACGAGTCTGCTTACAAAGCATGCCCACTGCCTTCCGGGTTACAACCGTCTAAGACTGGAAGCCATCCGAATGGTCAAGAGGGAATTAACTGAAACTACAGAGCCAACTAATAAAACAGTTCATAACATGAAACTTCAGGGACAAGTTACAGAACGTGGAAGATGGTCACAGCCAAGGGAAGAGAAGCAACTGCAGACCCGGGTGGCATTTTGTGAGAAAATCCTCACAGCTACTTCTGTGGACAAGCACCTGGGGGGGGCGGGGCGTCCGCCAGGAGTGGAGGGGGCTGGGAAGTTGTTTCTGAACGGGTGTCTGGGCTTTCTCTCTTTTTCTATTTCTGTATAGTATCAGGTTTTTCTGCAATGCTCAGGTATTTTGTATAAAGAGATTATTTTAATAATAAAATGTATACGCAGACCAGACTGGACCTCGTATTTGCAGCAAAGAAGCAGCACACTGACGATGACAAAGGCGGACAGTCACGTTGACAGAGATCAATAGATTGCTGGCCAACGGACACACGGAAAACATTCGGCACCCGAGTCGTGAAAAACCACAGAATTAATAAATGAAAGGGAAGAATTCCCCGATTTCCAGTTAATGAGAGCATTCAAGGTTTTAAAAAATACCCATTGTTCATTGAAAAGTGCTTTACGAAAAAGAGCTGAATCAACATGAAACATTCACGGACACACTTGGAACTCCACCAGCCCGAAATCAGAGTCAATATTTGGGGAGCGTCGCTCTGAATTTCCCTAAGGATAGACAGGAGTGTAGAAACAGTTTTGTAACACTTTTATTACCTACATTATATTATACAAATGTTACATGTTATTGAATTACATTACTGTATGTTAATGTTATAAATATATATGACACATGTATCACTTTGTTCTTTTTTCTCTTCAGACTTCTCAGGGTGCAGAGTAGTGTCCAGCACACATCGGCTCTAAATAAAATACCTGCTGAATAATGAACTAAATAGTATCATAATGCCATTTTAAAATAAAAAGAATGTAGATTAATTTTAACTTCATTTTATGGAAGGTAAAAATGCTGAAGGAATTTCTGAACCTCAAATAAATACCTGTACTTCATTGTATTTCCAAAAGGTTAATTCTCCTAGATTCCTCCAAAGTTTTGAAAAGTGGTAATTAAAAGTCATGAAGTAATTAGAGTCGTTAAGCTTGCTTTCAAATTTTTGATTTTTTTTTTTTTTTAATTCTGAAAAGAAATTGGAAATTTGAGCCCCTCCCAGCTTTTGGCAGGTGTATCTTACCCCAAGCTCTTCATCTGAATCCAGCCTTGTGGTTGGTCCTGACCTCTTTCCTGTTCAGTGTCTGCCGGCTTCTCTCCTGCTGAAATGCAGCTCACGTGGGTTTAGTGTCTGTGGACTTGCTTTCTTTCCTTCAGAACATTCTAGACATTGCTCCATTGTCTTCTCTTAATGAGTCTGGGACACCTGACTTTCTCCCTCGTGGCTTCTCCTGCCTGGACGTCTGAGAAGCCTTTGTTTATCCTCCGCGGCTCGTGTCCGAGCGCACAGCAGTGTCTTCCTGCGTCTTTGGTCTAAAGGCTTGTGTTTACTTCGGAGCATTTCTCCTTCTGAGTGTAGCTTCCCGACCCCTCTGTGGCTCACTCGGAGACATCAGCTGTCCCTCTATCGGGTCACCTTTGTCCCCGATGACCGGCGTCCTTCTCACCTGCTTTCGGCTTTGCCTTTTTCCTGTATCTTCACCACGAATAATTCCAGCAATTCTTCCTTGTCAGTAATTTGACTTTTCATTGGTGCCTTTATTATTTCTTACTTCGAAAGTTTTGTCCTCGACATTATTTTTTTAACTTAGTGTGTTTTGTCTGCTCTGAAACCTTTTAAAATTTCATTCTTGATGTTATATCATCTCGTTTTTCATAGTTGCAGAGAGACGTGTTTAAATTTTGTGCACGTTTTTAGAGAGAGAGGAAGGGAGAGAGAGAGATGTGTGTTCTACCTATTCATGCATTCACTGTTTGTTTCTTGTATGTGCCCAGCCAGGGATCGAACCCACAACCTTGACGTATGGGAACAATGTTCTAACCAACTGAGCTACCCAGGCAGGGTGACAGCATCTCATTTTTGATGTCTTGTTTTACTGAATTCATAGTCCTTTTAAGTTCCTCTGTCATCCAAAATGTTCATAGGTAGTTTCGGGAACAGGTTTCCACTGATGACAGGCCAGTCACCTCTTCCCTGCGGGGTCTGGACTCTCGCTGGCCTGTGCATGGGGGGCAGCTCTGCTCACACCTCTCCGCTGGAGCCGGGGGATTTCCTCGCCCTCACAGGATTGGGGCTCGCTGTCTTCCAGGCTGCACCGTGGCGTGGACTTGGACTGTACCAGCCTCCCCGCTCCCTGCGGCCTGGGGACACGGGGGTGGGGAGGGCAGGGCGTGGACCACGTGGCCTATCGCCTCCTCAGGAGTGCCTGGGCTCGGCTCTGTCTCTTGGGGTGCCACTAACTGGCACACATCGAGGTCCCCTGTACCCGCCAAGGCCACGGCGCTGGTCTGTGGATCTTGGCTCCTGCACCACGGTCAGCCTGTCGATGCCGCCTCTTCCCCGAGGTGTCAAGGTGACATTCAGGGCCTTCCAAGCTCCAGGGATCTTTTCACAGAGCTACCTGTTCTTGCCTTGTCTTCCGGGGATCGCTGGAGAGTGTCAGCAAGAACCCCGCGTCCACCAGCCCTGTGTCCTTAGAGGGAGGTTTGACTCGGGAGCTGTGCTCCGTCAGATTCTTCTGGCTCTTCACAAGGTCACGACCTCGCCGGACACGGAGGCCACCTCCTTGGCAGATGGGGGAGGATGGACAGTGTTCAACCTGTTCGGCAGGAAGTCCCTGCCCCCCTCAGTGCTGCTGAGGAACCAGCTCCGGCCACTCGCCTTGCTATTGCTCCATCAAGAGGAAAACCCGCAGGACGGCCCGTGGCCCACCCGGCAGCGACAGCAGGGCGCCGGGGGCCGTTCTCCGAAGCAACCCCAGTCTGGGCTGACAAAGGAGGGGCCTGGGGGGCCTGGGGTCCTCAGCACCGCGGACGGTGTTTCTCGTCCAGCACACCCCGGCCGGCGCTCCCCGAGAGAAACACCTGACTTGAAATGACACGTCTCACACACACCCACTAAAAGTCACACCTCTGGCGTGTGACGGGCCCATTTTTCTCGGAAAATTCTAAACAATAACAGCATGTTATAGTCAGAGGAACGCAGTCCGGAGCCTCGGGTACAGCCAGGAGGTGACTTGGAAGGGAGAGAGGAGTTTACAAACCTCTCGCTTCGTCCTTACGAGGGAGGGTCTGGAACCACGGCCTCAGAGATGCTGGCCCGGGTGCTGCCGAGCCACTAACTCTGCGGAGGAAAGAGCCGGTCAGAGAGGTGTGTCACACGCCTAGCAGGTGTGGCCCCGGCCAGCGGCATTGCTGTCCTTGGGGAACGTAGGAAAAATGCGGAATCTCGGGTTGTGCCCCAGGCCATTTGAACAAGACCCTCGAGTGATGTGTGCGCCCCGAAAACATGAGAGTGCAGATTCGGAGCCCAGACTCACGCACACTGCCTGAGTCGCCGGTGCTTGGGCCCGGAGGGGGTGGGCGGCGGGTGCAGGGGAGGATAGGTTAGAAATTCCCTTCCCATCCCGGCTGAGAGGGCCTCGGCTGAGGAGCCAGGGCCAGGGACAGCTGAGAGGGAGCTGTGTCACCAACGGCCAGGCGGACCCCACCTGCACCCCCGGCACAACCTTCACATCAGCAAAGCGCGAATCGTCAGCCAGCCTGCACGGTGAGGGGAACCGCGGCACCCACGAGTCTTTCCAGAAAACTCAAGCTGCGCGGATCCCACCTCCAGTCCCAGCCCCCGTGGAAAGGAAACATGTTAAATAACACCACCACGCCGTGGCCACCCCAATCCAGAACACTTGACAAGTACATGGCAGGGGGGCAGTAAGTGGGAAATGTTGGAGTCGAAGAAACTGAAAAGCACCAGCTACACTCAGCTATCAGTGGTCACACCAGACGCGGACACGACCGCGGGGAGACACTGGGACCATCAGGGGAAACCGAACGTGGTCCAAGTATGAGACGATGTGGAAGACCGTTCTGGGGCATGATGTAGTATTACAGTCCTTTGGAAAGAAAAGAAAGTCCTCACCTAGTGCAGAACGCACCGACACGGGCCCAGGGGAGATGACGCCCTGGGGTCAGTGCCGGAGCCACGTGTGCGCAGAAAGACAAAACAAGACGGCGGGATGACCATCACTGTCGAAAGTGGGGGACGGACACACGTAGGCTCCGTATGTGTTTGACGTTCTCCGGAGCACAACGCTGAAGAGGAAAGCAAACCTGTCTGGCCTTGTGTCTTGGCTACAACACTCCCCGGCTGTGTGACCAAGGGAAGGTTACGGAACCTCTCTGGGCCTTAAGGTCCCATTTTAATAACAGTGATGACGGCACTGCCTCCTGGGCCGCCGGGAGGACTAGGGCGACAATGCCACACAGCCTGCCCCCCGGTGAGCACCCGGCACGCGGGCGCCGCCCTGTCAGTCTTCGGGGACTAGGTCGGGTCCCCACAGCCCCGGGTCACGGGGAGGCGGCTCCGAGCGCCCCGAGCCAACCCTCTCTCAAAGACACGGGGCTTCCGGACGGGAAGGTGGCGCACACGGAAACTGGCACCGTGCCCCGACCCTGCTCGGAATCGCCGTCTCCTCCCGGGGAGACAGCAAACACCCAGTACCCGGGCGGCTCCGTGGCCGTGAGGCGGGCCCTCAGTGCACACCCTCAGTGCACACCCAGGCACAGCTGCCCGGACCTGCAGGCCGCTCCTGGAGGCTCCTCTCGCGCCGACGCCTGTTCTCTATTGATCTCTCACGGATGTCACGTCTCGTTTTTATTATTTATTAAAACATTTTTTTTCTGGATTGATTTGAGAGAGAGAGGGAGAGAGAGACAGAAACATCGATGAGACAGAACATTGACTGGCCATTTCCTGCACGCCCCCCACTGGGGATCAGGCCCACAACCTGGGCATGTGCCCTGACCGGGAATCGAACCCGAGACCTCCTGGTGCAGGGTCGACGCTCAACCCCTGAGTCACGCGGGCCGAGGTCATGTCTAGTTTTTAGAGTCGACATGGTCCCTTCTGAAAAACGGCCGGCACCACACAAGCCCGGACACAGGGTCTGACACAGTGGGCCCCCGAGTCCCGGGAGGCTTGGGAACAGCAGCCTGCTCACAGGTACGCCTCGCGCTCCGTGTCCCGGGGGCCACGCCATGGCTTTAAGTGGTGCCCCCCTTCGAGGAGCCCCACTCTGTGCCTGTGAAAGGGGCACCGAGCAGCTCCCTTGCGGACGCCCTGAGGCCTGAGCTAAGGCGCCTGCCCAGCTCTGACTCCGGGGAAAGTTCTTGGTGGCAGCGGGTCCCCCTCCTGCCCGACCTCTTGCTCTGGGAAGAACCCCATTTCCCTCCCACCAGTTTCACTCTGCTGCCTCTGTGCCACCAACCAAGGAGGCCAGCACGGTGGCCTAGCCCCTCTGCTCGGCTGTCCCCCGAATCCTCACGCACTCCCCATGGCCCGGCCCAGCCCTCTGCCCTGAGCTTGAGGAACAGGATTTTCACGACGCTTCAGACTGGTTATTCCTGCCTCTGCCCCCTGCCCCCAGCGGCACCCTTGCCCGGTCCCACCGCACCTTCGTGCAGGTGTGTCAGACCCCAGCCAGGACGCACACGGGAGCCCTTCTCCAAGAACATCCCTCTTCCCCAGGGAGGAAGGAAATCCATGATTTCGGGCTCCCACCCCATTTCCGAGAGGAAACGTTTCCATAGATCACAAGGGAAACAAAGTCCCCAAGGCCCTGTGGCTGCCACGGTGCAGAGGGCGGCAGGGTTCACTGTCCCCGTCTCCTGGGAGCAGGTGAGTGAGCCCTGTTTCAGAATATTCCAGATGTCGGCATGCACTCGTGTTCCGGGCAATGGAGCACCCACCCTGCGAGACACCAGGCCCCAGCTGGGGGACCAGATGCCGGCGTGCACTCCGTATCCCCAGCGATGGACACCCTGCGAGACACCAGGCCCCAGCTGGGGGACCAGATGCCGGCGTGCACTCCGTATCCCCAGCGATGGACACCCTGCGAGACACCAGGCCCCAGCTTGGGGGCCAGATGCCGGCGTGCACTCCGTATCCCCGGCAATGGACACCCTGCGAGACACCGGGCCCCAGCTGGGGGGCCAGATGGTGCAGGGTCTGGTCCAGGTGCCCCAGGAGGGGATTAGCCCCCTTCCTGCCCCCTGCAACCCGCGCGGCTGTAATGTGACACCCCACGGGCACACTCACAGTTGACATGTGACAGAGCAGAGCCCAGGGCAGGGTACGAGAAGCCGGAACCCCACCCTCCCACACGGCCCCCAGCCTTGCATTGGGTCCCCATGCCAATGTCTGCTCCGGGTCACCGGCCATCAGCACAGCAAGGTCTGGGCTCCTCCTCCTGGCGGCCAGGCTGGTCACGGCAGCTGGGACTCCCTCTGCTGTCACCCAGGAACACGGCTTGCGGGCCGAGGGTGCTGGGTGAGCCTGGGTGTCCTGGCCGCCCCAAGGGAGGCTGAGCGGCACACAGCCCAGGCAAGGACACGGAGCTTGAGGGTCTCGGCTCCCCGCGCGGGAGGGCGTCTGAGGACCAGGGACCTGCCTCGCCTGGGAGCTGGCTCTGCCCGGGTTTGACGAATTGACCTCTCCAGCTGAACAAGGTTGGCAGGTGGTCGGCGAGCACACGGAAGTTCAAGGGCCCTGACCGTGGTCAGGGCACCACCCAGGGCACCACGGTTGCAGGGTTGACCCCCGTCAGGGCGCATACAAGAATCAACCAATGAGTAAAGAGAACAGACTGACCTCTCTCTCTGCCCGCCTTCCTCCCTCTCTCTAAAATCAACAATAAAAAAGAAAGTTCAAGAAACACTAGTTTATGAAGCGTGTCGTGTTTCAGCCAAACTACGCGAGGCACCGACCTGTCCCCTGCGCGATGTCACCTGGGGGAACGGCTCTGGCCTCGCGGCGCGGGGCACAGGCTGAGGGGAGGGTGTGCCGGGGAAGCCCGGCTGCTTCGAGTCCCCTCCGCAGTGACGCTCGGCTCCACGCAACTCGGGCCCACGGCTCCCCCCAGGCCCACGCAGGGAACCGGGAAACTCACCCAGCAGAACAAGCCGGTCACACTTTTGTACTGCTTTTCCCAAAGCACCAAGTTATAATGTCAATTATTGTTACTCATGTTACAGTGTTCACAGCTACGCTTACCAACAACGCTCAGGGAGCCAGAAGGCGGGGTCGCCCCACGCGCCCTCGGTCAGGAGCCCACAGCCCCCCGTCGGTCCCTGTGAGTCCGGGGGACAGAGCCCACAGACAGTCCTAATGAGCATGAAAACGTTCCCCAGGCAGGTGGAGGGATGGGCCACCTGGGGACGCAAAGACGGACGCGGAGCCTGGAGGGACCAGTGGGGTGAGCGGGTCCCAGCCTCTCAGGTGGGAAACCAGGCAGGGGCCAGCTCCCTCTGCGCGGAGACCGGAGCCAGGTCCTCAGCCAGGCGCTGGTGGACTGAGGCGGGCCAGGTGGAGGGCCGAGGGGGTCGACTAGCGGGAAGGGGCTTTCTTGGGGGTGAGGGAAACATTGTGGAACTTCAGGTGCGTGTGATATGCAGGGTGTCCAACATCTGTGCGCAGTGTCTGCAGCTTCTGTTACACTTTGAAAATGGAACATATTTTAATAAACACTGGCTTTATCATGACACCTTCTTGTGTATACGTATTTTGGGACACCCCGTAGGTAGCACAGTATCGTGAAAGAACTGAACACCACTGAAATGTCCGTTTTTAAATGGCTTTATGTTTTGTGGATTTTACCTCAATAAAAATAATGAAAACCATAGAAGGTCCCAGTGACCAGGTATTCACACCAAAGAGGGTATCTGTCTCCTGTGGGGGGAAGGTCTCCCTGGCTTTGGCCTGCATGACCCTCTGGAGACCTTCCCTGTGAGTCCTGGCCGTGCTCACAGGTGCCCCCACGAGAGGAAGGGGCAGAGGGCCACCAGCTTGGCTTCTGGGCTCACTCACGGTTGCTGTGACCTTGTAAGACGTTTGCTGTCCGTACGCCTGTCTCCCCTCTGTAGAATGGGGTAACAGAGGTAGTTCCGTCTCCTTCACAGGGATAAGGGACAAACGGGAAGCCGCCCAAACTCTAGGAGTGATTTCTAGAGCAGATGTGCCATCAGGCAAGGATCTAGGGGTGACCCTCTTAATGACAAGAACAAAACCCACACAAGTAGGTCCCAGCTCTGCAGGGGACCAGGCGGTCCTTCAGCCCAGGCCCCAGCCTCCTGGAATCAGTGGCCTTGCTGGGCTGTGGGGCTCCAATGCATTCACTTATCCAAAGAGTATTTTGGGGCTATGAGGGCAATCTGTCACCCTGTCGATCGCCAGGGTTGATGCGGCTGATCTGGCTGGCTGGGCGGGTGCCCCTCCTCCCTTGCCGATCCGTGTGCGTGTCTCCTGAAGCTGCGTGTCTCCTGAAGCTGCGTGCCTGATCGAAGACGACCTTGCTCCCAGGGAGAGGACCGGTCTTTGGTCAAGGACATACGCGTAACTGCGCTCCCCTGCTGGAACCTCCAAACCAGCTCTCCAAAAGTACTTGGGAGTGCCAGTTCCGGGCCACGCACGCTTGGGCGCTGCGAAATAAAGCCAAGTGGAGAGACATCTCTTCCCGTGGAAGTCACCTGCCAACCCCAGGGAACGGCAGGGGGTCAGGTGCAAACACACAGCTGGTCACTGCTGCGCCCACTCAACCTTCCCTGTGCTCAGGCGGGGCCACTCGCTGACAAAGAGGGCAGGCCATGCGGAGGGGCATCGGTCTCCGCTGAGCAAGGGGCCCCCGACTCCCCTGCCCATCTCGCCACAGTGCCACTCTTTTGAGACCAGACTCAACCCCCAGGCTGCCACTGAAAACACAGGGGCCCCAGGAGTCCTGGGCCGTAGCCTGGGCGTGAACACGTTTATCAGACAACTGGTCACCCCGGGAAAGCGGGCAGCCGGTGGTGGTAAGAAGCAGGTGCGCACAGGTCGGGAGCAGAGAACAGGCAGCTGCGCTAAGCTGTACATCCCGGCCAGGGCGCAGAGGCAGGAGACCGGGCGCTCAGCCTGAGGAGGCGGCAGGCAGACCAGAGCCACGGGGTGTCTCCCCCAGACCGCAGCCGCAGGCACGGGGCAGGAAGCACCTGACGTGAGAGGGACAGTAAGTCAGCGACTGCAGTGGACACGTCACTCAAGGAGAGCAGACCACCCAGACAGCTGCGTCCAGGAAACAAGTCCGTCAGCAAGCACCCAGCAGGTGTGAGGGCGCTAGGCCCCAGGGACAGGTGAGTTACTGGCTGTTGTTTTCTAGTCTCACCTGAGGACATTTTTGCACTTATCTTCAGACAGAGCAGGAGGGAGAGGGAGGGAGAAAGAGACAGAGAGAGAATCATTGATGCAAGAGAGACACATCCAGTGGTCGCCACCCACACGACCCCAACAGGGGCCGGGGACGAACTACAACTGAGGTACGTGCCCTTAGTGGGAACCGAACCCAGGACTCTCTGGTCCGCAGGCCGACGCTCTAACCTCTGAGCCAAACCAGCCGGGGCTATTTGGTTTTTTTTTGTTTTGTTTTGTTTTTTTCTTTATTGACTTTAGAGAGAAAGGAAGGGAGAGAGAGAGAGATAGAAACATCGATGAGAGAGAACATCGATTGGTCACCTCCCGCATGCCCCCCACTGGGGATTGGGCCCACAACCTGGGCATGTGCCCCAACCAGGAATTGAACCGGCGACCTCCTGGTGCAGGGGTCGACCCTCGCACCTGTCGGGCTATTTTTTGTTTTTGTTTTGTTTCTTTTTAATCTTCACCCAAGGATATGTTTCCACTGATTTTGAGAGAGAGTGGAAGGGAAGGGGGGGACGCTGATTAGTAGCCTCCCCAAGGCTGCCCTCCGGGACTCAGGGACAGGTGAGTGTTGACGAGGGGAGAAGAGGGAAGCAGGAAGCGGACTAGGCTCATCTGAGGACAGGGCGCTGTGGAGACGGACCAGGGAGGGGCCGCGTGGGGGCTCAGGGCTGGGGGAGGGGGAGGGGCAGTAAGCAAGCTCTACAGGCCACAAAGTTGCAAATTACAGAGAGAAAGGGAAGGGGGGATGCAGGGGTAAGGAGGGAGGGACCAGTACAGAGCAGAAGGCACAGCTTCTCATGGACCAGGAGCAGACTGGGCAGCCCAGGTGGTCTTGCTGGGCCTCCATCGCCTCGGTGCCTCCTCTGGTGCAGGCACAGCCCAGCCCCCGCCTGCTGCCGCTGGAGAGCAGAGGCCCCACCGTCTGGCTCCCCACGGGTGGGGCACAGGGCACAGGGCAGGGCAGCCTGGCTCGCTGGCACCCGGAGCTGCAAACAACCCGTTGTCACTGGCCCTTTGTGTGGGAACAACAGAGGGAGGACAGCTCAGGACAGCGACCTCCTGCCCACTGCCCGCTCTGCCTGGAACGGACCCTGGTGTGAAGTCCTGCTGGTGCAGTGGCCCAGGCCGGTCCAGGTCCTTACCTGGAAGCTGTCACCCCCACGGAAGCCGTGTCTGCCAGGCCGCCTCCTCTCCCCACATCTGCCCAGTGTCCCAGCCCTGCCCACGAGACCTTCTCAGCGGTCCCCTGGCCTCCACGCCCGCCCTGTCCTGGTGACAGCTGCTTGGTCCCCGGGGGGCCCCTCCCCCACCTCCCAGCCCTGCCCTGGGGCCCCGCATGCTTCCCAGCACCCACCAGGCTCCAGCAGGCCAACCTGGTCTTTCTGGTCAGCTCGCTGCCCAACAAGCCTGCAGGCCCGGTTGGGGGAGGGGGGACTTAGCAGCAGACAACCCCTCGCTCACCTCCGGAGGCTGATGTCAGGTGTGGGCAGGTGTGGCCTCTCCCGAGGCCTGTCCTGGGCTTGCAAGTGCCGCCTACTCACTGAGTCCTCCTGTCCGTGCATCCTGTACCCTTCCTTCCTCCCTCTTCTAGAGGGACACCAGTCCTACCGGATTAGGGCCACACCTGGCGACCCCACTTAACCTTAGTCCCCTTTCCAAAGGCCCGTCTCAGACAGCCACACCGGGAACAGAGCTTCAGCGTGCACACTGGGGGCCCAAATCCAGTCATCACACCATCTCTCCGCATCACCAGCAGCTCCCATCACCCCTGCGGCTTCTGAACGTGGCCGAGTCCCCGCACCACCGCCCGACGGACACCTCGGCCTGTCTCCTCTCGGAGTGAGCCTGCTTGCGTCCGACCACCAGGGTGCAGGCCCGCAGGAGGCGGAGACCTGGTCTGGGTCAGCAGAGAACCCCAGTCCTAGGAGCGAGGCCTGCACTTCCCAGGTGTTTAGGAAATATTGATGGAAGAAAGAACGAAACATCCAGCTACTTCCCACCTGCACGTCACCCTCCCTCCCTGAGATCACACACGCTGTTCCCTGGGTCCAGGCCACGCTTCCAGCCCTTCCTTTGCCACACACGTATCCTGTTGTCTGGCAGGCAGCTCGGGGCTCTGTTCCAGGTGCCAGCCCTGCAGCCCCGCGTGGGCCCAGCCCCTGGCAGGCCGCCGGCCATGCCAGTCTGCGCTGGGTCACCTGCCCGTGCACGTCTGTTCTGTCAGCGGGCCTGGGATGTCCGCGCAGGCAGGGCTGTGGCCTTCCCGTCTCTCACCCCCGGCACCCAGCACAGAGCTTGGCTCGCCAACGCGGCGTCGGTCTTTCTGGGTGCGCCTAGACTGGGCTGTGGTGCCCCCTCCATCCCCAAACCTCTGTCTTCTCACTCGGTTATTTGTCCATCAAGTCATCACCGAGCGCCTACGACTGAGCGCCTGCCCCTGGAGTCTGAACGCAGGAGCCCGTGAACCTTCATAGGAAAGGTGACACCCTGAATCTTACAACCTCAGACTCGTGTCCAGCATCCCCATCAGTGATGCCCATAGGTCCCTACCCACAGTGCTGGTGACCTCGCTGTTCCCTGGAGATGCAGTTATGACACCCGTATTGAGTTTCAATGTTTAATGGACTAATATAGGAGCATATACATTATGACACCACATTTTTCATATATTGATAACCATTCAATTATATTTAGTATGCTCAGTTTCCTTTATAATCTTATATATTTTATTTCATGCATTTAGAAACAGTCTTCCGAGAAGGTTGCCGGAGAGCAAGGAGCCCCCAAGACCACGCATTCGCCCCCTGGGATCTGGGTGTCTGACAATGGAGGGGACAGACCACAGGAACCCCGGGCCCAGAGCGTGCTCCCGGGGCCGCAACAAAACCACGGGCACAAGTGAGTAGGTGCATAACTGCACATCATGGCAACTACCGCGAGGGAAATACAAGGGGGCAGAGGGCACTGAGCACGGGCCGGGGCGGGGCTGCCTGGACGCGGTGGGCAGGACAGGTTCTCCAAAAGCAGGGTTTGAGCGGAGACCTAGATGCTAGTAGTAGCAGTGGAAAGACTTGGGGAGGAGAGCTCTGGGCACAGGTTACAGCCAATGCCAAGGCCCGGAGGTGGGTCTGAGGGGGGGTGTGGGTGTGTGTGGCAGGATGGAAATGGAGAAGGGGACGGAGAAGGGGACGGAGAAGGGGACACAGGAGGAGAAGGGGACAGAGAAGGGGACACAGGAGGAGAAGGGGACAGAAAAGGGAACAGAGAAGGGGACACAGGAGAAGGGGACAGAAAAGGGAACAGGGAAGGGGACACAGGTGGAGAAGGGGACAGAAAAGGGAACAGAGAAGGGGACACAGGAGAAGGGGACAGAAAAGGGAACAGAGAAGGGGACACAGGAGGAGAAGGGGACACAGGAGAAGGGGACAGAAAAGGGAACAGAGAAGGGGACACAGGTGGAGAAGGGGACAGAAAAGGGAACAGAGAAGGGGACACAGGAGAAGGGGACAGAAAAGGGAACAGGGAAGGGGACAGAGGAGGGGACACAGGAGGAGAAGGGGACACAGGAGAAGGGGACAGAAAAGGGAACAGAGAAGGGGACACAGGTGGAGAAGGGGACAGAAAAGGGAACAGGGAAGGGGACACAGGTGGAGAAGGGGACAGAAAAGGGAACAGAGAAGGGGACACAGGTGGAGAAGGGGACAGAAAAGGGAACAGAGAAGGGGACACAGGAGGAGAAGGGGACAGAAAAGGGAACAGGGAAGGGGACAGAGGAGGGGACGGGATGGTTGGGGGGCAGTCCTGCAGTCTCTGCAGTCTGGGGAAGGAGCTGGGATCCATCCCAAGTGTGAGGGGCTGGAGCAGCCTGACAGTGGGGAGCACGGAGACGCCTCATTTACAGTTGAAAGGAGACGGGACAGGGCTGCTGAAGAAGCCATTGTACTGACCCAGCCCAGAGACAATGGAGCTGGGACCAGCGTGGGGGCTGGAGAGGGGTGAGGAGGACTGTATTTTGAAAACAGAGATGACAGGACTTTTGATGGGGGTGGGGGTGAGGCAGGGGGGCAGGGCTGCCGGAGCAGAGCCGAGGGCCCTGCTGGGGGCCCTGCTGACTGGGTGACTGGCTGCCACAGGGAGAAGCGGGGGAGGGGAGACCGTGGGGCAGGAGGGGCCTGCAGCTCTGCTCCTGACCCAGGGCGACAGCCAGACCCTGTGACCTGGCTGTGAACCCCCAGGCTGGGCCCCTCCTCCATGCCCACTCTGGCCTGCTCTGTCCCTGAAGCGCTCACTCCGTTCTCGCCCGTGTACCCCAGTCCTGACTCCCACACTGGGGCCGGTGCCGCCCCACCTGGACCCTGCCCTGCCCAGGGCCCCCCTCCGGCACTCAGCGGACCTGCTGGGTCACTGGCTCCCTCCGTCCACCCTCCCTCCACGGGGGCCTCCTTCGGGCAGGAGCGGCCTCTGGGCACACAAGCCCCATGCTCGGGGCACAGGAAGGTGCTTCTCAGGTGGTCCCCACAGCCCATCTGAGCGCCTGGTCTGCCCACAGCTGGAGACACTCGTCTCGACATCTCTGCTCAGCAGTCTCCCAACTTGAAGTCGGTTAAAATCTACTGAGTTACTGTGAAATGTGACATTTAGAAGCATCCGCGTGGTTCTCAAGTTCTTCAAGGGCTGTCCAGGGTCACTTTAACCAGAGCCTGCAGGGCGGGGTCCTCCGGCAGCAAGGTGAGCGCCAGGCCAGCGCAGCGGTGTGGCTGGGATCCCCCAGCCGGTTTCAGGGGCGTCTGCTTAGGATGCCAGGGCCCAGGTCCTCGGTCCCCCGTGGTGGACGGCCGGATGGTTCTGTGTGTGTCTGGACCGCATGGTTTTGCTCGACCGCGGCTCTGCACCCCGGCATTAGTTCTGCAGAGCAGGTCTCATCCCGAGGGCCGAGGCTTCCTCCGCTCCAGCCTCCCCACCGCTGCCCTTACAGCCCTGCACCCCGAGAACGGACTGCCTTCGAGAGAACCTGCGAGTTAAACAGCGTCTGACCACATGATAGAAGCTCCCGCCCAGGCCAAGCGTCCACCAGGCCACGAACCAGCTCTGCACACCACTCGGCGTGGAAACCAAGCTGCTGCCGAGGACTAAAGACGGGGTGACGTCACAGCGGCTGCACAGTGGGGTACACCGAGGGATGCTCTCACCTGTGATCGGAAATACCTGGTGTGGGGGTGGGGCAGAGCAAAGACGCTGGCTTGCTCCCCCTTTCAAGGCACTCAAACTCCAGTCCAGGAGAAGGGACAGTCACCCCCGCCCCCCGCTTCCGTGTGCCATGTGGGGTGGACAGTCGCCCCTTCTGGTGGAGCAGGGACCAGGTGTCAGGGAGCCTGGGGCAGGACAGGGCCACTCCCGCCTGCCCCAGCGGTTCCGACGGCTCCTGAGTCCTCGGCTCCATGGCACCAAGTCGGCACCAGCTCCGGACAAAACGGCGTCGAAGTCCATCCCAGCTGTAGCCACCTTTCCGCGTGGGCACGTGTATTACCACTCTGACCCTCCGTGTCCTCGGTGACAGACGGAAAATGCTTCACGGGCTGGTGGGAGGAAAAAGAATAAACAGGCCTGAGGTCCAGAAAACCAGGCCTGGCGCATAGCAGCCGCTCAGTAAACAGTAGCTGTTGATATGGAGCAAGACCCAACCCTTGAAGGATGTTCATGCGGGGGTGAGGGTGGGGGGGCAGGACTCCGTGAGCCGCCACAGACAGACAGGAGCAGCTCAGCGCACCCCGAGCAGATGCCTCAGCGCTCTTCCTGGCCGTCACGGCTGGGGTCACCTCACAGGCCCGCGCCGGAGCCACGCACCGAGCCGCGGCCGACCGGCGGCCTGCCGGAGCCACGCACCGAGCCGCGGCCAGACCAGCGCACCGAGCCGCGGCCGACCGGCGGCCTGCCGGAGCCACGCACCGAGCCACGGCCAGACCGGCGGGCCTGCCGGAGCCACGCACCGAGCCGCGGCCAGACCGGCGGCCTGCCGGAGCCATGCACCGAGCCGCGGCCAGACCGGCGGGCCTGCCGGAGCCACGCACCGAGCCGCGGCCAGACCGGCGGCCTGCCGGAGCCACGCACCGAGCTGCGGCCAGACCAGCGCACCGAGCCGTGGCCAGACCGGCGGCCTGCCGGAGCCACGCACCGAGCCGCGGCCAGACCGGCGGGCCTGCCGGAGCCACGCACCGAGCCGCGGCCAGACCGGCGGGCCTGCCGGAGCCACGCACCGAGCCGCGGCCAGACCGGCGGCCTGCCGGAGCCTCGCACCGAGCCGCGGCCAGACCGGCGGGCCTGCCGGAGCCACGCACCGAGCCGCGGCCAGACCGGCGGCCTGCCGGAGCCCACCATGCTGTGTGGTGCCGCAGAGGCCTTGACGAGCGTGGAGGAGACCAACAGAGATGGTACAGGCCAGAGAGATGTTTGCAGCCTATTGACTTTGGAAGCCCATTTGCAAAATTCATCTGAGGGCCTGTCCGGGAGGCCGTCCCCAGCGCGGCCCCTGGAAAAACGACACAGGACCCTTGTGAGTCCTTCTGAGTCTCTGCGGCCACCAGGCCGCGCCGGCCCTGCTCCATGGACTCTGAGGCTCGCTCGGTCCACACCCCCACTCCTCCGGGCCCCGGGGGACTGGAGCGGGCAGCCAAACCCCCGCCTGCGTCACAGAAATGGTGCGTGTGTGACCAACCAGGTGGCTGAGGCCCGTTGCGTGTATTACCACAGGTTACACTTCATTCCGTTCTTCTTACCTGCATTTTTCTCTGTGCATAAAAATGTTCCTTAATGTTCAGAGGTGGAGAGGACAGCAAGCCTGACACCCCACTGGCGGTTCAGCACGTGTCCCTCCACAGCACGTGTCGGCCCCGCTCCCACGGACAGGCCCTGCGCTGTGCTGCGCAGACAGTCTGGACCCAAGCTCCGGTCTCCTGTGGGGGGCGCGGATCCAGGTGGAGGCCGCTGGCTCGTGAGGCCCGCTCCAGGTTTGCGGAGGCCTCGCGCCCGTGACGGCACCAAGGTGCCAGCTGCGTAGCCGCCTCCGTGTGTTTATTCAGTTGACCAGGCCGAGGCTTGAACCTCAACCCTGCCACCTGCTAACCGGGTGAGCAACAGAACCTCTCTGTCTTCTGGTCACCATCCAGGGACGAGACCGGCCTCCTGGGGTCGCTGTGAAGTCACTTCCTCGACTCCAAAGGCGCCACTAGTGAGCCACGAGGAAAGACGCCGACAGGACGCCCTTCTCAGCAGGGCAAGAATCCGACCTGCCGTCTATCCGACGTGGCCGCGGGCTGGGAGCGGCTTTTATGTTTGCGAATCGTTCCCCAAAACAACAAGGTAACATTTGGTGACACATGACATGGAAATTCGAGTGCTCGGTCTATGGATGAGTATTACTGGCTACGTAGAAACACACCCGGGGGTGCCCGTTCCTTACAGGTGGCCTGTACTCTCCCTGCTGTAGCAGCACAGCCGGCCAGGTGCAACGGAGACCAGATGGGAGACAGACGGAGGCCAGACGGAGACCCAGCAGAGACCCAGCAGAGACCCGAGACCCGACGGGACCCCCTCAGCCGAAAGCATTAATTCTCTGGCCCTTACAGATAAATGGAGCCAATGCCTGGCTTAGAACAGCTCACACTCCTGGAGAACAGTTTCAAACTTATCTGGACACAAGTTGTTTTGACTATACACTACTTTGCATTCTTGATGAAATGAGAAATCTAGTGAATTCAGTTGACTAAACTATTCCTAAACCCTCTTCTCATTCTGAGCCTGCGTCTTCTCAGTTGCCCCAGGTGCTGTCCCGACAGGTGTCCCCACACAGGGTGCTCTCCGTGCCTGAGATATAGCACCTCTGTGTCCTCACCCAAGGGTATGCCTATTGACTTTAGAGACGGGAAGGGACAGAGGGAGGGACAAAGAGAGAGGAACATCCATCGGTTGTCACCCGTACGTGCCCTGACCAGAGATTAAACCTGAAACCGAGGTATGTGCCCAGGTCAGGAATTGAACCCGCAACCTTTTGGTGTACAGGACGACACTCCAACCAACAGAGCCGCCTGGCCAGGGCAAGACCTAATAGTCTTAAAATCCTCATTCTGGTGGAAAGTTGCTTTTCTCAAGAGCCCTCCCCATCACCCCGGGGCCTTCTAAGCCACGGACCCTGCAAATACCGATGTTCGAGCACAGGCGGTACTGTCCGCAGCGGGTGGCGCCTGGCAGCCAAGATGGACCACGCTGGGCTCCATGTTACAAGGTGCACATGTGGGGAGCATACTGTTCAGGTCCAGGGCATCCGAGCCCGGCACCTGCCAGGTGACTGTGATGTCCCTCCGCCTGCCCTGGTCCTGGTGTTAGCGTGTCATGTCCCTGCTCACGAGGAAAAGTGGATGCGGCCCTTTGATTGCCAGCAACAGAAACAACTGAGTGACTGATGCTGTTCGGAAGGTCGGAGGTGCTAACAGAACCGAAGGGAAGGCTGAGGGTCTGGGTCCTGGGAAAGACTGGAACCCCATCAGCTCTGGGAATCTAAGGTAGAAGAAATCAAAGCCACGGTGGACCTTGACTTCACGATGTTCCCTGAGTCCATCTGCTCAGGCCCGATTCGGGACAGGGGGAGGCGCACACGAGGAGGGACCTGGGGCCTGTGGGTGGGAAGGACACATTTGGACCCATGATCTTGAGGTTCCTCAACCTCCTTCTGGGGTGTTGAGTGCAGAAGCTCTCGAGGACTTACCAGGCCATTTCTCATCCCTCTTACGACAGTAAGGAGCAACTCACTCAGTAAGTTCAAATGATGGCCATGAGGTGGGCTGGCTGGTGTCCACGTCGGGCTGGTAGGTAGGATCGAGGTGAACAAAACAACTCGGGGACAGAGGAAGCAACTGTCAGTCACATGGCCCCACGTACCCAGCACCGGGGATCCACCAGAGCCCTCGGGAGAGCGAAGAAGCCCTCTTCCTGGGGGCGGCTCCTACCCAGTCAAGGTGGCGGGGTGTCCTGGACTGAGCCCAGGCTCCCCTCTGTGACGCCATCCCTGACCTCAGCCAGGGTAGAGGGCCCTCTGTGCTGCAGAGGCACCTGTATTTCCCTCACTTTTCACTTTGCTCCATGTCTGTCGACTGGCCTGGCTCCCTGTCTGTACTAGGATCCCCCAGAGAACCGACAGGATGTGGACACAGAAGGTTCATCTTACAGAGTGGCTCACACAGCTGTGGGCACAGTGAGTCTACAAGCGGCAGAGTAGCCCTGAGGCAGGAGACCCGGAAAAGAGCTGATGTTGCCGTCCAAGCCCAAAGGCTGTCTGCTGACAGCACCCGTCAGCTCTGGGAAGGTCAGTCTTCTGTTCCATTCAGGCCTTCAACTGATTGGACGAGGCCCACCCACACCATGGAGGGCAATCTGCTTTACCCCCATCCACCGTTGTACATAAATCTCATTTAAAAAAAAACAAACAAACAAAAAAAACACTCTCATAGAAACATCCAGAATAGTGTTTGACCACCAATCTGGGCACCACAGCCCAGCCAACCCTTGCTCTCCTGTTGCAGCGACCTCCCTGAGAGTTTCCACTTTGTTGCTTTGGTAATTATGGCTGAACACATGTTAGCTGAAAATAGTGAATACCAAGCAGGTGCTGCAGGGCAGACCAGGACTTCAGACATCTGCTTCCGGGTGAAGGAGCAGGGAGCCTAGTTCCTGGGGGAGAACTTCAAGAGATCCTGACCCAGGAGGAGGGCAGGCCCTGGCCGCTGAACGAGCCGTCCCAGCCGGAAGGAAGACACACACTCAACCGCCGCTCACTGGGTGCCCACCTCATGGGGGCGCGGCACAAGGGACCTGGGGCGAGGCTCTGAGGCAGAGCTGTGGGAGATCAGGCACATGGGGCTAAGGCCAGTTTCTGGAAGGTCTTAGTGTAGGCTGGAAAAAGTCCCGTTTCCTGTCCAGAACCCTGTTTGGCTATCCTGGCCCCGGCTTTTCACAAGCTGGGGGTGGCCAGTGAATTAGGGAACCTCCAGGCGCAGGTTTCACTGACTCTCGGATGGCTCCTAGTTTTAGGCCAGCCGTTCAGCCCAGAGCGGGAGCCGTGGTGCCCACTCCCACTGCCGCCTGGCTGGACGCAGGGGCACAGGGTTGGCGGGGAGCGGGACTCCGGGCAGGAAGGTGCTGTGCTCCAGGGCCTGAGCCCGGCGGGCAGCCAGCTGCGTGGTGGAATGGAGCAGCCCAGAATTTCCACGGGGCGAGCCAAGCATGGAAGCAATGCTCAGAGTGTCTCTTCCAACTGTTTGGGCAGCCAGGGAGCACGGTGCCAGGTGCCAGGAGCGACAGGGCAGAGTGACCCCAGAGCATCAGAGTCAACACGCGGCCGGGGGCCTGGCTGCAGGTCAGCACAGCCCCTGCGGAAGCAGCAGCAGGAAGGACCGTGGCGCTCGGGTGGGGAGGGGAAACCCACATCCTGGGGCCCGCTCTGTGCGGCCCGGAGCCCAGGCTCAGCTCCCTGTCCCGAGAACACAGCAGCTTTGTACCACTCCAGAGGCACGCTGCCTGCCAGGGAGGGCACTGGCTGCCGTCTCCGCCTGCTGGTGGGAGGGCAGCTCATCTTCAAGGGGAATGTTGTGCCTTGGTACAAAAGGCTACCCCTGCCGGTCCAGGCCAGTTGAGAAGTGACTGCTCCCCTCCACTGTGTAAGGTGGAGGCACCTGACGTTAGGGGAGCAGGAGCCGGCCACCCCCGTTTGGGAGGCCCCACAGAGCCAGGAGGGCACAGGGAAGGGGGTGGGGAGCTTTGGAAACCACACCCTCCAGGAAGTCCCTGAGCTTTTCTCTGTCCCCACGAGACCTCCTCCCAAACTAGTTCCCTTCCTGGTTCCCAGCTCTGTCAAGTCAATGCAATTTAACCAGTATTTACTGAGCACCTACTATTTGGCCAGCACTGCATGGGCTTTGGGGACATGTAAGTGAACAAAGGAGAAAAACCTCCCTGCTTTGATGGAGATTTCTAGCTGGAGGAGGTGGGGGCAGAAAACAAAAATAAATGTAGTAAGTGATTTATACAGCATGTTAGGATGATGGGCACTACGGGGGCACAAAGTAGAGCCAAGGCGAGGGGCATCGAACGTCCTGGGACCAGGGGGGAGGGGGCAGGCTGCAGTGTAAGCAGGGTGGGCAGGCATCGCGTCATGACAGGTGCGTCTCAGAACGGGGCTTGGAAACCCCATTAGCAGGACTCCCACTGCTCAGAGGGTAGTGGGAGGAAAGGCAGGCCCTTCGGGAGACACGGGCTTCCTGGGACAGGCAGCTTCGCAAGGACGGCCCCCAGGCCTGGCTGGGCCTTCCCAGCGCTGCGGTGACCGCCCGCCCTCTCTCCTCCACCAGGTCCCCCGCCTCTCCCTGTCCCGCCCGTTTGTCTCTCCTTGGGGCTGCTCTAACAAATCTCTCACCCCGCTAATCCCATCTTGGCCTCGCTTCCTGGAAGACCTGATGAACAGCAGGTTGAGACTGGACATGGGATCTGTGCGTGGAAGGGGGGGGATGAGCCAAGTTAGCGATGCCACATCCTCCCAGATGGTGCTGAGCGTGCGCACTTGTGAATCATCCTGGCCTTGACCTGCTGCGGTGGCAGAAACCAAGCTTTTCGGTTGTGGATGTCCTACTACAGTGCTGGCAGAGTAGGCCCTCAGAACAAAAACTGAATGGATGAGCAAGGGCACAGCTGACTCACAGGAGGGAGGGATAATGGATGGGTGGACAAGCCCGCTGGTTTACGGATAGATGGATAAATGGACGGATAGATGAATGGGTTGGTTTACGGATAGATGGGTACATGGATGGGCAGATGGATGGATGGATGAGTTGGTTTATGGTAAATGGATGGGTGGGTGGATGAATGTACTGGTTTCTGGATAGTGAGTAGGTGGATGGATGGAAGATGGACAGATGGATAAGTGTATGTGTTTTGAATAAATGGGTGTATAAGTGGATGCAGGATGAATGGATGATAGATGGATGGATGATGGATGGATGGAATAGATGACGAATGGATAATGAATGGATGGACAGCTGGATGGATGGATGGTGGATGGATAGATGGATGGTGGACAGATGATGGATAATGTATGGATGGATGAATAAATGGATGATAGATGGACAATGGATGGATGATGGATGGATAATGGATGGATGGACAGATGGATGGATGGATGAAGGATGGATGGATGGACAGATGGATGGATGGATGATGGATGGATGGATGGATGGACAGATGGATGGATGGATGATGGATGGGTGGATGGACAGATGGATGGATGGATGATGGATGGGTGGATGGACAGATGGATGGATGGATAGATGAAGGATGGACAATCTCTGCTCTTTCCTGAACAGCAGAGGAAGGGAAGGGCAGTGACAGGCAGGGTCAGCCCTAGGAGGGTCCTGAGGTAGCTGGGTGACTGATCAACAGAGTCAGAGGACGGCAGCAGCAGCAGAGCTGGGAAGAGAACCTAACGTTCTTAGAATCATCCCTCTGCCACAAAACGGGGCAGCTGCCCCCCAACACGCTCCTCTGGACTCGAGCAGAAGCTGCTGCTGGACTGGCTGGGTGTCCCCGGCCACAGTGCCCATGACCAGCCACCCTTCTCCCTTCAGCCCAGGCAGCCACTCCTCTGGGGAGCCTTTGTGGATCACCCCCTCATCTGCCGCCCACAGCAGCATTACTTCTCTGAACCTCCACTCAGCGTACATGACCGTGTCACCCGTTCTGTCCACCTGCACACAATGTCTTATTTCTTCAACTAAACAGGGGCTGTGCTGTCTGTCCAGTAACAGCTCCCCAGGGACTTGTCAGGGCCCCATTGCCACTCACTAACCCAGGTGCCCCAGCTGCAGAACCAAGAAAGTCCTCTCCCCGAATCTCCATGCAGACCTCTCCCTCCCGAGCATCACAGCGCTGGAGACAGACACACTCCTCCGCTAGCCCGCCGTCTCAGCTTTCAGCGAAGACTCGGCGAGAAAGCCAATTTGCACGTGTCCACGGACTCGAAACTGCAACAAAGAGGCGAGCTGACCGCACGCGAGAACCAAGTGACAAGGCAGACGAATGGCCTCTGGAAATAAAAGATCATCGCGGAGGGCACTGTGAGCGCGCGTGCCCGGGACGGGGTCGCGGAAATACCGCGTTGGTGAGCCGGCAAGGGGCCGGGCCACGCGGGCCGAAAACCAGGACTGCGGGCAAGGCCTCGGATAGCCCTGGTCTTGCCAGCACGGCACAGCTTGGCGTCAGAATGTCCCGACCAGGGTTTGCCCTTGGGAAGGCTGGCAAGCGGCCAGGTGACTCCCACCTGGAGACATGCTCGGCCTCTGGGGCTTCTCCAGGGCTGGGGAGGGCCCCAAACCTGTGGGCAAGGGGGTGGTTGGTGAATTAACATCTGACCTGGACAAAGAGAGAAAGAGAAAGCAAAAGAGAGCAAGAGAGAGAGCGCACACTCCAAAATGTCTCCGGATCTCTCCCCGATCCGGGCCAGGTGCCCCACCCTCTGGCCTCCCTCCCACAGGGACTGGCAGCTCTCCGTGGACTGACCAGGGCAGGAAACAGCCGCAGCGCCACAGCTGGGTGCCGAGGACGGGAGGAAATTTGTCTTGGATGCGATGCCAGAGGTGGGTGGTGGAGGGGCCAAGGAGAGGGAGGAGCGATAAGGAGATGCTGTGATTGAACCAGACGGGGGGGATGGTGCTCGGGGCCAAGAGGGTGACACCTGCCATCACACAGCCACCTTCCCGCTGCCGGCACCGAGCCCATGCTGCCCGGGCGGCTCAGCCTGGGACACGGGGGCTCGGCTGGCTGCGGCCACCAGCCGCATGGCGCCTGGGATACGGCTCGTTCGGATCCTGACGTCCCGTCGCTGAACAGAGTGCGCCCGGCACTGGGGTGGAGAGTGTGCTGACTCACGAGTGAGGCCGAGCTGCTTTTCCACGGAAAGACACTGAGAACACGGACTAGACACAAGATCTGAACGTCGACGTCCCTGTTCCGGTCGGCGTTCTTAAACGCGGTGACGAGAAAACCACCTGAGCAGCTCGTGTGTGTGGCTGCGCTATCGCCCACTGGTCAGTGGGCGTCTGTCACCCACTCACCGCCTCCACCTCCCTGTCAGTATCCTGCTCAATAAACACTGAGGTGCGGTCCCGCTGCTGCTGGTCAGAACCACCTGCTGAGCGCTGAAGGCTCGGCTGCTACACCCGGCGAGGCCGGAATCTCCGGCAGGGACCCAGGTCTCGAAAAGCCCCCGGGGCCAGAGTGCACTCAGACGGATGGCCGACAAGGCGGAGGACGCCGCAGACACCTCCAAGGCCGGGGAGGACTCCGGGGCAGAGTTTCTGGGCCACCTGAGCTCCAGGAGGGACGGGGGGAGTCAGAGGCCCTGGGTCCCTGAAAACCGGATGCAGAGTGGGAGCCCCGAGGGTTCTGAGGGAGGAGCCTGGGCCCAGACCCTGATTCAGAGGCGGCTGATTTGATGACACGTTTGCTGGGAGGGATGGAAGAAGCACCCCAGTGTCGGCCCCTCCGCAGCAGCTGTCTGCCACGGTGGTGCCACGACCTGGCTCTCGCGCAGGCGGCCACCCCTGGGGGCCCGGCCCTGGCCCAGCTCTAGGCCACAGTGAGCATCTGCTGAATGAACCAAACGGTCTGAGTTTCCAGAACATGTTCGTGGCCCGTGCCCGCGGCAGAGGAGCCGGGGAAGGTCCGCTCAGCCTGCCCGAAGTGCCCGTCTTTCCGTCCACAAGCAGCGCCTGAGCTGCAGGGTCTCCGGGCCTGAGCTGCAGGGGTCTCCGGGTCTGAGCTGCAGGGTCTCCGGGTCTGAGCTGCAGGGGTCTCCGGGCCTGAGCTGCAGGGTCTCCGGGCCTGAGCTGCAGGGTCTCCGGGCCTGAGCTGCAGGGTCTCCGGGTCTGAGCTGCAGGGGTCTCCGGGCCTGAGCTGCAGGGTCTCCGGGTCTGAGCTGCAGGGTCTCCGGGCCTGAGCTGCAGGGTCTCGGGCCTGAGCTGCAGGGTCTCCGGGCCTCAGCTGCAGGGGTCTCCGGGCCTGAGCTGCAGGGTCTCCGGGCCTGAGCTGCAGGGGTCTCCGGGCCTGAGCTGCAGGGGTCTCCGGGCCTGAGCTGCAGGGTCTCCGGGCCTGAGCTGCAGGGGTCTCCGGGCCTGAGCTGCAGGGTCTCCGGGCCTGAGCTGCAGGGTCTCCGGGCCTGAGCTGCAGGGTCTCCGGGCCTGAGCTGCAGGGGTCTCCGGGTCTGAGCTGCAGGGTCTCCGGGTCTGAGCTGCAGGGTCTCCGGGTCTGAGCTGCAGGGTCTCCGGGTCTGAGCTGCAGGGTCTCCGGGTCTGTGGCCTGCGAAGGGCCCACTGTGGTCCTGAAGGGCTGGCCTGAGGGTGGCCCCGCCCTCCCAGCTGAGACACCTGCCTGCCCCCCACCTGCAAGGGAGCCTCCCCCTCCATGTCCCTCCATTTCGCCCCCCTCCCCACCTTGGGGTGTCCTTGCTTGCTGACAACACCTCGCCCTGCCACAGAGGAGCCCGTCCGTCTCCTGCACACGACGCAGCTCCGGGCCCCTCTGCTTCCAGCCGTAAGAACGCTAGAAACACGTCTTCCCAGAAAGGCGTCCCGGGGGCCCCTCCACCTCGGGTGCGGGGCGCTGCTCGGGCGGCCTCAGCACCCAGCAGCCTGATGGCCCTGGGCCAGCCGAACAGGGAGATGCAAGCACTGGGTCAGCGCCCTCTTTCACGAAAGCTTCTCCCTGCAGCCTGGGTCGGGTGCAGAGAGATGCCTGCTAACTGGGACTCCGAGGACACCCCACCCTGCAGCGGCAGCGGGCTCTGCCGGAGGCCTTCCTGGTTCCCACGCAGCACTCCCCTGGGAACACCTGGTGCTCTCTCAGAAGGAAGCCAGCCTCTGCCAGCCTCTGCCAGCCGGGGGTGAGCCGCTCCCTTGGGTCCCCGGCGCCCGAGCAGAATCCGCTCAGGGTGCTCAGTCCTGGGGGACGCGAGAGGGCGTGGCCCGCAGAGCGGAAGCCTGGCTGAGGGAGCTGTGCCCGCCTCTCCAGGTCTCAGCAGGCCGGGCGCTGGCTTCCCTTCCTTCTCTCCCCGTCAGCGTGGCTGCTGCCACAGGAGACCCCCAGCTGCAACCTCTCACCTGCGGAAAAGACTCACTGGTCCCCAACACCAGGCCACACAGCGGGTCCGCGACTCCACCTGTCCACAGTCCACCTGTGCCTAACACTCAGAGGCGAAAGGTGCCAGCCAGCCCTGGCCGGTTTAGCTCAGCAGTAGAGCATCAGCCCGAGGACCAGTGAGTCCCGGGTTTGATTCCAGCCAAGGGCATGTACCTCAGTTGCGGTTCGTCCCCAGCCCTGGTCGGGGTCGTGTGGGAGGCAGCCAGTCAATGTGTCCCTCTCACGTTGATGTTTCTCTCTCTCCCTTTCCTTCTACCTGAAGATAAACAGAAACATATCCTCAGGTGAGGATAAAAAAAAAAAAAAGTGCTGGCCAGGTCGTCCTGGGCTTGAGTTCACCTGACAGGTGGTCCCTCCGATGCCCAGGTTTTGTTGCCCTCGTCCAGGGAAGGAATTCAAGCACAGGTAGACGTGACTGGGGATTTCCCTGAAGAGACCTGCGTACAGAGCTGATGCTCATTCTGACTCAGAGATGGAAACTCCAGAGGCACAGGGCTCGGAGCTGTAAGTGGTCAACTGCACTCGCACACAAGCAGGCCCGGCCATCCGTCAGCACCTGCTGGGAACTGACAGGATGCAGGGTGGTCCCCGCGTCCCCAGCCCTGGTTCCCTCAGCTGCTCCAGCAGGAACTGCAGGCAGACGCTGGAGACAGGGGTGCAGGGAGGACCCTCCTAATCAACTGGTAAAGGACTGAGCGAGAGGAGGGGGAGGAGGGCAGAAGGCTCCCGGAGGAAGGTGGGGCCTGGAGGGGCTGCGCTGTGCCTTTGGGGAGGTAGTTGTCCCGGCCCCTCAGGACGGGGGATGCAGTCCCGGAACCAGGGTGTAGCTTGTTTTCTGAAACAACAGTAAGCCCTACACTCTGAAGCGAGATGGAGGGAGGGAAGCCCAGGATGTGAGCACGGCACCGCCCCCCAGCCCTGGATTCCGGGCAGATCTTCTTGACCTCGGGCTGGGGGTGGAGGCTGCGGCAAGTCGCCCTGAAACTCCAAGGCACTCTGGCCCCCTGACCCACATGGAACTCCTGCTCTGCAGACTGGGGCCTCCTCCACGGGCCACGGTGTCCTTCTCAGCTGTGAAGGGGGCAGGGCCAAACGCCAGGGTTTGGGGAGAGAAATCAGTGAGGAGCCTGAGGCTGGCTGTGGACACCCCCCAGCAGGGCGGCCGCAGAAATAGGAGCATGAAGAAGGAAGAGGGGCTTTTTACCCGAGAGTTTCATCTCCCCATTTACCGCGAGGCTGCTGCTGTTCGGGTCTGGGATGCCTGGGCCACACCTCTGGCCCACGGGAGGGTCTGGCCCGGGTACCCCAAGCTTCTTCTGCACTGTCTCTAGATGGTCCAGTGGCTGTGTCCTGGCTGCCACCCACTCCCTCCATCGGGGGTGTCCCCTCCCTCCCCCACAGACACCACACTCCCCAAACACTTCCTAGATGCTGAGAGAATTGCACTACGATGCAGAGTCACAAGAACCTGGGAGTGGGGGCCTCGGCTTAGTGCTGGGGTGGCGGTGGGAGTCTCAGGGCTGACTGTAGCTGAAGGTTATGGGAAAGTGTGCAGGTCCTGGGGGCCCAGGAAACAGGAGCGAGACCCCCAGTCTGGGGAAAGGGGGCTGGTGCCAAGAGGGGCTCAGCCCGTCACAGACAGCACGGCCCCGAAACAGACAACCGTCCGAACGGCAGGCAGCCCGCGCGAGCTCCGAGCCCAGGGCCTCTCCGAAACCCGCAACCTGGAGACGCGATGGACACACAGGCAGTGCGAGGCCGGCGCAGGGGGAGCCTCCCCAGCACCCCCCATCCCATCGGAAAGCACAGCGCCAACCGCGCGGTCAGGGCCACCCGCACAGACTCTAACCAGAACTGCAGCAGCGCTTAGGGACGACCCCACACTCCGGTGGGCAGTGTCATCGCTGTGGCCTGGCCTCCACCCGCCACCTTCCTGAGGAGGCCCCCAAGCAGGGGACAGACAGCACCCCTCTGTCCTTCCCCCAGAAGCCGCGGAGGGCAGCTGACCAGGGGATGAGGGGAAACTGAAGACCACCACGTGTTGGCTTGTCCTGAACCCTGCAGGGACACAGGAGCGGAGGGGGTGCCGAAACTCACAAAGGGCCGGTTGTCTGGCCTGTTCCCTGCCCCTCAGGCAGTGTCCTGACCGTAGGCTGTGCCTCAGTCTCTCGTCGGTAACGTGGACCAAGGACAGCCCAGCGCACAGCAGTTTCGAGGACGGTTCGAAGCGGCGTTGGTCAGCGTGCGGAACGGCCTGGCAACAATAAATCTGCGTGTGCGCTTCATCAGGTGGTAATAAAATTAAAATTAAATATCTATAAAGGACTCCTCAGGAGAGCTAAGCTAGTACGCAGGTTCTTCCGAACAGCCTGGCACACGTGAGGCTGGGGAGGCCGGGGCTCTGTGAAGGAGCGTTTAATTTATATGGGGGTGCTGTTGGCACGCAGAATCGATTTGCTATGCAAATAAACTGGAGTTGCTGGGAGATTATGATGCTCTGAACAGAGGCCGTATCTGAGAGCGACGGCCCGCCTCACCAGGCTCGTGTTCCCAGTAGCATTTTCTCCCCAGTCCCGGCCGCCCTCCTCTCTGGTGGGATTAGCAAGACCTCACTTTACCAGGTCAATGGGGTCACCCCAGGTCTGTCCCCACAGTGGGGGTGAATCTACATATTTACTCTATTCTTCCTTGTTTCTTCATTGCTAGAAAGTCCACGGGGCCTGAAGAGAACACAGCCGGCCCTGGCCGGTTTGGCTCAGCGGTTAGAGCATCGGCCTGAGGTCCGGAGAGACCCGGGTTCGGTTCCCACTAAGGGCACGTACTTCGGTTGCAGTTGGTCCCCGGCCCTGGTTGGTCGTGCGGGTGGCAGCCACTCGATGTGTCCCTTTCACGTCGATGTTTCTCTCTCTCTCTCCCTTCCTCTCTCTCCCTCCCACTCTATCTGTACAAAATATGGAAAAATATCCTCAGGTGAGGATAAAAAAAAAACAAAAAACAAAAAACAAACAAAAAAAAAAGAGAACACAGCCGTGTCCCGGGGAGCTTCCAGCAGTGAACCAGGAGCCTCTCGGCGGGTGTCCCAGGACCATCAGCCAGAACTCTGACCCCAGGACGGGAGGCGCCCGGGCACAGGCTGGCGGTGTCGGCAAGGCCGGCCGGCTCTCGGCTGGGCTGCCCTGTGCCGGGGCCTCCAGAGGAAGCCTCCTGACCTCAGCAGCTGGGCAGGGAAGCAGGAGGTCAGACAGCTTGTGTGCGCAACAGTGGGCGCTCCTACCAGACCCTGTTCACGGGGGCCCGGAGACCCAAGGTTCCACCGCAGACTGCAAATCCGCAGTTCCTTGTTCAATTCTCGTGCTTGCAAAGGAGAGCTAGATATTTTTTATTGTGGTAAAATATATGCAACAAAGTTGACACTCTCAACCATTTACAAATGCGCCGTCCAGGGGCATGAATCCCGTCCGCGGTGTTGTGCGAACACCCCCACAGAGTGGGCCGTCAGACAGACACAGCAGACCACCAGGTACAGGAGGCCACCAGGATGGAAGCTGTGGAGACCCAGCGCCCCCAGGGTGATCTTTCCCATCACTGGGAAAGGGTCATGTGGTTTGGACCCTCCCCTGACCTCTCTTGCCCCAGCACTCACTAGGCATGCAGACCCCCTGGAGGAGGAACAAGGGGCAGGGAACAGCCTCAGACACTCCCACACAAGCCCTTGCATGGCCACCCCCTTAAAGACTAAGCCCTCAGGACAGGAAGGCTCTGACCCAGCAAATTATTTTAGGAATAAAGCCTCAGGGGTGTCGACCACAAAGATAGAGTTTTTGTCAAACTGGAGAGAACATCCAGGCCTCAGCTGTGTTTCAGCAATAGGCTCAGAAAAGCAGCAAAACCAGAGGAGCTACGAAGCCACCCTGTGGACTAGCGACCCTCTGCCCGGACACTGACCAGTCCGCAGAGACCACCACCACCCTGAGAGGACATGCTGATGAATATTCTATTGAGATCCTTCCCTGGAACCTCCACCAGGGTCCCCACCTTTGGAAAGCTGATGAAAGCCCTTAAGACAAAGGACCCAGCTCGCTGTTTCTCTGCCTCTTGCTCTCGCTCTCTCTCCCTCTCTCTCTCTCTCTCTCTCTGCAGCATGCCTGCCTTTCTCCTCGGCTCTAAGAGCCCCTCTTCCGCCTCTGTAGCTTTTCCTGTGTCCACACAGCCCAGCTGGCTCACTTCTTCTATCTCTGTGACTTTTCTTTTTTTTTAAATCCTCACCCGAGGATATTTTCCCATTTATCTTCAGAGTGGGAGGGAGAAAGAGAGACACAGAGAGAGAGACACATCACTGGCTGCCTCCCATATGACTCCAACCAGGGCCGGGGACCAAACCACAACTGAGGTACGTGCCCTTGACCAGAATCAAACCCGTGACTCTGGTTTGAGGGCCAACATTCTAATCACTGAGCCAGACCAGCCAGGGCCCTCCGTGACTTTCTAAATAAACTTTCTCTTATAATTAGAGCTCTTGGCTCAGAATTCTTTCTTAGCCAAACTCAAGGACCGAGGTCTAACTTTGATGGTAACTTCTGGTGCCGTTCGCTGTTAACATCACCACTATTTCCAAAATTTTCATTACTTCCCACGGAAACTCTGTGCCCACTGGGCAGTAACTCTCCATTCGGCCCTCCCCCAGCCCCTGGGAACCCTAGTCTACCTTCTGCCCTATGAATGTGCCCACCTGGATATTTCATGTAAGTGAAATCATACAGTATTATCCCTTTTGTGTCTGGTTGATTGCCTTCAGCATAATGTTTCTGAGATTCATCCCCTCTGTAGCATGTGTCAACACTTCCTTTTAAGATGGAATAATGTTGCCCTGGCCAGTTTGGCTCCGTGGTAAGAGCATTGGCTCGCGGACCAAGGAGTCACGGGTTTGATTCTGGTCAAGGGCATGTACCTCGGTTGCAGTTCAGTCCCCGGCCCTGGTCAGGGTCATGCGAGAGGCGGCCAATCAATATATCTACCTCACACTGATGTTTCTCTCTCTCTCCCTCACACTCTGCCTGAAGATAAGTGGAAATGTTTTTATCCTCAGCTGAGAATTAAAAAAAAAAGATGGAAAATGTCGCCGACTCTAATAGGCCACATCGTGGGCACCCGTCCGTCCGTCCATGGACGCTGGGCTCCCACCTGCTGTGAGTCGCACTGCCGCTGTGTGCGCACAGGTCCGATCTTCGAGCCCGTCTCCGTTCTTTGGGCACAGACCTGGGAGTGGAGTTGCTGGTCGCGTGGCAAGGAAAGCTGCCCTTGTGCTTCAAACTTTACTTTCTTGGCTAAGGCATGTCCGAGCCCACGGGACGGGCCACAGGGACCACGCTGCTGGAGCTCGGCCACATGAATTAACGCGGGCCTTTGACCTAGTGACCCGGCATGGCTGAGAGAGCGAACGTGCGCGGCAGGAAGTTAAAGTAGCTCCCGTGTGGGACGCCTGGGACCGAGGAGCTCGCCGGCACTCGGTGGGGCAGAAGGGGCTTCTCTGCAGGGACGAACAGCCCAGCTCATTGTGGACATGTCTCCTCAGAGGGCACCAATATTCGTTTGTATTTATTTCTTTATTTTTTTAATCCTCACCCAAGGACATTTTTGCATTTATCTTGAGATAGAGCGAGAGAGAGGGAGAGAGAGAAACATCGACGTGAGAGAGACACATTGAGTGGCTGCCACCCACATGACCCCAACCGGGTCTGGGGACAAACTGCAACCAAGAAACATGCCCTTAGCGGGAACTGAACCCGGGATTCTCTGGTCCGCGGGCCGACGCTCTAACCACGAGCAAACTGGCCAGGGCTAATATTTGTTTTCGAATGATTATTAATTACCCTACCAGCCGGCCCCTCTTCATTCCCAGTGACCTCAGGACAGCCTGCGGCACAAACCTCGCCCACCCCGCACCCTCCCCGCGCCAGGGTGGGGTCGGTCTGTCACTGAGCAGACGCCTGGAGCTTCCCGGGAAGTCAGTTCCCAGGCGCGTGGGTTGCTGACAGGCCTGTGCTCGTGCCAGGACGATGAAATCGGTGATTAATCAGAAGCGCCCAGGACAGCGTCCGCAGAAAAGCATTCACAAATGTCCTTCCTCTGGGGGCGGACGTCACCCGAGGGACACAGCAGGCGGGACCTGGCGGTCCGGGAGCTGTCCTGGAAGACGGTGAGAGGAGAAGCTCGGAGGTGCCCTGGGTTAAACCACAGCAGGTTGGCGCCAAGGGAAGGACACAGAGGGCCGGTCCGGGAACTGCCTGCAGCCCGAGATGCCCAACTCCGTGCATGCTGGGATCAACCCCTAACGGCGGTGGTCACTGCCGAGACCCCGACACAGGAGAACAGCCAGGCGCTGCCGAGCCCCAGACGCCCCCTGTCTACCCGGAGCTTCAGGGACTCTGCGCCTCTAACCCAGGACCAGCCCCGTTCACCTCCGCCCTTTGTCTGGGGCTCAGGTAAACCCTTCCCAGCAGCCCGCGTCTCCCTCGCGCCACCGCACACACGGGAACGCTGGCGCACCTCCCGGGCGAGGGCACATCTGCCCTCCTGCCAGCCTCCTGCCGGTTCAGACTCCAGGCCCAGAACAGCCTTCCTCTTCCTGTTGTTGGCACGGCCTCATTCATTCCTGCTTTACAAAGACTTTCAGCCCTGGTCCAGCCCGTGTGGGTGTGGCTCAGTGGTCGAGCATCGACCTGGTTCGATTCCCGGTCAGGGCACATGCCCAGGTTGTGGGCCCAATCCCCAGTAGGGGGCGTGCAGGGGGCGGCCAATCGATGTTCTCTCTCATCAATGTTTCTCTCTCCCTCTCCCTTCCTCCCTCTCTAAAATCAATAAAGAAAAACAATTTAAATCAAAACCACTCTAGGTAAGTACTTTTTCTCAATTGTGATACACACTTTGGGGAGGGTTTTTTCTTTTTCTGAAGAGACAAAAAAAATGGAAGCATGGAACAGACTGAGGAGTCTCAGAGGGAAGGGGGTGGGCAGAGATTAACTAAAGAACGTACATGCATAACCCATGGACACACACAGAGGACAATGCGCTGAGGGCCGGCGGGGCCGAGGCAGGGGCAGGGTGGAGGGGCATCAATGGAGGGACTGGGGGACACCTGTAATACTTTCAAAAAATCCACATGGACCTTTGGCTACTATTTAAGGTGTACCCCCAGTTACTGGTGTCGTGGGGAGCAGGTGGCATGTTGTGGGCCCAGACATAAATTAGCATGTGAGGATGCATTCCGAAAAGGGAGTGACGAGAATGAGGTCACTTGGTTCGTATAAGCCAATGAAGTAAGTGATAAGACCAATAAACCAGAATCACGCGCTTGCACACACACACACACACACGCGCGCACACACACACACAGATTCTTTCTCTCCTGCTGCAGAGCCGCAGGGCATCCCATCTCACAGGGAAAGAAAACTGGAGTTTCAATCCATCAGCAGGAATCCATTCTGGGTTCATCTGTCCTGACAGCCGTGGGCCTCACCCCGCCCGGGCGGCTGAGCACACCTGAGTCAGAGCCCATGCGCAGCGAGAGGGCCCAGGGCCTCCCACCTGAGATGAGGCGGCCACGCCAGCTGCCCAGGCGCCCCCGGAGTCCGGAGCACTCCGAGGGGAGGACGCGGAGTTTTCCCGAGAAGTCCTTTGGGAGAGGGTGCCCACGTGTTCCGGCAGCCGGCTCAGGGAAGACCTCGCTGCTCTTTACACAAGTGACTCGACCAGCCAAGCGTTGACTAGGAGAAGGCCCGGGCGGCCTTTGAAGTCTCGTGTGTTTCTCCGGGTGGCTTGGATGTTTCTGGGTGACCGGTTTTCACAAATCCATCTTCTGGCCCTAACCTGGCCTCCCCCCGGCCAGCAGCGTCGGCTCCACCTCGTTGCTCATTAACCAGGAGGAATGTACACGGGGCTTCCAAGAACGCTGCCATTGTAACTGAGCTGATTTATGGTCCTGCCTTTACAGCTCCACCTCGGATCCGGGTGCCCAGAGGAGCCGAGGTCGCCCTCCCGCACAATGCGCCGATTACTCACGGGTCCCACTGCAGGACAAAGGAGGGGAGACTCAGCGCCACCCGGCTTCTTCCCCTCCCCACTCCGGGGCCTGGACAAACTCGGACCACAAACCTGGGTCTGTGGAGGCCCTCAGTCCTGGGAAGTCTTGGTCCATCGAGCACCCCTCTGCCCCAACTGCAGGCTGGAGACCTCAGGCGCACCATGGATGGAGTTAGGGGAGGAGCGCGGGCCTGAGCCAGACCCCCACACCGAGGCCACTGGGCAGTCACTGGGCAGGTGGACAGCATTAGAGACTGGAGGATGGTTAAAACTCGCTATGTTCTTCTGCAAACATTGAAGACTCTTCTCCCCAACGGGAGGGGCTCGCTCGGCACCTTCCAGCGCCTCGTCTGTTCCGTTCCCCGACGGACACTCGTGAAGGGAGTGGGTGCAACTCCTGCAGGGCAGGGAGAGGAGCCCTCGTTACACAGGCTCTTTCTGGCGAAAATACCAAGTCCACGTGTAGCAGTCAAGTGGGAATCGAGCCTGAAAGGCACCCACAGCCGCGTGGGGGGGTGGCCAGCGCTGCCGGGGAGGGTCTATGCTGCCGTGCTCCCCGACGCCAATGCTACCTACGGCCTGGGGGGCGGCGGGGTTTCGCAGGCGGTTGCTGACGCCACGGGAGCTGAGCGACAAGGCCTTCTTCTGCGGCCACTCGTCACCACCACTCACAAGCACTGCCTCCCTCTCCTCCTGCCCATCGCCCCGTCCTCTCCCGGGAACTGGGTCTGGAACCTCTACGCTGATAGGCCTGGGCCACTCCCTCGTTTGGTGTGTCGGCGTCATTCGAAGTGGCCTCCTCCTCTTTTGCTTTTTAATTTTTACTTTTATTTTAAAAGTTTGTTTCATTGAAAATACTTTTTCCAGCACAGCATCAACCCAGACCTTCGCCCTGAAGGAGACCTGCTCCCCCGCCTGGGACCCCGCCCCGTCCCATCAGCGCAGTGCCCCTTAGGGCCTGCAGCTCCAGAGACGGGAGCCCCAGCTCCCCGGCTCCCCCTGGAGGGCACCCCCACCAGCTGGCACAGAGGAGGCTGCTCAGGGCACAGACCCCACTCCGTGGTCGTGAAGGCACAGGCCGTGGACCCCCTACTAGTTTAGATTTTACATAAACAGCCCTGAGGGGAAAGCTGGCTTTACATCAACACACAGAAATTTAATTTTAACTTCTATGAATGCAGCTATTAACGAGCGGCCCTTTCGGGCGGGGAAGGCAGGGTCCTTGGCTGTGACTGGGGCCCATGTGCTTCCAGAACCTTCTGCTGTGCGCCCCTGAGAGTGTGTGCTCTACAAAGTGAGACGAACACCATCAACTAAGTACCTTTACCTCTTCTCTTGCGCTTTCACTCAGAAAATTCTTTCCAGATCCTATCATCTCAAACGGGGGAGACCCTGAGCGAAGCTTCAGGGCTCCCCATGGACGAGCCTGTGGTGTGAAGCTGGGAGGACGATCCCAGACCAGGGCAGGAAGGCCGAGCCACGGGTGGGGGCGGCAGCCAGCCCAGCGAGATGCTGAAAAGCGGCTCTGGCCATGGAGCCCCCCAACATTACTGGGGGGGGCTGCAAACAGGTAACTTCCCTGCATGGCTCTGATTCATCTGCACTTGGTCAGAAATAGTGTTTTCTGGGAAAGGCTGACCTCTTGCACTGTGTGCCCACATTACTGGGTGCCCCGCCCCGCCCTGCCCGCCCCTTGTAAGAAAGGCCTGGGGAAGCCAAACCTACTCCACTCTCAGAAGTCCTCGGTCCAGGCTGCACCTAGAAAGCAGTGTGCCCAGAATGGGTTTGCCACTTGGCTCGACCAGCAGGAAAGCCACAGGGTACACCTGGATGTGGTGAGCACGATGCCGGGTGGGCAGGAGAGGCCCCTGGTTCACACAGTGAGAGCCGCCCACCCTCCCCCACAGCCCAGGACAGGCAGAAAGACCCGGCAGGTTCCGCCAAAGACGAGCAACATCACACCTTTCCCTCTAATCTGTGGTCCTTCTTTAGGAGCTTGGACAAGTGAATTGACAGGTCTGAGTCCTGCCTTAACCTCTCTGTAAAATGGAGGCTTTGGGAGTTGCGGTCACAGAAGGAAGTGATTGTCACGCAACTATAACACTTCTTTGTAAATCAAGGTCGCGTTTAGGAACCTGTGAGAATTGTTTCTCTGTTCCCCGAACTGCCAGTCTCCAAGCCTCCCCGTCCTTGCTCATAACGGACCACCTTCCTCCCCAGCTCTGTCCCCATCCTTCGGAGCTGGGACACCTCCAGTGTTTTCACTCACTTGTATCTGGCTCAGGACACACTGCCCCACCCTTAGCACAGCCGTGTCACAACGGTAAGAAATGGTTATCTAGGCTGGACGGCGTATCACGGAGACCCTGCCGCGGCTGCCCCTTGCGAGGGTGCGTGTGACCATCCCACCTGGGGCAGCCATTTCGGCGCTGGCTCTGATTCTTCAGAGGAGGCCGGGCTCTGACTTATCTGTCACGTTCTTCCTCCAGGTGTCGCTTCAGAGGAGCAGCAGGAGCAATGAGAACCGTAGAAGTTGGGGGAGAAGGTCAGGAACATGGTGCTCATTACCGCGTACGCGGGCACCGCCCAGAAAAGGCGAGAACCGGGACTACGATGGTGACGCTCTCAAGGCTCCTGAGCACGACACTTCTAAGTCCACTGTCTGTCACAACCACCAGAGGACCCTGCCAGCATGACGTCCACGGCCTTCGTGAGACCCGCAGAGAGAGGCCGGGTGGAGGTGGGGTGGGGGCGCGTACAGGAGGAGCAGGAAGCAGACGGGTGGTGGCCTCGCAGCCTCGACAGAGCGCATCGCTGAAGGCCTTGTACAATCAGAGACCTCGGGGAAGAAGAGATGAAACCCTGTCTCGGTTATCGGGAAGATCGGTGGCAATGGAAACACCTCTGTCCTGGGAGAGGATACATTGTAACCTTTCCAAAGAGCTGTCACAGGAATGAAGAGCCCCTGGAGGTAGTCTGCGAGCTGGAGCGAGCAGCAGACAGGAGCCTGCTTCCTGCCCCGCAGGTCCTCCAGGTGATGCCTGCCCAACACCTGCTTGTCTCCCGTCCAGGCCGGATGGCAGCCAGCGCTCCCGAGCAGGGAGCAGCCCAGCTGGTCTGAACTGGTTTAAATGACACGTGTAGCTTCCCTGTCCCACGTGTTCATGGGCTCACAGCTCCCCTTGCAGACAACCAGGGAAAACAGCTTTAGAAACATATTTTAGCCCGGCCAGTGTGGCTCAGGGGGTGAGCATCGACCCTGCACTAGGAGGTCCCTGGTTCGATTCCCAGTCAGGGCACATGCCCAGGTTGTGGGCCCGATCCCCAGTGGGGGCACACAGGAGGCGGCCAATCGATGTCCTCTCTCATCGATGTTTCTATCCCTCTCTCCCTCTCCCTTCTTCTCTCTTTAAAATTAATAAAGAAAAAGTTGTTTAAAAAACCATTTTAAAAACCTTAAAATATGTTTTTATTGATTTTTATTTTAGAGAGAGAGGAAGGGGGAGAAAGAAACATCAATGTGAGAGAGAGAAACATCGATTGGCCGCCTCCTGCGCGCCCCCTACTGGGGACCGAGCCCACAACCTGGGCATGTGCCCTGACCAGAGATCAAACTCAGACCTCTCAGTCCACGGGACCATGCTCCATCCACTGAGCCACACCATCCGGGCACTTCGGTATAATTTTTTTAAATCCTAACCCGAGGACATTTTTCCATTTGTCATTCAGATAGACTGGGAGGCAGAGAGAGAGGAAGAGAGAGAGAAACATTGACGTGAAAGGGACACATCAAGTGGCTGCCACCCGCATGACCCAACCAGGGCCGGGGGACAAACTGCAACCGAAGTACATGCCCCTGAGCGGGAACCAAACCCGGGTCTCTCTGGACCGCAGGCCGACACTCTAACCCCTGAGCCACACCAGCCAGGGCCACTTTGGTGTCGTTGTAAACGCTCTGCTCCGTCCTTAAGGAGCACATCAGCCGTCCTGACCCAGTTAAATTCCCGAGGTGCTCCCCGGGGGAACCAGGTTTGCCGTCAGTCTTGTCTGGGCGGGAGGACCTGGACCCCCTCAAACGCTCTGATGAGCACGGTTCCTTCCGCTCAGAAGGGCCTTTGCGGAAGCCTCTGCCGTCCATCCATCCCGCAGGGGACCTGGCGACCAGGCCGCCCGACGGCGTGGAGAGCGCGGAGGACTCTGGGGACGCGGGCCTGTCATTCCAGGAGGCCGTGGCCTCTGCACGGTTCAGGTGAGTGTGTAGAGAAGGCCCAACCAGTGCCTGCGGCCCCACAGGCTCCCCGGGTCTGGGGAGATGCGCTGGAAGAGACGCAGCGGCCACTGAGGCAGGCTCTCATCCAGTGTCCGAGGAAATGGAGGGACAGAGAGGCTTCTCAGCTGCCAGTCAGCACGCACCACCCCGACCTGGGCTCTTCGGTGGCTTTGCGCCCTCCCGCCAC
Organism: Molossus molossus; assembly: GCF_014108415.1. NCBI lineage: Eukaryota > Metazoa > Chordata > Mammalia > Chiroptera > Molossidae > Molossus > Molossus molossus. The sequence continues at coordinate 997,095 of NW_023425352.1, forward strand.
TCACCCCAAAGGCTCCCTCACTAAAGGCGGCCACCACACAGGAGCCCGGCCGAGCCGCGAGGACAGGCCACATACAGGGTGAAGCCCCGGCCAAAAGCCCCCGCTGGGCAGACAGCCACAGCAGCTTGCCGGGCAAGGCACTGAGCCAGCTGATGCCACAGAGCAAAGGTGACCTGTCCCCACCAGACCAAACGGGAACCCTGAGACAAACGGCACTTTTAAACCTCTTCGTTCTAGGCTGGTTGGTGGCCCAGCAATGGGTAAGCGACCACCACCTGAAGTGACCTTGCTCCCGTTTGCTTTCAGTACCTGCCGCCCCATCCTCAAGCTCCCACTGGAACGTGAGCTCCACGAACTCCACATCTTGCTCATCACCGGATCCCGGGGCGCAGCACGGTGCCCGGCCCCACTGTGCGCTCGGTGAATGTTTCTCAAATGAATGACTGACTGAAACTCACACGTCTCGACTGGTCAGGCCTCAGTGCCCAGAGCCCTGCCTCAATCTGCATCCCGCTCGGTCCCCCCAGGCACCCCCATTATTCCGTGTTCTCCCTCACACATCACCCGCTTGGATCCATAGTAGGAATTCAAGTCCTGAATCTGCCTGATTCTCTCTAGCACGTCTTTAATCCCCAAGGAAACATGCTCAAAGCGAAACATCTGCAGGTGATCAATCGGATTGGTTTGCTGAGAGACCAGAACAGACGGGTGCTTCTGAGAGTTCCCATGGCCAAGCGCTGCCTCGGCCCCGGGTGAGTCAGCGCGTGTCCTCTGCACCAGCTGTGAGACGGGCGTGAGCGGGAGGGGACAGGCAGCACCTGCCCGAGCTCACTGGGCCGGTGATGGGCAAAGGTGGGTGGTGAGGCCGGGCAGTGTGCCCTGCAGGGAGCGTGGGGACAGGCCTCCTGCGTCCTGTCCTGGAGCTGAGCGTGGCCACCCTCCCTGGCCGTGCTCTCTGAGGACAGACCTGGGGCTGGAGGAGGACACTGGTGGGACTCAGAGCAGGGACGGGGGGGGGGGGCGCGGTGATGGAGCTCAGGCTCATTTTCTTCTGAAGCCACGAGTCCCAGCAGATCTGGCCCCACCCTCAGGAGGTGGCTGCCTTCCAGGTGAAGCTGGTGTCCAGGAGGAGAGGGAGATGGCTCCCGTCCGGCCGAGAAACTCGTGCATTTGAAAAGAGGTTCGGCGGGACCAAAGCTGCGCCAGTCCCGGTCCCGTGTGGGGCATGGCCTCCTCTCAGCCACAGGGCCTTCAGCCCAGTGCTGTCCCAGAGCGACCAGCGCCGCCCTGGTGCTGGGTAAGCCCTTCCTCCGATCCAGAAGAGGCGAGACTGAGGCCAGGTGGCAACCAGAAGGAAGGACAGCGACGTGTCCTGGTGGCATGGTTGACTCTGTTCCCAAAATGCATCTGAAACAGCTATGATGCCCCTACCCAGAAAACCAAGAAACATCTTTTCTGTGTCTTATTTTCCTGTGTTCAGGTAGAAACCCCACATAAAGGGTCCCCATAAAACCACCCTTCATAGGAGCCCGTGGCCTTGGGGGCTTCGCCTCTTCAAACAGCGTGGAAGGCGGACCGAGCAGGTGTGGCTGGGCACAGCGAACACAGGCTGACTCACGCCAGCTTGGGGGGCTTTCCTCCCCTGGCCACCGCCCCGGGCCAGGCTCCGTAGCCAGCTTCCTGAGACGGGGAGGAACTGCGTGCTCCATGGAGAATGGGTGTGGAGAGAAATGCTTCCCTCCGGGGCTTCAGGTCAGAGCAAGACACGGATGATCAAAGGAATGACAGATGCCTCCATGTGCTCTGAGATCCAGTGTCAGGTCACGCACGGTCCGCGCAATGCCGGCCGCGTGAGGGCAGAGCACGGGAAAGTGGGCTGCTCATGGTGCCCTGGCACACCGGCCTTCGGGAGGGTCTCTGGGGGTCCCCAGTTAGCGTGAGTGAGCCTCCAGCAGGGCATCAGGCACGGGCTCTCTCTAAAGTGGCTGGGTGGCCTTAAATGAGCGTTTTTAAGCACAAACAAAAGGAAGCCGTCATTTCCCTCGTCCATTCCTCGATGTCCGAGCTATAAACACACCATCTGGAGACACTCAGCACGCTCTGGAAGGCAGTAAGACTCTCTTCCTTATCACCCCCAGCGGAGCTGAGGAAATTCTGAAGCTTAAAATTCTTCTACAGGTTTGAGAAGCGAGAGGAGACATGAGACCCGAGGTTGTCATGTCTGCCCGGCAGACAGCATGGATTCTCGGGCTCCGGAAATCACCAGAACTAGGCTGGGGTCCCGGCAGCCACTGCCCAGCCGGACAACCTGGGCATGTTTCTCAACCTCTCTCACCTGTAGGTTCCTTTCCCATCACACGGGGGCCAGCGGGGGATTGCGCAGAGGGCCTCCCACTGGGCTTTGGGTGGAGGTGGCCTGAGGCCTCAGGACAGACAACAGTCAGTCACCAAGTTCCCTGGAGCACACCTGAAATTCACCTTTGAAGTGGGCATTGCCGGGAACTTTGTATTCAAGGGGAAACAGAGGCTGGAACAGCAAGGAGGGTTGGCCCAAGGCCACAGTGCAAGGCGGAGCCAAGGACAACAGGTGCCGGTGGAATGACAGCGCCCCCTGCCGAGGGGGGAGCACAGGATACAGTTCCGATCTCAAAGTCATTCCCCTGAGTAAGCGAAGACGAGTCCATCACTAACGTTTTTAACGTCAAATGTGAACGAAGTGAACTCTAGTATGGCTGTAATTTAGACAATGCTCAGGAAAATCTTTCTTTTTCCTTAAGAATGGCTGTTCAGACTACCTCTTGTACCCCTTTTTAATAGCAGAATTTCTGAGTTTTAGCTGGGCATGTGGTTACTCAGACTAGAAACGACATCTCCCCGATTCCGTTGCAACTAGATATAGCTATAAATTAACTTCCGCAAAGACGGCGACAGAGGAAGTATAGCGTGTGGTTGTTCCCCCTTTCCAGCTGATTGGACGGTCATTGTGATGGCTGGAGCCTGAGCAGCCGTTTTGGACCATGAGGTGCAGGCGAAGGCTGGCAGAGAGGCTGGGTAGAAGGAGCCTAGACGATCCTGGGGCCATCATCTCAGCCTGGACTGTCTAACCTTGGACCTTTACAAGAATTAAAATATTCCCCTCTCGTAAGCCCACGTTACTTTGGGTTTTCTGTCACCACAGCTGAATGTAATCCTGTCCCGTCTTTCCACATATTCCCGATACAACCATCTCCAACCAATTACCCCCTTTCCCCATGTGACTGATGACCTCTTTCTAACTTTTTGTATCTTGCTGATCACATGCCTTTAGTTCAAGAGGTCACACTCTGGAAACAGTATGGACGTGGTAAACCCACCCGGCAGTAATGCGATCCCCACCTTGCGTGCACTGGTCAGCCCCTCAGGGACCTGTGGCCTTCAGAGCCGGCAGCCTCGCCCTGGCCGGGTGGGCTCGGCGGTCGGAGCACCGGCCGCGGGCCAATGGGTCGCGCGTGGATTTCAGCCGAGGACACGCGCTCGGCTGCGGTCCGGCCTCGGCCCTGGTGGGGATCACGTGGGGGCGGCCGGCGATGCGCCCCCCTGTCTGAGGGTAAATGCAGAAGCGTCCTCGGGTGAGGACTGAGAACGAGAGCCAGCAGCGTGGGGAAGGCCGGCGGCCGGGCCCGCGGAGGACGTGCGCTGTGACCTGGGGCCGAGCGCTCGCCTGAAGCTCAGCGCCCGCGGCCGCGGCCCCCAGGGGCGAGGACACAGTGGCCGGCGCTGGGCCCACCCCGGGGCGCTGAGCCGGGAACATGACGTCTGTCCGAGTCCCCAGAAGAGCTGATCCTTCACCGCGAGCACGGAGCCTGCAGAGCCGCTCACGGCGGGGGCGGGCTGACCCCAGCGTCCTGCAGCCCGTCCGCCCCGGACCGAGCAACTCGCCCCCGGACCGAGCAGTTCCGGAAGCTCCGAAGTCCTCGCGGTCTCGGAGGGCATTTCCCGCCGCCACAGCCTCCCGCCCCCGCGCCCAAGGCCGCACGGGCCTCGCCGTCATCACGGCCTCGTGCCCGGCCCTCGCCCCACGGACGCCCCGAGGTCTCACCCCGGCATCGCCAAGGGGCGTCCGCCGCGCCCAGCACGCAGCCCCGCCGGAGTCACCCAGACACTCACCGAAGTCAACTGGGGAAAATGAAGTGCAGAGCCGGGGGCTTCCCGGGAGGAAGCCAGCCCACGGACGGCGAGCTCGCGGCTCCCAGGCCTCCACCGCCCTTGAACCGCGTGTGCCTGCGAGTGCGTGTCTGTGCCTGTGCCTGTGCGTGCATGTGCGTGTGCGTGCGCGTACGCCTGTGCGTACCTGTGCATGCCTGTGCGTGCGTGTGCGTACCTGTGCGTGCGTGTGCCTGTGCGTACCTGTGCGTGCGTGTGCCTGTGCGTACCTGTGCGTGTGCCTGTGCGTACCTGTGCATGCCTGTGCGTGCCTGTGCGTGCATGTGCGTGTGCCTGTGCGTGCGTGTGCCTGTGCGTACCTGTGCGTGCATGTGCGTGTGCGTGCGCGTGCCTGTGCGTGCGTGCACCTGTGCGTACCTGTGCGTGTGCCTGTGCGTGCGTGTGCCTGTGCGTACCTGTGCGTGCCTGTGCGTGTGCCTGTGCACCGCGGGCTTTGCCTGTGCGCCTGAGCTCATGCACAGACCCCCGAGCCGCGCACGCTCCTGGGCCTGCAGCGCTCAGAGCTCCCTCCTGGAGCCCGCTCGTGGTCACCCGGGGGCACGAGCCTCGCGGAGCAAACAGCGCCAGCGGAGAGCTCAGGCACCAGGGGAGGGTGGCGGCCGCGAGGGCTGGGCGGAGTCAGACCGCAGGAGCGGTGGGGACAGCGGGCCAGGCCGACTGCCGGCAGGCTTGGGGGGCTGCTGCACAGGCGCCGCCCCCCTCGGGAGGGACGGTCTCAGGAAAGACCTAGAACATGAGGGGACATTTCCTAACGTGAGTCCGGGCACCGGCTGGGCCGCTCGGCGCGGGCACGGAGCTGGGGTCGTGCGGGACGTGCCCCCTCCCAGCCACGAGGCCACGCCCTGCACCTCCTGCGGGTCCGTTCGGAGGTGTCTGCACGGGCCGGGCCGGGCCAAATGAGCAGGGCGGCTGGTTACACCTGCGCCGCCCGTGGGACCCCGCCCGTGGGACCCCGCCCGTGGGACCCCGCCCGTGGGACCCCGCCCGTGGGAGCCCGCCCGTGGGAGCCCGCCCGGAGGCGCACCCGCCCCAGAGCTGGTTGCTGCGGCGCGCGCTGTGGGTGATCAAGGCCCCGTTGGGGGGACGCCAGTGTCCGATGCCCGGGAACAGGGCGCTTGGAAAAAGCACCTGGAGACCTGTGAACCCGAGCGGTCAAGGGCGCCCCGAGGCCCGTCGCGGTGGCTTCGGGTGCAGGTGCCGCTCGGGCCTGCGGTCGACGGGGCCACGAGCGCCGTGGCGGCTGACACGCAGGAAGGTGGGGCCAAGACTCCCACGGCCGCCGCCACTCAGCCGCACCGCGGGCTGCTCCCGGGCGTGGGCTGCTCCCGGGCGTGGGCTGCCGGGCGGCTGTTCGCGTTTATGGTCCCGGCTACGTACGTGCGATGTGAGGTCGCAGTGCGAGGGGGTCACGACCCTCACCGTGCGGGGGGTCACGGTTCTCACCGTGCAGGGGGGTCACGACCCTCACCGTGCGGGGGGTCACGGTTCTCACCGTGCAGGGGGGTCACGACCCTCACCGTGCGGGGGGTCACGGTTCTCACCGTGCAGGGGGGGTCACAACCCTCACCGTGCGGGGGGTCACGGTTCTCACCGTGCAGGGGGGGTCACGACCCTCACCGTGCGGGGGGTCACGGTTCTCACCGTGCAGGGGGGGTCACGAACCTCACCGTGCGGGGGTCACGGTTCTCACTGTGCAGAGGGGGTCACGACCCTCACCGTGCGGGGGGTCACGGTTCTCACCGTGCGGGCGGGGGGTCACGACCCTCACCGTGCGGGCGGGGGGTCACGACCCTCACCATGGGGGGGTCACGACCCTCACCATGCGGGGGGTCACAGGTTCTCACCGTGCAGGGAGGGGTCATAGGTTCTCACCGTGGGGAGGGGGGTCACGGTTCTCACCGTGCAGGGGGGTCACGGTTCTCACCGTGCGGGCTGGGAGTCACGACCCTCACCGTGTGGGTAGGGGGTCACGACCCTCACCATGGGGGGGTCACAGGTTCTCACCGTGCAGGGAGGGGTCATAGGTTCTCACCGTGCGGGCGGGGTCACGGTTCTCACTGTGCAGGGGTAGGGGTCACAGTTCTCACTGTGCAGGAGGGTCACGACCCTCACCGTGCGGGGGGTCACGGTTCTCTGACAGTCACGACTGGAAAGTGAGGGCAACGCGGCTGCTCTCTTTCCTTTGGTTCTTTGCTCTTGTTCTGGTCGAGTCTGTTTTCAGTTGTGTCTCGATTCCCAGCACTATTTGACGGGTTCCTCATTTCACTGCAGAGACTGATCATATTCTTCAGTTCAAAAAATACCCACGAAGGGCCCGCGATGCGGGGAGGGCCGCAGGGGGCCGAGCTACACACCTTCCCTGTCGCCATTTCTCCGTCCAGCCCAGGACGCCCTACGGTACAAGCCGTCTGGGCACCCAGCGGGCCCTCCAGAACCACACGGAGGTAAGAAACCGGTACTTGATGGAGGGCGAGAAAGGGGAGCAAATTAAAACGTATTAACCAGCCCCTGCATTTACCTACAGCGCATGGTGTCCCCCACGTTTGATAAGAAAGACATCACCCCGTTTCACAGAAGGGCACACTGAGGGCACACAGCTACCACTGGCTCCTGGGGAGAAGCCGGGCCTGAACTCACACATGAATAGCTAACAGCTCACACTCTTTTCTAGCATCCAAGCAGAATTTTCTAGCATCTTGGATCTTCTAGAATCTTGTGGGTCTTGAAGACTGTGTGGGTTCTGTTTCTGAAACCCTTTTCTGTTATTCCCCTACAAAAGCAAAATATATTTGATGTTTAAAATTCGGGAAACAAGCAGACAGAAGTAAAAATACATGCATGACTCCGTGATCCAGAAACCACCACTCTGAATTTTTCAGTGTTTTTTCCCCTCAGTATTTTTCTGAGAGTTTCTGCGTGTCTGTTGTTTGTCATACAAGTATTGTTCCTTTACGTGCGTGTGTGCGTGACTCTCATGTATCGTAAACCATTCCAGGCGGGGAGAGCGCAGCAGGTGAGTGGAAGGTAAAAGCTGTGGGGTGCCAGGCACAGCAAACACAGGCACTGGGTGCCCAGCGGCCCAGGCTCGCCGACGCCTCCGAGAGCCAGGTGGGCACCTGGACGCCTGGCTCCAGAGTGAGGACTTTGTTCCGTAAACCAGACGCTGAGGCTTCTGACGGAGGGGTGACATCATGGCCATTGTGCTTGGGACCATTATTCAGGCAGCGGGGACACGGGGTCACTGGGCAGGCTGGTTCCTGCCACACTGAGGGAAGGTCCAGGAATCTGAGAGACGGCAGGTGCAGGGTAGGGGAGGTAGACAGAAGAAATGGAGACGGACATTCTCCCCGTGGCTGTACAAAGCGTGATCCCCAACTCTACAGCAGGAGGCCAGCGAAAGCTTTGACTTGTAAAGGCTGAAAGTACAGTTGACCCGTTTTCCATTTGATTTTAGATTCTCTTGAGACTGGTTCCAGGTAAGAGAAACAGACAGGACCACCCTGAGGCGAATCGGCGATGCAGCCCATTGACTGCGCATTTCTGTCCCCTCCAATGCACGGGCAAAGTGTCCAGAGGACCAGGTCCCGGCACAGAATTCTCCTCTTCCTTCCTGACGCTGGGGTGGACGCGGCAGGTGACCCTGCCACTGAGGCTGGACCGTGCCTGGGACACCCCCAGGGGACCGCGCGTTTCCACCATGTCCCATCGCCTGGTTACACCATCATCCCATGTCTTCTCCCCCAGACTGAATCCCTTCGGAGCAGAGACCACGTCTGGCTTCCTGTCTGAGCGCCTCTCACACAGCTAACAGCACAAGCCCTCAAGCAACGGTTCCTGGAGGCAGCAGCTGCGAGATCACTGTGTGATCATGTATGTGCACTCATGCACACATGTGTGCAGGCTCACTACATGCGCAGGTAGGCAGGTGTGTGTGGCTCCCCCTCCAGCCTGGCTGCGCTGCCCCCTGCCTGACCACACACAGCCTGGAGAGCGGCCGTGGTCTCCTCGGTGCGTCACCTCCCCAGCCCCGCGGGTCTGCTGCGTGCAGGTATTCGGAAGGGAAGTCCCCCCATCAGATGTGTCTGCGCTGAGGCCAGTTCTGAGGGTACTGAAGGAGTCTGTTACTGGACGTGTGCTTTGCACCTGGAACGTAAATCGTCGACCTGAGATGCTTCTGTCCTCAAGTCCAAGTTGGAAGGATCAGGTCTGCTTAGGGTTGGGAAGCCTCCTCCCGCCCCTTCGCACTCCGCCCCGCCGGGCAGACAGAGCCAGTGTCTGCCCCGCTCATCTGTGCAGGGCGGAGGGGCCGAGTGGGATGCGGCCACGGGCCCTGTGAGGATGCCCCAGGCCCTCCACCCTGAGGCCTGGGACTGCACCATTCGATCACATTCCGAAGTTTTACAAGATAATGCAAACAATTCCGCGTGCGCTCCCTCACACCGCAGAGAGGGAACATCAGCTCGGCGGAAGGCAGGCGCAGGAGGGGAGTGGACAGCCGTGGACGCCGAGCCGCTCAGGTAGCTGGGCCTCTGGCCAGGATGGTGGCGTTTCTCTCTCCACCCACCAAGGAGGGCAGCTTTGGGCTGGTCACCCCGGCTGCCTCCGCAGGCTCTCAGTGCTCACTTGACAGGGGCTGTGACACCCCCAGTGCAGCTGGAAAGCAGTCTGGGGGGGGGCAACCAAACACCACAGGCGGGCAGCTCCGTCTGCACCAGGCGTGGGCGGTTCGTTGGGGGGGTGGGCGCAGCTCTCCTTGGCGGCAGGCGGCTGTGTCCTCACGGGGCCTGGTTCCCGTGCACCTGCCTGCGTCTGCCCGGCCGGCCGCTCCTTGTCAGGACTGGGCCTACGGGCCAGCGCCTGCCCTAAAGGCCTTGTTTTAACTCCGTCCCCTCTTTAGAGACCCATCTCCAAATGCGGCCATGTGCTGAGACGCTGGGGTCAGGACTGCAACATACAGATTTTGGGGGGACACATTTCAGCCCATAACAGGGTGGATGTTCTCCACTGCTCTGGACACAGCCCCTACCCAAGTTATACAGTTTGAGGACCAGGGGTCGAGACACCTGCCGCTCGGTTCTCCTCCCGGATAATGGCCAACTGGTCTGAAAACAGCTCGGTGCTTCCCAGGAGCCGCGCTGTGGGCCTGAAACCTGTCTCTAAGATACCGAGTGTCCCAGGGGAAGCGCCTCCCCTCAACCCGCGTAATTAATTCTCCACGCTGAAGCCATGCCCTGGCGTCGATGCCCACCGCCTCCCCCGGCCCTCGGCGGGCACGGTCAGGAGCAGGCTGACGGGCAATTATGCAGAGCCATGAATTCATAATTCAAAATAAACCCATCAAAACGTTTGCTCTGACTTTTAACCCCACTGATCCCCGAGTGTAAATGTTAAGATACAACAGCAGACGAGCTAAATGCAGCAAACCAGGTCTTCCCACAGCCCCGAGCCCCTCACGCGTCCTAATCCCACTGAAGACGGTCTGCCTGGCCAAACACCGCGGGGGCTGGGCTCCCACTGGCGCCGCAGCCGGGGGTCCTAGAGACCAGCTGCCTGTTGCTATGGCGACCTGCTTGCGGAAGGGCAACGCAGGGCACCTAACCCAAGCGCTTTTAAACTGAACCACATGCTTATTAAAAGAAAGGAGAAAGTTTCCATTAAAATATCTGGGCTGATTACATTTGGAAACTTAATAACATGTCTTGACTCAAATAACGCCCATTGAACTGAACCCCAGCAGGCCTGAAAGGGTTCCCCAGGGGAACAAATATCTCTGATGAAACTTGGCATCTTAACCCCGTTTAACATTTTAATTAAGGAGGGAAAATTCGGTGTCATTTGCTTTTCTTTGGTCTCCAGGAGCGGCGGGGGACATGCTTGAGAATTCTCCCAGAGTGCGGAGAGAGAAACACATTAGCTAATTAGGGATGACGCAAACGGCCATATAGGCCCGTGCCCCCTTCTCGCCGCGCCAACCCTCCTGCCGCCCGCCACGTCCAGCGGTTTCTCAGAAGTGCACCCTACCTTCTTCTTTAAAAAAACACTGTTGGTTGAGAGTGAGCGTTGCCTGAGCCTTCTGCTCAGCTCAGCTCGAGAGGTGAGGACAGGGGCCCAAGCACAGCCAGCTCTGGGGAAATGCCCAGAATTTAGTAACTTCAGAAAAGTTTTCCCCAAACCCTCATTTCATAACCATCAAAAACGCGGTCACTTTTATTAGCATTTCCTTTTTCTAGCCAGGCAGGCACCCTGGGGAAAGTTTCCTAAGATGGCCCAGTTAAGCTGAAAATATTATCTTCCCTGTTTTGCAAATGAGCCTGTGGAAGGGGGGTTCGGGCAGCGGCCAGCGGCGGGGTTGGCCTGGGAGCCCAGAGCAAGGGGCAGCGGGTCCGGCCCACACTCGGCTGGGCTACTGTGTGTCCAAGAATTGACCTAAGAAATAGTAGTAAAATTGGTTTCATTGGAGGATGTGTAGAGATATTTTCAGTTTATCTCCAAACTCAAGAAGTAGCCCGCAGAGAGTTTTTCTGTTTTATTTGTCCTGCCTTCCCTAGGAACACTCCGTCAGCCCCGCCCTGAGTTTTCTTGTTCGTTTGAAGTCGGCTCCTCCTGTTGGGGTCCCTTAATCTACAAAACAGTGCTGAGCAGCCAGAGTCTGCTGCCTGGGACCCCTCCTGCCCTGCGTGGCCGGCTGTCTCCCAAGGGCCCCCAGGGAAAGCAATACCCCAGGGCCCCTCCACCTCGGGCCAGGCCGAGGCATGGGAACAACTGAACTATGTGTTAATTGCGTTAAGGAGCTTTCTCTAATGAAACAGTGGCTTTCTCCATAGCAACGGTGATGAAAAGATGCAGAACGGGGTCCTCCAGGGCCTGTCTGTCCGGGAAGTGACTGCCACTGTACAGAACAGTTCAGTGCCCAGAGACGTCTACTGTGCACGTGGTCCAAGCTGACTGCGCAGGTCACACCCTCCAGAGCCGCTTCTCCGTGGAGCTGTGTTGGGTTGACCGGGAGGGAGCCGGGTGCTCAGCCTGTTGGTGGTGGATGAAAACTGTTTGGAGCCAGGGGCGGGGGAGAGAGAACCCAAAGTGTGCGGCTTGGATGTAAGTCGCTCTAAGGAAGCTGCACGCTTCATTAAGATCCTGTACCACGCTGATCGGCATGCGGAGGGGTGAGGCGAACCCCTCTCCCCGTCTGCACGTCTTTCTGAAGCACACCGCACTCCTACTTTATTCCCGTAGGGCCGATCTTTCCACAGCTGGAGGGCGCGGGAGACGAACATGATCTGAACTGAAACGCAGAACGAGAGACCACAGCCCAGTGACTGCAGGGCCCCAAGGACGGTGGGGCCGGTCACTCCTCTGGCGTCCTTCTCGGGCCCACGTCCCCGTTCTCCTCTCTTCACGGTGGGGAACCCGGAACTGCGAAGGCTTCGGTCCCCAGATACGGCGGGCGTGCGGAGACAGGCACCGACGACCCAGCCCCGCCGCTCAGGCTACAGGGAGGGGTGATCCTGACCACACTTCCGAGACCATGAAGTGAAAGTTGCCAGGAGGCCCTACCCCCATTGCTAAAGGCACATTTTGAATATGAGAAGAAACTGAATATAACTGCGATTTAAAAATCCAAACTCAAGTCTGAACACATCCCCAAACACTCTCGCTTCACATCAGAACCAGATTTAACTGCGGTCTCGCGACGAGCTCGGGCTGGCGCCCTGACGGGGCCTCGTGCCCCAGGTGAGAGCTGCCGCCCCCGCCCCCCGTGTGACGTGGAGGGGGTGCCGGTAGAGCAGTCCCTGGCACGCAGTCAGTGCTGAGGTCCCGGGACAGTCTTACAGGTTGTCCTACAGAGTAAGGCCCCATTCGGCACACAGAGTGCTCCCCGGTTCACCAAGGGCTCCTCCTTGCCTTCCCTCCTGATCTTCCTAAAGGCCCTGGGCCTTCTGACGAGCCCTGGTGGCCGGGGAGGGAGCTCAAGCCCCCCCCCATCCCCCGGGTGCTGCTAGGTCACGCAGAAAAGGCCAGCTGCTGGGGACAAGACAAAAGGAGAAATCCAAACTTCAAAATCCTGCCCTGGGGCCCAGCCAGTGTGGCTCAGTGGTTGAGCATCGACCCTGCACCAAGAGGTCGCCAGTTCCATTCCCAGTCAGGGCACCTGCCCAGGTTGTGGACCCGATCCCCAGTGGGGGGCGTGCAGGAGGCGGCCCATCGATGTTCTCTCTCATCGATGTTTCCATCTCTCTCTCCCTCTCCCTTCCTCTCTCTAAAATCAATAAAGAAAAAATTTTTTTAAAAATCTTGCCTGAGGACTGGGAGACTTCTGGGCTGTGGGAGAGAGGGGTGAGGAACCGGACAGCCTGCCTTCCTGGGCCGACAGGCCAGGGCCTCTGTGGAGGGGTGTCGGCAGCGTGGGAGCAGAGCAGGGTGGCTCACCCAGGCCCAGGAGCCAAGGGAGGCTGCCCAGGGACGCTCGCTCCTATTCTGATTAAAGACACTTGAAAGACGATGTACTTAAAGGGCCTTGAAGTGCTTAGATTTCTCCAGGAAATAAAAACCCTATTTACACTGGCATAAAGTATAATTATTCACACTTCCAAAGTGTTTGGAGATAACTGGATGAAGTCCACAGATCTAAATATTTATAATGCCAGGAAAGCTGTGTGCTACTGTGATTTGTTTTCTACTTAGAAAATAACTCATTTTTATATTATTATACTGGTAATACTATGACTCAAACTTTCTAGTCCTAAAAGAAAACTCCAAATTCTACACCAAAGCTAATATACACACCACTTTGGGCAAAGAGGCTTCTAATTACACACTACACTGGCACATTTCTGGGCGTTTAAATCAAATATGCAACATCCTCCAAGGATATTTACCCAAATGGCTGTGGCGGCGGCAGCGACAGAGAGACACGGACGCCATCTGCTGCGAGACCAGGCTGCCCTGCGTGCCGGTCTGCACCCCCACAGTGCGGTGCTAATGTGTGGTCCAGAAACCAACTGTTCCCGCCTCACCTGGGAGCTGTGGGGAATGAGACACGTCAACGCCTGCGCCCTGAACCCGCAGCACTTCTAACAAGATCCTGAGGCGGCCCACGTGCACGTTCGACCTGGAGAACTGAGGGTCTGCACACAGCCCAGTGAACAGGCACGTGGTCACCCGCTGGAAGACTTCATTTCCCAGACTCCCTTGCAGCTAGGTGTGGCCACGTGACTAAGTCTGACCTCTGACAGGTGATTCGAAGTGGCCTGTACTTCCGGGGGCTGGCTTTCGAGGCTGGAGCCTGCCTTCCCTCGTCTCCCCCCTTCCCGCGGGCTGGATGCGAGTCTCGCGCCGGGATGGAGCTGTCACCTGTGATCCCAGGAGGGCGGCCCCGTGCGGGGGAGGGCGAGGCACGGAGGAGGCCTGGACACCTGGTCAGCATGCACCTGATCACGCCAGCTTCACCTCCACATCACTACACCACCACTTCATTTCCCCACCCTTCACGACAGTGCCTTCTGGCCGCAATCTGGATATAGGTTATTTCTCATTCAAGTCCGCAAGCTTCGGAGACAGGACAGGGGCCGAACCTTGCACACTCCTTACACTGCCTGGTGCTGCGTCCTGCCTGCAGGAGGGACACTAAGCTCTCAGTCAGACGAAGGAGCAGACGGATGATTTGCTGCCACCTACTGGCGAGCCTCCCACTGGCCAAAGGTGTGTTCTAGCAGCTTCAGTGGAGTAATCATCGCGGTGGATTAAACCTCCTCGAGTGTGTTCACAGACGTTAAATATTCCTAAATCACACACATGCGTGCACAACTCCGGGGCGGGGCGGGAGGAAGGGCACTGTCATGACCGTCGTTGAAGTCCGGCTCCCTCCTGTCTGCTGAACGGACACCTCGCCGGGCCCTCCCTCGGAGCCTTCATTCCCGGCGAAAGGCATGTCTGTTCCAAGAGGTTTCATCCAGCCTTGGGGTGTCAGAGGAGGGGTGGTGGCCCCACAGTGACCCTCCGGGACTTGCCTTCCCCCTCTGCCCATGAACTTCTCTTCTCGTTTATTCTAGTCCCTCTTATTCCTGTTCGGTTTCCTGTGAGCTGTTTGGCTGACCCGACGGAGAGGAGCAACCACCCCAGCCTGGGGGCCAGACATGGTTCCTGCGGGGAAAGCTGGCATCAGAACCCCCCATCTCGGCAGAGGGCGCTTTCTCGTGACTGCCGGCTGCCCGGGAAGCACTTCCCTTTACAGTTTGCGACACAGAACCAAAGAGACATTCTCACTTACCGTAGGTTACTTTAAACCATTGTAGGGTGATGTGACATATTGATAGTGTAAAGCCGTTGACTCATATACGCAGGAAACAAGGTACCCGTGTTCCTGTCCAATTGCGGGTGACCGCCGACCCATGTGTCTACCGGGCCGGGGGAGGGGAGTCGGACTTGCTTCCGTGGCCAAGCACAGTGAGCTCATGCGCCCAGTGAGCGGCACAGACAGTAAAACGGCTGCAGGAGACATTACTGGGAAATGGTGAAATGAGATCTATTTTAGATAACACTATTGTGCCAGTGTTTAATTTTCTCTTTCTGATCATTGTATTGTGATTAGATATGAGAGAGAGAGAGGCAAAATATTAACAAATGACAGAGCTGGTAAAATGTTTGCCATAAGCCTGGCCGGTGTGGCTCCGTGGTTGAGCATCAGCCCACACACCAGGAAGTCACTGGTTCGATTCCCGGTCAGGGCACAGGCGCAGGTGGTGGGCCCGATCCCCAGTGGGGGGCGTGCAGGAGGCGGCCAATCGATGTTCTCTCTCATCGATGTTTTAATCTCTCTCTCCTTCTCCTTTCCTTTCTCTCTAAAATAAATAAAAGTTTAAAAAAAAAAGTTTGCAATGGCTCTTTGTACCTTTTTTGTAACTTTTCCAAAAGCTTAAAATTATTTAAAAATACAAAATTTTAAGAAACGAGGAGGGGTCTGAGAGCAGGCCCGGCTGGCACACAAGCGCCCCCCCAGCCCTGTTCAGGAGCGCAGTGCAGCGCCCCGCCGCGGGGACGGGCCCCTTGTCGGGCGGGTGAGCGTCAGCATCAAAAGCGAGAGCCGTCAGCACCCTCCGAGGCCAGATGCCCGAGGACTTTTATTACCGAAACAAAATAACAGCAATCAGAACAAAACAAATACTCTGTACGTTTAATCTTTATTTTTACAGAGTTTGGCAGGAGCCGTGAGGTCTGGATCGGGGCCTTTTGGGGAACTTCGTATTTATTAAAATGGTCTGGACACTGCTTCTTATTATTCTTTCTCTCCCTTTGAAACGGGTGGAAAGTCTGATAAGTGGGCAGGGGCGGGGCCCAGAAGCGCGTCACCACCGACTCTCACCCGGCTGAGCCGACAGCTGCTCCCGAGGCTCACGGCCGCCTCCCAGCCTCGGCCACTGGCTGAAAACACTGGGCCGAGCGGGACATGGGTCCGGTCAGGCCAGTAACAGTGCCCACCGGAAAGCTTTGTCTAAAAGAATCTTATAATCCTATGACTTCTCTTCACGAATCTGATTCATCCTCTTGGAAGAGGGTGGCATTTCTGCCCTTAGAATTCAGGTCTCTATCCGCAAGTCCACGTCTCCCGAGGGCCGGGTCACACGCACCTGACACAGCACAGCGGACACCGCGCTGCCGGGTCACACGCACCTGACACAGCAAAGCGGACACCGCGCTGCCGGGTCACACGCACCTGATAGCACAGCGGACACCGGCCTTCCGGGTCACACGCACCTGACACAGCACAGCGGACACCGCGCTGCCGGGTCACACGCACCTGACACAGCACAGCGGACACCGCGCTGCCGGGTCACACGCACCTGACAGCACAGCGGACACCGGGCTTCCGGGTCACACGCACCTGACACAGCACAGCGGACACCGCGCTGCCAGGTCACACGCACCTGACACAGCAAAGCGGACACCGCGCTGCCGGGTCACACGCACCTGACAGCACAGCGGACACCGCGCTGCCGGGTCACACGCACCTGACACAGCAAAGCGGACACCGGGCTGCCGGGTCACACGCACCTGACACAGCAAAGCGGACACCGCGCTGCCAGGTCACACGCACCTGACACAGCGCAGCGGACACCGGGCTGCCGGGTCACACGCACCTGACACAGCGCAGCGGACACCGGGCTGCCGGGTCACACGCACCTGACACAGCGCAGCGGACACCGGGCTGCCGGGTCACACGCACCTGACACAGCGCAGCGGACACCGGGCTACCGGGTCACACGCACCTGACACAGCACAACAGACAACCAGGCTGCTGTCAGACTCAAGGTAACTTAACAAGTTCAGCCCTGGCCGGTAGCTCAGTTGGATGGAGCGTCGTCCTGATGCGCCCAGGTTGCAGGTTCCACCCGGGGTCAGGGCACATACAAGAACCAGCCAGCGAATGCATGAATAAGTGGAACAACAAATCGGTGTTTCTCTCTCTTCCTCTAAGATCAATCAATAAACAATTTTTAAAATGATAACATGCATACAAGTTTTAAAACTTGTGGTATGATACCCATAGCATTTACCATCTTAACCAGTTTTAAGGGTACAGGTCAGTCGTGTTACGTATGTTCATTGTTGCACAACCAGTGTCCAGAACTGTTTCATCTTGCAAAACCGAAACTCTGTCCCTAGAAAACATCTCCCCATTACCTGCTCCCCAGCTGCGCCACCACTATTCCTGTCTCCACGAACCTGACTGCCCGAGGCAGGCGTGTGGGATCACATCGTATTTGCCTCTTGGTGACTGGCTTGTTTCACTCGGCATGTCTCCAGGCTCATGCAAGTCGTAACCTGTGTCAGAACTTCCTTTAAGCCTGAATACTGTTCCGCTGCACATATCACATCCTGCCCACCCTTCACCTGGGGTTGGGGTTGGACAGCGGCTGCCCTCGGCCCCCGCACGGTGAATGATGCTGCACGTACGTGGGCACACAAGCATCTTTTTGAGATCCTGCTCCAGTTCTGTTGGATGTATACCCAGCAGTGGCATCGCTGGACTGTATGGTGATTCTTTCTCATTTCCTTGAAGAGCCACCACGGCTGCCCACAGCGGCCGCACCGTCTTCCATGCCCAGCAACTGAGCAAGGGCTCCAGCTCCCTGCGTCCTCCGCCTCACCTGCTGTTTCCCAGGGGTTTTTGTTCACGTTGTTTTACAGCAGCTGTCCTACTGGTGTAAGGTTAAACGTTTCAGTTTAGGATTTGATTACGTGACAAAGGCTGACGCAGCCGGAGAAACGCCAGGAATCAGAGGGAAGGTACCGGAGGCGCCGTCTTAGTGTAGTAGGGACGCCCTGCTGCAGGGAGAAGCAGCTGCACGTGCACAAGCCGTGCTGAGAGCTGACGGGTGGCGAACCTCGCGGGCACCCACTCTCTGGCACGGCCACTTCCTGTCACTCTGAAGTGAGTGACGTTCCTTCCCACAACGCACGCCCACCACAGGAGTCCGCCCGCCGAGAGATGCCCGAGCACCGCCCCCCTGCGGGCCGGCCGGGACTTTCCTTCGGGTTATTGGCATCTCTTCTGCACAGGGCCCACGCCCCTCCCCCCCGGGCCCCACGCTTCCCACGGGACCACGCCCCCACGGGGCCACGCCCCCCTCGGGCCCCACGCCCTCCACGGAGTCCATGCCTCCCCATGGGGCCCACGCCCCCCTCTGGCCCCGCGCCCCCCACACCTCCCGCTGGCAATGCTCCCCCTTTCCTACACTCACCGGGTCCGAGCTCCGCTCGCGGGAATCGTGTCCACTGCCTTCAGCGGGAGGGGGGCCCCTGTGCTGGCCCAGCCGGTGCCCCGCTGCGGGGCTCAGTCAGCCCTCCGACGGCTCCATGTCCACGTGCTCCCGTGTTCCCAGCTCCACCCACACCCAGCTGCTCCCCAGGGCCTTCCCGGCTGCCTGCTCCCTGGCCCTGCAGGTGTCTCCCCTGTAAACCACCCGGCTCGCCCTGGGATGTAGTTCCCAGGGGACGGCCCCTCTGTCCTGCTCACCTGGGTGGCGAGCATGACACTGGCACAGATGGTGCCGGCAGCTGCTGGGTGAACGTCAGTGAGGTGCGCGTGTACGTGTGTGGCCTGGATTTTGGAGCTTTCCACGAACGGCTGGCGAGGGCCTCAGGCCTCGAGAGGAGACGCCGGTCAGCGGCCCCAACGTGCGGGTCAGTGTTGGGCTGTGTGCCCTGGCGCCCTCCTTGCCAGCCAGCGGTGCCCGCCTCTGCTACCGGGCAGCGGTGACTGCGGCGTCCCTGGGCACCTCCGGGCAGCGAGGAAAAGCAGGGGCCTCGTACAGCTCAGGGGGAGTGACGGAGCTGAGGACCACCGACAGCACCAGTCCCGTCAGCGCCTGGCCTCCGCCACACAGCGTCCGACGCTGGGAGCCGGCGGACACGGGTGGTCCCGGGAGGGCAGCGCTGTCGCGGGTCTGCTGGCACGATGGCGAGGGCGCGTCTGTGCCGGGGGCTCCTGGCGGCTCTCCCTTCGGCCTCACGTGAGTGGGCCACTCGGGGCGGCCCCGCGGCCTGGGACAAAGCCTTTCTGTCCCCTGCAAGAACGTCCGCCGTACGCGACGTGGGTGTGGGAGGAAAAGTCTAAACGAAGCAGGGATGACACTGACCCTGAAGCATCTTCAGTTCGTAGGTCTGTGTTTTCGGTCTGAGAGCAGTGAACCGAGCCGGGCCTGCCCCCGAGCACGGGGTCCGCAGACCCTTAGGCCAGGCGTCCTTCACGACAAGCGACTGTTCCCCCAGACGTCCCGTCGCCCCCGCACGTGCCCGTCCATCTTCCCAGGGCCCCTTCCTTCCGGCGCTCACCACTCCCGTGGCGGCAGGCGACCGCGAAGCACCTGTCTCGGCACAAACACCCACAGGTGTGACCTCGCTCCTGGCGGCACACAGGGAGGCTGTCAGGGAAAGCTCACCTGTGCATCAAGCCGGCCTGTCCTGCCGGGTCTCCCCATTGTTCTCGGTGCCTCCCGAGCCTCACGGTGCAGCCGGGCCCCACCCGGACTCACCTCTCGGGAATGCTTCCCAAAGGCTTCCCGGGGCCGGACCCAGCCGGGGGCCGGGAGGGTGCTAGGCTGCAGCCTCCACACGACACAGGTGTGCTTCCCCCAAGAGTGTCCCCCAGGGAGCCCCGTCCTCGCCTGGCTTCACCCAGAGCAGCGTGGTCACCCCTGGGCCCCGCTGTGCTGCCCCCTCCTGGGGCCTGGGGAACGGCAGCTGCAGGGGTCCGATGCCGCAGAGACGCGGACGGGGGAGGGGCGGCGGGACGCCCCGTCTGGACCTTCAGGCTGGAACCTGTGGAGCTGGCCCGGGCGGGCAGCAAGGAAACAGACTTCGAGGCCACGAAACAGGAAAGAAAATGCAGAGGAGTCATCAAAGGGAGACGTGGGCAGAAGGCCGAGAGGTGGGGCCGGCCAGGTGGGGCGATTATTCTGTCAGGATGAATTGCTGTCTGATGCCGGACCGGGGGAGGGACAGATCAGGGGGCGATGTCAGGGAGATGAGACTGGCCGGGGAGGCTGTCACAGTGGCCCCGGTCAGAGGCTCCGAGGGCCCACAGCAGCTCCGTGGGGCTGGAGACGGAAGGACGCGCAGGAGAGACCGGGACGCTGTCCGGGCCTGGGGGTCGGACACCCGAGTCGTGGCTCCTTAATGCTGCGAAAGTGCTTGTTCCCCTCCCTCTGCCTTCGACGCAGAAGGGAAAACAAAGTCAAAGAAAACCCAGATCTGAAGACCAATCTAAGATACGCCAAGTCGGAAACATAATTTATATAAAACACTGGCTGGATGGACCCAAAGGAAAGGTGTACTTTTCCATGCAGAGTGAGTCAGAAGTTTAAAACAGAAAATAAAGAAGGGTCAGGAAGTTTCTTTCTGCCCCCTGGTGGTGTCGGGGAAACTTAACCGTAAGGGCCAGAACAACTGCTCAAGGTCACCCGACAAACAGCCGGCCAGTCATGAGGACGGTTCGGCCACCCCACCGCCGGCTTTCCGCCTGAGGCTGGCCCGGGACGTCGGGTGGCTCTATCCTCCTCCCAGCCAGGCGGGGCCTCGGCTGAGCCTCACTCCACCTGCACTGGGCCCCGGAGCGTCCCTGCGGCAGGAGGAGCGCAGGTGCTTCTGCAGGTGCCCAGGACACGGCCTCCGTGTGGCCTCGAGCTGGGGCCGGGCTCACAGCCCACAGACAGGACCCACTTTGCATCAGGCTGCAGAGCACCCTGCTCGTGTACAAACGCTTTCTTCTTCTTTTGGTTAAAAGCTACAAATCTATTTCCAAGTCTCGTCGCCCCTCCCCCAGGGGCAGCGTCCCTCAGCCCTCACAGCCTCACCTGCTCCGGCGTGGACAGTGTCCTGATTTCCCGGCCCACCGGGACTCTGGGACAAGCCGCTGGAGAGGTCCCGCCTCCCCAGAACCGCCACCGTGTGGAAGAATAAGGCTCGAGGAGGAAAAGCAGGTGAGCTTGGGGACAGGACAAAACAGCGCCCCCGCCGGTGCAGTGAAGCAATCGGCCAGCCCAGCCCAGCGTGGTTTCCCAGACACCGTGATTTAGTTTGGTCTCAGACAAAACAAACAGAAATGCACATAATTGTATCAGGGCCTCCAAACCCATTGTATTCGCCATCGTGCTGAGGAACCCCGGACGGGGCGCCACTGGGGTGAGGTTCTCCCCGTGGCAGCTCACGAGTCCGTCTGTCCACGTCCTGCTAGAAGGGCAGCCTTCCTCCGACTACCCCAGCAGGGCAGAGCACCCTTCGTGAACAGTCTCAGGTGGACTGACTCCTTGGCTGTGAAGTCCTGCTCCACCGGGGTGGATTCGAAAGCGGCTGCCATCTGGCTGGTAGGAGAATCTTTCCTAACACTTTGAATGGACACATTTCAACGCCTTGTACGTGCTCCTGTAGGAGGGTCCTGAGTGCACTTCAGCTGCTTCCTTGACAACTCAGCATGGTCACGGCCAATGACAACTATGGCCCGAAGCTGCTGTGCACAGGGGCTGGGCAGTTTGGGTCCCGGACCCTGGGTTACTAGGCTCCTGCCTTGCTTCGTGCCGGCACTGGCGGCGGGTTGGGGGGTGGCGACGCGGTGAGACAGTGAGCTCGGCCTTCTACAAGGGCACGGCTCTCACCTCTGACCGGCTGGGCCCACTGCCCAGGTCACCACTCCTGATGAGAACGCCGAGGTCTGCTGACCTGTGGCCCTTGCCCAAGGTCACACATTTAGAAAAGTGATCCTCGGATCTGACCCCAGTCCGGCCAGGTTCGCCCCCACTCTTTTTAAGAAGTCATGGTTAAGTGAAGGATCTGGTTGCGACTGCAGTGGTCAGCACTCCCGGCCACGGCCCGTCTGAGCCCAGGCTCCCAGCACAGCTGCCGGTGCGCAGTGGCCGGTCCGGGGATGTGCGCGCCCTCCGGCGAGCTCGCCCTTTCACCGGCACCAACATTGCTTCAGCCACACGGCCCGAAAGCTCGAATCCACGCGTTGGTACCTGGATTCAAGCTCATTTTAGCTGCTACGAGTGCAAGTTGGCTTCCTTCCTCCTCTCTGACCTTACTTTTTGAGGCCCCACGGGTGTTCCAGGGGCTGCGGGGGCCGCGCTTCCTCACTGCTCGCCGACCACGCTGACAGGTGTTTCCCAACCTTCACACGGCAGTAAGTGGTGAGAGACACGGACAGCACCCTGGTAACCAAACTTCTCCGTCTTCCTCTAAACTTGGTTCTTCATGTCCAAACTTTCCCAACAGCTTCGGCAAACGCACACACGCGTTGTGGCCCTGCATCAGAGACCGAAGCCATCAGAAAGGTCGAAACAAGTAGCCCCGGATGTTGTTCTGTAACAATTCTATAGTGTTTGCCATACAGAAACCTAAACAAAGTATCCGACACCTGTAAAAAAGTATCCAGTACCTGTAACAAAGTACCCGACGACACCTGTAACAAGGTATCTGACACCTGTAATAAGGTACCCAACACCTGTAACAAAGTATCCGACACCTGTAACAAAGTATCCAATGACACCTGTACATTTCTCAGCGCCAGCTCACCGCACATGGGCAGCAGGTCTACTGGAACTGCCGAGGACAGTGTTCCAGGTCTACATGTCAGCAGGGCAGCTCTTGGGCTTAAATTGTGCCCCCAATACATCAAGCCCTAACCCCAGATGCCTGTGAATGTGACCTCATTCGGAATTCAGGTCTTTGCAGGTGTCCTGCTAGGATGTGGTCATCCTGGATTAGGGTGGGCCCTCAGTCCAATATGACTGGCATCCTGAATTAATAACAGTGGTCCGGTCACCTTGTGAGCTGAGAAGGGGACAGAGAGACAGAGGCAGACCTCGGCCATGTGAACACAGCTGCCAGCGAGAAGCACTGAGGATCGCCAGCAACCACCAGAGCCGGACAGGGCACGGCAGGCTTCTGCCCTGGGTCCATCGGAGGGGACACGGCCCAGCCAGCCTTAGTGTTGGACTAAAAGCCTCCAGAACCAAGAGAATAAACTCCTGTCGTTTTAAGCCACCCAGGTTGTGGTAACTCGCCGTGGCAGCCTCAGATCTGCAATCAGTACAGCAGCACGGGGCATGCAGCATGAGGCCCAGGAGCTGAAGGCTAGGTTTTCATTAACTAGATACATGGGGCCAGCGCGACCCCTTGGACACGGCTGCCTTACCGGTGTGAATGGCTTCTAACAGCCGTCCAGATGCAGACACTATCGAGGGGATTCTTTAGATTAAAACTGCGAATGAGTAATACTGTTACTAGCGAGCTTTGGGCACACACACACACGCACACACAACTGCTTTAGTGGTCAGTAAAACATCAGTGACAGCTAAGTGACAGTCCGCCACCTCATTATTTACAATGTGCAGCGAAGTGCTCACGACTGAGCTCCTTGAGTTCTGAGCTCACAACCCAAAGTGCTTTCTTCTTTTAGGACCAGAAAGCTCCGTAGTTAAGATTCAGCTGCTATTCAGACTCACTGCAGACTGAACTCATTGTGATGAACTGGACTTTGCATGAAGTATTCATTATTCTCCTTTCAACACTAGTTGTTTTTTGTGTGTGTGTGTGTGTGTGTGTGTGTTTTAAGGCCTATGTTATGAACAAAAACATGAAAAACTAAGGTTCGTGAGGAAATATGATAAGAAATATCATATAGTTGAATTATGAAAATTAGGAGTGCAACTATACCTTCCTGGTATCGGCTCTCGCTGGTGAACCTTTAAATAAACAGAATTTAAAACCAGTTTTGCACACCAGCTTCGATCAAAATATGACGACCAAAGCAGATGTCCGTGCTGGTCGTCATCCGTCTGCTCCACGCACGCCAGACGCCCCGTAAAGGGTGACTGACCACGGAGACTCTGACCCACCATCAGGAGCCCTGTGCTGGGTCTCTCCATTCTCTGGGACTGCTGCTTCATGCCCAGGTGGAGAGACGTGATGAGGACCCAGCTATCAAACCCGAGAGCTGTTCTGAAGCTCCAGAAAGATAAAAATTTGATGTCAAACATAGGGGGCGACGTTGACTCTTGGTCTAACTGAAACAGTTAATGGGAACTATTTCCTACATAGGACTGCACTGCAGACACCAACTGTGACGACCAGCATGGTGGATACAAACATGCAGTTTTACTTAGAGCTACATCTCAAAGAAGTTTGGAAAGGGAACACGTATTTTTAGAAGTAAAACACTTGGCTACGTTAATCACCGTGGTCCGGTCACCCACCCTCTCCACTGTTCTACGAGGTTTCACATAACCCGAAGCGGGAAGGCAGACCTTTCTAACGGCCGTGTCAGAGCTGTGCAGACGGTGAACGCAGCAGCGTGGGGCTCCCAGGAAACATTCAGCTGAGGGACAATGAGAGGAGAGGGACAAGGTTAAAAGCTACACATTTTCTGAACCTTCGAGGAGAGAAAGTCTGTCCTGTCCAGCAAAAGGCAAAGGGAGCTGGAAGGGAGGAGGAAGGACGTTACGATGTCTACAAAGAACTGACAGAAATCATGATCGCCAGTCATTCACAATCCTGGTACCCACGGGAGGGGTGGAGCCTTGAGCCCCCTTTCTCACCGTGGAATATTATACAGCTGTTCAAATGACATTCTTTCCTCATTTGCTTATTCACAATATAGTAAGATGTTCAAATATACCTGATAAAGTTCTGAAACAATATACATAGCATGATTCCATTTTCATTTAAAAGTAAAACATACACACATACGCAGGTAGAATAAAGTCTGAAAAGAGCACACCCAAACTGTGAATGGTCGCAGCAGTCAGTGATGGACTATAAGTGACTTTTTTTTTTAATCCTCACCCAAGGATATTTTCTCATTTATCTTCAGATAGAGTAGGAGGTGGGGAGGGAGGGAGGGAGAGACATCTATGCAAGAGAGACACATCAATTGGTTGCCTCCCACATGACCCCAACCAGGGACAGGGACAAACTGCAACCCAGGAATGTGGCCTTGACTAAATCGAACCCGTGACTTTGGTGCTCACGCCGGCGCTCTAACCGCTGAGCCAAACCGGCCAGGGCTGTGACTGTCACCTCCTTTGGTGCACTGCTCCCTGCCACCTAAATGTTCTCTGCTGAACACTGTCCACTTCACAGAGAAACATCAAAGCTATTTCTGTTCTGGAAGAAATGTCAGTGGAAATTGTAACTAATACTTAAATAACTTGGAGAATTGGATTCATTTTATCATAATCCTGCCAGGACCTGCTTTATCGTAAAAAGGCAAACACCTGTAAATGTATTCCATAGGTATACTGTGGACTATTAAAATAATTAAAGCACTTTGCTCTAGGAGATATTTATGAAAATCTCTCTGTAAACTCAACTTTTTAAGAGAAATTATATTAGAGTTTATAACTTAAATCTTTTATTTCAAATCCCTTTAGGTAAAACAATGTGTATTCCCAAATTCACCTTGTGAAAATCCAGACTTTTTGCTTAAGGAGACAATTATTTTCGTTTGACTTACTCCCGAGAAAGGGACCCATGGCGCCCTAAGGGACCGAGTGATCTGGCATCACCGTCCCCGAAGACTACAGGTCACGGTGCGCCAGCCAGCGCGTTGCCTGCTTCCTGCACGCTCCCTGAAGGCGAAGTGCAGGATTCGGAGATGGGGACACCTTTTCTGTGCCGACCAGCCAGAGCCACTGCCGAGGGAAAAGCTTTATTTCCTCCTTTCAAGCGTCATCCAACAAACCGTTCACAAAGCAAGTACAAGAGCAGAAACCACAACGGCACCCACCTGGGCTGGGCCTTACAGTTACTGCTTCTCCTTGGGAAAAGAATACATGTTTGAACAACTTCATTTAAACATTCCCAATTACACCCATCGCACTTCCCTTTCTCTGAAGTTAGCAACAGACAGGTACATGTTAGGTGACTAGTCTCACAGTCGTCGTCATCTTTCTTCATACTGAAATAACAGAAAGCCTATAAAAGAAAAGGCTCGTTTACATAATAGATCCCACTGTATCAAGCAACCACACACAACCGATACTCTGTAACATGGATAAAAAGTAGGATAAGCTGTTTGAAAGAAAACATAGTTAATAATTTTTTATCTAATTTTAATCAAATGAATAAAATATTTATCTGGTAAAATAGTCTCTGTATTTTAGAATATAAAAAGTGATCACACTTTTTAAAAATAAAAGAATAAACATGTCAATGGAACTGAAATAATTGAAATAAAGTGGGGAGCGTGGGAATCACCACTTTTTCCCCAAGACAGGAAGTAGGAGTGCGTTCACCTGAAGTCAGAAAGGGGGCAGGGCTGAGACCCCAGGTGCCAAGCTGCCAGCTGGGAAGATACCAACTGCCTTTGAAAGGGTCTCGTCTGTCTTTAGATGAAGGTCATTAACATCGTCAGTTTTCTCAGCTAGACTGCGTGTCAGCTGACCAAGCGGTCACTCCTGACCATCCCTGTCCTCCCTGAGCCCACCAGTCAGCTCGAACCCAAAAGAACCAACCACCGTCTTCCCAAGAAACTGCTCATGAGGATAAATCCACTATCTATTCTCAAAAACATAACAACAAAAAGCCAATGTGAACATAGCAACTGACCAGAGTCTCCATGCCCACCTCCCTCTGGAGCCACCCTGGCACCAGCAAAACGCCGCCCACAGGGCCCACAGCAGCACGGTCCCCAGACAGGCTCCGGCCCCGCATCCCTCGAAGCAGCCCACTCGAACCCTGCACTGAGGGGAGACTGAAGTCTTCTCTCCTGTGATAGATACTCCAGAGCTGTGATCCCGGGAACGCCCTTCTCCACGCCAACCTCCGAGACAAAGGCACCGGGGCTGAGCACCTGGCCATCGGGCGCCCGGGGCGCCAAGACAGACCCCACGTTACTGAATCACACCGAGAGTGCTCACAACACTCGGACATCCCAGCTCAAACGTCTTCCTATTTCCCTACGTCCGTAACTCATTGTTGAGAAAACAGCGCATAGAACACAGTTCTATTGATATTAAAATTACGTATGTATGTGTGTGTGTGTGAGACAATTCTCTCTTTCTCTGTATGGCAGAATTTCAGATTATTTTTACTTTATTTATACTTCTCAATGTTTTCATTGCTTACAGTATCACTTTTGTAATCATTAAAAAATTAAGCTATTTTCATTTCACAGGGAAAAAGAACAAATATCTCTAGATTCTGAAGGCAGTTCCAAGCAAGGCTCCGCCAAACGCTCTCGGGAGACTGTTGTGAAGGAGAACCCAGGAGAGCGCAGAGCCCGTGCGGCCAGAGCAGCTCTGCGCGCCCCCACCAGCCAAACACTTGCCCGCGGCAGGTGTCTCACACTGAACAAACATGTAGTTTGGACGTTGACTTCTAGCCATTTGACTTTTAAAATCATTATTTTATGAGCCCTCCTTTTACTCTAGCTTATGTTTTATCTAAATTCAGTGTATTTAGAAGAAAAATTTTAAATCAGCAATGAGATTCTACTAAGCTTTATAGTATATTTTCCAAAGGCCCAATTGATGGAAAATAGAAAAATGGGCAGAGCAGGGTCTGGAAAGGACTCCGTGGCCCAGCAGCGGGCAAGAGCCTGGGCCACACGAGAAACACCTCCCACTCCTCACGGTCCCCACCATGAGCATCGGCCTCTCTGCTGTCCCCCAGCACAGGCCTGCCACCTCGACAGCTGCTCCATGGGCAAAGGACCAAACAAAAGAGGGGGGGGGGGCAGCCTCCGCTGCAGATGGCGTGTGGCACCTCGCCGGCAACACCCCACGCAAAGAGATGGATCGTTTCACCCGACGCTGGGACGAGGTCAGGATGAGTCCTGGGCAGTTAAACGTGACCTGCACCCCAGCGACGACACTGGTCAGACAGTAACTAATTCTTAGCCAGTGACCAAAGGCCGGGGTCCTCCGCTCTGAGGGATGGAAGCCGGGTGCACACGGGCTCCTGGCGAGGCTCACACAAGGCAGAAGCCAACACTTCTCTTTAAAAACTCCACTGAATGAGTTTCTGGAAACAGAGCAAAGCACATGATACATGACCAGGTGAGCGTCTACTTTCTTGCAAACTGGGGGCTCTGGGGGACAAGGGAGCACGAGCAGCAGCTCCCCCAGGAGGGCTCGCGGCCGAGACAGCAGACGTGAGGGGGCGTCCTGGGCAGACGGATGTCCCGCGTGAAGACAACGCCCGCACCGTCTGCACTGCCTCCTCCTTTCACACAGAGGACACAGCGCAGAGGACACAGCGCGACATCCAGCAGCAGCCTGACCTGACGCCGTCGGCATGGCCTCGCTCTCCCAAGAACGTTTTCTGAGCAACGAGACAGACCTCACACCTCCTTCCCCAACTTCAGGTGTTGTTTTGTTTTTTTCCTTTTTAGCATAAACTCATGTTTTAAATGGATCTGAGGAAACAGTCTGTTTTCATTGCTAACAGAACAAAAAGCACAAGTGTAATTTAATTACTTACGATTTACGTATTGCTTTTACTTCCAAAATAGTAACGATAAAAGTTTACCGTATCTTGTTCATAAAACAATCTTCTGAAATGACAAACCCCAATTATGAGGCCAGGTCATAACATATTTTTAAAACCTTTATATTAACCATGAGATTCTCACAAATACAATGCCACAAAATAGTTTACAAAAGCCATATAACAGTCAAAACAGGAGAGACTGGCGGGTGGGCCCGGGGCCTCGGCGTCTGGCGGCCACAGGCTCAACTCCGGAACAGCAGCATCCGCTCGGCGCAGGCCTGCCCCACCAGGCTGGCGTACTGCCGCACGGCCGCGTCCTCGCTTGGGTCCCGCTGCTGTCTCCGGTATACACCGTAAGGCACGATGGCTTTCTTGTGGAACACCCGCAGCCGGTCGGGGTCCTTGCTGCAACCTTCATCCGCTGCAACAACAAGATTCTGGTTAGAAAAGTCACAGAGCAAACGACTTCTCATTTCCCCGTGGAAACACTTACTGGACGGTGACTGCCAAGCACGAGCTGTGCTCTCAGACGAGGTCTCACGGACACTGGGCCCGACCTGAGCTGATAAACATGAGCCGCAGCCTTGCTGGGAGGTGATTGATTCCCGAAACGTCGGGGAGACAAAGAACTGCATGCAACTAAAACACTGGCCTTCGACACCTCTGCATTTTCTCACGATGAAGTGTACGACCCTGGCGCCTTCTGGAGTCAGGCCGACACGCATGTGGCCAGCACGCTGCCTGTCTGACCGGGCATCCCACCCACGCAGCAGTCGGGGCGATGGGCACCACCTGGGA
The DNA here is from genome assembly GCF_014108415.1 of Molossus molossus. Classification (NCBI taxonomy): domain Eukaryota; kingdom Metazoa; phylum Chordata; class Mammalia; order Chiroptera; family Molossidae; genus Molossus; species Molossus molossus. The sequence goes on from NW_023425352.1 coordinate 1,026,081, forward strand.
AGGGGCAGGTGCACACAGCGACGCAGGACACCCAGAGCCTGCCGGTCCTGCCACCAGGGCGGCTCCTTCCCCTGTCCCGTGGGAGAGCACCCGGCTCTCAGCGGGCACCCTGCACCCAGAGGACAGCTGGTTCCCAGCCGTCTCCGCAGTGCACCGTGACCAGGTTCTGGCTGAGACTACACAAGGTGACGTCTCTGAGGCTGCTTCCAGAAACCTTCACAAGGACAGCTGGCCCGCGCCCTCTGCCTCTCCACTCTCCGATCCTCCTCCACTCTGCCCGCGGAACGAGGACGGCAGGCGGGCCATCTCGCCGCAGTCTTGGGGCTTGAGGGGAAGAGCTTGCCCTCAGCTCCCCGAAAACAAAACCAAGTAGGAACCTGGGTGTGTGGACACAGGGACAAGCTGCCGTGCCAGCCGACTGCCCCGCCTGGACGCGGCACAGAATGGAGAGACTCTCTTCGTCAGCAGCTCCTCCTAGGCACCGGCCCTGTTCTCACTCACCAGTTCTAACCCACACAGAACCACGTTACCATGGCACCGAGACGGGCACCGTCTCCTCACTGGCTCGGCGAGGCCACTCGGGAGAACGCCAGACAGTGGCAGTGCCCCAGGACCAGGCTTTTCTCAAGCCTTTCAGGGGGGTGAGGACCTCTGTCCTGAGACGCATGCACACCCGTGTTCATGGACACACGTGAGGATGTTACAGCGACACTCTCGTACGGAAACTGAAACCACCTACACGTCCATCACGAAGACCAGGTTCAACACGTCAAGGTACACACACAACAGAAGGCCGCACAGCAGCACAGACGACGCGAGAGAATCGGGCAGAAACCGCAGACAGTAGGAACCACTGCTCCCGTCACCCCTCTGGCTCCACCAGATGGCTCAGCACAGCTCCCTGGAGGCCTCCGCCTCCTACCCAGCAGCCGCTGCCCTTGCTCCCTGCACCGCCCTCGTCACACTTCGCGCCAGCCGAGCGCTTGCTGCCGGCTTCCCTCCCAGCAGAAGTGCTATGAGAACAGAGACCAGGTGAAAACTGCGACTGCGGTGCCCTTCCATTTCCCGCGTGTCTCAGACGACGGGCGACACACAGCCGTGCCCAGCAGCATGTGCAGGGAGCACACGTCGACCCTGACGGCTATGTCTCAAGAGAAATCCACATTGTGGGACACGCACACACATACTTACACGTGCACAGTTACACACCCCCACACACGTGCGCGCACTGTTACACATCCACACTCATACACACATGTACTCACACTCCCACACACGTGCACACTTACACACCCACACTCGCGTGCACACACGCACTCACACACACCCACGTACACTCACAATCCCCACTCACATACACTCATACACATTCACACACACATATACAAATATTCACATATACACACACTCATACACAAACACATTCACACACACTCTTACACACTCATTTTTCTGGATTTTCTACAATGAGCATAAGGTTGTCATAATGTAAGCAGCTCCAAGGCTGACTGACGCACTCCATTTCTTTGCTGAGCTCGGATCTCCCAGAAGACAGAAGCGAGGTGCCAGTCCCCGCGTCCGTAAGTCCAGGCTGTTCCGGATTTCTCAGGGCCGGCCAGCTGCACCCTCGCTGCTCCAAGCGGCGACCAGCTTCCACACAGCCAACGCAGGCCAGCACTGCACTGGATCCCCCACACGCCACGCTCTGATACTCACGTTGGCTGGATTCCATTCCGAGTTGTTTTGTGATGGAAGCAACAAATAACACATGTTTCTTCCTCAACTGATACTATGTTCTCTGCTAGGTATTCATTAACTAATCAGGGTCAGTCGGTCAAGATCAGTTTCAGAAGAGAAGAAGCACACTGTTCCGCTAGTGTCTGAGAGAGACCCCGTTTCATGGACTTGTCTCACACGCGACCTGCCTCCGTCCCTGAGAGAGTGAGTCAGGGCAACGGCACTGCAAACTGACCTCATTCTGTGGCTGTGCAGTCATCTGAAAGGGGGGTGCTAACTAATGGTGCACCCCCCCCCCAGGAGAAGTGACACGCGAGCAGACCCGCTCCCACTGAGCCAGAGCCGGGAAGGCACGATGGACGAGGAGGGAGGAGCAGCCTCGGATTCCGCTCTCCCAGGGCATGCCCAGAGACCAGGTGAAACAGCACCGTGGCAAGAGGGCTCCTCAAAGCACCTGCTTCATCCCATCGACCCCCAGATCCGGCCCGCTGCCCTGCCTGACCCGCTCTGCAGGAGGAGCTGGGGAGACAGAAGCCAGGGGGCTTCTCCCCACAACCTCTCCCCTCCTCCCCACTCCCTGCTTTTCGGCAGCAGCTCCAGGGGCTCCTGAAGTTGCCGAGGTTCCCGCTCCCATGGGCAGCCCGGCCCTGGGCCCGTTTTACTGTCCAGCCTGCTGCTGCCGACCTCTGGGTCACCTCTCCCCGTACGAGATGTTCTCCACTGTGAACACTGTGGTGGTTCTGGTGTCGCCAGCTGGACACACCAATGTCAGAGTACACACTGCTTCCTACAGAGTCCGCTGTCAAATGGAGACGGAAAACCCATGTGCTTCAAAACGAGAACACTGAGCGTCCACTGGGGCACCACCCTCCCGGGGAAAGGGACAGCACACACAAGGCGCCCTGCCTCCTGCAGCCGGCTCCTCCTAACGTGCCGGCCACCGCCACCCCTGCCACCCAAGGGGAGCGCCGCGGCAGGGAAAGGGCCCTTCAGGACGGTTACAGTCCGACAGACAGACAGACCCTGGTCACGATCGGGGAGAACAGACGAGACGCGGAAACATCACCCAGCTGCACAGTCCTCCAACCTCAACCCCGGGGCTTCCAAGAGCTGGGATTTTAAAGTACGTCTATATGAAAGGATGTTTAAGTTTTCACCTTTATCCTAAAGTATTTTAGGACAGACATACTTTAAGACAAATGAATGGAACACCCTAGCAAATAAAAACATAAGATTTGACATAACATCATCTTCTTTTATGTAGAATAAAATGCCAATCTCTAATTTTTATTCTTTTCTAGTATAACATACAAAAATAAAAACAGAAGATTAGGAAAAGCCCAACATGGTGTGTCGTTTACATCAACTGTTTCAAGTAGACTCTGGTAGGAAGTTTGTGTTGTTTCACTTGTTAAAGCCAGTACAGCCGACCCTTGAACAAAGTGGGTGTTAGGGTCACCGATCACGTGGTGTAATTTCTGACTCCCCAAAGCTTAACTATGGACAGCCCACTGCCGACAGGGAGCCTGCGGACGACATGGCAGCGGATCAGCACGTGTTCCAGATGTTACGTGTGGCACACACTGTTCTCACACTAAGTGAGCTGGGGAGAGAAGAGGCTACTAGTGAGACCAGGGAGAGAAACATGCTCGGTGCTGACACTGCCGAGCTGCTGTGCGCATGCAGATGACCTGTCCGTCTGTCCGTCAGCACCTACCTCTACACTCTTCTATGATGCAAGACGCTGTGCATGTTGCGGTCACTACTAGCACTAACATAAAAACACAACAATAACGGGAAAACCTGCCCCTTGCAGGTGTGCACACCGCTTGTGCATGGACGGCTAGGCCCCAGCACACTTTCCACACCGCTGTGTGCGGTCGCGGTCACGACACAGTGCTGGGGTCGCTCCCCTCACAGAGCCGCTCCCCCGCAGCACCGGTGGGTGCGGTTTCTCCAGCCACGAGCACAGGCTGCAGAGTAAGGTGACCAGACAGTAAGACCCCCGCACTGCACCGATCTGACGGGGAATGTCGCTCGCCTACGTACGGGCAGGCCGTCCACTGCACACGAGCTTGCACACGCTCCGCACGATGAGGGCTTAGGTGCCAACAACCCAGAAACGTCCCCTCCGGTTCTGGCCGCGGTGACGCGGTGACCACACGCAGATTCGCACCCACGCAGCAAGGCTTCCTCCCTGGCTGCACAGCACCATGACTCCCTGCGAGAGCTGCGTGGCAGTGGTTGTCACGAAGGTCATCCTCTGCCCGTCTTCCCGCGGTGGCGGCGGCGGGAGCGGGAGAGGCACGCGCACAGTGACTTCACAGGAACGCACGGCCGGCTCCGCCCTATCGCTCTTCCGTGGCTCCGAGAATGTCTCTGCAGTCGCAATCCTTGCTCCAGGTTTGCCTTCGTCTCAGGGTCCGAGCTCTGAACATCAGCACAGTCTTCACGATCGGGACTTCCTGCCAAACGCCTAAGGTCGCAGGTCAACGGGAGCCTCTCGTCTCCACTGAGCCGCCTCCACCCAGCCCTCTGGTATGGTGCCTACGAGCAGGTGAATCCTCCAGGATCCGTGTCTTTACACCCTCCGCCAGGCTCTGCACGGCATCCGGACGGCGTCCTCCAGCAGGAGCTGCGGGCTCTGCACGGCATCTCTGGGCTTTTTCTGTAGTGACGCCTCTTCCGCGGCGCTGTACTTGCAGACCTTCCTGTCCTTCCTGCCGGGCTCCCACCCTTCCCAGGGGGCACCACGTGTAACGAGCTTTGGTCAGAGATCCTGTGCTGGGGGCAAGTGGCCACTCTGACACCATGGGTGCTGAGCTCATGAGGTTCTGCATGGCCAGGGGCATGGTCCAAACACAGAACCCGGGACGCACTCCCTTACTGGACAGGTGGACCTCACGGACAACACGGATGGAACCAATCCAAAGAAGGGGTCCGGCTGTCTGGGTCTTCCTGTTGCACAACCCAAAGACCAGCAGGTGGTGTTGATCTCTTCCCTTCGAGAGGTGGGGCTGAGCCCTGGCTGCCCTGGCACAGAACAGCACAGCTGGCCGGTCCCTTCCTGCCTGAAATCCTGGTCCCTGCTTCTCCTTCCTCACTAACAGACACCTTCTGGCCTTCCAGAGCAGGGCACTTCCGCCGCACTGAAGACCTGTCCTGGCAGACAGCCTGTCTCCTCGGTGACTCGCTCCCTTTCGTCTAGGACTCACCTGCTGCCCCTTGGTGGCAGAAGCTACTCCTCCTGTCATCCTGACATTTTTAAAGCCAAACCTCTAAAATTATTAACCCATTCCTTGTGGCATCAAAAACGATGCAGCTTTAGACCCCTCACCTTCCTTTTGTCCCATAATGACATCACTTCTTCTCAAATCTTATTAGTCTATAGCAGGTGGCCTTCCTTTGAGAAGCCCTGCCCCCAGGTGAACGCTGCATTTTCCGTACAAGATGCAAAGCTATCTCGCAAGTGCAAGGTTTTGCGCCTGCTGGCGTAGCTGCAGTGATGGCCTCAAACATCTTTTCCTTCGATGGTCCCGATGCGGGATTCACTTATCTCGAAATGACGGCAACCTCCACTGCAGACCTCAGTCCATAGCAAGCACCTCGACTCCTCAAGATGCCCTGACTTTTCTCTGCTTTTTGGGAGCAGTTCCACCATCAATGGTGGTGCTTCAGATGGGCCCATGTGTCAGTCAAGGTTACAATGTTGCACCAAACAGGATGGCAAACACTCCAGAGCCAGGAGCTCGCTTGCCTGCGACAGGCGATTTGCTGGAGAGGGGAGCGCTCACCCGGAGGACCAGCATTACAAGGCTCCTTCGTGGGAACTCACAGCCGCTGAGCCCCGACCGCAACCCAAGTGCCCGAGAGGATCACAGCAGCACAGGTGGCGCTACAGTTACTTTATGTAGTTATGACTTAATAATGCGTCGTAACCTCTGTTTACATTCTTCCCCACAGCAAATGGCGCTGCGTACAGTCTGTTTATGTGCGTAAGTTCTGATCAATTTAAAGCTACATTTTTTATGAGAGATTTGTGTATATTTTATGTTAGTAAATAATAGACTACTATCTACATATATTTTATACATTCATAACATAGGTTTTTCTTAAATTTTTCGCTATTTCTAGGCTACATGGTTCATCTGGTATTTTTCAAATTGTCACAAATCTCCAAAAAAAATCTCCAATATGTTTATGAAAAAAAAATCCATTCATAAGTGGATCCATGTTGTTCAAGGGTCAACTGTACTTCATTTCTATTTATTCAGATTAGAGAAAAGGCTTTAAAATGATATACAAATCAAATTTGGGGGCAATATACAAATTTCAAAAACCAAAGTCCAAGTTGGCTTGTGATGCTGCTATCTATTAATATATATACATACAAACACACAAATGCCTCATAAAATTTCTAAATTTATAGCATTTTTAGAGAAACTTATAGCATAAAAATTAATCAAACTTAATAGTTCTTTTTAGTCCAAATACTTCCGAGGCCTTTATATCTGGATCAAAGTAATCAAATGCATAGTATTCTTATATATCAACCAGCTACGCACTTCTTAACATCATACAGAATTACAAAAAGTGGTAATAATGAATTTTTAAATTCTCATCCTCTTCAGTATTTATTTATCCTAGTCATTTGGAGATACAAATACATTTGGTCTCAGTGTTCTGATACTTCAGAAGTTCGTGGGTTGTTAGGTATTATAAACAACGTGGTGTTCTAACTCACCAGATTATGAAACTCAACCACAACTTCCTACCAACGTACTAGAACACAGCAGTTTCCTTGACTACACTCTCGAGACCACCACATGGAGCACGGAAAGGGAACATAACATCACAGAGACAAGAGCGTATCTTTCCTAAAAACCTAAATTGCAGTTCAAACTTGGAATGTAACTCTAGAACTCTGCCTACCCAAAGATGCCAAGAATATCACCTAAAACAGCCAGTGCCGCCCTGACTGGCGCGGCTCAGTCGGCTGGGCATTGCCTGCGCACGAGAAGGTCTCGGGTTCAGTTCCAGGTCAGGGCTCAGGCCCAAGTTTCAGCTTCAATCCCCAGTCAGGGTGCGCACAGGAGGCAGCCAATCACTCTCTCTCACATCAATGTTTCTCCCCCCCCACCCCTTCGCCCTTCCTCTCTCTCTCAAATCGATTTAACAAAAACATATTGCCTTGGCCGGTTTGGCTCAGTGGTCAGAGCGTCAGCCCGTGGACCAATGAGTCACAGGTTCGATTCCGGTCCAGGGCATGGACCTCAGTCCCAGTTCATCCCCGGCCCTGGTCGGGTCGTGCGGGAAGCAGCCTGTCGATGTGGCTCTATCACACTGATGCTTCTCTCCCTCCCTCCCACTCGATCTGAAGATAAACAGAAAAATGTTCTTGGGTGAGCATTAAAAACAAAACCCAAAAAACCCTCATATTTACAACTGCCAGTAATTTAAGGAAAGGGAACAGAGGTCAACAAGACATGTAAGAGAATGAAAAGAATGATACAACATAAATTTTAAAATATTTCAATAACTTGAACTAACAACAAATTTTCTGGGAATTAGTCATCTCCGAAATTACTACTCAGTGAGCATGTTACTCTTAAATATCCCTTTAAAGCATAAAAAAAAGCTTGTTCTGAAACTCAAATAATATAGAAATCCATGGACAGTGACGTCAGCCCCCATCCACAGCCTCTCTCCTTGGGCCACCAAACCTCTACCCAAGTACAGGTTTAACAAGTTCATGAGATACATGTAAATATGTAAATGCAGAGTTTTCTATCACATTTTTGTCATACCTTAAATTAAGGCCATCAAATCAAATCAATCACCTTTTCAACAGGTGCACTGTGTTCAGGTCAGAGACCACTGATCATTAAAGACAAAGTAACTCGTTTCTGTTTTCTGGGCATAACAGTCTGCAGTTTTATGATTAGTTACAGTGACAATAAAGACAGGTGCTGATTCTTGGCACATTATTCATAGTTTTAAGACCAACTTGAAAGCTAAACAACGAAAAAAAATACCAGATACTTAAAATATTGAAAATAGCCCTGGCCTGTTTGGCTCAGCGGTTAGAGCGTCAGCCTGTGGTCCAGAGAGACCCGGGTTCGGTTCCCGCTATGGGCATGTACCTCGGTTGCAGTTTGTCCCCAGCCCTGGTTGGGTTGTGTGGGTGGCAGCCAGTCGATGAGTCTCTCTCACAGGGATGTTTCTCTCTCTCTTCCTCCCTATCTCCCTCCCGCTCTATTTGAGGATAAATGCAAAAATGTCCTCGGGTAAGGATAAAAAGTGTGTGTGTGAATATAAATATAAATGTAAATATATATATATATATATATACATATATATATATAAATAAAATAAGTTGTTAGGATTTATTTATTAAAATTTTTTTAAAAAAAGGCATCCTAAACCCTCAAAAACCCGTGTGGTCACCTTGCACTGTCCCCTGATGAAAGCCCTCTCCGTGCTCGGGGGCAACCTACTCAACCACACCGCCCCGCCCCGCCCCGCCCTGCCCCACACCACCTCACCCTGCACCGCACCGCCCCACACCGCCCCACACCACACCGCCCCGCCCCGCCCCGCACCACCCCACCCTGCAGCACACCGCACCACACCACCCCACCCTGCACCGCACCACCCCGCACGGCACCACCCCGCCCCGCCCCGCCCCGCACGGCACCACCCCGCACGGCACCACCCCGCACGGCACCACCCCGCACGGCACCGCACAGCCCCGCCCCACCCCGCACCGCCCCGCCCCACACCACACCACCAGCAGCCCCTCGGGGGACCTTTCGGGCGGTGGCAGAAGCAGCCAAGCTGGGCACAGCCTGCCACCCAGTGAGGGACGCTGCCCACTTCCTGGGATGTCCTGGGGACACGGGCCACAAGGACTCTCTCCACCTTCCGTTCTAACGTATCACAATCAATTCCGTCAGCTGAAAACCAGAGGCAACCCCGCAAACTGCTTTTCTGGGCCACGCCGGGCCGACTCGCGATACCAGCATGCTGTCGACTCGATGATGTCTTCGTCTTCAAGGAAAACGGGGGACAAACAACTGCTTGATTTCCCCCAACTTGATTCACAGGAGATAACTACATCACAGGTGCCTTCAAAGAGAAAGAATCTCGAGATCAAAGCTTCACTTCTCCTTCTTAGGGGACTCAACTCATCATTATTCTCACAGACTCGATCACTCACAGGCTTTCCAGTTCTATTCCTGCACTTTGCTACTTATCGCTGCGGCATTATTACAGAAACATGGAAACTCTCTCGTGCGGACAGCTGCATAAATAAATGGCAGGCACCGGAATGTTAGCGAAGCTTAATTTTTGTAGGCAAAGTATGATACCACGGAAGAACATGCATTTTTAAAATCAAGCATGAAAGAACTAAACTCAGGAGTCAAGCTCAACCAGGGAAGGTCCAAAGTAAAATATGACTTGGAGTATTTCACAGAGGCACTAATGAACATTTTCCTAACTGTGAGGGAGGGAGCAGAGACCGGAGAGGGAGCGTTCCTATGGCAGCAGAAGCTGCAAAGCGGAAGGGACCACGAGAATGGAGCCAACTCCACCAGCTCACCCCTCAGCCCTGACTCTGGGATCACAGATACTGTTTGGTAAAACAGTGAACTAAGAAAACAAACCCAAGCTTAGGTTATTTGTAAAATATCATTTAATAACAGCTTTTGGGAGATGTGATTCTCATACCATACAATTCAGCCTTTTAAAGTGTACAAATCAATGGTTTTTGCGTATTTACAGCTGTTTAGCCATGACCATCAATTTTAGCTCATGTTCAGCATCCCAAAAAGAAACCTCATACCTGCTTTCTGTCCCTCACTTTTCTCCCCAGCATCCTGAGCTCTAAGCAGCACCAACCCACTTCCTGTCTATGGAATCACATGCATGTGACTTTTTGGGACTGGTCTCTCACTCACACGTTCCCCAGGACCATCTGCTCCGTGCAAGTGTCAGCCCTCCAGCCCTTTGTACCGCCAAGCGACACGCTGCTGCAGGCACCCCGCTCCCATGCACCCCGCCTGCAGCTGCTTCTGTGGGTGAGTCCTACCCAACACCAAGAAGGCGCCACCCAAACCCTCCCTGACGCCACCGTCACCTGACTCACACTGTTAAACTATCACGAACAATGTTATAAACGCTCATGTACAAGTTTCTGTTTTCGCTTCTCTTGGCTCTCCACCCAGGGGGAAATGGCTGGGTCCCAGGCTCCTCCGGGGCGAGCCGAGGGAACCCCTGCCGTCTGTTTTCCAGGCGCCGCACGCGTCACGGCCCTTCCAGCCCAGGCAGCCACGCGTCCTCACCGGCAGCACTGGCCGGGTCTCCACCGTAGCGCCAGGGTGCGAGGTCGTCCACGGTGGTGTGCCGTGCATCTATCTCCTTGACAGCCGGCCACGCGGCTTCTTTCATTTGCCTGTCGGCCATGCGTTTCTCTTTCGTGAAGAATCTATTGAAATCACCTGCCTCTTTTCAGACGGGCTGTCTCACCGCTGAGCTGGAGCGTTCCTTCTTATTCTTGTCGACACGCGGTCTGCGGACACGGCCCCCTTCTCTGGACGGTGCTTACTCTGCTGACGGTGTCTTCCTTCATTTCGATGAAGCCCAATGTACTTTTTCTTTTGTTGCTTATTTTGTTGCCATACCTGAGAAACCACTTCAAATTCTAGGTCATGACAATTTACCTTTTTATGAGTAAAAGATTTGCGGTTTCAGCTCTTACATTTAGTCCCATTCCATTTTGAATTAATTTTTGTGTATGGTGTAGAACAGAGAAACAATTGCATTATTTTGCATGGATATCCAGTTGACCCATTTGCAGCAAAGATTCTTCTCCCCCTGGAACGGGCTCAGCGTCCCGTCTGCACTCTCCAGGGCACTGCCCTGTGCACCCGCCTGTGCCCGGGCCACAGTCCACCGCTGCCCCTTTCTCAGGACCACCGTGGCTCTCCCAGTCCTTTCGCTTCACGTGACTCTTAGGACCAACCGTTACCTCTGCAAAGAAGTCAGCTGCACTTTAACATGCCTTCCAGCTCATGCGGTTTGCAATCTTTTTCTATTGATTTAGGTCTTCTACAATTTCTTCCAACATTTTACATTTTTCAGAATATAAGTGTTACACTGCTGTTAGATTTACTCCTAAAACTTCTATTCTCCTTATTAGAGGCAGTTATTTAACTTCTTATTGTAAATTAAGCTGTTGACTTTATTTACTCTTACATGGTTCACTGTGAGTGTACAGAAACAAAAGTGATTTCTGTGTTGACCTTCTGCCCAGCAACCCTAATGAGCTTGTTCATTATTTCTGATAATTTCTTGAACACATATTTTAGGATTTCCTATATACAAGGTTATGTCATCTCCATACAAAAAGAGTTTTATTTCTTCTTTGCCAATTTGGATGCCTTTAATTTCATTTTCTTCCCAAACAGCCCTGGTGAAATATCATTTTTTTTTAGAAAATAAAAAGTAATTTTGTTAAACTAGTGATATGATGTTGACCAAGAAGGAAAACTTCTTGGCTCAAAGAGATCATATTACAAAATGTAAAACATGAGTCACCAAGATAACCCTAAGCAGCAAGAACTTCAGACTCGCTTCAGTGGTGGGTCACATGGTGACCGGCCTGAGAGAGGTCAGGAAGGGGAGGAGGGCACGTCCAGACCGCAGTCCATGGCATGCAGTCTGCCAGCCTACCTCCTGCCTCGGGCACTGCAGGGAGCACCTGCTGACCTGCACATCCCTGTAAGCGACCAGGACAACCCTCTGCTCATGACAAACAGGTCACACACCCTCCAATTTCCACTCTACGTGTTCTGACCCTTAAATACTCTCTTAAATACTTCTAGCTCACCACCAAGGTTTACCCAAACGAAGGCTGGATTTAAAACCTGACAACAATACAATGAAAAAAATATGCAATCAAACATGCAGAACACGGCACTGCAGAATCCTTCAGAAACGACGGGCACCTGGCTGGCCCAGTGCTGTGAGTTCAGGCATCAGGGCCCGTGTGGTCAAGAGACCTGCTCCATCGTCGCGTGAGCAGACACACGGAGAAAGATGAGAGTCAGGTCTGTCAGAGAAGGGAGGTGCAGTGTGGCAGGGAGAAGGGGACAGGTCCTGAGGGCCAGGTTGGCACTGGAGGTGCTGGGGAAACCCAGAGCGTGAAAGCAGGTAAGAGTGAGTGTGTGTGAGTGTGTGTGTGTAAGTGTGTGGGTGGGTGAATTGAGAGTTGTGAGAGTGGGGAGGAGTATGTGTGTGGGGGTGAGTGGGTGTGTGTGGGGGGAGTGTGAGTGGAAGAGTGTGTGTGAGGGAGGGTGTGAGTGGGAGTGTGGGGGGTATGTGGGTGTGTGTGGGGGTGAGTGAGTGTGTGTGACTGGGTGTGTGTGGATGTGAGAGTGTGTGACTGGGTGAGTGGGTGTATGTGTGTTGGTGTGTGAGTGGGTGTGTGGATGTGAGTGGGGGTGAGTGGGGGTGTGTGGGTGTGAGTAGTGGGTGAGTGGATGTATGTGTGTGTGAGTGTGTAGGCGGGTGTGTGAGTGGGGATGTGAAGGTGAGGGGGTAACTGAGTGTGAGTGTTCATCCCCTGGCGCTGTCTGTAAAAGGTCTGGAAGCAGTACAACCTCACTTAGGAACAATGAGTGTGCTCACTGCCCAGGCCTGTTTTCCAAGCAGCGCCCTCCACAGACAGACCCTACAGGCACAGCTGGGTGGAAAGTACAGGAGGAGCCCGAATGTTCTCTAACAGAAGGTAAGCAAATGCTCAGAGGACGATGGGACATGTCAAAAGAACACAGAAGTCACCTAGAGAGGGTTCCCACTGGCCCAATCTGAGACCATTTTAGCATTCAAAATAAACAGAGTAATAATCATACTACATTGGCGAAAACAGGGTTCCATGAGTGCACACCGACACCCCGTCAGGAAGGAAGGCACCAGCCCATGGAAGCAGAAGGGATCACGGAAATAGGATGTCATCACTTGGCAGCCACCTCAGTAATAAATGATCCAAACGAGCACTATCAATGAATGCGTTTGATAAAATTTTTACATGGTCTCAAAGTTTATCCCTACAACATATTTACTAACACTTCCAAAATCTTACTAACTGTACACTTGGGACATATCACTTTACCAAGGGACACACAATCAAGTCCCCAGCAGTGAGATGGTTGTCAGGTGTGCCTCCTGATAACACACCACTTCCCAGGATGTTCTTGTCAAAACTACATATCTCAATCGAATTATAAAGAAACACTTATTTGCAAGGATACATACAGCCCACGTTCACTGCAGCTTTACTCGCGTGGCCAAGACGTGGAGACAAGCGTCCTTCACTAGATGGCTAGGTAACGATGTGGTCCACATCCACACTGCACTACTACTCAGCTGCCTTTCGCAGCAACATGGATGGACCTTGAGAAGATCATGCTAAGTGAAATAAGTCGATCAGAAATTAATTTCCCCCAAAAAAATCTCTGTATGCTGATGGCTTCACTGAGATTTCTACCAAACATTTAAATAATTAACACCAAGTCTACACAATCTCTTTCAGAAAATAAAAAGGGAGAAAACACAAACCAGGCAAAGACAGTATAAAAAAGAAAACTACAAACCAGTATCCTTTATAAACATGAAGGAAAAATCCTTCACAAATTATCAGCAAACAGAATTCAGCAGTTGTGTTTATTCTGGGCATACAAGGCTGATTCAGTGTTTGAACACCAATCAATATAATCCAGATAGTAACAGTTTAGAGAAGAAAAATCACACGATTGCATCAAATGATGCAGAAAATGCACATGACAAGTTCAAAAACCATGAGTGACGAGAACTCTCAGAAAACTAGGAATGGAGAAAAACCACCCCAAACCTGATAAAGAACAGATGCATTCCCCCTAAGATTAGAAACAGAAAAGGATGTCTACTCTCACCATTTTTATTCAAAACAGTGCTGGAAGTGCTAACCATTGCAATATGGCAAGAAAAGAAACTAAAAAGTATTCATATTAAAAAATAAAACTGTTCCTATCTCCATATAACACAATAGTCTAAGTAGAAAAACCTCAAAGGATACAAAACAAATTCCACTAGAAAAATAGATGAGTTCAGCAAAGTCACAGGATGTAAGATTAACACACAAAATCACATCAAATGATGAGATTTCATATTGCAAATCACCTATCTGATAGGGATTAACATCCAGAATATAGAAAGAACTCCTCAACCTAAAACTCAACAACAGAAACACCAAATAAGTTGATTTAAAAAAAGGCAAAAGACCTGAAGAGACTATATTCTTCAAAGAAGATACACAAATGGCCAATAGGGACACGAAAGGATGCTCAACATCACTAATCACTAGGGAAACGCGAATTAAAAGCACACTTCTCAATTCAAATCATTCTTGGGATTATTTTCTTTCATTTCTCAATGTGATGTAAATGTTGAAATTAATCAGGTCGTAATAGCTTTAAATTGTTCTGTGTTGAGCCATTTTTGGAATAAAGATGGTACCTAAAATCTCCGTAAACTCCAATTCACCACAATGAAATGTCAGGAAATGATGCTATTGTTTTGTTTGTTCGTTTTTAACTTATCTTGATGAATGTATTACAGCTGCCCCTCCTTTTTCCCCCCTTGACCCCCTTCTCCACACTCCCACCACCCTCCTGCCTCCTCAACACTATTGTCTGTGTCTACTGGTTATGCATATATGCATATAAGTTCTTTGGTTTCTCTCTTCCCACCCCACCTCCCTCCTTCCCTTTGAGGTTCATCAGTCTAATAACCAATTTGTACTTCTTAATCCCTTCATCTTTTTCACCCAACCCCTTCCCATCTGGCAAGCAACAAAAAGTTCTCTGTATCTATGAGTCTGTTTCTGTTCTGCTTGTTCATTTTGTTTGTAGATTTGATTGTTGATAGATATGTATTTATTGCCATTTTATTGTTCATATTTTTCTATCTTCTTCCTCTTCAAATATTTCTTGCCAGTCCCTCTTGGCCTGCAAAGTTTCTTTTGAGAAACTGGCTGAGCCCTGGCTGGTTTGACTCAGTGGTTAGAGTGTCAGCCTGTGGTCTGGAGAGACCCAGGTTCAGTTCCCGCTAAGGACACGTACCTCAGTTGCAGTTTATCCCTGGCCCTGCTTGGGTTGTGTGGGTGGCGACCACTCGATGTGTCCCTTTCACGTCGATGTTTCTCTCTCTCTCTCTCTCTCTCTCCCTCCCTCTCCCCCCCCCCCCCCATCTCAACAAAATATCAAAAAATGTCCTCAGGCGAGGATAAAAAAAAAATTCAATAAAAGAAAGAAATTGGTTGACAGTCTTATGGGAGCTCCTTTTTAGGTAACGAACTGCTTTTCTCTTGCTGCTTTTAAGGTTCTTTCTGTCTTTAACCTTTGGCATTATGATGACGTATCTTGGTGCGGGTTCATCTTGTTTGGGACTCTGTGCTTCCTGGACTTGTATGTCTGCTTCCTTCACCAAGTTAGTGAAGTTTTCTGTCATTATTTTTTAAAATAGGTTTTCAATTTCTTGCCCTCTCTCTTCTTCTGGCACCCCCATGATGAGAATGTTGTTACACTTGAAGCTGTCCCACAGGCTCCTTATACTATCCTCATTTTTTTTTTATTCTTTTTTCTTTTTGCTGTTCTGATTGGGTGTTTTTTGCTTCCTTATATTCCAAATTGATGTTTTGCTTCTTGGTTTCACCTACTCTATTACTGATTCCCTGTAAATTATTCTTTATTTCAGTTAGTGCATCCCTCATTTCTGACTGGCCCTTTATTGTGCTCTCTTGAGGTCCTCACTAAGTTCCTTGATGTTTTCACAAAGTTCCTTGAAATTCTCACTAAGTTCTTTGAGTGTCCTTATAATCAGTGTTTTGAACTCTGCATCTGATTGATTGCTTATCTTCATTTCATTTAGTTCTTTTCCTGGAGTTTTGTTCTGTTCTTTCATTTGGGACTTGTTTCTTTGTCTCCTCATTTTGGCTGCCTTCCTGTGTTTGTTTCTATGTATTAGGTAGAGTTACTATGTCTCCTGGGCTTCTTAGGGTGGCCTGTTGTAGTAGGTGTCCTATAGAATCCAGTGGCACAGACTCCCTGGTCACCTTGAGGTGCTGGGCCCTCGAGGTGCACCCTTCATGTACACCCTTCTGTTGTAATTGGGTCTTGACTGCAGTCTCAGTGTGGCTTCTATAATTTTGTAGTGGTAGGACTTTCATTTAGCTCTATTTAGGGCAGTTCTGAAGGACGTTTGTTCTGTAGTTTCATTGTAATTTTGATGTGGTTGTGGGAGGAAGCGAGTACTGTGTTTACCTATACTGCCATCTTGACCGGAAGTCAGGAAACGATGCTTTTGTAAACAACCCACCAAAAAGACCCAGGTGCACTTGGAGTGAAAGGCTCTGCCTCCTGCCTCACAGCCTGGACGAGTCTCCGCCTGCTTCTCCCGAGTGCTCACCAGTTCCAGAAACAGGCACTCTGTGGAGAACACCCACGCTCCAGACCTTTCAGTAATTGGCAAAGCCCAACTGACCCTTCATTTGAAGAGAGGAATTTGGGCCCCAAACCTGACAGTGACTCTGGTAACTGTGGTAACTGTGGAGCTGAATTTACAGGTACTTTTCAGATAGCCTGAGCTGTCTTGCTGCCGCTGAAAAGCGCTGGGGTGCTGGTCCCCCTCCGGTGCACACAATCACCAGAGTGCTCTGGTTCTATCGTCTTTGGAGACCACCTGCGCACAGCAAACTCCCTTCTGAGGTGACAGAAAGTGTCAAATGATAAGCTCTGCGAGTTCAGAGGAAACGTGTTTTCTTGGAGCCCCTCACTGCTGCAGGTTTTGGGGTTCATGCTTTCGTCTTTACTGGACCCCCACCCTTTCTCTGCTGCAGGTACCCCTGTGCTCCCCGAGTCTCTGCTGTGCTTGCCTTTGTTCTCACTGGCTCGTGGTGGAGCCCTTCCTACCTGACGACTCAGGTCTCCCTCAGCGACAGGTGCTCTTGGTTTGTTTTCATTTCAGTACGTTACACTAAAAATGTCTACTTTTAAGCATATGTTTTAACAATGAAAAGGTGCAGGGCCCTATAAAGAACATCAAAATCCCTTTCTCATTATTAAATAAGTAAGCTAACCAGCAGCCCAGTCAGTCAAGGCAAAATTTCTCCACCAACACACTGAACCATGGGCAGCAGCAGAGAACCCTTTGACCCGGCCGCTCCCGGGACCCCCAGTGTCCCAGCGGCACTGCCAGGCTCTGACCAAAACCGAGGCCCTGCTTCCTGTGGCTCAGTGAACGGCTTACTCACTAGTCCCTGAAAGGGGAAACTTTCTAAATTCGTTTTTAAAGCTCACAAAGCCCCTTTAAGAACCCTCCCTGTGTCCCGAGCACCACTTCCTCAGTCTCGCCCGTTCGAGAACCTGCCAGGGGACTGAGCCTCTCTCAGCGCGGTGCTCTGTCCTTTCATCCACACACACTTCCGTGTCATTTTAAAATCTCAACTATTCCTTCGATGTATTTTGAAAAACAAAATAACTAAGTATTGTGACTAAGAGTCAATGAAGCAGAGAAGCAAAGCATCATTTTTTAATCTGCTGTAGGCTGGGGTCTGGCAGACGAACAGAAGGTGACCGTGAGGCATGCACCCTGGTGGCCTGGCTGGCCCAGGACAAAGTGTGTTTGCTGAGAATCTCCCCTGCAGGCAGCCAGGGGCAGCCGAACAGGAAGAATGCCAGGCTTGGCCGTAAGGTCGGCAGAGACACGACCGCAAGGACATGACTGCTGAAAGCACAGTGTAACCAAGGGAACTGCTGAGAATAAACCTGGCTGCACCCAGAGATCGGGAGCACTGCTCCCTTGCGATGGCCCCTCCCTCCAAGGCCTGTCCTCTGTGGCTCATTGCACTGATGACCCCCAGCAGGCTGAGAGTCCGAAACTGGTGACCCTGACATGATCAGCAATGTAATGGTATGCGAAAGGGAATTAGGACCCGGATCAAAGGGAAAGTGCACTCAAGTTATCTCGAGTCAGCGGCCCAGGTTTGGGCGAGCGGCCGGCACACCTGGGGAGTGTGAGGGTTTCCAGTAGGACAGCACGGGGCCGGACTTTCCAAAGACCAGTGACTTCACCTGCAAGTCTTACAGCAGCCTGGGAGCAGCTCAGCCCCAGGGGGGAGCGGAAGCTCTCGCGGCTTCTGAGGGACGCGCGGGAGCACTGCCCACGGTCCCTAAGCAGGGCACGCTGGATTCCGACGTGTGGTTCAGAGTGGGAGCAACTTTTAGGGTGTGCAAGGATTTGGGGTGTAATCTCTACACCTCGACCCTTCTCTCATGGCGACTGCTAGTTACAGCGCTGCAGCCGCTAACCAAGGAGATCAGTCCCAGCAGCGCAGCGGCTCCAACCTCCCCTTCCGAGGAGACTCCGGAACCAACCACCCCAACAGGGTCATCAGAAGAGAACTTCCCCCCCTTTGAGGAGGACCCCTCAGCATCTGAATGCCCAGCTATGGAGGGCTGTCTTAGAGAAGGTAGGAAAGCTGGGGGTTATGGAGTTTTCCCAGCCATTATTCGGCCGGGTCAACAATCTGTGATTGACTGTTTGTCCTATCAAGTTTTTAAAGAATTCAGGCAGAGCGTAATGGAAAATGGTTTTCAAAGTTCCTTTACCACAGGAATACTGGAGGGAGTACTAATGGTTATCAGATGCTCCCTGGGACTGGGCGGCACTCATGGGAACAGTGCTGACCCCCGATATGCAGTGTGGAGGCTGCAGTATCAGGAAGGAGCCACAGCAGGGGCTGAATGGCAGGGCCCTGCAGAGTTATTGCACGGGGGCAAGGGTGTGCCTGTGTTCTGTCTCCTACAGGTCCCAAGTGGTTGGCGCTTGGTGGATACGACCGCACCATGAGCAGGAAGAGCCTGCCCTTCAACCTGGTTCCTCAGAAGGCGCAGCTGACCTTGGACGCTGATCCTAACACGCTGAGTCTCGGGGCCCCTCTCGAACCTCTCCTGGGGTGACCAGGGGAAGCCTTAAGCAGCTGCAGCAATGTTCTGGGGAAGTTCTAGCCAGAGTGGGACTCCTCCACCCGGAGAGGACGTTTTGGCTTCTTATCTGCGTCTCCACACAGTCTGCGGTGGGTGTTTTGTGCTGCTTGTTTATACTATTGAGCCCTGCAGCAGAACATTTATATTGGACTCACATTATGGACCCCCCTTTATTCCGCCCTGTCACCGGGGGGGATCCGGAGGCCCGTTAGCTAGCAATGACACTCGCTGGCAAGAGGAACTTGGCTTCCCCCAGATGGGCCGCTGCTAGAGAACGCGGACGGGGTCCAGGCCAGTGCCAGTTTCATTTCCACTGGAGCTCCCTTCCCCCATTTGTCTGTCCATCCATGAAACCCCTGGCTGGGTGCACAGACAATGACAGTGGCCTTTGTACTCTAAGCCGGCCACAGTGGCCAGGCTGCCCACTTGCCCTTTATCACAGGTGTTGGGCTTAGAGCACAGAATCTCTCTCAAAATTCCAACCCCCCAGTGTCCATCCCCACCTGCGCTATGTTTCAGGGAACCAACCTCGAGTCCCCGGCCCCACACTGGAAGCCTTGCCGCTTGAGAGAGGTCGGTCCACAGGAGCCCAATTTGTTTGTTGTTTTTTTTTGTACGTGCCCCTAGCGGGAACCAACCCCAAGACTCTCTGGTCCGCAGGCCAGTGCTCCAACCGCTGAGCCAAACCGGCCCGGGCTGGCCCAATTCTGAGTCTTATTAGTCCCCTTATGGGGTCCACAAAAATGTTTGTCCAGCAGTCACCATGAGTTAAACTTCTTCGCACCCTCTAGCGCCTCTATTTCATGGACCAATGGAGGTCTCTAGGGACCTGTTCTCAGAGATGTCTACAAAAACCACACTGGCTCCTGGCACACAGAAATATGAGACTGGGTTTGCCTTTCTATGAGATATCATCTCATGGGAATCATACCCACAGTAGCAATTCTGCTCTGACACTGACTACTAAGCACACTGGTTCTGCAATGATTTGCATCTCTCACCCATATATGTTCTTGGCTGCCTCTTCTTTATCTCTGAAAGTAATAACAGATTTAACATTTGTGTTAATCAGCCTTACTTTCTAAGCTGCATTACTCATGGAAACACAACACCACCTAATGTCACTAGCATTGTCCCCACGCACGGCAGAGCAGAAGGATGGCTAGCAGCAACCCGTACCCGGCCATGGGCAGGTGGACCTGGCCTGGCACAATGAGCCGAAGCATCTGGGCACCCCCGTGAAAGGAGGCTGACTGGGTGGCTCACAGCGTTCATCACTTCAGCCACAGTCATCGCTGCGACTGCGGCTGTTTCAGTCACGGCCTCGACGGACTCGGTCCAAACTGCACATACTGTGGCTGGAGTCGTGACCAGTGCTACTAAAAATGTGACTTCCCAGACAGAAATTGACCAAGGAGTTCTGACTGGATTAGATGGCTCAGAGCAGTGGTTCTCAACCTGTGGGTTGCAACCCCTTTGGGGGTCGAGCGACCCTTTCACAGGGGTCGCCTAAGACATAACAGTAGCAAAATCACAGTTATGAAGCAGCAATGAAAATAATTTCAAGGTTGGGGGTCGCCGCAACACGAGGCTGAGAACTGCTGCCTCAGGGAGGCGCAGGGCGGGCGGCGTGCAGAGCCCTGGGCCCCCCGCGCTGGGCCTGGAGCTGTCACAGCATGTGTGTAGCTGCAGTGCCTGGAACGCCCCCCCCACAGCTGGACATGGACAGCAACACATACGTGGAGCATTTGCTGGCAACCTGGGGGGGCAAGGAGCTAATCTGAAAAGGCTCTGGAAGCACAGTCAGCAGCTACGCAGCACGTGCTCCACAGAATGTTTCAAAGGCAATCCCAGAGACCATCCAGAGCGAGGGTTGAGGGTTGCAATCTGAGAGTCTGGGTTTCTCCCGCTATTGCTTGTTTTCCGGTTTGTGTTGGCCTCATGGTTCCCCGAGGACCCTGGCGAATGGTGTCCTCTCTGCAGAAGACCGAAAAGCGAGTCATGACGCTCCTGACCACCGCAACCATGGCGATTCCTCAATTATAAGAAAGCAAAAAAGGGGGAGATGTAGGGTTGGGGGTTTGGTGGATGGACCAGTGTAACCTTGAGGTGTGCATTCCGCGGCCTGGCTGGCCGACGACAGTGCGAGAGGAGAACCGGAAAACTGCCCAAGGGAGCGGGTGTGGGCGGGAACAGGAAGAAAGCTGGGTCGGCAGAGACGCCACCTCCAGGACATGACGGCTGAAAGCAGTGCAGCCGCGGGGACGCTAAGAGCGTGACACTGCGCCCCGAGACGGGAGCGCTGCGCCCCGAGACGGGAGCGCTGCTCGTCGGCCGCGTGGACCGCTGCGCCCCGAGACGGGAGCGCCGCTCGTCGGCCGCAGCCGGGCCGGCACGCTCCTCTCCCCCCGGGAACTGCAAGGTCTTCAGACTGGTTTCCTGAGTGTCTGGCTCGGGGAGAGATGGCCGCAGTCTGTCATTCAGAGCCAGGACTCTGCTGCCAAAGCAGACTGGCACCCCTGGCAGAGCCAAACGGTACAAGTGAACTGGCTGCTCCCTTCTGACCAGGAATGAAACCCCAGACCTCTCGGTGACGGGACGACGCTCCACCCACGGAGCGGCAGGCTTCACAGTGACAATGTAGCATGATAGCTGTCAGGTGCACTGCAAAGAAACTTTGTTTTCTGAAAGCGTTAAAGGACAAGGATTATGCAAATTCAGTAAACTAGTCCAGGTAGATTTATTTAGATTTAGTCAGTATCTCAGTCCCTAATCCCTCCCTCCCAAGGCTTTCTAACTTCGGTCAGCGCAAAGGGTTTTTTAATCCAGACGCGGGAGGAATTCCTTTCGAAGCCCCCATGAGACCGCGTGTGACAAGCCTGCGGGGCTCGCGCAGGCGCAGGCAAGGGCAGCCCGAGGAGGAAGGCCGGCAGCATTGGCATGTCCCAGGGCTCCTTCCCATGCACCTGTCCCACTGTGCCATCCTCCCTTCGGAAGACAGACCCCCCACCAGGGAGCTCACTCAGACTGAGTGTGACGTGAGCGCTGGGCCCTGGGCAGGCCTCTGACCTGACCTCGGACCCTGCACCACTCCTCTGCTGCTGCCTGGTCAGACAAGTGATGTTTGTTTAGAATAAAATACTTTTTTTTTTATCCTCACCCGAGAACATTTTTGCATTTATCTTCAGATAGAGCAGGAGGGAAAAAGGGAGGAAGAGAGAGAGAGACAAACATCGACATTAGAGAGAGACACATCAAGTGGTTGCCACCCACAGACCCCAACTGGGGCCGCAGACTGCGACTGAGATACGTGCCCTTAGTGGGAACTGAACCCCGGACTCTCTGGTACATGGGCCAACGCTCTAACCGTTGAGCCAAACTGGCCAGGGCTAGAATAAAATATTCTTAACAAAGCATATTGACTGCATGATATAAAATCAATGGGCATGGCATTTCAGTCCAGAGTTTGTCCCAGATAAGTGTATGGGGTCACATCTTACTCAAAAGTCAGACACATCGGAAGAAGAGACACTTTGGTAGACAAAAATTGTTACATTACACACAAAACAAAAGCAAAGAGTTATTCTTAAAATGAGGCATATGGCCCGGCCGGTGTGGCTCAGTGGTTGAGTGTCGATCCTGCACCAAGAGGTCGCCGGTTCAATTCCTGTTCGGGCACATGCCCAGGTTATGGACCTGATCCCCAGTGGGGGGTATGCAGGAGGTGGCCAGTTGATGTTCTCTCATAGATGTTTCTATCTCTCTCTCCCTCTCCCTTCCTCTCTCTCTAAAATCAATAAAGGGCCCTGGCCGGTTTGGCTCAGCGGTTAGAGCGTCGACCTGCGGTCCAGAAAGGCCTGAGTTCGGTTCCCGCCACTCGATGTGTCCCTTTCACATCGATGTTTCTCTCTCTCTCTCTTCCTCTTTCTCCCTCCCACTCTATCTTAACAAAAAAGTGAAAAAATGTCCTCCGGTGAGGATAAAAAATAAATTAATTAATTTAATTTAATTAAATCAATAAAGGAAAAAAAAATTTTAAATGAGGCATATGATTATGTTGTTTGCTAAAACATACATGTAAACAATGATATTACTGTGATACCGCAGAATTTAATTTTGTTTAGTTTTGGACAGTTTTCAGTTAAATATCTAGTTAGGGACATAATCTCTATACTACTTGATCAATAAAATGACAACATTAGACCCCTGTAAAATATGAAAGTATTAAAATCTTGCCGGACTGAGAGTGGGCCCTTTTAACAGAGCATCAAGTCTGTGCCGCAGCAGACGTCCAAACCCAGCGCAGCGGAGGAGCTGTCTGGGGAAGAAAGCAGCTCGTCCCCTCACCAAGCTGCACACGACAGTCCTCACCCAAGGCCCGGTATGTTTGTATGCATAGGAACAAAACACAGCCCTGGCCTGTTTGGCTCAGCGGTTAGAGCATCGGCCTGCGGTCTGGAAAAATCCAGGTTTGGTTCCCACTGGGGGCGTGTGCCTCGGTTGCGGTTTGTCCCCGGCCCTGGCTGGGTCATGTGGGTGTCGACCACTCGGTGTGTCCCTTTCACACTGATGTTTCCCTCTCTCTTTCTTCCTCTCTCTCCCTCCCGCTCTATCTGCACAAAAAATGGAAAAATGTCCTCGGGTGAGGATAAAAAAAAACAAAAAACCCAGAATGGAAACCAGGGGCAGAACTGCTACCTTAGTCGCCAGTGCTACTAGAATGAAGAAACAGAGACGCGGCCTGCCAGCAACAGACAAGGTGCGCTCAGAAAGCTACGATCCCTATCACATGCGGACGGGTCTGAACTTGAACAGTAGGTCCTCCAACGACACAGAGACTTCAGTACAAACAAAAGCACAAAGCATGATTATCATCTTCATTTAAAAAACAGAAAAACCACACACAGGGACGCGCACAGAGAAAGAAGGAAGGCGCGCAGACACATGGGCAGTGCTGCCACGGCGCAGGCCGCGGGCCCTCCGATCTTCTCAGTAGGGTGATGCATTTGGACACGTTTTCTACTGGTGTTCCCAGTAAGTATTTTTTTAAATAATTCTTAAAAAGAGGTAAGAGGTGACTCTGATGAAGACATTTTAAAATGTATCTGCCCTGGCCAGGTAGCTCAGTTGGTTAGAGTGTTATCCTGATACACCAAAGTGTGGGTTCGATCCCCAGTCAGGGCACATATAAGCAACCAATGAATGCACGAATACGTGGAATAAGAAATCTCTTTCCCCACCCCTCCCTAAAATCAATAAAAATTATTATTATTTTATTTAAAATCTGTCCAGATCCAACTATCAATTTAAAAGCAATCTAAAAGGTCCAGCCAGTGCGGCTCAGTGGTTGAGCGTCGACCCTGCACCAAGAGGTCACCGTTTGATTCCCGGTCAGGGCACATGCCCAGGTTGTGGACCTGATCCCCAGTGGGGGGCGTGCAGGAGGCAGCCAATTGATGTTCTCTCTCATCCATGTTTCTATCTCTCTCTCCCTCTCCCTTCCTCTCTCTCTAAAATCAATAAAGGGAAAAATAAAATAAAATAGAAGCAATCTAAATACTTCTACTTTAACATAATTGAGAAACTTTGAAACTTTTTCTTTGGAGTAGGCAGAGGTCCTGAATTGAAAAACAAAAGACCTATTTATGAACAAAATTGATTTCTTTAGTATTTTCCAGGTTACTTCAGTGTGTCAGCTCCTCCCCGTAGGACTTTAAAAGCAGTAAACACAAGTTTCTATCGTCAGCCAGCCTTCCCAGTTGAGAAACCACCACAGGACCAAAATCGACGAGCTGTGTGTGGCGGGAGGGGAAGGAAGCTCCCAGAGGCTCCCAGCGCCCAGGGAGGGGAATGGGTCTCCTTGCACGTGGCCACGATGCGCCTTGCAGCCGGGCCGGTGTTCCTCAGACACATGTGGCGGCTGTGCCTCTGCACAGCCCTCTAACTGGCGAAGACAGGAAGGAGAGCTCCGACTTAGGGGAAGCACCATGCTGACGGACAACACTGCCCGCACTCAGCTCCGCGTGGCCTCTCGGCCAGTCTGGGTCAGGAAAAGGAAAGCTGGCCCCAGAGAGGAGGACAGCGTCTCAGGGCCATCGGAACCTCGGGTGACGGTCCCAGCATGCTCAGTGCGCTCCAGCACAGAACTGCATTTCAATTTCCTGACACCACAGGACGTGCGTCTGACTTCGCAGTGTCTGGATTGGGACATTCGATACTGATGACACTGTATGGTGCTCTCCTGAACGTTCCAGAGATCCAGCCTGTGGAAAAGGGTCTCCTTTCTTCTGTGAAGCAGGAGACGACAGGCCCAAACAGAGTCCCTGTGCTAAGCCCTCGTCGGCGAACCGAGACTTGATACCTAACTCAAAGTATCGGCCTTGCGCAGGGACAGACTCCTGAACCAGTCTGTCCGGAATTACTGGTCAGCACTGCTGAGGCAAGCTGCCTGGCAGGCCGACGCCCCTGGAGAAAGCGACCTGGCCACAAACCACCCGCTCCCTGCTGGCGTGACTCCGTCCCGCCCTCTGCTGACTACCCACGTCCTCCAGCACCTGCAGCTCCTCCGAGCTCCTTTGCACCTGCTGGATGGGATGCTGCCGATTCACGAATCAATGAATAAAGTCAGTAAGATCTTTCAAGTTTACTTAAGTTGAGTTTTTTTTTTTAACACTTCAAATCACTATTTTCAAAAAATATTCACTCCTCTCGTTTTCATGAAGAGTTCCGAGCAGTGATGCCCCCACTGGAGCCAGCATCACTCAGCGCCCACTCAGCAGCCCAGGGGAGGGGCAAGCTCGTGGGGGGTGGGGGTGGGGGATGCAGGTGACAGAAACCAGTCAGCATGAGATTTACCTTTTTCTTTGCCATGAAATGCTTCATTAGTCTTACTCTGGAAAATGAATTAAAAATCTATTGACATGAATGTCCACACATGCACGGAACCACTCAGACACCTCTCCAACGCCACTTAGACACCTCTCCAACGCTCTGAGACCAGGGGCCTGTGGCCGCTTTGATCTCTGATTTACACTCAGAAGAGAAGCAACTGTCAGAGCAGATCAAAAAGGAGAAACAAAAAGTAGGACCGTCAGAAGCCTGGGAGTCAGAACCAATGAGATCACTGGTACCAGCTGGGAGGAACACACAAAGACCACTCTCCCGTGGGAACATGGAATGACGCCGAGAGGTTCCACCGTAAGAAACTGGCTCTGACCCGACAAGAGAGAAGCAGGAAGGACAGTTGCTCTTGGAGGAGAGAGGACAGGTGGGCAAGCGCCCTCCTGGGACATACAACTGCCTTCGGCTGTCAGCCTGACTGTAAACTGACAGTCAAAGCTGGCATTTCTTTGGAACATAAATCTGTTCGTTTGATAGGTTGTCACTTTACTGAGAAGGAAATGGTGAGTTAGACCGACAGTTTAAGGTGCCTGCAACCCAAGTATCTAAAGAACCTGGGGAGCCGGGCTTGAGTCAGGTGAGCCCCTACGGCCCTGTCCATCGGGTTCTTAGGCATCTTGATTTCCTAACAGCTGAAGGTAACAAAATACAATGATACAGAAACCAATATTTTATAACAAAAAACCTGATTTGTGAAGAAAAATGCACATCTCAGAACAGAAGAAATGACTACATGTTTTTGCCTCCTCGTCTTCCCATTTGATCTGTCCATTTACTAACCTCCCCCGCCCCGGCCTTCCCAGTGCTTCCCCGTCCCAGACTCAGACCGCAGGCGGCTAGCAGAGCACCATCTGCGTCCTGAAAAAGTGTGCACTGAGCATCCCTGCGGGGGCTGGGACCAGAAGGTCCAAGGAACACACAGCTCAGCACCCAGAACTGCGCTTGGGGGAGACACACAGCAACTGCACGCAACCCCCACCGGAGCAGAGGGCAGCCTGGTCAACAGAGCCACAGTGGGCGGTCACACACACAAGGTTCTGCTCCGTCTACAAACCCCTCACCGAGTGCTGTGGATGGGGTCCCTCCACTCACACACATGGGGTTCTCCATCCATCTGCAAACTCCCTGAGTGCTATGGGGTGGGGTCCCTCCACTCATACACACGGGGTTCTGCTCTGTCTGCAAACTCCCTACTAAGTGCTATGGGGGTGAGGTCCCTCCACTCACACACACGGGGTTCTCCATCCATCTGCAAACTCCCTGAGTGCTATGGGTGGGGTCCCTCCACTCACACACACGGGGTTCTGCTCTGTCTGCAAACTCCCTACTAAGTGCTATGGGGGTGGGGTCCCTCCACTCACACACACGGGGTTCTGCTCCGTCTGCAAACTCCCTACTTAGTGCTATGGGGGTGGGGTCCCTCCACTCACACACACGGGGTTCTGCTCCGTCTGCAAACTCCCTACTAAGTGCTATGGGGGTGGGGTCCCTCCACTCACATGCATGCACACCCATGTGCACTCTACTACATACAGAACACGATCTAGACCCTGCTGGGAGTCACAGCCACGTGGACTCTATAAACAAAGCCAACGATTCCCATCAAGCCCTGCTCCACACATACCTGCTTCAGGGTCCTGGTTGAAACGGCAGTACTTGGAGTTCTCAAGGGAAGGCAGGCACTGTTCGATGGGTACCCAGACATACGTCTCAGGACACAAGAGATCAGAAGGTCTATAATGACCCTAAAGAGACATGAGGAGAAAAGGCACAGGCATTACTAACATAATAACTTCCTCAAGGCTCCAGAGTTCCAGAAAACGTTTTAAATTTTTTAAAAATATATTTGTATTGATTTTAGAAAAAGGAGGGGAGAGAGAAACATCAATGTGAGACAGAAACATTGACTCAGTGCCTCCTGCACAGCCCCTATTGGGGATCGAGCCCAAAACACAGGCATGTGCTCTGACTGGAAATTGAACCTGTGACCTCTTGGTGCATGGGTCAACACTCAAGCACTGAGCCACACCGGCTGGGCCAGGAAAGGTTTAAATGACAAATGTAAATGAAGTCAACCAGAAACAGCATTACTGTAAATACCAGATGATTCTACCAGGAATGATTCCCACCTCAGGGGTGCACCTGCAACTCAGAGGCTCTCTGATGTAACACAGGGCCATCCAGGACGCCTGTGTCCATTTGGAAGAAGTGATTCTTGCTGAGCTGATTGCTAAATAAGCCCAGTTTTAAAATCAAGTTGTCTTTTAAAAGCTAGTTAATAACACAGGAAAATTTCTTTGCATATGTGAGAGCATTGTAATTCATATATAAAGCAAACTTACTTTCCAAAATAAAATTTCATCATCCTTAGTCACAAATTTTCACTTTGTGGACTCAGCTGGTAGCTCTGGGCCTGTCAACATAGTTCCAGGGGCCGTCTGAACGGACAGATGCCGACCAAGGCCTGTACGGACAGATGCCGACCGAGGCCTGTACGGACAGATGCCGACCGAGGCCTGTACGGACAGATGCCGACCGAGGCCTGAACGGACAGATGCCGACCGAGGCCTGAACGGACAGATGCCGCCCGAGGCCTGTACGGACAGATGCCGCCCGAGGCCTGAACGGACAGATGCCGCCCGAGGCCTGAACGGACAGATGCCGCCCGAGGCCTGAACGGACAGATGCCGCCCGAGGCCTGAACGGACAGGACAGATGCCGCCCGAGGCCTGAACGGACAGATGCCGCCCGAGGCCTGAACGGACAGATGCCGACCGAGGCCTGTACGGACAGATGCCGACCGAGGCCTGAACGGACAGATGCCGACCGAGGCCTGAACGGACAGATGCCGACCGAGGCCTGAACGGACAGATGCCGACCGAGGCCTGAACGGACAGATGCCGACCGAGGCCTGTACGGACAGATGCCGACCGAGGCCTGTACGGACAGATGCCGACCGAGGCCTGTACGGACAGATGCCGACCGAGGCCTGAACGGACAGATGCCGACCGAGGCCGTGACGGACAGATGCCGCCCGAGGCCTGAACGGACAGATGCCGCCCGAGGCCTGAACGGACAGATGCCGCCCGAGGCCTGAACGGACAGATGCCGACCGAGGCCTGAACGGACAGATGCCGACCGAGGCCTGAACGGACAGATGCCGCCCGAGGCCTGAACGGACAGATGCCGCCGAGGCCTGTACGGACAGATGCCGACCGAGGCCTGTAACGGACAGATGCCGACCGAGGCCTGAACGGACAGATGCCGACCGAGGCCTGAACGGACAGATGCCGACCGAGGCCTGAACGGACAGATGCCGACCGAGGCCTGAACGGACAGATGCCGACCGAGGCCTGAACGGACAGATGCCGACCGAGGCCTGAACGGACAGATGCCGACCGAGGCCTGAACGGACAGATGCCGACCGAGGCCTGAACGGACAGATGCCGACCGAGGCCTGAACGGACAGATGCCGACCGAGGCCTGAACGGACAGATGCCGACCGAGGCCTGTACGGACAGATGCCGCCCGAGGCCTGAACACACTGCGGGCCAGCAGCCCTCTACAGCGTCCTCACACTTTTTCTATTTTAGAGAAAACGATTCACATACTTAGCCAATCATGTACCCCAAATCTAAAAAAGACTATATAAAGGTGCTGAAGGGGGAAAAAAATCATTCACCTAAAGGTAATTTGGTGGACAACACTTAGTGAAAATTTTCAGAAATTTCAAAATTAGCTAAAATTCAAAATGTCTTTTCTCTAAATTTTAAAATTCATTACAGAGTTAATACCTGGACCATGTTTTTCACATTTTTGCTATAACACAGAGTGAGAAATACATTTTACATCATCACCTAGTAAACACATGCAAACATAAAACCAGAAGCAAGCCTTTCACTGCAGAACGCTCACGCCTGTCACGTGACCCTCTATTTCCTATTCCCGCCACCTCCCTTTCGAGAAGACACTGCTGAGCAATGGAACTGCTCTCACAACAACGAAGGACGCAGCCTGAGAAGCACCGTGGCTGGAGGGCGCAGTGCAGTGGGGTTCTGTATTGGTGCGCGCTCTGCTGGCCACTACAGCTGCACCCCTCAGACGTAAAGTGAGCTCCGAGTCTCCCCAGATTCAGAGCATTCAGAAGTCCTAAGCTGATGGAGAGACTACGTGAAATGTGCGTCGACAAGCTAATTCCTGGGAGACTGGGAGGGTCCCCCGAAGGTGGAGCTTACTGGGGACAACACGGGCAGGCCCGGGACAGGAGCTTACTGGGGACAACACGGGCAGGCCCGGGACAGGAGCTTACTGGGGACAACACGGGCAGGCCCGGGACAGGAGCTTACTGGGGACAACACGAGCAGGCCCAGGACAGGCTGAAAGGACACGCATGACCTGGGTGGAGCGACGGCAGGGACAGGGATGCAGGCCTGGGCCTGGCACAGCTCTGGGCAGCAGGCAAGGGCAGTCTCTGCAAGACGGAAAAGGCGGGTCGGGTCAGACTCTGGGAGGCGCATACATCACACCTTCTCCATGAAATGGGGTGCTGGGGTGCTTGCTGGCCAAGAGAGCCAGTGTGCCAGAAAAGACCAGGCCCCGCCCGGCTGAGTTCCGGGGTGGTCACTGTGGTGTGATGTCTCGCTGCCCTGGAGCAGGCGCGGTCACCCGCAAGGGCAGCTCCAGGTGGCCCACACGCGTCTGCCAGGATACAGGGCTCTTTAAATTAGTAATTCATTGGAAGCGCAATACAGCAAAGGTTCCAGGAAATCTTATGATGCAGCGCCATCCTCTCCGCTAACCCAGCCCACCCTTGCGTCTGCAGACCTCGATTCAATGGACTTCGGATTTAACAAACAAAATTTCCGGTCTGTATGTAACATCCTGCTAATTTTGAAATGTTTTTAACCAATATTTGCTTTTAATTAAATTGATAGGTTATTTTTTTGTTATTGATTCACTGTTATTTCGAAAAATTTTAGCAAATAGGCCATATGTTGGAAAAGACACTGTAGTAATGTCACCAAAATAAATAAATATCACACTTACACAACTGTAGGCGACATATTTGCACCCAAGGGTCACCACTGGCAAGCAGTGCTCTGCGCGGGTCGGCATGTGGCCACACCGCCGCTGCGCAGCCTCACACAAGCCTGGGCCACGCCCAGAGTGTGGGTCTGCTCACTCGCGGTGACTGGTGGACGTGCGTGTTCACTACACTCCGTCAGTATAAATTTATAATACTATAATACACACACAACGTTTATCTGTGAAATCAAGCTTTTCATACATACTTAACTTTAACAACACAAACACGTCTGAAAAACAAGTTTGGGCAAAGATTTGGACTATCCCGAACTGGAGACTGCTGGTTTAGAATGGTATAACCATCTGGGAACAGACATTCTTCTACGTCTCCCATCTGTGACCGGAATGTGGAATGAACAGCGGGCAGGGGGCGGGCCGTGCTCCAGCGCCTCCGCACAGTCCCAGGGGCAGCGACGGGCGCGAACGGACCCCACGTGCTCACCGACACTGCACCACTGACTTGACCTTGGCCCAGGGGAGAAAGGACTGTTCATTTGCTTTGTGCATCTTTCCATATATTTAAAGAAATGTGTTTTTCCTTGTCTGTAAAGTGGGCCCATGGTGGTCTTGTGTTTCTGCTCTTATTAATTAAAACTCTGCAGCATAACGGAGATCAGCCCTGCGTCTGTGAAGCACGTGGCTCCCCCGGGACTGTGCCCGTGGCCTCGCCGCTGCGCTGTCACGTGGAATCTACGCGGCAAAACAGATCCTGTTGTAAAATGGCGTCTGCGTCTTCCAATATAATTTAAAAGGCCACTATCATTCGAATATTATAAAAACATTTTCATCGTTTTTTAGTATTTTTATGGTTTCATAATTTAACATTTACCCTCCATCTGGAATTTATTTTGGTGTAAGGTAGAAAAAAGGATCCCACCTAATTTCTTTCAGATGTTTACCAAACGGCCTCAGTGTCATTTTCTGAACAACCGTCATTTACCCCGATTTAAAAGTCTTTTTGATGACTCACTAAGTGCCATGGCGCACACAGCGCCTTCGGCTATGTCCGCTGTCCTGGCCGGTCAGTGGCCATGCGGTGCCCTCAGCAAGTGTTAGGTGCTCAGTACCTGCTAGACCTCCCCCTGCCCACAGCTACTTGCAAAATTTTCTGGCTCTTCTTGCTTAATTATTCTAAGACTGTATTTAATATACAAAAAATATCACTTTTCTGAACAAGGAAATAGTAATAAAATAGAACGATGTCCCTTCTCTACTGTGATGGCAGAGCATAACAGAAGAGAATCCCAAACATGTCTAGTAAAAAAAAATACATGTATCATCTTAAGTTAACAAAAACAAAAACCCGAACATTATATGACACCATCTTCTAAGGTTGGGAGCTGACTGCAGACTGGCTGCATCACACAGATCAATGGGGGGGGGGGGGGGGTAGGGCAGGGCGATCAGGCTGCAGCGAGAGACCTCCGGGTTAGCACAACTGCGTTCCAGGAGGATATGCAGAGGCACCCACTCCACCTGAACCCGGTGTCTGCTGACAGTAAGAAGTAGGCGGTCACCGTAGCTGGCGTGGCTCAACCAAGGGGCGGACTCCTGCACAAGGAGAGGGTGCCCCAGGGCACAAACCTGGGTGTGCAGGAGGCAGCAGATTAATGCTTCTCTCTCCCTCCCCCTTCCCCTGTCTAAAATCAGGACAAACATCTTTTAAAAAAACTAGACAATTAAAGAAATAGTCAATGAAGATTAACGGCATCCTCACTGTGGAACAGCATCAGGCACTGGAAACAGAGATGGACCAAGGTGTCTCTAGACGGCTCAGTCCGCTGGCAGACAGCCCGGAGGACATCCCAGGAAAACACACCGAGAGTGGCTGCGCAGACGCCCCAAGTCCCTGCACGCACGACGCTCTTTCAAGGCCATATTTGCTCAGAACAATGGGCCAGACAGTTCGCTCTTAACTCTCCAAACACTTAGTTCACCTCATTGGAAAACCATAAATACACCCATTTTAACTTCTGCTCATCATCAAAATAAGATTTCTAATTCATCGCTTTCTCCCAGGCGCAGGCTGATCACAGCGCCCCCTCTCGGGCCACGGGAAGCCGCAGGGAGGACGCGAGAGGAAGCGCTGGGAGCGGCCCCTGGTCCAGCGCGCACACACTCAGCTGGCCCAGGGCTCTGACTGGAGCGCATCACACAGCTAGAGACACAGCATCGGAAGCCACCTGCCCGCTCAGCTCCTGTGAGAAATGGGAAACGTCTGTGTCGAGAACGTAATTACTTGAGGGTTTGGACACACCTTCCTGTGTTCAGAAGAAAAAGTATTTAATTAACCTCTAAGTACACCCATTCATATTGGAACAATTAGGTAAAAGCAGAGTAATTCTTTCCTAGGGTGCTTGACTTTTGGTAAATAAGAAATCTGAGTGACCACAGATTTATAAAGTACTGAGTTTTAAAACGTGGTCTGACAGGGCTTAACTCACAACTTCTTCCAGCGTCCTTTCAATCTGGCCAACCCCGCAGAAGACCCCCCATCTCAGGACCAGGCACCTGAAGGGGGAGCTACAGCAGAGGGCAGGCGGGTGCACCTCAGGGGCGTGGAAAGGGTGACCCTGTCTTCCAAAAGCCTGAACACAGACAGAGACACATGCTTTTCACTACCAATGAGCTTCTGGTGGGGAAGGACCCTCTGTTCAAAGTCCTGAAAGGGACGTAACTTCAGCCAGGTGTGTCTCCACCACCAGCCACTTGGCTCCCATGTGACAGGGCTGGGCACAGGGCAGACACAGCCCCACACTGAGCTGCACAGAAGACTGGACGTTTGCTCAGAGCATGACCACAGTATTCAATGGTTTTATTTTCTTTAAAGAAAACCACTGAGACTATCTGTAAAATACAAATTACACTACACCCCCCCCAAAAAAAGAGGAAAAAACTAAAATATGATCATAGTATTTTCATCCTTCTAAACAGAAACCCTTCCCTACTAGCAGAACCCCCAAGCCCTCTGTCCCCAAGCTCCTGGCACTAGTATCGAAGGAATACTGGCCGACACGACCACGCTTCTGTCTGAGGTAGCGCAAATGCCAAGGCAAGACCAGCTGAGAGGCCCCTCTGGCCTGTCCTGCTCTCCCCTCGTGCCCCTGGCCATCGTCCACTCAGCCTCACGGCCTCCTTGCTCCTGGGATGAATGCATCAGGCCTGCCCACGTCCCTTCTCACTGGCCGTCTCATCCTGGTCTGACGGTGTTCCCATGGCTAACTCTGTCACCCACTGGAAGTTCTGGCTCAAAGGTCACCTCCTTGGTGAAGCCCACCTGCTATTTTTTTCTTCCATAGGACTTATCTCCTTATAACGTTCCTATTAATTAACTCATTTTCTGTGTCTATAGGAAACTAGACACGGAAACTAGAATGTAGAAATCAGAGCACTTCTAGTCCGGTGCGTTTGCTGACATATCCCCAAACCTGCTCAGTAAATAACTGGTACGAGTTAACAGCGATCCCAGCACACTCCACCCACCCATGTCCTATGTCCTTCTCCACGTACAGTGGACGCCACTGAACATGCGGTCCCGCACATTACACCACTCCGGTGAGCCCGTCAGCATCTGTGGAGTATGTGTTCATGGCGCAGCCCTGCCATCTTCACGGCACACGGACAGCTGCCCCGGAGGAGTCCACCCAGGATCGACCCTGGAGTGTGAGACATGCCTCGGAGTCAGTGGAGTAAAAGGGTTCTCACACGCAGGCTGGAAACACTGCTTCACGTCCTGCGCTTCGCTCCTCGAAGCCGAGACTCTCTCCTCATTTCACGCGCACACACTTTCTTGTGAAGAAAAGCCTCGTTTGTCATGCTAAGTCTCATGTTCCGAAAAGGGGGAACTGCGAGAGGGAAAGGCCTGTCAGCCGACTGCAGTGGAGCAGTGCGAGCTGTACCCGCATCTGTGAGAACAGAGCTCACGGCAACTCTGCACGTCTCAGTTAACTTTCATCATCTCGAGAAAGTAACGAACTCAGACATCGTGTCTACTGTCCAGACAGAACAGACCAAGTAGCTGTAGTGATAAACTCGGAACTAGACTCGCGATCATCATTCTCTTTCTATACTTAAACTTTATAATACTCATAATTCTTTTCTTCTTTATTGATGTGAGAGAGAGAGAGGAAGGGAGAGATGGAAACATCGATGAGAGAGAACATGGATTGGCCGCCTCCTGCATGCCCCCCACTGGGGATCGGGCCACAACCTGGGCATGTGTCGTGACCAGGAATTGAACCAGCAACCTCTTGGTGCAGGGTTGACGCTCAACCACTGAGCCACACCAGCTGGGCCACGATACTCATGATTCTTTACAGCATTTTCAAAATAACTTCCAAAAACCTTAAAGATCACAATGCCGCTCAGCACGCACGGGGGTCTGCACGCCGGGACGGGCAGGAGCGAGCCCGTGGGGGCTGTGCTCCAGCGGCTTCCACAGCCGGAGCTGACGCAGAGGGCGCCACGGGACGATGGCAGTGCCTTGGCCCGGGCCACGGCACCGAAAAGATTGGCAGGGCAGGTCACCAGGCAGGCGGCCCGGGCCACGGCACCGAGCAGGCGGCTAGGCCCAGGCAGACTGTCGGCAGACATGCTGGCGAGGCGGCAGCCTGTCCTGTGACTGCTCAGAAGAGCTGCCTTTTGCAGGGAGCCCAAGTCCGAGGAGCACCATGGTTGGGAAAATAAGGCAATTACCAAAAGCGAACACAGATCCAAGATCTGCAGAGCTGTCTTCCGAGCTCCCAAACACGTTCGTCAAAACTCCTCCAAACAGGAAACGAAATGAGAAACAACTGCTCCAGCTCCACAGATCAGTGTGTGCTCCTGTGTCCACCGTCTGTGGAAGCTTCAAAAGTAAGTGTATCTTCAGCTGCCACTCCACGGTGAGGTCAGCTCACTGACAAAGAGTAAGTCCGTCTCTTCTTTGAACAAATACCGACATCCATCTATTCAAATTTACTACCAGCAGGTAACTTTCTTCTTAATACACAACGATGTACGGGAAGCAACTTTCAGGTTCCCGAGTGAACCCTGCTGTAAGCTGGTGCTGTCTGGAGGAATGCTATGAAACCTGTGGTTTTGAGATCACACTCTGGTTTCTTTCATCTCATTACATCTTTCCAGATGCCCACAGAAGTACTCCTTACGACAACTGATCAAACATGAGAGAAATACTTCTTACTCACATTATAACGGGAGATTCCCCTGGAACAATCCTGAAGAAAGCATTGAAATGACTACCCCTTAACACAAATTCAGTCTTAAAAGTTCTACTCTTTGATTATAGTAAATCCAGAAATACACGGTTTTAATTTCAAAACGGCTTTGACATTTTTTAAATGTTTCTTTTTGGCCTTTATAAGACATCTGCAAAAGCCTATGCACCCAGGGTTATATATGTTTGCAGATCTGACGTGTAAGAATTCTCTCTGAATGTTACATTTTCTTCATATAAGTTTAAACAACATGCAAATGAGAAGTTACTGCTTTAATTAAAGTTAAAGGACTTAAGACTGTTATTTTTCTCAGAAAAAAAGAAAACCAGAGAGGAGTAAAGAAATGCTTTCATATAATATTCACCCAGTGAGCATTCTTGGCTTTTAATTGGAAACATCTGGGGATGGGCTTGGCTGACGGCAATAAAATTGAAGTTACTGATTCACACCCTGCCATTTTGAGGGTATTTTGTTTTTACAGTTTTCAAATTAAAACCAAACGAACTTTCCTTTGAACTCTGGTCCTGCAGCAAAGATCTTTATGAGATTTCACTCTCAAGAATACTTTATAAATATTTTGAAAGATACGAAGGATTTCATGAGTATGTGAGAAAAGGATGAACCAGCAGTTTGTTTTGAAAGTTCAAGTTAAATTAAAATGTAAGAACACTAAAAAGACAATATTATTTAAAGAGAGAGGAGAGAGCGAGCCAGCAGCACTGAACAAAAAGGAAGACTCTTTTATCAGGTCAAACTGCTACAAGGTATCCCAGAGTCTAGACAAACTACTGACTTTACGAAAAGTAACTGCTTCAGAAGAAGCTCCAACACCACATTCAGAAGAAGCTCCAACACCACACGGGCAGCACAGTTCGAAACAATGCGTCCAAGTGGCTCTGCCTCCGGGGAGGCGGGAAGGCGGGAAGGAATCAGGGCCATCACACTCGGGCTTCTCCCTGAAAGACACACCAGCGGGACTGTCCACCCAGCACTGGGCAGACCTTTGCCCCCTGACTCCATTACATAAACAGAGCCTGACTTGTCCGTCCCCAGGAGAGTGCTTGAGAAGTAACTTGAGCGGCTCTGTTTTCAGAAACTGTGTTTGGATTGTGCCCGGCTCAGCTGGGGAGGTGAGCCGGGACCAGGAGGACCATCTGAGTCCGCTGCGCTCCCGGGTTCTGAACGCCGGCAGATGCGTGCCATGTGCTGCTAAGCTTTGAAAACTTAAAAATACATACTTTTTCCACTGACAAACTAAAGTGATGGTATTCTGTGTTTCTTTCATTAAAATCCAAAGGCTCGCCAAGGCCCAGGACTTACTCTAAAGCTTCCTTAAGACTGGCCTGTTTACTTTACTATTAGTGAATGAAGATTCTAATTTGGTTTTAATCACAATCTTTGCTTTTATTTTGGAAATCCTGGGTCAATCTTTTTCTTCTGGAAAATACAAAGAAAGCTTGTTAAGAAAAGATTCAGGGAGCCAACTGTCAGCCCAAATTTAATTTCAAACTGAAGGGTCGTAAGCTGAAAAGGATAAAGGAGAAGTTGGACGCGCGATGAAGACAGAGACTAATGAAAGAAAAGATGGAAAGTAAAATTCAACGTCTCTCTCTCTGCCAGAGATCAAATATGTGAGTGAACTCCTGTGTGCACCGAATCTGGCCTTTGCCACAAGGACGCAAAGCCTCCTGCTGGGAAACAGCACCTGGGTCCTGGCTCCGCATCTGCAGGGACCCACGGACAGAGAGGAGAGGCTGACTCCGCGCTCTCCCTGAGTCCTCATCCCTCCCCAAACTCCCTACCAACCCTCCCTGGCTCCCCATATCTACAGTCCAGCAGGACGAACGCTTCGTAAGGTACAAGTGTCCGAGGCCTGGGACCTGAGTTGCAGCTGATGAGATGGAAGCCGCGAGGGATCCCTTCACTCTGACATGAGCTTAGACCTTACTAGTCACAAGAGCCCGTGTGTTCCTAAGGTGACAGTGTTGCGGGCACGTGCTCCCTGCTGTGTCCGCAGAGCCTGTGGCTTCACAGCCCCTGCTCCCTGGTCTGGGAGCAGCGCTGCCTGACTGCGGGGCACAGGACGCCTTCGGCCTCCTCCTGCCCCAGCCAGCGCCCTGAAGTGCCTGGTCTGAGCCAGGCTGTGCCGGCTGAGCGACTGCTCGTCTGGTCTGAATGCCTACTGCACCTTTGAAACAGATTTCCTTTGACTTGGCTTCACCTCACTACCAACTACTCCTCCCCACCCTCAGGTAGAATCACCCTGTGCGCCTTCCTGCGAGCCAGCAGGCAGTCATCACACACCGACCACCCCCAGCTCCTGCTCAGGCCCTGGGCCGGCCCAGACCCGCCCAGTCCGGTTCTCTGGGCCTCAAGCAGATAACCCTGCGGAAGCACATTGCATACAGCACGCGAGTGAAGACGGGCCCAGCGCGTGGGAAACCTGCTTGAGACTGGGAGGCCCAGGCTGGTGTCCTCAGGGAACTGGGGGTGTGTCCGGGAACCGGGGGCTCTGCGGAGACCTGCTCCAGGAAGGTGCGCAGTCTGTGGGGGGGTCGGCTCCACGCTGCGCTTCGCTCACTTCCCAGCCACCCCGCGCTTCTTCGCACCCCCGGAGCCCTGAGAAGTCAAGGGCAGGAGTCCTCGCGTGGACTGGACTCCATGTGCACTTACCAAACGCGCACTGAACTAAACTCGCTTGTGCCAAACTGTTCTCTAGCAACAGAAAATCAGACCATCTTAAAACTAGAAGAGCTGCACCCCCTCGGCAGTCTCTGGTCTCATCTCACTACTGAAGCAAGGGTGCAGCAAGAGGAAAGTCAAGTGACTCAAGGCCAGTTACCAGCAAAGTCAAAATTAGAAGTTTAACCTCAATATTCTTTTTCCGTTAAAATTCTCACACTAAAGTCGTACATTAAAACTGAACACCTGGCCCGGCCGGTGTGGCTCAGTGGATTGAGCGACATCCTGTGCACCAAGAGTTTACTGGTTCAATTCCCGGTCAGGGCACATGCCCGGGTCATGGGCTTGATCTCCAGTGGGGGGCGTGCAGGACGCAGCTGATCCATGTTTCTCACATGGATGTTTCTACCTCCATCTTCCTTCTTCTCTCTCTAAAAAAAGACTGAACAGCTGCAGAGTATCAGCAATGCCCCACGTTCTGTGCTCTGTGCACAAAGACCAGCCTAATCAGAGTCGTCTAGGACCTGGACCCGACAGAAGCAGATCAGCACCTTTACTTCTCAATATTCTTCTTGTGTGTGTGTTTCCTTTATTGATTTTAGAGAGAAGAGGAGAGAGGGAGAGATGGAAACAATGCTG
The DNA here is from genome assembly GCF_014108415.1 of Molossus molossus. Taxonomy (NCBI): domain Eukaryota; kingdom Metazoa; phylum Chordata; class Mammalia; order Chiroptera; family Molossidae; genus Molossus; species Molossus molossus. The sequence continues at coordinate 1,065,427 of NW_023425352.1, forward strand.
AGAGAGAACATCGACTGGCTGCCTCCTGCACACCGCCCACTGGGGATGGGCCCACAACCGGGGCATGTGTCCTGACCGGGAATCGAACCAGCCACCTCTTGGTGCACAGGACGTCTCTCAACCCTTGAGCCACACCGGCGGGGCTTAACAGTCTTTTGTAAGTTGAGTCAAACAAATGCTGGAAACAATTTATGAAAACTACGCGGCTTTAACAGTCAGTAAGCTGTCTCTGACTGACGGTGTCTGTAACCAAAGCTATCATACTTTCCCAGCAAACGTTTTCCAACGCTCGAAAGCCTTCATCGTAAGAGTCTGTTAGATTACACCCTGGAGGGGAATAAGAAGGTAGCTGCTACCTCCTGTTCCTCCCAGGGGTGACCTTGGGTAACCATTCCTTTTTGTGCCTGATGGAAAATTCATCACAAGTGATTTAAATGCTACAGGTTTAAGGACAACCTCCCCTCCACTGTGCAGCAGCAGGAGTCCTGGCAGAGCACACACCGCATGGCCTGGACTGCCCTCAGGAGCCCCACATCTCTGCGGGGAGGACGTGGGGGAGGGGTGATGTGACACCTCTGGAAAGTAACTGACAGACCGTCTCCTCCCTTCCCAACGTCAGTTCTGCACTGCAACAAACACAGCCACTTCTCACTTAGAGTTATTCACAGAGCGGGCAAATCAAGTCCACTCAGAATTTCAGATAACTTACTGTGAGGAATGTATTATGGTACAAGCACCAAATAATCTCAGCTGACAACCTGAGAGTTTGCTACCCCTCCCAGCTGAGACACCCAGCCTCTGTACCATCGCACTGGCCCACACTCGATTAAGCACGTTGTTAGAGTGGAACCTGAAGACCCTCAGGATGGCAGTACCTACTGTCTTTGTAAATGTTATAACTTCATCCACGCCTGCCCATAATAAAACCCAAGAAAACCGTCCGATGTGAGAACTAATGTTTCTGCGAGGTTTGAAAGGACCCAGTTTTGAGACGTGTGCATGAGGGGAACGCTGTCCGTGGGCAAACCCACAAACCCGCCTTCCGTAATGGCGTCTACCTCTGACTTTACACAAAAAAACACATCATCCTACAACTTAAGAAGCCAATCATCACCTTTACATCTAGTAACAGTTTGGAGAAATCAAAATAGCATAATTACCATGTCAGAACTCTCTGGAAGGAGCATAAATAAAATCAGAGCTGAAACCCCACTTCCAGATGTGGGCAAGTGCAGCTCTGACAGGTCACGGCTCCGCAGAGCCTGAGCGTGGTGCCTGCGTGGTCTACGCCTGGGTGGGGCGCATGCGCGGCAGCTGCTGCTGCAGGCGCTGCACACGCTCGGCGGAGCACAGCACAGACCCGAGGGGAACTCCTCTAACTGCTGTGAGCTCGTGGGTCGAAAGATGTTTAATGTGTTTCAATCCACTGCAGTTATTCTATTTGATGTTCAAATTGTCCATGGTTTAGGTTGGCTCCTGAGAGCTGCCGACACAACCCCAGTGATTTATGACAGCTCCCATGTTTGCTGACTTCATTTGATCTTCACACGGAGTATTTATTAAACAAACAGCCTGAGCTTTCATCCATGTATTTCACTTCAGTCTTGGGGACCAGTCACTCTGTGAGCACCTGAGTCTCCTTCCTACAACAACAGCATGAAGCACTTACAAGATGACTGCAAAGCACCGCACGAGACAGAACTAAATGTGAGCTTTCCAAAGCACTTTCAGCAAAATATCTGGCCTGAACGGAAGGGCATGTAAAAACATCTAGAAGCCAGAACCAGATGCACTGGGAGCAGAAACAGGAAGTTGCTTCTATTTTCAACTAAATTTGTATAGAAGAAAATAAACAAACGTTTATTTTTTTCTTTTTGTGATGTGAAGCCAATAATTCTTAGTAGGGACGCCCAGTATGACCACACGTCAGGATGGGCAGAAAGACTGTCAGCGGGTGTGCCGGAGCTGCTGCTGGGAGGACACTGCGCTGACTGCTCTGGAGGGGCCACCTCGCCGCCCGTCACCGTCATCCCACAGGCGGCGAGTCTCCCACTTTACAGACGAGGGCAGCGAGGCTCAGAAAGCCCACAGAGGCAGAGAGCTCAAGGCCGCCATCTGAACTCGGCTTCCCCCGGGAAGCTCAGTTTACCTCTGACTTCTGGTGAATGGAATCAATGTTTCAATTCTACAAGGAAAAAGATGTATAGTCCAATGTGCAACAACATTTCATTAAGAGAATGAATAAATATTTAAATGTTAAATGTTTTAAAAACACTCATATTCAGAAAAAATTGTGACCCCAAAATGAGATTATATCACTGGGTGAAGGTTGGGGGTACAGGCTATTTCTTCTCAAAGTATGGCCCAAGAAGATTACTGACTACTTGCAAAGAGGAAGCAGCAGCTGCACCAGTGGAGGAGCCTGGGAGAACCCACCTGCACCAGGTGAGACGCTCGCCACTGCCTCTGACGGGACGGGACAGCGCAGTCAGGGCCGCAGGGGGGAGGTCCCAGCCCTGACCCTCACTGGGGAGCGTGTGACCACAGTTCACCGGAACATGAGCGTGCGTAACCAGACGAGGTCAGAGGAGGAGACACTGAGCTCTCTATAACTGTCACCGTTGTAACAGCAGACAGAGCAGCCACTGACCTCGATACGGCGACGCTGCGGAAGTTCTATCACCTCTGACAAGACCCCAAACTGCGGGAAGAAAGAAAATGGGCTGCCGGGACGGCTGGGAAAGCGGAACACTGACTGCACATCTGACCATTATCGCGAGAACGTCTCCTTCCGAAGTGCTCGCAGCGTCACAGCTCAGAGCACCCTGTTCCCAGGAGAGCCATGCTGAGCACTGAGGGTGGGTCGTGTGCTCTCTGTTCAAACGACTGGGCGGAAGGAGCAGGCAGGCACACACGCATGAACCGCACAGGCGCACACACAAAGGAAAGACAGAGCAAACGGGAAGACGCTGCTCACTGGCGACGCGACGCGCCAGAGTATGGGTGGTCCCAGTACTGCTTTCCAACTGCTGTGGCTGAGCCTCTCCCGGTGGGGGAACCAGGTTCAATAAGCACTGTCCCCGGAGGCACCGGTGCTCACCCAGGACTCCGCTCCCTCACCAGGACTGCCACCTCCCACCTCAAGGACAGGTGCGCAGTGTCACGCTGCCCGGGAGCCCTGGCGCTCGGGCCCACGCCTAGCTCAGCACCAGCAGTAACAGGGAAGGGGGGTCCTCAAGGCGCCGCATTCAGAACAGGCCTGCTCAGCGCCAGCTGGATCAGACACCAGGGTGGGCAAAGGTAGGTGTACAGTCGTAATACAAGTAACGCAGTAATTAATAAACAAGAATAGACTGTGTTTTGTGTAGTTTTGCCCACCCTGTAATTTGCTTTTTCCAAGAACCACCATGTGGGTGACAATCAATGTTTTTACAATACTATAAAGGACTCACCACAGAGTTACTTCATGACTGATAAACTATACTACACAATCCTTTAAACACAGAATAATTTCAAACTGTTAAACATCTGGGAAATTAAAGTTTAGAAGGAAAGGAAGTCAGCGAAGGTCATCAAGCACTCATCTCTGTGGCTGGTCTCTGCACCACTGGGGAGACACTCATGGCTCAGCCCCTCACGGGCACAGCTGAGGTTTGTGCAGGCAGAAACCCGTCCTCCGGTGTCGCAGCTGGGCAGGATGCATCCGGAGACGCCGCGGCAACGCCGCCCGTCCTGACATCTGGGCTCTGTGACTGCAGGACGGCTGGAGCGCGCCAGATGATAACAGTGTTACCTTCATGTGTATAAAACAAAGTAGGCTGCTGTCATACTGTAAAGTAAGGGTCAATACTCCATGGACATGAGCCCAACAGGTCTGCTGCTTGCTTACGTATGGCCTGCACCCTAAGAATGGCTTTTACATTTTTTTTTATCCTCACCTGAGGACATTTTACCATTTTTTGTTCAGATAGAGCGGGAGGGAGAGAGAGGAAGAGAGAGAGGGAGAAACATCAATGTGAAGGGACACATCAAGTGGCTGCCACCCGCACGACCAACCAGGGCCGGGGACAAACGGCAACCGAGGTGCATGCCCTTAGCGGGAACCGAACTGGGTCTCTCTGGACCGCAGGCCGACGCTCCCACCGCTGAGCCAAATCGGCCAGGGCTTGACATTTTTTAATGGTTGAAAGTAAAAAGAGTAATACTTTGTGACGTGTAAAAACTATGTAACATTCGAACGTCAACGTGCGTCAGTAAAGGGTTACTGGGTAACAGCCAAGCCCACTGGTTCAGTTTGCCACAAGCAGCCCGGGTGGCCTCTGACCCTCCACACCTACTCTAGGACCCTTGACAGAGTGACCGCAGGGACAGCCCATTTCCAGCAGCAATCAGAGGACCCACGGGCACGTTCCCTCTGTCGTGTCCGTGGGCTCTACACTTCGGTGCACTGTTCTACAATACAGTGTGCCTCAATTTAAGGGTTTCTTTAAAAACAAAAACAAAAAGCCTTCCAATTATGGAGAATTCAAGGATGTATGAAAGAGATGACATTCCCACGATGTAGCCAGAATTACACATGTAAACAGTGATGATATATTGAGGCTGTTGTGAGGCCCAGGGTGGGATTTGTGACAAGACATCCAGAATGAACGGCCAGACACGGGAACTACAGAGAACAGCCCGAGCGAGTATCCGGAGATGGCTCAGAAGCCAGACGCTGCCCGGCAAGGAGACCAGCAGCAGGATCTGACTCAGGCAGCAGACACGCCGACCTGGGCTCCGGTTCCGCAGCGAGACCCCAGGGTCCAGGAGGAGGGCGAGGGAGCACCCACGGCTCTGATTTAGCCTCCAGGTGGCCAGGAGGCAGGCATTAGGAGCCCAGAGATATCGCAACGGCTCTGAGGTGCGGACGGGCCAAGACGGAATGCTCGCCAGAGCGCGGCAACGTTCACTTGATAAAACAATCTGATCACAATTTGCTTGAGGATCTTCATCTGCAAAATTATCGATTCATTTATAGCAAAAGCTGCCTTATTCGAAGTAAACAGGACCACTGGTGGGTTAACTGAAATGCCCTCTCCTGGGAATGGGGGAACCACACACACGTGCCGGGAACTCAAGCTAAACGTCGACCTGGCGCTCACCAGGCCCACGCCCTCCCCCAGAGGATGCTGCACTGGGACTTCCGGTCGCTGGTTCCTAGAAGCCTTCCAGAACTTTATGGATCTTTTTTACCCCAAACTCTCTCAGATCTCGCATTCACAACTAATCTGGCAGTGATTTATGATTTATCTTTGAGTCTATCCAAAGCATTCAAAGCGTTTAAACCAAATAATCATTTTTTAAAACATCGTTCATCAGTTTACTTGATACTGAATTGAATTACATCATAGCAATGACACATGAAGTTGGCACAGAGACCTGATGAAAACAGACCCACGTGGGTCCTGAAGGTCGCCCGCCTGCCAAAGTGCTCAGACTGTCCCAGGCGCCACCACATACACCCAACACAACAGGCACAGACTCAGGGTGCTGGGCAGGCAGAAGCAAGACAGAGCCCAGCTGTTAACCAGGACGCCGGGCCCTGGGAGAAAGGAGTATCCAAAGGAAGAGGAGATGACCCCACAGAGGGGTTGAAAGAAGAAAGAGGGATATAGATGCCTGAAGAAAAAATAAGCCAAAGAAGGAGAAAAAATGAACAAAAATGGCAAAAGACAATCACCTATTTTTATATTGTTTGAGCTGCTCCTCATTTTTCCTGCCAAACTGTCCTCCTAAGGGAACTACATTCAAGAAGAGAACGCGTCCCCTGCTACACAGGGCTGACATCAGGAGCCACTCCGTTCGCCTCGTCGCCCTCTGGAGAACTCGCAGACTGAGGCTGGGAACCCCACAGAGCAGCAGTCTCTCGGCACTTCCCCTTGAAATCAGCACAGCCAAGATCAGCACTGCTGACCCCGAAGAGGTCGTCCAAAATGCATCCGTGCCACCCTGGCCAGTCTGGCTCAGCGGTGAGAGCGTCAGCCCACGGACCAGAGTGGTGGGTTTGATTCCGGTCAAGGGCACATACCTCGGGTGCAGTTTGGGCCCCAGCCCTGGTCGGGGTTGTGCAGAAGGTGGCCAATCGATGTGTCTCTCTCACATCAATGTTTCTCTCTCTCTTCTCCTCTAAGGAAAAACGTCCCCAGTAAGGATTAAAAAAAAAAAAAAAAAAGTATCAGTACCTAAATAAATCCAAAACACTGTAGGAACAGGGAGCTAAACTAACATTTTATCAGTTTATAAAAAGAGCTAAAGGGCCCTGGCTGGTTTGGCTCAGCATTTGGAGTGTCAGCCTACGGACCAGAGAGTTCCAGGTTCAGTTCCCACTAGGGGCACGTACCAAAAAAAATTTTAAAAACTAAAGGCATTATTGAGTTAAAATAGAAAACTAACTGGCTTGTTCTTGCTGGAACAGGCAGGATACTTTGTTAGATCCTGCAGCTGCTTGCAGCCTACTTTCGAGCAGCTCCTAGTGCACAGCCCCTCGACCCTCCTCAGAAGAAATCTCCCGTAACAGACACGCAATACGGACGGATTCCATGCATTTAGCATGAATGTGAGAAAGAACTACTTCTGTGATTATGACTCAGAAATAAAAATACAAAAAGATGTTTGCCACGTGTTATTTATAACAAAAGTAAAAAAACTTAAATTAACAGTAATAGCTTGATAAATTATGGCAATTATATTATAACGTTTACAGTTGCTTAAAATCAGGGGTATACAAAATATTTAAGAAAAACAGAAAATACCCGTGAAACAAGCGGATGTCGTTATATCATCTAATAACAGCCGTAAGGGGAAATGTGTGCGTATTTACAACAGCTTTAGAAAATACAGTGACATCAACAATGACTCGTCCTGGCTGAGGGAATGTGGGCAGTTTTTCTTCTCAATACTCTTTCTATTTACTCCCTTTTCCACAAGAGGAACTGTTTCTAGAATGTGAAGAGGAGGAATGAGGGGGCGCAGAGAGAGCTGTGTCTCCAGGCAGGCAGGTCCACAGGCCCGCGCACCACTCTACACTCGATTAGCGGTAACAGCTCTCGCAGCCCAGAGTAACACACGTTCAAACGATTACGGAGGTTTTAGATGTCTTTTCAGAAATATTTATGTAGTTTACTTGTGAAAATTAAGCCTGTCTGGTCTTCAAGCAAGTCCACAACACTCAGTGAAATGCAGCAACCCCAGCCCTTGGAGCTGCTAGTCCAGAACATCACGTTCCTCCCAAGTAGGAAATGGTGCGCGCGCACACACACACACACACACACACCATATACCCAACAAATACGCACACACACCATGTACTCAATACACACACACCACACACACACACCACATACCCAACAAATACACACACACACCATGTACTCAATACAGACACCACACACACACACACACACACACACACAACACATACCCAACAAATACACACACACACCATGTACTCAATACACACACACCACACACACACATATACCATGTACCCAATACACACACACAAATACCATGTACCCAACACACACACACACACCATGTACCCAACACACACACACCATGTACCCAACAAATACACACACACCACATACCCAATACACACACACCACGTACCCAACACACATACATACCACACATACACACTGCACACAACACATGTACCACACACACCACGTACTCAACAAAAGCATATTCACATCACACACACCACACGCACCACACACAAACACACCACATACCTATGAAACACACATACACACCACACAAACACACCACACACAACACAACACACACACAACACAATACACACACACACTGTGGCCACCACTGATACATCAAGAGGCTTCAGTTGTCCAAGCACACACCAAAAATAACCAACTTTGCAAACATGTATAGAATGACAACTCCCACCACAGTATAGAAGCACATCTGGGGATTTCAGTGGGAAAATGAGAAAGAAACACAGGTCACAGACAGATGCGCGTGGACCGTGCGCCCGCGAGGAGTCTCGGGCACACAGGAGCCCCGCAAGCCAGGCAGCACAGCGCATGCTCCAGCGCGAACACGCCGTGTGACCACAGACGAGCTGGTCCCCGTTCTGTGTCCCAGGCTTCTCGTGCGAAACGGCGAAGCACAGACACCATGTCCAGGATTGCTGCGAGCAGCGTCTGAGCTCATCGAGCACAGAACACTCGCTCACAGATGCACCTGGCACAGGGAGAAAAGCGCTTTGCGTGAAGAACCCATCGACTGCCTTTCAGAGAGCTGTGTGCACAGCCACAGCTCTGTGCCCTTGTGGGGAGAGTGGGCACAACCGACCAGAGGCGACACCAGGAAGGGCAACCGTACCCAGGTTCTGCCATTTTTGCTCTTGAAGCTTTTCTAAAAGCTTGAAACTATTTCTGAGCAAACAGGTAGGTAAAAAGGACGTCTACAATTCAACCGTGGATCATAATACAATGACATGGAACTGCACCCTCTGGTTTTATTACCTCAGAATACTAACCAAGGGCCGTGGGCTGTGGCTGGAGACGTCAGGTTTCCAAAACAGCCGGAGTGACAAGACCACCCATCACTCCCTGCTCAGGAAGCAAGTAAAACTGCCGGCCCGGCTCTGTCTAAGACTGACCAGCCCTACCGAGCTAAGAATTCAACACAGCCTCTGGGAATGAGTTTCTGACAATCTGAGTTAAAGCATTAAAAGTACTCAGCACCTCTCTCGGTTCTTCCGCCATGGACTCCGTGTCCAAGATTACGGAAATGCTGCTCACTGTCATGCAACCACAGACACTGGGGTAGCGGTTCTTAACCTGGGGGTGGTGACCCCTTTGGGGGTCAAACAACCCTTTCACAGGGGTTGCCTAAGACGTAACAGTAGCAAAATTACAGCTATGAAGTAGCAACCAAAGCAATTCTATGGTTGGGGGTCACTGCAACATGAGGACCTGTATTAAAGGGTCGCGGCCCCAGGAAGGTGGAGCACCACGGGACTGAAGTGTGGGCCCTGCACACGGACAGGGCAGACGCCCGTCTACGAGCCCATCCAAACCCTGACCCGGAACACGCAGCCACAGCCTGTGGCAGCCGCGACACCGAGGCCCACAGGCACCCAGGGTGCCCTCCGCGACCTCTCCTCAGTTCACCCTGACTGACGGGAAGGAGGTTACAAAGTGAAAGAAAACTGGTAAATGATAACAAAGATGGAGGAGATGAAACTAACCTGAAGGTCCCTACTTCCCAAGTCCCGGTTTGATCCCTGGCTCAACAAGGTGGCTACCTGCACCTGAAAACGCCCCACCTGGAAGTCCAAAGAAACGCAGCCAGTTAGTTTAAATAGGCGAGCATTTCCTGATTCTCACTATTTAGCTTATTATTTTGTCCCTTAAGAGATTATTAATGAAAAGAATAATAACTTTAGTGGGGCCCTGGCCTGTCTGGCTCAGCAGTTAGAGCGGAGGCCCGTGGACCAGAGAGACCTGGGTTCAGTTCCCGCTAAGGGCACGTACCTCAGTTGCAGTTTGTCCCCGGCCCCGCTTGGGGTCGTGTGGATGGCAGCCAGTTGATGTTTCTTTCTCTCTCTCCCTCCTGCTCTATCTGAAGATGAATGCAAAAATGACCTCGGTTGAGGACAAAAAAAACTTTAGTAGGGAATTGGTAAAAAAAAAAAAAAAACACACACATTTTTCTGCTGCTCGATTTCCACGACGCCGCCCATCCTTCCCTTCACTTGGTCTGAGAACAGTCGAGACTGCCTGGCGCGCGTATGAGCAGCAGCAGCCCAAGCGGACCTGCTCACACGCCGCAGATCCAGAGAAAACTGCGAACTCACCACCCCTCCTTGTTCTTGTCTCCGCACGGTCAGGCCACCAGAGCTGGGGTGGCTTCTCTGCCTTTAAGGCACAAAGGCTGTGTGTCTCTTTCATGACCAGGAGATACATTTGTCATCACTTTGTTTCTCAAAACTGTCAGGGGAAAGAATTCTCACCCCGGGCGATGAGTCTCGGTATTTCAAAGCCTCCGTCAGGATGACGTTCTCCACCCTCGCACTGATGTTTCAGCCCGTTTCCTCAGGCGCACCATCTGCTGACGCTGCACCAGCCTGACACGCAGTACCCACCACGCCCCAAGCCCGTCACTGCACCAGCCTGACACGCAGTGCTCACCACGCCCCGAGCCCGTCACTGCACCAGCCTGACACGCAGTGCCCACCAGGCCCCGAGCCCGTCACTGCACCAGCCTGACACGCAGTGCCCACCAGGCCCCGAGCCCATCACTGCACCAGCCTGACACGCAGTGCTCACCACGCCCCGAGCCCGTCACTGCACCAGCCTGACACGCAGTGCCCACCACGCCCCGAGCCCGCCACTGCACCAGCCTGACACGCAGTGCTCACCAGCCCCGAGCCCGTCACTGCACCAGCCTGACACGCAGTGCTCACCAGCCCCGAGCCCGTCACTGCACCAGCCTGACACGCAGTGCTCACCACGCCCCGAGCCCGTCACTGCACCAGCCTGACACGCAGTGCCCACCACGCCCCGAGCCTGTCACTGCACCAGCCTGACACGCAGTGCTCACCAGGCCCCGAGCCCGTCACTGCACCAGCCTGACACGCAGTGCTCACCAGCCCCGAGCCCGTCACTGCACCAGCCTGACACGCAGTGCTCACCAGGCCCCGAACCCGTCACTGCACCAGCCTGACACGCAGTGCTCACCACGCCCCGAGCCCGTCACTGCACCAGCCTGACACGCAGTGCCCACCAGCCCCGAGGCCTGTCACTGCACCAGCCTGACACGCAGTGCTCACCAGGACCCCGAGCCCAGTCACTGCACCAGCCTGACACGCAGTGCTCACCAAGCCCCGAAGCCCGTCACTGCACCAGCCTGACACGCAGTGCTCACCAGGCCCCGAACCCGTCACTGCACCAGCCTGACACGCAGTGCTCACCACGCCCCGAGCCCGTCACTGCACCAGCCTGACACGCAGTGCTCACCAGGCCCCGAACCCGTCACTGCACCAGCCTGACACGCAGTGCTCACCAACCCCGAGCCCGTCACTGCACCAGCCTGACACGCAGTGCTCACCACGCCCCGAGCCCGTCACTGCACCAGCCTGACACGCAGTGCTCACCAGGCCCCGAACCCGTCACTGCACCAGCCTGACACGCAGTGCTCACCACGCCCCGAGCCCGTCACTGCACCAGCCTGACACGCAGTGCCCACCACGCCCCGAGCCCGTCACTGCACCAGCCTGACACGCAGTGCTCACCAGGCCCCGAGCCCGTCACTGCACCAGCCTGACACGCAGTGCTCATCACGCCCCGAGCCCGTCACTGCACCAGCCTGACACGCAGTGCCCACCACGCCCCGAGCCCGTCACTGCACCAGCCTGACACGCAGTGCTCACCACGCCCCGAGCCCGTCACTGCACCAGCCTGACACGCAGTGCTCACCACGCCCCGAGCCCGTCACTGCACCAGCCTGACACGCAGTGCTCACCAGGCCCCGAGCCCGTCACTGCACCAGCCTGACACGCAGTGCCCACCAGGCCCCGAGCTCGTCACTGACAGGAAAGATGAAAACCACTCATGACACGGGACTTCATCAAATCCTGTTTGTAGAGAACATTTACCAGCAACTTCCCTCCATCCTTTCCAGCTCAATCCTGGTGAGCAGGTAGCTCATGCACGTGAACACCCTGTGCAGGCCGCAACGGTGCCCAGCAGCACACGAGCACCTGGGGACGTGGCGGGGACGTGGCCTCCCCAGGGCACCACGCTGCAGGTAGGCGAGGTTACGTTTGGTCCTTCGGGTTGGAGGAACAGAGAAGTGCACTCAGATGGCCCAGCGGGTGCCCGGCACCAGCACTGTCAGCGAGGCACCTGAGACAACGAGGGCCCGGCCGTGCGGCTCAGCGGCTGGGCGTCGACCCTGCACCAGGAGGTCACTGGTTTGATTCCTGGTCGGGGCACATGCCAGGTTGTGGGCCCGATCCCCAGTGGGGAGCATGCAGGAGGCGGCCCATCAGTGTTCTCTCTCATCGATGTTTCTATCTCTCTCCCCCTCTCCCTTCCTCTCTCTCTATAATCAATAAAGAAAAAGAAAGAAAAAGAACGAGGGCAGAAGCATGAGCATGTGGGCAAGGCTCCAGCCAGTTCCGGGCTCTGCAGGAAGAGGGGCGCTCAGGCCAGAGGAGGCTCCGTGGACAGCAGAGCCGCTCAGGAGCAGGCAGCAGGCCTAGTGCAAGGCCGGCCGTCTGTTCCCCAGCAGCAGGAGGCCCCGATCTGCGCTTCCATCTGCTCTGCTCTCTGCTCCTGCTCCCCTTCCATCTCCTCCCCTTCCATCTCCTCCCCATCCCTCTGGACTCAGACCCTCTGAGCACCAGATGGAAGGGGTCCACAGACCACCCCGCTGATGACATGCCTGAGAACAGTCTCCTCGAACGTGCTCCGTGTGGGTCTGTGTGCGCCTGGCCCATCCAACTGGGAGCTCTCACCGTCCTCTGCAGGCTCGGTGGACAGCTGCCCACTGACCATGCTTCTCCCCACACCTCACGTGATGCTTCCTTGAAGACAGAACCCGACTGGGTCGGTCGCTCGGCACTCAGTGGGCAAAGCTCTGAGGCTGGCTTCGTGATACTGTCCACCCAGACTGGCGCCTTTGGGTCAGGACCCGCAGCTGTGCAGGTGACAGTGCCGGGTCGCACGGCACCGAGCACGGTGACCAACTCGAATGCTGTCCTTCCTCTGGCAGAGGCCACAGGTCAGCGACTTCCCTCAGGACGGGGTGTGGGCGCAGCGGCCTTCTCTTCCCAGAAAGGAATGGGGTGGGTGCTTGCAAATCACCACATGGGTCACAGTGGCCGAGGCACATCAAAGAAGGACGGTGACGGGGGTGAGGCACACTGCCGGCTCCTAAATTGCAGTCGAAGAGGCAGGACCGGAAGAGCGAAAGGGGGCGCGCCGAGGCCTCCCGCAGCCGGCACAGGTGTCTGCCCAGGGTGCGCAGCATCTCCAGGCGGCTTCCTCCAGCTGAGGCCCTGAGGGTGGAGCCAGAACCTTCCCGCTGCCTGACCCTCGCAGAATGGAGGCAGGAGAAGAGAACAGCAGAGACATCAGAAAGGACTGAGCCAGGATCGGGAAGGGTGGCAACGGGCTTCGTTCTGGCATCAACACCGAGGCGGGCTGACGGGAGAGGAACAGCTCACACTATGCACAGGTGCTTCTCTGAAACAACTCAGCGCCAACCACGTGCCCAACGGGCCAAACACCTCTGTCCCCGCAGGGCTGAAGTGGGCATAACCTCCCATCCCAGACGTGTGCGCAACACTGTGCTCTTTGCACTAAAGATCAACTGCACGCAGCTGCTCGGTACAGGAACTCACTTCATCCCTTCATCGGCTGCTGCGAAGCTGCGCCGTTCCTTCCTGCTCCTTCAAAGCGAGGGAAACAGAACGCTCTGCAGGCTCGACTCAGCGCCGCCACGGAGCCTGAGCCCCCCTGACCGCCCCGCTGGCAGCGGCAGGCGCACTGTCCACAGAGACTCAGCGCCGCCACGGAGCCTGAGCCCCTCTGACCGCCCCGCTGGCAGCGGCAGGCGCACTGCCCACAGAGACTCAGCGCCGCCACGGAGCCTGAGCCCCCCTGACCGCCCCGCTGGCAGCGGCAGGCGCACAGCCCACAGAGACTCAGCGCCGCCATGGAGCCTGAGCCCCCCTGACCACCCCGCTGGCAGCGGCAGGCGCACAGCCCACAGAGACTCAGCGCCGCCATGGAGCCTGAGCCCCCCTGACCACCCCGCTGGCAGCGGCAGGCGCACAGCCCACAGAGACTCAGCGCCGCCATGGAGCCTGAGCCCCCCTGACCACCCCGCTGGCAGCGGCAGGCGCACGGCCCACAGAGACTCAGCGACGGCCACACCCTGCAGACGTCCACGCGGACAGCGGTGACTCTTCACAGGTTTTCTCAGAGCTCGGCACAGCTGACAGAACTCTTCGTTGTCCACCAATTTCTGGGGCGCTGGGGACAGTGACAGAGGAAACACAGTCTGCTCATGCCCCCTGGCCTAGGCTTCGGCATGCTCCCACAGAGCCTCCGTGACTGGTCACACCCACACACGGGAGCACACAGCGCTCCAGACGGAGCAGAGAACCGACCGCGCGCAGACACGAGGGTGCTGGCGGCCTCGGCAGAGGTGGGGCTGGGCTGGGAGAGAAGAGGCCGGCTCGGGCTGCACGCAGCGCACGGGGGCGGGCGGGGCGGGGCCGTGGGAGAGAAAGAAGCAGGCTTTCCTCCCCGTAGGTCAGGCCAGAGCTTGAGCATCGGTCTTTTTCAAAAGCTCCAGGAATGATGGAGTTTTTCAAAGGTTAGGAATCATGTACTATACCAGGCTCTCTATTTCATTGTGGGAAAAGAGAAGGATGGGAAAATAAGAAACATGATTAAATGCACTTTAATCCCCAGCTAACATTCACCTTTAATTAATACACAAGCACTTTAGGACCCTCCAGAAGTTACAGGCGCCCCCGTGAATCCAGGGAATGGTCCGTTATGTGTGTTTCGATTCTTCAGACTCTCATTTGTGTTGCCAAAGTAAAAGGTGAGTCAGTGTGAACCTGGCAGAGCAGCCGTGCTGAGCCCCAAGTTCTCGTCTGCGAGGAGCAGCTGAGAACACAGACCGCAAGGAACTGCTTCTGGTTCTGATGCAGCAAAATTTAACGTGACAACTTTAAAAACAACACTTTGTGATGAGCATGTAAATTTTTCCCTCCCACTGCCAGCAGGAGGCACCCAAACCCCTCACTAACAGCATTCCTGGGTCCCGAGACAGCGACCACTGGGAAGACATGCTGAGGTGTCTGTCCCGGGCTGTGGGCAGCTGATGAGGTCTTCTGTGTCTCTCAGACCACAGCAGCCACATCGCCCCCACACGCACCCCGGGCTGCAGGACTGTGCCGGACAGCCTTGCTCCCGTGTCTGGCCAAGACACGGAAAGCTCGGAGCAGACGCGGCTCTGTGGACACCTTCCTCCGTGGCACTTTCATCAGTGGTGCCGACGGCCCCGTCCGGCAGACACCTGCGGGGTCCAGTGACGCCATCCACCGCAGCCGAGCTGAGGCGCCGAGCCGAGGGTCCAGCCACAGGCGCATCAGCCTCTTGTTTCTCTTCCAAACCCTCCGAACCCTTCCTGGTGCAGCTGTCCGAGGTCTGGACACGCCGCACGAAGCCCGCGGCCACCTGAAACCCTTGCTGACTCCGGCCGGCACACAGGTCTGATACAAACTCGGTCAAAACGCTGCCTCAGACCACAGCAGGGCCTGCAGCAGCGCTGAGAGGACGCGGAGGAGGAGGTTTTAATTTATACCTGACACCACCCTACACACCCCAATATCAGTTCAAAGGACATCGAGCATCTCTGAAATGTGTGGGATGCATCGTGGGGGAGGCAACCAATCAGTTGTGTCTCTCTCACATCGATCTCTCTCTCTGCCTCTCTCTCTCCCCCTCCTGCTCTGTCTGGGGATAAAGGGAAAAATATCCTCGGGTGAGGATTAAAAAGAAAAAAATTAGTTAATAAGAAAAATCAAGTTTAGTAGCATTAAAAAGAACAAGCCTACAGAGAATATTAAAACCTGGGAAATGCCAGCGAAGTTACGAGGTACTATTTCCAATAACCTAACGTGTGGATCTCTCGGCATGTCAGTAGCACTACAGGAAATCGCCAGTTGAAATTAACAATTTATAAACGTATTTCTTGGAATACCACTCACATACTCTGTACATAAACTGACCAGTATGGTTTTTACACTGTTAATAGCAGACTGAACACCCATCACATGGCTACAGCTAAAAACAAGACCAGCTGGCCTGGCCAGTGCGGCTCACTGATTAAGCATCAACCCTGCACCAAGAGGTCGCCAGTTCGATTCTCGGTCGGGCACACGCCCAGGTTATGGACCCGATCCCCAGTGGGGCCATGCAGAAGGCAGCCGATCGATGTTTCTATCTCATCAATGTTTCCATCTCTCTCCCTCTCCCTTCCTCTCTCTCTAAAATCAATAAAGAAAAAATAATTAAAAAAAACAAAAACAAGACCAGCTGATCCGACTGGGACCCCACACCTGCCCTCTTCCTGAGAACGTCGACGTGCCCCTTGTTTTAGACTTGATGTTGGCGGGTTCCTTCGGACCAGTAACATACCTGTGGTGCTTACTCAGCTTTATTTCCTGAGGCAGAATTATTATACTTTTCCCCAATGTCCTGACTTCTGATTTTCCTCAGACTTCATTTGGAAAAACAGGTAAATGTACCCAGAATACGTCCAGTTAACTACTGCAGATGAACCTATATTAAACGAATGCTGAGCACCTGCATGTAAGGCACCAGTCAGGCAACGAACAAGCTAGATGCCATGAAAAGTTTAATAAGACATTTTAAACTAACGCATGGCCTGCATCAGAACGTACGGGAAGCTAACCCATGGCAACGAGAACCACGAAAGCGCAGGTTCCCACCGTGGCAGCCTGCAGTGGACACAGGCAGCCAGCCTTACCTTGTATCTCATCTTGGGACATGAGTGGATGTAGAACCCCATGTAGTAGTAGCTGAGCTGGGGCACCTTTTCATGGAGCTGCCTAGTGAAAGCAATTTCTCTGCCAAAGAAGAACAAAGATGAAGACACGTTAACTCTACTTCCAATATTCAAAGTACTATGTGATTTGATGACAAATATTTGATAAAATTTAATACTAAGCTATCAAAAACAATCCAAGTGTGGAACGAAAAACTTTTTTTTTTTTTTTTTCCCTCACCCGAGGACATTTTTCCATTTTTTGTACAGACAGAGTGGGAGGGAGAGAGAGGAAGAGAGAGAGAGAGAAACATCGATGTGAAAGGGACACATCGAGTGGCTGCCACCCGCACGACCAACCAGGGCCGGGGACAAACTGCAACCAAGGTACATGCCCTTAGCGGGAACCGAACCCGGGTCTCTCCGGACCGCAGTCGAGCGCTCTAACCGCTGAGCCAAACCGGCCAGGGCAGAAAAACTATTTTTAAAACACTGTGAGATGCCCTGGCAGGTGTGGCTCAGCCGTTGGAACATCGGCCTGCAGACGGAAGGGTGGAGGGTTCGATTCTGGTCAAGGGCACTACCTGGGTTGCAGACCTGATCCTCGGCCCAGTCGGGGTCGAGCGGGAGGCAGACACACCGATGCCTGCGTGACCTGTCAGGTGGTCTAAAGCAATCTCACCGTAGCGCAGAGTACACGCCCAAGGACAGGAAGGAGTAATCGGGGTCGTAGTACAAGTACACAGACGACACGCAGTGTGGAAGGATGTCGATCACCCCCACCGCGATGATCTTCCCGTCAAGCCAGTACTGCTGGTGAAACGAGCCATAGCCGCAATCTGGGCCGTTGGGGGGATTCTCCGGCTGTGAAGACGCAGGCACACAAACGTGAACAGTAGGTCATTTTTCTCTTTACATTAAAAAATCTTAGCAACTGGTCTATTATACTTTTATTTTACTCAGGTTAGCAAGTCTTAAAATTCCCTTTCTGTTGCCACTGTCTTCTGCAGTCATGCCCTGCAAACCCTTTTACTGGTAGAAACACTGGCCAAAGAAAAAAATGAAAAAGGGAAACCAACTGAAGACTTTTTTTTTAATCCTCATCCAAGGATATTTTTCCATTTTTTGTTCAGATAGAGTAGGTAAGAGAGAGGGAGGGAGAGAGAGAGAGAGAAACATGGATGTGAGAGAGACACATCGACTGGTTGCCACCCACACAACCCCAACTGGGGCCGGGGACAAACTGCAACCGAGGTACGTGCCCTTAGCGGGAACCGAACCCGGGTCTCTCTGGACCGCAGGCCGACACTCTAACCGCTGAGGCAAACTGGCCAGGGCCCAACTGAAGACTTTTCAACTTGTTTTAAAATCTGCCAGGGTCAGTGAGTATTGAACCACCTCTTTCTGCTCCACACCCGGGAAAGCTGGGAAAGGAACCGTGTGTGAGAGAAGATGGAGAACGAGGAAGGAGAGGGCGGTGAGCGCGGCCGCCCCAAGGGCGTCGGAGCCACGGCTGCTTCTGGAGAGGGTGCCTGTGCCACTGCAGTGGCTGGAGCCGTCCTCCCCTCGGCCAGAGTGAGGCTATTTCCGTGCCCATCTCAGAGTGACTGCAGCCCCACAGAAGATATCTAGAGAGTAACTTTTTCTTGTAGTTATTTGAGTGATATTTCTCATTTTAAAATTCAACATGATTTAAAATTTAACTTGTTAAATGAAAACTATGAAGTAGCATAAAAAATGCTTGCTGGCACTAAACGGATGTTAGAGATGAACAGTCGAAGTGAACAAATACACATCTATCATTGTCACATGGTTAAAACCCCAGAGAACGTATATGGACAAAATCTAGAAGAGAATGAAAAAAAAAAAAGGTTTCCTAATATTAAAACCAGAAAACAAACATTACAAGACAGTAACTCTACAGAACTCTCTCTCTCAGGAACACAGAAGCAAAAGTATTCACCAAAATATTAACAAACCAAATCCAACAATGTATAAAATAACTGTACACTACAACAAAGTAGAATTTATTCCAGGTACGCAAGAAAGGTTCAACATTAGAGAGGTGATTTTTAAAAAGCCATTAATGTATTCCACCATGAAAACAGGCTAAAAGAAAAATCCTATGACTTTATCAACTGATACAGAAAAAAACATTTGACAAAAATCTGACACCCATTCATGACTAAAAGCTCTCGGCAAAAGCGTCCATCGACCTGATAGAGAACATCTACAAAAATCCACAGCTAACGTCACACTTAATGGTGAAGAACTGGGTGACTTCTCCCCCAAACCGGGAACAAGGCAAGGACCCCTCTCTCATCACTCCTAGTCAATATCACACTAGAAATCCTAGCTCGTGTAAATAAGACAATAAAATATAGTAAAACATATGCATACAGATTGGGAAGGAAAAAATAAAACTGTCTTTGCTCCCAAATGACATGACTTGCTAAGTAGAAAATCCCCAAAAATAATTGGAACTAATAAGCGATTACAGCAGGTCATGGGATATAAGGTTCACATACAAAAGTCAACTGCTTTCCTACGCACCAGCAAAGACTGGAATTGCACGTGAAAACACAACCACCAAAAAATTTATGAAACCACCATAAAAATTACATACCTAAGCATAAATCTAACACAAAATTTGTGCAGAATCTACATGCAAAAAGCCACAAAACTCTGACGAAAGAAATTAAAGAGGATGTAAATAAAGGGGAAAATGTTACAGTTCACAGAGTGGAGACTCAATATTGTTTAGTGTCCATTCTTCCCAAACTGGTCTATAGATTCACGCAATCCCAGTCAAAAGCCCGTGGATTCGACAAGCTGATTCTGATGTTTACGGGGAGGCACCAGACCCGCAACAGCCAACATAACCCTGGAGGCTGGAGGGCAGACGACCCGCCCGCGTCGAGGCTCGAGGAGGCTCAGTGACGAGGAGCGTGGCACTGGGGAGGAGCAGACAGACAGTGGAAAGAACAGACGCCTGCAGAGAGCCGCATGAGCCATCAGCTGACCTCTGACAAAGGACCAAAGACCGTCCACAGCGAAAGGACAGGCTCTGCAACAAATGGAGCTGTGACGACCGGACATTAAGAGCAAAATGGCAAAAACTAGACAAAGACTTTACATCTTTTTTTCTTTTAATTAATTTTTTGTTACAGATGTTTCTCCTTTTCCCCCATTTGACACCCTCCTCTCCCCCACCCCCAACGGCATCACTGTCTATGGCCATGGTTATGCAGACATGCCTATAAGTTCTTTGCTTATCTCTTCCCTCACGCTCCCCTGCCTCTGAGGTTTGTCAGTCTGAACCCGACTTCTATGTCTCTGGGTCGATTTTGTTCATCAGTTTGTTTTGTTCATTATATTCCACAAATAAGTGAGATAATGTGGTATCTGCCTTTCTCTGACTGACTTATTTCGCTTAGGATGATACTCTCCAGGTCCCTCCATGTCGTCTCAAAGGATAAGAGATCTCTCTTTCTTACAGCTGCGTAGTACTCCATTGTGTACACGTACCACAGCTTTTGTATCCTCTCATCTACTGATGGGCACTTGGGCTGTTTCCAGATCTTAACAACTGCAAATAGTGCTGCTATGAACATAGGGGTGCATATACTCTATCTGATTGGTGTTTCAGAAAGACCTTACATCTTGAAAAAAAACTCAAACCAGATCACAGACCTAAATGTAAAATGCAGAACCACAGCTTCCAGATGACAGCACAGGAGAAAATGTGTGTGACCTTGGGTTTGGTGATGAGCTTCTAGAAACAACACCAAGCGCATAACCCAGAGAAGAAATGACAGAGAAGATGGACTTTACTGCCATCAGAAACTACCCTGTGAGACGCACTGCTAAGAGCAAAGCATCACACCACCACCGGAGGAAACCTCGTGCAGCACACACCTGATCAAGGCTGGTCCTCAAACACACGCTCTTAACATCCAGCAGGAGCGAACAGAGAACCCAGTCAGACCTGAGCACATGCCTTGCAGGAGCCGCTGTGACGGGCTCCCAGGTCTGCCACGGGCTGGACCCGCACAGCAGCGAGGGGCCCCGCGGCGACCAGAGTGGCTGCAATCACAGACCGTGAACCTCAATGGCGGGTCGGGCTGTGGAGCGACAGGACTTGCTGTCACCAAGGTGGGGACGTCCGATGGCAGCCTCACTTTGGAGGACAGTTTCTCACAAAGCTAAACACAGTCCTAACACACAAAACAGCGAGCTCCTAAGTACCAATTGGTCTGAAAACTTAGCTCACTAAAGGCCCAAAGGCCTGCAGGCAAATGTTTAAAACAGTTTTACTCATAATCAACAAAAACTGGAAGCAACCAAGATATTTTCAACAGGGGACAGACACTCGGTGGCCCACCCACACAACGGGTAGTGTCCACCGACAAAGGGCTCAGAAGCGCGCTGCAGCCCTAGATGCACACGCCAAGAAGGCAGCCTGGAGACACTGCACCGTGAACTCCAACCGTGTGCGAAAACCGACCACAGGAGGAAGAAGAGCGGGACCAGAGGAGGGGGAGGCAGCTCAGGGAAGCATCCCCCAGAATACTGCCGCAGTGGTGCAGGGCGCAGGCCTCTGTCCCCGCCCAGAACCTGACAGCACAGCGACCGAGCGTGTGTAGTCAGGCGTTCCGGAGGTCAGAGCTCCCAGAAAGGGTGGACAGAGACTCTGGGGGGCAGCCTCACTCAGGAGGCTGGGGAGGGGCAGGGGCTGCGCCAGGTGACCCTGGGGGTAAGCAGGGAGGCACAGAGATCCTCACAGAAGCACCGGCCCCGCCCTGGCCGGTGTGGCTCCATGGTTAGAGCGCTGGCCTGCGGTCCAGAGAGACCCGGGTTCAGTTCCCGCTAAGGGCATGTATCTCGGTTGCAGTTTGTCCCTGGCCCTGGTTGGTCGTGCGGATGGCAGCCACTCGATGTGTCCCTTCACGTCGATGTTTCTCTCTCTCTCCCTCCCGCTCTATCTGAACAAGAAATGGAGAAATGTTCTCGGGTGAGGATTAAAAGAAGCAGCAGCACCGGCCCTGCTGGGAGCAGCACCTCCGCGGAGCAGCACAGGCCGTCCGCTCTCCCGGGCACGTGGGCACTGGGCCTGCGCACGGCGGTGGCGGAGGAGGCAGGACCCAGGCTTCTCACGGTCTGCGTGGGGTCCACAGGTGAGGCGGGGAGGCCAGAGTGACCCTGTGGGGATGGGTCGGATTAGAGAAGGAGCAAGCTCCATCAGGGAGAGTCGCAGGTGCTCACGCAGGCGGCAGTGTGCCCACAGGCACTGCTCTGTGAGACAACACGGCCTAGAGAATGACACCCCAGGAGCAGCGAGCACACCTGGAGCCCAGACCTCCCTTCCTCCACTCTGCAGTGAAAGAGCCAGAAAAACAGAAAGAACCATTTCTCTTTGAAGAAATGGCTGATCCCAGGCCTGGGGCAGGAAATATATAAGATGAGCCCAGAGTGTGTTGTAGTGCCCGAAAGTAGGGAAGGACTCAAAAGAAGAAAAACAAACCACACTGATGAAGGCCTATTGAAGGGTAAAGGTCAAGTGAAAGAGCTCCCAAAGGCCTGAGCTGAAATAATCAGGGCATCCAAATAAAGCAGCAATGGGCTATAACCCGAAGTGTGAGAGGCACACCCACGAGTCCACACTGACATGCCCCTGAGTAAACTGACTGACGAGGAAGAGAGACAGCTCTCCCGTGAACCCAGGAGTGTCCGTAGACACGCAGACACGCCTCCACCTAAGGCAGGAGCAAGCTCCCTACTGCTCAGTGTGGGCTGCACACAGTGACTTCCTTCTGAAGAGTCGGGGGGGGGGGCACCTGCACAGGTGACCAAGGACTCGCCAACAAATGAGAGGGTTCACTGAGGCGCTGGAGTACCAGCAATTTCTGTAGCTTCCACTGCTGTAGTTAAAAAGCTGTTCGGGCAACAAATACGCCTTTAAACTTCTAAGAGCTCCCACCAACGGTGACAATAAATGAGGTCGAACCCAGATGTCAGCATCCACCGTCACAGACAGCTGTGCCCGTGCCCGCCGCTATCGGCCCCGAGAAACAGCACAGCGTCAGAGAACGGGCGAGCTACCGGGAGCACAGCCGGGAGAAACGGAAGGCGCACTACTCGCCTGCTGTGATGGCAGCGCCGGAGCGGACACCGTGGCTGAAAGGCCTGAAGCCTGAGGACCTGCCCCAGAGACCAGAACGTGACAACTACATGATAAAAAGGAAACACGTTCCTGTGTATCTTGGAATTTTATAAAAGCCGTCTTTCTCAGGTGAGCCCCGAGGGTCACAGGACTGCTGGCCCCGTCTCTAACCTAGCCCTGCAGCGGCACGGGACAGAGGCCGAGCCAGGGCCCAAGTCAGAGCTGGTTAGCTGACCGAAACGATCTCAGGTCTCCCGTGACCAGTTCACTGCATCATTCCCAGCCACGGCCTGTGTATTCATTCGTTCATTCAAAGCGCCCAGCTCCAGGCCATGAGTATGGGCTCAGGGAGCGCCTTCTCGGGAAGCAGATGGCCAGTGTATCCTTGAAGCCTGGACATGAACCAGTCCTACTTGTACCAGCCTGAAGTACTTTCGGAACTGCAACTCCCTTCCCAGTGTCCAGCAGCCACTCCCCTCGTCCCCTGGACTTTCCTCAGTGACCTGTTCCACGGACCCCGTGGGTGTGAGAGCAGGCTGTCCCACCGAGGCCCTGCTCTCATGTCTCAGTGCTTGTGCAAGTCGAGAGCCCCTCTGCAAAGCTTTGTAGAGAGTTACAGGCTCCCTCACTGTCACCCAGGGAGAAGCAAGGCACGTAACTACCTACTCTGACCCCAGCCACGTCACGGAGCGGGAAGCCTAACACCAGGAGCCAGTTAAGCAACACAGGCATGAAGTTATAAACTGACGCAGGACGGTAACTTCACTTCTTTACAGTGCATCCCCACATTGCACACAGGGACCGCACCTCCCCGTCCCCGCGGCAGCGTGCGAATCGAGCGGCAGACAGGCAGCCTGCGGACTAGAGCGGACTGGGTCAGTGTGAGCGTCTGTGAGGGGTCCGAGTGGCGCATCCTGAGAGATCATGTCTATGAATTTCCATCAGTAGCTCATCCATTCAGTAGGAGTGATATTTAAACTAACAGCAGTCAGCTTCAATTATTCCATAAATGAGTCAGTGATGTGATTAGCAATATTTGACAGTTTATCTTTCTCATGGCTGCGGCTTATACAGACTTGGATGTGTGAAATGAGCAAAGGTTTTCTCAGAAGTTTCCCGATCCCACGGACTCGGCCGACAGCGGGAGGAGAATGAAGCCACTGGCTACACGAAAGGGAAAGCGCCTCAAGTACAGGAAGGGCGGCGGCTTCCGTGATCAATGAGCCACGACTGCGACACCAGGGCCTCTGCAGAAATGCCACCAGTATTAATAGGCCAATTCTGACGGCTAGTCCAACTGCTCCCAAAATGAGTGCATTTACTCTGATCAAGTGCACCTGTCTCCTGACCCATCTGCCTTCCAGCACCTCGGTTATGCTTAAAACAAACACTCCAGCGACGCAAAGGAACAGGCAAGGGGAAGTTAAGTGTATCTCATTTGCCTGGTTTATAATACTCGTTTGAAAAGAAGCTATAAAAGGTTAAAATGTTGCCTACGTTCACTCAGTCTGTGGGACCTCCTCCTTTGTAAATCGGGGATTGACGAATTTGCTGGAGGTCATGAAGCCAACTCAGGAAAATGCTCGGGAGGATGAGACCTGCACCCCAGCTCCCAGCTCAGGCTCCTCTCCCTGGACATGGCCTCTGCAGGCCCCTTGCTAAACACCAACACAGCACGTTGCCGCGTCTGGTCAGCATCCCGGACGGAGATGCTGGCAATTCACTGAGCCAAAGGATGAATCAAGAAACGTATTTCTCGATAACATTACTCTTAGGAACTGAAATGCTTCAAAGGAAGCAAGTCATTTACCCTAACATTTACCAATTAAAAGCAAAACCCCTGTAATAACAAAATTTTGAATTTTACAAAGCATAAATAATTGAGGAAAAACTTACAATAAATTTTAATAAGTATGATAAAAATAAAAGAATGTATTTCTGCATTTTTACTGCAGAATAGATAAAAACTGAGATGTTAATCTGTTCACTTTGAAATTTTCTTGTTTTAAACCCTAATTTAGCGGTTTTCAACCTGTGGTCACGACCTCCTTGGAGGTCGAACGATCCTTTCACAGGGGTTGCCTAAGGCGATCGGAAAACAAAATTACAGTTATGAAGTAGCAACAAAAATAATTTCATGGTTGGGGGTCACCACAACATGAGAAACTGTATTAAAGGGTCATGGCGTCAGGAAGGTTGAGAACCACTGCCCCAAGAGACTTTAGCGAGGCACTAAGCGAAATGCTCACAAGGAAAGTAACGGAATTCCAAACCCCCGTTTCACAGATAAATCAGTGTTTATGGAGCTACCACAGACGCCTGAGAATCAGTGGTTACTATCTTAATGTGAGCCCTTACTAAACGTCAGTTTGAGACGCCTGCTTTTCCAAGCTTTCTTATTGGGGGGGGGGGGCGTCTCACCGTGACAACCACGCTGGTATTCTATCTAAAATTCAGTGTCTGCCAACATCAAACAGACTGACACCCCACGGACACTACGCCCCAGGACTTGCCACTCAGGCATTCTCCGAGCACCCTGCACACGTAGGGGGGCCAGGGAACGAGACAGCTGAGCCGATTCTGGACACAATGAAAGGCCCTGGGGTAACGGTGATGACCACACCTGCTAAAGGAAGTTTGACCTGGCAAAAAGGCTCTACCATTTAAGGACGCAGACTTTAAGACGCCTAAACTAATCAGTCTCATGCAGAAAAATCTTCGACATGGAAATGTATAGCACTTTTCTATTTAATTTTTGGTTTTCTAGCTTTCTCTTATTCTCCGAATAAATTTTGATATTTTTACATGAGCTCATTTCCAGAAAAAACTTCCAATTGATATAATTTCACTATGAAATTATACGGTTTCAACTTATAATGGCCCAAGTATCATGCGATCCCAGAAACTAACGGGAAGTCGGCCCGTCCGTCTGCTCCAGCAGCTGCCGAGCCTGTGAGCCCAGGAAGCTCTGCCCGCCTGCCAGGGGCACGGTCCCGGCACGGGCCACGTCCTCACCCTCGCTGCTTCTCCACCAGTGGCCTTGGCAGAAGGAGATGCCTGGCAGCCCTCAGACCCAAACCAGGGGGACAGTCATCCCACGACAACCCCAGTGACCTGGGGCCTTGGCTCTGGAACGCGAGCGGTGCTTCTGGCCCTCATGACCTTCGACCCCCACAGCCCAGGACGGTGGGACAAGGCTGCTTCCCCAGGCTGTGGTCTTCGTGAGGAAGGGGCAGAGTCGCCCTCAGACACTCCGTGAGGACTGGGACCAGGCGCGGGAGGGGCGAGCATGCGCCCGCCCCCCAGGCACCGACTTCTCGGTGAGGCCCAGCAGCTGTCCACGGAGGTTCAAGACCTGAAACGAAGGACGAGGAGGACGCACCTGAAGAGAAAGCTCGGTAACCGCAGTCACACGGTCAGCGTTCCTTCGCAGGCCTCCCTCTGGCGGCCTGCCTCCAAGATGACGCAGACACTGCCCCCTACTGGATGGCTGGCAGAGCTTGACTCAGAAGAGAATTTCAAGAATCTCGCAGTCTCTGATATATAATCCCTTTTATTTACCTACATTTAATTGAAGACATGTGTAGGTGGTGCCACACAAAATGTAATTCAGACTCAGACACGTCAATAAAAACGTCTGTGAGGGAGGGGCCGGTGTAAGCCGAGCAGGGAGCAGACCTCGGCAGCCAGAGCCTCACGAAATTAGGAGCAGAATGGAAACATGCTGCCTGACTTGACGAGGTGATAAAAGCTCTTTCCCCATAAAGCTCAACGAGCTCTATTAGTCTTTGGCTCCTAGGAATGTGGAGGGTCACCCCACGGAGGGAAGCCGGCTCCACACACATGGCTCCAAGCGCGCGACAGCGGATCGCGTTACCTGCGGTGGCCCCGACCTGACACTTTCATCAGATTCACGTGCGCTAACTGTTCAGGACGCACAACCAAGGGACACGGCGCATCCAGAGCAGCCTCTGTGGACAACGTGAAATGCTCAGCTGCGAGTCTCATGTACTTTAGTTTCCACCAAAATTTTTCTTGTATTCAAAATTAGCAAAAGTGCTTGCGTATTGACCACGTTTGCGATTCTTCTCCTCCGTCTAAAACACAAGCTTAGTGCAGAATTAAACACTCAGAGACTCCCAGCATTCCTGCCTCAGCTCTGCTTTGGCCTCAGGCTCTGCAGGGCACAGGGACAGAGTCCTGAGTTCAGGGATGCTGGAGGTCTGGGGGAGCAGCCAGTAACTGTTCATAGGTGGCCCCTGCGAAATTCCAGGCGAGAAAGTCTCAACAGAAAGCCCTCAACTATTTCCCAAGTACTTTAAGAGAAGCACATTGGTCACCTTTACCTTTAACGTGTCCCCCCACGGCCAGGCGTCCAGTAGGAAACAGCCCAGTGTGCCGAGACCAAGCACCACTCCTGGTCACTGAGAGGGAGAGCGGGCGGGCGGAAACCACAGCACCCATCGCGGGCCTTCGCCCCGGCCCTTCCCCTGCACCCTCTCCGAAGATCCAGGCTCCACACACCACGGCCAATGCTTAGCCAGAGCAGCACCATGTCATGAAAACAGCATTGGTCGGCTGCGGCCCCAGGCGTGTGGTTGGTGCAGCCGAGCCCCATCTGCACCTGAGAGAATTCACGAGGAAAACAGAGCCTGATGGTGAGTAGCTACAATGTAGCTGGGAAGGCAGAGTGTCAGCCATATTAACCTGTTAACCGAGCGGGACATATAAATACGTCAAACGTTGCATACAGTGAAAAGGGAATTCCCCGGTTATTCCCCGGTTAACAGGTTTAAGATATAAATATTAGACTCCTTGTGCTTTTAGCTGCCAGAATGCGGAGAAAAGCCTGCTCTTCTCAGCCTCAGCCCCCTGGTCACCCCTTCGTCACTCAACCACCACTTCCTCGCCGCCTCCTACGTGCTGCTGAGCGTGAAGCAGGAAGCAGGAAACCGGCTCTTCCCACTGACCCCACACGTGACAGCTGTCTGCTGGAGAGGTCTGTCCAAAAGCACCTCTGCTGCTGTATAGCACCGTCGTCACACTGCGGCCTGCCCCGGTGCTGTGGGCACCCAGCTCCTTACTGACTCCCTAGGGTAAATCAAGTCACCTACCTGCCTTTGCTCACAACCCTGATCCTCGGTTATTCCTCTAAGCTCTTGCTGAAACAAGAGTCCAGCCGTAAACATGACCATCGCTCTTTCTTCCGCTAAGCACCTGCCAGTCCCTTTGCCCCAGACTGGACATCACATCGACTGTTGGCACACCAGTCCGAGTCCCAGACACACACCACAGTCAGACACGGACCACGAGGCCCCTCCCCGCCAGGGCAGCTGCTCCATCTGGAAGAGCCCGGGCGAGAACAGTCCACTGTTCTGTAGTTCGGGTAGACATTCTGGGCCCCTCCTTCCTAAGCTCTGCAGGTGCAGTGTCTAAGTCCAGATCTGCATGCACAGTTCAGCAGCCACGTCCAGCTCATGTGGGAGCACCTCACGCTGTCCCTGCCCTCACCACCTGCAGGGCGTCAGGCGCAGCGCACGCTGGCGGCTCTGGGGTTCCGGCATGTGCTGCTAGCCCGCGGTTGAGCTGACCTCCCCGCCGCTGGGCACTTGGGTTATCAACGTCTGCCGTTATAAACATCTTTATGCGAGTTCTGTCCCACCTCCAGTCACTTCTCCGGCAGTGATCCAGACTGGAACTACGTGACTACGAGGTACTGATTTATACACGATCTTTAATGTGCACGACCAAGCTGATTTCTATAAAGAATGAAGTTTAAAAACACATCAATCTTCCCAAGCATTGACTTAAAAAAAAAAAAAATACGGCATCTTGATAGGCAAAAAAATATCGTATAGTACTTGTTTTTTAAACTGCGTTTTTTTATTATAAAGTTAAACTTTTAAACATTTATTACCACTTGTATTTCATCTCATCAACTATCTGATAAAATCCAGTCAAATATTATGCAGAAGAAAGTAGGACATTTTAAAATTGATTCTAAGAGATCATTATAGTAAGTATAATAACCTTGTTATCACACTTTCCCCAAACTGCCTTTTTTTTTTTTTAATCCTCACCTGAGGATATTTTTACATTTCTCTTTAGAGAGAGTGGGAGGGAGGAAGGCAGACAGAGAAACATGGATGTGAGAGGCACGTCGATTGGTTGCTACCCACACGACCCCAACTGGGGCCAGGGACTAACCACTGAGGTACGTGCCCTTGGCTGGAATCGAACCCAGGACTCTTTGGTCCACAGGCCAATGCGCTAAACACTGAGCCAAACCAGCCAGGACCCCAAACTGCCTTTTAACTCTGTATTTCCATGAACAAAATTACGATTCCTTACAGATCCATCTGATGTTCCACCCTTCCCTTCGCCCGTCACGCTCGTCCCGCTCATCCCCGCTGTCCGCACATCCCCTGGCGGCTGTCAACCCTGCACTGGACTGAGATGCAGTGAGAGCCCTGGACTGTGCTGTGCGCACGGTCTCGCTCTCGTCAGTAACCTGTGCGTGTGGACCATCTCCACCCTCAGCTCACTGAAAGGGGCTTGTCCGTGGGCTCCCACGTCTCTCTCACTTCAAAGCCCAGACTCTTTCCTCGGCACAGACAGTTCTGCTTCCCCCTGGGTCCTGGGCTTCAGAACATGGAACCCAGTCTGGGGGTACTAGTCTCTCTGGTCAGGTCACCTCCCCCTGGCAACCACTCAGACTAGCCACCAGGAGTGTTCCACGGCCAGGCTGAGCTAAACCACACACCAGTAACAGTTTCAGTGATCACACGGACACAGCGTCAGACAGCGGAATAGGAGCTGCCTCTGAGGAGAGGTCAGCGAGGGCCTGGCAGGACGGCGTGCCTCCCCGGAGCTGGCAGCAGGGAAGGGACCGCCAGGCGACATGGACACGGCAGGGATCAGAGTCTCCCCTGTGGGGCTGACATGCGGCCTGAGAGAACACAAAATACCTCTAAGATCTGAGCCACATTTAAAAAACTGCTCCCGGGTCACTGCTGCATTCGGGAGGCAGGACTTATCAGGGCATTTAGAAGACGAGAACCGAGGCTCAGAGCTGACTGCCCACGTGGCCAAGAGGTGAAGACCTGGTCTCACACCACACTGGCTCTGAGCCCAAACATCCCCCACGCTGCTCTCCCCTTCCCACTGGTGCCCGAGTCCGCGGCCCCTATAGGCCCCTCCTTGTCAGTACGGCTCCCGATGGCGCCTGGCTTCCTCGTCTCACAACTCCACCACTGGACGCTCAGTCCAGTCCACACTGCAGAGCTGCTCATGGGGACTAGAGACCGTGATGAAGTCCCGGACTAGTGCCCATGTCACAAGGACAGCTCAGCAAAGGTGAGGTCTCTGCTCGTCCCTCATCACTTCACAGATTTTCAAAAGCTCTTTCAAACCAAATGACACTTCCTGGCCGGTGTGGCTCAGTGGTTGAGCGTCAAGGCTGCACCAGGAGGTCCCCAGTTCGATTCCCGGTCAGGACACATGCCCAGGTTGTGAGCCGGATCCCCAGTGGGGGGCACGCAGGCGGCGGCCAGTTGATGTTCTCTCATCGATGTTTCTATCTCTCTCTTCTTCTCCCTTCCTCTCTCTCTAAAATCAATAGAGGAAAAAACAAAAAAAATTTTCTAAAAAAAGAAACTTCCTGGATGTCAGCCTCTGCCTATGACATCTCCACTCTCTTCGACACCAGGGCAGTGAGGGGAATGAGGCTGATGTCATAGTTACGGGAGAAGACCCAGCACCGCTCCTCAGAGCGAAGGCTCACCCTCCCTCCATATGTGGAAGAGAAAGTGCACTGGGAAAGGAGCAGGGGCCTGCATGAAGGTGAATGACTGTTAGTGAAGAACGGTAGGTCACCACAAAATGATCATTCCCCAAACACCTCTCCAAACAGGACATACAAAAGGCCAGGAAACACGTGAAGAAATGCTCAATGTCACTAATCATCAGAGAGATGCAAATTAAAACGACTATGAGGTATCACCTCACACCTGCCAGAGTGGCCGCCATCAACAAATCACCAAACAACAAGTGCTGGTGAGGGTGTGGAGAAAAGGGGACTCTAGTGCACTGCTGGTGGGAATGCAGACTGGTGCAGCCACTATGGAAAACACTATGGTGTTTCCTCAAAAAATTAAAAATGGAACTGCCCTTTGACCCAGTGATCCCACTTCTAGGAATATACCCTAAGGAGCCTGAAACACCAATCAGAAAGAATATATGTACCCCCATGTTCACAGCAGCACTATTTATTATAGCTAAGACCTGGAAACAGCCCAAGTGCCCATCAGTAGATGAGTGGATAAAAGAGCTGTGGTACATGTACACAATGGAGTACTATGCAGCTGTAAGAAAGAGAGATTTTACCCTTCGAGACGACATGAAGGGACCTGGAAAGTACTCTGCTAAGTGAAATACGCCAATCAGAGAAAGATAAGTATCACATGATCTCACTTATTTGTG
Source organism: Molossus molossus (assembly GCF_014108415.1). NCBI lineage: Eukaryota > Metazoa > Chordata > Mammalia > Chiroptera > Molossidae > Molossus > Molossus molossus. The sequence continues at coordinate 1,096,676 of NW_023425352.1, forward strand.
GAACAGAATGAACAAAATAAATTGTCGAGCAAAATAGATCCGGAAACATGGAAATAGGGTGCAGACTGACAAACCTCAGAGGGGAGAGAAGAGACAAACCAAAGAACTTACATGTATGCATGCATAACCAATCAACATGAACACTAGGCTGGGAAGATGGGAGGTGGGGTGTCAATGAGGAAAAAATGGGGACATCTACAAACTTTCTTCAGTAAAAAGGAAAAGATCATTTGCGAATGATCAGTCAGTGCCCACAGCAGGAGCGACAGCCGGGTGCGGCACGGGCACCGAGGCCCCAGCACTTACCTCCAGGGGCGAGGTGCAGAGGAACCCTGTGAACTGCGGTCGTGTTGGACGGTCAGGTCCACCCGGCGAAGGGAGCAAGAGAGAACAGAAAAGGAAACATTAACACACGGTTTCTCAATAAAGCAGTTTAAGTAACCCTCAAGTCTATATAAAACCAATGCCCTCTATCTGACCCACAGCACGTATCCAACTATTTGAATTAGAATAAGCATTTTTAAAAATCTGTATAAAAACAAACAAAACACAACAAAAAGAACTCGAATGTTTCAAGCCCTGTCTCACGCCCTGTATGATCAAGCACCTTCCTCTAGAGGAGGAGCCGGCACTCCGGCCATGATGCCACCAGCACAGCTGAGTCGATGCCAAGCAAAGAAAAAGACATAAATCAAGAGGAACCAAGAAGAGAGAGAGAGAAATAGTCAAGGTCACAGAGGAGGCGGGGTGACCCAAGTGAGAGAAGGGGAGCTGTCCCTGCACAACCAGGGACCAGCCAGCTCACTGGACTCCCACCCCACGTGTCCTTCCTCTCGGCCCGACACAGGGGCTCACAGATTCCAGATGGAGCTCAGTCCACCGCCTGGTGCATTGAGCAAAGGTGTGTACACTTGGGGGGCCAGGGACCAATGAAGAGTGAACTGCAGGGTAGCGCTGAGCGAGGACTAACCCTAACCCCACCTGCCTCCACATGTGTTCATGACGGTGATTCACATTTTCTTACGTGTTACTGGCAAATCAACCCTTTGAGATGTACTATAATAGTAAAATACCCGGCTAGCATCAACTCTTGATGCAAATGAACTACGAAAACCGCAATGCCAGGCAAGTTTCCGAGCCCCGCTGAAATCCCCTCCACAACCACGCTGGCTAGCACTCAAGGGGAATACAAATAATTTTATTTTCTCTTAAGAGACACACAGAAATATTTCACAATAAAATTGTACGATGTCTGGGATTTCCTTCAAAATCACTGAGGGGTCAGGAGGGAAGTGCTTGGGTGAGTACATAGACAAAATAAGACTGGTCATTACATTAAACTAGTGAGGGCGGGAGATGAATATCTGAGAATTCATCATACGATTCTATTGTGTGAATGTTTCGAGTTTCCATAATAAAATTTAAAAATTATATCAGACACTTCCTCCCCCAAATACCCAAGTAAATATATTCCTGAAATTTACTACGACACACCAAAGCCATGGAATTAACTAGTGTACAATTGGCTCTAAGGTATACTGTAAGGTATACCAAAATAGACACTAAGAATTTTTTTAAACGACATCAATATGAAATTCAATTGTATTAACTGTGAAGAGAACATTCTGAAAGTGCAAGCTATAACAAAAATGTTTAATTTTCATAATGCTGACATGAAACAAATGGTTCTATTGACATTTAAAGTGAAATTTGTGATCTTGGATTCTTTTTATAGTAGCCCAACATAAGACAGTCCCTACCCTTCCTCCCAGAGTAAAAAGTGGCCGTTGAAAGCTTAGCCAGTTCTAACAGTGGAGAAAAATGAGGCATGGTGATTTTTTATTTTTTATAATTTTCCTTTTTTTAAAAAATCCTCACCCAAGGATATTTTTCCATTGATTTTTAGATAGAATGGAAGGGAGGGAGGGAGAGAGACACACACACCAACTGGTTGCCTCGCACATGACCCTGACTGGGGCCAGGATCAAACCTGAAACCCAGGTACATGTCCTTGACCAACACTCGAACCCACAACCCTTCAGTCCCTGGGCCCACACCCTAAATGCTGAGCCTGGCCAGGGTGGTGATTTTACTTTAAGTGGAGAACACTGGCATGCAGGGCTTGCATGTTTGTCTCCAGCGTGTGAACTACATCACACACGTCACACTCAAGAACTCAGAAGTGGTTTGGGCTCCGCGGTAACGGAGGCACCAATCCGGAGGCGTTGCCATGGTGGCAGTGGAGTACGCGAAGGCTGTCAGGGACACCGCCTCTCCTGGAAGCTCCGGGACCTCACAAATGCCTGCTGTGTGTACCTGTGACCTTTCTGTCACAGCCTTTTCAAAGCAGACCCACAAGTTCTCATCTTGTTTGAAGCTGCCAGAACACAAAATACATAAAAGTTCTCAATTCCCAAAATAGTGAGAACAGAAAAATAAGTTACAAGACACCTTCACTCTCCTGTTCACAAGACACGAAAAAGGTCCAGCATGCTGCTCAAAAGTGCATCAGAAAACCCGGGTCACTCCCTTCCGTGCCCCTCAGCTTCCACAGTGAAACCGCCCAGCCAGTGCCCACGGCGACCGAGAAACCACCTGGCCAGTGCCCACGGCGACCGAGAAACCGCCCGGCCAGTGCCCACGGCGACCGACCAAGAAACCGCCCGGCCAGTGCCCATGGCCACGGAGAGAAAGGGCAGCTGTAGAACAGCGAAGAGGACCGAACGGGCGCCCGGTGGAGGGACAGCGAGCGCCCTCAGGGCAGCACGGTAGGGAGCACGAGCCCCGCCCAGGTGCCGGAGCCTCTGGAAGGACGTCGCGGTCAGTGACAGCGACAGGCCCAGCCGTAGCCTCGCCTCCGCCACGTCTCTGACAGTCTGCTGACCTGGCTGTTGGAGAAGCTGCCACGGGTGTGCTCAGCTAACACATTTCAAAGAAAGACCCTATTCTATTTATTTAGGCAAATGTTGAGAAAATAAAATTATTTGATGTGTTTCACAAAATAGCTACTGATTTTACGGACAGGAATATACTGCGGCACCAAATGAACAGGAATACGCTTCATCGTTCCAGAAGCAGCTGCAGGCAGACACAGCCCCGTTTTTACCTTCCTGCAGTCGATTGCAAAGATTGCTTAGGAAACACCTTGATTTAACACAGTGAGAAACAGGAACAACCTGCCCGACATCTAGATTTTCAAACTTAAAGAGGTAAGTTTTGCCCGGCCAGTGTGGCTCAGTGGTTGAGCATCAACCCTGCACCAAGAGGTCGCCGGTTCGATTCCTAGTCAGGGCACATGCCCAGGCTGTGGCCCGATCCCCAGTGGGGGGCACGCAGGAGGCGGCCAATCGATATTCTCTCATCGATGTTTCTCTCTCTCTCCCTCTCTATAATCAATAAAGAAAGAAAAAATTTTAAAGAGGTAAGTTTCTTGTTAATATATTAATAACAGTTTGATTCACATAAAATTCATAAAAATTTTAATGGTCAGTTATTCTTCTACGCATGAATATTTTAAAACAACATAAAGATTACGTTCTACATTCACAATCAGGGCCATGTGAGAGCCTGAGGCCCCGGAGAAAGGAGGACAGAGCCCAGCAGGGCAGCCGCAGCCACCCCGCCGCTGCTCCTCCCGAAGCTCCGCCCCATCGCTCCGGTCAGGGCACCTGTCTCCTGACCCTCTCCTGACCCTCTCCTGACCCTCTCCTGACCCTCTCCGGCAGCACCAAGCACACAGAATTGTAGCTGAACCTCTTGTCAGTTATGATTAGTCAATTCTTCCTTTTCTAAGACTTGCTCTCAATCGTGCCAGTATTCGGGGCAGGGACAGCAGTAAAAAGTAGAGCACACACGACCAATGTGTCGAAATATTCCAGTAAAACTATAGCCAGCCATTCATCTTTGTAATGTAAAATAATCAACACATAAGTAATTACAGTCCTGAAATGCCTTTCTATTTAATAAAGAACCATGTTAAATTCCCTCATTTTAAACAAAAAGAAACACTGAACAGCAACTTTCACAAGATAGCCACATTTCCTCCCAAGCCAAGGAACAACATTGATTAGCACTAGGTTACCATTTCAACAACACTGAGTTGGATAAAAATTAAAATTGACCTTGAAATACTGGGTGTCTTCCAAAACTCTGACTGACATGAATTAGGGATAAACCCAAAAATAAAAATTAGCAGAAAACCACAATCAAGACAAAATTTATTTTAAAAGCCCTCTGGTCAAAGTACTGAGAAAGACAATACATTCTCAGCAATTAAAGTACTAAAAACTAACACCTGATTGTATCAATACTGGTTATAGATACAGAATCAGACCAGCTGATTCCAAGAAAGATCAACCATCACATCATGACAGGTCCATGTACCCCCTGTAGCTTTGAACATTATTAGTAGTATTTTAACATTTTTAACAGTAAATGCAAACCCATGAAAAGAAGTTTTTAAAGCACTTTAAGATGTGTGAGCTGAAATGTGTGAAGGAAAGGGGCTCAGTCACCTGTGCGTCCCCAGAACCAGTCCTAGCGACTGGAACACGCTAGGAATTCACGTTTGCACAGCTGGTGGGACAGAAGAGTCTCACTCCTCCAGGACAAGGACAAAGAAATGTGGGGCCACTCTAAAAATACAATTTTGAGCTATTTCTGAAATGTCACAGAAAAACTTTTAGGTGTGTGTTTATACACACACACACCTACCTGTGTACCTCATACTCATAGACCTTCACAAATACACACCCTAGTTTTACACATTTTGAAGGCAGACTTATGGTCTGGATAAACCACCATGTATATTAATACATGCATTTTGCTTGTAAACTGCTAACCGGGGGAGGCAGCTGCTTGGTCGTGCTGACATTTCTTGCACGTGAAATGACGCAGCAAACACACTTCCCTGGGTGGACGGTCAACAGGCAGTGCTGTTCACCGGTAAAACGCGAGGCTCCTCAGACTTAAAGGGAAAGACCGACCTAAAATAACTCAAGACCAGTGGTGCTCACGACAAGGTTATTCCTGTCACAGGAGCTTTGCACCCACTAGAATGTGCTTAATTCAGTGGGAGGTAAATCACTCAACACACTCAGGAAATTAAAGCAGCTTTTGCTTATAGAACAACTGTCTGCAGCTTCCGACATCATCTGAACTTTCCCTCTGCCTCACGTCACGAGTTCCAAGAACTCTCCTTTCTTCTGAGTGGTTTTCCACTTGGCAACAAGCTCTCTCCAGCTGTTTCTGAAGAGCAGCCAGCTCAGCGGCCCGTCCACGCACCGGGCTCGCCGGCACGCCACCCCAGGCACTCTCTGGACATCAAATACTTGAATTAAAATGGAAAAACAAAACAACAAAGAAAAGCATAATTCCAATTGCAAATGCTGCCGGATGGCCAGAGTACCACTGCTCTGCCCTTGACCAGAGGATCCCTAAGGTTCCTCATCAGCTGCACCCTAGCGACTAAGGCTTCGGCAAGGTCACTTGGCCGAGCACCGGCACCTTTACAGAACCCTCAGCACAAGCCCCGCTGCACTGGCTCCCACCCCATGCTTGTGCCCAGAGCCTGACACGAAGCACGGAGGAGTCAGGGAGGCTGCTCACAGCCAGGCCGGCGGGGAGGGGAGGCTGAGACCCGAGGCAGGGTGTCAGGTCAGCGCCCACACCATCACCCGATGCTGCTCGGCCTCCCCGTCGCCGGCAGGTGGGCGGGCAGGGCTGGCAGCACTGTCCTCCCCACTCCACTCGGCCAGAGGCTCAGCACTGGGCACGCGGGTCCGGTGCAGGTGCCAGGTGTCGATCAAGAATTAATGTCCGTCTCACTTCTCACCGCTCGGTGTGCGGAAAGCAGCGTGAGCGCGCGCACCTGACTGAGTCACCGCATGTGGCGCTGCGCCCCACTGCAGGTCAGTTACCCCACTGCTCGAGAAGCCGCACGCTCGAACCAAAGATGAGTCCCCAAGAGGAAGCAATGAGAGCTGATGAGGAGGATCTGCCGGTGCCGCCGTCCTCAACGCAGGCTCTTCCAGCTCGCGTGGCTTCCTCACTTTCCCAACAGCCCCTCGGCGCTTCAGCTCGAGACAGCACTGACGCTCGGCCCACTGCTGGCCCTTCCCGGACACTCCCCTCTGCCCAGGCTGCCTGCCCCACTCCTCACGCTGCCGGATGACGGTCTCTGACCGCTCCCTCCCGCCCAGAGGCCGGGCTCTGCAAGAGCGAGCATCTGCACCCGACCTGCGTGCCAACCGCCACATGCCTCCCGAACACAGCCCGGCACACGCCACGTGCTCAATAAATCTTTTAACAAACACATTGAGAAACACACATTAGAAAGGGAACGTGCTAAAGCCAGACAGATAAACAGCAGGAATCAACAGCAGAACGAGAGGAGAGACGAAGAGTCACTTTCGAGAAAAGGCGCCTGGCCCCCGACACCAGCAGCAGGCCGCGTGGACGGGCATGGTGAGGAGTTGGGCAGCGCACCCCGGGAGGCTGTCCTCCCGCTCGCTCCGAGTAGGAACCTCTGCAGGGACATTCCGCTACCTGGAAGACTGCGCATGCTGCGCCTCACTCACTGACATCAGGCACTCTAGGTAACTATTTAGGCCACGGCCACTTTTCCACGTGGTGAAACGCGGTCCAGTGTAAAAAGCACGTAATTTGCAGACATCACGCTGCCACTGATCACCATGTTATCTTGGACAAACTGCTTTCATTCTCCAAATAAAGGAGGTCAATCTACGCAATCAGTAAGGTCCTTGTCTCGAATGTATGATGCTGTGATTTTATAACCTAAGACACGTTTTGGGAAATTAGTGGCCAAAGCAAACTTGAAGGAAAACATTCCCAGAGCTTCTGCTCAAACCCTTCGCATCCCCCAAACCAGCACCATCCGAGAACAACGGTGCCTCCTCTCCAGCTTTTGTAACAGGATTCAAAAGCCTTGGCAACCTGACTGCCAGTCAGTCTCACACCCCTTGTCAGGGTGCAGTGCCAAGTGTCTGGACTGAGGAGTTGCTCATAAAAGTGGGTTTTTTTCATTGAATTGTGCCAATAACTGCCTAAGCACTCTATTCAAATAAGTTATCCCTGGCCTTAAAAATACATGAAAAATATTTCAAAATGCTCAGAGCTTGCCTTCACTCAAACCCCTGTAATTATACACGAGCTGGGTATTAATAAAGCAGTGTGTGCCCGCAAGTACGTCTGGTTCGTCTGCGTAGCTGAGGGAATGTCCGACGCAGGGCACGCTTCCCAAACGTGACGGAGAAGGGGGAGCTCTCTAAGCGCCAGAAAACATTTCAACCTGACAAGCAAGGAATCGTTTGTGATTAGCATATTCAATGCCTCCGTGCAAATTACTTCCAACAAACAGCAGACAGAAAGCATTTATCTGTCCGTCACAGGCTGTGCGCACGCCACTCCCACATCCCAGCAGGGACAGGACTGAGCTGTGATCAGGGCGCCCCCTGGGCTGGTCCCCACAACTCTCCAGCATCCAGTGGTCTTGTTCCTCCCATGAGGTCAGAAGGGACCACTGTGTCTCCTCCGTTTTCACTGCCCTGCTGACCGTCTAACACGTGCAGGAGGGGACCTTCCCCCAACAAGTGTCCGGCAGCGCTGAAGGTCTCCGTACGTGGAATCACTCTGAACTAATTCAGGGGACAGTTTCCATGAAGGTCCCGTCACCTGAAATAACATCAATCGTTATAATTTAAAATCAACACAAATCACCCGATGGAACCAGACGACGTGTTCCTCATAAAAGGGCGGTTCCAGGGCTCACTCTCAGACCAGCCCGCAAACCCCAGCGTGCAGGGGACGCGCCTCGGGGCTGCAGCTCCGCGGGCGCGTGCAGGGGACCAGGCCTCGGGGCTGCAGTGCTGAGAGCGCACGCAGGGGACCGGGCCTCGGGGCTGCAGTGCCGAGGGACCTTGCAGGGGACCGGGCCTCGGGGCTGCAGAGCTGAGGGCGCGTGCAGGGGACCGGGCCTCGGGGCTGCAGAGCTGAGGGCGCGTGCAGGGGACCGGGCCTCGGGGCTGCAGTGCTGAGGGCGCGTGCAGGGGACCGGGCCTCGGGGCTGCAGTGCTGAGGGCGCGTGCAGGGGACCGGGCCTCGGGGCTGCAGTGCTGAGGGCGCGTGCAAGGGACCGGGCCTCGGGGCTGCAGTGCTGAGGGCGCGTGCAGGGGACCGGGCCTCGGGCTGCAGTGCTGAGGCCGTGCAGGGGACCGGGCCTCGGGGCTGCAGTGCTGAGGGCGCGTGCAGGGGACCGGGCCTCGGGGCTGCAGTGCTGAGGGCGCGTGCAGGGGACCGGGCCTCGGGGCTGCAGTGCTGAGGGCGCGTGCAGGGGACCGGGCCTCGGGGCTGCAGTGCTGAGGGCGCACGCAGGGGACCGGGCCTCGGGGCTGCAGTGCTGAGAGCGCACGCAGGGGACCGGGCCTCGGGGCTGCAGAGCTGAGGGCGCACGCAGGGGACCGGGCCTCGGGGCTGCAGAGCTGAGGGCGCACGCAGGGGACCGGGCCTCGGGGCTGCAGAGCTGAGGGCGCACGCAGGGGACCGGGCCTCGGGGCTGCAGTGCTGAGGGCGCGTGCAGGGGACCGGGCCTCGGGGCTGCAGTGCTGAGGGCGCGTGCAGGGGACCGGGCCTCGGGGCTGCAGTGCTGAGGGCGCGTGCAGGGGACCGGGCCTCGGGGCTGCAGTGCTGTGGGCGCGTGCAGGGGACCGGGCCTCGGGGCTGCAGAGCTGAGGGCGCACGCAGGGGACTGGGCCTCGGGGCTGCAGAGCTGAGGGCGCACGCAGGGGACCGGGCCTCGGGGCTGCAGTGCTGAGAGCGCACGCAGGGGACCAGGCCTCGGGGCTGCAGTGCTGAGGGCGCACGCAGGGGACCGGGCCTCGGGGCTGCAGTGCGCACGCAGGGGACCGGGCCTCGGGGCTGCAGTGCGCACGCAGGGGACCAGGCCTCGGGGCTGCAGAGCTGAGGGCGCACGCAGGGGACCGGGCCTCGGGGCTGCAGTGCTGAGAGCGCACGCAGGGGACCGGGCCTAAGGGCTGCAGTGCTGAGAGCGCCCGCAGGGGACCAGGCCTCGCGGCTGCAGCGCCTAGGGCGCGTGCACGGCTGACACTGATCCCCTGCACGAGTGCCGACAGTCTCACCTCAGGGCTCCTTTCAGAGAAACTGCTCAGCTTTACTCAGCAACCCTAGGAGCGTCTTCCAAACATGTGAACTTCTTTCAAAAAACCTTCTCACCTAGAACTTCCCTGAGAGCTAGGCTACCAAGGTGTCAAGCCCCTCAAGGGTCTGCTGTGAGAGATGGTAGGTCACATTGCGTGGCAAGACCATCCAGACGGTGGGGAAGCTGCCAGTGCACCCGCTGGGTGTCAGGGGCTCCCCCTGGCTCGGCACAGCAGGGAGGCGCTCCGGGCCTCTGACAGGCACTGCGCAGGTGCCAGGCTGCTGGCCTCTTTCTTCCACGATTGTTTTCCTGCTCATATTCCGTATTCAGAGAGACGAGGTCACTTGTCTTACACAACTTGCCTAGATGTCATTTTAATGTATTCCTTTATCCCTCATATTTTTGTGAATTGATCACTGCACCTATAAGCTTGTAGATTCAGGTTCAATTTCTCAATATATCACAGCGGCACCTTATTACTTCTTACACAGTCCTGTTGTGAGAATGTTCATGTCCCTTTGGGTCTGACAAACCATCTCTTCAGAGTTGGTTCAGGTGACAACTGCCCCAGAAAAGCCCAACCCCAGGACACACGGAGCTGCTGCACGCACTCTGCAGGTGCCTCCAACAACGCTGGCGTGCTTATTGCCCACCTCCCCAGGTACACTGGGAGCATCTCCAGCAATGAACGAGTCTGCAGAGACAAACTCCTAGAGCCTGACGCCTGGGAGGAGTCCTGGGAACGTGATCATCACCTAGCAAACATATCAGATCCTGTCGGCATGTTTTGGCCCCAACTGTTTATACCCAGTTAGCAAGCAGGCACATAGCAGGGAGTCCCGCTCAAAAGGGAGTGAGACCCGCTGAGAACACCAAAGGGAGCTTCTGGACCCCGGCAGAACCCTCAGTGTCTGTAAGTGCTGCCACCCAGCTGCATGTCTCCACGGGGAACTTAGGGAAGCGCCCCCAAACCAGACCCTGCATGCGCGTCACCTGGAGACACCGCTCAGAACGCAGGTTCTGACAGGAGGTCTGAGGCGAGGCCTGAGCCCCCGCACACCCCACTTTTACTAGCAAGGCTCTGGGGAACTGGAAGCCAGTCTGCCCCTCCCAGGAAACACATACAACTCAGCAACCATCACTCTCAAGCTAAGGCTTTCTGTCATTCAAACAAGAAAAGAGCCCCGTCCAGTCTGACTCGGCAGTTACAGTGTTGGCCCACGGACTGAGGGTTCGATTCCGGTCAAGGGTGTGTATCTGGGCTGTGGGTTTCCTCCCTGGCTCTGGTCGGGGTCATGCGGGGGCGACCAATCCGTGTCTCTCGCACACCAGTGTTTCTCTCTCCCCCCACCCACCTTCCACTCTCCACAATCAATGGAAAAGTACCCTCGGGTGAGGATTGACAAACAGAAGGAAAGAAAGAATAACTTTCATTCTTCTGATCTGTCGGCATCGCTACCTAACACACCACTGTCCCGTGACTACCACACAATCCTTTGTCCTCCTCGACAGCTCTCGCCTAGAAGCACAGACCCTCGGCAAAGCTTGTTGGACGAAGCTCTACACACATCTGAGAACAATACAAAATACTGACTGTGAGCTGTGGCTGAAAAATAAAATTTAAAAAAACGATGCTCTATATAATCTCAACATCTTTCATTCTTTCTCACTTGCTTCTTGCTAAGATGTGTGTCTGCTGGTCTGTCTTTCCCGTTCGATGGTCTCCCCTCCGCCCAGGGCACAAAGGCTGGTGCGTGACGCACATTCATGTCGCCTGCTGCCTGAGCCCGCTCACAGCAGACAGACACTAGTCGGGTTCCTGGTCAGAACACTGAAGAACATATCCTTTCTTCTGAGATTTAAAATGTGCACGTGTATAACTCATTTCCACAGATATTCAGTAATACACACTGAAAGCAGAAAGTTAACCTCACTCCAATGAACTGATAAAAATATGGCATAAAGAATGTATATTGCCCAGACTTGGCCGGCGTGGCTCAACAGTTAGAGCGTCAGCTCTCGGACCAGGGAGGCCCGGGTTCGGCGCCCGCTAGGGGCACACACCTCGGTTGCGGTTTGTCCCCGGCCCCGGTTGGGGTTGTGTGGGTGGCAGCCACTCGATGTGTCTCTCTCATGTCGATGTCTCTCTCTCTCTCTCTTCCCCCCTCTCTCCCTCCCGATCTATCTGAATATAAATGCAAAATTATCTTCAGGTCAGGATAAAAAAAAAATTTGTATTGCCAGGTGTGGCTCAGCAGTTAGAGTGTTGGCCAATGGACCGAAGGGTCTTGGGTTTGATCCCCGGCCCCAGTCGGGGTCGTGCAGGAGGCAACCAGTCCATGTGTCTCTCTCACATGGATGTTTCTTTCTCTCTTCCCCCTCCCTGTCACTCTCTCTAAAAATCAATGAAAAAAATATCCTGAGGTGAGGACTAACACACAGACAGAAAGTTCTATTACGCTTCCTCACAGACAAGCTCATCACCAGGAGAAAGCAGCGAGGTACCTCGGTCTTCCCACACTCCTCGGGCGGGTCCCGGTGCACGGCCACCTGGTACTTGACGTACAGAGAAAGTGACTGGCTGAAGGATGACGTGAACTCTGCGTCCTCCCAGGACACGGGCACTAGCCTCACCTTCAGAGCAAGGGGAATACAAGCAAGTGCTATTGAAACAGCTCGACCTGACGACATGCTTCTGAAGGTGAGGCCAGAGTACGATCTCCGCAAATCCACTTCCAAAGCTCAGCACTGGGACTCCCAGGAAATGAATGAACGTTGCATTCAGCTGACTGGCACGGACCCTGAAGCCCTGACTTTACACTGATGTCTGTGAAAACTTTAACTCATAAGGGCCAAGACAACTTATTTTTCTTGTTTTGGTTTTTCTACCTGCCTACTGCAGTTTCTGCACACCCCAGAGTCCGTACTGTTGCCGATGGTAACAGCTTCTACTTCAGTCACCATGACACAATGTCCTAAGCTTTTCCCTTTTTGGATTTTTCCTCGGTAATTTCATTTATAAAATTACAGGCAAATGAGGACTTCTGTCAAAAGGTTCATCTTACTTTTCTAGCCCCACTCGGCTGAGTGCGGGGGGTCATCACAGAGAGTTCGCTGTCATGAACCTGTTCTGTGCGACTTGAAAATGGGGATAAAGCACATTAACCATGTTGTGCAAAGTATGCCTACCGTAAAAAAGCAAAGGTTTTTTGCATTTTTTCATAAAACTCTTTACTTGGATCCCTGTTACTTTTAGATAAAGGCATCAAATTAAACACAGTGATCTCAAGCAGAGACACTTCACTGCACGTGTTTCTGTCCACTCTGAAACCAGGCACTTGCACTTTCAGAACGCCCACAAGCAGTCCCCTGCGCAGACATGCCGCAGACTGAATGCAGCTGAAGCGAGCACCAGTAAACCGAGAGCTCAAGTGGTACCAAGTGGAAGGGAAGGTTCCACATGCCCAGAACAAGTACACGTGGCCCGCTGACCTGGCTGACAGTTGGCTCATCGGGTGAGTGGTTGTGAATAACCATCTGGTAACGTTTATAGACCTGGTACGACTCCAGCATTGTGGCTTTGAACTGAGAACTCGGTGGAGATGATCTCACCACCCTCACCTTCAGAAGGAGTAGAAACAATGTTCATTCATTCACTTGTTTATTCTATGAAATATGCATTAACAGTCACTCCCACCCAGAAAGAACGAAATGTTTAAATATAAATATTAATGCACAAACATAAAATGTTAACGTTAAACATCTACTAGTAAATACATTTAAAAAGTTATTTCTCCAATTTACAGACTCATTAAGAAGGCAGAGGATCTTGTCTCAATTCTAGGACTAGTTAGAGTCTGTGACCAATTACGTAAGCCCACCTCTGCCGTAAAATGACAGGATACTTCTGGAACTCAAGATACAAACACAAATAAACACTCTTCACTCTTACTGGTGTGCAACTCACCTTCAGCAAATTGGTCAGAAAGACTAAAAACATAAACATATGTTTGGACACTGTCATGAGTTGCTGACGTAACTCACACCTCTGCTTTCTAAGTGTGAAAGACAGGAGTGTTCCTCTTTCACCGCATAGCTAAGAATGAAGACTCTAGAGCCGGGGTTCTCCACCTTCCTGATGCCTTGACCCTGTAATGCAGTTTCTCCCATTGTCTGTGGGCGTGTCTGCATGTGGGCGGGCCACCTGGAGACTGATAGAGGAGCAGTGTCAGTTCCTAAGACCATCGGAAAGATGTGTTTTCCAATGGTCTTAGGCGACCCGAGAAAGGGTTGCTCGACCCCCAAAGGGGTCACGACCTGCAGGTTGAGAACTGCTGCTCCTTTACTCAAATCTCCACGTCACCGTCTTGCTCAAGTGCATAGACTCACCCTCTGTGCCTTGGTTCACTCACACGTACAATGAGGGTGAATTACACGCAGAAACTGCAAACAGCAATGACTAACACTTACTTAACCTTATTTATGTATGTACTAACCAGTCAAAATGTGTTAGCAAAAAACAGAAAATCAAAAGCAATATAATGAAAGGCCTAACTGGAAACTTTTCACCCATGCCTGGAGAAGTGATTCTGCTATGAAGAAAGAGCGACACCCAGTGGCCAAGTCTGCCCACCCGAGACGCCCTTGCATGGAAAAGGAGCGCCACCCACTGCACAGTGTGGAAGTGTCCCTGGTGCCTTGCACACAGGACGCTTATGATCAAAACATAAATGACTCCTCACAAAATAGTTTAAGCAGCGTGTTAATTCCCTTTTCACATTCTGGGAAGGAGAAAGTCGGTAACAAAACCAGAGTGGCCAAGGAATTATAATGTGGAAGCTGTTAAAATTTATGTCTAGCCCTGGCCGGTTTGGCTCAGCGGTTGGAGCATCGGCCTGCAGACCAGAGAGTCCCAGGTTCGGTTCCCACTAGGGGCACGTACCAAAAAAAAAAAAAAAAAAAGAAAAAAAAAAAAATATATATATATATATATATATATATTTATGTCTGATACTCTACACTGTCCTAAGGTTTACTCTGTCCATGTTCAGTTTAATTTCAAATCCTTAGTGATAGTGATGTTCTTAGATATTAACTTGTAAATTCAAAGAGTGACCTGTTACTAATCATGTGTGCGAATATGATAAGATCATTACAGCTAATGTTTAGAAAAGAATTTATAAATGCCAATGAAGACTGAAAATGCAGGCTAGTCTGGAATGTGAGCCAGTCTGGGCAACGCCTGCTCGCTGACTGCCCGGGGACGGTGAGCGGCCTGCTGCAGCAGCACGAGTCAGCACTGCTGGCTGGGTCCCAACGGCCAGCCTGCACCTGCCATGCCCTCTGCTGCCTTGGCCAAGATCAGACATCAGGAGAGCTACGACAGTGACTTGCTTAGTGGGATGTGTTCTCCTCCACGTCTAAACAAAAGCTGACAAAAATAAATTTAAATAGTACTTTTTTCTTTTTCACTTTAACTGCTAAATCAAGGGCTACAAAAAGCCAGAGTACTTGACACATCATAACATGCTGAAATTGGAATTGCTTTCCCTACTTTAATCAAACTGCGTATTTTTTAAATCTTAAAAGGGCTTCTCTCACATAGCAACTGACTTAGTCGATACAAATGCTGCTCCATTCCAATTCACTTCAGTTTCCCATTTTTAAACAACAACGTAGCAATGGACTAACGTAACCTCAAATGAAAATATACACAATACTCAACAAAACAAAAATAAACAAACTAAAAAATTATGTATTTTCCAAAGTACCTCTAACTTATGTGATGCATTCTCTGGTAAAGATTCAAAAATTAAATCTTCCAGTGATCTCGGCTGGTGGGGCTCAGTCTTGGGTCCACGCTGAGCCTGGCCCCCCGTGGGCTCCCCAGCTGGGTTCTGCTGCATCAGCTTTAGCCTCTTCCTTTCTTTCCGGATTTCCTTTGCTTTTCGGCAGGGAGGCTTACTCAAATCTGCCCCTTTGCCTAAAAATAATTTAAAACATTAGACCACTCACATTTGACTCTGATAATGCTTTTTCAAAAGTCTCAAAGACTTACGGATGATCCCAAAGAGCCCCAGATGTCGGGGCAGCTCTAGGGTAGAAGTTTTAGGGCCCTGGTGCAGGCTGTAAGTTGATCTTACAACCCTATCTTGGAAGTAAACAGGCACAGAACTTTTGGGCAGCTCTCTGTTAAAAATCTCTCCTCTGGAAAAATATTTACCTATTCTCTGCCCCTTTAAGTAGAAAGAACATAACAAGTGTCTTCTGCTCCAGACAAGCTGCCTCCAGCCCACCCCTCTGAAAGCACTGGCCGGCGCACACTGCCCAGCATCCGGGGGTCAGAGCAGGCTGTGGCGGGCTCCTGCAGAAACCCCTTCTCGGCTAGAACCATGTCCCCCCACCTGACTGAGGAGTCACACCAGTTAGCTCCAGTTAACCAGAGTGGTTTCCATAGAGCTGCTTCAAGAGATGAACATGTTCACTATTACATACCAAAAATTTCTATGAGTACCATCAATCGTGAGCCAAGGACTGTTTTGGGGGGAGGGGGAGGGTACATGGAGGTTCACTGTGATACTCAGTCTTCATGAGTCTGTTTGAAATTCTCCAAAATGGATTTTTCAATCTGATACACAACTAACTTTTATAAAAAAAAATTTAAAATAAAAGAACTAACCCTATCACTCAAGACACTAAAAGTTGAAAGAAATTATCTAGCTTATTCAAAATATTTTATTGGACTATTCATATTTTTAAAATGAAATCTCAGACCAATATCAACTCAATGCCATGAAAATGTTACATTTAAAAAACTATTCAATAAAACACAACGTCTTCTGTGTTTCATATATTTAACAAACAAAAACTAAAATAGTACTAAAAATCTCTCCCTTGGATCATTTTGTATAAATAAATATAGAAAAAATTCAAGAAATAAAGCATAATAACCAAATTATTTTATGAAATTTTAAAAGAATCACACACACGTGCACAAACACATAATAAACCCCTTTTAATGCTGAATAAAGTTTTTAAAGCTAATTCTTTTACAAGTGAAAATATAGAAAAGTCTTACCTTATTATTATTTTTGTTTATCCTCACCCGAGGACATTTTTCCATTTTTTGTTCAGATAGAGCAGGAGGGAGAGAGAGGAAGAGAGAGAAAGAGAAACATCGATGTGAAGTGACACATCGAGTGGCTGCCACCCGTACGACCAACCAGGGCCGGGGACAAACTGCAACCGAGGTACGTGCCCTTAGCGGGAACCGAACCCGGGTCTCTCTGTACCGCAGGCCAACGCTCCAACCGCTGAGCCAAACCGGCCAGGGCGAAAAGTCTTACCTTATTAAAGGTGAAGTTAAATTATCAAAATCAAGTTTTTTGAATAAAAATTTATTTTTATTACATAAAGAAATCTATTGATAAACAAAAGAATTTTGGACATATACCTAAAATTTACTTTGTCTCATGTAACACCGAAAATAAAAATGTTTAGCATATCTTTTCACTGACAAAAATTTGGTCCTCAAACCTACCTAGGGCCCTAAGGTTGTAAGAAGAAACGGAACTCTTTAAATGCATTTGGGGGCCAGGCCAGCTTGGCTCAGTGAACTGAGAGGTCCCGGTTTGGTTCCCAGTCAGGGCACATGCCTGGGTTGCAGGCCTGACCCCCAGTAGGGGGCATGTAAAGGGTGTGCAAGAGGCAGCTGATCGATGTCTCTCTCCCCTCAATGTCTCTCTCTTTCTCTCCCTCCCTCCCTTCCTTTCACTCTAAAATATAAATTAAAAATAAATATCAATTTGATTTTTAAAAAGTCAATTAAAAAAAAAAGTAAATAGCCCTGGCCGGTTTGGCTCAGCGGTTAGAGCATCGGCCTGCGGTCCGGAGAGACCCGGGTTCGGTTCCCGCTAAGGGCACGTACTTCGGTTGCAGTTTGTCCCCGGCCCTGGTTGGTCGTGCGGTGGCAGCCACTCGATGTGTCCCTTTCACATTGATGTTTCTCTCTCTCTGTCTCTTCCTCTCTCTCCCTCCCACTCTATCTGTACAAAAAAATGGAAAAATGTCCTCGGGTGAGGATAAAAAAAAAAAAAAAGTAAATAGCCCTGGCCGGTTTGGCTCAGCGGTTAGAGCGTCGGCCTGCGGTCCGGAGAGACCTGGATTCGGTTCCCGCTAGGGGCGCGTACCTCGGTTGCAGTTTGTCCCCGGCCCTGGTCGGCTGTGCGGGTGGCAGCCACTCGATGTGTCCCTTCACGTCGATGTTTCCCTCTCTCTCTCTTCCTCTCTCTCCCTCCCACTCTACCTGAACAAAAAATGGAAGAATGGCCCTGGCCAGTTTGGCTCAGCGGTTAGAGCGTCGGCCTGCGGTCTGGAGCGACCGGGGTTCGGTTCCCGCTAAGGGCACGTACTTCGGTTGCAGTTTGTCCCCGGCCCTGGTTGGTCGTGCGGGTGGCAGCCGCTCGATGTGTCCCTTCACGTCGATGTTTCTCTCTCTCTCTCCCTTCCTCTCTCTCCCTCCCACTCTATCTGTACAAAAAATGGAAAAATATCCTCGGGTGAGGATAAAAAAAAAAAAAAAAATGGAAGAATGTCCTCTGGTGAGGATAAAAAAAAAAAAAAAAAAAGTAAATATATATGCATCTGGAGACAGTAAGGCTACCCTTTCAGGCTTATTAAACACTGAAGTTTTTAAAAAGGTGATCTGGCCCTGGCCGGTTTGGCTCAGCGGTTGGAGCGTCGGCCTGCGGTCCTGAGAGACCCGGGTTCGGTTCCCGCTAAGGGCGCGTACCTCGGTTGCAGTTTGTCCCCGGCCCTGGTCGGTCGTGCGAGTGGCAGCCACTCGATGTGTTCCTTTCACATCGATGTTTCTCTCTCTCTCTCTGTTCCTCTCTCTTCCTCTCACTCTATCTGAACAAAAAAATGGGAAAATGTCCTCAGGTGAGGATAAAAAAATAAATAAATATAAATAAATTAATTAATTAATTAATTTTAAAAAAGGTGATCTGTCCACCTAAATCCAGGTACTAGGTTGTATAAAACAGGTCTGTAGATTTCACGAGTCACACACACTCTGGGCTGGAGAGAGGACGGGGGATCTCTCGAGCACGGGGTGAACATTCACACGACAGGCCTGCCCAGCGTCGCTACCTGGCTGAGGCGCCGAGCGCACCTCCACGGAGCGCGACGGCTCCCCGGAGCCCCACTCCCCTCTCTCCTGTGCCTGGATCAGCTCCTTGGGGTCTTCCTTCTTCACCGGCTTTCCCTTCTCCTTGTCTTCCCTTTCCAAGCTCTCTTTGAGGCTGTCCCCGAGCTTTTTAAGGTCGCACTGCACATCCAATTTACTGATGAACGCAACGTCACCGGCAACGGCATCCTCCAGGGGGGGCTCCATAGGCTCATCTAGGAATCAAAGACATCGAAGTCCATCAGCCAGATACAACTAAGACACACAAGGAAAACAGTGCCCTCTGTCCCGAGTGGCCGGGTGTCCACACACCTGCGCGTCCTCCGAAGCAGCAGAGCTGCTGTCAGGGCGGCGGCAGCCGCGCAGGGGAGGCACTGCCAGTCCCCGCCAACAGCACACAACCAAACTAATGCGCCCGTTCACCCATTTCAGAGGGTATTTGTGGCCATGAGCTCCCACCCTCCGCCCACTGGCTGGATCAGCAAAGCCAGGCAGAGTCCCAGAAGGGCCGCGCTGACGCCCACACTGCACGCTGTCTGAGGAGGCGCAGACTGGCAGCACTGCCTGGCCGCGGCATGTTGGTGTCTCTGTTACAGTCATCTGGGCCTTTACCCTGATGAGCACATCACTCCTATTAACAAAATTGTAGACGTAAACAACTCAGAAGACTATACAAGTCAAAGAACTGAACAGAGCCCTGGCCGGTGTGGCTCAGGTTAGAGTGTCGGCCCACCGACCAAAGAGTCTCAGGTTCGATTCCGGCCAAAGGCACATGCCTCAGTTGCAGTGCACCCCCAGCCCTGGTCAAGGTCATGCAGGAGGCAACCAGTTGATGTGTTTCTCTCACACTGATGTTCTCCCCCTTCCCACTCTATCTGAAGATAAATGAAAGAAAGTGTCCTCAGGTGAGTAATTTAAAAAAAACTAAAGCCACATAAAAAAGACAGGTGCCCTGGCCGGTGGCCCGATGGTTAGAATGTTGGCCTGAAAACCGAAAGGTTGTGAGTTCAATTCCTGAACAGAGGCATGTACCTGGGTTGCAGGTTCAATCCCTGGCCCTGGCTGAGCATGTGCGGGAGGCGTCCGATCAATGAACAGGCACTTCGATGTTTCTTTATCCCTCTCCACCTCACCCCGTCCCTTCCCCCCTCCCTTCCACTCTCTCTAAAAATCAATGAAAAAAATATCCTTAGGGGAGGAGTAACAAAAAAACAGACAGGCAACCATCAATTTACAAATGAACGGCATCCTGAAAGCTTATCTGAATATTAATTTTTAAATCTCAGAACATGATTCTCAGCCACTGAAAATTTCATATTGATGAACAAACGCAACCTATTTAACTGTTAAGATTATGTGCTGACCACACCAACCAGAGCTGCACCAGGACTGGTGTTCCCAATGCGCCCACTGCCCCTGACCTCCATGACCCTGCTCTGGCCTCTGTGGCGCCAGCCCTGCCAGGACTACTCCACGGTGTCCTGAATCCTGGTCCCTCAGGATAGTGCACAAGGGCAAAGAACGTCCCCGTCTTGCTGGCCACTGTGTCTCCAGTGCCTAAAAGGGGACGGAACATTGCACGCATCCCAAACACACTTGGGGAACGAATGGACAAGCTCAGACTGGCCCTGGGGTCAGGCCTTCCCGGGACAGAAGCGAGGAAGGGCTTGAAGGACGGGGCATTCCCAGTTCTCATCTTGGTCTAGGTACCTTCTATAAGAAACACCTGTTTGTTTGTTTGTTTGTTTTAAAGTAACAAAACTGAAAATGCAAAGTATCTGTAACCACAGTTAACTAAATGTTACTAATTATCTTTTAGGAAACTCACTCACAATTCAAAATTTGTCAGACAAACAAGAAACAGGATTTCAGGCAACATAACGTCCTGAAGTCCGCAGCACTCGAACTCAGAACCCTGCCTTCACCCAGTGGAACAGGGGCTGTCAATCCTGCAGAAGCTCCTGCACACACCGGGTCTCCAGAGACAGCACCACTTTCGAGTTACTGCATGACGTCATTGGGATCAAGTACAGTAAGAGTTATCATGGCACTATAAAAGCTAGAATTTCAATACACTCCAGGACACCATATCTTAGAATTGATCCTCAACCCCTTTCCCAAGCTAGTCTTGCCCTGGCATACACTCCCATACCCTCGACATGGGGTCAGTGGTAACAGTAACACAGTCCTAACAGGAATCGTTACCATCACAGTAACAGTAGTATCTGGTTGTAGGGAGGACCCCTTTTCCCTAACCTAAGAAACGACTGAAAGTGAGAACCTTGGAAAGATGAATCATTTACAATTTTTTTTTTTTAATCCTCACCTGAGGACATTTTTCCATTTTTTGTTCAGATACAGTAGGAGGAAGGGGGGGAGAGAGAGAGAGAGAGAGAGAGAGAGAGAGAGAGAAACATCGATGTGAAAAGGATACATCAAGTGGCTGCCACCCACACAACCCAACCAGGGCCGGGGACAAACTGCAACCAAGGTACGTGCCCTTAGCGGGAACCCAACCCGGGTCTCTCTGGACCACAGGCCGATGCTCTAACGGCTGAGCCAAACCGGCCAGGGCCATTTACAAATTTTTTAAACTGACTTCAGAGACAGGAAGGGAGGGAGAGACACCGACCTGGTGCATCACCTCATCTGTGCGGTCACTGGCTTAGATGCCCTGACCAGGGAGCAAACCCACAACCCTGCCTTATCAGGATGATGCTCTCACCTACTGAGCCAGGGCTGAAAAGGTACATCACTTTATTTTTATTTTTTATGTTCTTTATTGACTTTAGAAAGAGAGGAAGGGAGAGGGAGAGAGAGAGAAACATCGATGAGAGAGAGTATCAAATGGCCACCTCCTGCATGCCCCCCACTGGGGATCAGGCCCACAACCTGGGCAAGTGCCCTGACCGGGAATTGAACCAGCGACTTCTTGGTACAGGGTCAACCCTCAACCACTGAGCCACACCGGCCGGGCAGGTACATCACTTTAAAGTAAACAGTTTTATACCCCATCTCATCTTACCCTCACAATGTCCTTTGGAAACTTCCCCTTTGGCCAGAAATTTCAACATTTTTTTCAAAACTTTCTTTTGAGATTTTGATGGCTGGAACTGCAGAGATCGGCACCTAGGAAAGCAAAACAAATATTTAAAAAGTGAACTCAAACTCTGAGGAAATAAAACCAGTTATGGACAGTATTCAGTACAAGGAGGCAGAGCTTGTACCTGGGACTTCTGGATAAAGACAGGGCTTAACGCACCTCTAACCTCACCCCAAACATCACTAAATCAGGTAAGGATTAGAAAAACAGAAGATGACGTAAATCAATGGGAAAAAGAGAAAGGTACCCAATTCTCTCTGCATTACCCCTAAAAGTCTTGGAGCTCACAATATCTGACACCTCAGGAGGTATGTCAGAAGGTGGGTCTGGAACTAGGGAAGTCTCTGAAAGTCTGTTGCCTCCCCCACTCTGCACAGATGGCTCCCTACACAACTCAGCTCCGCCCTGCTCTTGAGTGACAGATGGGTGGGTGGTGTCAGCAGACCACACAGACCCCCATCTCTTCTGTCTCTTATACCAGGTCTATGACCAGTTAGCTAAGAGAAAGAGGTCTTAACCAGGCACCAGTGAAACTTCTGAGAGTCTGTGATCATTCTGAAACGAACATGTAAGATGTCACATATTTTCTCTGTGCCCCTCCCTTGTTTTGTTTTGTTGCAGAGAGGGCCTATAATTTTCACCAAATTCTCAAAATAATCTACAACCACCCCATAAAATTAAGCAAAGCTAAATGATACAGCTGTGAGGATCAGCCAAAATATGATGGATGTAACTGCTTGCTTTTTAATTTAGGTTATGTATACACGTTAAAAAGGGAGAGAGGGCCCAGCCGGCAGGGCTCAGTGGCTGAGCATCGACCCATGCACCAACAGGTTGCCGGTTCGATTCCCGGTCAGGGCACATGTCCAGGTTGTGGGTCTGATCCTGTGAGGGGCATGCAGGTGACCAATTGATGGTTCTATCTCTCCCTTCCTCTCTCTAATATCAATTAAAAAACATTTTTTTAAAAGGGGGGGCAGAGGAAGGGAGGGAGAAAAGATTTGTGTTCCACTTATTTATGATTTCATTGGTTGATCCCCCCCCAACCCACCCCCTACCCCTATTGGTTGATTCTTATATATGCCCTGACCAAGGATCAAACCCACAAGCTTGGCATATGGGGATGCTACTCTAACCGCCTGAGCTACTTGGCCAGGAACAGAAAATCTTTCCATATTAGGGTGGGGTGAAGGGGGCAGAGGGTAGACCCACAGATTATGAACAGTTAATCAAACGCTTTGCAGGAAAGTAAGACTCCGAGTTTCCAGCGCAGAGCAGTGAACTCTGAGTGCTGTGGCCGACCCTGGCCTCCCCCCCTCCAGAACCCACGGCACTGCGGGGCCAGAGCACTGAGTCAGGCAATGGGCTAGGACAGGGAAAGCCAGGGGCTAAAACCCATACAAATTTGATATCCAAAAGTAATTTGAGTATTTACCAATATGTTCCCAATATTTCATGGTATCACTGACCACACTGCCACATAGAGTTTATACATTTACACGTGAACCAATTAAACATTACTAAAAGCTACTAGTCCACAACGTGAATACAGCATCGCTATGTAAAAAAGCCATAATTCATTTGCTATTCCTTATAAAAAATACCTACGTAGAACAACATTATTTAAAACAAGCAAAACTCTACTAAAAAATTATACACAACCTTCATATTATGGAACTTCTTTCTATTAATCAAAATTCTTACCTTATTGTATACTGAGGACAACACGTTTGGTTCATCACAGGCTTGTACACATATTTCCCGCTTCTAAAATTATAAGATAGTTTTATTAATTGTCTACCTAATTCTCATATATACCGTAGCAGATTAGTACAGAAGCACAAGCTTAACTATGATAAAAATCTAATCAACAGCATGAAATTACATTTAGTTTTGTTACTCTTCCTGAGCTAAAAAATCGTGCGACAAGGGTCCACCAAGGCCCAGAGCCAGCTCTCCCTCTGCTGGCCCTCACCTGCACACACGAGGCTCACCACCTCAGCTGCCTCTCATCAGCATCTGCAATCCCATCCATGCCTGACCCCAGGGCAGGGGTCACTGCCCAGGGTGCTGTGGGATGACAGACATGGCTGCCTGTGACATCGCACTTGGAGTTCCATGTGCAGCAGCACATAGTACCCCCAAACCAACCTGTTCCTTTAATGCTGTCTAGGTCTTAGTGAATGACAGAACCATGACATTGTGAGCTGAATTTTGTGCCCCAAAATTCCTATGTGGAAACCCTAACCCCCAGCACCCCAGAATGGGACTGTCTGGAGCTAAGGCCTCCACAGAGGTTCCCAGGTTAAAAAGAAGCTGCTAAGATGAGCCTAATCCAATCTGATATGTATCCTAGTAAGAAAAGAAAACCGGGAGCAGAGACACGAGGCACAGGGATGAGCATGCAGAGAGGGGACACTGTGAGGAGGCAGCCACGTCAAGCAAGGAGAGGCCTCAGAGACACCAAAGCCCACGACACCTTGGTTTGGACTTGCGGCCTCCAGGAATGGGAGAAAACAGTTTTGTTAAGCTGCCCCATCTGCAGAACTGTTATGGCAGCCCCAACAAACACTCAGGGGTTCAGTTCCTGAGCCAGGAACCTGGGAGCCACCTCAGCCAGCTCGCTCCAATGCAGCGCTCTCCTATCAAAAAGTTTTCTGCTTAAACCGAATCTTAACTCCGCCGCTCCCATCTAGCGCCACTGCTGTCGATGGCAGTCCTCGCCGTCTCACACCCCAGCGCCGCCGCTGTCTCTGGACCCCGTCTGCCTCCAGGACCACCCCTCAACAGCCTCTCTGCTATGCAAATGATGATGTCCAAAACACAAGTTCCATCACATTCCCGTGTGACATAAAAGCCTTCCGTGATGCCCCTTTCTGTTTAAAAAGATTCTTCTTCACAGCCCACGATGTCCCTCAGCACCCGGCCTATGTCTGCCTTTGGAATGTATTATCAAGTCTACGGAAAGCTGTGGAGCTTTGCATGCTGAGCTTCCCACGTGCGGACTGCACAGGGCATGTACCACTTCTTACACCGTCTGCGTGAGGTCCTTCACCTAACAGCTGCTTTGAAATCGTCGACATAAAAATAACCACCAAAACTATCTTAGCCATTAAAGGCAACATGTGGCCCTTAATAAATCCTGATTCAAATAAACCAACAGTTTAAAACAAAAAGACATTCTGAGACAAGCAGAAAATCTAAGCAAAACTAGATAACAGGTGACATCGAAGAATTACTAATTTGGTCAAGAATGACAAATGGTATTATGGATATGTTATAAAGGAAAAAAAGAATCCTTCTCTCTCAGAAACACATACCAATTACGGGTATACTGACACGACACCTGAAGTCTGCTTCAAATGATCGTGTGGAGGGAGAAGTGGGGAGCGTCTCATCCGCCTGGGCTGCTATCACAAAATGCCACAGATCGAGTGGCTTCTGAACAACAGAATGGACTCCTCCCAGCTTTGGAGGCTGAACGTCCAAGATCAAGGCAGCAGCAGACCTGGTGTCTCATGAAGACAAACTTCCTGGTTCGTTTTTCCACTGGATTCTCACGTGGAGAAGCGACAAAGGAGCTCTCTTCTCTGAGGGCACTAACCCCATTCACGAGGGCTCCATCTTTATGCTCAATCCCCCACCAAAGAAAGGCTCCGCCTCCAAACACCGTCAAGACGGGAGTCGGGACTGAACCCAGAAAACGGGGGAACACACATTCAGCCACTGCCGGGAGCAAGAAGTACGGATGGAACAAGACTGGCAAGATGTTAGCTGAAGCTTGGTGACAGGCAGGTGAGGTTCACGATAATGTACTCTCTGTGTTTGTGTATATTTGAAGTTTTCCTAATAAACTTCCTTAAAAAGAGACAGAAAAGATTACACAAAATAATTTTTTAAATTCTTAAACCTCTTTCCAACAACAGAAAAACACTTTAAAGCAGTCTTTTTCACACATACACGACAAGCCCAAGCGAGAGGAGAAGCCTCCGCACTAAGGAGCTTTTACCTTCGCCAGCCGCGGTCTACAAGATCCTGGTAATCCTGCACTGTCATGGAATGTGCCCACATGCCTGAAAAAAAGTAACACGTCACTGACTGCAGGCTGAACTTTGTACTATTTCAAGTCACAGCAGTTTTTTAATGTGAATATAGAAGCAAAAGCATCTAGATCGCACTGGAGGACCGACAATTTGCATTACTTTATACTTGCTGGTTTGACATCATACATGACACAAATAAAAAAAATAAGATATAGTCACCTTAATTTTTTTCAAAACATATCAAAGTGATTACATTTAATTCAGAATTAGTCTAAACTCAGCCCTCGATGCAATCAGATTACATCACACCTTTAAACAGTAACAAAATCCCCAAAAATTTAAGCTAGTTTCTTCAGAAAAATTAGAAATATTAACTTTAGACATTTAATATAACTTATTTATTACACACATATTACAGTAACAACACTAACATTCTGAAAAAGGGAGAAATGCCCTAGGGCCTGACACCAGTCACATCTGGTATACTTCTCCTGGGCTTGTTTCCTCCCAGAGGTACAATCATGTCACATGATATTTGCATCCTGTTTACTTTCTCCATTTAACTGCTACACTCAAACCTTTCCCTCTTGGCTCATCATCTTCGTTCCTAATGATTGCACTATATCACACACTACTTCCTCGGCCAGAGAAACACCTAGTGAATACTTTTAACTAATTAGTAAGTGGATACACTGTAATCGCCCAAATCATTCCAGGCACATAAAATGTTTTCAAAATGGGAACTACCTAAATTTACAACATCACGGATACCCCATTTTCCACACTGCTGGACTGTTATTTAAAATAGAAGGTTCTGCCCAGCCTTGTGACTCAGTGGACTGAGCATGTCCCAGGGACTGAGAGGTCTCAGTTCAATTCCTGGTCAGGGGACATGCCTGGGTTTCGGGCTCCATCCCCAGCAGGGGGCGTGCAGGAGGCAGCCAATTGATGTTTCTCCCTCAGGGATGTCTCTATCTCTCC
Organism: Molossus molossus; assembly: GCF_014108415.1. NCBI lineage: Eukaryota > Metazoa > Chordata > Mammalia > Chiroptera > Molossidae > Molossus > Molossus molossus. The sequence continues at coordinate 1,123,165 of NW_023425352.1, forward strand.
CTCTCCACTCCTCTCTCTCTAAAAAGTCAATTAAAAAAATATAAATAAATAAATGAAAACAACATAGGAGGTTCTACATGGGCCAGCTATGGCATTTCAGGCCTTGAGCACCGTGCTTTGTTTACAAACAAGTTTCAGTAAGGAGACTTGAAGCACGATAGGGAAGAGAACACCTGGGGGGGGACACCTGCAGGGGGAGAGCACCTGGGGGGGAACTACTGGGGGGGAGGGGTAGGAGAACAGCTGGGGGGAGAACACCTGGGGGGAGGAGGAGAACACCTGGGGGGAGGGGGAGGAGAACACCTGCAGGAGAGAACACCTGCAGGGGAGGGGGAGAACACCTGGGGGAGGGGGAGGAGAACACCTGCAGGAGAGAACACCTGCAGGGGAGGGGGAGAACACCTGGGGGAGAGAACACCTGCAGGGGAGGGGGAGAACACCTGGGGGAGGGGTAGGAGAACAGCTGGGGGGAGAACACCTGCGGGGGAGGGAGAGAACACCTGCAGGGGAGGGGGAGAACACCTGGGGGAGGGGGAGGAGAACACCTGCAGAAGAGAACACCTGCAGGGGAGGGGGAGAACACCTGGGGGAGAGAACACCTGCAGGCGGACCTCCCGCGTCACCCCGGCGGGTGGGGAAAGCGCCGGCCAAGCGGCACCCGGTTTAACTTTCAACCCGTCAGGGCACACGGGCCGCTCGCAGCGGCGACGACGGTCATCGGTGCCCGGTATTTCCCTCCAGAAGCATCTCCGCGAGGATGCCAGGCACTGGGCGCGCGTCCTGCACACGAACCGCACCGCCCCACGTCACTGTCGCGCACCCGCGCGCGGCACTTCCACGGGGGAGGAGCGCAGCTCAGCCCGGCGCCGCCGGCCGCAGCAGGGCCCCTGTCCGCCGTCACTGGTGCGGGGCTCGGCTGCCGCACCCGTCCCCGCGAGACCCTCCGGGCCGCGCAGGGCCGCGCAGGTCCGCGCCCGAAGCGAAGGGCGGGCACCGGGGCGCTGCTCGCGGGCGGGCGAGGTCCCGAGACCCTGACAGCCGCGGCGGCTGCGTCCCGCACCCCTCCGCCGGGCAGGGCTGCGCAGCGGCCGCTCACCATTGGAGCGGCTTCCCGACTCGTTCTTGCAGTAGCCACAACGGTAGAAGTCCTCGCCCTCGAAGTACTCCACAAGGCTGGACGGAAGGGCGGCGCAGGCAGCCATGTTCCCGGCCCTCCGAACGCGGCGCCGCCAGGCTCGCCGCCGCCCCACAATGCACCGCGCCGCCCGGCCCGCCGCCGCCCCACAACGCCCCGCGCCGCCCGGCCCGTCGCCGCCCCACAACGCCCCGCGCCGCCCGGCCCGTCGCCGCCCCACAACGCACCGCGCCGCCTGCGCCCCACAACGCACCGCGACGCCTGCGCCGCGCCCCCCACAATGCACCGCGCCGCCAGGCCCGCCGCCGCCCCACAATGCACCGCGCCGCCGCCGCCGCGTGACGCCGCCCGGCAGCCCGTAGGCCGGGCCCCAACGTAGCCCCGCGGCGCTGACGTCGCCCGCGCCATCTTGGCCCAGGGCAGCCGGGCGCTGTTCCCGTCCCTTCCCGGAGCGGGACCGCCATCTTCGGTGAGGGGAGGCGCAGAGCCGGAGCGTGGAAGGAGGCGGTCTGGGACGGAACGAGTGGGCAGGGGCGGCGGGAGAGGGGCCCGGCCTGTGCGCGCCGCGAGGGGCTCCCCGGGCCCGGCGGGCGGCGCGGGCTGGGACGCGAGGCGGCCGCGCCCGCCGGTCGCCGGGACACTCACCGCAGGACGCCTTGCCGTCGTCGGCGCCGCAGTAGCCGCAGCGGTAGCCGGCCCTGAGCCCCTTGTACTCCACCACCGAGGCCATGGCGCCGCGCCCGCCCCCGGCCACCGCGGCGGGGCGCACAGGACCCGGAGCGCGGCGGCGGCGTCTCTGGGCTGCGGCCCGCATCCGAGCCAGCGCCTCTTCCGGTCCGTCCCCGGCGGAGCCGGACACCCCGGGGCGCTGGCCGGGCCGACGCGGGCGCCCGCGTCCCTTCGCGCGCTCAGTGCCAAGCGGGCGCCCGCCGCCCTCGCCAGCCCGCCTGCAGGCGGGGAAACTGAGGCCCGAGGCTGACCGCAGAGTCGTTTCCGGTGGGTCTCACCCTGCAAGGCGCCGTCCCCGGTCGTCCCTCCTCCGTGCAGCCCTCTCCAGCCCGGCCGGACAGGGAGGCCCTCCCAGGTGCCCCAAGACCCCAGGCCGCCGGCGCGTCCTGCGAGGGGCCCGACCTGCCAGGGGCCCGTCCTGCGAGGGGAATCGGAGAGAACTCAGCGCTGTTCGAGGACACGGGTGCAACCAGCCTTGTGCCACTATAGGCCCAGTGCCACCGTCACTTCGGACTTGTCAAGAAAAGCTGGAGATCTACATTTTTTTTTCCCCAATACTATTTTTTAAATGTTATTTTAAAAGAATTTCCTTTCATTGTACAGACAGACAAAACTTGCTTATTCAGCCCGTGGGCCTCCGCTTGCAACCACAATTTTAAAGAGAGTTTCCTGGAGAAACATCGGTGTAGGAGTGTAAAACGAGTGTCCAGCTGGTCACATTTTTTCATCTTAACCTTGTGGGCACAGGTCATTGAAGCCCATTCGCCCTGACATTTTTCAGAGTCAATAGTAAAGCTAATTATGTTTTTGCAAAATTTTTAAAAGTGAAACCATGAAACTTGGAGAAACAGAGGTGAACTTTTGAGATCAGTTTCAACATTCTTGACCTGAAGGTCCACCCGGCTGGATATGTGCCGGGTTCAGTGGAAGCGCTTTCTTGGTGACAGAGTGACCAGTTACGTTGCAAAGCATCCTAGTATCTCCCATAATGGGAAAAAACAAGGGGTAGCCATGTGGCATGCAGCAGGTTTTCGTGGCCCCTCTAGGCTTCTCCAGTGCCAACTCCTTACTTGAAGGCCCCTTGCTACATACCATATTCCAAAGACAGACTTCATTAATTTTGTTCACTATGACAGATGTGATTGTTCCTGGTCCTTTCCTGGGTTGGCTTTCATTTCGAAGGAAAGGGTCTGCTAAATGAAACAGCAGAATGCCATGCTCAGTATGGAGTGTAGGAGGCGGAGGCTTTTCAGTCTTGCCCCACTTCCCTTCTGTCCTTTCCAAGTCCCAACTTAATCCCAGGCTCTAAACCAATATCACCAGGGCACTCCAGGACATCCCAGCCTTGGACAAGGAGAATGTCCAAAGTCCTAGGCATATATTTTAACTCATTTAATCCTTATAGCTTCACAACACAGAAAACAAAGACCAGCCCTGGCTGGTTTTGCTCAGTGGTTAGAGCCTCAGCCTGTGGACCAGGGAGTCCCAGGTTTGGGTCCTGCTAAGGGCATGTATTTGGTTGCAGTTTGTCCCCACCCCAGTTGGGGTCATGTGGGTGGCAACCACTGGATGTGTCTCTCTCACATCGATGTTTCTCTCTCTTCCCCCCCTCTGTTCCTCCTGCTCCATCTGAGGACAAATGCAAAAATGTCCTTGGGTGAGGATTCAAAAAAACAACAACAAAGACCAGAGAGGCTAGATAACTTGCCCAAGGTCATACAAATAGTTTAAAAAAAAAAAAAAACAGGAGAAACAAAAGGTGATTAAATTAATTGAAGAAGAAGAGATCAACAAATACGAGGTCTGAACTTCTGTAGGACTGCAGTTCCTAAATGTCTTAATTTTGCTGAAGATCAGAGACATTTTTCATGTACAAGGTCCAAATGAAAAACCTTTTGGGGGTGGAGGGCACTATTAGAATATTCTCTTATGAAATTGCTAGCAATAGACAGTTAACTTTTAAATTCCAGTTATATCAATAATCACTTTTCTCAATAATCCATTAAACATATATTAATGTAATGACTATCAGACTGGGTAAAGAAAATAAGGCCCAACTATATATTATCCACCAAAAACACCCACTCTAAATATAAAAATAGATAAATTTAAAGAGGCAGAAAAAGATGTGTTGTTAACACTAGTCGAAAGAAGGCTGAAGTAGCAACAATAGTTTCAGCCAATGTAAACAGAGCAAGAAAAATCAGGGATAAAAAAGGTACGTTACATAATGATAAAGTGGTTAGTTCTCCAGGACTACATAACTTCTTAATATGTATGTACCTAGCACAGAGTGGCAAAATATGTGAGACAAAGACTAATAGAATTGCAAGGATAAATTAATGAAATCACTGTATAGAAATTTCACTGCTCCTCTGTCAGTAATTGACAGATCAATAAGGACATAGTTGACTTCAACAATACCATCAATCAATTGGATGTAAGTGACATCCATAGAATACGTCATCGAACATCAGCAGTATGCATTCTTCTCAAGCTCACATGGAACATTGACCAAAGTAGACCACATTCTGGGTCATAAAAAGTACCTTAACAAATTTAAAAGAATAGAAATCATACAAAGTGTGCTCTCAGACCACAGTGGAATAAAATTAGAAATAACCAGAAGGTAGCTGGAGAACACCAAAATACGTGGAGATAAAACAACACACTTCTAAATAACACTTGAGTCAAAAGAAGTTTCAAGAGAAATTTAGAAATATTTTGAACTAAACATGAAAATACAACTTAGCAAAACATGGGGTGTAGCAAAAGCAGTGCTTAGAGGGAAATTTATAGCACTGAATGCACATATTAGAAACAAGATCTCAAATCAACTATCTAAGCCTCAACCTCAGGAAACTAGAAAAGGAAGAACAAATTAAATCTGAAATAAGCAGAAAAAATAACAAAAAGCAAAAATAAATGAAGTTGAATATAGGAAATCAATAAAGAAAATCAACAAAACCAAAAGCTGTTCTTTGAAAAGGGCAATAAAATTGTTAAAACTCTAGTGAAGCCAAGAAAAAAATAGAGAAGGCAAATTATCAATAATCAGAAGTCACTACAGATCCCATGGACATTAAAAAGATATTAAAGGAGCCCTGGCCAGTTTGGCTCAGCGGTTAAGAGCGTCGGCCTGCGGTCCGGAGAGGCCCGGGTTCGGTTCCCGCTAAGGGCACGTACTTCGGTTGCAGTTTGTCCCCGACCCTGGTTGGTCATGCGGGTGGCGGCCACTCGATGTGTCCCTTCACGTCAATGTTTCTCTCTCTCTCCCTTCCTCTCTCTCCCTCCCACTCTATCTGTACAAAGAATGGAAAAATATCCTCGGGTGAGGATAAAAAAAAAAAAAAAAAAAAAGATAATAAAGGAGTAGTACAAACAACTCTATACCCATATGATAACCTAGAAAGTGGAAAATTTTTTTTGAAAGACAATCTACCAAATCTCATAGAAGAAGAAATAGATAATTGAATAGGCCTATAAAGCAATAGACTCAATAATTAATGACCTATTAAACAGCACCAAGCCTAGATGGGTTCACTGGCTGAGTTCTATCAAAAATTTAAGAAAGAAATTATACCAAATCTATACAGTCTCTTCCAGACAATAGCAACAAAGGGAATTTTCTAACTCATTACCCTAATACAAAAACTAGACAAAGACATTACAAGAAAGGAAAACTATAAACCAATATCTCTAGTGAACCTAGATGCAAAAATCCTTAATAAAGCATTAGTAAATAGAGTCCAACAATGTATAAAAGAGTTATACACCACCACCATGTAGGACCCAGAATAACCAAAACAGTGTTAGAGGAGAACAACAGCCATTGGACTGACACTACCAGACTTTTAAAACTTACTATAAAGCTAGAGGAATGAAACTTCAGGAAGAACAGACACAGATCAAGGGAACAGAGGAGAAAGCCCAGAAATAGATCCACACAAATATAGTCAACTGATGGTGGACAAAAGAGCAAAGGCAATTCACTGGTGAAAGGACAGTATTTTAAACAAAGGGTGCTAGAACAACTGGCCATCCATATGCAAAATCAATCAATCTGAACACAGACTATACCTTTCATGAAAATTAACTCAAAATGTATCATAAGCGTCTGGCCAGTGTGGCTTAGTGTTTGAGTGTTGACCCATGCACCGAGAGGTCACCAGGGCACATGCCCAGGTTTTGGGCTCGATTACCAGTGTGAGGCATGCAGGAAGCACCCAATCGATGTTTTCCATCAATGTTTCTTTCTCTCTCTCTCCCTTCTCTAAAAACTCAATAAAAATACATTTAGCCCTGGCCAGTTTAGCTCAGCAGTTAGAACATCGGCCTGCAGCCCAGAGAGACCCAGGTTCGGTTCCTGCTAAGGGCGCGTACCTCAGTTGCAGTTTGTCCCCAGCCCTGGTTGGTCATGCGGGTGGCAGCCACTTGATGTGTCCCTTTCATGTCGATGTTTCTCTCTCTCTCTCTTCCTTTCTCTCCCTCCCACTCTATCTGAACAAAAAATGGAAAAATGTCCTCAGGTGAGGATAAATATATATATACATACATATATATACCTATATATGTGTATATATATATATTTAAATTTTTTTTCTATGTTGATTTTTAGAGAGGAAGAGAGAGAGAGAGAGAGAGAAACATTGATGAGTGAGACCATCAACTGGCCGCCTCCTGCATGCCCCCCACTGGGGATTTGGCCTACAACCTGGGCATGTGCCCTGACTGGAAATTGAACCGGTGACCTCTTGGTGCATGAGTTGATGCTCAACCTTTAAGCCACACCATAAAAATTAATTTTTAATAAATGCATCATAACCAAAAAAAAATAAAGGACAGAAATTGTCAGCGATAACAACCCAATTAAAAATGGGCAAAACATCTGTATGATGATAATGGTGGGCTCCTGTCATAAATTTCTCAAAACTCATGGACTGCACAACACAAAGAGTGGATCTTAAGGTAAACTATAGGCTTTGGTTAATAATAATGTATTAATATTGGCTCTTTAGTTATAATAAATGTACCACAGTAATGCAAGATATAAAAGGGGAGCTTGGAGAGAAAGAGTACTTTTTCATCCACTTTTGGTAAACCTATAGCTGCTCTAAAAAATTAAAAGTCTATTAATAAAGAAAAAGAACAGTGGTTTAACATTTTAAAACTGATTACATGTTGAAATGATATTTTGTAAATCCTGGATGTATTTTAAAATTTATCTCACCTGTGGTTTTGTTTTACTTTTATAACTAGCTCCCAGAAATTGTGAGTTATATCTGTAACTCACATTCTATTTGTGTTGAACATTGTTAGTCTAGAACCAAGTTCTTGCGGCTCCACTGGGTCAACTCAGCTCTCTATTTGTCTCTGTTTCTATGCCCTATAGTTTCAGGATCTTTGCTGTAGTGCCACTTCTTTTTAATCACTTTCCTGTTAGCATTTCATAGTTCTGTATTTGTTTTGGGAAATCATCAAAATTCACAACTTTATGCTCTGGTTCCAGTGCCCCTCCCCACACTGTACTTTACATTCCAGCCTCCTGCATTGCTCCCTCCATGCAGAACTCTCCTGTGCAACTTCCTCCAGTTAACAGCCAGCCACCCTGATTGCATCGCCTCTTACTTGGTGGGTCTTAGGAGCTACCCCCACATTCCTGCCGCTCTGCCCAGAATGTGCTCCCCAAGAAGTCCTTCTTCAGTCCCACCTCACACTGACTCCTGCCCTTTGTTCTCCCTCCAAATTGAAGCATCTCCTTTGTACCACTGTATCACAGGTGTGTCTTGCACACATCTCCTGCCTCTGCAATTGGACTGTAAGCTCTCGAAGGTAAGGACTGTCTCCACGTCTCTGGCATACCAAGGTTAGGTGGGACGGCATGTGCTTAAGACCACAAGCCTCACTTTTAGAGACCCATGTCGGGCTTCACCCCTCACTTGGCAGATGTGTGGACTTAAACACATTGCTTAACTCTCCTAGCTGCCATTTGGTCATAGGAAAAATGGGGAGAATAGTATTACCACATAGGGTATTTGGAGTGTCAGTGTTTTCTGTTTAGATTCAGTCTGGGGCACTTCTATGTTTTAATTTTGTTTTTAAACTCCAGCAGTCAAGGTGCTGTTCCCAATGCCAGAAGTTAACCTGTGATTATACTGTGAAATTTATTTCAAGGACAGTGACATGAGAACAGTAATTTCAGTTCAAACCACTGTCATCTTCCCCAGGCAGGACTTCCCATAGCTATTTAAACATATTGCATGATTTTTGACAAAGGGTTAAAATTTGGGTATATGGTAAAATACTGTCAGCAGAGAGAGTCCTTTTCCCTTTATATTTTTCCTAGAAAAACAACTTAAACCATCTTATGCTCATGTTAGGGCAAAGTCTAGTCTTACTCATAGTTTGTTTCAAACTGCTTTGCTTATCAAAAAATGTTTTTTTGTTTATCTCCCTGGCTTATAAACATTCTTTATCCTCCCAGTTTCTCTTATCAGGAAAGAGAAACAAGTTACAACATAGTACTTACATTACAAGTACTTTTAGGTCCATGTGATTCTCTATATACGTCTATTTTATTAAACTGATTCCATGAAGAGAGGTTCACATTAAGAACTGCATATTTTGTCTTTGTCAAACAAGATACTTTTATTACTCTGTCTTCACAGGAGGATAAATAAGGTATTGCCTGTTTTCACTTCACACAGTGCCCAGCTCATAGTCAGTGAGCACAGGCACACCTCATGTTGCAGTCTTTTGCTCATGCGGGTCTTGCTTTTGATTTGTAAAAGTGCACACAACATCAGTGAAGTGCCGTAGAACGGGTGTGCCTGTGTTAGGGACTGTCATGGTGCTATGATGCTGTCGCGTCTCGGGTGTTACAACAGTTTCGATTGAAGATCACACGAACTTGACATCTGAGTGCCATGGCTTAAAGTGGCGTCTTGTTTGGTTTAGGAAACAAGTACCTTAATGTAAATTGAAATTTTATGAAATAGACAAACCACTGTCATGACTTGATGTTTGAAATTCTTTCATTTAAGCATAAAATACCTGTATTTACTTTCATAGCTCTTTTATTTCTTTTTTTTTTAATTGATTTTTTTAAGAGAGAGAGGAAGGGAGAAAGAGAAACAAGGACATGAGAGCAAAATATCAGTGGGCTGCCTCCTGCATGCGCCCCAACTGGGATCGAAGCCACAACCAGGGTATATGCCCTGGCTGGGAATCAAACCAGTGACCTTTCGGTACACAGGACCACACCCTACCAACTGAGCCACAGCAGCCAGGGCTGACTCTTTTACTTCTGCATATGAGCTGGGACTTTGTTTCAGAGATGAGGTAGTTTTGGGGTGCTATGGCCATGCACACTGGTGGCAGCTGGGGCTTCTGTTTCAAGAAATCTCTACAAATAATACACATTGGAAGGCGTATATTTTAGTCCTAATAAATGAGAAGTCACATACGATTAATTACTATTCTCCTTTTCACATGTTTTTAAAGAACAGTAAAGCAGACTTTATTATCTTTTTTCATTGATTCTTTTAATAGAGAGGAAGGGAGGGAGGGAGACACAGAGAGAGAGAGAAACATAGATGTGAGACACATCAATTGGTTGCCTCTCACATGACCATCCGGGGCCGGGGATCAAACTGCAACCCAGGTATGTGCCTTTCACTGGGAATTGAACCCGAGACCCTTCAGTCCACAGGCCGACACTTTTAACCACTGAGCCAAACTGGCAGGGCACCTTTTCACATTTTAAAAAACTAGAAACAACTAAATGGGCTATATGACTACTTGGTTTGGACGGACACAGCTTCCATATATGGCGAAGAGTATCTTGATGTGAATGCACAGAACTGTTTCATTAACTTGTGCTTCAACACGGGTGTATTGTCTGCTTCTGTTTTTAATGCATGAGCAGTTATGAAGACAGACTGGCTAAGCAAAGATGAGACCAGTGACTGGGCGGCCGTACATTCGTCCAACCTCCACCAGCTGATGGTATGCATAGGATCCACGCCAGGGCTGCCCACTGATTCCATTTCCATGGGAGATAGGACAATATATATTCCAAAAGAAAAAGGTGCTTTGTTATCTTGAAAGGGGTTTCCCTAACTGCTCAGAGATGGACCTCTGTATCTGAAACACGGCCCAGCTCACCCTGAAGTTTGCTCCCTCCCAATGAGACGTCTGCACCTACCACCTCACAGGAGTCTCAATCCAGGAGAGTGATGGCACATACGAAAGCTTGCGGTTGCTTTTCATTGCCCTGGAAATCAGCCTGAAGCACCAACAGTAGATGGTTGAAAGTCTGATAGAGGGCCAAAGACTTGAATAGCTAAAAAATGGCGTTCTGCAGAAAAGAATGAGACATCAGAGTGGGGAGAGCAGATGCTGAGAGGAAGACAGGGACGAGCAGATGTTCCTAAAGCGGCGGAGGACAGAAGACACCTAAGATAACAACAGGGCTGCAGGTGGTCGTGACCAACATGCTGGAGGACAGGAGGCAGTGGGGTCTGCGGGAGGATCCCCGGCAGTGCAGACCCCACCCTCACACCCTCCTTTGTCGGCAGACAGATGGTTGGGTCTGAGTGCACAAGACCAGTAGGTATTTGCCTTCCATCTGGAGTCCAGGCAGAATGTTCATTTCTCCTGGACCGAGTGCAGGAATGAAAATTGCGTGCTCTGGAGACAATCCAGGGACCTTAGACAAGTCACTGAACCTCGCTTGGTCTGATATGGGGATAATGAGTACCTACCCCATATGGTCGTTTGGAAGATTAAGTAGAACAATCCATTTAAGTTCTTAGCACAATGCCTAGTGTATGGTAAACTACAAATGTTGCTTTGGCAATACCACAAGAACCTCTTAGGAAAGAAGACTATGAAAGCAGAAATATGAGTCTTTTTAAGTAATTAGCTTAAAAGACACACATAGTTTTGTGTTTTTTGTTTCGTTTTTTCGGTTGAGTGTTACAAAATCCTTCTCTTTGCTGTGAAGAGAAGCCAGAGAAACCCGGCGTCTAGCGAGGTTGGGCTTGCTGAGCAGCTGACAGGCAGCCCGGGGAGGCTCAGAGTGACTTCTGTCTCAAGGGAAAACTCTTTCTGCATTAAATTTAAAAAAAAGTCCTTGCTGTCAAATTGTTTTGTTGTCTAAGATGTAAACCTTTGACAAGAATCATGAAACATAGTTGGATAGCTGTTGGTGGAAATTAACGATAGCTGATAAACTATATTTATTGTTAACTTTATGTATAACAACTAAAATGGACTTCACCAACTTCAAACACTTACTTTCCCATCAAAGGTAAGCTCTTCATTCTACCAGCAGTTACACACAAACAGTGGTTTGTGGAATTTGAAATAGCAACTTGGCTTCCTCTCTCCAGGGTTAAAATAAAGGTACTTCTGACAGTCTCAACCTCAAACACAAGAGTGGCTCTTTGTTTATGCTTTTATCAGAGAGCATCCCTTCCTTGCTTCAAGGAGAAATAGACGACATTAAACATATCGTCGGGTCCTGCCTATTGGCACAGGAAAGTTCCTTTCACTACACGTGAAAAGTCAGCCCCAAATCAACTCCCGAAAGCAACTCCTACTAGAGCATGTTTCCTGAGACCCTTCTCCAAATCCTCTTATAATTTCTCTTTTTGATCTTCTAGATTGTCCTGGGCCAAATATACCCAAGACCCTCGAATTGCAGTAGGTTCTCAGGCCCCACTTGAAAAGAAGATTAAGGTGAGAAAATACTTTTACTGTGAATTTTGGAGCCAGTAATACAGTGATAAAAGCTGATCACCAAGGTGAAAAGGGCCGGCGGCTGCCCTGGCCGGTTTGGTTCAGCTGGTAGAGCGTTGGCCTGCAGACCAGAGAGTCTTGGGTTTGGTTCCCGCTAAGGGCACGTACCTCGGTTGCAGTTTATCCTTGGCCCAGTTGGGGTCGTGTGGGTGGCAACCACTCGATGTGTCTCTTCCCTCCTTTTTTCCCTCCAGTTCTGTCTGAGGATAAATGCAAAAATGGGGGGTGAGGATAAAAAAAAAAGAGGGCTGGTGGGCTCCGCCCTTGCGTTGGGGTTAGCACCTGGCTCACTGAGTACCCCTGGTGCTGGCTGGGTGGTGCCCTGCTCTCGGCCGCCCCTGGCTATGCTGGGAGGGGCGTGGCATCAAGCTGATTGTTACCACAAGTGGTGCTAAGTGTCATGAAAGGATGGGACTTTGAGTGTCTGTGGAAGGTCTGAGGAAGTGACATTGAAGCGGAAGCCTGAGTTATGTAGGGAAGCGCCGTGGTCGGAGCTGCTGTCATGTGTCCAGGCGCTGAAGGAGGACTGTGTGGAGCGCTCGGACGCGCAGGGGAGCACAGCGTGAGGAACAGGAAGTCCGTGTGGCTGCAGCTGGTGAGCCAGCAGTGGGGCCTAGAGGCTGCTAGGAGAGGCGATCAGGGACCAGCCTGGGAGGCCACGCTGGACTGTAGGGTTCTCTCCTCGAGGCTATAGGACCCCAGATCCCAGGATTCCAGGCAGGAGAGGAATGGGCTCAGATGTGTGCAAGGCCGTGGGTGCCGTGTGCCGTGTGCCGGGGCTGTGGGCACAGGGAGAGACCCGTGGGTTCAGGGAAGCCTCTGTGCCACTCCCCGGGGTGGGGGCGTTTTGACGTCAGGAGCGTCAGGGTTGAGAAGGGGAAAGAAGAAAACACTTTGTAGGGAGAGTCCAGTAAAGCCGTCAGTGTCAGGGTCCGAGCAGAGAGGCAGGCCCAGGGCAGCCGTGTCCTCGGGTTTTGTCCATCCCCTCCCCTCCCTCTGGAGCAGTGACTGACACATGGTCGTCACCTGGTCTGTGACTGAGATGGTCTGTGTCCACGCAGACCTCAATGTGACCGTGCTCCATCTCAAGTGACAGTTGATCTGCCATTTTTCCCTGCATTACATTTAAAAGACGGAATCAGCAATGCAGGTGGGAGAGGCCATGACGTAGGGAGAGAACGAGAGGCTAGTCCGCCACTTGGGGACACGAGGCCAGGGGCTGGAGCAGTCCAGGGGTCCAGCCTTCATCACGGGCCCTTGTGCGTAGTCTGGAAGCCAGAAGAAGAAGTATTTCAAGGAGGAGAGAGTGGTCACATAGGACAGGGACAGAGATGGAGCACTGACCGTGGCCTCAGGCACTCGTGACCTAGTGGAGCACAGTCCTGCAGGGTGATGGGGACAGACACCCTCTGGAGGATGGAGGGGACTGTGGGGTGAGCCAGAGCAGGTCGCAGGTGGGCGCTGGGAGTTACACGGGGAAGGGAGCAGAGAGGCCGAGGAGGCTGGAGTGTGCAAAGGGAGGGCCCCGCGGGCTCCAGGCCACACACGCCCAGCACCGGTTTATGCCGACGGACTGACCCAGGGCGGGGAACTTCCATGCAGCAGGAAGGGAATGTGTCATTCACATGGATGCTGCTGCAGCCCAGTGAGCACAGGTGGGGGACCGGCCTGTCATCAGGGGCAGTGTGGCTGGAGAGGCAGGAAGGCCGAGGCTGGGACAGGTGGTGGTGGTGGTGCGGAGGGGAAGAGGGTGCTCCCAAGTGATTGCCTCTGTTTCCTCCAGGAAGTCTGAGGCCGGCTCCACCTGGGAGGGGGCACGCGGAAGCAGAGCAGGGGAGCGCAGAGGCGGCGAGGAACGCAGTGAAGAGACCCTGGTGGCGTGAGTGCCAGGCAGGGCTGGCGGCTGCTGGGGTCAGTGCCGGGGCCCTGACAGAGGACGGCCGACGGGGCTGCTCCGATCCTTCCCTGCGGCGAGCGTCTAGGTGGGTCCACCCCACAGACGTGAGGAGATGGTGAGTCCAAAAGCTTCCACAAGAACACACTTCATAAGCGTCAGGCCCCGTCTTTTGACCTCTGCTTTGCCAAAGCAGTGGAGTTTCGACTGTCAACGATCCCAAGAAATGCTGGCAGATGCATGGAAGTACAGAACGTTTCCAAAATGGGAAGAGGAAAACCGACCACAAAGCGAGGAAACAGAAGCTAAAAGATGGGACCATTTGGTGCCCAAGAGGGAGCTGAACCACATAAGGAAACACATTCTCCGAGTGGAACGGGCGCGAGGCCTCCGAGACCACGAGAATCGATTGCTGCCTCGAAGAACTGCAAGTGAGGGCCTGCTCCCCAAAACATTCCCTCTGGAGAAGGGTGGGAAGACTGAAAATGTCCACAAAATGCCCAGAGCTAAACCCAAAGAGCCCCGGATGGCACGGGTGGCACGGGTGAGGGGGCAGATGAAGCAGCACCGAGACCGCCTGGTCCGAGGGCGAGAACTTGCGGAGCAGAGAAACCGGCAGCGAGGCGCCGAGAAACTGGCCGGCCCGGCCCCTCCTCTCCTGAAACCTCGGGCCAGGAAAGCGGAAGGGAAGGACCTGGAGCGCGTCACAGCCTACCCCATCGCCCAGCCTCGCCACGAAGCCCGCATAGAAGTGAGGGTTCTGATGGCGAAGTCCAAAGAAGAGAAGGAAGTTAAAAAACCACTCGGGAGACAGTTCTTGAGTATACCACCCTTTTTGAAACATCGCCTGGAAAATAATAAAGCTGAGATTTTCTAGATTATTGTATTTCTTTTTTAGACCAGCATACTTTCATAGTGTTGGTGCAATCAAATCCCGTGCCCTGATTTTATTTCTAAGTGCATCGCACTGGGAGGGTGGAGCACAGAACACACTGACTTGTAACCGCCATTTAGTCTACCTCACAATTTTGCATCAAGAAGTCAGGCAGCTCAGCTGGGCAAGTTTCTGCCCCATGCGACACCACCGCAGCCACTTGGGGACACTCAGGTGATGACCAGGCTCCTCTCGAGGGTCCAAGACTGCTTCCCCAGATGCCCTTGGCAGGGCCTGGGCTGGTCCCCTCCCCTCCCATGTAGTTTCAGGGCCCTGTGACAGCTGACTTTCTTACGTGGTGACTGGGTTCTGAGCACTGCAAGGCTTCCTAGGACCCTGCCTCAGAAACCCCAGACCATCAGGTCCACGTTCTACCGCTCAGACACGTCGCCAAGGCCAGCCCAAACTCAAGGGGAGGAAACAGACCCTTCCTCTCAAAAAAAGTGTGCAGCCCTGGCTGGTTTGGCTCAGCGGTTGGAGCCTTGGCCTGTGGACCGGAGAGTCCCGGGTTCGGTTCCCGCTAGGGGCATGTACCAAAAAAAGCTCAAATGTGAGACCAGGGACTAGAGTAGGGTAGCAGTCAGTGGGGACTGGGGAGCCGAGAATGCACCCGGGACCTACTTCCTTAGGCGGGCGGAGCAGGTAGGAGCAAGCATGGGCTGTACTCACACTTCATGCCCTCCTCCAGCCAGAAGGCACAGCCCGGCCCTGGGGAAACTCCACAGAACAGGTGTGCAAACAAGGTGCGGAGCACAAGCCGACACCTGAGGTAAGAACAGGTGCTCCTCAGCCTTCTGGAGAAAAAGAAAGGCTTTCGGGATATTACATAGTTTGATTATTTTTTTTTAAGTATCATTATTATTTTTATTGATTGATTTGAGGGAGAGGGAGAGAGAGATAGAAACATCAATGAGAGAGAACACTGGCCGCCTCCTGCACGCCCCCCACTGGGGATGGGCCCACAACCTGGGCGAGCACGCTGACCGAGAATCGAACCGGCGCCCTCTTGGTGCAGGGTCGACGCTCAACCACGGAGCCACACCGGCTGGGCAACATAGTTTGATTTTTAAAATATAACATCCTTCAGTTGTTTTTTTTCAACTTGGGAGTTGAAAGACAAAACAGTGGCCCATGATCAGCCTGCCCAGAGAGCTGGGGCATGTTCTCCTTGCTCCAGTGTGGATAACTTCGAAAGACAATGACAGAGCACATGGTTAGAAAACTCCGCAGTTGCAGAAGGGTATGCAGGGCAGAGCGCCAGCTTCCCCACCTCGCTTGGAAGAGTCACCACTCGGGTCTCTCAGCGGAACACGCAGGAAGTACACGGAGGGAGCCGGGAAGGCCACGCCCACCACGCACACTTGAACAACTGTAACGTTAGGGTCTTGTGTGTAATTCCATCTGTGTGAAATGTCCAGAATAGGCAAGTCTCTGGAGACAGACATAGGCATATTTATAGGCAGAAAGCAGGTCAGCCGTGGTGGGGCTGAGGGGTGAGGAGGGTCGGGGAGGAAGGCAGAGTGACTGCCAATGGGCAGGGCCCGGGAGCAGGAAGGTCCAACAACTGAATGTGGTAGTGATTGGGGTGAGTCACAGCCCTGGGAATAGACCGAAAAGCAAGGAAATACATTTAAGTGGGTGAATGGTCTGGCATGTGAGCTCTATCTCAGGAGGCTGTTCAACAAAAATGAGAGCTGGCGCCCTGACCGCTTTTGCTCAGCGGTTAGAGCGTCAGCCTGCGGACCAGAGTCCCAGGTTCGACTCCAGCCCCAAGGGCATGTACCTCAGTTGCAGTTCATCCCCAGCCCTGGCTGCAGTCTGCAGGTGGCAACCAGTTGATGTGTTTCTCTCACATCAGTTTCTCTCTCCCTCCCACTGTTTGAAGATAAATGTAAAAATATCCTGGGGTGAGGATTTAAAAAGAAAGGAGAGCTGGCCAGTGCAGAGGCAGTGAGCCTGAGCTCGGAGGCCAAGGGCCTGACTACACGGGGCTTTGACCATCACGCAGGAGCCCAGGTTTCCGTCTCGAAGGCGGTGGGGAGCCACTGGGAAACACGTGGTTTTAGTGGCAGGAATCGGAAGGACACACGGGGAGCAGGGGACGCCAGGTGGGAGTCTGTGGCGGAAGGAAGCCTGGGCAAGACGGAGGAATCAGACCAGGTGAGAATCAGTGACCCGTTTAGGGATTGTGGGGGATGAAAAGAATAATCCACGGCTTTCCTTCTGAGGAAATAAAGTCGTGAAAGTACCTAAGGGACTACGGGGAGAGGTTCAGGGGCTGCTGTTGTATGTTCACGTGCCCACGGGCTGGCCAGGACACCCTTGGGGGCAGCTATCTGGATTGTTCAGGAGTGAACCAAAGTCTGGGGGATGTTCAGGACACGAATGTCCCATCACGAGGAAGACGGTGGGAGGGGCACCAGGGAAGGCATCAGACACAGGGATGCACGTCTTCAGGCGTCAAGGGCACAGCTCGTACCCAGGGGGCTTCACACCTTGGCAAGGACTCGGACGTCTGCCCGGAGCAGCCTCCGCAGAGCGGGGCAGAGGACCACGATGGCCATGGTGCTCAGTGGCCATGATGTGAGGACCGACTGCTTTCCCAGGTGGTTCTTTTCTCCTCCCTACCCGAGGGTATGTTTCTTTTTATCCTCACCTGAGGACATTTTTGCATTTATCTTCAGAAAGAGCGGGAGAGAGAGGGGAAGAGAAACACCAAAGTGAGAAAGACACATCGAGTGGTTGCCACCCACATGTCCCCGACCAAGCCAGGGACAAACTGCAACCCGGGTACTCGCCCTCAGCAGGAACCAAATCCAGGACCCTCCGGTCCACAGGCCGATGCTCTAACCCCTGAGCCAAACTGGCCAGGGCCGAGGATATGTTTTTATTATTTTAGAGGGAGGGAGGGAGAGAAAAAACACCCTCAGTTGCTTCCTGCATGCTCCCCGACAGTATGGAACCCACAACCTGGGCATGTGCCGACCCGGCATTGAACCTTCGACCTTCTGGTGTACGGGATGACGCTCCAACCGAGCCACAGCAGCCAGGCCAGCAAGCGGTTCAGTGAAGCAGGGGGCACGCTGGTTTTTCAAGGTGAGATGAGCGTGGGTGACGGGAAAGCACTGGACACTGAGGGGGCGGCTGGCAGAGCAGAAACACCGGTGCAGGGAGCTAGAACCCTGAGCCTCCCACAGCCGAGACACCTCCAGCTCTGACCCGAGGGAAGGAGCGAGGAAGGTGGGCGCAGACAGCTGGGGGACGGAAAGGAACCGGCGGGACTCGGAGCACGCCGAGGGCAGACCCGCAGGCCCCGCGAAGATCGGGCGCACGGGAGCGTCAGCCACCCTGTGGCCTGCTGGTCCTTGGTGGTGCTCAGCAGCCCTCGTGCAGAGGGTCACTGGTGAGACGGACCACAGCTGGCTTGGCTGGAGTCCAGCCCGGCTTGGCCGAGGGCTTCTGGTGTGTGAATCACAGGCTGTGTCACAGGGCATTACTGAGACTTGACCGAGGTCCAGCTAAAAAACTATTTTCCATGGGACAACCTGGTATGTGCTGACTTGACCAGCTGACTTCATAGCTGAAGACATGTAAGCAGAACCACACTGCCTACAGGCCGGTACCCCTACCTGAAACCTTTAACCGGACAGGACTGCAGAAAGGAGGGTCCTCCGGGTAACAGACAATAAGGAGTAACTGCAACTATTTGTGAATAGGCAGTGAAGTTCCTTTAATCAAAGACAACCATGTCAAATTCATAAACTATCAAAAGCTACATTTTACTAAAAACAATCTGTCTTTAAAAATGTTCAATCATACAATATATACAAACTGCTTTCCTTTTTGGACTCCACTATCCACTTAAGTCCTAAAAAAAAGGGAAAAATAGCTGGTTAACAGTTTATACGTCAAAGGCTGATTTAATGTACATACGTGAAATCTAACAGCCCCTCCACCGTGATAGGGCCCATGTCGACCCATGACACAGGGTGGGCGAAACTAGGTTCACAGTCCTAAGGACAATAATACCCACTAGTTAATGATAACACACTCACACTGTGCACCCCGTCTCCCGCCTGTGTATCTGTGTCAACACACCCTCTCCCTCAGTCACCCCAGAAAACAAGCTCTATTAACTGAGGCACATATGAAGAGTTTACATCAAGTACTAAAATGTTCATTTTAACTCTCAAAATTAGAGAAGATTGGAGCTAGAAAAAATAAACTGTAGCAATTATCTAATTTGAAACGCTCCCCATGTTTATGGATGAGGAACAGGAAGCGCCCGGAGAGTGAGTGACCTGCCCGTCTTTTAAAGGGGCGGAGCCAGCAGACCCCGTCTGGTTCCCACCCGGAGCTGTTCTGTTCTCGGGACCCAACGCCAGACAGGTACCAAGATATCCTTCTAGCCACATTCTCCTTCACGGGAAGGAAGGGTTATCTCATAGCACCCCCAAACCTAAGAAATGGCCATTGACTAACTTCCCCTGAAGGCAACCCTCCCTTTCTGCTCTGTACGTACAAGAGAAGCGACTCTCACAGGACACTGAACAAAAGTGGGGGGAGGACTCAGGAGCCACTTATTTATCGATCTGTTACGTCAGGGGCTGACAAAAGCCGAGCCGAGAACAACCTCCTGCTGGCCTCCCCCCACTGTCCACCTGGAGAGAGCTACGCCATCAATTCCACGGGGGTGGGGGGACAGGGGACGGGACTGGCCGCCGCTAGGTCCCTCGGGCGGTCTGGAGAGCCGGCGCCCCCAGGAGCGTCACCTTCAGCGGGCGTCCGCATCGAGCCTCTGCTGGCTCTGGCTGCAAACGATCACAGGCTCCGAGATCTCAAAGGTCCTCACGATCTCCTGGCGGAGAACAAAGCACACGTGGGCGCTGGGCTTCCGGCCAGCGAGGCTGCAGGCAGAGCTGCCCGGGGCCCGCGCTTTACCTCCCAGTCGCGGTAGCTCAGAGCTATGATCCCTTGGTTCCGGATTTGGGTGCTCTGGTCAATGCCCTCACTTTCCTCATTAATATTGACAGGCTCTGTCGGAAAGACAAAGGTGCTCAAAGGTTAGCAAAACAGAGGAGGTAGTCTAAGAAACAGGAGATGACTCAGCATCACACGCTCGTTAGGACTCCGCATCATCGTCACAGGGCAGGTAATCCATCCGCTTCCATTAGAGCCATGTGGCCGAGCAACGCGGTCCCATCACCTGCAGACCTCTGCCTCTCTTCATGCAACCGCGCAGCCAGGCCCTAGTGAGCCCCCGTGAAACTGAGAAACATAAATGCAATTAAAGGCCTTCCTTCTGCACGGGAGACCCCACAGGAAGCGCATCACGGAGCGTGTGACTTCTTCAGCTAAGAACCACAGGTTCTCTCCGGGGGGAGGCTGACATCAGAGCGAACACAGAAACTAGGACAGTCTGGGAGTGACCGCAGCTACAAACTTTCTAAATTAAAATTCAAGGAAACTGTATCATTTCTTGTTAATCATCACAGAATAGATGTCCCATCGAGGATACAGATGAATCCATGTGTCTTAAACTATGGCCATGTTTTGCCTTTTCAGTGAGTTGAGCAAGATATACCATTATAAAAGTTTATTACCTAAAATGAAAACTCTGTGACACTTAGTAAGATACATTTCATAAACTCTAGTACAAATATATTTTCTCTAAAACTAATTTTTCTGAACATAGGATCATTTACCTATTATTGGCAGTCGGTCTTGGTCAAGTTTTATTCTTGCAAAACCGTCCTAAAACACACAAAAACACGATTTTAGAAGACTAAAATTTAGATCCAAAACCTATAACCACTGGATAAAAGAAATCCGTCAATTAGAAAGTTCTGTATCTCAGACAGTGAAACCTACAAGAGGCGGTTACATCTCAGACAGTGAAACCGACAAGAGGCGGTTACATGGACAAGACTCCAGCATCTTTCTCCCCACAGTCCCCTCTCTGGCTTCTCATCAGCGTCTCTGCCCGACACAGCCTCCATCCTGAAGATCTCGTCAGCACAACTGTCTCGTCTCTGTAGGTGGTAGCTCCATGGTTCTGAATACTCACGTTTACTCTGCATAATTCTGTCATTTACCACTGACAACATACACCTTTGTTATCACTTCTGGGAAAACACTTAGGTCAACAGAAGATTCCGTCTCCCATGGGCAGGAAAGCAACCTGGTTAGACTAGAGTCTAAAGCAAATCTCCTGGGTCCAATTTTAACCTATTTTGAAATAATTTCAAACGTACAGCGTTACAAGACTACTGTAGAGACCTATTTCCTTGACTCAGCTTTGCTGGTTGTTGGAGGTTTACACTTCCTCTCCGTGTCCTCTCTCCACACGAGGTGGGCAAAAGGAGGTCCGCAGTTGTCCATGTGGGAGATGAGATCATGGATAACAACACAAAAGTAAGATTTTCATGCACCCACAGCCGTGAACCTACTTTGCTCACCCCGGTTCCTTATTAACTTTTAGGAGCCAGTGATCGACAGCCTGACCCTCTCCCCTAACACTTCAGGGTGCACGCCCGGGAACAGGGACATTCTCCTCCACACAATGACCACCGTCCAGCTCAGGAAACCTCGCATGTACACCACAGTGATATCTAGCCTGTAGTTCCACGTTCCAATTCTTTCACTAAATAATTTCGAAGCAGAAAAGCAAGCACACAGGTTTTGAACTTGTTTCCGGTTTTAGCTGATTTTTCTGCCCCGAGTCCATTGGGACGAAGGCACCTGGTTAGTACAGATCCCTCCGCAGCTTTATCATCTCTTTGTAAACGCGCACAAAAGCGACCAGAGAAGGAAACTTACCCTCACGATGAAGGAGACGTGGAAGATGTTTTCCACCGTGCGAGGGAAAGAATGTGGGTCGACCACGAAGTCAAAGAAGGACATAGGAGTATCAGCTGCAGACAAGAGAAAGAAGTCCTTAGAGACAGGAAGTGACGTTGGCTCATCAATGAGATGAAAACAGGCACAACCCTTCTGGAGGGCATCGGGGTATCTACCAAACGAGGCGCGGCCCCTGGACCCAGCGCCCTCCAGAAGCCACAGAGAGGTCAGCACGGGGCACCGAGTCGGGCCAGGATTCTTCACTGTGCAGCTGGCACGGGAATAAACCGCCGGAAGGAACGTAGCCACGACAGAGGAACCGTGAGTGTATTTATGATGCTGCCGTACAATGGGAATCACCGAGAATGAGGGGGATCTATAGGCACCGAGGAGGAAAATGTCCACAGAAATGTCGCTGAACAATGTGTGTATTGTGATCAGCTTTGAAAAAAAAACCTACTCTGGCCCTGGCCAGTTTGGCTCAGCAGTTAGAGGGTCAGCACGTGGACCAGAGGCCCGGGTTCGGTTCCCGCTGAGGGCACGTACCCCAGTTGGTTTGTCCCGGCCCCCGTTGGGGGCCGTGTGGGTGGCAACCACTCGATGTGTCTCTCTCTCCCTCCCGCTCTATCTGCAGATAAATGCAAAAATGTCCTCGGGTGAGGATAAAAAAAGAAAACAAAAACTACTTCTGTGCATACTTACACGATTGACATAAACATAAGATAACCTGGACACCTGCCTACCCTGCTTTACAGGTGACTACCTGTCAGGAGTGAGGAGGTGGAACTGGTACTTTTTACTTTTCTCACTTCTACGTTATACTTTATTTTTAACAGAAATAACACCTCGTTGTTTAAAAATAAGAAAGAGCCCTGGCCGGTTTGGCTCAGCAGTTGGAGGTTCGGCCTGTGGTACAGAGACCCGGGTTCGGTTCCCGCTAAGGGCACATACCTCGGTTGCAGTTTGTCCCTGGCCATGGTCGGTTGTGCGGGTGGCAGCCACTGATGTGTACCTTCACATCGATGTTTCTCTCTCTCTCTCTCTCTCTTCCTCTCTCTCCCTCCCGCTCTATCTGACAAAAAAATGGAAAAATGTCCTCGGGTGAAGATAAAAAATAAAATAAAATAAGAGTAAGAAAGAAAAGTCACCTCGCCAACTTTCTCACCAAAGGGGAGAAGCCTCATTGAATACATAGGCCAAAACAATCAAACTGATTCAAACACTGCAGGTGAAGAAAGTGCCTCTCGAGTACCAACAGCTTCTGGCGGGAGGCGCCCCACGTCCGACGCAGACAGACTGCTCCCCTTTGGGTCTGTGTCATACTCACGATCTTCTCGAAAGTACGTCTGCAGCAGCCCTAAGATCCTCTCTACTTCTTTCTCTGTGGCCTCCTGCTGGGACTCCTCCATTCTTCTCAACTGAAAACACAGCGTCACGGTCAATGCCCGCCCGCCCGCCAGCCCCCTGCTCACATCCAAACTCCCCAGTGTCTTGTCCTGGGGATCACTGGCAGGGCGTAGCCCCGCCTTAAAACTTACGGTTAAAAGAAAACACTTTCAGGAACGTTTTTGTATTGAAAGAAACAATTTTTTTTATAAAAGGAGTAACATTGCCAAACCAACTATTTTCAGGTTGAACATAAAACAGCAAAATATGGCCCTGGCTGGTCTGGCTCAGCGGTTAGAGCGTCGGCCTGCAGTCCCTAGAGACCCGGGTTCGGTTCCCGCTAAGGGCATGTACCTCGGTTGTGGTTTGTCCCCGGCCCTTGGTTGGTCGTGTGGGTGGCGACCACTTGACATGTCCCTTTCACATCAACGTTTCTCTCTCTTCCCCTCTCTCCCTCCCACTCTATCTGAACAAAAAAATGGAACAATGTCCTCGGGTGAGGATTAAAAAAAAAAACACGTGAAAGGGCACCCGGAACAGCAGTTCTCATCTACGAGTGGTTTTGCCCCCGGGACCTGGGCCAATACCCGGCTGTGCCAGCTGGGCGGGGAGGAAGGACCCTCCTGGCATCTAGTGGGCGAGGCCCAGGATGCTGCCGAACCCCCCGGTGCACAGGCGGACCTCAGAGGTTCCCGACCCACTGCCAGGAGCGCAGCAGTGGGGAACCCTGGGTTGGGGGGCCGAGCCCGAGGACAGAAAAGCGGTAAAAACAAAGACAAATAGTCCATCCAGTAAAAAGTTTAAAGGCTCAAATAAAAGGGTTAAGTGATTCCAGACCTTAAAGCTCACAAAACATGGCCAAACTGCGTGTACATTGTCTCCATGGCTATTTTAATTTTAGGTGTTTTTGAAATGCAAGATTGAGGAGAACCAACCGACCTGGACAGGCATCGCCTGCTCCCTTTCCACGGCACAGATTCTCCGGGGACGCTCAGTCCGTGGCTTCGGCACCGGGCACTCTCCTTGGATGGAACCCAACCTAACGAAAAACGTGTTTCCTAAATAAACTAGTTCCGCTAACTGAAGGCAGACCCCACGGTACCAACCGGACCAGGCATCAGTGATACAGCAGACATCAGATCAAGACTCTCGTCAGCCATGACACCCTCTGGGCTCCCCATGCTTCCACCGAGCTCCTGGGAGCCCCACTTAGCCTCGGGGAGCTCCTCACACCTTCCCATTTCGGTCTGAACAGCAGCCTGTGAGCCCGGCCTCCCAGCGGGCCTGCTGTGTCTCCTGCACAGCCAGCCTGAGATGGGGGCAGGACGGACAGGTGGGAAGGGAGCAAACAGCCCCACTGGCGTTAACAGCCTTTGGACGGGGTGCGCCAGGGCGGCGGAGGCTCAGGCCCGGACCACAGCGCACACCTGCCTGAGGGTAACGAAGCCACTGGGGCTCCCTGCACCTCCCACAAAGCCCTCGTGCAGACCTCAGCCACGTGGAGGCCCCGTGGCCCCGCCTGGAGATCAGTCTCGGTGCAGGCAGATACGTGTCCGTGCACAGACTTCCACGTAAGACGGCGGGTCCCACATGCGGGACTGGACCCTTGCGGGCGCTCCGACCACAACCGCGTGGGGACAGAGCCAGCTGCCCGACGGGAGGAGCCTGGCTGGGCAATCCGACCCTGCCTGAGATCTCGCCTGCAGTTACCGGAGGCTTCCAGTTGGGGTAAATGAGCCTTTCAGGCGGGAAAGGTGGGGGGCTCCAGGGCAGCCAGCACAGCAGCGGAGGCTGTGCGCAGTTTGCCGCGGCGGGAGGCTGGGCTGGATGGCGGTTAAGTGACATCACAGAGGCCAGCCCCACACCCTAGGATTGCTGACAGCCCAGAACTCAGCCGCCACAAACAAAGATCTGGATTTTATCCTATGGCGAGGTCTGATGTTCATGCTGTGACACAGGAAGTGGTCCAGGCACCCGAGTTCCCCGAGGGCTCGTCAAAACAGGTGCCGGTCCCCAGGCACAGGCTGCTACGCAGGCATCCCCACGGCCCTTGACCTGAGACCGCCCGTCTCCAGGCTGAGGTGGATCAGACAACGCCCGGGCCACACTGCGTACAGAACAACGGGGGTGGTGGCCCAGCGGGGGATCTACTGGGGAATAGGAGCCACATGTCTGAACTGTCTCCCAGAAGGACCATGAACAGCTGTGCCGGTTTCTCCACAGGACTGAGCTGGGAAATTAAGACAGAAACGATTTCCTTTGGGTATAAAGAAAAACTTCAAAATCAGAGTTGTATCCAAAAATGAACTGTCACACGACAGTGTCCCAGACAGTCTTCAGATGCAGGAGAGTGATCACCCAACAGGGAAGTGTGCAGTCAACGGCACTTCACATGTTGTTCGAGTCCTCAGACGCCCTTCGGAGGGGGTATCACCCTCCGCAAGGGTTTCAAAGAGGATAAACAAAGCCGGACACCATGCCATGGACCACAGGCTTACACGCCCTAGCAAGGAGGTTCTGGGGTCCACCCACGTCGGTTTTATGGGCGTTTACACCAAAGATTATAAAGTTTCTAAACAATGGCAGCATGATCGTCACCTCTATAACATCAAATAACTTTTGTCCCTACAGTCAAAAGCAATGTAAGGTTTACAACGGGGTCAGTCGGATTCTAAAAGAAATCTTACAGGAAGTGGAATGTATGGGTTTTATTGAAGGTGTTTTCCGCCGTTTTGCCTGATATTCTCCAGGAGTCGTAGACTATGAATTCGAAATCGGAGCCGTCTTCATCACGGACGAGCTCCTCGGCTTCCAGCGGGTTCACACCCATGTACGTCAGCTGCGGAACGAAGGAGGCAAACGCCCAGTTAAGCCACAAGTGCAACAGTCTGTCTCTCAACTCGAAGAGGCCAAAGGGCACGTCTGTTTCAGGGTCCAAACACGCTGGCTGAATTTCTCACTACACAGATCATTTCCCTGATTAATTCCTATTTTCTTTTTTTTTTTTATCCTCACCCGAGGACATTTTTCCATTTTTTGTACAGATAGAGTGGGAGGGAGAGAGAGGAAGAGAGAGAGAGGGAAACATCGATGTGAAAGGGACACATCGAGTGGCTGCCACCCGCACGACCAACCAGGGCCGGGGACAAACTGCAACCGAGGTACGTGCCCTTAGCGGGAACCGAACCTGGGTCTCTCCGAACCGCAGGCCGACGCTCTAACCGCTGAGCCAAACCGGCCAGGGCAATTCCTATTTTCAAAGGCGCCTTCCATCGGCAGAAGACATTCCTTCATGCACTTAGAACTCTGGTGGAGACAGATGGTGGAGACCAACGGTCCTCAACCAAGGAGAGTCTGCCCCTCGGGGGTTTTCTGCCTTTACCTGGAGACATTTCTGGCTGTCACACTGGGTGTGGGGTGCTCCCAGCATCATCGAGCAGGTACAGGCCAGGGATGCTGTTCACCATCCTCCTTGGCACAGGCCCAGAGCAGACCCACACAGCCCCAAATGCCCCGTGCCAGGCTGAGGCACCCCCTCTAGCAGGCTGCAGGTTTCAGGGATGCCCAAAGAACCAAGCCCGCTGGGAACTTCTGGGTCACAAGTAGTTCGTTTGTAAATACCAGGCAAGCGGTACTAGCACAGAAATACGAATGCACGCCCCGGATCCAAAGCTCCAGGATGGGACAGGGAAGATGAACTGGGGTCGGAGCTTCATTTTTAGCCCCGAGGCCTCTGTTAACGTGGGTCTCAGCAGACCCAGAGGACGAGGCGGGCACCAGGGAGAGGGCCGCTCGTCTGCAAACTGCCTTCCAGGGGAGAGCTGGCGGCGACCTGATGGGTCCCTTATCTCGGACGGTCTTACTGGACATGTGTTATATTACATTTGCGTGGAGGAAAGTACACTTTCATTACATTAAAAAATTACAAAATGTTGGGCCGTTATCAAATTAAAATGGTAATATCACACAGAAACAATCATCAAAAAGCCCCCAGAGAACCTAACCCTGTGAAAGGTAATCCACCTTCAAAGAGAAGAGGCTGCTAGACTCTGTCAGAGAGCTGGTTGGCCCCTGCCTCGCCGGCCGCCCAGCACACCCTGCTGGGAGGCTGTCCCGGTTCCTATCGGGTCAGATCTACCCTGTTCTGCGCCCCGTGCTTGGAGAGGTCTCCCCGCGTGGACACCGGACAGCTACTAACTCAGGGTTTTACACGGAGCTGCAAGACTTCTGGAGCCCTGGCCAGGTAGCTCGGCTGGTTGGAGCACCAATCAACCCGACACCCCAGGGTTTTGGGGGCAAGCCCGGTCAGGGCACATACAAAAATCAACCAAGGAATGCATAAACAAACGCAACAACAAATCAATGTTTCTCTCTCTCCCCCTCCCCATTCCTCTCTCACACATTCGGTCAGAAAGGCAACCTGCCAGCACACGCCAGGACAGAGGCCAGCTCAGAGCACAATCAAGGAAAAAAGACGACAACAGAGGAAAAAAAAAAAAGGTAGTCTCACTGTGCGTTTCAGGGTAAATTCACCAAGGAAAGTCTCAAAATTTCAGGTAACAACCATTCAAACGTTATTAAGAGACAAAGAAAGATGAATAAAACAATCGCAAGAATGATCATGAGCCACACGCAAAAACAAACAAACAAAAACCCCAAAGCAGAGCCCCAACCACATTCACGTGGTTCTGAAATGCCCCCTCCCAGAGACAGACTGAAGCGCACCGGACCCGACTCGCTGCCCGCTGAGCCTGCCACCTGCAGTGTGGGTTTTCGCTCACCCCTGGGCAAAGGTCCCAGGGTCACTAAGAATAGACAGAGCACTTCACGAGCTGATAGGGGCCAGCAGGGAAAACTGGCCATCTCCCAACCGCCCTGAGCTCCGACCTAGATTCCACTCAGGGACTCCGGGGAGATCTCCCTGGAGAAATCTGAGAACCCCCCCCAAAAGGTGAAAAGGAAGTGAGAGCTATCTGCACGTGGGTGCAGACCGAGCGGATAATCGCGCAGACGAACATCTCAAGGGCTCGGTAGACTCTGCAGCTGTGCACTTACCAGAGTTTCCACATATCTCAACATATCGAAGGAGTTCAGGTCGGACCGCAGCTGCTTGGCTTTCTCTTTGCCCAGGTCGGAAGCCAACACGAGGAAGTGGGCATCCAGCACCGCTTCTCTGGCCCGGGACACTGTTCAAGAGAAGAACAGGGCCCGCCTCGCAGCACGCACAGGCGTTCCCCTTACCCTCCCCGCGTTACCTGGCATTTCCCACCGGACCAGAAACACCTCCAACGCCCGCATCGCGCTCTGAAAACTGGCTCCTCTGCCCAGCGCAGAACCCGAGCCGGAGCCAACCAGCCTCCCTGAAGCCAACTGCCTGCCTCCTCCCGGGCCCGGCAGCCCAACCAGTCTCTCTGTAACCGCGTCTAACCGACCTCCACCGTCCGCCACAGGCTCTTCCCGGCACCCCAATAACCCAGCCTCGGCACTACTGTCCCGGGCCGAGCCCCCGCGTGGTGACCGGCAGCGGCCTGAGGGCGGGCGGTCCGGAGGGGTTGGACAGAGGACACGGATTGAAGATAAGCTACAGCGAGAAGAGAGTAAGTACAAGACCAGAAGGGAATGGGCAGGGAACTGAGGATGAGGTAGGGGGAGATGAGGGAACAGCAGGGAGGAGGGACGGGTTCATGGGCCCCACAGGGAACAGGGAGTGCGAACAGGGCCCTGGGGATGAACCCCCTGAGGTCACCCAGAGATGACAGCACCTGGCTGGCTCCCTGAGGCTCCTGCATTTGGGCACTCCTCGGGCTGGTGAACTCGCTGACTCCGGTTTGGTTTTTGTAAGTCCCCTCCCCTGAGTTTTATCCAGGAGTCACTGCGGAACTGACGGTGAGAGAAGCTCTTGAGCCTCATCCCCGGGTGGTCCCGGGCCCTCGCCCTGGCCTAGCGCACACTGCCAGGAATCTGCTGATGCTCCCTCGGGGCGCCCTTCAGCCTCAGAGTTAAAACAGACCACCAAATCCACGAGTGCCAGGGACCCACGTTCTGTGTCTGCCGACCCGCTCCTTGGGCCCCGCTGCGTGGACTATTCTGCCGGACGGAGAGAGCACTGGGCACAGCGGAAGGGGAAGTGACCCCTGGATCAGGAACTAACAAGATGCACAGTAAATGCCAAGGGGCCCAAGCAGCCTCCAGACCGGCTGGGGGTCCAGGCTTGGGAGGGAGGAGAGAAAGGGAGAGGGTGGAGGAAAAGGAAAGGCTGGTTCCGGAATGTTCCGAGATGAGCGCCTCGGCAAGCCCAGGTGGGGAATGGTGGGGAGGGGGCTCAGAGCAGGAAGACCCATCTGAGAGCGTGCAGACAGAAACGTGGACGGGCACAGGGCTGCACCCCACACCGCACAGGAAACGACTGGGAACACGGTTCTGCTTCTGGACAGGACCTGGGGCAGGTTCTGCGGGCTCTTCACACTGCGGGATTCTGCCTTCTCCCTTCCGGTTCCCGCTGAGCACACAGAGGGCCTGTCCCAGGGCTCTGTGACCCAGGGCCCCATCAAGGGGCACCCCGACCCTCTCTGTCCCAGGGCTCTGTGACCCAGGGCCCCATCAAGGGGCACCCCGACCCTCTCTGTCCCAGGGCTCTGTGACCCAGGGCCCCATCAAAGAGCACCCCGACCCTCTCTGTCCCTGAATAGACCACTGCTGCTTTTCATTCCAGCTATGACCCCCTCCCCCACACACACACCCCGCCTGGACACCCACAGGTCCACCTGCAGACATGGCCATGCCACCTGGGGTACAGGGGGACCAACAGCAGCAGCTGAGGGAGGGGAGATGGGGACAGGAAAAGGGCCGACTCCGTTCTTTAACTGTCCAGTTCTCAAACAACACAACCCCCTAAAAGCAGCCTTCGGCCCACCACCAGGATTTCACGGCAGGGAACGTGAGTGCACACTGACCATGGCTTTATCACAACATCAGAAAAGGTTCCCCAACCGGCAAAGCGCTGTCATAAATTCGGGAACTGTTTGGTGGGGTGGACGAAACGGGGCCTATGCTGACCTGACCAGGTCAGGGGAGGCCTTCGAGGCGGCCGTGAAAACTCAGAGACCGCACGTCACCACCAGGATGGTCTGACATTGAACTTTTTCAACTGAAAGCGGCGTAGGCAGGCAGCACTGTCCTAGGCCGGCTCTTCCCTGACAAAGGTCAGTTTTCACCTGGAAGGAGCCTGCGGTCTGTTCGCACCTAAGATAACACACCTCCGGAATGTGGGATGACGGACTTCCTTTCTCCAGACCCCTCAGGGCACCACCCTGCGCGGGCGGCCGATCCCCTTGTTGTCACTATTATCACGGTAATTGCGACTGTCCACTGTCCCGGCCCGACCTCCGGAAAAGAAGGGCTAGCATTTTACTTTCTACCCAACCCCCGAGGTTCCCGCGCTCTCTCCCGTCCCCACCCATCACCAAGGCTCGCGTGGGCTCGCGTGGAGCCCCCCTCCGCCCTCTCCTGATGGTCGCGTACAGACCAAGGCGCAGAGCGGCCCTTCTCGGGGGCCCGGGCAGGTCTCGGTCCCCAGGTCTCGCTTCCCGCACCTGTCCAGTTCGGTCCACACAAACTCGGCCGTCACGGGTCGGAACGCTCCTCGCACCGACCGCGCAGGCATCAGGCTGGGACGGGACACGCAGACACTGCCCCGCACGGGGAGCAGGGGCGCGCGTCCGAGAAGCGGGGCGTTACCTCCGTTAAACAGGGTGTTGGCCTCCTCCAGGACCTCGGTGAGCCGGTCGCTGGCGTTCAGGATGTCCTCCCGGTTTTCTGTGTCAAAACAGCGCGCGTCGGGAGGCGCCCCGCCCGCTGCCCGCCCGCACCCAGCCCCGCACCCGGGGACCCGCCGCCGAGCCCTGCGCCCCGGCCGTGGCGCCCAGCGCCGTCGTCGCTTCGGCCGAAGGGCGCGTTCGGAGAGCGGGCGGCACCGTGCGCTGCGGGGGGACCAGCCCCTCCAGCCTGCACCGGGGCGCGGCCCCCCAGGAGTCCGTCTCTGGGCCCCGGGGCCAGCCGCCGATGGCGGCACCGGGCCGGGCCGGGCCTCTCGGGGGCGCCGCCTGCGCGCACGGGGCCCGGGCCCGCCCCCCGCTCCGGCTCGGGGACGGCGGCGGCGGGAAGCTCGGGGCGCCGCTCGCTGCGCAGGGCCTGCGCCCCGCACCTGCCCGCGCCCCGCTTACGCTGCACCGAGTTGATGAGCGCCCGGTACTGGTGGCGGATCTGGCGGCACAGGCCGTGGTCCGTCTCCGCCTCCAGGCTCGCGGGGTCCACCGCCTCGTCCCCCGAGTCCGACGGCTCCCCCTCCTCCGGGCTCGGGCGCTCCGGGGCCTCCCTGCGCTCGGGCGCGGCGCCGCGGCGGGACAGCGGGGAGCGCGAGCGGGAGCGGGAGCGGGTGCGCTCCCGGTGCGGCTCGCGGCCCCGGCCCCGGCCCTCGGGCCGCCGGCCGCTGCTGTCCCCCGACATCGCGCCCCGCCGCCGGGCAACTTCGGAGCGGCGGAAGTTCGCGCCAGAAACTGAACCCCCGCGCGGCGCGAGCGCCGCTCCCCGCGGACCCCGCACGGCCGCCCGCAGCACAGCGACGCCTGTGGCCGGAGGCCGCGGGCCGGGCGGGGCCACAGCGCCTCCCGCGGGCGCGGCGGGGACTGCAGCCCGCCGCGCCCGCCGCCGCCCCCGACGGCCTGCGGTCCCGCCTCCTCCGCCGGGCGGGGACGCCCTGGGCGGGGGGACGCCTTCAGGGGGCACGCCCTCGGGGGGGGAGGGGCGCCTTCAGGGGGAACGCCTTCAGGGGGGACTCCCTGGGGGGGGACGCCCTCGGGGGAGACGCTCTCGGGGACGCCTTCAGGGGGGACGCCCTGGGGGAAAGCTCTCGGGGGAACGCCTTCAGGGGGGACGCCCTCGTGGGGACGCCCTGGGGGGGACGCCTTCAGGGGAGACGCCCTCGTGGGGACGCCCTCGTGAGGACGCCCTGGGGGGGGACGCTATTGGGGGGGAAGCTCTTGGGGGACGCCTTCAGGAGGGACGCCCTCGTGGGGACGCCCTGGGGGGGACGCCTTCAGGGGAGACGCCCTCGTGGGGACGCCCTGGGGGGGGACGCTCTTGGGACGGGACGCTCTTGGGGGACGCCTTCAGGGGGGACGCCCTCGTGGGGACGCCCTCGTGGGGGGAGACGCCTTCGTGGGGGGAGACGCCTTCGTGGGGATGCCCTCGTGGGGGGAGACGCCCTCGTGGGGGGAGACGCCTTCGTGGGGACGCCCTGGGGGGGACGCCCTCGTGGGGGGAGACGTCCTCGTGGGGACGCCCTCGTGGGGAGAGACGCCCTCGTGGGGGGAGACGCCTTCGTGGGGATGCCCTGGGGGGGACGCCCTCGTGGGGGGAGACGCCCTCGTGGGGACGCCCTGGGGGGGACGCCCTCGTGGGGGGAGACGCCCTCGTGGGGACGCCCTGGGGGGGACGCCCTCGTGGGGGGAGACGCCCTCGTGAGGACGCCCTGGGGGGGCCGCCCTCATGGGGGGAGACGCCCTCGTGGGGACGCCCTGGGGGGGACGCCCTCGTGGGGGGAGACGCCCTCGTGGGGACGCCCTGGGGGGGACGCCCTCGTGGGGGGAGACGCCCTCGTGGGGACACCCTCGGGGGGACGCCCGGGGGGGATGCCCACCGTGGGGACGCCCTCTGGGGGGACGCTCTCGGGGACGCCTTCAGGGGGGACGCCCTCTTGGGGGACGCCCTGGGGGGGGAAGCCCACCGTGGGACGCCCTGGGGGGACGCCCAGGCGGGGACGCCCTCGTGGGGGACGCCTTCAGGGGGGAAGCCCTCGTGGGGACGCCCTGGGGGGGGACGCCTTCAGGGGGGATGCCCTTGTGGGGACGCCCTCCGTGGGGACGCCCTCGGCAATGCCCCCCGCCCCCCACCTCGTCTTCCCCAGCCTCGCGCCCAGACCCCAGCCCCAGCCCCCGAGCACGTCTGGCGCACGCAGTGCGCCTGAACCTCTGCCAACCGCCCCTTGCAAACACCTGTCTGCACCTCGATGGTCTGTGCTCGCGACGGGCCCTCGGGCTGCAAACCCCTGACGTACCTTCGAGCCCGGCCATGTGGCTCCGTGGGCTGACTTCGGGGGATCGCCGGTTCGCTGGGGCCCTGGGCTGTGGGCTCGATCCCCAGTAGGGGGCGTGCAGGGCCAGCCCATCCATGTTCCTCTCTGACATCAATGAGAACGTATTTAAAAATAGAAATAAAATCGAATACCTTCGAAAGGGTCCAAGGGAGATGGGATTATATTCGGTGTTGTTTTAAAGATAAACATATGAGTTTTAGGCCATGTATTTTGGCTTTTATTGCAAATGTTTCCCCAAAGTTGTCTTTGGTGCTGAGGACACATTTTTTTCCACCGGAACAACATTATAGATTGAGTTACGGCACAAGCCTACAAAAATGTCATTGTCTGCATCATGTATCCTGTTCCTTGCTGCCCACAATGGTACCTCGCCCTACCCTACTTACCTGGATGCCAGCAAGACCGTGCTCTGGTGCCTGTTTCCTGGGTGAAGTTAATTGGCCCGATGAGTCATGGTAATTTCATCCCCTTCCCAGTGACTGGGCTGGGGGTAGCCACGCACCCAGTCCCCATCAGGGGACTTCCTACCTGGGGGAAACACAAGTCTCCAGAAAAAAAAGCCTCTGCCCCCTCCCCTACTCCTCTGACATGCTGTCATGGGGACACCGGGCCTGGCATGAGGGTGCCTACTGCTCATGAGGGTGCCTACTGACAAGCATGAACCAACCGCCTGCCTCTGCTAGGTGAGCCGTAAGGACCCTGTACTCTATGCCCCTGTTAACTGCTTTATAGTGGCTACTTGCACTGGAACTGAAACAGACTCTTGGCGCGCTCCTAGGTGGAAAGTAATCCAAGCTCCCGGAAAAAAAAAAAAGACCTGGAACATCTCATTCAATTCAGCAAGGCTTTGATGTGTCTCATGGGCCAGACACCCTGCCTCAAGCAGCAAGTCACAGACAGGGTTCGGACTTGCCTTCGCCTTCCCAGGCCTCACCAGGGGACACACTGACCCTACAATGTGTATGGAAATGCAAAGGGCCCAGAACAGCCAAAACAATCCTGAGAAAGGACACCGTTGGCAGGACACACTTGCCATTTCAAAACTTACTATGGATCTTCGGTAATTAAGGCTATGATACTCCCTCCTCCTTCCCGTGAGGAAAGACATACCTACAGATCCGTGGAATGGAATTATAAGTTCAGAAATAAAGCCATACACCTGTGGCCAGTTGATTTTCTAGAAAGGTGCTAAGACAATTCAACGAGGAGAGAAGTCTTTGCTACAGATGGTGGTAGGACAATGGGGTGTTCACATGGAGAAGAATGAAGTTGGACCCTGTCCTCAGACTACACACAAAAATGAACTCAAAATGGGCCAGACCTTCAACGCTTAGAGGAAAACACACGTGTAAATCTTGGTGCCCTTGGATTAGGGGATGGTTTCCTAGACACAATACCAAAAGCACCAGCAACCAAAGGAAAAATAAGTTGGAGATCAGGTCATTTATTACAGGTCTGGGAGGGACACTCTGATGGCCCATTGCACTGCTGGCCACAGACTACACTTTGAACTGCAAGACTCGGGAGATAGACCCTTTAAGGTGTCTGCCCACCTTTGAAGGCCAGAGTGAGATCCTTTTTTTTTTTTAATCCTCATCCGAGGACATTTTTCCATTTTTTTGTACAGACAGAGTGGGAGGGAGAGAGAGGAAGAGAGAGAGAGGGAAACATCGATGTGAAAGGGACACATCGAGTGGCTGCTACCCACACGACCAACCAGGGCCGGGGACAAACTGCAACCGAGGTACATGCCCTCAGTGGGAACCGAGCCCGGGTCCCTCCGGACCGCAGGTGGACGCTCTAACCACTGAGCCAAACCGGCCAGGGCGTGAGATCCTTTTGTTATCGTTATTGAGATAATTCACATGCCAGAAAATTCACACCTTTTAAGTGTACCAGTCAACGATTTCATTTTATTCACAAAGTTGTGCAGCCATCACCACAATCAATTCTAGAACATTTTCCTCACCCTAGGGGAAAAAACCTCACCCCCATTAGCAGACACCCCCGTTTCCCCCATCCTGCCCCCAGCCCCTGGCAACCAACTTATTTTCTGTTCCTAGAGTTTGCCTATTCTGGACATTTAGTATCAGTGGAATTGTGCTCTGTGTTGTCTTTCGTGTCTGATTTCTCACACTGAGCATAATGTTTTCACAAGGTTCTTCCATGTTGCCACAGGTGTTGGTTCTTCGCTTTTTCTGGCCGAGTAATATTTCGTTCTGTGGATAGACCAGGTTTCCTTTATCCAGCAGCAGCTGATGGACATTTGGGTTGCTTCCGCCTCTTTGCTATCATGAATGGAACGCTGGCATTTTTCAGGAGGGCAAAGGGGCCCCTGTCCTGTGTCTCAATTGCTTGTTCATCCGAGAGGAGTGACTACTGCCCACGCACGGTGCTCGCTTCGGGCAGTCGGAGCCGCAGTGGGGCGGGGCCCATCCGGAGCCTGGACGGGGAAGGGGACGGTGTTGGGGTCTGGGAAGTGCAGCCTCTGCCTGTCAGCCTGTAGGGACATGTTTTCCCAATCCCATCTCTAATTCCTCATCCCACTTAGTTTTAATACAGTTTGGCCAGGCGGTTTCACAGCACTGTTGTCACCAATTAAGAAAAAAACAAAACACACACACAATTTATTTAGAGATAAATTTAAACGTACAGACGTTGCAAGAGAGAATACAAAGACTTCCCGTGTTCCCACCTGTGGTTTCATTTGAGTCCTCCACCTCCTCTCACGACAGACACTCATTGCCGTTCTTTGTCTGGGATCAGGTTGCAGACTTGATGCCCATCTTTCCTCACCGCGTGCCCCCCGCCCCCAGTGCACACCAGGGTGCTTCCCGCTTCTCCACAACACGGCAACCCTAACAGGAAGTCCACACCGTACGGCACTGCCCCGGACTCACACCCAGTCAGCGCTCACTGCCTGTCCAGCGCGCGCCAGCGTGTCCGTGGCGTGCTCATCCAGGTGCACCTGTTTCAGCCAGCCCCTCGGTGTCCTCCAGCCCGGAATAGTTCCCCGGTTTCCCGGCGTCGTTCACGACCTTGACAGTTGCAAAGAATGCATTCTGTGGGTTCTCCCTCACCCCGGGTTTGTCCTGCGTCTCCTCATGTCCAGATCCGGGCCACGCATCCTTGGGAGGAACATTGAGATGCAGTGACGTTCTGGGTGAGTGTTGCACAGCAGGGGCGCATGCTGTCTGTCCGCCCCACCAGCGTGGGAACCTTGGTCACCTCGGTCACCTCGGTCACCTCCCATGCTGGTTTCCGCCAGGTTTCCCCACCGTGAAGGGTCCTGTTCCCCTTGGTGGAAGGTGAGCATGCTCTGGAGAAGGTGCTCAGGGACTAAGCCAGTATGTTCTGTCTTTTCGAGACGGCGCCCACCAGCCTTCGTGAGTATCATTGATTCTCACCAGAGTCCACCACCACGATGACCACGAGGTGGCGCTGTCACCTTCCCCCTTCCCCGTGCGTTTACCAGTCAGCCCCGCGCTGGGGATAATGGGCCTCCGCGCTGGGGATAAAGGGCCTTCTCTTCTCCTTCGCTCCTTCCTCCACGTATTCGGGTAAGGATGCCTGGTCGCGTTTGTTGCCGCCACCATTTACCGTGATGCCCGAATTGTCCCAGATTTGGTAACGGGACGCCTTGTCCACTCCGCCCTTTCAACGTGCACCTTGCGTTCTCGCCGCACCTCCTGACTTTCTGGGCACCACCGGACGGACAGGCTCGTCTTCTGCTTTTCCTGAATCAGGCATTGTTCCCAGGAGTGATGCTTGTCTTTCCAGGACAGCAGTATCTGGAAACCAAGATCTGGTGCGCAGTACGCTCAAGCTGCTGGGCATCATTGCTCCTAGACCTCTCAGAAAACAGAGCTGGGAACGTGTGCGTGTGTGCATACACACACTGGACACATACATCCACATCTTTCCTGTACCTTTTTTTAAATCCTCACCCGAGGATATTTTTTCTATTTATCTTCGGATAGAATGGGGGGAGAGACAGGGAGAGAGAGAAAGAGAAATATCAAAGCAAGAGGGACACATCAACTGGTTGTCTTCTGCATGGCCCCGACCAGGGCCACGGACAAACTGTAAGTGAGGTACGTGCCCTTGGGCCGGAATTGAACCCGAGACTCATTGGTTCGCAGGCCGACGCTCTACTGCTGAGCCAAACTGACCAGGGCGTATCTCTATCTATAGATAGATAGATAGATAGATAGATAGATAGATAGATGATAGATAGATAGATAAATAGATAGATAGATGATAGATGATAGATAGATAGATAGATAAATAGATAGATAGATGATAGATAGATGATAGATAAATAGATAGATGATAGATAGATGATAGATAGATGATAGATAGATAGATAAATAGATAGATAAATAGATAGATGATAGATAGATAATAGATAGACAAATAGATAGATAATAGATAAATAGATAGATGATAGATAGATAGATAGATAGATAGATGATAGATAGATGATAGATAGATAAATAGATAGATGATAGATAGATAGATAGATAAATAGATAGATAAATAGATAGATGATAGATAATAGATAGACAAATAGATAGATAGATGATAGATAGATAAATAGATAGATGATAGATAGATAGATAGATAGATGATAGATAGATAGATGATAGATAGATGATAGATAGATAAATAGATAGATGATAGATAGATGATAGATAGATAGATAGATGATAGATAAATAGATAGATGATAGATAGATGATAGATAGATAGATAATAGATAGATAGATAGACAAATAGATAGATGATAGGTGATAGATAGATAAATAGATAGATGATAGATAGATGATAGATAAATAGATAGATGATAGATAGATAGATGATAGATAGATAGATAATAGATAGATAGATAGACAAATAGATAGATGATAGATAGATAGATAGATAGATGATAGATCAATCAAATGAACCTGAGTTCACCAACGCCTGTCATTTCAATGGGCACCTCTGGTGCATCTCTGGCTTTCCCTCCCTCACTCCATCTACGTCCTTCCCTTCTCAGCGGTGGGAAACCCGGTTACCACTGTTCTGAATGTATCTGCTCACTTGCCTGCCTGGTAGGAAACCAACCTCTGGACCTGCGGCTGCTCCCTGGACCCTCTGGCTTTCACACGTAGCTACCGCTGCTGGTGGGTCGCTCTTGCCTGTTTGTGGTTTTCACAGAGTGGACGTCACGCTGACACCAGCCCGTAGTTCCTGCCCCTTTCACGTCCCCGATACCCGATACTCGCGCCAGCTCATGCATTTCCTTCCCTCAGCTCCCCCCTGAGCTCCCCAACTGTCCCAGTGCCAGGGACAGTCTGTGTGCCGCCGGCCACCAGTGATGGTGTGCGCAGTGTCAGCCAGGTGGCAGCGGACCCAGCTCCCCCATCCTGTCTGTATTTTCTGGACCACCCCACTTCTGGTACCAACCGTCACAGGCTGGCTTCCCCAGGAGGCAAAGCAGAAGACAGACGGGCAGCGGACGGGCAGAGGGAGAAGCTGGGTTTCACGTCACGCATCTCTCCAGCCATGGCCACCCCCAGGGGACAGACAGCCCAGGTCCGGCTGCTCGCAGCGCCTTGCAGTGGGGGGAATAAACCATCTGTTTCCTGAAGGAGGGTGTGGACGGTGCAGCGTGGGGTTCACCACAGCCGCGTGGCCGCTGGTCTAGACCCACAGGCGGACCCCTGCGCTTCCTCTGCAGGCTGGCTCTCCAACCTGGAACCGACGTTCTTACTGCCGATGTCTGTGGCGATGTGAATGCCGAGTGACGGTGAACAGGTCGCCGACTACGCCTTCTTCATGCATGTGCTTCCTCACGAACCTCCTACCCAAGTTCTGCCTTGTGTTCTGGAAATCCCCATCCCAGGGTCCTGCGTCTGCCCACGCCAGTGTGGAGGAGAGGCGGTTCCACCGGGCTCCCCCTGTGTCTTTCCTCGTTACATCCATCGCTTTCTGGGCCCCATGTTTAGACCCTCTCTTGGTTGATGCCCTGGTCTTGGGGACGCACTTTCTCAGAAGAGAAACGTCAAGGGGGCAAAGCCGAGGAGTTTGCAAAGGTCCATATGTTTCCATTTGGTTGATGGTTTGGCTGAGTATGGAATTTTAAGATGAAAATAATGTTTTCATCGGGAATTTATATATGTTTTTATAAATTTTTTTTTTTTTTTTTAGAAAGAGAGAGAGAGACAATGATGTGAGAAACATTGATCGGCTGCCTCCTGCACGCCCCCTACTGGGGATGGAGCCCGCAGCCCGGGCATGTGCCCGGACCAGGAATCGAGCAGGGACCTCTCAGTCCCTGGGACGGCGCTCCATCCACGGAGCCACACGGCTGGGCTTCATCAGGACTTTAAAGCGTTGTTCCATTGTCTGCTTGAAACGGATTCTCATTCAACGGTCGCTCCGCAAAGTTCCAGGTACTGCGAGACCCTGGAAACACAACACTGAGTAAGACCAAGTCCCGCCGTCTTGGAGAGACTGGTGACAAACAAAAACAAGAGCAAGGACTGAGACTGGGTCATGACAACGCTGTGAAGACTTGACGTGAAGCTAAGGGTAGAAACACGGATGGGGACGAACTGCTCCTCGACACGGGGCGGGCGGGCACGCCTCTGGGGGGCGACCTTCGAGCCGAGGCCCACTCGTGAGAAGTGACAGGCACGCAGAGACCCAGGGACTCGCGTCCTAGCCATCGCAAGGGCAGGGGCAGCCTCGGTGACGTGAGCCCGCGCCGCCGGAGCCTGGTCGCCAGGGAGGGAGAGCGGAGCGAGGTGGGGTGCACTCTCACTGCTTCCGGAGCCTGGTCGCCAGGGAGGGAGAGCGGAGCGAGCTGGGGTGCACTCTCACTGCTTCCGGAGCCTGGTCGCCAGGGAGGGAGAGCGGAGCGAGCTGGGGTGCACTCTCACTGCTTCGGCGGTGACCAGTGTTGTTCCCAGAAGCGTTTAGGATTGATGGTGGACCGAAGCTGGCCGTGAATTCTGTGACACTCCGCTCCCTGAACTGGGGTCTCTGGGTCTCCCCTCTTTAGTCTGGGCCCCATGACCGCCTAAGCAATAGGACAGAGTGGAAGTGACACTGTCAGTTTCCGGAACCGGGCCTGGGGACATTGGCGGATGCCACTTTCTGTGTGCTGGGACATCACTCTCAGAAGCCACCCATCCTGCTGCAAGGAAGCTCCCAGACCCACGGAGAGGCCACCTGTAGGCCACAGGTGAGCTCCCAGCCACAGCCTGTGTCACCTGCCAGCCACTGAGTCCAACGCCTGAGCCTGCAGGGGACTTGGGTTCCAGCGTGAGATGGACTCCCGGAGCCCAGGGCCCCCGCAGAACCGTGAGGGACACTTTTACGTACCGGGTACATCCTGGACCCCTTCGATCTGGAGAGTCACCTCCTTCAACGCGGGGAAACATTCTCCTGTTACTTCTTCGATCATTTCTTCCTTTCGCAGTTTTGTTCCATGGCTGCGTCTCCTGCTCACCGATGTGAGACCTCGTGGACTGAGTGTCTGAGCCTCTAATGCTCTTTCACATTTCAAATCCCCTTTAATTCTATTGTTTGAGATACTTTTTTTTTTAATCCTCACCCGAGGACACTCCTCCATTTTTTGTTCAGATAGAGTGGGAGGGAGAGAGAGGAAGAGAGAGAGAAACATTGATGTGAAAGGGTCACATCGAGTGGCCACCACCCGCACGACCCAACCAGGGCCGGGGACAAACTGCAACCGAGGCACGTGCCCCCAGCGGGAACCGAACCCGGATCTCTCTGGACCACAGGCCAATGCTCCAACCGCTGAGCCAAACCGGCCAGGGCTGTTTGAGATACTTTATGGTCAGCCTTTCACCTTCTGTTAAATTTTTCATTTCAGAATACACGGGGGTTGGGTGTTTGTGATCTTGCGTTTGTCGTCTGGTAGGCATCAGGCGGGTGGGCAGGAGGAGGGGCAGGCTCACGTGCACCCATTTTTCATTTCCAGCCCCAGTGCGGCTCCCCCATGGATCTTGGGGTGTCAGAGCCTCTCCTGGGTCTGTCGTGTGGGCTGGAGCCCCTCTGCTCTCTCTGACCCCGGCTGGAGGCTGAGGCTCCTGTGTCCCGACTCCGTGCTGTGACCTCCATCCACTGTCCGTCACCCCACAACCGTGGAGCCCTCTCCCGGTGACTGACGTCCGTCCTCGTTTGCTTTGTTATTGTCCCAACAAACCTGAAAACATTTGTTTGCTGTGATTTTAATGAAGCCTCTAGAAGGAAAGGGTTAAATTTGTGTGTTCTTTTAGCTTCATTAACCCGTTTCTTTTTTTATTGATTTTTTTTTTTTTTTTTTTTAGAGAGAGAGAAAGGGAGAGGGAGAGAGAGATAGAGACATCGAGGAGAGAGAACATCCATAGGCCACCCCCTGCACGCCCCCCACTGGGGATTGGGCCCACAGCCTGGGCATGTGCCCTGACCGGGAATCAAACTGACGACCTCTTGGTGCAGGGTCGATGGTCAACCACAGAGCCACACCGGCCGGGCCAGAGTTTCTTTTTTTAAAATATATTTTTTATTGATTTTTTTCTTTTTTTAAGGGAGAGAGAGACAGAAACTTCAATGTTTGAGAGAAACAATGATCGGCTACCTCCTGCACGCCCCCCACTGGGGATCAATCCTTAACCCGGGCATGTTCCCCGACCAGTCCGTGGGACGACGCTCCCTCCACTGAGCCACGCCGGCTGGGCCAGGGTTTCTTTTTACCATGTGTGGAGACAATGGACCGCAAGCATCACCTCTTTGTTTTTATAAACCTGCCTGTTGACTGTCATACGAAACATCACTTTG
Source organism: Molossus molossus (assembly GCF_014108415.1). NCBI lineage: Eukaryota > Metazoa > Chordata > Mammalia > Chiroptera > Molossidae > Molossus > Molossus molossus. The sequence continues at coordinate 1,164,874 of NW_023425352.1, forward strand.
AACTTCTCTCTTTCTCAGAACTCTTAAATACTCACCCGCTCTGAGCGCTGCCTGGGAGAGGTTTCGTTTTCTGTGTGTTCTCTGCCACGGGCCAGCGACTCCAGCGTGGCTGATTTATGCGGCTTTGACCTGGGAAAACGGGAACTAAAAATATTAACAAAACCTCACGGGAGCAGATTTTGAACTGTTTCTAATCTCCCCAGTGGAAAAACATTAGCTTTCGTTAACTAACGGATTCGTGTTTGGGCCAAGGCCCCTTGCAAAGCCCACGGGACAGACGGATGACGAGAGCTGCGCTGACACCATCGCCACACGGTGGCGCCACCCCGCTGGAGAGCAGACGAGGCCGTTTTTCTCAGGGCCGCGCTCTGTCTACAAGCAGAGGCTCCTACCCCTGGTTTCAGTGTGAAAAGGTTTTCATATTTCAAGGCGATTGCTCCCAAGCATTACGAACCGGTACCAGCGCGAGGACCACAGATGCGCTTCTGGATGGATAAACTGGGAACGGACGCTGGATGTGGTGAAACCACGGAGGGGGCCGGGAGGGCCCACCGCAGCGTGCCCCACGGGGATTCAGAAGGCTCTCTGCCCAGGACGAGGGGTGCTGTCGAGAAAATAAAACAGCACCGAAGCAAAAATGAGCCACAGCGGCCATAGATTCGGGGCCTCCGAAAGCATCCCTTTACTTTCCTGTCTGTCCCTGTGGGGAGGTTGGACTTCCGTTAACCTGTTTGCGTGTTGAATTACACAAGAACTTCAGAGGAACGGGATAAAATGTGATCACCTTGCACGATTCTCTTCCTCAGGGAGGGTTTTCTGGTTTTAAAGGGTTTTGTAGACGTTTCCTCGGGAAGGCCACGCGGGGCCTGTGGAAAGGGTGGGGGGGCCCTTTTACACCCGATGGAATCGAGGTGCCTAGCCTTCGGGTAGTGATCCAAGTTGCAGCCGGAAAGGAGCGAATCGGATGAGAAGCCCAGACTCCGTCCTTCAGAGTGCGGAGGCCTTTGCTAGGACAGGACCTTCATTGTCGAAAACTCGTGGTCTTAGGGGATCTTCCTCCCAACCCAGCCACGGATTTTACCCACGTGCCATGTGACTGATGGTTGAACGAACCCAGGGTTCTGAACAGGACGTCTGAAAACTAAACATGTCTAGGGAAAACTTTTTAAATTTTTCTTTCGAAAAATTACTCTTCACCTGAGATCAAATCCTTGCAACTAGAAAGTAAATAAGTCAAGAGACCATCTTCCTTCTCCGCCGTTCCCCAGTCTCCACCCGTCCCTGGAGGTGGCCACTGTCACTAGTTTCTTGCACGACTCTCCTGGAAAACTCAGTAATGTATATATTATAATAGAGCATACTTATTGTTTATTTTTTTTATTATTTTCTAAAGCACAGCTTTTTAAAAAAAATGTTTTTATTCATTTTTTTAGAGAGAGAGGATGGGAGAGAGAGAGAGAGAGAAACATTGATGTGAGAGACAAACATGGAAGGGCTGCCTCCTGCACGCCCCCTACTGGGGATCCAGCCCACAACCCAGGTGTGTGCCCTGACTGGGCGAGTATAAGTTTTCAGAGCATAGGATCTGCCTATAACACAGAATGTAGTACACAGAAGTATGTATCCTCCTTTTAAAAACACAAATGTAGCCTATCATACACCCGGTTCTGTGCCTGAATCTGTGTGTGTTTAATGGGTGCGGGGAGAGTTTCAGGCCCTAAAGGGCCCCCTCCTCCGCACTGTGGCGGCTCTGCCGCCGAGCGCCTGCGTGGAACCCGCTCCCTGCCGCGGGACTGTGCGTAGCTGTGCCGTTTAGAATTGGCCTCCCAGGAATTGCTCATGCTCCCCTTCTCCAGGGAGCATGTTGACATTTCCAAAAAGGACAACTTGATGTTATGAGGTTGGGAGAAGCCGACAGTGATCTGTCTCTGTTTACCAGAAGCACTTCTAATTTTATAGCCTCGCTTTTTTTTTATTTTTCCTAACGCCGCTGTGTTTTGGAAAGTGGCCGGGTCCTCGCCAAAATCCAGAGCTGCTCCAAGGAAATTAAACCACAGCAGAAGGCCGTGGACACGGCAGCGGCTCCCAGACACACCGAGTACCTGCGGCTCTGCCCCGGAACCCTCCCTCCGGGCAGCGGGCCCTCTGGAAAGCGGCACCGGGCCGGGGTCGGGTTGCTTCCCTGGCTGCTCCCGGGCCAGTGTCCCAGCCCAAGCAGTGCACATTTATAGAACTCCTCCATGTGATCCCGGGGGACGGCCAGCGAGGCCAGTGCGGAGCCGGACGCCAGGACCGAGCCTTCCCTGCTCCGCTCCTGCCGAGGACCCTGGGTGAGTCGGACGCGGACCAACGGCTTTTCTCCTTGAGCGACCTGTGGCTTTAAACTGGTTTGGCTCCTGACGTTAGAGGGATAGAGGCATTGCTGTCTGTCTTTTTCCTTATTAAGGGAAATGAAAGGCACATCTGTGCTTCTTACCCTCCCCCCCACCCCTTTCTGATCGTCTTCTCGACACGCACCCTGCATTTTTCTCCTTCGATCGGTTCCTTTTGGGAGACCTAGTCTCCGTTTGTAGAGTACGGGTTGGGCAGGCTCTCTGGCCTCCTCTGCCAGGGTTCTGCGCGTGGCCACAAGGTGTTCAAGGACTTGCGGTTCTATGGCATGACGATTCCCGAGATCCCCTGAGGCCCCGATGCACCCGGACTTCAGGGGAAATAGCTATTTTTAGACTCGTGGTGGCGTTGACTTTGCCAGGTCCGCACAGTGTTTCTTCAGACTCACGCAAGTACCTCCCGACCTGATTCGGACGCTGCGGCCGCCACCGGAGTGATCACTGCACAGTGTGTCTGAGCCCGGCCTGGTGCAGGTGGTCACTGACTGCCCGGGTCACAGTGAGGTAGGGCCGCCCCTGAGCCTCCGGGAGAAACCTGCATCTGGCCCAGGTGAGTGTGTCTCACAGTGAGCTCCGGCCAACAGGCCAGACGGATGCCGTCCACCTCCGACAGCGCTGACACCTCGTCTGCAAGGTCCCCTGTGTGGCTCCGCTTGGTGTCGGCTGCTGCTTCCTGGGAACACCTGGGGGCTGTCTCGGGTGTCCTGCTTGGGGTCCAGCTGACAGCAGAGTGGCCCCGGCTTCCTCCCGCCCAGACACCAGTGCGGGGCAGCTTGCGGCCCACGGTGGTTGCGGTTCAGGGGAACCGTATTACATGTGTATTTATTTTGCTGTCCGTGCGCACAGGTTCGTGTGGTGTTCTGAAAAATCCAGTGGCTCCGTCTGTTCACACGAGGGCCCCTGGGAGGACGCAGAGCTCCCTGGCGTTGGTGTCCCCGAGTTCCACGGGTCAGGGGTGAGCCGCAGTCGGGGAGCCAGCTTGCTTCTGGCGGCGATGGGCCCTGGCCCAGAGCAAAGGGAAAGGGGGAGGGACAACGAAAGGGACACGGGGAGGAAGAACCCGGAGCGTGGCGAGTGTGTGTGTCGGGGAGACAAGAGGAGCAACACAGGGAAATATCAGCCATTGGTTCCCACAGGTCATTTCAGTGAACTTTTCAGTCTCCCGTGTACCCTGGGAGCGGAGTCCTCGTTGTACACGGCACTCACGCGATCTGGGTCCTTGGGGAGCCTCCGGGTGGGGGGGACAGGGGGGAGACAGGTGCTAAGCAAGCGATTGCTGGGGGCGCAGCTTGCGAGGGCGGGGCACGGCGGATGGAACCGCTCTCACTGCAAACGGAGCGTCGAGGGAAGGGCTGGCCCGGGAGGACGAGGGCAGGTCCGGCTGGAGCTGTGAGGGCTGTTCTCCCAGGAGGGTCTGCAGCGGGGCTGAGAGGGCAGCCAGGCAGGGGGGAGATCCTCTGGACAGGGGGCCCTGTGCCTGCGCTCCGTGGAGGAAGTTGGGGGACCGACGGTCGGCAGGAGGAGACCAGGCTGGAAGGCAGGCCCTGAGCTCGTCACGTGGAGGAGGGGAGGAGCGGCGGGAGAAGGACCCAGAGAACAGGCCTTTGTCCTGCGCAGAGGTCGAGGGAAGTGGGGGGACAGTGCCAGAGGCGGAAGGGGCATGAGGACTGAGCAGAGGCCAGAGTCGGGCGCCGGCCGAGGGGCTTCCCATTAGGAAGTGTCTGGCGCTGAGACGCAGAAACCCGCTCGGGGGTCGGCTGAGAAGACAGCTCTGGGCTGTGGCCTCACGTCTGCATCTCTGCCTCGCTCCGCCCGAGGGCGGCCGGTCTCCGCTGGGCTCCTGGTGCTGGCTGTCCCTCGTCGGCCCACAGGCCCTGGGTCTGTCTGGCACTGGTCCCGGCCCTCACTCCCCGTTGCCTTGTGACTTGTGGCCTTGGAGTGACTTCTGGGCCCCTATCGAATATCAAGAGAGGATCTGATTGGCCCAGCTTAAGCCAGCATGAAGCCCTGGTCCAACTCGCAGTGTCTAGGAGGTGGGCTGGGGTGGGGAGCCCAGAGGAGGGTGGGCGGGGGCCAGAACAAACGGTGAGCGGTCTGCAGAGTAAGGACAAAGGCAGGTCCCCAGAAGCTACCTGCTCGAGGGTGTGATTGCCCAGGCCTGGGGCAGGGACAGCTGGTTGTGACAACAGGTGCTACTCACTGTGTACAAGGTGTGCATGGAACCAGCCCTGGCGTCTGGGGGCGAGGCCGCCGGGGGCTGGGGGGAGGGTGAGCGGCAGGACGGCTGGCCAGTAGGAGGCCCCATTCACTGTGATGCCGACCCTGGCCCAGCGCTCTGATTTTTGGGGAGACCACCGGGCCAGGTGGGATTTGTCCATCTTGCCGCAGGAGGTCCCAGCCCAGCCACAAATGCTGGCAAAGACAGTTGCTCATAGGTTCCCCCTCTTGGTGAGGGTACAAGGGAGCAGCCCTGCGCATGGGGACGCCCTCCGTCGCCTGGTCTGCACCCACCGAGAGTCTCCGGATGATCACGGCCCGTCCCGGCTCTCTCCCCTCCTCTGCGTTCAGAGAGGCTCGTATGGACCTTTCATAAGCCCATCTGCGCGGCACATCTGTGCGTGTGTCAGTCTCGGGGAGCACCGTGGACGGCAGTAGCGATCGGAGAGTTACCCCCTTGGCAAAGTCTCGTAAATGCTGTTCACGGGGTGTTTGAACTGGACATGAGAGTCACTGTGGTGAGTGAGCAGTCGGAGTCTGTGACCTAAAAAAGGGGGAAACTCTGCTCCACGCTGCAGCCAGAGGCAACCCCGGCAGCGGCTGGGGTGGGGACGGGTGTCAAAGGGTCATAAGGAGACCAAACCCGTGAGTCGGGCTGGGCCGGTCAAGCAGAGGGAGCTGGCCCCCTTCACGCAGCCAAGCTGCCTGCGTCTGCGGGAGGCTCAGGAATGCAAGAGCCGGTCATGTCTCAGCACCCGGGAGCTCCAAGGAAATACCCAGATTGTACCAAGATGGGCCATCCTCAGACAGCAGCGGCCTGGGATGCGTGTCAGGTCCCGAGGGCCAGGCTTTGGTCACCACAGTCTTTCTTTCTGGTTGTGCCCAGTATGTGTGAAAGGACCATCAGGGGTACGGGTGTGGGTGAAGCAGCAGTGGTCATTTTAAGTGGGGCCAAGTTGTCATTTCGAAGGGACATCATGTGGTAGGTGACTCTGTGAGATTAAAAAGCATGGTTCTGTACGGTCCTGGCTGGGTTGCTCAGTGGGTTGGAGTGTCGTCCTGTGCACCAAAAGGTTGCTGGTTTGATTCCCAGTCGGGGCACGTGCCAAAGTTGTGGGTTCAATCCTCAGTCGGGGTGCCTATGGGAGGCAACTGATTGATGTTTCTCTCTCTTGCTCTCTCTCTTCCTTTCTCTAAAATCAATAAAACATATCCTTCTGTGAGGATTAAAACACAAAAACAGAACACGGTTCCGTGTTCACTCATGAAGAACCCCGTTCCTGTGAATACGCTCCTTCCGAAACAGATAATGGTCCGTGTCAGGATCTATCCGAGTTCTTGGAATCCTGGTCGGTCACAGGGTCACCCACTCTGTTCCAGTTCTCCGACGCTGGTCGGTCACAGGGTCACCCACTCTGTTCCAGTTCTCCGACGAGCGTTTGGTGACATTGTCTGCTTGGCCCGGTGGCCACATTACTTCTGGCCCCAGCTCCACCACCCAGGACTGTCAGTGCTCTCTGTGAATGCTCCTCCTCGTGCAGCAGGAAGGAAACGGTTCAGGTTGGCATGTTGGTCAGCAGGTGTGGAGGGAAATGATCCAACCTTGGAGAAGCAAGTCGAGAAGAAATGATGCCCACAGGCAGTCAGTCATCAGCACAGAGCCTGTCAGATGGGCAGAGCCCAGAAGGAGGGGACTCAGGAAGTTATCCTTGGGGAGATGTTCATGCCTGGTAAGATAAGTCCTCAGGCCCACTTTCTGGCAGTCAGGTGGTAGTGGGCAAACACACAGCACTAGGAACCAAACCAGCGTGGACGGAGAGAAGGGCTGAACTAGGGCTTAGGAAGCAACCCTTGGACTTAGAGGTCTTCTGGAGGTCCCGTATCTGAAGTTCAACAAGGAAATTTGGTTTGGGAAATGCAAATAAAAAATAGCTTAATTATTGGAAGATCACCTTGATGCATGCTTGGGATGGGACGACCTAATTCCAGTGTCACCCTTCACAATCAGGATTGGCTCAGGAACGGGAGTAGACCCTTGTCACGAATGAAGGAGAAAGGGTTTCTTTCCCTTTCCCCCCACCCTCCCTCCTTTTCTTTCTTAATGTTTTATTATGGGATTTTCAAGCACGCACAAAGGTAGAGAGAGCATTACAAGAATCCTCTTATACCTGTTACCTGGTTTCAACAATTATCTGTATACAGCCCATCTTTTTGCATTTCTTATTCTGCTTTCCATTCATGTCTGCCCCTTCCCCCAACTTCCATATTGTTTTCAAGCAAATCATCCCACCATTCAGTCAGTACTATTGAAGTATGTATCTCGAAAACACAAGGACTCTTTCTTTGTATGTGTATAATCATAATATTACGACCATACCTTAAAGAGCACACTAATGCCTTAATATTAAAAATTCTGTAAGTGTTCAGATACATCCCCGATTGTCTCATTTGCTCTTGTCTTTTACAGTTGGTTTATTTCCATCAGGATCCAAACAAGAACCGCAAGTTGCTTTGGGTTGATGCATCTCTTACGGCACTTTCCCAGCCTCCTCCCTCACACGTCCATCTCTCTCCGATATTCTCCGTTATATATGTCCTCCAGAAGTTCTCTGTGTCTTTCACCACTATACCTTTTCCTGTAAATTCTTTTGGCCATGGTTAGAAGAGTAACTTTTAAGTCCTTGTTTGCTAACTCAAGCTTCTGGGTTATCTGCATGTCTGCTTATATGGATTGTTCTCCCTCTTGATTATAGTCAGGTTTTCCTGCTTCTTTGTGTACTAGTTGTTGTTCGGGTATACATTATATACACTATACACATAGATACTGAATTCTGATCTTGTCCTCTGAATACTGTTGGATTTTCTTCTATCAGGCAGTTAAATTACTGGAAAGCTTAGTTATGGACCTTGTAGAGATAGATCTGTTTTGATGTAGCCCCATTCCTAGGGCATACTCCTTAATGCTGGGATATATTCCTTATTCTTAACGTTTGGTTTCAGGCAGTTTCCATGAAAAGCTTGAAGTGTTTACCCAGCACTTCTAACTCGATGGGACTTGAGCTCCAAACTGCTTTTTTGGAAACTGCTCCTCAGATATTTTAACTTTTAGACGTTGCTTTTGCTGGGCTCCTTATCGCTTACCCTGAGGAGTTGCATTTTAGGAACCAGCCAGGGATTTGAGGAGGTGGACTCCCCATTTGGGCTCCTTCCTTTATGAAATGTCCTCTGCTCAATTTCTTACCTTTTTAAAGATAAATTCACAATGAACTTGTCTGAGGAACCGAGGTTTTTCTGTTTTACACAATAAAATTGCCTGATGTGAGCTGAAACTCTCCCTAAAGCCTGATGATTACATTTGCAAAGTCTTATTGTGTCCCAGAGAAGGCACATGCCTTCAGTGTCTTAGTTCAGCCTTGACATATGGCTCATTGGGATTAGTGTCTTGGGCTCCAGCGTGATTGGCACCGATTCTCATCTACAGCGACCCCGCCCCCCGTCGCCTCCTCCCAGCCCACAGCCCCAGTTATGTTGATACTGTACCTGATTCCCAAATGGACAGCACAGTTCAACTTTGGATTCAAACTGGTGCCTAAATTTTTGTGGGTTCCAACAGCTTGTTTTCATAGGAAATAGTTTTGCTGGTCTGCAATCTGCAGAGAAGGACGATGTGGAAGTTGTGAGTGAGGGGAACCTTGCATGTGGCTGTGATGTCAAGCATCTGTTTTAGCAGGAGAAACAGAGACCCTTGGCTGCAAATCAATATGCAGCTATATGGGTCCATCTCGGGCTACGGGGCCACACTGGTTTTGAACGCGGGGTGCTCAGAGCTGCGACCTCAGAGGGCCCTAGGGTGATGACATGCAATTGGGTGAGGACCAAGAACACACAGTGGCACCAATCAAGGTGCCAGGCCTGTAGGTTGTCATTTCACATGAGGGATTCGCCCTGCCCATGAGTCCTCCCTCGTGGGCATCCTCTGTGCGTCAATGGATAGATCTTTAGGAGGGCCAGCAAGGGGAGGGGGCAGGGGGGATGAAGGAAAGTCAAACGGACCCTCGGGGAGAATCCCATTCCTTAGCTTTGGCTGTATAACAAATCACCCCCAAAGTTGGTGGTTTAAAACCACCACCATTTATTTAGCTTTGATTCTGTAGATCGGCTGGGCTTGGCCTCTCCACTGGGTGGTCCTCTTGGTCTCAGCTGGGATCCCTCACGTGCCTGTGGTCAGCTGTGGGCTGGCTGGTGGCAGTTACCACTTACTGGCCATGAAAATGCCACACTTTCTTTTTCTTTTTTTATCCTCACTCGAGGACATTTTTTCACTTTTTGTTAAGATAGAGCAGGAGGGAGAGAGAGGAAGAAAAAGAGAGAGAGAGAAACATTGACGTGAAAGGGACACATCAAGTGGCTGCCACCCGCAGGACCCAATCAGGGCCGGGGACAAACTGCAACCGAGGTACGTGCCCTTAGCGGGAACCGAACCCGGGTCTCTCTGGACTGCAGGCCGATGCTCTAACCGCTGAGCCAAACCGGTCAGGGCGTTGCCACACTTTCTGCGTGCTGACTCAGTGTGGTCCCAGAACCAGGCACATTAGGTCGGGCCTTGAGTAAAGGGTTGTGGCTCACTCTGAAATGATGGTCCATAAATTAGCTAGATTGTCCCTGTTGGTCCTCAGGCCTCACCATTGACCACTGCCCAGCCCATGCCTCATGGTGTCATCATTGTCCAGAACCCTGAGATACTATCTCACAGAATCAGGGGTGGGATTTAGAGCATGGAGTGCCGTCTCTGCCAGGATTGGTGCAACGCAATGAACTACAAGCACACGCTGGTTGGAGTGAGAGGGAGCTTTGCAAGGGAGCAAATGCCTCAGATTTTTGGACACAGTCCCATTTATTTGCAGATTGGTTTCCCCAGGTTACAAGTGGATTTATGTAAATTATTTTCTTGAGATGGCATCTCTGCAAACCATACAGCCTAGCTTGTCTCTCTTTTTTACTGCAGAAAGAGACTATGAAGCTAAAAAATAACAAACCCAGCCACACCTGGGCCTACGGCCCATTATCCTCGCTGAGTGGTCTTCCAAACCTTTGTCATATGAACCTCATTTATTCACATATATACAACACACTCAGTTCAGACAGGGTGGTATTCCTACCGTTCAGGCAAACCTTATTTATCCACATGCATACTTTGATCCTACACTGGTCAGGTTGCAAGAATGCATATCACAAGGTTACAAATTGTCCATCTACCAACCCCCCATTCCCACAATGGAGCATAGGAATAGTTTTCCAGGGATCCAGTGTAACTCTCTCCAGAGGAGATGCCTCGGGAAGTAGTGACTTTCCCATCACTAGAGGTATTCAAGCAGATGCCGAGATTCCATGATTATCCCTGGGTTCCGGTTTAGAGGTTCAAACCTTGGGAAGCATCATCACCAATGGTATCTGGCCTCTGTCCCCAAAGAACCAGATTCCAGAGGAGGAGGAAGACCCTTTAAGTCAGTCTCTTACATCCTGGGGTGTGGTTGCTAAGGGAGATGCCTGGTTTCCCATTAAAAGGCAGCACAGAGCCGCCAAGCTCTCTGGACACAGGAGCCCCTCTGCTTCCTCTACACCCAGTTTGGCTATGGCCCTTGCACTGCCCCAACCACACAGGCGTGTGCTCACCCAGCCCTCTGTCTGCCCTCCACTCTGGCTGCTTAGACCAGTGCAGTCCCTGACCCCATTTCTTGTCTTGCCAACCTGACAGTGCCCAGAGGTGCACCCCCATTTCCGGTTCTCTGGTTTCAATACCTTCCTGCTTGATCTAGCCTAGAGCAGGTATGGGCTGACCCCGCCCACCTCACTCTGCCACCTTCCTGACCATCCCAGACAGACCAATGATAAAAAATGAGATAAGTGGTTTTTAAAATTTTATTTTTTAATTCCAGTTTGCATTCCTATTATTGTGTATTAGTTTTAATGTGATATGCTTTCAAACAGCTTAAATGTGGAAACAACTTTGTATCCACAGCAGCTCTTAGATAAGACACTGTTCGCACGGGGGAACGTTCTTGGTATGTTGCTGTTACATTTTTTTAAAAAGCGGTTTCAAAAAGAGAACAAGCGATGTGTATGAGCCCCCATTTTGTTTTTGTGGGTTTTAATTTAAATTTGCAAATATATGCTTACCCAGATGTCAACTGGGGTCTCCCTGCCCCTTCAGACTCTGGCTGGAGCCTGTGCCCAGGTTCTGTGACGCCCCCGGCGGCTCTGTCTGCTCCTCTGCCTTCAGGCCGTCTCTGTTCCACGTTGTACGGACTCACATCCACCTGAAGCGGGGGCTCCGGCCGACAGCTGATGCTCAGTGTGAGCAAGTGGCCCAGGCTCCTGGCCCTGTGTCCGTCATCTGTGAGATGAGGGCGTGGATTAGCTCCGTGCTGCTCCGCAGCCGGCCAGTGGTCACAGGTGTGCGGACAGCCTCCAGGTGTACCAAGGTTTTGATTTCCCTCCACTTGGTGTGGCCAGGTGAGCAGGTGGGCAGTGAGTGAGACCGCAGGCAGCCTTGTCGGTTTCTAGTTCAGGACTGTACAAACATGATCACAGGTGTGCCCAGGTGTGGAAAGGCCGGGAGGCTCTGTGGCAGAGCCAGAGCAATGGTCCCTCAGTTCCGACGTGACAGAGATGGACACTTGGATGACGGGAAGTCTGGGTTGTGATTGGGTGATAATTTGTTGTTCTCGGTGGTGGTGGACCCTAAACAATGTCGCATGAGAGTCAGAGCTGATGAATGGAGCGGACTCGCCGTGGGACATTTACCAGGTCCCCAGGCAGAGTCCTGAGCCAGGAGGCAGGAGCCTCCCAGGTATGTTAACAAAGAGACTTGGCACGAAGAAGTGGCGTGGAGGTCGAAGAAGTGGCGTGGAGGTCGAAGAAGTGGCGTGGAGGTCGAAGAAGTGGCGTGGAGGTCGAAGAAGTGGCGTGGAGGTCGGTGCGAAAGCAACAGAGTCTCAGGGCAGTGGAGGTGCCAACAGTGAGAAGCAGCTGCCGCCAGGGCTGGGGGGCAAAGAGCAGCTGGACTTGCTCAAATGGACAAGCTTGGGGGGGGCCCAGAAGGGAGCCCAGACCTGCGTGGAGGGGCCGCCGCCGGGGGCCGTCAGAGCTGGGAAGACTGCGACCTGGATTCCCCACCACGCGGGGGGTGGGGGTGCTGGTGCAGGGCCGCAGCGGGAGGGGTGATTTTCGCAGAACAGGACGTGTGTGTCCCCATCCTCCTTTGCCTCTGCCCCTCCTGGCAGAGCCTCACAAGGAGCAGTTGGCAAAGCAGAAAGGGGGTGCAGAGTCCCCGGCATCCCGCTGTGGGAGGCTTGGAGCCGGGAGGCAATAGCGCGCCCCCCCAACATTGGAGCGCGGGTCAGTCTAGTCTCTGCTCACCGGCTCTCCTGCAGGTGACTTCTACGCTCCTCCTAACCTTCATGTCCTCCCAGACTGGAATTTGCACAGCAAAACATCCCGGTGGCCTTGGGACATGGAAGAAAGAAGGCAGAGGCGAAGGGGACAGGGCGGAAGGCCTGTGGCGTCACTCCCGCCAGGTCTTGGGCACCCAGGAAGGTGCCCGCTGCCCCAACCGGCGGCCAGGCCTCTCCGTGAACCCTTCCTTCCCCGGCCACGGCTGCTTGTTGTGCTAACGCAGGACATGGTGACAGCTGTAAGTAGCTCCTCGCTCAGCTGTACGAGGTGCAGCTGAAACCACCGAACCCAGCCACTGGGGGGAGACGCTGAGATGGGACGCGGGCCATCTGTGGGGACAGCAATTGGCTCAGGTGGCTGGGTTTTCAAGGACCCAAAGAAACTGCAGGGTCTGGTGACCTTGAGCTCACCCTCAGGGAGCAGATGGTGCCTGAGCTCCTCTGCCCAGAACCTCCCACACCCTTGGCTGACACAGGGCCCGGCCGGCCGGAGGGGGCTGTGGCCGGAGGGGCCTGTGGCCGGAGGGTGACGCCGCAGCAGGACAGGTGGTCTCCTCGACCTCGCTGGGCAGAGGCCTGTGTGCGCTCCGCTCCGCTCGGACGCGCCCACTGTGAGACGGGGTAGATGGTTTCCGCCCACTTGGCCTCAGCCGACTGGCGGTGATCTGCTCTCGTGACTTCCGTCCTCAGCGCAGGGGAGACATCACCAGCTACGAGGCCTGGTGAGCAGACACTTCTGCCGTGTACAGAAACGTGGCTCAACAGACTCAAAGCCCCGAGTAGGACGTTGGGACCGAGGCACCGACGCATCCGGCACTGCTCTTTCAGGATGCTGCGAGGTCCATCTCGGAGTCCCTGCGCCTCCGTGTGTCGTGGGTGAAGCAGGGCCTGTGTGGTGTTGCCTGCGACTCCCCAGCCCCCCCCCCCCCCCGCACACAGCCTGTGAACTGAGGCGTCACCTGCCCGGGCTGCACGGCCGGGGGTCCGAGCCCACCCCCCACCCACGGCTGCGGCACAGTAGCCCCTGTGCTGGTTCCCGTGTTTCCACGACCCTCCTCTTCCAGCCTGGGCCCTGGGCCCGCTGTCCCTGGGGTCCCGGCTCCTCCCAGCAGTGCCGCTGGCTCCCAGGCCCGCCTCAGCCACGACGGATCATCACCGGCCCGACCTGGACTTGCTACCCTCTTCCCAGATGGGCGAGGGTGCCGTCGGCTGGACCCTGCCGGCAGCCGAGAAACTTGTGCCCTGGGTGCGACCCCGCTGACCGGGCAGGAGGCCGAGGCAGCGAAGTGCCTGCCAGTTCTCCCTTCCCAGAGATCCCCCCAGGCGGCAGCCTTGCGTCCTGGGCTCGTCCGCGCGAGTGGGGCCTCCAGGCTCCATCCTTTCTGCTCCCTGCTGCTCAGGGGCCTCACACTCGCCCTCTCTGGGCTTCGGTTTATCCGCCAGAGAGAAGAGCCTGCGGCTGCTGTGGGCAGTGGTTGAGCATCGACCCTGCACCGAGAGGTGGCTGGTTCAGGACACAGGCCCAGGTTGTGGGCCTGATCCCCAGTGGGGGGCGTGCAGGAGGCAGCCAGTCGATGTTCTCGCTCATCGATGTTTCCATCTCCCTCTCCCTTCCTGTCTCTCTAAAATCAAAGAAAAATGTTATTTAAAAAATGAAAAGGAAATGCCTACCCCAGACCTTTGCTGGGAGTATTCACACAGGGTGGTGATTGCCAGAGGGGCAGGGGTGGGACAGTGGAGGAGGGTGAGGGGGGATAGCTGGTGCCCGGAGACGTGACTGGGGTGGTGACCGCCAGACAGTGTACAGAGGATGGATCACAGCATCGCACACCTGAAACCTATATACTTTTGTTTACCAACGTCACTCCCATAAAGTTAATGAATTAAAAAAATACCCGTTTGGGGAAAGAAGAACAGGAGCTCCTCAGTGCTGGGCACGTAGAAGGAGCTCACGCCTTGGACACACGTGAACTGGCGAATTGCAGGCTGGCTGTCTGTCTTCAGGGCCTCCTGTGGCTGTGCTGACTGGAAATGAAATTCTCCCAGACGACGTCTCTTAGAATGGATTTTACATGCGAGGTTCGGCTGGCTGCTCAGACTCTGCACAGGACGGTGGGCAGAGGAAACCCACCTGGTGTGTGGCCACCTGGAATTCAGCAGCAGCCTAAGCCATGAATCACGTTCGAGCTGCACTTTCTTATCCTCGAGAAGCTCACGGGCAGGAACACTACAGTTTACCTGGTGCCTAATCTCCTGCGAGAGCCTCACAGAGGTTAGCTCACTACAGGCAGGTGCTTCTCGTGGGAGAGGGAGCAGGCCACGCACAGGGGGGCTCCGGGACCTGCCACTTGGGTGATGGAGCCTGTGTCCGTCCTGCGGCAGCTCGGCCCTGGGGCCCGGTGCACGATCACACCCCTCCCTGCATGGTCTCCAAAGGCTAGACCCTGAGCCCCATACAGGTGCGCTTACCTGGGCATGACAGCGAGAGCCTGGGATCTCTGAAACCCCCGTGACTCCGGGGCAGGGGGTGGTCTCATCTCCACGCCTCCAGTCCTTCCCATGAAACCCAGGAGAGCGAAAGCGTAGCAGCAGGTTTCAGACTTTCCACCCAGCAGTGGAATTCTTCTTTTCAAGCATCTTGTGTAGACCCCCAGGTGTGAAAATCGCACACGGAAAAATCGAGACGAAATTCACGCAACACCAATGAACCACGTTAAAGTGAGCCATTCGGCGGCATTTAAAAAACCCACAATGCCGTGCAGCCGCCACCTCTGTCCGTTCCAGAACATGTTGTTGTGCCGAAATAAAAGCCCGAGCCCCTGGAAGAGTCACCCCCCCACCCCCCGGCCCTTGGCAACCAGCAGCCTGGCTTCGGTCCCCCCTGGTGCCGGTCTGGACAGCTCAGATGGATGAACTCGCCCAGTGGATGACCTCAGTGGGAGGTGCCCTTCACTTAGCAGAGTATCCTGAGGCTCCTCAGAGCTGTAGCACAGGCCAAGCTTCATTCCTTTTCAGGGCTGAATAGCATTCCACAGTGTGTGCATCCATTCGCCTGTTGAAATATGTACACGTCTGCTCTGTTTGAACCAGAAGTGGGGCACTGGGCTCCCCCTCCACGACCTGCTGTTCCCTGCGGGGAGCTCCTGACACTCCGCTGGGCTGCCGATGAAATGCTGGTTTTTTCCTTGGAAGGGTCGTACCTCGTGGCAGAGCCCGTGGTGGGAAGGAAAGGTCACGGCAGAAACCAGCCAGAACTGGCTGTGTCGGTGCTGGGGTGGCTGAGTGGTGCTGTGCGGGGCGGAAGCCAGGCTGGGAGGCTGCCCGTGAGCCCTGCCCAGGCGCCAGCGCCTCCTCCCCCTGGGGGTGGGGGCAGGTCCGACCAGCAACCAGCCCGCCTGCTGCTTTCGTGACTTCACCTGTGGGAGCTCAGGCCACGCCCGGAAAGTACATTGGGCTCAGCCCACACCGTAAACAGAGGCAGGCATTGCCCGTGTCCACAAGTGTTCTTGGTCTTTCCGCATTGACGGCCAGTCTGCCCAGCTGCAGACGAAGTCCTGTGAGCGTTTACTCCTGTCTAGGACAGGTCGGCCCACTGCCTGGCGGCTCCCACTCCGGGTGCAGGACAGCGCTGCTCCCTTAGGTGCGGCCCGTCGGGTCCCGGGCCAGCGAGTCGGGTTAGCATCCTCTGAGGGGAGCCGGCTCGTGCAGCAGCAAGGACGTCCTCCGGTGGCAGGCCCCATACGGTGGCCGGGAGTGCTGGTCACACCTGTGCGCGGTCACAGCAGCTGCACAGCTGCGGCCCAGGTACGAAGTGCAGCTGGTTGCTGTCAGCGTCAAGGGTGGGACCGGCTGTTTGTCCAGCTGGCCGAGGTGGGTCAGGGCCTGCGCGTGGACCTCACTCGCCTCTGAACGGAGAAGGAGAAGGTCCCACGGCTGAAACGCAGACTTCCCAGAGTCTGGACCTGGGACAGGCGTGAGTCGCTGGCTCAGCGGTGCCCTGCGTTCTGACAGCTGGCGGGAGGGAGCCGGGGAGCCCCCAGACCAGCGGCCTCCCTCCGCAGCTCTGGGAGGGGCACGGACCAGGAGGGGCTGGGCCGCTTTCTTTACTGTCCCGATGCATTAAAGACGCGTCAGGACAGATGTTCAGATGTTGTGGTTTCCCATAAAAGTACTGATTTGACCTGGCGAGGGAGGGGTGTCGTCCACCGACGTCCCGTTGAACCGTGTGAAATCGTAGCTGCTGTGAGGCTGGTTGGTACGAGGGTGTCACAGGAGCTGACAGGCGCGCTGACTGCACACATGATTCTCCAACGAGGCCCCTCTCCCAAGAGGACGTAAAGGATAAACAGAAGTGATCAGTTTAAATAAGTGCACGTTTTGCATCCTATGGGTGAGCATGCGACTGGGGGGAAGGTTGTCTGATAAATGGCAGGAAGGGATTGAGGAGTTGTACCTGGTGACTGAGGGTGAGGGCTACGGGAAGTAGTCACAAGAGGACGTCAGTCACACTGGTCTCCGTTGGGGCATCTCAATGGGGCTCGCTCTAAAGACCCACACGGGTTTCCCAGTGACTGTCCGCGTGGGAGCTGTGGCGCGGCAGCACTCGGTCAGTGTGCGACAGCAGGTCAGCTTTGATTGCGAGTCCGTCGCTGAGGTCTTCCGAGGAAATGCGGTGAGGACAGCCAGATTGCCCAGGAAACCCGGAGCTGGGAGGCAGACCGAGCTCCGTGTCAGCTTGCCCTCCGCAAACTGGGTGCCGGGCCCCCCGGTGCCTCCAGGCTGCTTCCCGACCCGACCGCCAGTCCCCAAGGTCTAAAAGTCCATCACTTGTTGTTTCCCGTGACTTCTGTCGAGGGGTCTCATGGAAGCGTCTCTCCGTGAGTGGTGAGCACCTCGCCGTGGTGACTGATGCCCCGTCACCGAGCCGGTCCTCGGTGTCAGCTTCCCCACGACCGTTTTCCTGGGCGTGACACCGCTCTGCCGTCATGGAAGTGGGAACAGAAGCAAAGCGGGGTGGACGAAGCACCTGCGGGGAGTGAAAGAGACAGAAACCAGACGTGGTTGTGGAGAGGGGCTGCACCGAGGGCCCACCGAGCTCGGCTGTCGCCAGCCTCGGGGGTTCCAGCTGCACCCGACTGCAAGCGGAGAGCCGGAGTGACTCCCCTCGAGCTCCCTTGGCCGTGGCCCCGTCACACGCTGGGATCCAAACGTGTGTGCGTGTGTCTGTGTGTGTGTGTGTGTGTGTTGGCGTTCGCTCAGGGACGCGGCAGCAAACCCGTTTTTCAGAAGTGTCTGCCAACCCCGGGGTGGGGAATCAAAACAGCCGTCCTGGGAAAGGAGTCTGGGTGGCGTGTCCCAGAAGAAACCCTCTCAAAGCAATGTCCCTTGGGGGACGGCAGAGAGAGACGTTTCCGTCGTCTGGCTTTTGAGTTCGGGAGACAAGCGGGCAGGAGGACCCTCTCATCTTCAGTCTGACAGATGTGAATACCTTTTGTTTTTCCAGTCGTCTCTGATAAAACCCCGAGGGACCCCGGCACCCAGAATCGCCATGGGCAACGACCACAGCACCTCGGATTACCAGGTGGGTGGCGGGGGCCCCTCTCGATGGCCCTGGACCAGGCTTTTCCCCCAGCACCTCTGTCTGTGCAGGAAGGAGCAGGCAGAACTCGACTGTGGACAGACACAGACGTTTCTCATTTCTCCTCCAGAATTCCCGTTGGAAGGCTAGCTCGCCCCAATTTTATAAGCCATGAAGACTAGTCTTTCCTTCTTTCTTTCTTTATCCTCACCCGAGGACATTCTTGCATTTATTCTCAGATAGAGCGGGAGGAAGAGAGAGAGCGAGAGAAACATCGAGTGGTTGCCACCCACACAACCCCACCCGGGGTCGTGGACAGACTGCAACCGAGGTACGTGCCCTTAGCAGGAACCAAACCCAGGACTCTCTGGTCCACGGGCCAATGCTCTAACCACTGAGCAAACTTGCCAGGGCTCGTTTTTATTCTGTGCTTTTAAAATTGATATACTGAGAGTTTGGCACAGTTTTCCTGGGTTTTGTCCCCCCTCCCATCAACTTACAGGAGCGCAGCAGAGGAGGTGAACATGAAACCTTTTGTGGACTCCTCCCCAAATTAAGTTATGGCCCTTTAAAAGCAATTTTAAAATCTGTCATCCTTGCCCTGGCCAGTTTGGCTCAGCAGTTAGAGCGTCGGCCTGTGGTCCAGAGAGACCCGGGTTCGGTTCCCGCTAAGGGCATGTACCTCGGTTGTAGTTTGTCCCCGGCGGTTGGTCGTGCGGGTGGCAGCCACTCGATGTGTCCCCTTCACGTCGATGTTTCTCTTTCACGTCAATGTTTCTCTCCCTTCCTCTCTCTCCCTCCCACTCTACCTGAACAAGAAATGGAAAAATATCCTCGGGTGAGGATAAAATAAAAAAATAAAGATCTGTCATTCTTGACCAGATTGAATGTGAACTAGTGTTTCCAAGTTGGGGTGGGTTTCGCAGCTGAGGTACAGACGGTTTGAGTGTGCCCGTGGCTGGGGTACTAACATCTATTCAGATTTTATAGTATCCATTTTAAGTTTGAGATTTAATTCAACGCGCTAGCGAACAAAATCAAGGAGACACTTTCCCATTGATCCCGCACACCGTGGACATTTTGGATTAGGGTATTGAGGGCTTTGGGTAAGAAAACAGGATGTTGAAGCTTAGTTCGGTCTTCCATACAATCGTCTTTTCTGAAGCAGGAAAACAAGCGTCACTCGAAGAAAAGGGGTAAATGCCAGGCTTTGGGGGCTGCGTGGTGGTACGTGACTGTGTGGGAGACAACAGGAGAGGCAGGGACTGTGCAGACCCGAGGTACCCGTCCTGCTGTCCGAAGGAGACGGTCACCATCCAGCGGCGTGCGGGCTTACGTGACACGATCCTCCTAGTTCTTCCAGGGAAGTCAGAAACCCTCCTCTCTTTTCTATGAAACCTTTAAGTTGTTTTGTGTTTTGAATCCTCACCGAGGATATTTTTCCATTTATCTTCAGGTAGTGTAGGCGGGGGAGAGAGAGAGGAACATTGATGTGAGAGAGACACATGGACTGGTTGCCTCCTACGTGACCCCGATCAGGGCTGGGGACTGAACCAAAACCGAGGTACGCGCCCTTGACCAGAATCGAACCCGAGACTCATTGGTCCGCAGGCTGATGCTCTAACCGCTGAGCCGAACTGGCCAAGGCATGAAATCTTTACGTTTTTATAATTGAACTTTGTATTTTGAGATAGTAGTAGATGGCCCTGGCCAGTTTGGCTCAGCGGGTAGAGCGTCAGCCTGCGGTCCGGAGAGACCCGGGTTCGGTTCCCGCTAAGGGCATGTACCTCGGTTGCAGTTTGTCCCCGGCCCTGGTTGGTCGTGCGGGTGGCAGCCACTCGATGTGTCCCTTCACGTCGATGTTTCTCGCTCTCTCTCCCTTCCTCTCTCTCCCTCCCACTCTATCTGTACAAAAAATGGAAAAATGTCCTCGGTTGAGGATTAAAAAAAAAAAAAGGAGATAGTAGTAGATGTACGTGATGTTATAAGAAATGATTCAGAGAAATCTCATGGACTCTGTTTTCCTATTTTGTTTCGCCCTTTACCTGCTAACATCAAAGGGTAACATCTTGGAAAACTACAGCATCATCGCCCAGATACTGTCATTGATAAAGTCAAGAGAACATTTCCATCCCGTCGGGGTCCTCTTGTTGCCCCAAGGGCCACATCCGCGCCCCCTTGGCCCCCTTTTCTGATCCCTGGCGACTTCCAACTTCTTCTCTCTCTCTTTAACCGTAACACTCTCAGAACGTCACATAGACGGCGGACTCGCATGCTGTGTGACCTCCGGGAACTGCTGTCCTCACCCCGCGCTTCCTGCCGCGTCCAGGCCGTTGCCGTGTCAGCGTCTGTCCCTCTCACTGCCCGGAAGCCGTCGCGCTGTCGCGGCGCGCAGCTGGGTGACGAGGTCGCTCACCCAAGGACCTCTGGGCTGGCTCCAGTTGGGGCCGTCACGAAGAATTGGCAAACTTGTACACAGGATTTGTTGCGAACGGATGTTTCATTTCTCTGAGACAGAGGCCCAGGGGTGCGGTTGCTGGGACCAGAGCAGTACCGGGTCATGTGACAAGGGGCTGCCCAGCTGTGTGTCTGGAACCACTGACTGTACGTTCCCACCAGCAGCGTGAGCGGTGATCTCTGCGGTCATTCAGTGAGGTCACTTTGGTATTGCCGCTCCAACACGTGTTGTGATAGCTCCTCCTGTGTGTGTGTGTGCACGCTTCTGTATTGATTTTAGAGAGAGAGGAAGGGAGAGGGAGAGAGAGATAGAAACATTGAGGAGAGAGAACATCGACTGGCCACCTCCTGCACGCCCCCCACTGGGGATGGGGCCCACAACCTGGGCATGTGCCCTGACCGGGAATCGAACTGGCGACCTCCAGGTGCATGGGTCGAGGCTCAACCACTGAGCCACACTGGCCGGGCTCCCCTGTGTGGTTTTAATTTGCATTTCCCTGGTAAGCGATGGTGTTGAACATCTCTAATGCGCTCAATGCCATCTGTGTGTTCTCTTTGGCAAAATATATGTTCGTGTCTTTGCCCATTTTCTAACAGCACTTTTTTTTTTCTTTACCGTTGAGTTCTGAGAGTTCTTTATGTAGTTTGGACACTGCCCCTTAGCCAGAGTGTGGTTTGCAGATATTTTCTCCCCCCTCTCTTGTCTTTTCATCCCCTTCGCATGGTCTTGACAGAACAGAGGTTTTTATGAGGTACAGTTGATCGGTTTCCCCTTTTATGGGGCGTGTTTTTGGTTTCGAATCTGAGGATTCTTTTTCTAGCCCTGCATCCTGCAATGTTCTTTTTTTTTCTCTCTCAAAATGTTAGAGTTTTACATGCTATATTTAAGTCCATGATCTATTTTGAGTTAGTTTTCTTTGTGTAAGGTGTGAGATTTAGGTTGAAGTTCACGTCTGTGTTTCTGTTTTGTTCGCCATGTGTTGAAAGACTCTTTTTTCCTCCGTTGAACTACTTTTGACACCTTCTTCAAAAAATTAGTTGGTGATATTTGTGTGGGTCTATTTCTCAGATCTCCCTCATTCTATTGATCTGTGTGTCTCTCCTGCTGACCCCATGCAGTCTTGATTATTGCTACTCTATAGTAAGTCTTAAAATCAGGTGGCGTGATTTCCTTCCACTTTATTATTTTCCAAAATTGCTTTAGCTGTTCTGGGACCTACGGCTGTTCATATTAATTTTAAGATACGCTTGTCTATGTCAACAAAAGGCTTTGCTGGGATCTTGCTAGAAATTATATTAAACCAATAGATCAATTTGGGGGAGGGGGGAATTGACATCTTTACTATGTTCAGTCTTCCATTTCATGAGCATGTCTCCGTTTATTTAGGTCTTCTTAGATTTATTTCATCATCGCTTCATAATTTTCAGCACACAGACTCTGCATATGGTTTAAGTTTGTGCCCAGGTCTGTTGTTTTCTCTGCAGTGATTGTAGACGGTGCTGCGCCTTGAATGTTGGTGTCCACGTGTTCGTTGTCAGCGTGTTGACTTTTGTATGTTGACTTTGTATCCCGTGACTTTGCTGAACTCACGTTCATTAGTAAAACGTTTTTTATAGATTCCTTGGGATTTTTCTAGGTAGACAATTATGGTATTTGCAAAGAGGGAGGGTTGTATTTCTTCTGCGCAATTCTGTATGCCTTTTATTTCTTTTTCTTGCCTAGTTACAGTGGCTAGGAATTCCAAAACTATGTTCATGAAGAATATCCAGAGTGGCCCTGGCCGGTTTGGCTCAGCGGTTAGAGTGTCGGCCTGCGGTCCGGAGAGACCCGGGTTCGGTTCCCGCTAAGGGCACGTACCTTGGTTGCAGTTTGTCCCCGGCCCTGGTTGGTCGTGCGGGTGGCAGCCACTCGATGTGTCCCTTTCACATCGATGTTTCTCTCTCTCTCTCTCTTCCTCTCTCTCCCTCCCACTCTATCTGTACAAAAAATGGAAAAATGTCCTCAGATGAGGATTAAAAAAAAAAAAAAAATTAAGAATATCCAGAGTGAAGATCTTTGCCTTGTTCCCTGTCTTGGGGGACAGCATTCAGTCTTTTAAGTAAGATATCGGCTGTAGGTTTCTTGTGAATTCTCTCTAAATAGTTCAGGAAATTACGCCCGGGCCGGTTTGGCTGAGGGGTTAGAGTGTCGGCCCACGGACCAAAGAGTCCCAGGTTCGATTTCAGCCAAGGGTACGTACCTCGGTTGTGGTTCGTCCCCTGCCCTGGTTGGGGTTGTGCGGGAGGCAACCAGTCGAAGTGTCCCTCTCACATCAATGTTTCTCTCTCTCTCTCCCTCCCTCCCTTCCACTCTATCTGAAGATAAATGTAAAAATATCCTCGGGTGAGGATTAAAAAAAAAAAGTTAAGGAAATTGCCCCCCTAGTCCTAGTTTGCTGAGGATTTTTATTGTGATTGAGTATTGGATATTTTCAAATGCGTTTTCCTATTAGTTGATGTAATTATATGTTCTTCCTTCTTGCCTATTGACATGTTAGATGGCACTGATTACTTTCAGAACGTTGAACCAGCCTTGCCCACCTGGAACAAATCTCACTTAGTCATAGTGGCTAATTATTTTTAAACTTTGTTAGATTTGATCTGGCAATATTTTGTTGAGAACTTTTGCATTTCAATTCATGAGAAATACTGCTCTGTGGTTTTCTTGTTGTTGTCTGGTTTTAGTATCAGGGTGATAAAATGAGTTGGGAAATGTTCTCTCTTTATTTTCTAGAAGAGATTGTGTAAAGAACTCTTACCATTTGAAAAACGTTGGCAACAGATTTTAATTATGTTTAAACCCTCTGTGGGCAAAAGAAACGTTGCCGGCTCGATCTGGTTCCTGTCCTGACTCTTTGCAATCTCTGCATGAAAGGACATTCCGTCTGGTGCTCTGGCGTGGAGCAGGGCAACACCTCCCATGCGCAGACCGAGCCCAGGGCCCTACGCTTACATTCTACCTTTGGTCCTGCTCATTAAACCGAGCAGGTCACGTCCAACGCCTTCCCTAAAGTCTTCCAGG
The DNA here is from genome assembly GCF_014108415.1 of Molossus molossus. Taxonomy (NCBI): domain Eukaryota; kingdom Metazoa; phylum Chordata; class Mammalia; order Chiroptera; family Molossidae; genus Molossus; species Molossus molossus. Next base: position 1,188,031 of record NW_023425352.1, read on the forward strand.
TCTGTTTGGGCCCCAAACCCCCTGCAAGCCCCATTGTTGGCTACAAAAGGGGAGAGCAGCGATCTCACGGGGTGACTCTGCCCTCCCGGGGGACAGTGGGTGACATCTACGGGCAGTTTTGGTGCCCCAGCTCCAGGACGGAGATGTGACTGGTGCCTAGTAGGTAGAGGTCAGGGTGCTGCTAAATGGCCTCACTGCCCAGGACAGCACCCGCAGCGAAGAACCGTCCATCCCCAAAGGTCAGGGTGCTGAGGTTGGGGAGCCCTGGACGGGAGACGTGTTGGTCTGCTTTAGCAGAACCTGAGGGGCGGGCAGCTGACTCCTCCACCCTGAGAATTTCCACCCGAATGCAGACCAGGTTGAAAGCAGCCCACATTTTTCTCTGTTATCTTGACTAGATCACGCTGCCCAGAACCGAGGGCCGGTGTGTGCGGGCAGACTCCTAGGAATGGAATCGCTGTCAGGTGACGGGGAGTGCGTCTCGCTCTCCGTCTTACCTGTTCTGTCTCTGTTGCCACATCTCTGTCTCCATCTCCAGCCAAGTGCTTTTCTCAAAGGTCGTGCGAGTGCACACGGCTGTCGCCAGGGTACGAGGGCCCACCTCACCGTACCCTTCAAGCAATGACTGTTTTAGTCTTTGCCGACGAGAACAGTGCCGGGAGGTGTGGGAACGCGCACCCCACTGCAGCCCCCCAGCTCCATCCGTCTTCTCCCTCCCTGTTCTCCCCCTTGCAGCAGAAAGGGGATGTTTTCCGGGAGCCCCACGTTTTCCCGTCTCCACCCTCAGCCAGACGTGACCCGATGGGCACTGGGGGGTTGCCTTTAGGGTCCCAGGAGCAGAACGAGTCTTCCCTTCCCTGGAGAAAGGAGTGGACGCATACGTTGGACTAAGGACTCAGGGTTCCCCGTGGGGCTGGGGCTCCAGACCCAGGTTCCACGGTCTCCTGGTTGAGCCACAGTCGCCCCAAGTCCTCCAGCCTGAGCTCAGGTTCCCTCCCTGACCCCCTGTCCCTGTGTCCCCCTCCAGGCCACCATCCAAGACAGAAATCTGGGGTCACCTTTGACTCCACCCACCCCGTTCTCTACATGGAATAAATCACCCTATGATTTAGTGACAAAGTCCTTCATGGCCTCACCATTTCGTCTTCTAAACTGTTTAATCAGGACTTTTTCTTATCGGGAGAGACGAAGCCCATTCCCAGCGGGCGTGAGCAGCGCAGCCTGTTTGGCTCGCAGGGGGGAGACGCCCACAGAGGGTCCTGCTGTGGTGGCCGCTGACTGCGGGGTTCACAGGGTGGCGCTGAGACCCCCCCCCCTCTGCTTCCTGCCACAGCGCTCAGGCTCAGAGGCTCCTCCCGCGATGTCCAGCCCTCTGAGGGTCTGCCCGGCTGGGCTGGCCTGTGCTCCTCTGGGCGCCGTCACTGTGCCCAGAATACAGGCCGCAGAGCGAGCCAGGCAGAGGCCCGTGCCCGGCGCTGCTGGGGAAGGTGGGCCGGGTTGATGGCGGCCCATCAGTATTGCTCGCAACACGGTCTCAAAAGACAGGAAATGTCGCCTGTTCATTATGTAGCTGTTTCCAGCACTGTTCCCCCTCCACCCCCACAGTCACAGCCCGTCAATCACCGCACGCCTGGATCATCGCCAGCACTTCAAACTGCTTTCTCTGCTCCCCGCCCCCCGGCCCATCCACACCCGATCCTCTCTCTGAGGCTCATTCTCTCTGAACCCCCGGAAGGAAAGACGAGGCCTGAAGGAAACTTCTGTTCACGGACAGAGGACCAGGCACAGAGGACCCGCATGTCACAAGCCAAGGATGAGGGAGGGCAGGCCTGCCCAGCTCTGGCTCTGGCCTCCCCCGTGTGCCCTCGGGCCGCAGGCTCCTCTCCTTCTGTGGTCTGGTTTGCCCGCTAGCCGTGGGGGAGCACAGCCCCGGGTTAGGGCTGGGAAGGTAGGCCAAGGCGATGGCTCTGGTTGTGCGAACACTGTTCACTGCTCTGTCCTAACGGCCGGACCTTTGCTTGCAGCAGGAGCAGCCCGGCTCACACCCGTCGTCCTGTGGCCCCCGAGCCCCGGGCCTGTGCGGTGCCGGGCAGTGCGCTCTGCTGCTCAGCCCTCCCTCACGGCTCCGAGGTTGGCTCGGCTTTCTCTTGCTCCCGGCCGCCTCGAGCAAGCCCTGGACAGTCCACCCTGCAGCAGCGTTGCCGCGCGCCCCAGGACTGGCTAGTTGTTGGCTCTGAGCTGCCGACAGGCCGATGTTCGTAGGTGACGCAGACGCTGGAGCCGCACTGACCCTCCAGACCTGTGGTTCCCTTTGTCCTGCAGTGAGGCCGGGTGGGGTGGTGGCCGCCTCTGCGGGGGGCAAGCTGACGTGTGGTAAACAGAGTGAGTGCCCGACCAGTGGCCAGCGGCGTGCAGTCCCGAGCCGGCCGAGTCCCCGGTTCAGCTGCCCTGCGTGTGCTGCCGCCTGGGCAGGGGCAGCGCGGGAACTGCGTGTCCACCTCGTGCTGGAGGGGAGGCGAGGGCAGGTGCGCCTGGGCGTCGGGGGAGGCCGCCGGCAGTCCGTGCCCACCCAGGCGACACGTCCCCCCTCTGGGAACAGCCTCCACCCCGGGCGTGGCTGCCAGGTCGGTCGCCCGTGCTCGGTGTCTCTGCCCGTCCGGCGGACAGGCGTGTGGGAGGCTGTGATAACCGCCTGTGCAGAGCCTGGCGGAGCCCTTCTCACGTGATTTCATCGGATTCCTGTCATTCTCCCGGGGGGCGGGCAGGCCCGGGCTCATCGCGCTTGTTTTCTAGACAAGACACCTGCTCGGGAGGCTCGTCGCCACGTGGTCCGCGTGAGTGGGGCATCCTGGTCTCCGGAGGGTGTCCCTGGCCGGGCGGGCGAGTTGGTCTCGCTGGGGACCCGCACGGCAGGTTGCTGCAGAGCTCAGACCTCGCGACAAACTCGCATGTCCGAGGGCTGTGCTTCGTCGTCCCGAGGTCTGGAGCCCTCAGGGTGGGGGGCAGGGGGCAGGTGCTGCGGGCCCAGAGCGGAAGCGAACGAGCCAGGTCCTTGCCTGTGGACCTCACATCTGGGAGTCAGGAAGTGAACAGTGAACAGACACACTGACAGCTTGTGTTCATGGGAAACTGTCAGGAATGCTCCCCGGGCAGCAGGCCTCTCTGCACCGGGGACCCCGCAGTGAATCTCTCAGCCGGTGTCCCTGGCACACAGCTCCGCGCCCTCCGGAGAAGCAGACAGAGCGGGCAGCCCGTGCTGGGATGGCTGCATTTATTATGTAACAAACTAAACACACCATAAATGTGCTTACCTGAACCATTCCTACATTCGCGTTATTATCCGACCACCCCCACCGTTCACCCCCAGGAACCCAGCACCCATTAATGATAACTCCCCATTCTTGCTTCTCCCAGCCCCTGGCAGCCATCCCTCTGCCATCTGGCTGAGTGAGACTCCTTAGGTCCTCGTGGGAGTGGATCCTACAGAGTCTGTCCTTCTGTGTCGGCTTATGTCACTGAGCCTCACGTCCCCAAGGTCCGTCCTCGGCGTAGCAGGAGTCAGACTTCCCTCCTCTTCAGGGCTGAGTAATATTCCTTTGTGTACTCCACCTTTGATTTGGTTATTTATTCGTTGATGAACACTTGGGTGGCTTCCACCTTTTAGACAGTGTGACCAGTGCTACTGTGAACACGGGTATACGGATATCTGTGTCCCTGCTTTCGATTTCTTTGGCTCTATATTTAAAATCGGAATCACTGAGCCCACCTCCCCCACCCTAGGCCTCATAGGGCGGGTCTTCCTGATCCCTGGGATCCAGGAGGCAGCCTGGGCCTGAGGTTCATCCCTGCAGGCAGCCTCGGGTTGTGGAATTCACTGCCGTCCAGGGCACGGAGGGCCAGGGGTCGAGCTCAGGGCTGCGGGAGCCGCTGGGGTCTGGGTCCCTCGAGCCTGCTGAGCTCATTTCCACGGCTCAGGCTCAGGGCTGCGTGGCCTCCCTCTGCCTGATCGATCAACAGCCCATAGGAATGTGCGGTTCCAGTGCTCGGGCCCCAAGTTACGTCGGGGCAGCTTCTCTAGTTTCCGAGGAGCCCAAGGACCCCGCCTTGCGACAGCGTTGACTGGTGCTCTCCTAGCGGCAGGCGGCGTCTGGGACGATTTAACCGCATGTAATGAGAAGGAAATTGCGGGAAGAGACGACGAAACAGCAGAAACTCAGTGTTCACAGCGGAGAGTGCCCTTATCGCCATGTCTGATGGCCTGGCCCAGGGGCTGGTGCTAATTGTCACAGGGATGATTACGAATGCCGGGGAGCTGGAGGTCCCCGGATTTGTCCAGACACCTTTTCTGTGGAATCAGATTAGCTGCTTCCGCTCTAAGCTGGGACCATCACCGGGGCTCTTGGTTAATGAGCTGTGAATCGGTCTCTTCTTTGTAATCACCGTAGCTGGTCTGCCTGAGTGTCCTCCGTGGTCCCGCCCTGTGCTAAGTACTTCTCACGTATTATCTGTCGTACTGGACTGTGAAAGCACCCCAGCAATTATGATCCCCGTCCCCCAGAGACAGGGCCGGAGGCCAGGGCCCAAGGCTAACAGCTAAGGTAGTGACAAAGCTCGGCAGACAGAAGACGTCTGACCCGGTGAACCCCAGCCTCTGAGCTCCTGTTCCTTTCAGGGGAACCCCTGCCACACTGACCCCCACGCCTGGAAGGGAAGAGAGGTATCGACCACGGCAGGTGTCTCTCTCATTCACTCACGGAACTGGAAGTTCTAGGAGGGTAGGGAATATCTTTTTTTTATTTTTTATTTATTTTCTTTATTGACTTTTTAGAGAGAGAGGAAAGGAGAGGGAGAGAGAGATGGAAACACTGATGAGAGAGAACATCGATCGGCTGCCTCCTGCACGCCCCCCACTGGGGATCAGGCCCACCACCTGGGCATGTGTCCTGACCAGGAAGCGAACCAGAGACCTCTTGGTGCAGGGTCGACGCTCAACCGCTGAGCCACACCGTCTGGGCTTTTTTTTTTCAATTAAACTTTCTACCTGGGAATAGTTTCAGGGTTACAGCAAAGTCGCGGCGGTGGCACAGAAAACGCCCACTTGGGTCACGCGAGCCTCCTCTGAAGCTGTGTGCTCACACCAGGTCTTTCTCCATCTTTCTTGTGCACCGGACCCTGGACACAGCCCTCCCCAGACCCGAGGTGGCCCTGCAAGCACCACTGCTCACGCCGTGCGGGCGTCTTCCCCGTTAGGGGTGGTGGGGACCACCCAGCTGTCTGACTGCGAAGTTTGTTCGCTTCTCGACCATGTCGCGTCCGAAAACGTTCCCCTGGGGAACCTGAATGCCGCCCGTGGGGCCCCCTCCTTGGGGGTCCGGTCACATGCCTGCCAGGGGAGGCTCTGGGCGGGTGCCCCCGGCCACTGTGGAGGAGCTGCTCCCAGCCCTGGCCTTCGCCTCGGGGCGACCTGGCAGCCCGTCTGGACACTGGCCCCGGAGGGAAGATGGGCACCCGCTCTAGCACGTGGTCCGGTTCCATATTTGGGGGCCTGGCAGTGGCGTCTGAAATCCGATTCCCGGCGCTATGGGGACGACCTTTGGTCCACTTCCCGGCATTCACCTGCGCCCGCTGCTCTGGAGGAACCGTGCAATCGGGCAGGCGAGCTGGCAAGACACTGGTCACCATCCAAGCGCGGCCGCGAGCCTGGTGTCCGCGTGCCCGGTGCGCCGGGTCTAGGGGTGCACACTGTGAGAGGTAGGGTCAGGGGCTTTTGTTTTAAGGGTGAAAGCCGGCAGCTCTGGGCAGAGTGGTTTTCAGGGCCGGAAAGTCGCCTGATCGCCGGAGGCCTGCTCTGAAATAGACGCGGGCCCCAGAATGTTCCAGAGCCAGAGCAGGGCTGTCCGCTCCAGCAAGGGCAGCCGGGGAGGGAAGGCGCCACTTGACAGGTCAGCGAGTCCGGTGGCGGGCTGCCAGGCTCCGGGCCCGCGGCTGGCAGCACAGGGCGCCTCAGAAATGTGATGCTGCTGGGCGGTGGCTGTTGACACAACAGACCCCTCGGCGTCCTCTTAGCAACCGGCCCAGCGCTCGCCCGGGTGGGGACTGGACGGGGATGCAGAGGCACCGGTGGAGGCCGGACCCCGAGGGCCCAGTGTGCCCTCCCGGAAGTGGCCGCAGACGAAAGGGGAACGGTCTATTTTCCGTCCATTTGACACATATTCATGAAGCGCCTCTCCGTGCCAGGTGCTATTCTGGGTGCGGACGCTGGGTTTCTGCACCACATTCCTCATGAACGCCTGTTGTTTTCGCTCCCTGGGGCACGGCGGGAACATGGCAGGGACCCCAGGCAGCTGCTTCCGTGGTCTGGCGGGGCGGCGTAAGGCAGGGGTCAAGGGCACAGGCTCCGGACCCACACCACCTCGGTCCGAGTCCTGGCTCTGCCACGTCCACGCTGTGTGACCTTGGGCGAGTGGGTTAACCTCTCTGTGCTCAGGGAGCGTGTCTGAGAAAGGGTTGTTGTAGGACTGAGCGAGATTAAACATGGAAAGCCCTGTAGAGATGGTTCATAGCTGCACGTTTGCTGTCGTCGTCACAGCAGGGCAAGTGCATGTAGGTGCCAGCAGTTACTGTTATCGTGACACGGTTTTACTGCCTGCTCAGCCCGCGGGGATTCTGTACAAAACTCGGAAAAGCGCCGTGCGCCACCGCCGTGGATAATGCTCTTGGCTCGCCCGACTCGCCCAGGTGCGTCTGTGCTGGAGGGGCTGCCGCTCTGCAGGTTAACCTTCCACGAGCAGGGGTGGCGCTGAACAGGGAGAAAGACTGTCCTTGTTTCTCCTCCAAAGGGGAATCTGAGTCCCGTGCTACTTCCTGTGACCGAGGACCGTCTGCTGTGGCGGTCCCTCCCCCTTTCCCTCGGAGCAGAGATCGGCTCCTGCTCCTCAGCTGTTTGCCTCTGTCCGGCCGTGAGATGTGTCCGTCCTCTCCGAGTACGTGAAAGCAACCTTGATCCCGGAACAAGGGGCAGGGGATTTAGCTGTGAAATTATTTGCAGAACAATTCATGGGGGATCCGGTGGGGTGGGACAGGAGGCCCGGGGCAGGCGTCCGGAGCTGAGGACTGCGGGCCACCAGGGACACGAGACACGGTTAGGATCGCAGAACTCCAGGACCCTGGGGGAAAAGGCCGCTCATTCTGTATGTGATTCCTGAGTTCCAATGGTGAACATTTAAAATCATGCTTCCAAAGGCGTTGTGTTCTACAGATAAGACCCTCAGCAGAAGAGTCAGGAGCACTTTGGGGTTTGAAGCATGGTGATTAACAGTTCGACCGTCTGGACCTGTCCTGCCGGGATGACTGTCCTCCTGGACAGACAAGTCAGGAGACCGAGGCCCTGAGGACAGGGCAGGGGCTGTCATTACAGGGAGTGGCTGAGCCGGCAGGGCGGCCAGGTCCCCCAGGTCAGCAGTCCCCTCTCAGCTGCAGAATCAGCCCCGGCCCTCCCCGTCTCCTTCGACAATTTCCCATCGAAGGGACCGAGCACAGGTGCCTGTCCCCGGCTGTGGGGTCAGAGAGAAATGGGTCCATACAAACTCCACGGCCCTGTGATCTTGGAAAGTGCTCCACCGCTCTAAGCCTCAGCTGCAGACAGGGACACGGGCAGCATCTCCCTCGGAGGCTGCCGTGACGACTCAGGGACACGGCTCATGGCCTGCTACCCGCACAGGGCCCGGCACTTAGTAGGTGCTCAGTGAGCACACGGTGCCCCGGCCGAGGTGAGCGGAGAGTGCATAGCAGTGTGGTGTGGGGCGTGTGCACCCCCGAGAGTAGGTGTCACCTCTCTTACGTTTCACCTTTGGGCACAAGTGAGTGAATGACAGCAGCCCGCCACTCGGAGAAGTGCACCCGATGGGGAGACGTCTCCTCGGGGCTTTTCCCCCCCTGCGGGCCCCCCCCCCTTCTTCCGCAATGGCCGCCGGTCACCACGTCACTGCACGGACCCACAGCCGCAGCCCGCCCTCTGGCTCTTCAGGGCGTCCGGGAGGGCCTGGCTGACCCTGATGGGCAGGCCCGTTGGGCACCGTGGTGTGTTTCTATGAGAACCTCGGGAGCAGAGGGTATGGGTGGGAGAATTCTGTAGAATGGGCAGACCCAGTGCCCCCAAGCGGGGGGGTGTGTTTCAGGGAGGGGCTGTTAGGGGCCATGCCGTCGTCAAGGGAGACAATACAAGATGACCTCGCTTGAGGTTTGCACAGGCCCTTTCTCACTTCCGATGTTTAGACTATGCTTAAACGAGCACGGTTCAAATGAGTCTTAAAACATCTCACCTCTTTCCGCCCTGTGACGTGAGGTTTGGACGGTGTTTCTGTCTTTCTCGTGTCTTGGTTTTAAAAACCCACCGCACAGCCCATGGCTTGTTGTGGGAGTTAACAAATAGAAAGAGGTGATTGACGCCCGGAGACCTGAGGCCCCCCAGTGGGCGGTCGTGTGTTTCCAAGCCCCCCCCCCTTTGTTTCCCAGGTTTTGGCTAAGTCTGGTTGCAGAAACATGGGGGGGCAGGGGAGGAAAGGGGTGTACATCTAGTTGGGATACTTAAGAGCTTAAATTAAATGTCCCCACTCTCTCCAGGGAGCAGAAGCCCCCCCAAGCATGGTAAGTATCCCCAGTCGTGGCTTCTGACCAGAGCAGTGACCCTCCAGCCCTGGGGTGACCGGTGTGGCGAGTCCTCTGTCCTCAGAGGAGGAAGGTCACCTTGGCTTCGCTCACCGTTCGCCCTCGGCACGTGGCAGGTGGCCCCTCGGTGCCACCGCGAGCGGGCAGCCTGGCCCTGGCATGCTGTGGTCAGTGGCCCGCTGGTAAATGTGTTTTCAGAGACTCCTATTTGATTTCCTTTTCCATTTCTCTCCTTCTGGCTCAGAAGACTCCGCCAGCTCAGGGCCCAGGCTCCCCACAAGCACCCGGGAACGACCAGAATACGAGGAGGAAGCCGGAGGAGGAACCCCAGAGCGCTGACCGCGGAGACAGGTAGGAGCCAGGTTCGGAGGACTGGCCGGCTCACTGCCCGCTCGGCACTGGCTTTGAAACATGCACCCTGAGACCCCTGACGTGGTTCTCAGTGGGGAGATGTTCAAGACAGCGGTTCATAGGTCTGTGACCGCCTAGACCTGCGTGATTGGAAAATTAGTGCTTTTGTGCCCAAAGATGATATTAGTAATTACAGGCCTCCGCTCCAGCAACACTGCAGGCTATTTGTGTCCATTGTCAGAACCTAAAATAAAACGGGAGGCTGCCAAGGAGCTCAGCAGGGCGTCCGGTCTGTGGCTCCGTCGGGGTCCGCTGTGGGGGAGGAAGAACCCTCCTCTACCTGTCTAGGTTCTTCCGGCGGCTCTAACAAGGAAATCGACATGACACAGAGGGACAAGGGAGAACCACCAGATTTAATACACACATGCTTGTAAGAACCCCCCGCACGAGAGAGTCAGACGCCCCCGCCTACAGGAGAGGTCCAGCCAGGTAGTGAGGGGTCTGTGACGTCCTGGCTGAGGAGGAGGTAAGAGCCCTGAGGCCTCACAGGGGCAGAAGGTCATCTGAAGGACGGTAAACAGCAGATGTTCCATAATTATACGTCTACCCTGCCAGGTACACAGGGCACAGACAGTCATCTCTGGTGTTCATCTTGCTATGGGCAAAGCCCTTCGTTTAAATTCGAGGTTGTTGAGCGGGGTGAGGGGCAGAGGTTGCTGTAGAGCCTGCAGGGTCTCGATGGCCGTCAGCTCCAGACGACTGCTCACCTTCGGAGGCCTGAGCCAGGCCCTTCACGGAGGAGGTGAGACAGAGGTCACAGAGCTGTCACCCAGGGACCGGCGCCCGCAGCCCGGGCAGAAGTCAACACGGCCACCCTGTTGTAGTGGACAGGGCCAGAGCAGGCGTGGCCGTCACGGACCCCCATTAGTGCCTCCATACCGTGTTCAGCACCCACAGTCTAGGGGGCCTCACAGCAGACGTGGACAGTCAGTCCCAGAAGAGACACGGGCCAGGGGCGCGGGAAGCCATTAGCAACCGCCCGTGGGTTGAGCCCGGGATCCGACTAGACACCCTCCTGAAGCCCAGCCCTGGGAGGCCGTGTCCGAGGCCTGAAGGAAGGAACAGGCAGGAACTCCATGGAACGGGGACGGAAATGGATGGACAGGCCTCCCCTCCCCCGTCACGGGTGACAGGTAGTAACACTCCGGGTCAGGGCTTTGCAATAGCTTTTTTTCCCCAAATGGTAGCTTCCTATTTTATTAAATTTGTTGAGGTGACGTTGGTGAACAGGACCGTTGGTTTCAAGTGTCCGTTTCTGTGACACGAGATCTGTCATTGCACTGTGTGCCCACCACCCTGAGTCAGATCTTCTTCCGTCCCAGGTGTTTGACCCCTGTACCTTTGCTACCCCACTGCTCCCTTGGGGACCACCACCCTGCGGTCTGTGTCTCTGAGTTTCCGTTTTATGTCCCACGTGTGAGGGAAATTGTACGGTTTTTAGCTTTTTCTGACTTATTTCACTTCGCATGATATTCTCAGGGTCCATCCACGTTGTCACAAATGGCGGTATTTCGTCCTGTGGCCGAGTCGTGTTGCGTTGTGTGTATGTTCTACACCTTTACCCAGTCCCCCATCGGAGGACACGTCCTGTGTTTTCACATCCCGGCCACAGTCCCGCAGGGCGCTGATAGGCCAGTCCGCAGTTAAGAGATCAAAACAACCAGCAAAAACCCCCCAAGAAAGAAAAGTCCAGGGCCAGATGTCTTCACCAGCGAATTCTACCAAACCTGCAAAGATGGGAAACCTATCCTCGAATTCTCCCCCAAATGGAAGAAGAGGCCACACTTCCTGTCACATTTCATGAGGCCAGCTTAACTCTGGTCCCAAAACCTGGCACTGATGACACCTAAAAAGAAACTCTAGACCAATATCGCTGAGGAACACAAATGCAAAAATCCTAAACAAAATACCAGCAAATCGACTCCAACGATACATCAAAAAGACGATACATCACGATGCACCCGGTCCATTCCAGAGGCACAAGGATGGTTCGCCACACGCAACTCGATCAAGCTGATGCACCACACCCCTAGAATCATACGATCCTGTCGACAGATGCAGAAAAGGCGTGTGACAAGACACAGCACCCATGTGGGATTCAAACATTCAATAAAATGGGCGCAGAAGGAAAGCAACTCAACGTAATAAAGGCCACGTATGACACACACTCCGCCACCATCCTCCTCAGTGGGGAAAACAGCGCTTTTCCTCTAAGATCAGGAACAAGGCCAGGACGCCCACCCTCGCCACCTTCCGCAGCGTGGTCTGGGAGTCCTCGCCGGGCCAATCCGGCGAGAGAAGGAAAGTCAAGCCCCCCCAATTGGGAAGGAAGAAGTAAAAGCCATTGTTTCCACCTTGCGCGTCAGCGTCCTCTGCAGCTTTGGCTTTGAAGGGTGGACGGTCGGGGTAGGTGAGAGTGACCCCTGGTGGCTGGGATGTTTGTGCCCACTTGCATTTTCTGGGCGGGTTTTCAGAGGTACTTGGAACTCTGGGCAAGAACATCTGAGTTCCTGGGGGAAGTGGTGGCCAGAGGGGCCGAGTCACGGCCCCTGTGTTCTCTGCTCCGCTCTCGCACATTCTTATCAGGATGACGGACCAAGGTTTTGATATTTGGTTCGAAGGAGACCAGGTGGCTGGTCTGTACCGGCTGCAGGTGATCACGAAAGGGAAGGACGGATCCGTCCTGTCTGGAATGCTGCACCAGGGAAGCCGCCGCTGCCGGCCCTGTGAGGCTCTGGGGTCCGAGAGGCCGGGGAACGGTTTGGGCCTGTGTCCCAGCTGGACCGGGGACCCGCGGCAGGTCCGGGGCCTCTTGTTTCTTGTTCCTCAGCTTTAGTCAATTATTTCTCCTCCCACAAAGGAGGGCCTCTCACAGCGTCCAAGCTGAGCGTTCAAGGGAGGCCTTCTAAGAGCAAGCCCCAAGAAGCGACTTCCTGGTCATCTCGTAGACACCGCTCCCCTCCGTACAGGTGGGGGTGTCTGTTGTTCGGGGCCTGGGCTAATAACTCAGAAACAACAAGAGGTGGCCGGGCTCCGGGGCTCCAGCATGCTGGGTGCACTGGGCGTCAGGATGTGTATCAGAGGACAGGATGGGTGCAGGCCCCTGGGTGCTGGTTCAGTGGGGTGCCACCCTCCCATCCCCAGCGACGATACAACGAGCACCTAATGTTCACTGGGCAGACGGGCCCCAGATATTGTGCCAAGTGCTCTACACACACAACAGATGTTTTGCTCGTTGAGTCAATTCATTTCTGATTCCCCGCCAGGCTGGTGGGAACGCTCATGCTAGCTGTCCCCGAGGCCCCTCTGCTGAACTGGAGTATCGGGGCTGGGACCGTGCATGCCCGCTCACACTGGGCACAGGGGACTCTCGGGCGAGGCCGGGCCCCTCCCCCCTCCCCTGGGAGCCCAGGCCTCAGGGCCGCCCGCTCTCTGAGACCTTCCTCTGCCCTCTCCTCCTCGTGCTCAAGTGCGTCTGCCTCGTCCTCTGTGTCGTCGGACACCAGCGCTTTCTCCCCAAAGGGTGGCTATCAGTCTGCACAGAAGGTGGGAACAGCCACGGACCTCCTGCTCGTAAAACTCCGGAGAGAAAACACAGGCTGTGGTGGTTCCGCTGGAGCCGGAGGCGTGGAAAGAACACAGGGAGAAAGACAGGTGTCAGCACGGCCAGTGCCTGTCCCTCCACGCAGGTGTGGTCCCTCCGGATGGTGTCAGCACGGCCAGTGCCTGTCCCTCCACACAGGTGCGGTCCCTCCAGGTGGTGTCAGCCCGGCCAGTGCCTGTCCCTCCACGCAGGTGCGGTCCCTCCAGGTGGTGTCAGCCCGGCCAGTGCCTGTCCCTCCACGCAGGTGCGGTCCCTCCGGATGGCGTCAGCCCGGCCAGTGCCTGTCCCTCCACGCAGGTGCGGTCCCTCCGGGTGGGGACACGGGGCCTGGAGGGCTGCTGCTGTGCCCTTGAGGTGGACCATCCATGTTCCCTGCTGGAGACTGTTCCTCGCTTGCGCAAGAACCTTCATCTCCGAAGGAGCACATTCTAGATCTGATCAGTGCCGCCGGTTCAACTGTCTTGCCGTCTAGTTGCCACATGATGTCGCTGTTGTAACTTAGCCCTGCATTGGCCAAGCCCCAGCAGAGGCTGGGCGGTGACTCCCTGATGCCCATCCTCCCAAGGATGATCCCCCCCCCAGGACAAAGCTGAACCCCAGGTTGCACCTCTTACTGCTCAGCGATGTCCACTCATGAGCGCAGCAGCCCTGGACACCCACGTCCAGGCTGGTTCCAGGCCCACCACCCACCATCCATGGAGACTCCCTTCCCCTCCGGGGTACCAGCAAGCAGGGATGGGCAACCCTTTCCTTCATAACTCACAACACAAGGGCTCTCATCATGCAACCTTCCCCCCGGATCTGGAGCCGCTGGGTTGCCCCAGAGGAAATTGGTAAAATCCCATTGGCCGGTAGCCACCCCTGTGCACCAACACTGTGCTTGCTCATTCGTCCAAGGAAGGCCACTGGTGGGACTTGAGAGACAGGGACTTCCCTGTGCGTCCCTGGCACCTTCCTCACCGCAGACGGGACAGTCTTAGCTGCCATCCCCGGCTCTCAGAAGTGAGCGGCCTCAGAGCCACCTGACAGGCTGGGCCACTCCTCCGGCAGCTCGGGGCCGAGGCCTGACGTGTTTCCCGGTGACGCAGGTGCTGCCGACCCAGGACCATGCTCGAGGCCTGCGCACGGTGTCCGAGGGCTGCGCGAGGGGCAGTGTTGGTGGTCGGAAGAAGCTGCTGCCGGGGCCGGCTGCACAGGGAGCGTCTCTTGGGGGCGTGAAGGAAAGGGGGTGACCGCAGAGGCCGGTGCAGGTGGCAGCAGAGCCCCGAGCTGGGGCTCCATGGCCGAGCAGGCAGTGAGCCGGGCCACCGTGGACGTTGACTGCAGACAGAACTGCGGAAGCAGCCCTGGAAAGGGCCTGGAGGTCAGGGGGAGGTTAGAGTGGATCCCGCCCGACGGGAAGGGGCAGCGCCTTGTGGCTGGCTGCTCTGCGTGTGAACGAGGGTGTGAGCGTGTCGGGAAAGCATCCAGACGCGAGTTTAGGGCTCCCACTGGAGCCCTGAAGGGGGGCTGGAGGGGCAGGACGGGTGGTGGCTGGAGACAGTGCCCGGGTGGAACCCACAGAGCTGGGTGAGTTTCACCAACTGCACGAGTCGTTCTGACAGGTCGGCTCTCGTCGCGTTCTCACATCTGTGACTTTGGGACTCCCTGCGGCTGCGGGAACGGATGGGGGTCGGGGCGAAGGGTGGTCGGTGAAGTCAGACAGGGCCAGACAGGGCAGTGTTCTCCGCAGACCGGCAGGGTGGCTGGGGTAGCTGTGGTACAGACCCTCGGCCCCCTCCCAGTGCTCCTGAGTCGGAACCCCAGCTGTGGAGCCTGGGATCGTGTTTCTAGTAAGCGGCCTCGGGGGTTCCGATGCGCAGGGACGGTTGTGAGATTCTGGTCCTTCGCCAGGTCTATCGCCAGTTAAAACACCCCGTTTCCTCACCCCTCCCTCCAAGAGCATAATCCAGTAGATTTGGGATGAGACCCAAAAATCTGTTTTTAATAAAACGCCCGTGTGATTCTTGTGATAAAGTTTCGGAAACTCTGACCTGGGCTGACCCCCAGACCAGCAGTGACAGCTCAGATTGTTTGCATCTCTGTGAACTTTAAAATCAGGGCTCAGAACTTGGGGATGACGGACATACACCCAACCCTGCCCCTCCCTTCTCTCCTCTATTTTTTCTGTCATCAGAAACCTACTGGGCGTCTGAGCCGGGCCTGCTGCTGAGCGGGGTGGGGTAGACAGTCTAGAGGGAGCCCTGGGTCTCCGCTCCAGGGGCCAGCGGGTTAGAGAGGCCGTCCGCCTCGGAACACGGAGGCAGAAGGAGACTTTTTCCGGTAGTATCAGGGCTCTGGATGTCACCTGAGTGTGCTGTGATAGTAACAAAGGGGAGGGTCTAGTCTAGAACAGATCAGTGGTTCTCAAAGTGAGGGTCCTGGATCGGCAAGCCCAGCATCACCGGGGAACTTATTGGAACGCAACGTCTTGGGCCCCACCCCGCACTCACTGATCGGACACTCTAGGGGTCGGACCCAGCCACTGTACCCTCACAGGCCTCGAGGTGACTCTGATGCCCAGAAGGGGATGGTCCAGGAAGGGGCTGATATTTGGACTGAGTCAGTGTGGGGGAGGGGGGATCCAGGCTGCGGGAGCCATGCAGGGGGCCCGAGGGGGAAGGGATGTGGTGTGGGGAAACAGGAGGCTGAGGAGGGGGGCCTCGAGGCCGGGCAGAGAAGGTCGGATTGGGTGGTGTGACTGGTGCATGTTTTAGCCGCACCGCTCAGGATTCTGCTTGGAGGGTCAAGGAGGCCAGGTGGAGGCCAGGTCAGAGAGAGGCCACTGTGGGGCCCTGGCAGGAGGGGGGGGCACTGTGAAGGAGGGCAGGCGTCTCAACCTCCTATTCGTCGTCTCCCCCACCTCCCTCCACCCCTGGAGCTTCACAGACATTTGGCTCAGTGGTTAGAGTGTCGGCCTGGGGACCAGAGAGACCCAGATTTGGTTCCTGCTAAGGGCACGTACCTCGGTTGCAGTGTGTCCCCGGCTTTAGTTAGGGTCATGTGGGTGGCAACCAATAGATGTGTCTCTCTCCTCTTCCCTCTCTCCCTCCGGCTCTATCTGAAGATAAATACAAACATGTCCTCAGGTGAGGATAAAAAAAAAAAAAAAATCCGTTTTATTCCTAATTGCTGCCCCCTCAAAGAAATCCCATCGTGATAGGTTCGCTGTCCGTGTCTCTGTGTTGTGGTCTTCGGACCAGCTGCTCCTGTGGTCCATCGAAGAACCCTTGAGCTCTCGGGAGTCCGTTTTCACGGGTCTGGGGATGGCACGGGCCTGTTGGGAATGCGGGCAGTGCCAACGGACATGGGGAGGTGTGTGGCTTCGGATGTTTCGGATATTTTGGGTATTTTAAACTGAGGAGCTGGGGCTGGTGGAGGAGAGGAGTCGGTTCTGGGCAGAGGGGCAGCTGCAATGATTACTGATCTACAGGAGACAGAATTTAGGAAGCACTAGCTTCTCGAATAGGACATTTCCAAACTTCTTTAAATTTGGGAAGCAGGCGATGTACATTTTTTGAAGCTCAACCTCTTGGCATTTTTAAAAATACAAATGCAGAACAAAAAAGTCCATGGTGTTTGGGTAGCAGCAGATTAGGGAACAAAGAAAGATGGTTGGTAAAAAACGGAACAGTGGGCTGGCCCCCATCCTTTGTGAACTAAACCAACCTAATGCTGGGCACTGGGCCCCGGGCCTAAGCCTGACACCTCGCCCTGCAGCCCAGGGTCGATGGACACAGAAGACTGGAGCGGCTGTATGAGGAAACCCAGGATCAGAGAGGGAGAGGGACCTGCCCCAGGTCACACAGACCAGAATGCAGCTGGACTTGAAGCCACCCAAAGCCAGGCCATAGGTATCCTGCTGAGCCCCCAGAGGTGACTGAGTGTGTTGAGGTCTCCTGATGAGAAAGCAAACCCCAGTCCTTCCTTAAAATGTAATTTCCCGCCCTGGCCAGTTTGGCTCAGCAGTTAGAGCGTCGGCCTGCGGTCCTGAGAGACCCGAGTTCGGTTCCCGCTAAGGGCGCGTACCTCGGCTGCAGTTTGTCCCCGGCCCTGGTTGGTCGTGCGGGTGGCAGCCACTTGATGTGTCCCTTCACATCGATGTTTCTCTCTTTCTCTCCCTCCCACTCTATCTGTACAAAAATGGGTGAGGCTAAAAAATAAAAAAATAAAATGTAATTTCCCTCTAAACAAGGTTGGTTCTCAGCCCCAGGAGCAGGGAAGATGGGAGACCTGGTGCGTTCCCGGAGCGGCGCTGGGGCTGGCTCTTCCTGCCGGAGCCTGTGCGCCTGCGTGGCAGCGCCTCTTCTTCCAGACCAACTCTTCCGACCACGGAGCTTTCGCAGGCTCCTGCCACCGCGGCGTGGGCAGAGCTGGGCCGCCTGCTGCCCGCCTCTGCCTCTGCCTCCGTGCTGGTCTGGGCAGGAGTGACCCTGAGAGGGGAGGGAGGGGCCAGCGGGGGACAGTGGCCGGGGAAGGTCAAGGGCTGCGGGAGGTGCCTGTCTGCTTTCCGTCATCTGCTTTCGACAGAGCGCAGACGGGGGAGAGGAGGGTTTCCACTCTGAGAGCGTACCATGTATTGGAACAACTTGGGAAACAGAGGAGAAAAAATCACCAGTTCGCCCACCATTTACCGAGCGGCTCTCAAAACATGCGTGATTCCCTCAGACGTGTCTCCTCTCTTCTGGTTCTTCCTTCACTGATTGCGAGCTAGCTACGGGTGTCTCTCTGGATAAGCTCACACATCGTGAAATAGCAAACAGATATTTAAGTAAAATATATTCTAGGTAAGAACAGATATTTAAATACTCAGTAGACCATTTCTTAGAGCAATTCCGGTTTACAGAAAAACTCAGCAGTATAGAGAGCTCCCTTCCCCCTCCCTCCCTGCACAGAGTTTTCTGAGGTTAACATTTGCATTAATGGGGAACACAGAGTGAACCAATATGGATGCATTGTCATCCACCAGACTCTACGGTGTGCACGGAGGCTCGCCCTGCGTGGTGTACACTCCGTGGGCCTGACAGGTACGTGGTATGTGTGCCCACATCGGTCACATGGGATAGTCCCATGGTCCCAAACCCTGTGCTCCACCTGGCCACAGGGAGACAGAGAGAGAGAGAAACATGGATGAGAGAGAACATCGATTGGCCGCCTCCTGCAGGCCCCCCACTGGGGATCAGGCCCACAACCTGGGCATGTGCCCTGACCTGGAATTGAACCGGCGACCTCTTGGTGCAGGGTCAACGCTCCACCACTGAGCCACACCGGCCAGGCAGCCAATTATCTTTTGACAGAGATTTGAATGAGAAGGAAAAAAGGCTCTCGTTCACCTGCACCGTTACCATTGCTGCCGTTCTTTGAATCAGTCCCGACTGCCATCTGGTATCATTTTCTTCGGGCCTCAAGGGTTTCCTTCAACATTTCTGGAAATGTAAGTCTGCCGGTGATTAATTCTTTTTGTACGTCTGAAAAAAGTCTTTATTTCACCCGTGTCTTAGATCTCACTGGACAGAGTTCTACACAGGCAGGTTCTGTTTTTCTTTCATTACCTTAACGATATTGCCCCATTAGCCCAGCCAAGTGGCTCAGCAGGTTGAACATCGGCCTGTGCACCTAAAGGTTGCTGGTTCGATACCTGGGCAGGTGCACACTGATCAGTGTTTCTCTCTCTCCGTTCCTCTTTCTAAGCATGTCCTTGGTGAGGACTTTTTTTTCTTTTCTTAATCCTCACCTGAGGATAAATTTTCCATTTATCTTCAGATAGAACAGGAGGGAGGGAGAGAAAGAAAGAAACATTGATGTGAGAGAGACACATTGATTGGCTGCCTCCCGCACAACCCAACCAGAGCCAGGGATGAATCACAACCAGGGTACATGCCCTTAGCCAGAACCAAACCCAGGACTCTTTGGTCCGCAGGCCGATGCTCTAACCACTGAGCAAATAACGACCAGGGTGAGGATCATTATTATGACTATTTCTAAAGATATTGCCCACTGTATTCTAGCCCGCATTGCTTCCAACAGAACGTCTAAGGTCATCCTCACTTTTCTTTCATCTTTTTTCTCTGGCTGCTTCCAGTGTGTTCCTGGCATCAAACACCGTGGTTCATGATATGCCTCGGTATGTTTCTCTTTGCTTCTCGTTCTCAGGGTTAGCGTCTTGGATCTCTAAGTTTCTAGTTCACATCGTATGTGGAAAATTTTCAGCCACTATTTCTTCGTAGAGTTTTTAACGTCTCCCCGCCTTTGAGGGTGCTGCTGACACATCTGTCCAGCTGCTGACACATCTGTCCAGCTGCTGACACATCTGTCCAGCTGCTCACAGCTGCCCCACAGATCGCGGACGCTCTCTCTCTCTCCTTTCTGCCTTCTTCTCTCTGTGTTTCATTCGGAGCATTTCTGTGGCCGTGTCTTTCAGTCCACTCACCTTTCTCTCTGTGACGACTTGTTAATCCCCCCCGAGAGCGGCTCGTTTTGGGCATTGCAGTTTTCATCTCTCGACGTTGGACTGAGGTCTTTCTGGTACCTTCCCGTCTGCACTGAACACGCGCGCTCTTTGCTCCTTCCTCCGAGCAGGTGAAAGGCAGGTGCAGTCCTATCGGCAAGGCCTCTTGCCCGTATTCTGTCATCTGCGGTTTCTGGGTTGGCTTCGCCTCCCTGTTTTCTCTGCATCGTGGGCCGTGTTCTTCTGCTCCTTTGCCTGCCAGACACAGTGGACTCCGTCCACCTGGATTCTGCATAGTTTT